>NC_136406.1:8884993-10134993 GCF_965140285.1 Lepidochelys kempii
GTTGATTAGACCCAGGCCCTCCAGCTGCCACCCTTTTACAGGGAAGTTGCTGCAAAACAAATTTCCTCTACTACTAAAGCATATATTTTTCTTGCCATGGTGGTTGGTAGCCAGCCTAGCAGATCAAAAACGAAGGAAAGTGGCACAAATGTCACTTAAATCCCTTTCTTCAGTAATACTATGAGTTCAGTCCCTAAAAGATGATCTGTGTTGTCATTAGCTTTGCTAATGAAAACCATAGTCTAGTGAAGTGGAGAGTTGATAATTCCTTTGAAGTCTGGATAATGTTTGTTCATTCTAACTCTTCCTTTTTTCTCCTCTAGTTTACTGAAAGAACCTATTCTTTGGCACATTAAAATCTTAAAATTGTTCATATGCTGGGGACAAAAGTTGCTTGAAATCCTGTGTGAATACAGAACACATCTGAGGGTTTGGGTATCTATAGCCAACTTTTCCATTGGATGTTGCTGTGGTTCCATGCAAATACAGATAAGTGTCTGTCCTCTGTAATCAAATCAATTCAAGAGAATTGTTTAAATATGTTACTTCTATGTGATTTAAAAAAATCATTCCTCTTTTTTATCACTGTTTTTTCAACATCTGTGTTGCTGGACTCTTGGGTCTCATGTCACTTGTTTCTATGCTTACCACACATTAGGTTACAGACATTTTGTTAGTGCAGTCATGTTCATAAAATATAGTGAAAGCAATCATAATGTTCCTTTTTTCTATAGCCTTGAGTACTGAATTGCAGTGCTGTAACTAGGTCATCTGGAGACACTAGGAAGGAGTCTGTTAGGTATAATGCAATAGAAATAGGATTTGAAAAAATAACATGCTACAACCAGTATAAATACTTCTGTTTTAATACAGAGTCCTTCTGTTGCAGGTTTCTCCCTAGCTCTTTTCCCCTCATCCTATTCCTGCATATCACTTGCTCCTTTTTTCTCTCGCCTTTTTCTCTGTATTCTTGCAGGATTTGTTCTCCACTTTTTGTTTTTTTATTATCTGGTCTTTCCCACACCCTCCCTTGTCCCTTCTGAGCAATTCTGGAATCAATTCTGAAGCACTTAGAAGAGAGGAAAGTGATCAGGAACAGTCAGCATGGATTCACCAAGGGCAAGTCATGCCTGACTAATCTAATTGCCTTCTGTGATGAGATAACTGGCTCTGTGGATGAAGGGAAAGCCGTGGACGTGTTGTTCCTTGACTTTAGCAAAGCTTTTGACACTGTCTCCCATAGTATTCTTGCCAGCAAGTTAAAGAATTATGGGCTGGATAAATGGACTATAAGGTGGCTAGAAAGCTGGCTAGATTATCAGGCTCAACGGGTAGTGATCAATGGCTCCATGTCTAGTTGGCTGCCAGTATCAAGTGGAGTGCCCCAAGGGTCGGTCCTGGGGCCGGTTTTGTTCAATGTCTTCATTAATGATCTGGTGGATGGTGTGGATTGTACCCTCAGCAAGTTTGCAGATGACACTAAACTGGGAGGAGAGGTAGATACGCTGGAGGGTAGGGATAGGATACAGAGGGACCTAGACAAATTGGAGGATTGGGCCAAAAGAAATCTGATGAGATTCAACCAGGTTGAAGAATCCAATGCACCGCTACAGACTAGGGACCAAATGGCTAGGCAGCAGTTCTGCAGAAAAGAACCTAGGTTTACAGTGGACGAGAAGCTGGATATGAGTCAACAGTGTGCCCTTGTTGCCAAGAAGGCCAATGGCATTTTGGGATGTATACATAGGGGCATTGGAAGCAGATCGAGGGACGTGATCGTTCCCCTCTATTCGACATTGGTGAGGCCTTATCTGGAGTACTGTGTCCAGTTTTTGGCCCCACACTACAAGAAGGATGTGGAAAAATTTGAAAGAGTCCAGCGGAGGGCAACAAAAATGATTAGGGGACTGGAACACATGACTTATGAGGAGAGGCTGAGGGACCTGGGGATGTTTAGTCTGTGGAAGAGAAGAATGAGGGGGTATTTGATAACTGCTTTCAACTACCTGAAAGGGGGTTCCAAAGATGACGGCTCTAGACTGTTCTCCGTGGTAGCTGATGACAGAACAAGGAGTAATGGTCTCAAGTTGCAGTGGGGGAGATTTACATTGGATATTAGGAAAAACTTTTTCACTAGGAGGCTGGTGAAACACTGGAATGCGTTACCTGGGGAGGTGATGGAATCTCCTTCCTTAGAAGTTTTTAAGGTCAGGCTTGACAAAGCCCTGGCTGGGATGATTTAGTTGGGGTTGGTCCTGCTTTGAGGAAGGGGTTGGACTAGATGACCTCCTGAGGTCCCTTCCAACCCTGATATTCTATGATTCTCATAATTCCTTGCCTTCCACTTAACTTTCTTCCTCACAGATCCTCCTTCCTTTATTGGGATTCCTCCCTTCTCTTCTTCCCTGTGTTCTTTCTCCCTTCCCTGTCAGTTTTTTCCCTTGGTTTGCTCTTTCTTTCCTCTTTTCTTCTGGTAACTGCCTTTTTTACATTTCCCACCCTGAATGCATGAATATTTACCAAATGTCCCATGCTGGGAGGATCCATTGGCACCTCTGTGCAGCCTTTGTGTTCCTGAGGGAGCAGAGAAGAGAGACTCCAGAAGAATAGTGAAGAAAGCATGAAAAGAAACTGGGAGCGTGGTTTAGAAGCAGTCGGTCTCTGCCCCCCAGCTCAGTACCTGGATTGGAAGCATTTCTGCACTAAGGGGTAAATGAATGTCGTCCCCCCCCCCCGTGCTCGTCTCCTTTCTCTTTTGCCAGCCTTTCATTCTGCTTTGCCCACCTTTGTCCAGATGTTCAATCTGAGACAGTTCTTTGGTTCTATTAGTTTTTTCCACCACCAGTACTTTAGAACAGGTGGTGTTGAGGCTGGTAATCTCCACTGCACCCCAAGTTGAGAATCTCAGATTTCATGGTATTTCATTTACTTATTCTGTAACATGTTTGTTGTAATCATAATAGTTTCATGACTCAGTATGTGGTCTGAGAGTTTCATATGCATTCCTGCAGAAATCCAAAATAATGTCACTTTGGTTTTCTTTCCCCCAAAGAAAATGTTCTTTCCTACATTTTAAAAAAGTAGATACAGAGGAGTGGGCATAAAATGATTGTAGAATATTATATTATATTACTGTTATGACTTTTATATAGTGCTATCCTTCTAAGCAGGCAGAGTACTTGCTTCACTCAATCGTGGAACACATACTTTCTGAGGTAGTGTCATCCATCGCCCTTATTCCTGTGGTTGTTCATCACATCCAATGAAGTGAGCTGTAGCTCACGAAAGCTTATGCTCAAATAAATTGGTTAGTCTGTAAGGTGCCACAAGTACTCCTTTTTTTTTTTAATGACCTAAAGCTTAGTTTAAGTTTTCTCTCCCTAGCTAGTCAGTTCCTAGGATTTTCTTCTAATTTCATAATGTCAACATAAAGGTTTTACAGACAAAATCGCAAAATCAAAGAAGTACAACTGCATTTACATGCCAACTGCAATTTAATCTGACTGCATTGCCCATCCTTATAATTTTAAGGTGTGTGTGTGTCTGTCTGTGTGTATCTAAAACAACAAACAATATTTCAAACTATATGGTTAGCGATAAAAGAGGAATTAGAATCATAGAATATCAGGGTTGGAAGGGACCTCAAAAGGTCATCTAGTCCAACCCCCTGCTCAAAGCAGGACCAATCCCCAATTTTTGCCCCAGATCCCTAAATGGGCCCCCTCAAGGATTGAGCTCACAACCCTGGGTTTAGCAGGCCAATGCTCAAACCACTGAGTTATCGCTCCACATGAAGTTGGATTGAAGATACTACATACATACAGTGCAGTTGAGTTAACATTTCTGTTGGAAACTTAAGTTTTTTGTATTTCCTGACGTTATTTAACTGTGTGGAACCTTAACTTTGCATTAATTTTTTTTTTTAAAGAATTGGGGTGAGTGGGTGTAAATTCTGTGTTTAGTAGTCCCAGTTAGCCCTTCAAGTTCACAGCTCATTGAGGGGAATGTGATGGGGTTGGGGTGAATTGACAACTTCGTTGCTATTGTTATAACCAGTCCTTCAGCCATTATTCAGACAAGATTCCCATTAGAATTGATGAGAGTTTTGCTAATGACTTCAGGATTTGGCCATTTGTTGACTGGAAGACTTTCTCTGCACCACTAGGTTAAGTACGTAGCAGAACAACTGCTTACGTTGTGATTTCTATATATTTACATAGGAAGAAAAAGAAGAAACTTAATTTTTAAAATGTAAAGCTTAGACTTTGTGGTATGTTGAGTTAAGCCCCAGAATCATAGAGAACACTTGAAACTATAGAATCCTAACTTTATTTTCATGATCTGATTTTCTCTTGTTTTTTATATTAGTCATATTGACAACTTAAAAATATCCAACTTCTGTCTGAATTTTATTTTTACACAAGATAGAGAAAAAAAAATTTTCTCCAATATTTTCAGTTTATTTTACAAAAAGAACAGGACCTGTGGCACCTTAGAGACTAACAAATTTATTAGAGCATAAGCTTTCGTGGGCTACAGCCCACTTCATCGTATGCATAGACTGGAACATATCGTAAGAAGGTATATATATACATACAGAGAAAGTGGAAGTTGCCATGCAAACTGTAAGAGGCTAATTAATTATGATGAGCTATTATCAGCAGGAGGAAAAAAAACTTTTGTAGTGATACTCAAGATGGCCCATTTAGACAGTTGACAAGAAAGTGTGAGGATACTTAACACGGGGAAATAGATTCAATATGTGTAATGACCCAGCCACTCCCAGTCTCTATTCAAACCCAAGTTAATGGTAGCCAGTTTGCATATTAATTCAAGCTCAGCAGTTTCTCGTTGGAATCTGTTTTTGAAGCTTTTCTGTTGCAGAATTGCCACCCTTAAGTCTTTTACTGAGTGGCCAGAGAGGTTGAAGTGTTCTCCTACCAGTTTTTGAATGTTATGATTCCTGATGTCAGATTTGTGTCCATTTATGCTTTTGCGTAGAAACTGTTTGGTATGGCTAATGTACATGGCAGAGGGACACTGCTGGCACATGATGGCATATATCACATTGGTAGATGTGCAGGTGAACAAGCCCCTGATGGCTCTGTATGTATATATATATCTTCTTACTATATGTTCCATTATATGCATCCGATGAAGTGAGCTGTAGCCCACGAAATCTTATGCTCTAATATATTTGTTAGTCTCTAAGGTGCCACAAGTACTCCTGTTCTTTTTGCGGATACAGACTAACATGGCTGCTACTCTGAAATCAGTTTATTTTATGTTTGACAGTAGTTTCTATAATCACTTTTGCTGTTTCTCCTACATAGTCAAATTCAGTGTCTGTCTTTTACATAGTAACAGGATGGGGAGGGGTACGCATAGTTGTAAAATCCTTGAGGACCGAGGGGCAGTTATAGTACCTGAAACTATTTAAAAAATGTTTAAATTAAATTTCAATTGATGTTTCATGTTTCTGAGATAGTTATAGTTTGTTTTTGCTTTGTCACAATAAACATTTACTATTGCCTACATTGTTTGATCAAAGATTAAAGAAGTTGGATCTGGTGTAGTTCAGCATGACACACCATAGACTCCAAAAGGAATTTTAATGTTTTTATCAATTATAAATTAGAAGCTCTGAGTATATCATCACTGTTTTAGACAGGTTTTTGTGTCGCTCAGCAAAATGTATCTTTGAATAGTTTTTTAAACTCTTTTTTAACTAAATTAATTGCCTTGGTAAGAAGGTTCTTTTCTTCTTTGAGTGCAGTGTATTCCTCTGTGGGTACACATGTGCTCCATGTGCCTGAGACTAGAGAATTTTTGTCTCCCTCTCTGTTGGTCTGCTTCTGTACCCCGACTCTCTTCATGCTTTGCATGGAGGGGATAAGGGGCAGGGTGGACTGACTACCTCTTCAGTTACTTCTTACCAGCACATAGCCTGAGTTGGAACCCCCAGGATCTGGAGCTTCTCCTTTCTATTTAGCTTCCTTGTCTTCAAACCTGTAAATATTTCAGAATCTGTCAGTTTTTACTCTTAGTGTAGTTAGTGTTTATACTTTTATTAGTATAGTTAGATGTTAATTAGACCAGGGAAACCCTTTTGGCTTCCAGTACAGAAATGAGATTATGCCCAGAGTACTGGGCTTTAAAAACTGCGTCTCCTGTCCCCACTCCTTCTCTGTCAGAGACAACCACCAGCACTGCCTATATTTCCTTAGGTAAGCATGTATTTCTGCCACGTGCAGTATCTATTACTCCTTCCCTAGCCAGACCTGTCAGGTGTGGGAATTTTGACTCAAAACCCACCTAATGGAAAAGGCTATGAGACTCCAGTCAAAACCAGGCTGGAGGAACTCTCTTGTACATCGGTCAGAGTTATCAAGAGTGCATCTCCTAGCATGAGGCCTTATTCAGGAGTGAGGGAGCTTATACCTATGTGTCATCGGTCAGGGTGTTGTCAGGACAGCAGGGAATGCACGAAGCACAAGAGCAGATCCCCCTCTAAATCCACTCCAAAGAGGATGGATCCTTCTCTGACTTCATCCAAGTTGGGGAAGTCTTCATGCCCAGGCCCTAAAGATTTAGGATGTCCTAAGTGCGAGTGCCATGATAGGACCAACATAGAACATAGGACCAATGCTCTAGCAGTACTGGCCTGTGCGTTGGCAACAACTCCCCCAGTGTTATTGTCCAGGTCAATAGATCAAGAACAGCCAGTATGGATGAAGAGTACCAGTCGGAATCTTCAGCCATTGGCGATGCCACCATAACCCTGTATGCAAAGTCAGAACCTTCCTACATTGTCTCTCTTGGTACAGGCAGATAGAAACCCACGGACTCCAGGCAGAGCGGAGAGATACACTGCTTCAGGGGACATTTTTGTTCTCCTGCATCCCCAGTATCCCCTGTTGTCTGGATTATCCCTCAACAGGGAGATTTTGACTCACCAAGAGAAACAGGCTGTGGGAGAAGTCTATCCTATATATTAACTGTTAATTTCCTTTGATGGAACTTATGGCATTGTCAGCTGAGCTGGATCTAACCTTCTCATCATTGAGGGAATCAGATCTACCAGAGGAACTATTATTGCTTCCTCTAAGGGAGATCATTCCAGACAGGAGATCAGGAGCTTTCTAGAACCAGGCATGCCCACGCCAAGAACTGCTGATACCCTATGCCTTGGGGATCTCTGCAATCCACCTTTCACCCTTCCTACTGGGGCCCATGGGACCCATATGCACAATGCCCATGGTCTGTGAGTGATCTAATAGGGAGTCATACCACCCTGCCCCTCCAAGAGAGCAACCAGACCTTCCTCCGTACCCTACAGAAGAGTAAGACTATGAACAGGTTACCTTTGTCAATGCCAGTAGACCTTCCTCATCTCTCAGTGAGGCGGTTGCTCCAGCTTCACCGTCCCCTCCAGATGACCACAAGCAATTCCAGGAGCTGCTACACAGGGTGGCACAGGAATTCCAAATCTCTTTAGCGGTGTTCCAGGACATGCAACTCAAACCTCATAGACAGCCTGCAACCCACCGGATCCAGCCATATAGCACTCCCAGTGAATGAAGCCATACTGGAACTGGCAGCAGCCATATGACATACAATGGCAACATGTGTCCCTACCCCAAGGGGCTGAGAAGCATTGCTTTGTCCTGGCTAAGGGAGCGGAGTTTCTATTTACCCACTCCCCACCAAACTCCTTAGTTATTCAGGCTTCCACAGAAAGGTCTAGGTAGCAACACCCAAGAGCCACCCCCTCCAATGGCCAAGTGTATGGACCAACTGGGAAGGAAGCTGTTCATATCAACTAGCCTCCTGTTTAGAATATTGAACTGTCAAGCTCTGTTGGCTAAGTGTGATTTTTCTACATTATTAAATTTCCAGTAATTCAGGGACAAATTACCTAAGCAAATCAGGGCTCAATTTCATGGCCTTATTGGTGAAGGCAAGCTGGTGGCCAGAACTTCACTGCAATCTGCAGTTGATGCAGCTACCTCTACGCTGAGATCAATGGCAACTGCCATTTTAATGCACCGGGAATCATGGCTACACTGTTTGGGGTTTCTCATGGAGGTCCAGAACACTGTGGAGGACTTGTCCTTTGACAAGACCAACCTTTTTAATGAAAAGACAGATGAGTGTCTGCGCTCTGAGGAAACCTTCTGCACCCTGGATCTATCTACACCTGGCTCGAAGAGGAAATCCCATAAGTATCCCTGCTGACTACTCAGCAGGTATTCAGTATTGATCACAAGTGGGAGTTGCATGATTCGGTGGTGAACAGCATTTTCACTGAGTGGGGAACCCCCACTTGGGAAGCAGACAGGAATTACAGTATGCACTACTCCAGGGGAGCTCAAAGGAAGCACTCCAGAGGTGATGCTCTTCCACTGTCTTGGACAGATAATTTCAGCTATTCCCTCCCTGTCACCCCACTACTACCTCAGGTTCTATGGAAGATTCAACATTGCCCCCAATGGTCCAGACAGTTCTGGTATCTGTATCTCCTACATATATCACCCTGTACACCTATCAGCATTCAGTCCCAGGTCTCTTGACCCAGGAGAATGGTAGAGTCAGACATCCCAGCATGAATGCGCTTTATCTTACAGATTGTTTTTTGAATAGGCACCAAGCCTAGACTGTTTCTGCTCTGAAGTCACACAAATCACTCTTGCTAATAGCAGAAAGGACTCTACCAGAAAATGTTACCTAGCCAAATGGAAATATTTTTTGTTGAAATGTATATGTGAATTCCTGAACTCTTCTGCTTATTAAAGATCTTGTGACACTTTGTGCAGAAGATGGGAGTGTTAACTCAGTGTCCTGACTAGATTCCAAGATGGGCAATTATATTCATTTACTTAAATTCCAACTGTAGTTTCATTTGAATACAGTTACAAGATTGATCATTTCCTGTGTTAAATGTATAGTTACTGCGCACTACATGTCTGCTAGATTCCTCCAAAAATATTCTCTCTCAGGATTCTTAGCAGTCTGTGAAGTGATTCATATACTTGTATTTTCTAAAGTATTTTGGGAACTTTTGAGATGGAAGATACCATATAAATTTTTTATATTATTTTGGACTAAGACCTCCGCCATAGAAATGTATAGACCTTCCACTTTACTTGTGGGTTAGCTACCAACAAAGCACCATTCCTGTTTTCTCCTGGACTTTTGGATCTACAGATGGGGAGTCCCCATTGGTTATGTGCAGAAAAGTTAATACATCCAGCAAGTTTCTCAAAGGGAGTAAAGAATAGGGAGGTGATTTGACCCTAAATTAAAAAAAAAAAAAAGTTGCACATGATGGTGGTGGTTCTCATTTATTATCTCTAATTTAGGGCTGTCAAGCGATTAAAAAAATTAATCTCGATTAATTGCACTGTTAAACAATAATAGAATACCATTTATTTAAATATTTTTGGATGTTTTCTATATTTTCAAATATATTGATTTCAATTACAACACAGAATACAAAGTGTACAGTGCTGGTGCAGGTGGCTCAGTGGGGGATCCTGGTGCGGGGGGAGGGTCTGGTTGCAAAGGGGCTTGTTGGGGGGTTCTGGGTGCAGTGGTAATGAGACTCTGCAGGGGATCCAGGTGAAGGTGGTTGGGGTTCAGCAGGTGGGGTCTGGGTTTGGGGGGTATAAAGTTCAGCGGGGGGGGGGCTTTGTATGGGGAGCTCAGTGGGGGTCCAGATGCTGGGGGAGTGGGGCTTAGTTGGGTGGGAATCCAAATGCGGGTTTCTCATCAGGGTGGTCCAGGTGCAGGGGGAGTGGAGCTCATCAGTGGGGGGTTCTGAGTCGGGGGGTGAGGTTCAGTGTTGCGGTCTGGATATGAGAGGGTCTGGATGCATGGGGGTTGGGTGGATAGGAGAGCAGCTCCCTGTATAGGGATCCCTACCCCTGCAGCTGAGGAATGACGGGTTCAGGAAGTGGGGGCAGGGGGAGTTTGCAGAGCTTCCTGAGGCCGGGGAGAAATCTGGGGGTGGGTCTGACCCAGGCCCGGGTGCAATGCAAGGGAAGAGGAAGTCCTGTCCTCCCCAGCCCAGCTGTGACTAGCGGCTGAGCCTGGCGCAGGGTAGGAGCCACCAGCTCTGATATATACTTTGATTTCAGTTACAACACAGAATACAATATATATGAAAATGTAGAAAAACATCCAAATATTTAATAAATTTTAGTTGGTATTCTATTTAACAGTGTGATTAAAACCGTGATTAATCGCGATTAATATTTTTGAGTTAATCACGTGAGTTAACTGAAATTAATCGACAGCCCTACTTTAATCTATTCTCTGCTATCTTCTTATGAAGTAATAAACTGCAAAGATTATTTTATTTAGCTGTTTATGGATATTTTTGAATAATAAGCTTTGGAGTAGTATGTCTGCAAATTTTAATGGGCTGTAATGAGCCAATTCTTACTGCTGTAGTTAGTAGAGATGAGAAGCTTAACAGATGGGTTAAGTGCTGGAATTGCCCTAAAACAATAATTAAGTTGTTTTTTCTGAGAACACCCAAATGCATAACATTGCCAAAAGCATGCGTGTGTGTGTATGTGTGGTTAGTTTATTCTCCACAGGTGGTCGTAACATGTTAAGGGTAAAGACAGACAAAGCAAGAAGTTATTGAACACCTGTTTGTAAACAGAAATTAAAACCTACAAGTGCCTGCAGGGTTTTTAGGTAAAGATATTATTATGCAATATTTATGTGAAAATAAAAAAATAGCCAGGCAGACACAATGAATTCCCTTTTCCAAGGGAAGACTGTCATAAGAACAGCCATATTGGGTCAGACCAAAAGTCCATATTAGGCTTTAAACTAGGTTCACCGGGGGAAGAAGACCAAAGCCCTGAAGTAAGTGGGGACGTGGGATACTGGGAGGAAGCACGAGCAGGAGAGTGCGAGCGGGGAGGGCTCCTGCCTCATACTGAGAAAGAGGGACGATCAGCAAGTTATCTCAAGTGCCTATAAACAAATGCAAGAAGCCTGGAAAACAAGCAGGGAGAACTGGAAGTCCTGGCACAGTCAAGGAATTATGATGTGATTGGAATAACAGAGCAGCAGAATACGGACCCTGGACTTCAGAAAAGCAGATGTTGACTCCCTCAGGGAAGTGATGGGCAGGATCCCCTGGGAGAATAACGTGAGGGGGAAAGGAGTCCAGGAGAGCTGGCTGTATTTTAAAGAACCTTATTGAGGTTACAGGGACAAACCATCCCGATGTGTAGAAAGAATAGTAAATATGGCAGGCAACCAGGTTGGCTTCACAGTGAAATCCTTGCTGATCTTAAACACACAAAAAAGAAGCTTATAAGAAGTGGAAGATTGGACAAATGACCAGGGATGAGTATAAAAATATTGCTCGGGCATGCAGGAGTGAAATCAGAAAAGCCAAATCACACCTGGAGTTGCAGCTAGCAAGAGATGTTAAGAGTAACAAGAAGGGTTTCTTCATAGAATCATAGAATATCAGGGTTGGAAGGGACCTCAGGAGGTCATCTAGTCCAACCCCCTGCTCAAAGCAGGACCAACCCCCAATTAAATAATCCCAGCCAGGGCTTTGTCAAGCCTGACTTTAAAAACTTCTAAGGAAGGAGATTCTACCACCTCCCTAGGTAACGCATTCCAGTGTTGACTTTCTTCTTGTTGCTAACATACCTGAAACACTGGAGTGTTTCAGGTATGTTAGCAACAAGAAGAAAGTCAAGGAAAGCTTGGACCCCTTCCTGAATGAGGGAGGCAACCTAGTGACAGACGATGTGGAAAAAGCTAATGTACTCAATGCTTTTTTTGCCTCTTCCTTCACGAACAAGACTTCTGCACTGGGCAGCACAGCATGGGGAGGAGGTGACCAGCCCTCTGTGGAGAAAGAAGTGGTTTAGGACTATTTAGAAAAGCTGAATAAGCACAAGTCCATGGGGCCGGATGCGCTGCATCTTAGAGTGCTAAAGGCATTGGCGGATGTGATTGCAGAGCCATTGGCCATTATCTTTGAAAACTCATGGCGATTGGGGGAGGTCCCGGATGACTGGTAAAAGGCTAATGTAGTGCCCATCTTTAAAAAAGAGAAGGAGGAAGGATCCTGGGAACTACAGGCCAGTCAGCCTCACCTCAGTTCCTGGAAAAATCATGGAGCAGGTCCTGAAGGAATCAATTCTGAAGCACTTAGAGGAGAGGAAAGTGATCAGAAACAGTCAGCATGGATTCACCAAAGACTAGTCATGTCTGACTAATCTAATTGCTTTCTATGATGAGATAACTGGCTCTGTGGATGAAGGGAAAGCAGTGGATGTGTTATTCCTTGACTTTAGCAAAGCTTTTGACACTGTCTCCCACAGTATTTTTGCCAGCAAGTTAAAGAAGTATGGGCTGGATGAATGGACTATAAGGTGGATAGAAGGCTGGCTAGATTGTTGGGCTCAACAGGTAGTGATCAATGGCTCCTTGTCTAGTTGGCGGCCAGTATCAAGTGGAGTGCCCCAAGAGTCGGTTCTCAGGCTGTTTTTTTTCAATATCTTCCTTAATGAACTGGAGGATGGTGTGGATTGCACCCTCAGCAAGTTTGCAGATGACACTAAACTGGGAGGAGAGGTAGATACGCTGGAGGGTAGGGATTGGATACTGAGTGTTCTCGACATATTAGAGGATTGGGCCAAAAGAAATCTGATGAGGTTCAACAAGGACAAGTGCAGAGTCCTGCACTTAGGACGGAAGAATCCCATGCACCACGAGGGACCGAATGGCTAGGCAGCAGTTCTGCAGAAAAGGACCTTGAGGTTACAGTGGACGAGAAGCTGGATATGAGTCAACAGTGTGCCCTTGTTGCCAAGAAGGCCAATGGCATTTTGGGATGTATAAGTAGGGGTGTTGCCAGCAGATTGAGGGACGTGATCGTTCCCCTCTAAACGACATTGGTGAGGCCTCATCTGGAGTATTGTGTCCAGTTTTGGGCCCCACACTACAAGAAGGATGTGGAAAAATTGGAAAACGTCCAGCGGAGGGCAACAAAAATGATTAGGGGGCTGGAACACATGAGTTATGAGGAGAGGCTGAGGGAGCTGGGATTGTTTAGTCTGCAGAAGAGAAGAATGAGGGGGGATTTGATAGCTGCTTTCAGCTACCTGAAAGGGGGTTCCAAAGAGGATGGATCGAGACTGTTCTCAGTGGTAGCAGATGACAGAATGAGGAGTAATGGTCTCAAGTTGCAGCGGGGGAGGTTTAGGTTGGATATTAGGAAAATCTTTTTCACTAGAAGGGTGGTGAAACACTGGAATGCGTTACCTGGGGAGGTGATGGAATCTCCTTCCTTAGAAGTTTTTAAGGTCAGGCTTGAGAAAGCCGTGGCTGGGATGATTTAGTTGGGGATTGGTCCTGCTTTGAGCAGGGGGTTGGACTAGATGACCTCCTGAGGTCCCTTCCAACCCTGATATTCTATGATTCTATGATCCATCTAGCCCTGAATTCTGTCTCTGACAGTGGCCAATGCCAGGTACCCTAGAGGGAATGAATAGAACAGGTAATCATCAAGTGATCCATCCTGTTGCCCATACCCAGCTTTAGGCAAACAGAGGCTAGGGACACCATCCCTGTCCATCCTTGCTAATAGCCATTGATGGACCTATCCTCCATGAACTTATCTAGTTCTTTTTTGAACTCTGTTATAGTCTTGGCCTTCACAGCATTCTCTGGCAATGTTCCACAGATTGTGCGTTGTGTGAAAAAATACTTCCTTTTGTTTGTTTTAAATTTGTTGCCTATTAATTTCATTTGGTGACCCCTAGTTTGTGTGTTATGAGGAGGAGTAAATAACGTGTCCTTATTTACTTTCTCCACACCAGTCATGATTTTATAGACCTCTATCCTATCTCCCCTTAGTCATCTCTTATCCAAGCTGAAAAGTCCCAATCTTATTAATTTCTCATTGTACGGAAGCTGTTCCATAGCCCTAATAATTTTTGTTGCCCTTTTCTGAACCTTTTCCAATCTAATATCTTTTCTGAGATGGGGCAAGCACATCTGCATGCAGTATTCAAGATGTGGGCGTACCATGGATTTATATAGAGGCAATATGATATTTTCTGTTTTATTATCTATCCCTTTCTTATTGATTCCCAATATTCTGTTCACTTTTTTGACCGCAGCTGCCCATTGAGTGGATGTTTTCAGAGAACTATCCACAATGACTCCAAGATCTCTTTCTTGAGTGGTAACAGGTAATTTAGACCCCATCATTTTATATGGATAGTTGGGATTATATTTTCGAATGTGCATGACTTTGCATTCATCAACATTGAATTTCATCTGCCATTTTGTTGCCCAGTCACCCAGTTTTGAGAGATCCTTTTGTGGTTCTTCGCAGTCTGCATGGGAATTAACTATCTTGAGTAGTTTTGTATCATCTGCAAATTTTGCCACCTCACTGTTTACCCCTTTTCCAGGCCATTTATGAATATGTTGAATGGGACTGGGCTCAGTACAGACTCCTGGGGGACACCACTATTTACCTCTCTCCATTCTGAAAACTGACCATTTATACCTACCCTTTGTTTTCTATCTTTTAAGCAGTTACTAGTCCATAAGAGTACCTTCCATGTTATACCATGACAGCTTACTTTGCTTTGTAGCCTTTGGTGAGGAACCTTGTTAAAGGCTTTCTGAAAAACTAAGTACACTATATCAACTGGATCCCCCTTGTCCGCATGCTTGTTGACACCCTCAAAGAATTCTAGTAGGTTGGTGAGGAATGATTGTCCTTTACAAAAACCATGTTGACTATTCTCCAACAAATCTATGTGTCTCACAATTTTGTTCATTACTATAATTTCAACCAGTTTGCCTGGTACTGAAGTCAGGCTCACCGGCCTTTAATTGCCGGGATCATCTCTGGAACCTTTTAAAAAATTGGCGTCACATTAGCTATCCTCCAGTCATTTGGTACAGAAGCTGATTTAAATGATCTTTGAATATGCCGTTTTTTTGCAGACAAATGTAATTATTGAAGGATGGTTAGATTTGTAAAATTCTTAGTGCTAGACTTGGTCACATTGAGATTCCTCCTACTGACTGAATTTAAATGAAAATGCCACCTCAAAGGTATTTAGGTCTATTTTAAAAACTGCTGACTGTCTGTAATCCCAACAGAGATGTGATAATACTGAATTCTGTAGTATCCAGAAGTCCACTTGATTGCAGTATTATACAGTTCTTTCCTTTATTTCACTAGAATAATAAATCTTCAAGTTATCCTCAGGTAAAAACAAGTGATTCTATTTCACCATACTGTTATGCTAAGTAATTTAAAACAAACCATTTAAAAATAATATATTTAGCAGTACAGGCTTAGGTTTAATTCTTTTTTCTTGAAAGTTACACTATTTTGTGTGAATCTGTTAACTTTAAACTTATGCATTGAATGGAGTTTTTCATTTGTTCTTTAAACTGTGATTTTCCATTGTTTAAATAGAACTTTTATGAACTTTTTGAAGTTGAATTTTTTAAGGGGCAGTGAAATTGTAGTAATATAGTTTGTTTATATATATAGAAGGTTTTGTTATTAATTGAACTTTATTTGAAAACTTATATAAATATGTGTGTATATATATTATTTATTTATATATAAATATAAACTTATATAAATATATCATCTGCCAGGATTCTCACTCCTAGGTGTTAGCTCTTTAGAACAAGACTGGTTGACATCCCTCAGCTCTTAAAGAAATTTGAATCTTGAGGGTAGCTGTATTGAGTGAGGCTCCCTACAGGTATTTTAACTCTGTCTCCTTGAAGGTATAAATAGTTCCTTCTGCACACTTCAATCAATTCCTTCTTTACTGTGTTTGCCAAAGGAACTTTCTCTTTGTTGTGTTTCTGCCTAAACTCCTGCTCTTCCATGAACTGGCTTATGAGTTAAAAGAGCTCTAGCGCCTATGGTTATCAGCCTTCCTGGTAGATTGTATATTGGCACCTGCTCTATATTATCTGTACTGGAAGGTGGTTTTTTTTAAAAAAAAATATTTATTTATTATATATAAAAGCCCCAGACCTTCTCCATGAGAGGCAGTGTCTTTGTCCACCATAACAGGCATGGTATTTGGCATCAGACGAGGTCACAGTAGTGAGATATGTATCTCAGATTTCTCAGATTTCTCAGCCGAAAAGAATGAATCCAATAGCAGTTGATGCCCTGTCCTAACTAATTGGCCTCATCCCTTCTCTTTGTCTTTCACCTGATTCCTTGATGACAAGGATAGTCCAACATATCAGAGAGTAAAAGGCATTAGTGATTGTATGAGCAGCTTAACCAATGAAGACCATGGTTTTCAGAACTAATATATTTGTCCACCATAGGTTTCCTATTGTTGCCACAAAATCATGATCTTCTGACCCAGGGAGCAATCTGTCACCAAGATCCAACAAATCTAAATTTGGCTGCCTAGATTTTGAAAGGAGACTTTTTTTAGAAATGGGTTGTTTGTAGGACTTAACACTTTATTATAAAGAGGAAAGTCTCTAGGCTCTGCCTACTCCAGAATACGGACCAGTTTTCCTCATTGTTGTAGGGAAAAGGACTCCTCACTGGCTTATATAAAAGGACAACCGGGGAATTACAGACCAGTCAGCTTTAATTTCAGTACCTGGAAAGATAATGGAGTAAATAATTCAGCAATCAGTTTGCAGACACCTAGATGATGATAAGCTGATGAATAACAGCATGGATTTGTCAAGAACATATCCTGTCAAACCAACCTAATAACCAACTGTATGACAGAGTACAAGCCTTGTAGATAAGGGGAAAGCAGTAGATGTGGTATATCTTGACTTTAATAAGGCGTTTGATACTGTTTCACATGAACCTCTCATAAACAAACTAGGGAAATACAACCTACATGGAGCTACTATAAGGTGAGTGAATATTTGGTTGGAAAACTGTTCCAAGAGAGTTATCAGTGGTTCAGTGAAGCTGGAAGGGTATATTGAGTGGCGTCCTGCAGGGATCAGTTCTTGGTCTGGTTCTGCTCAGTATCTTCATCAATGATTTAGGTCAGTGGCTCTCAACCTTTTCAGACTACTTACCCTTTCAAGCGTCTGATTTGTCTTGTGTTTCACATCACTTAGAATCATAGAATCATAGAATATCAGGGTTGGAAGGGACCTCAGGAGGTCATCTAGTCCAACCCCTTGCTCAAAGCAGGACCGATCCCCAACTAAATCATCCCAGCCACGGCTTTGTCAAGCCTGACCTTAAAAACTTCTAAGGAAGGAGATTCCACCACCTCCCTAGGAAATGCATTCCAGTGTTTCATCCCCCTCCTAGTGAAAAAGTTTTTCCTAATATCCAACCTAAAGCTCCCCCACTGCAAGTAGAGACCATTACTCCTTGTTCTGTCATGTGCTACCACTGAGAACAGTCTCGATCCATCCTCTTTGGAACCCCCTTTCAGGTAGTTGAAAGCAGCTATCAAATCCCCCCTCATTCTTCTCTTCTGCAGACTAAACAATCCCAGCTCCCTCAGCCTCTCCTCATAAGTCATGTGTTCCAGTCCCCTAATCATTTTTGTTGCCCTCCGCTGGATGTTTTCCAATTTTTCCTCATCCTTCTTGTAGCGTGGGGCCCAAAACTGGACACAATACTCCAGATGAGGCCTCACCAATGTCGAATAGAGGGGAACGATCATGTCCCTCGATCTGCTGGCAATGCCTGTACTTATACATCCCAAAATGCCATTGGCCTTCTTGGCAACAATGGCACACTTAAAAATATAAAAAATGAGACATAAAAATACAAGAGTTTCACAGCCCACTATTACTGAAAAATTGCTTACACTCTAATTTTTACCATATAATTATAAAATAATTCAGTTGGAATATAAACATTGCACTTACATTTCAGTATATAGTATACAGAGCAGCATAAACAAATCATTGTCTATGAAATTTTAGTTTGCACTGACTTTGCTAGTGCTTTTTATTTAGCCTGTTGTAAAAGTAGGGAAATATCTAGATGAGCGGACGTACCCCTTGGAAGACCTCTGAGTACTCCCAGGGGTACACGAGCCCCTGGTTGGGAACCACGAATTTAGATAATGGCATAGAGAGTACATTTACAAAATTTGCAGATGATACCAAAGTGAGAGGGGTTACAAGTGCGCTGGAGGATAGGATTAAAATTCAAAATGACCTGGACAAACTGGAGAAATGGTCTGAAGTAAACAGGATGAAATTCAATAAGGACAAATGCAAAGTACTCCACTTTGGAAGGAACAATTAGTTGCACACATACAAAATGGGAAATAACTGCCAAGAAAGGAGTACTGTGGAAAGGAATCTGGGGGTCATAGTGGATCACAAGCTAAATATGAGTCAACAGTCTAACACTGTTTCAAAAAAAAGCAAACATTATTCAGGCATGTATTAGCAGGGGTGTTGTAAGCAAAGTAATTCTTCCCATCTGCTCTGCACTGAGTAGACATCAACGGGAGTATTGTGTCCAGTTCTGGCTGTCACATTTCAGGTAAGATGTGGAGAAAGTCCAGAAAAGATCAAACGGTAAAGTTTCTGAAATTCTCCGTATTTAATTAATTTGGAACATGGAAACTATGCAATACTTGTTTATAATGATCATCCTTTAAAAAGTGAATGTTTAAACTCAAAATACAGTGGAGCTGCTAGGTGCTTAGTACTTTTGAAAATTGGCTTGTTTAAGTGCCTAAATATGAACTTAAGTGCCTCATGTTAGGCCTCTACTTTTGAAAACTCTTGATTTACAAATGTTATCATTGGAAGCTTTATATATTGGGGGGATAACGTTTTTAGAATGCTATTGTTAAGCATTATATGTATAGTTCTAAAGCCTTCTTAGTCAAAATGTAGGGAACTTAGCAAGTTCTCCTATACTGTATCCAGTGGACAAAATAATATTTGTTCCCAGGAAGCATTCTACTTTTTTTCTGACTTATTCCTTTTATATGAGAGTTCTTACTCCCCTGGTAGACCTGTCTGTGACCAAACCAAACAGGAAGTGCCACCAGGTTTGCTTGTTGTGCGGGCACAGCCTGGGCTCCCTCTCCCTCTCCCTCTCTGATGAGGTTCACTAAGGATAAGTGCAGGGTCCTGCACTTAGGATGGAAGAATCCAATGCACCGCTACAGACTAGGGACCGAATGGCTAGTCAGCAGTTCTGCGGAAAAGGACCTAGGGGTGACAGCGGACGAGAAGCTGGATATGAGTCAACAGTGTGCCCTTGTTGCCAAGAAGGCCAATGGCATTTTGGGATGTATAAGTAGGGGCATAGCGAGCAGATCGAGGGACGTGATCGTCCCCCTCTATTCGACATTGGTGAGGCCTCATCTGGAGTACTGTGTCCAGTTTTGGGCCCCACACTACAAGAAGGATGTGGATAAATTGGAGAGAGTCCAGCGAAGGGCAACAAAAATGATTAGGGGTCTAGAACACATGACTTATGAGGAGAGGCTGAGGGAGCTGGGATTGTTTAGCCTGCAGAAGAGAAGAATGAGGGGGGATTTGATAGCTGCTTTCAACTACCTGAAAGGGGGTTCCAAAGAGGATGGCTCTAGACTGTTCTCAATGGTAGCAGATGACAGAACGAGGAGTAATGGTCTCAAGTTGCAGTGGGGGAGGTTTAGATTGGATATTAGGAAAAACTTTTTCACTAAGAGGGTGATGAAACACTGGAATGTGTTACCTAGGGAGGTGGTAGAATCTCCTTCCTTAGAGGTTTTTAAGGTCAGGCTTGACAAAGCCCTGGCTGGGATGATTTAACTGGGAATTGGTCCTGCTTCGAGCAGGGGGTTGGACTAGATGACCTTCAGGGGTCCCTTCCAACCCTGATATTCTATGATTCTATGATTCCAGTGCTTTCCTGCTCCCATGGACAGGATTCCTGCTCTACGCTTTCTCCGTCATCCCTCCGGTTCACAAGATCCTCCTGAAAATCATGTGGGACAAGAATCATAGAATATCAGGGTTGGAAGGGGCCTCAGGAGGTCATCTAGTCCAACCCCCTGCTCAAAGCAGGACCAATCCCCAACTAAATCATCTCAGCCAGGGCTTTGTCAAGCCTGACCTTAAAAACCTCTAAGGAAGGAGATTAGGAAGGAGATTTCATCACCTCCCTAGATAACCCATTCCAGTGTTTCACTACCCTCCTAGTGACAATTTTCCCCCTAATATTCAACCTAAATCTTCCCCACTGGAACTTGAGACCGTTACTCCTTGTTCTGGAGAGAGTTATTCTTATAGCCCCGGCATGGCCTCGTTGAGACTGGTTTGGCATGCTGCTGGATCTTTCAGTAGCAATCCCATTCCCGCTTCCACTCTATCTGGGCCTGATCTCACAAAACCAATGCTGGTTGCTATACCCGAACCTTGCCTCCCTTCACTTTACTGCAAGGAAATTACATGGCTGAACCCAGAGGAACAGGCCTGTTGGGAGCAAGTTCAACAGGTCTTGCTAGGTAGTAGGAAGCTGTCCACTAGGGCTATGTACCTGGCCAAATGGAAGCGCTTCTCAATATTGATGTCATACTGAGGTCTGTCTTCAGCCCAGTCTTCTCTTCACACTACTTTGGACTACTTGCTCCATCTGAAGCATCAAGGTCTGGCCCTTGTGTCTATCAAGGTGCATTTGGCAGCAGTCTTGCCCTTCCACCTGCCAGTGAAAGGCAGGTCTGTGTTCTCTCACAAGATGATGGTCTGGTTCCTCAAAGGACAGAGGAGAGACCTATCTTCAGGCCCGTGAGCCGATCCCTCTAGGGTCTTAAACCTGGTTCTGCCAAGGCTCACGGGCCCTCCCTTCAGACTGCTAACATCATGCCCCCTATTTCTCCTCTCTTGGAAAGTCCCCTTCCTGGTGGAGATCACCTCAGTCAGAAAGGTTTCTGAAATCAGGGCCCTTACCTCAGAACCACCATACATAGTGTTCTTCAAGGAGAAGGTCCAACTGCACTCTCATCCAGCTTTCCTGCCAAAGGTGGTTTCACAATTCCATAGCAGCCATGCTGTTTTCCTGCCAGTCTTCTTCCTGAAGGCTTACTAGAACTCTGAGGAGCAGTGAATGCACTCACTGGATGTTAGGCGTGCCCTTGCTTTCTTTATAGAGAGGACTAAACACTTCCGCAAATCAACACAGCTCTTTGTAGCAGTAGTGGAAAAGATGAAAGGGCTTCTGGTATCAACCCTTTGGATCTCGTCCTGGATAACGGCTTGTATTCAGGCTTGTTGTGGGCAGGCGAATGTCACACCTCTGGCCATTCTAACCTACACTCTGCAAGAGCCCAAGCCTCTTCAGTGGCACTGCTTGCAGAAGTCCCGATCCAAAACATCTTCCAGGCAACAACCTTGTCTTCGGTGCATATCTTTGCATCCCACTGTGACATCACCCAACAGGCTCGATATGATGGCGGGTTCGGAAGAGCAGTATATCCATGAACTCTGAGCTCACCTCCTGAGGTAGCACTCGAAGATAAAATGGTTACTGACCTTCCGTTACTGTTGTTTGAGATGTGTTGCTCCTGCCAATTCCATGACCCACTCTCCTACCTTTCTGTCGAACTTGATCGGCAAGAAGGAACTGAGGGGTTATGTGGCCAGCGGCACCCTTTATACGATGCATAAGTGCATGGCACTAGAGAAGGGTGCTAGAGCTGTCCCAACAGATACCACTGAGGGAAAAATCTCCGGCAACAGGCCATGCAGCATGCACACACCTAATGGGGAATAGACATGAGCAACACATCTCGAAGAACAAGAGTTACGGAAGGTCAGTAACCAGTTTTTTATACAACAATCACTAAATAGTACATCCTATTTAAAAGGGAACTCATGAAATTTAGAGTTGGAATTAGGTCTTTAATACTGGCTTGTTTCTTACATAGATTTGCACAGAAGTTATAGCTGTGATTTTAATCTGATTTCAGAATGCCATCCAAACTTAAGCAGTTTGTCAGATGAATACCAGCTGCTGCAAGTGACAGACAAAATTAGAAGAAGAATCTCATTGTACAATGAAATTCCCTATACATGAAGCCAGGTCAGACATTTCTCACCAGGGCAACTGGCTGAGCAGCCTGTTTAGTTCAGTGATGAAGTGGCATGGCTTTCAGAGATAGATGGTCATCATAATTAATGCCTTTGTACTTTATTCTCTTGATAGAAGAATGAATAAGTTGTTGATCCCTCTGAGGAAATGTGGTCAGACTGTTAAGATCATTGTACCATATACAATCTATACTAAATTTGTGTTGGAGATTTCAAACTAAGCAAATTAAATTAGTCTTGCAATAGTGCTGTGAAATTTCTACTTAAATACAAAATCTATTTGGTTAGCTTTACCATCATAAGACATCACCTCAAGGGGAGTAGGATTATGGCGTTCTTATTAATTTAACCTTATCTGGCATCCTGTTGACTTTAAATCCTGCACAGTATTGATGTCTGCTATGTTGTTGTAGTCTTGTTGGTCCCAGGATATGACAGAGACAAGGTGGGTTAGGTAATATCTTTTACTGGACCAACATCTGTAGGTGAAAGAGACAAGCTTTTGAGCTTACAGGGAGTTCTTCTTCAAAAACTTGTCTCTAAGCTCAAAAGCTTGTCTCTTTCACCTACAGAAGTTGGTCTAATAAAAGATATTTCCTCATCCACCTTGTGTCTTGCACTATATTGCTGAGCATATACCTAGAAAAATAGCATAGATGGAACTTTATGAATCAGCAGCTTGATTTTTCAGCTGTGGTGAATCCAAAAGCCACTGGGTTCCGCAAGTGTTTTCAGCACCTCTGAAAATCTGGTTTATGTTGTTTCTCCTCAGTCAATGTAGTAACTCAACAAAATGGTTCATCTGATGATGGTCAAGGAGTAAGCAACTTATAATATTCGCTGTGGAGCAACTTAGCACAAGCCTCTGCCATCATGTTACATGAATTTAAGAAAATTCCAAAGGCAACATTAGAGCTTGTTCTTAGCCCAGGAAGCTAAAATAATTAAAAAAACATAATAAAAAATGAAGTAAATAGCCAAAAATCTGAAGTTAATCTGAGAGAGAGAAAGATTGGGCAGCCAACTCATAAGCAACGAAGACCCCTAAAATCTGACATTTAGTAAGATGAAATATGTACTTATTTATCTTAATTTAATGAAATGGTTAGTGATCTGGGTTCCTATTGTATAAATTAACATAGAGTATTAAAAAGAGGTCAGTGATCAGTTGTTCTCCATGACCACTGAAGATAGGACAAGAAGTAATAGGCTAAATCTGCAACAAGGGAGATTTAGGTTAGATAGCAGGGAAAACTTTCTAATGGCAAGGACTGTTAATCATTACAATAGGTATCTAGGGAAGGTTGTGAAATCCCCATCATTGGAGGCTTTTAAAAACAGGCTAGACAGCCTTAGTGCCCGGGGGGTGGGGTGGGGGGTGGGGAGAGGGAGGAGGAGGCGCGGCTTCACTAGATGACTAGAGTTCCCTTCCAGACCTACGTTTTTATGATTTTATATAGAATAAAATAATCATACAGTACAATATAATATTAAGGCCTGGTCATCCAACCTTAAAACATAAATAAAATAGCTCTTAGCAAATACAATAAGAAGTCAATAACACACACAATAAATCTCTCCAACCCTGAATCCAGTTTATCTCTAAAAGCCTGGGATTAAAAAAAAAAAAAGGGATTTGCAATGGTCTGAGACGTTAAATATATTTAAACTCTGGTGGCCTGGAATGTCAGAAAAGTGATAGATGGGGAATGAGTTCCAAAGTCAAAGACCAATCCCAGAGAATACACATAGCTTCCTGTCTTTTACATCAAGGGAGCTCCAGTTCAAGGGCCTCTGCTCATCTGAACTATGGCACAATGGTTTATGGAGGAAGGTGATATCTCTAGTAACTGGGACCTAATCGTTAATGGTTTTTATAGGGTTAAAAACACCTAGAGTTCTATCTAGAAACCTGCTGGCTGCCAGTATAGGTCATAGAGCAATGTTTTATAATTTCAAAGTTTGATACCATACACTGTTCCCCTTGTTAAAATAATGAAACAAGTGTGTGTTCCCATTAGTTCGTTTGACAGACCATGCTGCTCTGTGATGTGAGTACTCACTGAAATTTTATCTCTGAAATAAAAGGATTTGTTTTCTGGATATTGTTCTGTCCAAAAGGTCTCACATACAGTAAAAATCTTACAAATCATCAAAATATATACATAGAACAAAGGAACTGACATATTGGATCTGACTTTGTGGTCCCTTTAGGTCTGTATCTTACTCCAAAAGTGGCCAGCATGAGATGCTTCAGAGGAATGTTCAGCAAAACATGCAGTAGGAGATTTAGGGATAATTTGCTCCCCGTAAAATCTCATTGTAATCCATAACAAGTAGAGATTGGTTTAAACCCTAAAGCATGGAGGTTTTAGATCCCTTTCAAAATGCTTTTGTTAGCATTTGTTAGCATTAGCGGTTATAACTCTGGATAGTCTTGTTATCCATATAAATATCCAATCCTTCTTTGAACCTGTTAAATTCTTGCCCTGCAAAATATTCTGTAGCAATGAGTTCTATCTCTAACCCTGGGAAAGTGGTCCTTTCAATTAATGAGGCCTTTTTGGAACTAGTGAAGGCCCTGTAGAATACTCCAACTTTGTTGGCTCCCACAGCTGTGTGTGCACAGACAAGCACTACTGTGTTTCTGACCAGGGATTTGAGTGTTCTCATTCTTATGCAACCATGAATTCTCTGGTAGTTACGACTGCGAATGAGAGAGCGAGGCAGGGGATATTCAACTCAGCCACCTGATAAAGAGGGACCAAGACAGGACATGTTGGATAGAATGATTTATTCCACTTCATCTGTTCAAATGTGTATAGCTAATCAGCAAGTGCTATTTGCTAAATATAATTTTTTTAATTGGGAGTATTTGTCAAAATTTACAGATATGCTTCTTTGAGACGCAAGGTAATAGTTCAAGGCTTTTTTGGCAGAGGGCTGTCTGGTAGCAAAAACATCTCATCGGTTGGTGTTGGATGTTGTAGAAGTTTCCTCTAGAATTATTGACTCTGTAATAATCATGAGAATAGTCCTGTGGCTGCATAATTCTGGTATCGTGCCCAATATACAACAGGCTATAGAGGACCTTCCCTTTGATGGTTCTTTTCTATTATCAGATAAAACTGATGAGACATTACATTTCTTCAGAGAACCTGGGTGGCTGTTCCTTAGCGGTCTCTGTATCCTAAGAGATGACAGCATAGACCTCCAAATCCTCAGTACTCCCGACAGTGCTGTAGAAAGCCTGTCTATCCACCCAGGCAATTTGATTTTTGGAAAAAGAAGCATAGACCTCAGAGAAGGAGGTCCTCTAGCTCTGGCTCCAATCAGCAGGCTCGTACCCAGCTATCTGTGGGGATACCTCCCTTTTGGCTGTTCCCATGAGGATAACAGTTCAGTCACTTGCAATTTGGTGGATATTTCCCCCGTTTGGAAACAGACTATCCCACTCTTTAGGTGCTTGGGAGGCCATAAATGAAAGGCAAGTCCTATGTACCGTGAGATGGAAATATTCAATTCTTCTCCACTCCCCATTTTCCCACTTTCCTGCCTTCACCATTTTCAGGGACCTATCTCGTGAGTCTCTGCTTGTTCAAGAAATTTGGACTCTTCTCTCCTTAGGAGCTGTATAGGGAGTTCCTGTGCAGTTTCAAGGAAGGGGTTTTTACATGAGGTATTTTCTAATCCCCAAAGACACACTTTGGACATCTCAGAATTTCAACAAGTTCATCAAGTATGTGAGATTCTGTATGGTTTCCTTGCATCAATCCTTCTGTCCCAGGATCATGACAACAGGCTTGTTGCCCTTAATCTTCAGGACACTTACCTTCATGTCAGGGTGCTCCCAAACCACAGGGAGTTTCTCAGATTTGTGGGAGGAGGCCATCATTATTAGTACACAGTACTTCCTTTTGGATTATCATTAGCACCTCACATATTCAAATCTCAAAAATTTAGATTGACATGAATTGGCTTCTGTATTGATGGCCAAAGTGAGAATGAGCATGGACACTGACACTACTCTCTTCTCCTAGAGATGATCTCTCAAGGTCATGGTTGATGCACATGGGTGAGCCAGTGATCTATTTTCTAGATGGTGAACTCTTGTCTCTAGGGCTACACCATTTTTCATGAGCCATAATTTTTCACTTAAGATAAAAACTCTCTCTGTGTGTGTATATTTATACAGAAAGGAAAGTGCATTTCTCTGAAATTGTACATTTGAATGAACCATTGAAGTTCATGTTCCCCTCTTTTCATTGGAAATACTTCTTTATAACTTTTATAATACTTCTTTTATAACTTCTTTATAATTAAGAAAATTCTATGGGCCCTTGGAGGAACCACTCATCTTAACATTTTTTGCTAGTGAGGAGGTTCAGTAATTACTTTTACTTGCAAGTCTACTTAAAATTAATATAATAGTTTGTGATGAAAAGGAGCTAGAGCTGCAGGGTCTGATGATTTTAATTTATAATTTTAAAGTTCTTTCCTTAATTTGGGGAGGGTTTTTTTTTTGGTGTTTTTATTTAGTAGTAGTGCTTTGGGGAAGTGTGCGTCTGATTTCTTTTTTCCCCTCTACTCAGCATAGTACAGTATGGGAAGAAGAAGAATATATTTGATTCTTCAAAGAAAATAATACCAAGTAGATACTTGAATTACAGTGCTGGACTGTGGCTATGCTTAGACTATTCCAAGTGAGCTCTGGCTTCCACTACCAAAGGTGCCTGTGTGTGTATATCCATCTGATAGCACAGTTGGTTCCAAACTAAGGCCCCACTCCTGAAATTTTCTCCATGTGGTCAGACACTTTTTTCCGTGCAGATCGCTGGGGCTCAAGGCCTTGCCTGCAGTGGAATTTTTTTTGTTTATTTGATAAGCTAAGGCAATGTTTCTCAAATGTGGCCACCTGGGCCACATGCTGCCTCCAGGGGCTTTTCTTGCAGCCACAGCTTCCTGTGTGGTGATTGCGGGGCATGGGGGAGACAGTAGCAGTCCCTCCCTTGGGGCCTTCAGCAGGGTTTGAGGCTTGTCCCCTCTGGAGACACAAACACTGGAGGAGCAAGCAGCCAGTGAGTTCCCCACCTTCCCGGGAGTGGTGGAGTCAGGCTGCAGCCCTGTGATGGTGGGCGGCAGGCTGTAGTTGTAGGGCTTCAGGCACCACCTCCAGGCTCTGGGGTCTGGCTCAAGGCTTCAGGCTCTGTCCCCCAGCTGCACAGCGGTGGGCTCCAGCCCCTGTCCATGTGGCAGTGGGCTCTGGCCCCGAGCTCACCCCCCCATCGCCCCGGCCCCTGCTGCCTCCCCCAGACCCGCAATTCATTCCCCCCATCACCACTGGCCCTGCTGCCTCTCTACCCACCTCACCATTCAGGGCTTAATTAGTATCCTGGCATGCCAAGGCTGAGTAAGTCTGCTGTGAAAAGTGATATTTGTATGTTTGTTAATATCACTTTTCACAGCAGACTAAGACTATGTCTACACCAGCACTTTTGTCGAACGGGGAGTGAACAAAACACCGCTGACCGACAGAAGTTTCACAGACAGAAGCACTGGTGTGGACAGCAGTATGTTGGCGGGAGACGGTCTCCTGCCAACATAGCTACCGCCGCTCAATGGGGGTGGTTTAATTATGCCAGCGGGAGAGCTTCTCCCACCAGTGTAGAGCAGCTACACAGGAGACCTTACAGCGGTACAGCTGCAGCGGTACAACTCTGTCGCTGTAAGGTCTGTTGTGTGGACATAGCCTTAGTAGCTACCTGGGAGGTTTTGAAAAGTCATATTAACATGCAAATATCACTTTAACAGCAGCAGACTTACTAGCCAGCAAGTCTTTTTGAAAAAAAGAAAAGTGGGGGGGGCAACCAAAAAAGCAAAAGAAAAAACAACAAAAAAGACAAGAATGTGCAAAGCACCTTATTTGTGTTTCTAGTCTGTTTAGGACCAGTAAAGAATAGAAACAATTACATTATTTTTATTATTGCAAAAAACCCTACATAAATAAATTACAGTGATTTGGACATGTATCTGTGCATATTTATTTGTTTTTCCTAAACAAAACTCATATGGTTATGCAGTTTTTTTCAGTGATAGCTTAATGTAAAGGTTTTAATTTGTAATACTACATTACTGTATTAAGGTGGTTATGAGATGCAGTCTGAAAGTGCTTTAACCATATTTAATGGATGGTGTTGAGTAAGTATGAATACATAGAATCATAGAATCATAGAATATCAGGGTTGGAAGGGACCCCAGAAGGTCATCTAGTCCAACCCCCTGCTCAAAGCAGGACCAATTCCCAGTTAAATCATCCCAGCCAGGGCTTTGTCAAGCCTGACCTTAAAAACCTCTAAGGAAGGAGAATCTACCACCTCCCTAGGTAACGCATTCCAGTGTTTCACCACCCTCTTAGTGAAAAAGTTTTTCCTAATATCCAATCTAAACCTCCCCCACTGCAACTTGAGACCATTACTCCTCGTTCTGTCATCTGCTACCATTGAGAACAGTCTAGAGCCATCCTCTTTGGAACCCCCTTTCAGGTAGTTGAAAGCAGCTATCAAATCCCCCCTCATTCTTCTCTTCTGCAGGCTAAACAATCCCAGCTCCCTCAGCCTCTCCTCATAACTCATGTGTTCCAGTCCCCTAATCATTTTTGTTGCCCTTCGCTGGACTCTCTCCAATTTATCCACATCCTTCTTGAAGTGTGGGGCCCAAAACTGGACACAGTACTCCAGATGAGGCCTCACCAATGTCGAATAGAGGGGAACGATCACGTCCCTCGATCTGCTCGCTATGCCCCTACTTATACATCCCAAAATGCCATTGGCCTTCTTGGCAACAAGGGCACACTGCTGACTCATATCCAGCTTCTCGTCCACTGTCACCCCTAGGTCCTTTTCTGCAGAACTGCTGCCTAGCCATTCGGTCCCTAGTCTGTAGCTGTGCATCAGAAGCATGTTTCCCTTCTGATGAATAGGCATTGTAAATATAACAAGAACTGTATTACAGATTTATGTAGAAGAAGTCAAAAACTGGCAGAAAGGGGAACAACATGTCAGATGATAGCAAGTAAAGAGAAGAGCTAAAATTTAATCCATAGAAATATCCTTGCAGATAAAATTGGAGATGCGCAGTAATGGAATGAAGAGGGAGATGGGCAGGGTTTTAGTGTTCATGTTAGGCTAAAGTGAACAGAGAATTTAAGATGAGATTGAAAAGTGGCATGGTATCTCAAAAGAAAAAGTAGAAACTTGGCACAGATGTGCCTTTATGAGTGACTCCTAACTGAGATAAGAAACGCCAAGGCTGAAGGAGCAGAGTGAGAAGGTAAAAGATCAATGAAAGGGGGCAGAGTAAACTTATATAGAGCTCTGAAAACAAGAGGTGGTTATTTTTTTTTAAATTGGATTTGGAGACTTACAGGAAGCCATTGAAGCAGTGAAAGAATTTGGGCTGCTATCTTCTACCTTCTTGGACTAAGAGGATTTTCTGGGAAAAACTGAACCAAAAATGGGGCCTGCCTGGCTTTTGTGCAGTGACCAGAAAATGTTTTGATATGCTGTGAATTGGAAAAAATGTAAGGCTTTAGGATATTAGCATATATCTGAACCATGCCTTGTAACTTGGTAGCATGGTTCAGATTGTAAAACAATGTGACTGATTTTTTTGAAAAATAGAGAAGAAGGGGTAGAGAGGGAGTTGTTCATAATTGTTTATTTAATATTCTGTAAGCAAACATGTTGAGATATAATATTTCAGAATTTAGAATTCTCATACCATTAATTAAAGTGCAGTATCTACAAGTATAATTAGAAAGAGGATTATAGACATTTAAGGAATAAAAGCATTTTAGCAATGTGCAGATTTTATTGACAGCTCACTGAGAGCTGCTGCACTCACATAAAGATTTGTAATGTAATTATGAGTAGATGGAAGTTCACTGTTTAGAGACTCATTGCAGAGAACATTCATGAACTATACTCTGAATACAGATGAAATATCAAACAAATTATGGGTAGTCAACACTCATTATGTATGAAGTATAAACTGTAGACAAACTAGTACTGTAAAATACAAAACAGAAAATGTGTTATTGCATTATGAGATGTTAAGCAGACCAATGGCAGTAAGTTGCTGAGATATTTTTAAAGAAATATCTTTAGTTATCCAAAAAATGGTACAAATTGTTAAGCTTTTCAGTTATCAAATTGTGAAGGATCAACCACCTTAAAGAAGAAGTCTGTCTTCCCTCTATCTTAATATAGCTATTTTTAAGGTACCTCCTATTACCTTACTGTCTAAGTGGTGGCGAACAGTTATGAAGAAGACCTAAAGAGGCTTAAAAAGTGCTTTCTTCATGGGACTGTGTGGATTTTTTTATGGAGGTGATTGATAAGGAAAGCCTTTCTTAGTCTGAACCTGGTTAGATTTGAGTGCAGTCTGGTCTCCTTCAATAACAAGTATTTGTTTCAAATGCTTTGACCACAGCATTGGAAAGTCTTAACCTGGATTTCTCCAGTTGTATCATTCCTGTGGAGAGCAAATGTCTTGGAGGGTCATGAATGACCAGACAAATCTGGAGATATTTCAAGAAAAATACTATTGTATATTGCTATTTTAGCTATAGTACATACATTCTCTTAAATTGTTTTGGAAATATAAGTTTGTTTCTTTAACATTTAACTACAGTAACAAAATACTGTATTTTAAAATGGCCAAACTGACACTTTCATATAATTTATATACAGACATTTCCCCCCAGTATTATTGGTGATCATTTATTTTTAAGTTATGGAATCTGTCATAAAGGTCAGGAACTAGAAGCACTGGCTGGAGACAAGCAGAGTATTGTTTGAAATTATGAAAATTTCCCCCGATAGCTCTACTTATGAACCTGCCTGCATACTGATCTGTAGCACTTACTATTATTATACCCCTCTGTTTAACACTGCCAGTTTGGTAGTGTTAAACAGAGGGGTATAATAATAGTAAGTGCTACAGATCAGGGACTGAGTCATCTATCTGCCGCCCTGACCGGGAAGTCTGCTGCTTGCCAGGAGCTAGGATTCACGATGTGACGGAGAGACTACCAAGACTCATCAAGCCCTCGGATCACTACCCCTTTCTGCTTTTCCACATGGGCACCAATGATACTGCCAAGAATGACCTCAAGCGGATCACTGCAGACTACGTGGCTCTGGGAAGAAGGATAAAGGAGTTTGAGGCGCAAGTGATGTTCTCGTCCATCCTCCCCGTGGAAGGAAAAGGCTGGGGTAGAGACCGTCAAATCATGGAAGTCAACGAATGGCTACACAGGAGGTGTCGGAGAAAAGGCTTTGGATTCTTTGACCATGGGTTGGTGTTCCAAGAAGGAGGAGTGCTAGGCAGGGACGGGCTCCACCTAACGAAGAGAGGGAAGAGCATCTTCGCAAGCAGGCTGGCTAACCTAGTGAGGAGGGTTTTAAACTAGGTTTACTGGGGGAAGGAGACCAAAGCCCTGAGGAAAGTGAAGACGTGGGATACCGGGAGGAAGCATGAGCAGGAGAGTGCAAGAGAGGAGGGCACCTGCCTCATACTAAGAAAGTAGGACAAACAGCAAGTTATCTCAAATGTCTATACACAAATGCACGAAGCCTGGGAAACAAGCAGGGAGAACTGGAAGTCCTGGCACAGTCAAGGAATTATGATGTGATTGGAATAACAGAGACTTGGTGGGATAACTCCCAAGACTGGAGTACTGTCATGGATGGATATAAACTGTTCAGGAAGGACAGGCAGGGCAGAAAAGGTGGGGGAGTTGCATTGTATGTAAGAGAGCAGTCTGACTGCCCAGAGCTCCGGTATGAAACTGCAGAAAAACCTGAGTGTCTCTGGATTAAGTTTAGAAGTGTGAGCAACAAGGGTGATGTCGTGATGGAAGTCTGCTATAGACCACCGGAGCAGTGGAATGAGGTGGACGAGGCTTTCTTCTGGCAACTAACAGAAGTTACTAGATCACAGGCCCTGGTTCTCATGGGAGACTTCAGTCACCCCGATATCTGCTGGGAGAGCAATACAGCAGTGCACAGACAATCCAGGAAATTTTTGGAAAGCGTAGGGGACAATTTCCTGGTGCAAGTGCTGAGGAACCAACTAGGGGCAGAGCTCTTCTTGACCTGCAGTTCACAAGCTGGGAAGAATTAGTAGGTGAAGCAAAAGTGGATGGGAACCTGGGAGGCAGTGACCATGAGATGGTTGAGTTCAGCATCCTGACACAGGGAAGAAAGGAGAGCAGCAGAATACGGACCCTGGACTTCAGAAAAGCAGACGTTGACTCCCTCAGGGAAGTGATGGGCAGGATCCCCTGGGAGAATAACATGAGGGGGAAAGGAGTCCAGGAGAGCTGGCTGTATTTTAAAGAATCCTTATTGAGGTTATAGAGACAAACCATCCTGATGTGTAGAAAGAACAGTAAATATGGCAGGCGACCAGCTTGGCTTAACAGTGAAATCCTTGCTGATCTTAACCACAAAAAAGAAGCTTACAAGAAGTGGAAGATTGGACAAATGACCAGGGAAGAGTATAAAAATATTGCTCAGGCATGCAGGAGTGAAATCAGGAAGGCCAAATCACACATGGAGTTGCAACTAGCAAGAGATGTTAAGAGTAACAAGAAGGGTTTCTTCAGGTATGTTAGCAACAAGAAGAAAGTCAAGGAAAGTGTGGGCCCCTTCCTGAATGAGGGAGGCAACCTAGTGACAGAGGATGTGGAAAAAGCGAATGTACTCAATACTTTTTTTGCCTCTGTCTTCACAAACAAGGTCAGCTCCCAGACTACTGCACTGGGCAGCACAGCATGGGGAGGAGGTGACCAGCCCTCTGTGGAGAAAGAAGTGGTTTGGGACTATTTAGAAAAGCTGGAAGAGCACAAGTCCCTGGGGCCGGATGCGCTACATCTTAGAGTGCTAAAGGAGTTGGCGGATGTGATTGCAGAGCCATTGGCCATTATCTTTGAAAACTCATGGCGATTGGGGGAGGTCCCGGACGACTGGAAAAAGGCTAATGTAGTGCCCATTTTTAAAAAAGGGAAGAAGGAGGATCCTGGGAAGTACAGGCCAGTCAGCCTCACCTCAGTCCCTGGAAAAATCATAGAGCAGGTCCTCAAGGAATCAATTCTGAAGCACTTAGAGGAGAGGAAAGTGATCAGGAACAGTCAGCATGGATTCACCAAGGGCAAGTCATGCCTGACTAATCTAATTGCCTTCTATGACAAGATAACTGGCTCTGTGGATGAGGGGAAAGCAGTGGAAAGTTCCTTGACTTTAGCAAAGCTTTTGACACGGCCTCCCACAGTGTCCTTGCCAGCAAGTTAAAGAAGTATGGGCTGGATGAATGGACGATAAGGTGGCTAGAAAGCTGGCTAGATTGTTGGGCTCAACGGGTAGTGATCAATGGCTCCATGTCAAGTTGGTAGCCAGTATCAAGTGGAGTGCCCCAAGGGTCGGCCCTCGGGCTGGTTTTTTTTCAATATCTTCCTTAATGATCTGGAGGATGGTGTGGATTGCACCCTCAGCAAGTTTGCAGATGACACTAAACTGGGAGGAGAGGTAGATATGCTGGAGGGTAGGGATAGGATACAGAGGGCCTTCCGTAAATTGGAGGATTGGGCCAAAAGAAATCTGATGAGGTTGAACAAGGACAAGTGCAGAGTCCTGCACTTAGGACGGAAGAATCCCATATGCACCGTTACCGATTAGGGGACTGAATGGCTAGGCAGCAGTTCTGCAGAGAAGGACCTAGGGGTTACAGTGGATGAGAAGCTGGATGTGAGTCAACAGTGTGCCCTTGTTGCCAAGAAGACCAATTTGGCATTTTGGGATGTATAAGTAGGGGTGTTGCCAGCAGATCAAGGGACATGATCATTCCCCTTTATTCGACATTGGTGAGGCCTGATCTGGAGTACTGTGTCCAGTTTTGTGCCCCACACTACAAGAAGGATGTGGAAAAATTGGAAAACGTCCAGCGGAGGGCAACAAAAATGATTAGGGGACTGGAACACATGACTTATGAGGAGAGGCTGAGGGAACTGGGATTGTTTAGTCTGTGGAAGAGAAGAATGAGGGGGTATTTGATAGCTGCTTTCAACTACCTGAAAGGGGGTTCCAAAGAGGATGGATCTAGACTGTTCTCAGTGGTAGCAGATGACAGAACAAGGAGTAATGGTCTCAAGTTGCAGCAGGGGAGGTTTAGGTTGGATATTAGGAAAAACTTTTTCACTAGGAGGCTGGTGAAACACTGGAATGCATTACCTAGGGAAGTGGTGGAATCTCCTTCCTTAGAAGTTTTTAAGGTCAGGCTTGACAAAGCCGTGGCTGGGATGATTTAGTTGGGGATTGGTCCTGCTTTGAGCAGGGGGTTGGACTAGATGACCTCCTGAGGTCCCTTCCAACCCTTATATTCTATGATTCTATGAAACTGTACAGTGATTTTGAGATGCAGATTAAACTAAGAAAATAAGGTGACACTATCAAACTCAGATAATCTGTTATTTGCTGCCGGTCATCAATATATTTTTCATGAAGTGCAGCTTTCTCTATACTGCCTTGAAGTTACTCAAACCTTCCAGCCAAATAAGGTTCAAGAAAAAATTAGATCTTGTTGATTTTCTGTATTCTTCCCAGTTATGAATATATGTTGCACATGGTTTTTTTGGTTTTTGTTTTTGTTTTAAATCAACCCCTTAATAAAATAAAATAGGTCACTCAAGGGGCTTGCTGTAAAATAAACAACCAAATGTAGTCAGTTTTTCTTTATGAAAAGCTGGTTTGAGAACCTCTTCTCTTATTTTCCAGAAAATTAGAGAGGACTGTTAATATTAAATTGATTCTACATCTAAAGTTTTAGGTCAGACTAAGTGTGCCCAGAGAACGAAAACCCACATACTGTTTCTGTTTCCCTGAGTTAAGAGATCCCTGGATCATTACAACATGAATTTTACATTAAAATTATTACAGATATTGCTACTTTTTATGACATTCAGTAATACATAGCAGTGTCTAAGAAGGCTGAGCATAGCATTGTGTGTGGGTTTTCTTTTCGAAGTATTACCAAATATTTTTTTTTTAAATTATTTCTGGAGAAAGGTTTTAGATTGGAAAGATCTGGCTGCTGTGTGTATTTAGATATATCCCAAAATAGTTTTCAGAGTAACAGCCGTGGTAGTCTGTATTCGCAAAAAGAAAAGGAGTACTTGTGGCACCTTAAAGACTAACCAATTTATTTGAGCATAAGCTTTCGTGAGCTACAGCTCACTTCATCGGATGCATGCTGTGGAAACTGCAGAAGACATTATATACACAGAGACCATGAAACAATACCTCCTCCCACCCCACTCTCCTGCTGGTAGTAGCTTATGTAAAGTGATCACTCTCCTTACAATGTGTATGATAATCAAGTTGGGCCATTTCCAGCACAAATCCAGGTTTTCTCACCCTCCGCCACCCCCCCCCAACAAACTCACTCTCCTGCTGGTAATAGCCCATCCAAAGTGACCACTCTCCTTACAATGTGTATGATAATCAAGGTGGGTCATTTCCAGCATAAATCCAAGTTTAACCAGAACATCTGGGGGGAGGGGGTAGGAAAAAACAAGGGGAAATAGGCTACCTTGCATAATGACTTAGCCACTCCCAGTCTCTATTTAAGCCTAAATTAATAGTATCCAATTTGCAAATGAATTCCAATTCAGCATTTTCTCGCTGGAGTCTGGATTTGAAGTTCTTTTGTTTTAAGATAGCGACCTTCATGTCTGTAATTGCGTGACCAGAGAGATTGAAGTGTTCTCCGACTGGTTTATGAATGTTATAATTCTTGACATCTGATTTGTGTCCATTTATTCTTTTACGTAGAGACTGTCCAGTTTGACCAATGTACATGGCAGAGGGGCATTGCTGGCACATGATGGCATATATCACATTGGTGGATGTGCAGGTGAGCGAGCCTCTGATAGTGTGGCTGATGTTATTAGGCCCTGTGATGGTGTCCCCTGAATAGATATGTGGGCACAGTTGGCAACGGGCTTTGTTGCAAGGATAGGTTCCTGGGTTAGTGGTTCTGTTGTGTGGTATGTGGTTGTTGGTGAGTATTTGCTTCAGGTTGGGTGGCTGTCTGTAGGCAAGGACTGGCCTGTCTCCCAAGATTTGTGAGAGTGTTGGGTCATCCTTCAGGATAGGTTGTAGATCCTTAATAATGCGTTGGAGGGGTTTTAGTTGGGGGGCTGAAGGTGACGGCTAGTGGTGTTCTGTTATTTTCTTTGTTAGGCCTGTCCTGTAGTAGGTGACTTCTGGGAACTCTTCTGGCTCTATCAATCTGTTTCTTCACTTCAGCAGGTGGGTATTGTAGTTGTAAGAATGCTTGATAGAGATCTTGTAGGTGTTTGTCTGTGTCTGAGGGGTTGGAGCAAATGCGGTTGTATCGCAGAGCTTGGCTGTTGACGATGGATCGTGTGGTGTGGTCAGGGTGAAAGCTGGAGGCATGTACAAAATAGTGTAACATTAACTCTGAATTTCCTGGATTTTCAGGTGCTAGGTTTTGGGATAACTACAACATTGCTGTAATGTATATTCCCCAAGAAGTTACTGAAATGTATTGTCATCCTTAATTCCATTTTAACATAGTCTTTAAAAAAGATAAAAAAATATATATATGAATCATAGTATATCAGGGTTGGAAGGGACCTCAGGAGGTCATCTAGTCCAACCCCCTGCTCAAAGCAGGACACTAAACAAGATAGTAAAAGAGATTGCTGTTATGTGATATTTCTAAAGATTTGAATATATATTATCAACCTTAGATATTTTTTAAAAATGTCAGGGAAGAATCATGGTTACATCAAAGCCAGAGTATATCAGCTAATTGCGGTCGCCTTAGAGCTGCTTTGCATCACAAAGAAAATCAAAGCCAATGAGATGTACTGGTCAATCTGGCCATGAATTTGCAGTAGTCTTAGGCTTGGTTTACTCTATCAGTTTATGCCACTATAACTAGTCATTCAGGGATGTGAAAATCCACACCTCTGAGCAATGCATTTATCCCAACCCAACTTCCAGTATGAACGGCACTATGTTGATGCGAGGGCTTCTCATGCTGACGTAGCCACCGCCTCTCAGGGAGGTGGAGTACCTATGTAGAGAGAAGAAGGTCTCCCATCAGAAAAGGTAGTGTCTTCACTTAGTGCTGCAGCACTGTAAGTGTAGAAAACACCTTAGGGCAGTGGTTCTCAAACTTTTTTTTTCTGCAGACCACTTGAAAATTGCTGTGGGTCTCGGTGGACCACTTAATGATCTTTCCAAATTTTGTTTGTAACATTAGTTAACTATTGTAAAGCGCTTTGGGTAAAAGCGCTATATATAAAAAACCTTAGTAATAATTAACTTTTTTTTGTTCTACAAATAAAGGCACACAACTCATATTTTAATATCTGTAGTCTTACCTTTCTAATGCAATGGATGTGCCCTCTCTCCCCCGCCATGGCAGCCCCTGATCTGGGGCTGGGAAGGGGGGGCGGTGTGTCCCCTGCCAAAGCAGCCACAGAGTTGAGGCTTGGAAGGAGGACCCGTCTCTCCCCAGCAGCCGCAGCCCTGGAGCTGGGGAAAGTTGCCTCTTTCTCTGGCCGCCGCAGCCCTGCACATCCCAAATTCCGCCCACCCCCTTTTCTCACCCCACTACCTTCTCCCACCTACCCTCCTATTTCCCCCCAGGCCACCACCTCACCTTACATGTGCGTCTTCTTAAGGGTCCAGGCACCTAAGTAGTGGAGCCATGCCTGCGCAGCTCCATTAATTAGGTGGATGGTCCTTCATTCTCTTGTGTGCAGCTGCCTAGGTGAGCATCTTAGAGGGAACTATCCGTGGACCACCTGAATGGAGCTCGCGGACCACTGGTGGGGTCCATGGACCACAGTTTGAGAACCTCTGCCTTAGGGTTTGTCATCACTGACAAAAGGGTGGGTTTTTTACAGTGAGATAATTAACAAGTGATTTCTCACTTGGAAATCCTAAATGGAGAGAAGACACTTGTAGGTTTTACCATGAAGGTAGTGAGGTGAGGTCAGCATTCTATCTTCTGTCCATGACTGACCCCACTTAGCTATCTCGCTGTAAATATAAAGTGCCCTGTCTCCACTGTTTTTGCAGAGACAGAGCTAATGAGCAGTAAATATGCAGCTTTTTTGTCAGTAAAGATGCAGTCTTATTGGTTTAGAGGACAGTGTTAACAAGGCTGGTGTTAATGTGAAGGGGGCAGGGAGAGCTCAGCCTCTGAGTCCCAGTGTGTCTGTGCTTTAAGAGCTCCCCCAGCACTACTGCCTCAGTTTCCCCGGTATTGTCGCCTCAATACACAGTGAACCAGGGCAGCAGTGACTTGGCAAGCCTTTAAAGTGCTGATGCACAAGCTGGCATTTAGCCAGAGACTCTTTAATGAATAATGACAATTGAGACAACTAATCTATCAATGAGAATGTTTGACACATGTCCAGTCTCCTTCAAACTGCTGAGTAATTCCAACCAATAGAATTATTGCATGAAAATTAGCTGTAGAGAAAGGAAGGTGATTGGTTGAGTAACTCTGATGTCACGATAGGCCCCACTTAATTTAATTTACCTTTACTGTGGACCTAAGCCTGACTGTTCCTGATATAAGCATAAATTAGATACAGTTTTGATAACTTAGCTTAATTATAACTTCATTTCTTCAAATATGGCATTTGCACAAGATTTCAGTTAACTTTATTTTCATTGAAAGTTTGAAGTGTCTGCATTATTCCATTATTAAGATAATTCAGGACCAATAAAAGATGGACACAGAAGGCTAATTCCTTAAAGGGCATAGTTTTTATTTAGTTTTAATGCATAAATTGATCAAAGGATTTACTTGTAAAGCATCAGAAAATGTGTTCTGTACTCTGAGATAAGTGCTGTTAATTAGGGGAGGATGTGATGTATTTTTCATAGTTTTACTCCCCTCTTCCCTTGGGGAAAGGCTAGGGACGCTGAGTGGCGTGGTGGATGCAGACGAAAGAAAGTTCTGGGTTTGATGGCTGGAAATGGAGTTGGAGAAATCAGGCACAAGCTGATCACTTATAGGATGAAGAACAAATTAGCTTTTAATGATTGCAGCTACCTTGTGCCGCTGACCGAGTCCTGGAACTAGCTTCAAAACAAAAGGAAAGGGACTACTCACCCACAATTACAGCTGCCATCTTACTCCACCAAACTGTAATCATCCTCTCCAAGAGCTTGCTATCCTGCAGCCTTTTCTTCATGGTTCCACTAAACTTTCTAAACTACTACATGCCACAAGGGGCCACAGCAATGGTTCCCTCAACCCACCCAGCAATATTGTTAACCTATCCAACTATACTCTTAGCCCAGCAGAAGCAGCTGTCCTATTTCGGGGCCTCTCCTTCTGTCCCTCCACCCCCACAAACATGATACAGTTCTGTGGTGACCTAGAATCCTATTTTCGACGTCTCCGACTCAAGGAATATTTCCAACACACCTCTGAACAACATACTAATCCACAGAGACCTCCCTACCAACACTACAAAAAGGAGGATTCTAGGTGGACTCCTCCTGAAGGTCGAGACAGCAGACTGGACTTCTACATAGAGTGCTTCCGCCGACGTGCACGGGCTGAAATTGTGGACAAGCAGCATCGCTTGCCCCACAACCTCAGCCGTGCAGAACACAATGCCATCCACAGCCTCAGAAACAACTCTGACATCAGAATCAATAAGGCTGACAAAGGAGGTGCTGTTGTCATCATGAATAGGTCGGAATATGAACAAGAGGCTGCTCGGCAGCTCTCCAGCACCACTTTCTACAAGCCATTACCCTCTGATCCCACTGAGAGTTACCAAAAGAAACTACAGCATTTGCTCAAGAAACTCCCTGAAAAAGCACAAGATCAAATCCGCACAGATACACCCCTGGAACCCCGACCTGGGATATTTTGTCTACTACCCAAGATCCATAAACCTGGAAACCCTGGATGCCCCATCATCTCAGGCATTGGCACCCTGACAGCAGGATTGTCTGGCTATGTAGACTCCCTCCTCAGGCCCTACGCTACCAGCACTCCCAGCTACCTTCGAGACACCACTGACTTCCTGAGGAAACTACAATCCATCGGTGATCTTCCTGATAACACCATCCTGGCCACTATGGATGTAGAAGCCCTCTACACCAACATTCCACACAAAGATGGACTACAAGCTGTCAGGAACACTATCCCCGATAATGTCACGGCAAACCTAGTGGCTGAACTTTGTGACTTTGTCCTCACCCATAACTATTTTACATTTGGGGACAATGTATACCTTCAAATCAGCGGCACTGCTATGGGTACCCGCATGGCCCCACAGTATGCCAACATTTTTATGGCTGACTTAGAACAACGCTTCCTCAGCTCTCGTCCCCTAACACCACTACTCTACTTGCGCTGTATTGATGACATCTTCATCATCTGGACCCATGGAAAAGAAGCCCTTGAGGAATTCCACCATGATTTCAACAATTTCCATTCCACCATCAACCTCAGCCTGGTCCAGTCCACACAAGAGATCCACTTCCTGGACAGTACAGTGCTAATAAACGATGGTCACATAAACACCACCTATACCGGAAACCTCCTGACCGCTATTCCTACCTACATGCCTCCAGCTTTCACCCTGACCACACCACATGATCCATTGTCTACAGCCAAGCTCTACGATACAACCGCATTTGCTCCAACCCCTCAGACAGAGACAAACACCTACAAGATCTCTATCAAGCATTCTTACAACTACAATACCCACCTGCTGAAGTGAAGAAACAGATTGATAGAGCCAGAAGAGTTCCCAGAAGTCACCTACTACAGGACAGGCCTAACAAAGAAAATAACAGAACGCCACTAGCTGTCACCTTCAGCCCCCAACTAAAACCCCTCCAATGCATTATCAAGGATCTACAACCTATCCTGAAGAATGACCCAACACACTCACAAATCTTGGGAGACAGGCCAGTCCTTGCCTACAGACAGCCCTCCAACCTGAAGCGAATACTCGCCAGCAACCACATACCACACAACAGAACCACTAACCCAGGAACCTATCCTTGCAACAAAGCCCGTTGCCAACTGTGCCCACATATCTATTGAGGAGACACCATCACAGGCCTAATCACATCAGCCACACTATCAGAGGCTCGTTCACCTGCACATCTACCAATGTGGTGCATGCCATCATGTGCCAGCAATGCCCCTCTGCCATGTACATTGGTCAAACTGGACAGTCTCTACGTAAAAGAATAAATGGACACAAATCAGATGTCAAGAATTATATCATTCATAAACCAATCGGAGAACACTTCAATCTCTCTGGTCACGCAATTACAGACATGAAAGTTGCGATATTAGAAAAGAAAAACTTCAAAACCAGACTTCAGCGAGAGACTGCTGAATTGGAATTCATTTGCAAATTGGATACAATTTACTTAGGCTTGAATAGAGACTGGGAGTGGCTAAGTCATTATGCAAGGCAACCTATTTCCCCGTGTTTCCTCCTGCCCCTCCCCCCCGTTCCTCAGACGTTCTTGTTAAACCCTGGATTTGTGCTGGAAATGGCCCATCTTGATTATCATACAGATTGTAAGGAGAGTGATCACTTTAGATAAGCTATTACCAACAGGAGAGTGGGTTTGGGGCGTGGGGGTGGGGAGAAAACCTGGATTTGTGCTGGAAATGGCCCACCTTGATTATCATACACATTGTAAGGAGAGTGATCACTTTAGATAAGCTATTACCAGCAGGAGAGTGGGGTGGGGGGAGAGAAAACCTTTTGTAGTGATAAGCACCCATTTTTTCATGGTTTGTGTCTATAAAAACATCTTCTGTATTTTCCACAGTGTGCATCCGATGAAGTGAGCTGTGGCTCACGAAAGCTTATGCTCAAATAAATTGGTTAGTCTCTAAGGTGCCACAAGTACTCCTGTTCTTTTTGCGAATACAGACTAACACGGCTGTTACTCTGATAGCTGCCTTTCCACCCTTCTGACCCCATAGAGCTAGCAATTCAAAAACCTTTTAATTTGGCCAATCAAGGCCAAGGCCCATGGAGGTGGAAACATCTCCGACTCTGACTGCCATTAAATCTGCCATTCGCTATGTCTGTTGTGGGCCTTTCTATGTACAAGCTAGATGACTTCCTGCAGACTTAGTCTCTATTCGCCAGGGCTCAGGCTTGTTATAGTACATAGCAAAGAGGTTGCATCCCTGCTTTATGTCCAAAACTCTTTGATTTCTGATAGGCACTCTAACATCTTGTAATGGTGGTGGTTGCATTAGTTGTGAATGAGATACATGGAGTCCTCGGACTTCGGACACAATTCGTTCCTCAGAATTGCATTGTAAGTCGAAAGGTTGTAAGTTGAAACTGCTTTTCCCATAGGAACGAATGGTATAAAGGGGAGATTGTTTCCTGAACCAAGGCTTGATACAACTATTTTCACTACAATAACCCAGATTTTTTTACTAAATGAATTATAGATGACTAATGTTGCAACATCAATGTATTTACTGTACACTGTATTTTGTAAACAGCATTCAAATAAAAATATAAACTCACATATGCTGTGCAGAATGCCAGCCACACAGGCTCAGAAAGCCAGGGAGAATGGCACATATGCTGAGCCTCAGCCAATCACTGTTCATGCTTTCTGATTGGCTGCGCCTGGGGCTGGGAGTCAATCAAAAACAAGCAGCAACCCTACCTGGCAACAAACTACTCTGCTGCCTCAGAGCCAATCAGAAGTGACCCCTTCCATCTCCATACCAGTATAACGCAACGAGGAAGTGATTTCAAGCAAACTTATGCACATCGAGTGTCATAAGGGCAAAACAAGTGTTGTAGGGGTGAAACAGGTAGTCAGTTGAAAAGTGTCGTAAGTGGCGTCCGAGGACTCCCTGTATATAGTTGAGAGTCACTGGTATATTGTTGGCAGGTGAGCCCATGGTAGCTCTTTGTCTCTCCTAGTGGTCTCAGGTAGATACTGAGGAGAAGAGGGGATAGTATAGAGCACTATGGGGTACCACAGGCAAGGGTCTTTATAGAGGAGGAACAGTTACCCATCTGCACTATGGGCTTTGCTGGAGAGGAATGATAGGAACAGCTTCAGTGATGGGCCATCAGTTCTGGTCTGTCATGTAGGTAGGTTAGCAGCATCTAGTGGTCTAATGTATCAAAAGCTGCAGAGAGGTCCAGCAGCATAATCATGGAGATCCTGTCACTGCCCATGGCTGTAAGAACGGGTCATCTTTTAGTGCAGCTATAGCTCTCTCTGTTCTGTGCCCTGATTTGAACTCTGACTGTGAGGTATCCAGGAAGTTGGCTGATGTCACATGTTGGTGTTTAGTGGTTATGACTTGCTCAGTTTTTTTGCCCAGGAATAGGAGGTTGGAGATGGGACGGTAGTTCGTAACTTCAGAAATGTTAAGGTAGAATAACTTCCCGAATGTAGGGAATGTGTGACTGTCAGATGTGCCAAAATGTTGGTGCAAGAGCATCTGGCAGGTTCCTGTTAAGGTTTTGCACTAAAGTGTGAATTTGATGAAGCTGCTTCTCAATATCTGTTGGAGGTGGAAATGAAAGCCTTATGTAGTGTTGGAATGTGTTATTGTCAGTGTTGTAGGCAATGTGACAGTGGCAAGGAATGTAGGAGACTTGTCCCTTAACTTATTTCCGTGCTTTTCAGTTTTTGAGTTGGTGAATGTGTCCTGATACAACTCTAACTGTCAATTAATTTTTGTTTGTTTATACTTCTCTTCTTCCTTTCAACTTTTTTGTTCTAAACAGCAACAGGTATATCAATGAAGCCTTCTGTGATAATATGCCAGTAGATGCCAACAAGCAGGATTCTGCACACATCACAATACTAATATATGTGATAGAACATCTTTCCATAGACTTTACACTATGTTTCAAAATACAGTACAGTATTTATAAGTGACCTTTTCAAAGATACCAGGTGATGCGAACTGATGAACTCATTAAACAGCTACTGTGCATACTTGATACAAGAACAAAACTAAATCCTGAAATTTTGACTCAGTTTTAACTCCCCTTCAGTGAGAGTTGTGCTTGAATAAGAGCAGAATAAAAACTAAGTAAAGCCTTCAGGAGTTAAATGAAAAAGCTTAGTAGTGCACAGAAAAGAAATACTCATGGGTAGTCACAAAAAAATGGTATAAAGTGCGCTCTTTTTAGATATTACACTGTAGTGTATATATTGAAAGAAACACTACATTATACTTTTTCTCAGTTCCTCACATGAAAATCATTGGGGGGGAGGGGAGGGAAGTGCTCCAGGTGATCAAAATTAATTTTGATCAGTTAAAGATTTACACGTATGGAATTTTAATGGTGAGGAGAACTAATAGGTTGTAGCTGATACATTAATACCCCGTAGAAAGCTGTGAGCTGTTCATGTGATGATGATATTGTGACTTTATGTACCCTTTCTTCAGTGGGGTTTAATTTTGAATTCCAAAAATGTGAGATTTCAGAGTAACAGCCGTGTTAGTCTGTATTCGCAAAAAGAAAAGGAGTACTTGTGGCACCTTAGAGACTAACCAATTTATTTGAGCATGAGCTTTCGTGAGCTACAGCTCACTTCATCGGATGCTCATGCTCAAATAAATTGGTTAGTCTCTAAGGTGCCACAAGTACTCCTTTTCTTTTTAAAAATGTGAGATGTAGTTTTCCTGATAGTTAAATGGAATGTTTTGAGGGGTCTTAGTACTAAATTTTGTTGATTTTTTGTGTCTTGCAGGATTTTTGGCACATGGAGGAAGGCGAACATCACTTAGAAATTTAACTCAATTCCAGATTTCAAGGTAGGAGGGCTCCTGCTTCCCCCATCTTCTTTATTAAATCAGTGAGACGGTTCCTTCAAGTAGAATGGAAATTCTGTAATTTTTCATGTTCATATCTATGCTATTCTTTTATTAGTTGAGAGATGTAATACAGTAGGTGATACAGTCTTCCTTTATCAGTTTTATAATTCTTTTGACCTGATTGTTTCATGCCACTTTTCCAAATCTGTCTTCCTTATTAATGTCTGAGTTTCATTTGTCTTATTTATTAGAGATAAGTGGCATAAAAATTGAGTTAAATAAAAATTGAATCATGCAGAGTTCTAAACTCTTCCTCTGGTTGTAAATATCAACATGCTTGTTTTTAGTTACTGATTAATATAATTTAAGATTAATTTTATAATAAAATTTACACAAAAGTAGTATAATACCTTACTACCTATACTGAAAGCTTCCTCCAGTTTGTGCTGTGTCCATAGCAGCAGGCAGCCCAGTCACATCTCCCTGTTGCAGAGCTTTTCTGAGGAAAATTCCAAACTTTATTACAGAATATTAGACTAACAGTTTGGCTTAATAATTGGTTTATTTAATTCCCAGCCATGTCTCAGGGCATTTGATGTTTTGGAGAGATTATCCTCTCAGTTCTGCTTTCTTTTCTGACGTGTTTGCAGTGACTGGTGCCCCTGCAGGCTTCAGAGAGACATAGGATGAGAAAAGTCAGAGGCAAAAGGGAAGATCTGGGTTCAGTGGGGATCTCAGCCGGCTGTGTAGGTGGGAAAAGGACTCTTTCACAACCCAATCCAGGTGGGATTACATCAACCCCCCCCTTCCCAGGGTAGGTAAACAGCCACTCAGGATTGGAGAGTCCATCTTGACAGTGCAAGAAGCAGCTTTGGCAGTAAGTAAGGGGCCTTCAGATATAGCTCCTTTCCCCTGTTGCCACCTCTATAAAAGGCCTGCTCACCCCCCAGGATCTGTACTTACATCCCAGGCCGAGACCGAAGTATATCGGGATCAAAAGGAACCCTGACAATGTTATTGGTCCATTAGTAGGTGGAAATGGTAGAATCTTTCATGATAATTCAGAAGAGGCAGAAGTGTTCAATAAATATTTGTGTTCAGTATTTGTAACAAAGCCAGACAATATATTCAAATCATGTGATGATGATGATGATGATGAAATACTTCCCACTTTTCAAACAGTGACATATATTAGATAGCAGCTATTAAAGTTAGACATTCTTAAATCAGAAGGTCTGGATAATTTGCATTCAGAAGTTTTAAAAGATATGGTCAAAGAGCTCTCTGGTTTGTTGATGTTGATTTTTAATACCTCTGTTCCAGAGTGCTGGAAGTTCCAGAGTACTGGAAAAAAGCTAATGATGTGCCAGTATTTGAAAAGGCTAAATGAGATGATCCAAGTACTGATAGCCCTATTCAGCCTGACATTGATCCTGGGCAGAATAATGGAACAGCTGATACAAGACTCAATTAATAAAGAATTAAAGGAGGGTGATATAATTAATACTAATGAACATGGGTTTTGGAAAATAGGTCTTGTCAAAATAACTTGGTATCATTTGGATGAGACTATGGGTTTAGATGAGAAGGTAAGAGTGTTAGTGTAATATACGTAAAATTCTGTAAGGCAGTTGACTTAGCTCTTCACGACATTTTGATTAAATAACTAGAATGATACAAAATTAACTTGGCACATATTAAGTGGTTTAAAAATGGCTAACTAATAAGTCTTAAAATGTAATTTAATTGGGAATACGCATTGAGTGGGTATGTTTCTCATGGTGTCCCACAAGGATCTGTTCCTTATGCTATTTAATATTTTTATCCATGGCCTGGAAGAAAACACAAATCATTATTGCTGAAGTTTGCAGGTGGCACAAAGATTGGGGGAGTGATAAATAATGAAGAGTACAGGTAATGGATAGGGCAATCTGGATTGCTTAGTGAGCTGGGCATTGTCCAGCAATGTTTCAGTATGGTCCAATGTAAATGTATAAATCGAGGAACAAAGAAAAAAGGCTATATTTAAAGGATGGGAGACTCTATCCTGGGAAGCAGTGAGTCTGAAAAAGACTTGGACCTGGTGAATAATCTGCTGAACACAAATTTCCAAAGCAATGCCGTAGCTAAACAGGCTAATGCTATCCTCAGATGTATAAATAGGGGAATATTGAGTTGGAGGAGAGAGGCTATATTTGGCACTGGTATGACTGCTACTGGAATATTGTGTCCAGTTCTGGTGTCCTTGTTTCACAGAGGATGTTGATGAACTGGAGAGGTTTCAGAGAAAAGCAACAAGACAATTAAAGGTTTGGGAAACGTGCCTTATAGTGGTAGACTCAAGGAGCTCAATCTTTTAAGCTTATCACAGAAGAAGATTATGGGGTGGCTTGGCCATGGTGTCCTGGGGACTGCAGCCAGGGCCATGTGCCCCAGCTCTGCGGCGTCCTGGACTTGGCAGAGGCCGTGCACCACAGCCCTGTGGCATCCCGGGCTTGGCAGGGGCTGTGCGCCCCAGCCCCGCAGCTTCACTGGAGGCTGCAGCTGGGGCTGCATGCCCTCCTTGCGCTTCCCAGGGCCGTCTGCAACCCCCACACCCTGCTGCGGCCGGGGTTTGGCCGGGGCTACAGTCGGGTCATGCACCCCTGTCCTGAAGCTGGGCCAGCTCTGTAGCAAGGGCTGTGTCCCCTGTGGCTGCGATCCTCACTGCGGCCACCGGAGTCAGGGCTGTGTCCCCCGCACCCCCATGGGACTCCATTTCTCCCCCTACCTAGACCTGCCCCAGTTATTTTTAGTAAAGTAACGGACAAGTCACAGGCTCTGTGATTTTTTGTTTATTGCCTGTGACCTATTCATGACTTTTACTAAAAAATATCTGTGAAAAAACGTTTGCCTTATTCATGTGTACCAATTGCTGGTGCATGAAGTTTTCCCTGTCAGTATCTGGAATTAAACATACCCCACAAGTCCATCCCATTCTTCAATCAGCACCATGCCCCTATTTAAAATAATTTAAGAAATTAATATACAGAAGTTTTTGTTGTGAAGCAGAGTCACTGCAAACATAACATACCTGTCTTAAACCCAGAAAAATAAGAAAATTAAATATGCTCTAAGAAGATCAGTCTTCCATCAATCCCTTTACCAAACTTTTCTCAGCACAACATACTATTATACCAAAAGTCCACAAATAATAATGTTAGGAAAAGGTAGTTTGGTAAAGGGGTATGTGGAGAAGAGAAGGTTGCAGGGGTAGAGTTAAAGTTGAAGTAAATGATCTGTGGTGTATAGTAATTGTGTTAATGGTAAGGTATATGTCTGTGGGTAAGGAGAAAAAGTTGCTTAACTTTTCATTTGCTTCCTCTTGAGCTTGAGTCAGGTATGTTATGTTTCTAGCAACCCTAGTTGCTTCACAAGGAAGTTTGTGTTTCTGAAGTAGGTTGTGTTAAGGGGAGAGTATTTTAATGCAGGCTACATTGATTTTAGTATGAGATTTTTAGAAAAAAACATTTAACCATTCATAGTGTAATGTGTAGTATGGGTCTAAATGTAAATGTACAGTTCAGGTTCAATTGATAAAATAATTATTTCATTTTCATTGTATAGTTTTTCTTCATCCGTAATTGGACAAAGTGCAATTTAATAATTTATCAGTTAGGGAGACTATATCCAAGTGGAGGTATCCCTGCCTTGGAGTGCTGGCTTCATTCCAGTACCAATACCTGCTATTTTTCATGCATACGTTGTTGTCAATTGAACACTTTAACAGACCAATTGCTGTCCAAGTTATGATGTCATACTTTTTTTTTTTTAACAGAAGTTAAGTGGTAAAAGAAACTGCATACCCTTTGCCCATTCATCCCATAGGGAGATAGCTAAAATGTGGAATAAATACTCAGATTCATTGGTTTGCTAAGGTAAAATGGACTTTAATTCATAGAATCATAGAATATCAGGGTTGGAAGGGACCCCTGAAGGTCATCTAGTCCAACCCCCTGCTCAAAGCAGGACCAATCCCCAACTAAATCATCCCAGCCAGGGCTTTGTCAAGCCTGACCTTAAAAACTTCTAAGGAAGGGGATTCCACCACCTCCCTAGGTAATGCATTCCAGTGTTTCACCATGCTCCTAGTGAAAAAGTTTTTCCTAATATCCAACCTAAATCTCCCCCACTGCAACTTGAGACCATTACTCCTTGTCCTGTCATCTGCTATCACTGAGAATAGTCTAGATCCATCCTCTTTGGATCCACCCTTCAGGTAGTTGAAAGCAGCTATCAAATCCCCCCTGATTCTTCTCTTCCGCAGAATAAACAATCCCAGTTCCCTCAGCCTCTTCTCATAAGTCATGTGTTCCAGCCCCCTCATCATTTTTGTTGCCCTTCACTGGACTCTGCAATTTTTCCACATCCTTCTTGTAGTGTGGGGCCCAAAACTGGACACAGTACTCCAGATGAGGCCTCACCAATGTTGAATAGAGGGGAATGATCACGTCCCTCGATCTGCTGGCAATGCCCCTACTTATACACCCCAAAATGCCATTGGCCTTCTTGGCAACAAGGGCACGCTGTTGACTCATATCCAGCTTCTCATCCACTGTAACCCCTAGGTCTTTCTCTGCAGAAGTGCTGCCTAGCCATTTGGTCCCTCGTCTGTAGCGGTGCATTGGATTCTTCCGTCCTAAGTGCAGGATTCTGCACTTGTCCTTGTTGAACCTTATCAGATTTCTTTTGGCCCAATCCTCCAATTTGTCTAGGTCCCTCTGTATCCTATCCCTACCCTCCAGCGTATCCACCTCTCCTCCCAGTTTAGTGTCATCCACAAACTTGCTGAGGGTGCAATCCACACCATCCTCCAGATCATTAATGAAGATATTGAACAAAACCAGCCCCAGGACCGACCCTTGGGGCACTCCACTAGATACCGGCTGTCAACTAGAAATGGAGCCATTGATCACTACCCGTTGAGCCCAACAATCTAGCCAACTTTCTACCCACCTTGTAGTGCATCCATCCAGCCCATACTTCTTTAACTTGCTGACAAGCATACTGTGGGAGACTGTGTCAAAAACTTTGCTAAAGTCAAGGAATAACACGTCCACTGCTTTCCCTTCATCCATAGAACCAGTTATCTCATCATAGAAGGCAATTAGATTAGTCAGGCATGACTTGCCCTTGGTGAATCCATGCTGACTGTTCCTGATCACTTTCCTCTCCTCTAAGTGCTTCAGAATTGATTCCTTGAGGACCTGCTGCATGATTTTTCCAGGGACTGAGGTGAGGCTGACTGGCCTGTAGTTCCCAGGATCCTCCTCCTTCCCTTTTTTAAAAGATGGGCACTACGTTAGCCTTTTTCCAGTTTTTCCACTTTTTGAAAGCCTCTTTTTTGTGGTTAAGATCAGCAAGGATTTCACTGTTAAGCCAAGCTGGTCGCCTGCCATATTTACTGTTCTTTCTACATATTGGGATGGTTTGTCCCTGTAACCACAATAAGGATTCTTTAAAATACAGCCAACTCTCCTGGACTCCTTTCCCCCTCATGTTATTCTCCCAGGGGATCCTGCCCATCACTTCCCTGAGGGAGTCAACGTCTGCTTTTCTGAAGTCCAGGGTCCGTATTCTGCTGCTTTCCTTTCTTCCTTGTGTCAGGATCCTGAACTCAACCATCTCATGGTCACTGCCTCCCAGGTTCCCATCCACTTTTGCTTCCCGTACTAATTCTTCCCGGTTTGTGAGCAGCAGGTCAAGAAGAGCTCTGCCCCTAGTTGGTTCCTCCAGCACTTGCACCAGGAAATTGTCCCCTACAGTTTCCAAAAACTTCCTGGATTGTCAGGAAGATCAGTAGGGAACAAGGTAGAGGCCAAAACATCTGCGACAGAAAACTCAGCCTGAAGCAGAAGTAGCTTAATATGTATACCATAAGTGGCCTTTCTGTTATCTGGGATTATAAGAGCTTTATTTAATTACCAAACAGCATTTTTATCCTTTACTGAATATCATTCACGTTAACCTTTCCTTATCATTGCTTTTCACATCTGCTTACAATCACAGTGCCAGAAATAGAATCTGATTTATAGTAAGATTTAACATTGACCCTAAAAAGTTTCGATATATTCAAGGGGTGACACAATAGTCAACAAAAAGACAACAATCAGCTGCCTTAGTAATGTTTTTCAAGATTTGAATTTTTCTGTGTATTATAGAATTGTCTTTAATTAAGACATTAATGTGCAACTTAATATTGTTTTCTTCACATTCCAAATTTGAGCCTTACGTTTCAATCTATAGGACACTATAAGATCTTATTTATCTTGTTGTTGTTTTTTTTTTAACTGGGTTATCTTATTAGTAATAGAGTCAAAAGACGTTAAATTTCCCTTAAGTCCTTGGATGGCTACTGTTGTAGACTGGGATGTATGTGGTCAGACCTAGTGGTCAAAGTGGGAATCAGGAGCTGTGAACTGGAGACAGAGATGGAGACAGAGTCAGGAATCAAGCCAACAGTCAGAGCTGAGTCAGTAGCCAAGCATGGGGCATAGAAGAGATCTGTAGCAAGGCCAGGAGGGCAGGAACAGAATAGGAAGGCAGGAATCAGGAACAAAGCAGGGCTCCAGAGTCCGACAAGAAGGTAGGGTCCAGTGTAGCAGCCAGCCAGTGATGCACCTAGTTACTCAGAGAACTTTGTGTGCTACATTCTGGTTTAAATAGTGAGTCTGAGCCCGTCGGAGAGGCTGGACATCCCCTCCAATTGGGAGCTTCGTGAGCAGTGCCTATACTGAGCTAAGTTCCACCAGCCACTCCCTCTAGGTACCAGCAAGTTGCTGAGTAGTGGCTGCAGTCTGAGGACTGCCTGGGATCCCACAGTCCTGTGTTTGGGACCCACAATCCCTCACAGCAACTTGGATGACAAATTGAATTAATTTTAAAGAAACTTTAGAACACCTAGAAGCTCCATATAGAGCACAGTATAATAATCCAGTCTTGAGTCGATGAAGACATGACTCAAAATAGCAAGGCCCACATCTGAAAAAAAAAAAACTGGAGCAGTTTCTTTGCCAGAGACAAAAAAGTATTCTAGTGAATGGCTGCTGTTTAATCATTTAATAATAGCTGGGGGATCCAGCAGAATCCACAGATTATGAATATGAACACAATGGAGGGTATACACCTGCAATTAAATTATCCTCCCCATATTGTCTAGTTGCAATTCCCCAATCTACCATCATCATTTTAGTTTTAACTGGATTGAGCTTCAGCTATCTGACTCTCATCTGTGCCCTAATCTCTCCCCAAAACAGGTTCCAGGTATTCAGCAGCATTCACTGCATTAGGCAAAATAGAGGGCTTACACCATATTGAAATAGCTGCAGCGCACACCTCCTTACTAAACATCTTAAAGGCACGTTATCTTTTTTGAACGTTAGGAGAGACAAGGTGTGAACTCCGTGGGATTCCACGACAGTGCCCTTAGTGAAGAGAGCAACTGCTCTACACCACGCTCTAGGAACACTCAACAAGGAGAGAGCAGAGCTACCATCCACTCTTGCTGTAGTCTGCACGTTAGTCAACACCTCATGATCAGTGGGATTGAAGGAAGCTCTTAGATCTAACATTAAAAGCATACTATGAGATTCCCTGCCAAAGCCACTAGTGCATTGTGTCCTATATCCGCTTCTGTACCAGATTGACAGGGGTCATGGAGGTAAGAGGCACCCAGGTGCTTAATGGGGTTCAGACTTAACACCAAGGGTGCATACAAGCTGTGAATCTAAATGGCCAATAGTCATGAAAAACTATAGGTATTGGTGAGTAATTGTAAGATCCAGGAAATCCTTAGGTTAGTATAAAGAAATGAATGAGGGGTCTCAAGAAATTTTTTTTAAAAAAGGAGTACTTGTGGCACCTTAGAGACTAACCAATTTATTTGAGCATAAGCTTTCGTGAGCTACAGCTCACTTCATCGGATGCATACCGTGGAAACTGCAGCAGACATTATATATACACAGAGAATATGAAACAATACCTCCTCCCACCCCACTGTCCTGCTGGTAATAGCTTATCTAAAGTGATCATCAGGTGGGCCATTTCCAGCACAAATCCAGGTTTTCTCACCCCCCCCCCCTTTTTCCAAAAACCACACACACAAACTCACTCTCCTGCTGGTAATAGCTTATCCAAATGACCACTCTCCTCACAATGTGTATAAAAATCAAGGTGGGCCATTTCCAGCACAAATCCAGGTTTTCTCACCCCCCCCCCCCACACACAGACTCACTCTCCTGCTGGTATTAGCTCATCCAAACTGACCACTCTCCTTACAATGTGTATGATAATCAAGGTGGGTCATTTCCAGCATAAATCCAAGTTTAACCAGAACATCTGGGGGGAGGGGGTAGGAAAAAACAAGGGGAAATAGGCTACCTTGCATAATGACTTAGCCACTCCCAGTCTCTATTCAAGCCTAAATTAATAGTATCCAATTTGCAAATGAATTCCAATTCAGCAGTTTCTCGCTGGAGTCTGGATTTGAAGTTTTTTTGTTGTAAGATAGCGACCTTCATGTCTGTAATTGCGTGACCAGAGAGATTGAAGTGTTCTCCGACTGGTTTATGAATGTTATAATTCTTGACATCTGATTTGTGTCCATTTATTCTTTTACGTAGAGACTGTCCAGTTTGACCAATGTACATGGCAGAGGGGCATTGCTGGCACATGATGGCATATATCACATTGGTGGATGTGCAGGTGAACGAGCCTCTGATAGTGTGGCTGATGTTATTAGGCCCTGTGATGGTGTCTCCTGAATAGATATGTGGACGCAGTTGGCAACGGGCTTTGTTGCAAGGATAAGTTCCTGGGTTAGTGGTTCTGTTGTATGGTATGTGGTTGTTGGTGAGTATTTGCTTCAGGTTGCGGGGCTGTCTGTAGGCAAGGACTGGCCTGTCTCCCAAGATTTGTGAGAGTGCTGGGTCATCCTTTAGGATAGGTTGTAGATCCTTAATAATGCGTTGGAGGGGTTTTAGTTGGGGGCTGAAGGTGATGGCTAGTGGCGTTCTGTTATTTTCTTTGTTAGGCCTGTCCTGTAGTAGGTAACTTCTGGGAACTCTTCTGGCTCTATCAATCTGTTTCTTTACTTCTGCAGGTGGGTATTGTAGTTGTAAGAAAGCTTGACAGAGATCTTGTAGGTGTTTGTCTCTGTCTGAGGGGTTGGAGCAAATGCGGTTGTATCGCAGAGCTTGGCTGTAGACGATGGAAGGAATTTTTTGATGGCCTTACAGTGTGGCCACGAACTCTTGCTGGTGGCTGCTCTGACAATTTTTCCTAAAACAATTAACTTTAGGAAAAACAAATACATATGCACATATACATGTCCAAATCATTGTAATTTATTTATGTAGCTTTTTATTGCAGACTCAAAAATAAAAATAATGTGCATTTGTCTCTATTCTTTACTGGAGCTAACTAGAATAGAAACAAATAATGTGTTTTGCATGTTCTTGTCTTTTTTGTTATTATTTCTTTTACTTTTTGGTTGCTTTTTTTAAACACTTGCTAGCTAGTAAGTCTGTTTCTGTGAAAAGTGATATTTGTATATTTAACACTGCTTTGCGTCCCCCAATCACCACCAAGGAGGCTGTGGCTCTATGAAAAGCCCCTGGTGGTCACATGTGGCCACGGTGGCTGCATTTGAGAAACTCTCGTTAAAACATAGACCATTCTCGTTAGCCCAGAGCCTAGTGAACCTGTAGTGAACACAGTTGTTCTGGCTCTGTGTGCCTCTCTGTCTGACCTCCTTGATCACTTGCCAGATGAGCGCACCAAACTCCTTCCAGCAGCCAACTCTGATCCCCCCACCTTTCAGCTTCCCAATCTTTTGTTCTCGAGATGGGGTCTTTGCTCAACTTCCCTGCTGAGAGGTGGGGAAATCTATCTCCCTCTGAGTTGTTGGTTGTAAGTATTGTTGGTGATTGTGTTTTCCATTGTCTTCTCAGATTTTCCATTGATATAGGGTCGGCCTTGATCATTCCTTTTTAATGACTCATTGAGGCTCAGACAGCTAGGCATCATTCATACCTGGGTCTCTTAGCCTGCCCTGAGAGCAAACAAGTCTTTCTCCCCTCCCCCAGTAACAATGCAACACAGAGGGGAAACTGAGACCCATGTAAGGGGTCACAAAAATATTAAAGAAAATTGAAGAAGCCCATGATTTGTACAATACTCAAGAGGAAGCAGATATAAGGATGCTTCTGGATCCTGTGTGTGGCAGTATGGCTTGATGTCAAAGGAACCATAGTAATTAGGTCACCTGATACAGATGATATGGTCCTTGCTATTCACTCCTGGCCAAAAATGGAGCACATAACGTGGACTGAAACAGGAAGCATTACCAGCACAACTGACAAACATAGCTTCATACATGGACATGCAATTTGTGCCGCATTTACTCCTGACTTCTGCAACATGCTTTCTGCTGTATGTGCATTAACAGGATTTGACTCTGTCATCCCTAACTGGTATTGGGAACAATATCTCTGTTTAATGTTGCAAAACAAATGGAGTTTACTGCTTGTGATCTCGAGAAACTGGGAGAGAGTGATGGACAAACTGCGATTTCTGTAGCAAGGAAGTTGGTAGCAGTGCTGTATAATCATAATGAGAAAGAAAAGGAGACCCACAGATCTGAACTGCTTGCATGACAATCTAACCACGCAAAAGGACAAGTCACCTCCCAAACTGCAACTTTGTGAGGACAGTTTTGAAAAACATATCAAAAGAGCATCTTGGCAAGCAAAGATTTGGATGTCTTCACACATAGGTAAACCTGTTGGATCACCATTGCATCATGGATGGAAAAATGTGGATGATGAACTACTTCCTGTATTATTCAAGGGCCCAATGACATCTGAACCTCTACAAGATCTTATTTGTGCCTGCACCAGTAGAGGTCACTGCACAATCAACTATTATGTGGACAACACCATCTCTCTTGCACAAAGTGTGTACACGCCAAGACCATGAAGACTGTGGTAACCCACACACTGTAGACAAAGGGAAAGGAGTACTTGTGGTACCTTAGAGACTAACAATTGTATTTGAGCATAAGCTTTTGTGAGCTACAGCTCACTTCATCGAATGCATCCAATGAAGTGAGCTGTAGCTCATGAAAGCTTACGCTCAAATACATTTGTTAGTCTCTTAGGTGCCACAAGTACTCCTTTTCTTTCTGTGGATACAGACTAACACGGCTGCTATGCTGATGCTCTGGATAGAGATCATAATGATTAACAAGGTGATGTTGATTAGAAAGGTCATCAGTACTATTACATTTCAGTGATACCTGTATAAATGTACTACTAAATTTTGTTTTATCCTTTAGATTGTTGATGTAATGCCTTTTGAGGTCACAAAGAAATCCAATGTTAGGTCTTGAAATAATACAGAGTCATTAGACTATATGAATGCAGCTATTTCAAGGTGGTCATTTTAATGTGTTGATGAGGGGGGATTTAATGTGTTGATGATGGGGGATTTGATAGCTGCTTTCAACTACCTGGAAGGGGGTTCCAAAGAGGATGGCTCTAGACTGTTCTCAATGGTAGCAGATGACAGAACGAGGAGTAATGGTCTCAAGTTGCAGTGGGGGAGGTTTAGATTGGATATTAGGAAAAACTTTTTCACTAAGAGGGTGGTGAAACACTGGAATGCGTTACCTAGGGAGGTGGTAGAATCTCCTTCCTTAGAGGTTTTTAAGGTCAGGCTTGACAAAGCCCTGGCTGGGATGATTTAACTGGGAATTGGTCCTACTTCGAGCAGGGGGTTGGACTAGATGATCTTCTGGGGTCCCTTCCAACCCTGATATTCTGTGATTCTATGATGGTGTCATTGTTTATCCCCATTTCTAATGGCCACTTGACAGCTCCATATCACACCTCATTTAAAAAAAAAACCATCATAAGCTTTCAAATTGTGTGTGTGTGTGTAGAGGGTATATCAAGTCGACCAAATTGGTGCTGTCTGCCACTCACCTATAAGGCTTGGGGAGTTTCTGTAGAAGGGCATCCATGGAGGTAACTGTGGGCTATACTGAACTTTAAGAGTAAGAATTTGAGAGAGTGGTCTTTTAAAAAGTAAACAGGAATGTCAGGAAATCTGTATTGCAGAGTAGTGAACATCTGGAAGAAAGCCACTGGCACTAAATATAAAAGATTTTAAGAGGCAGCTTGATGCTTTTTTGGAAAAAGAGAGGAGTTTTAAGGCTGCAGAGACAAAGCAAAGAGAAAAGCTGAGAAAATTTAAGTGATAAGCTTTGGTGGACCATTTGGCTTTTTGTTGTGATCAAGCTGTGTGTCATGTTTTAAAAAATATGTATATGGTGCCATTAGATAGGGTACTTATCATAGGCTATCTCATGAACATTTCAGTTTAGGATGTAATACTCCAAAGTAAGATGAGGCTGTACACACTGAATGAGATACCTCTTATTATCAGCTATCTTGAAGGGAACATAAATTGTTTGTTCAAGTACTGAAATGTGTCACAGTAACTCCTCACTTAACGTTGTAGTTATGTATGTGACTTTAAGCGAAACCATATTAAGCGAATCCAATTTCCCCATAAGAATTAATGTAAATAGCAGGGGTTAGGTTCCAGGAAAAATTTTTTCACCAGACAAAAGACTATATTATTTATATATTTCCCTGGGAATGCTTTGCTGCTAAATGATGAACTAGCACTCGGCTAAGTCCTCAAGGGTTAACACGTTGTTAATGTAGCCTCACACTCTACAAGGCAGCACAAATGGAGGGAGGGGAGACAGCATGGCAGACAGAGACACATACCCGTGTGTGAGAGAGAGATGCGCATCGCCCCTTTAAGTACGCTGAACCCATTCTAAATACATTGCCTTTTTAAGCAGAGCAGCAAGTTGAGACAGCAGCTGCTGGCAGCAAGCTCCCTCTGTCCTGAGCCCTGTTGTGTCCCCCACTGCTCTATGGAGATGGGGTAAGCAGGGGGCAGGAGCAGGGGGGTGGGGGACACCCTGACATTAGCACTCCTCTTTTCTCCCCCTCTCCCCTCAGCACAGCAAGCAGGAGGCTCTCAGGAGCAGCTCCAAGGTAGAAGGCAGGAGCAGCACACGGCAGTGGGGGAAGGGACAGCTCAACTGCCGGCAACTGATAGCCTGCTGGGTGGCTGCTGCACAGGGAACTTACGGGAGCGGGGAGCTGATATGTGGGCTGCCGGTCCACCCTGGTTCCAAGCCCCCACCAGTTAGCTCCAACAGGCTGCTCTTCCTGCAAGCAGTGGACAAAGAAGGCGGCTGCCAAACAATGTTATAAGGGAGCATTGCGCAACTTTAAATGAGCATGTTCTCTAATTCAGCGCTTCTCAAGCTATCTGGTGTGGAGGACTTGCAATTTTTTTTCCCAACGTGCGCGGAGACCGGCAGCCGATGGCTCGCAGACCGGCACCAGTCCGTGGACCACCACTTTGAGTAGCACTGCTCTAATTGATCAGCATTGTAACAATGAAACAATGTTAACCAGGATGACTTTAAGTGAGGAGTTACTGTAATTAGAGTTGGAACTGTAGGTTGAAGAGATGAGGGGAGGGGAGGGGAAGGAAGGACTAAGACCAGTTGGCTATCCTTTGGTTTTAGCCAGTCAGCATTTTCCATCTTCTTCAGTTGCTCACCCCGAGAGCTATCTTTTATTCTCAGAAGAGGATTACTTTGTCACTTCATTTTGTTAAAGCTAAAAATATTTTCTTAACACTCACGTTAAGGTGGGTAGAAAGTTGGCTAGATTGTCGGGCTCAACGGGTAGTGATCAATGGCTCCATGTCTAGTTGGCAGCCGGTGTCAAGTGGAGTGCCCCAGGGGTTGGTCCTGGGGCCGGTTTTGTTCAATATCTTCATAAATGATCTGGAGGATGGTGTGGATTGCACTCTCAGCAAATTTGCGGATGATACTAAACTGGGAGGAGTGGTAGATATGCTGGAGGGGAGGGATAGGATACAGAGGGACCTAGACAAATTGGAGGATTGGGCCAAAAGAAATCTGATGAGGTTCAATAAGGATAAGTGCAGGGTCCTGCACTTAGGACGGAAGAACCCAATGCACAGCTACAGACTAGGGACCGAATGGCTAGGCAGCAGTTCTGCGGAAAAGGACCTAGGGGTTACAGTGGACGAGAAGCTGGATATGAGTCAGCGGTGTGCCCTTGTTGCCAAGAAGGCCAATGGCATTTTGGGATGTATAAGTAGGGGCATAGCGAGCAGATCGAGGGACGTGATCGTCCCCCTCTATTCAACATTGGTGAGGCCTCATCTGGAGTACTGTGTCCAGTTTTGGGCCCCACACTACAAGAAGGATGTGGATAAATTGGAGAGAGTCCAGCTGTCACGGTTCCTCCCCCACTCTGAACTCTAGGGTACAGATGTGGGGACCTGCATGAAAAACCTCCTAAGCTTATCTTTACCAGCTTAGGTCAAAACTTCCCCAAGGTACAAAATATTACACCTTGGACAGGCCGCTACCACCACCAAACTAATACTGGTTACTGGGGAAGAGCTGTTTGGACGCATCCTTCCCCCCAAAATACTTCCCAAAACCTTGCACCCCACTTCCTGGACAAGGTTTGGTAAAAAGCCTCACCAATTTGTCTAGGTGACTACAGACCCAGACCCTTGGATCTTAAGAACAATGAACAATCCTCCCAACACTTGCACCCCCCCTTTCCTGGGAAATGTTGGATAAAAAGCCTCACCAATTTGCATAGGTGACCACAAACCCAAACCCTTGGATCTGAGAACAATGAAAAAGCATTCAGTGTTTTACAAGAAGACTTTTAATAAAAAATAGAAGTAAATAGAAATAAAGAAATCCCCCCTGTAAAATCAGGATGGTATATATCTTACAGGGTAATTAGATTCAAAAACATAGAGAACCCCTCTAGGCAAAACCTTAAGTTACAAAAAGATACACAGACAGAAATAGTTATTCTATTCAGCACAATTCTTTTCTCAGCCATTTAAAGAAATCATAATCTAACACATACCTAGCTAGATTACTTACTAAAAGTTCTAAGACTCCATTCCTGTTCTGTCCCCGGCCAAGACGACTACAGACAGACACAGACCCTTTGTTTCTCTCCCTCCTCCCAGCTTTTGAAAGTATCTTGTCTCCTCATTGGTCATTTTGGTCAGGTGCCAGCGAGGTTACCTTTAGCTTCTTAACCCTTTACAGGTGAGAGGAGCTTTCCCCTGGCCAGGAGGGATTTCAAAGGGGTTTACCCTTCCCTTTATATTTATGACACGCCCCCCAAATCTCAGCTAGGGTGAAACACTGGCTGGGATTTCTTCCTGGAGCTCTAGGAAAACAGAGTTAATAAGACACATGCATCTCTAAATATACTACCAAGTACATAAAGACTAACAATATTTTCCACATCTCAAGGACGATTTTAACCAGTTGATTCTGGGAAACTTTCACGGGAGAGTGCATCAGCCACTTTGTTAGAAGCTCCTGAGATGTGTTGGATGTCGAAATCAAAATCTTGGAGAGCTAAACTCCACCGAAGAAGTTTTTTGTTAGTTTCTTTGACGGTGTGAAGCCACTTTAGTGCAGCATGGTCGGTTTGCAGGTGGAAACGCCGTCCCCAAACATATGGGCGTAGCTTTTCCAGAGCGTAGCCAATGGCATAACCTTCTTTTTCAGTGACTGACCAGTTGCTTTCCCTCTCAGACAGTTTTTTGCTGAGAAACACTACAGGGTGGAATTCTTGATCAGGTCCTTTCTGCATTAAAACTGCTCCCACACCACGCTCGGATGCATCTGTGGTTACTAGGAACGGTTTGTCAAAGTCTGGGGCCCTTAGTACAGGGTCAGACATGAGTGTCGCTTTAAGCTTGTTAAAGGCCTTCTGACACTTTCCGGTCCACTGAACAGCATTTGGCTGTTTCTTTTTGGTTAGGTCTGTCAGTGGGGCAGCGATTTGGCTGTAGTGCGGTACAAATCGTCTGTAATAACCGGCCAAGCCTAAGAAGGATTGAACCTGTTTCTTTGACTTTGGGACAGGCCACTTTTGGATAGCATCCACTTTGGCCTGTAGGGGGCTGATAGTTCCTTGACCCACCTGGTGTCCAAGGTAAGTCACTCTGTTTAGGCCTATTTGACACTTCTTAGCCTTAACAGTTAGTCCTGCCTCCCTTATGCGCTCAAGGACTTTTTGTAGATGTTCCAGGTGGTCTGCCCAGGAATCCGAAAATATGGCCACATCGTCAAGGTAGGCGACTGCATATTCTCCTAATCCCGCTAGGAGACCATCTACAAGTCTTTGGAAAGTGGCGGGTGCATTTCGCAGCCCGAAAGGGAGTACATTAAATTCATACAGCCCGAGATGTGTGATGAAGGCTGACCTTTCCTTGGCAGATTCATCTAGCGGTACCTGCCAGTACCCCTTGGTTAAGTCCAAGGTAGAGATGAACTGGGCTCTTCCCAGTTTCTCTAATAGTTCATCTGTGCGTGGCATGGGATAGTTGTCTGGGCGAGTTACAGCATTTAGCTTACGGTAGTCCACGCAAAAACGTATTTCCCCATCTGGTTTGGGAACTAGAACCACTGGAGATGCCCATGCACTTTCAGAGGGGCGGATTACACCCATCTGTAACATATCCTGGATCTCCCGTTCTATAGCAGTGTTAGCTTGAGGAGACACCCGGTAAGGTTGGACCCTAATTGGGTGAGCATTACCTGTGTCAATGGAGTGGTATGCCCGTTCAGTCAGTCCTGGGGTGGCTGAGAACGTTGGCGCGTAGCTAGTGCACAGCTCCTGGATCTGCTGTCGCTGCATACGCCCAAGGGTCATGGAGAGGTTCACCTCTTCCACACCCCCAGCACATTTCCCTTCGTAGTAGACACCTTCAGGCCACTCAGCGTCGTCTCCTCCCTGGGCTGTAAACTGACAAACCTTTAATTCTCTGGAATAAAAGGGCTTTAGAGAATTAATATGATACACCTTAGGCTTTCGGTTGGAGGTGGGGAATGCTATGAGATAATTAACAGCTCCCAGGCGCTCCTGGACCACGAATGGCCCTTCCCACGATGCTTCCATTTTATGGGCCTGGAGCGCCTTTAAGACCATGACCTGGTCTCCTACTTTGAAGGAACGCTCTCTGGCATGTTTATCATACCAGGCTTTTTGCTCTTTTTGAGCATCCTGTAAGTTTTCTCTAGCAAGGGCTAAAGAGGTTCGGAGGGTGTTTTGTAGGTTGGTTACAAAGTCCAGAATGTTAGTTCCTGGAGAAGGTGTAAATCCCTCCCATTGCTGCTTCACCAACTGCAATGGCCCCTTAACCTCACGGCCATATACAAGTTCAAATGGGGAAAACCCTAAACTGGGATGTGGTACAGCTCTGTAGGCAAAGAGCAACTGCTGCAATACTAGGTCCCAATCATTGGAGTGCTCATTTACGAATTTACGTATCATGGCCCCCAAAGTTCCATTAAACTTCTCCACCATGCCATTTGTTTGATGATGGTAAGGAGTGGCAACCAAGTGATTTACCCCATGAGCTTCCCAAAGGTTTTTCATAGTTCCTGCCAGGAAATTAGTCCCTGCATCTGTGAGGATGTCGGAGGGCCAACCTACCCTGGCAAAAATGTCTGCTAGTGCCTGGCACACACTTTTAGCCCTGGTGTTGCTTAGAGCTACTGCTTCCGGCCATCGGGTGGCAAAATCCATGAAAGTCAGTATGTACTGCTTTCCTCTGGGTGTCTTTTTCGGAAAAGGACCCAGAATATCCACAGCTACTCGCTGAAATGGAACTTCAATGATGGGGAGTGGCTGTAGAGGGGCTTTGACCTGGTCTTGGGGTTTTCCCACTCTTTGGCACACCTCACAAGACTGGACATAGGTAGAAACATCCTTGCCCATTCCCTCCCAGTGGAATGACCCCCCCAAACGGTCTTTGGTCCTGTTCACCCCAGCATGGCCACTAGGGTGATCATGGGCTAAGCTCAAGAGCTTGGCCCGGTATTTAGTTGGAACTACCAACTGTCTCTGAGGATGCCAGTCTTCCTGGTGTCCCCCAGAAAGAGTTTCCTTGTATAAAAGTCCTCTTTCTACAACAAACCTGGATCGATTAGAAGAGCTGAGAGGCGGTGGGTTGCTCCGTGCCGCCGTCCAAGCTCTCTGGAGGCTTTCATCTGCTTCCTGTTCGGTCTGGAACTGTTCCCTTGATGCTGGAGACATCAGTTCCTCATGGGATTGTGGACCTAGGCTTGGTCCCTCTGGAAGCGATATAGGGGATGGAGCTGTTTCTGTTGACTGTGAACCGCTCTCCGCTGGTGCACTATGTTGGGATTCAGGCTCCGGCTGAGCCTCTTGTGTAGGGTTATCGGCTGCTGCCAGTTCAGGTTCGGTGGGGCCCTCTGGTGTTGAGGTTGCAAGTACTGGATTCAGTGCTGACACGGGGTCTGGTGTTGGTTGTTTGGCTGGTTCCGGTTCTGGGACTGGTTCCGTCTGGGTCTCCGGGACTGGATCCACTACTGCTGTTGCAGACATTGGCCTGGGGTCCAGGTCCATCACCTCTGACTGGGTCCTGATAGAAGTTTCCAGAACAGAGCTAGGCCTCACGGCTTGTTTAGCCTGGTTGCGGGTGACCATTCCCACCCTCTTGGCCTGCTTCACATGATTGGCCAAGTCTTCCCCCAACAGCATGGGGATGGGATAATCATCATAGACTGCAAAAGTCCACATTCCTGACCAGCCCTTGTACTGGACAGGCAACTTGGCTGTAGGCAAATTGAAAGAGTTGGACTTGAAGGGTTGAATCGTCACTTGGATCTCTGGGTTGATTAAATTGGGGTCCACTAAGGAAGCATGGATAGCTGACACTTGTGCTCCGGTGTCCCTCCACGCGGTGACCTTCTTCCCACCCACACTCACAGTTTCCCTCCGCTCCAAGGGTATCTGGGAGGTATCTGGGCCTGTGGACCTCTGGTGTGATTCCGGTGCAATGAACTGTAATCTGTTGGGGTTCTTGGGGCAGTTGGCCTTTACATGCCCCAGCTCGTTACACTTAAAACATCGTCCAGCTGACGGGTCACTGGGGCGAGGAGGGTTGCTGGAGAACGGGGTGGTGGGACGATAAGGGGTCTGGAGGGTTCTTTGGGAGGTAGGTGGGGCTTTGGGCGGCCCCCGGTAATAGGGTGTGGTCTGGGGTGGTCCCTTCTGGTCTCCGCTCCAACTGCGACCAGTTTTCTTCTTCTCTGCCACCTCCACCCATCTGGCTCCAATCTCTCCTGCCTCAATTACAGTTTTGGGTTTCCCATCTAGGATGTATCTTTCTATTTCCTCAGGAACACCCTCTAAGAATTGTTCCATTTGCATTAGGAAGGGCAAATTTACTGGAGATTCAACACTTGCTCCTGATATCCAGGCATCCCAATGTTTTACAATGTGGTAGGCATGTCGGGTAAATGACATGTCTGGTTTCCACCTTAGGGCTCTGAACCTCCGACGAGACTGCTCGGGTGTTATCCCCATTCTGACTCTCGCCTTGGATTTAAACAGTTCATACTTGTTCATGTGTTCTTTAGGCATTTCAGCTGCCACCTCAGCTAAGGGTCCACTGAGCTGCGGCCTCAGCTCTACCATGTATTGGTCGGTAGAGATGTTGTACCCAAGGCAGGCCCTTTCGAAGTTTTCTAAGAAGGCCTCAGTGTCATCACCTGCCTTGTAGGTGGGGAACTTTCTGGGATGGGAAGTGGTACCTGGTGAAGGGTTGCTAGGGTTTGTTGGTATATTCTGCTGGGCCTTTATCCTCTCCATCTCCTCCACATGCTTCCTCTCTTTTTCCTTCTCCTCCTTCAGCCGCATGAGTTCTATCTGTCTTTCATGTTCCCTTTGTTTTTCCTCAGCCTGAAATTTGGCTAATTCCAGGTGTAGTCGAGCTGAGGATTTGGCCATTCTAACCTCTCTGTTTTTAACTAACTTTACACCCGAGGTTTAGAAATAAACAAACAAAACTTGGCTGTAAAATTTTGCTGTGCTGGAATAGAATACCTATTCTCTGATAGTGATTGTCAGCCTACAGAAAAAGACAATTCCCTTGTCTCTGCTCTGGGCCCAAATTAAAGCAAAAAACCTCCAACTACTTGGAAAACTGCTTACCCAGCCCAAAGAAAAAAAAAAATTCTTTTCAAACCTGTGCTCCTTGTAAAACAAAAAAAAAATCAAAATCCTAAAAAAACCCTGCCACTTTTGTCTCCAGGCAAATGGGTAGAGCACACACCCCCTATTTACTTTTAGGAAGAAAAGAAAAAAAAACCTCTGGGTTGGAAGACTGTGAATTTCCCTGCAGGAGTTAAGTACCCTGCCTCCAGGCAAAGAAAACCTGCAATTCACAAGATAATCCCCTTTTGTCTCTGCTTGGCCACAAAGCAGAGAGAAACCAAGCTGCTTTCAGTTTCAAAGCTGCTTCTGGACTTCCTAAAAATTCCGTTTTAAAATCTGTATTTCTAGTTCAAAAAATCTCAACTGGATCTCAAAATGATTTCAGGTTAATCCCACCACTGTGCCACCATGTCACGGTTCCTCCCCCACTCTGAACTCTAGGGTACAGATGTGGGGACCTGCATGAAAAACCTCCTAAGCTTATCTTTACCAGCTTAGGTCAAAACTTCCCCAAGGTACAAAATATTACACCTTGGACAGGCCGCTACCACCACCAAACTAATACTGGTTACTGGGGAAGAGCTGTTTGGACGCGTCCTTCCCCCCAAAATACTTCCCAAAACCTTGCACCCCACTTCCTGGACAAGGTTTGGTAAAAAGCCTCACCAATTTGTCTAGGTGACTACAGACCCAGACCCTTGGATCTTAAGAACAATGAACAATCCTCCCAACACTTGCACCCCCCCTTTCCTGGGAAATGTTGGATAAAAAGCCTCACCAATTTGCATAGGTGACCACAAACCCAAACCCTTGGATCTGAGAACAATGAAAAAGCATTCAGTGTTTTACAAGAAGACTTTTAATAAAAAATAGAAGTAAATAGAAATAAAGAAATCCCCCCTGTAAAATCAGGATGGTATATATCTTACAGGGTAATTAGATTCAAAAACATAGAGAACCCCTCTAGGCAAAACCTTAAGTTACAAAAAGATACACAGACAGAAATAGTTATTCTATTCAGCACAATTCTTTTCTCAGCCATTTAAAGAAATCATAATCTAACACATACCTAGCTAGATTACTTACTAAAAGTTCTAAGACTCCATTCCTGTTCTGTCCCCGGCCAAGACGACTACAGACAGACACAGACCCTTTGTTTCTCTCCCTCCTCCCAGCTTTTGAAAGTATCTTGTCTCCTCATTGGTCATTTTGGTCAGGTGCCAGCGAGGTTACCTTTAGCTTCTTAACCCTTTACAGGTGAGAGGAGCTTTCCCCTGGCCAGGAGGGATTTCAAAGGGGTTTACCCTTCCCTTTATATTTATGACACCAGCGAAGGGCAACAAAAATGATTAGGGGTCTAGAACACATGACTTATGAGGAGAGGCTGAGGGAACTGGGATAGTTTAGTCTGCAGAAGAGAAGAATGAGGGGGGATTTGATAGCTGCTTTCAACTACCTGAGAGGTGGTTCCAGAGAGGATGGTTCTAGACTATTCTCAGTGGTAGAAGAGGACAGGACAAGGAGTAATGGTCTCAAGTTGCAGTGGCGGAGGTTTAGATTGGATATTCGGAAAACCTTTTTCACTAGGAGGGTGGTGAAACACTGGAATGCGTTACCTAGGGAGGTGGTAGAATCTCCTTCCTTAGAGGTTTTTAAGGTCAGGCTTGACAAAGCCCTGGCTGGGATGATTTAATTGGGGATTGGTCCTGCTTTGAGCAGGAGGTTGGACTAGATGACCTTCTGAGGTCCCTTCCAACCCCGATAGTCTATGATTCATGTGCCTAGAATGGATCATGCTAAGAGCAGTTAACAGCAGTTACGCAGCATTATGCAAAATGTATTGGATAGGGATGTTCAGTCAGTGTAATAACCACTGATCTGGCTGATCACCTTCGTGAGTACTTTTTGCTGTCTTTTACCTGGTAGATTTTATTTCTCTAGAAATTAGATTTACAACAAATGTTTTAAATACAGAAAGCTACAGTGGTGCTTTAAACCTGCCCCCCAATATATAAATGTGTTTATGTAATTTGGTAAAGTACTTAAATTTCATAATGTGTTTATTTTCTTAATATCAGAAGTCTCAGAAAATTTGTTTTGCAAAGAGATATATGTAAATAGTATATGTTGATTTCAGACTGATTAAAATACATAATTTTCCTGTGTACCTTTCACCTTTGGTTTAAAGATATGGGCCAAATCCCCAGCTGGTGTAAATCAGTGTATCTCCATTGAAGACAGTGTGGTTATACCAGTTTATGCCAGCTGAGGATCTGACCCATTGTTTCATTATGGGTTGGATGACAGTATGTACTCATGGTCTTGCTACCTTTTTTTTCTTGAGTATTTTAAAACTGAGTGAATGATTTTTTAGTAGTTCAGTTGGCATAGGCTGTATTGTAATGACTTAAAGTGAGAAAGTAAACATTACAATAGTCTGTAAATCCCAAAACATGGAACCTGATTTCAGTCTCAGTTAATGTGCACTGTTCTAAATTAGGGGTAACTCCACTGGATTTACACCAGTGAACAGTAACTGAAATTAGAATCTGGTTTAGGCCTTCTACAGCAATTATCACCCCTTTTGTACATCTGTAGTAGTTTCTTTTACTGTCCTGTTCAGTGTACGGCTGTGTATATATATTTGAGATATTAAGACTATTGTGAGAATCATAACTAAATTTTCTGGTTGTTGACATATTTAAAATGTCAATGCTAACATTGAATTAATGTAAAGTTTTGCATGGAATTTCACTTATTAAAAATAAAGTCCATCTAAAGAACATTAAAAATTTGCAACCCATAGGACCCAGCAGATAGGTTGCCAGCTTACTCCAGTGAAACAGCTTCATACTTTTCAAATCCAGCTGAGGTGCTAGGCAACTTGAAGTGCTCTGAAGGCAATGGAAATAGTTTGTGTCACACTGGTTAGCCTATTCATTAAGATTATACACACTTGTTACACCTCTCATCAAAGAATCTGGAAGCCTTGAGTGGAAGAATGATCTTGTGGTTAAGACACTAGACTGGGATTCAGAAAACCTGCTTCTTCCACAGTTTTCTTTCTGACCTTGGGCAAATCATCTAAACTTTCTGCCTCAGCTCTCATACGTAAAATTGGGTTAATGCTCCCTTTCCTCCCACCTTGTATCTGTTATATACATTAAGTTCTCAATCTTGCAATGCCTTGTGCATAGGTGGATCTCTGTACCTGTTATTTCAGTGGGCCTCCAGCTGCACATAAGAGATTGCAGGATCAGGGTCTTGGATTGTAAGGTCTTCTGGGAAGAACTATTTCTTACTATATATTTGTACATTTCCTAAAATAATGGATCCCTGATTTCATTTGGAGGCTATAGGTGCTACTGCAAGGTAAGTAATTATTAAAATTTTAAAAAAGTACTTACAAGCGTTAATGAATTAAGCCTCACAAGATTCCTTTCAAGCAGATAAGTACTCTTAAGATACCATACTCACATAATTCCATTTTTGTTTTGAGCTTTTTGTGTGTTTCATTTTAACACCTCGCAGTACCATAGTCCAGGTAATTTTCTCTTTGACCACAGAGAGGAAGAAGAATGTGCATTTTTGCTCAGGTCCAGCTCTTGGCTTGTCCTTTTTATGTCTAAGTGTCCAAAGCCATTTTCTAATGCACTTTAGGGAGTTTCTAGATTATACGAGGGCTACAAGATATGACTTGTTGGACAATAAGCTTCTTAAAACATTATGTACTTTGTTTCTATTTTAAAGATGTGATTCCTACTTTTAGATCTTTAATCCTCCTGTATTTTCTTTTTTTAAAGCTATAATAAAAGGTTCTTGACTCCCTCCATGCCCTGCATTGCACACAATCAACACAACTTGCTTTTTCCATTCTCAGAGTTCCTGAATATTTCACCTCTAAATTGTATTTTATTTTGTTGAACTGCGTGGACTAGTGAGAGTTTCTAATGTATGCTTTAGACTTCCAAGTTGTTCCAATCTCATGTTGTAGGTGAAAGAGGTTACAGTACGCAAGACAAAATGTTTAATTCCAAGAGGCTGCTGTTACTATAAAGTTTATGAAGCTTCAGAGATGTACATTCTAAGCTAATACTGCCAGTATGGTAAACCAACCTCATCGTGGTTACTCTGCTATTGTTTAAATTTATTGCCTTGTTCAAAGGATCAAGTATAGGAAGAGTGCTCAAAAATATTTTGTAGAGATAAGCTGCTAGGTCTCATGTAATTAGGTAGTCTCCCTTAACATTTGCTTGGTTTTGGACATCATTTTAAACAAAAAAGAGAGTAGGCTAAAATTTTGAATAATTTATATGAACATGGAAAGTTTCAGTCTGGCAGCTGTTGAAAGCAAGTTCTATATACTGGTATACATTATAGATGGGATTCATAAATGCTTGAATACACTTGGTTTAAACTATTCATGGGTTGTATTTTTCCTTTTCTTTCACTGTTTGGTTTGTATGTTATGTTTTGGAATAATTAGAATTATAAATCCATAATTTATTTAAAAAGGTTTTGTTACTTGTTTATCATTGCCATTGCTGTGCTCTTTTAAAACAGTCCGCTAATTGTGTTTGGCTGGATTGTCTGTTAATTACAAAATTGAGTTAAATATTTATATCTGAATACTACCTCAAAACTAGCAGAGAAATACATGCCGTACTAGAGTATACAGTAAAAATTCTGATGATTTTGGCTGAGGTGGAAAATGTTATTTCCTGCAAAATAAGATAGCATCTGCTCTAGTAATTGTATTTTTTTAACTTTCAGGCTGATTCGTTTTGAAATTCAAATGTCTGCTATGTTTTCTTTCCCCTCCTGGAAATGTTATGTTTCCTGTTTACTAATAAATAGTGTCTCCTTTACAAAATGAGAATATGTGCACTCAGACAGTGTCACCATGAATTAATCAGAATAAATATAATAAAGGAGGAAGTTTGATTAAAAATCTGAACTAAAGGTGGTTTTTAAGGGTTATCTATGGTGAAAAAAATCATGTTAAACTAGTAGCCTTCCAAAACTCTACTTTTGGTTGTTTATGAACAGCTTGTGGTAGCCAGGCTACTTACCCAATGAAGCTGGGTAATAATTTGACTGTGTCTTCTTACAGCATTCAGTTCAGCGAGTTGTCCTGTGGTTTCACTAGTGTAAACTGCATAACTGAGCCATCTGTAACCGTATCTCAGTACATTCTAGACTTAAAATAAGTCATATGTCATCATACGTGTAATCAAAAATGTTACTGTTTTACTATTTCAAAAATACTGATTACTGATGTTGGGAGAGACAAAATGGACACTTGTAAGCAATTTTATTGCTGAATATAACCAACAAGCTGCTCGTGATTGTAAGGCCAGGAGGTCTAAAATAAGTGAGTCCTTTTTATTTTGGAAACATAATGCACAACTGCTAACTGATGGTGTCTGAGTTAAGCCTGGAACAAAATTAGAGTTCTGCACTAATTCGTGGGAGAACCAAGTTTAATTCAGGCAGGGTCATTTCGTGGGAGCAATTTACTTTGCATATTGCTGAGTCACTCCAGGGAAGGTCTCAGTGATCAAAATATTCAATTAAAAATTTAAACTTTTCAATTTAAAGGATCAATAAGTTTCCTACCAGCTCTTTAAAGAACAAAACAAAAAATCTATTAATTGTTTTTAATTAAATGTATAGGCCCAGTAAAAAGCTTGACCAAACAATTAGGTTTGTCTTACATTGTGTGATAAAGCACACCAAATTCAGGTGATTCACAAGAGGCAGCAGTCTCCAAAGGTTTGGAGTTCTATTAAGAACAACAACAACAAAAAACCCCACCCTGCCACAACCTAGGGAGAGTATAACCCCAGGAATAAGCAGCAAGAATTACAAAGAGGGAATATAATTTATGATGAGAGAGGGAATGAGCACAAACTCGAACACAAAATTGGTAAGCAAATAGCTTGTGCTATATTTACAGCTAGCACAACCTTCTGATACATTGAACTTCCACAAGTCAAGAAAACTGAAATGCTTCCATCAGACTGTACAGTTCTATCAAGGATCACAATTTGAAATCAGTGACATTAGACATAGATCTCATATAGAAGATGCTTTTTCAAATATCTAGCCATACCTCTAGATGCTTCCTTTAATCTGCCATCGTGCTTTGCATCTTATCAGGATTGAGCCTAAGCAACTTTTTACACATTTGCTTCCCTATGTGTCTCAGGTATTGAAGAGCGCTGAGAACACAAAACCTGGGATAGATTAAAGAGAGATGTAGACCTGAGCGCCATCTGTCCATGTACAAGTGATGCTGCAGGCCAAAATATCACCCTATACTTCATATTGTTGTCCCAGTTATAGGGCAAGCTGCATCTCTGAACTCTTTCTGGTTTCTGTGAGTATAATCCCTTAAATCTCAGGCTTCATGCCTCTACCTTTGCTGGGGTGACATAATGTTACACTTTCACTATTAGACAGGGTGCTTTGTATCATCTGTACCCAGTGGTGAATACAGTAACCAGACAGCCTTCTTAAGCCAAAGTATTGTTTAATCTTAACAGTAGGATTAAAGCATAACAGAAGAGAAAAAATATTTTCAAACAACAAAAGTCTACACAGATGTCTGTTTTATACAGAAGTTTATCATCCCCAGGCAAGCCTCCCTTATTTAGTCACCCCAAAGTAGTTGTATTGTCTCTCTCTACTGTGTCTTTCCCCTACTTGACAGAGTGCCCTTTTAAGTCAGTTGGGTGTTTGTTCCCTGTATTCATAAACTTGGACCCTGCTGTGCAAAACCACTTGGGTGAGCTCCACGTTGGGTCAGAGGTAGAACATCAAAGTGAATGGCTTTTGCACGGTCTCTTAAGTGTTGGCAGATGGGTGGGAATCTTAAGCCATTGGCCAGTTTCCTGCTCTTTTTTCCATGGCTAGCTATTAATATAAATATGTTGCTTTAGTTTATCTTCAGAGTAGACAGAAAATTATTTACAGTGAGAGAAATGTTACTCTTATTAACGTTACTCATCCTTGCCCCCATGGATGTCACCTCCCTATACATCAACATTCCTCACAGTGGCAACATCTCTGCCTGCCTCAAATATCTAAGACAATGGACAACACTCAGATATCCACCCCAGATACATCGCCAAACTCATCCATTTCATCCTCCCCCATAACAATTATACTTTTAAACAATAAACACTTTGCCCAAAGCATGGGAATGGCCATGGGTTTTAGGATGGTTTCCCAGTATACCTGCCTCTTCCTGGGCTACCTTGAGGAAGTACTTTGGGACAAATGCACCACAAAACCAATGATATAAATGAGAAACATCAATGATATTTTCATCCTCTGGACAGACAATCATAGGCTTCCACCATAACTTCAACGTCCACCACCCACCCATCAAACTTTTTCTAGAACACTCCCACACCAGCATTAACTTCGTGAACACCACAGTCCGCTTCAGCAACCGAGCCCTACAGGCAACTATATACAAGAAACTCCCAGATCATCACCCTTACCTTCACAGATTCAGTGACCACCCTAAATACACCAAGAAATCTGTTATCTACAATCAGGCATTCACATACCACAGAACATGCTCTGAGGAGAAAGTCTGGGATACCTACATTAACACATTTAAAACTGCGTGCACCAAACAAGGACACTCGAGCTTCGCATCATGGAATGGGCTTCCCAAATACTCCAGGAGAACTTGCTTCAATGTGGGGGAAAAATCCTCCAACTGCACACCCTGTAAGGTATTTACCATCCTGATTTTACAGAAGTGATTCTTTTTTACTTTTTATTTCTTCTATTAAAATCCTTCTTTTCAGAAACTGAATGCTTTTTCATTGTTCTTAAGATCCAAGGGTTTGGGTCTGTGGTCACCTATGCAAATTGGTGAGGATTTTTACCAAACCTTCCCCAGGAAGTGGGGTGCAAGGGTTGGGAGGATTTTGGGGGGAAAGACATTTCCAAACAAATAAATAAACCCAGATAAACGTTTGGTGGTGGCAGTGGAAGTCCAAGGGCAAAGGGTAAAATAGTTTGTACCTTGGGGAAGTTTTAACCTAAGCTGGTAAAAGTAAGCTTAGGAGGTTTTCATGCAGGTCCCCACATCTGTACCCTAGAGTTCAGAGTGGGGAAGGAACCTTGACAGGGACCATATTCAAACCATCCCGATGAGTCGAAAGAATAGTAAATATGGCAGGCGACCAACTTGGCTTAATGGTGAAATCCTAGCGGATCTTAAACATAAAAAAGAAGCTTACAAGAAGTGGAAGGTTGGACATATGACCAGGGAAGAGTATAAAAATATTGCTCGGGCATGTAGGAATGTTATCAGGAGGGCCAAATCGCACCTGGAGCTGCAGCTAGCCAGAGATGTCAAGAGTAACAAGAAGGGTTTCTTCAGGTATGTTGGCAACAAGAAGAAAGCCAAGGAATGTGTGGGCCCCTTACTGAATGAGGGAGGCAACCTAGTGACAGAGGATGTGGAAAAAGCTAATGTACTCAATGCTTTTTTTGCCTCTGTTTTCACTAACAAGGTCAGCTCTCAGACTGCTGCGCTGGGCATCACAAAATGCGGAAGAGATGGCCAGCCCTCTGTGGAGATAGAGGCGGTTAGGGACTATTTAGAAAAGCTGGACATGCACAAGTCCATGGGGCCGGACGAGTTGCATCCGAGTGTGCTGAAGGAATTGGCGGCTGTGATTGCAGAGCCACTGGCCATTATCTTTGAAAACTCGTGGCGAACCGGGGAAGTCCCGGATGACTGGAAAAAGGCTAATGTAGTGCCAATCTTTAAAAAAGGGAAGAAGGAAGATCCTGGGAACTACAGGCCAGTCAGCCTCACCTCAGTTCCTGGAAAAATCATGGAGCAGGTCCTCAAAGAATCAATCCTGAAGCACTTGCATGAGAGGAAAGTGATCAGGAACAGCCAGCATGGATTCACCAAGGGAAGGTCATGCCTGACTAATCTAATCACCTTTTATGATGAGATTACTGGTTCTGTGGATGAAGGGAAAGCAGTGGATGTATTGTTTCTTGACTTTAGCAAAGCTTTTGACACGGTCTCCCATAGTATTCTTGTCACCAAGTTAAGGAAGTATGGGCTGGATGAATGCACTATAAGGTGGGTAGAAAGCTGGCTAGATTGTCGGGCTCAACGGGTAGTGATCAATGGCTCCATGTCTAGTTGGCAGCCGGTATCAAGTGGAGTGCCCCAAGGGTCGGTCCTGGGGCCGGTTTTATTCAATATCTTCATAAATGATCTGGAGGATGGTGTGGATTGCACTCTCAGCAAATTTGCGGATGATACTAAACTGGGAGGAGTGGTAGATACGCTGGAGGGGAGGGATAGGATACAGAAGGACCTAGACCAATTGGAAGATTGGGCCAAAAGGAATCTGATGAGGTTCAATAAGGATAAGTGCAGGGTCCTGCACTTAGGACGGAAGAACCCAATGCACAGCTACAGACTAGGGACCGAATGGCTAGGCAGCAGTTCTGCGGAAAAGGACCTAGGGGTGACAGTGGACGAGAAGCTGGATATGAGTCAGCAGTGTGCCCTTGTTGCCAAGAAGGCCAATGGCATTTTGGGATGTATAAGTAGGGGCATAGCGAGCAGATCGAGGGACGTGATCGTTCCCCTCTATTCGACATTGGTGAGGCCTCATCTGGAGTACTGTGTCCAGTTTTGGGCCCCACACTTCAAGAAGGATGTGGATAAATTGGAGAGAGTCCAGCGAAGGGCAACAAAAATGATTAGGGGACTGGAACACATGAGTTATGAGGAGAGGCTGAGGGAGCTGGGATTGTTTAGCCTGCAGAAGAGAAGAATGAGGGGGGATTTGATAGCTGCTTTCAACTACCTGAAAGGGGGTTCCAAAGAGGATGGCTCTAGACTGTTCTCAATGGTAGCAGATGACAGAACGAGGAGTAATGGTCTCAAGTTGCAGTGGGGGAGGTTTAGATTGGTTATTAGGAAAAACTTTTTCACTAAGAGGGTGGTGAAACACTGGAATGCGTTACCTAGGGAGGTGGTAGAATCTCCTTCCTTAGAGGTTTTTAAGGTCAGGCTTGACAAAGCCCTGGCTGGGATGATTTAACTGGGAATTGGTCCTGCTTTGAGCAGGGGGTTGGACTAGATGACCTTCTGGGGTCCCTTCCAACCCTGATATTCTATGATTCTATGATTCTATGATTCATATTCTATAATAAATCTTTCCCAAACACCCACTTTTGGCCTTCAAACAACCCCTCAACCTCACTAAGCTCATCATGAGAAGCAATGTCCCCACAGACCAGGACGTACCAACTGAAAGCAGCACTAGACCTTGCCATAACAACAGATGCAAAACCTGCAGACATATCTCCAGTGCTACCAGGGATTGGCACCACCATGTTGCCTGATGGACACTTGACAAAATTACCATACTTAGTGATGGACATTGGGGGCTTTATGTCATTCAGTCATTCAATTTTTTGAAAAACGATGACGGACCTCAAAATGTTTACCATTGACACATTTCTGACCCCTGATTGCTACAATGATCAATATCTCCCAAAACATACCTTTTAAGATCCATGGGTCCTATATATGCCTATCATAACATGTGGTGTACCTCATCTGGTACATTGAATGCCCCAGTAACAATTATGTGGGTGAAACCAGACAATGACTCTGCTCAGAAATGCACTCACACAGAAAAATGATAAAAGACAAAACCCTGTATCACCTGTGGGCGAACACTTTTGTCACAAAACAATGACTCCATATCTGACCTCTCAGTCCTAAGTCATCAAAGGAAGCCCGCACAACGCTTTCAAAAGACAAACCTGGGAGCTCTGGATTTATGGCTTATTACAACAATATGTATCCCACTAACTCCCCTTTTTGTCCTATGACTACAGAGGTGTGAACAGGCCACTCCACCTTGAGTGTATTAACTACTTATGCAAAACAATCTGTTACACCTTATATTTAGCTGTGACACTCTTGAGTACCTTTCCCAGATCTGAAGAAGAGCTCCATGTAATTTAAAAACATGTTTCTTTCACAACCTGACGTTGGTCCAATAAAATACATTACTTTCACTCTCCTTGTCACTCTTATTAATGTATGTCAAGTCAATGAATTCTCCGCCACTGTAAGAAATTCTGCTGGACAACACTTTTCTGATTCTACTAAACAGGAAAAGTATACGTTCTCTGCCACATACAGGAACATAAAAATTCTCAATAGTATAATTGATATGATTTAGCATGAACTTTCTGCCATCAGCATTCCAGCAGCCTTCTTTGTCATTTCATCAGTTGCTACCCCTTTTTAAAGCACACGATGCTGCTGCTATGAGGTTGATGCCAGTCTCAGTGTTTTTGTATTACAAATTGTCATAATACTCTTCTAAGTCATTGGCTGAATGGTTCAGTAGCAAAAGCAGCATAATCCTTAAGCCATCTTGAATCAAGTCAGGTTAATAAGTTTCCAACACTGTGGACAGGTCTTTCATCTGAACCAGAATGAGGGTTGGCCCTGAACTTAATCTAGAGAAAACGATTATATAATTATAATTAGGGTGTTACTTCTCATTTCCAGATTTCATCCTCTTGCCAAAGATAAACTGTAAATGTTATGACTGTTAAAAGGATGCCTGTCTTTGCTCAGTGGTGGCCTGAACTGAATAGTTCTGAAGAAGACTTCTCTTGTGCCTGGAAGAACTATTGTGACATGGGGTCACAATCACTGAAGGCAGTAAAAAAAAAAAATGACAGTGAACTTCTGACAGCTTTAAGGATATGAAGGACATTGGGGATAAAGGAATGGGCAGAGTAAAATGACAGCTTTTACTGCTTATACCGTGAAAAATGCTGAGTCAAGCAATAGTGTAGGTTAGAAGCAAGATTCATACATAGGAACAAAAATCTAACAGGTTAGCCATAGTTTTATGTGATCTTACACAACGGTTTTATAATGTAATTTTTTAATGTTTTGGTAGCCTTCTAACTTTAAATCTTTGTTTGGAAGGGTGAGAAGTGAGTAGAAAGAACACTGTGATAGAATTTGAATGTATTTGAATAAAGTGGAACCACTCATATCCTGCATCATAGTTCATATGGGAATTTTGAACATGCCCGCTGAGATGAATAATTTTCTTTTCAGAAACTTCTTGTGTCACAGACATAGGGATAAAGCTGCTTCATAGAAAAATGCTTCTAGTTCAGTATAAATTATAATTTAAATGAGCAATTTCTGAGAATTCAAAGTATCTATTGGGTTCTTTAAAATAAAAATGAAATATTTGAGCCAATTAAAATAATTCAAAACAAAAACTCTAATCCTGACTACAGAATTACTCTCTCCGAAAGTGAGATTAATTGGCAAATGGCTCTATTGTAGCTGGAAATGATTGGTACAATTAGTTGATTAATTAGTATAGCACAGATTTTAGTGGACGCATACAAAAATAATGAAAAGCACTAACTAGCTACCTTGAAGGTTTCAGAAGTGATAATTACTTTTCTTATTTAAGGGGAGGAGAGGACATAACAGTTGTTGAACAAAGCTCTGTCATCAGGCTAATTTAGCTGCCCAATGACTTAATTGAAGAAGGAGTTTAATTTATATATTATGAAAATTTTAAAAAGCTTTCATTTAAGATACATGTAAAAAATGTAATTGTTGGAGCAGTGTTCTTTAATCTTTGCAGGCTATAAGCCACACTTCTTATTTTCTGTCAATGTGTCTCTGCGAAAGCTTCATAATTTATGCAGTATTGCTATAATGTGTGTCATATGTTCTGACGATTCATTAATTTAATATTTATTTTTAAGTTATAGGAAAGAATAAGCAAAGCACCAAATGTATTTTTTATGTAATGTATTTTTCATCTATGTGAATGTCTCCTCCCTCTCCCCACTCCACTTCAGCATCAGATACAACATAGGCACAGCAGATAAGTTCTGCAGAAGTTATTCTAGTGTTGCTGTTTGTTGGTGGGTTTTGAGCTACAGGAATTTGTTGGGAGAACCACAAGTTGTAGCTTTCTAAATTGGTATTTAATGATGGAATTACCCTTGACCCATACTCTATTATTTTTCAGAAGATCTAAAATTAAACAAATAGTGGGGGAAAATAACTTTAGCAAAAGGGAAAAAAACATTTTTTAAAAAGGTGTATCTGCACAGCTGCGATTGGGCTAATATTGGTACCAATTTTAGTTGTATGAGGTGTGGTAACTTAGCTGTCAAGTTAAGTCTGATTTTCTAGCTACAGCCTGTGGTAACCTGATGTTATATACTACTCATCCCAGTTTCCTAGTAGTCAGACATCTTTCACTACCTTAAAGAGACTTCCCCAGCGCACACACACACAATCAACCAATCAATCAATCAATCAATCAATCTCTTTCTCTCTCTCACACACACACAGTTTGTGTGTGGTTCTAGACTCACACACATAATCTGTGTATAGTATCTTTTAAAAAATATATATTATAAGGTTTTTTGTTTCTAGTGGTGGCACACATCTGCACATACCTTGGTGCATATAACAAAATTTGTTCCGCACATGGATGGAAAAAATTAGAGGGAACATTGCTCTTGACCTGTGGTCACAGAGGCATGGCAGAATTCTTCATCTGGATCTCCAGTTTCTCCATCTGACGGTCTGGGCTATTGGAGTCTGACAATGTATCCCAAGTCTGATGGGGTTATGTAATTTCGCTCCAAGAGTTAATTTAAAAGCTCTGTTTGTTTATGTCATGATTGACGGTAGATTGTTACTTGTGCATGATACAGTTAAAAGGTTTCTGAAGGGTTTATCTAGCATTTATCCTGCCGTAAAAGACTTAGTTTCACCATGGGATCTTAATTTGGTTTTATCTGTGCTTATGAAGCTGCCTTTTGAACCCTTAGCAGAGTTTCCGTTATTTTATTTATCTATTATGACTATGTTTATTATTGCTATAACATCAGCCAGAAGAGTGAGTAAATTGCATGCATTGATGATTTAGTCGGGGATCGGCCCTGCTTTGAGCAGGGGGTTGGACTAGATGACCTCCTGAGGTCCCTTCCAACCTTGATATTCTATGATTCTATGATGGTACACCCACCATTTACTATCTTTCATAAAGATAAGGTGGTTGTTAGACCTAATCTCAGGTTTTTACAGAAAAGAATATGTGGGTTACACATCAATCCCACAGTAAATTTGGCACGGTTTTTTCCAAAGCCATATACTAACAAAGGGAAATCTAATTCATATTCTTTAGATGCCATAAGGGTTTTAGCTTATTATTGAAATAGAACTGCAGATTTTAGGATGTCTTCTAGGTTATTTGTTTCTTATTCTAAGAATCCAATGGGTTATGATGTATCTTCTCAAACTATTTCCAGATGCATAAAACAATGAATTCTTGAGTGTTGCATCCTCTACCTACCGCTCTTTCTGCTAGAAGAATGGCAGCATATTTTGCTTGTCTTAAACATGTTTCTGTTGGGGAAATCTGTAAGGCTACTTGGAAGTTAGTGGCTACATTTATGCTTTGGATTTGACTTCTAGAGTACATGCTCCTTTTGGTCGAGCTGCAGTTCAATCATTATTTAATTAGCACTCTTCCTACCTTTTGTGTTTCCAGCACTGCTTAACAAACTTACCCATAAGAGGGACTGTTCAGAGATACTCAAAATAAAAATCAAGTTTACTTACTTATACCGGAGTTCTTTGAGATGACCCTGCATATTCTCTTTTATGGGTAGCTTGTCAAGCTTCCCACCTACCTTCCCCTCTTTCTCAGTGTCCTATCTTCATTTCTCTGGGTCAGCAATGAAAGGAACTGAGGTACAGCATCCCGCTTTATACAACCTTGCTCCTAGAGCATTCATGAATGCTGAGCAGAGAGATATGAGGGGGTACATATGTGGCCGAACAGACACTGCTTGGAAAATGGTCCATCTTAGGCTGCACTGGTCAGCACATTACCCGGAGGTGTGAATATGTAGAGTAATCTCAAAGATCTTGCTGGAAGGTTGTAACCTTCATTTCACCTTCACTGATGTGTAGATTTGGTGCTGAGGATAATTTTTGTAAATAAATATTTAGGATTAATGGTAACTTCTGCTATTTTCTTCATGACTGAAAGTTTATTTGCCTGCAGATGCTGAAGAATCATAGAACTGGAACAGACCTAAAGAGGTCATCTAGTCAGTCCCCTGCACTCATGGCAGGACTAAGTATTATCTCAAACCCTCAGGACCAGGACCTCTCAGGGGGTCGTGAAGTGTCAGCCTCCACCCCACAGCCTGCTTTTCCTCCAGCATTTATGATGGTGTTAAATATATTAAAAAATGTTTTTAATTTATAGGCGGGGGGGACTCACTCAGGGGCTGCTATGTGAAAGGAGTCACCAGTACAAAAGTTTGAGAACCACTGATCTAGACCATCCCTGACAGGTGTTTATCTAACCTGCTCTTAAAAATCTCCAGTGATGGAGTTTCCACAATCTCCCTAGGCAGTACTTGACCACCCTGACAGGACATTTTTCCTAATCCACCTAAACCGTTCTGGCTGCAACTTAAGCCCATTGTCTGTTGTCATATCCTCAGAAGTTAAGAACAATTTTTCTCCCTCCTCCTTGTAACAACCTTTTATGTACTTGAAAACATTTATCATGTCCCCTCTCAGTCTTCTCTTCTCCACACTAAACAAACCCAATTTTTTCAATCTTCCCTCATAGATCAATGTTTTCTAGATCTTTAATTATTTTTGTTGTATTTCTCTGAACTTTCTCCAGTTTGTCCACATCTTTCCTGAAACATGACAGCCAGAACTGGACACAATACTCCAGTTGAGGCCTAATCAGCGCAGAGTAGAGCGGAAGTATTACTTCTCGTGTCTTGCTTACAACATTCCTGCTAATACATCCCAGAATGATGTTCGCTTTTTTTTTTTGGAACCGTGTTACACTGTTGACTCATATTTAGCTTGTGATCCACTATGACCTCCAGGTCTCTTTCTGCAGTACTCCTTCCTAGGCAGTCATTTCCCATTTTGTATGTGCGCAACTGATTGCTCCTTCCTAAATGGAGTACTTTGCGTTTGTCCTTATTGAATTTCATCCTGTTTACTTCAGACCATTTCTCCAGTTTGTCCAGATCATTTTGAATTTTAATCCTGTCTTCCAAAGCACTTGCCACCCCTCCCAGCTTGGTATTGTCTACATATTTTATAAGTGTACTCTCTATGCCATTATCTAAATAATTGATGAAGGTATTGAACTGAACCGGACCCACAACCGATCCCTGCAGGACACCACTCAATATGCCCTTCCAGCTTGATTGAAATTGACTGGATAAATGAGACAGATTCTGGGAATAAATTTTGTCTTGGTTGTAAGGTACAATAGAAACTACTTCTGCCTAAAAAGACATTGGGTTAATAAAACTCTTCAAATTGTTTCTTACATGTATATAATACATAGAATGAAAACATTTTGCTTAAGAACTTTTTCATATCTATAGTTCTGTTTTCTTATGTCTACACACTGAAGACTAAAATATTTGACTCAAAAGAACCAGGGCTGGCTCCAGGCACCAGTGAAGGAAGCAAATGCCTGGGGCGGCCAATAGAAAGGGGCGGCACTCTGTGTGTTATTGGGGCAGCAATTCAGTGGCGAGCCCTTCATTCCTTCTCTTCCTCTTCGGTGGCAATTCGGCAGCAGTTCAGTCGGGTTTTTCTTTTCTTTTTTTTCCCCCTTTTTTCTTCGCCGCTTGAGGCGGCAAAAAAGCTGGAGCCGGCCCTGAAAAGGATACATTAAAGTGCTGTTCTACTCTGAAAAAGTACAATGTAAAACAACACCTTCTTACTCAACATCCACCACCTGTGTTTAGTGGGGGTCAAATCTACTTACTGTAGTGACCAAAATATATATTTTACTACTACTTACTGCTATAAACTGTGCACAGCCAACACAGTTTTGGGAAAGGGAGCTGTTGCACATCTGCAAGAGAATTCTTAAGTAGCTTTGAAATGAAGGGCCAGATTCTTTCCTCATTTACACCAATGTAATCCTATTGAAATCTTTAGAGTGGTACTTCTATAAATGAGGACAGAATTTGGCTTGCGATATCTTATTCTTTGTGGTATCTGAGGCAAAAAGAACTCTAGTTGACTTTTTAGATCCCTTTCTGAATTTGCAGGGCAAGCAGTTAGAAAAAAGTATTTTCCTTTCTTTGGTATTAGAGGCCATTCTGGATGCCTCAGTATAGTTTCTCCTGACAGCAGATGGAGATAATCTATTGAGCTTTCTTGATGATGTCATCCCTTGCATATGAGTGACTCTTTGACCTTAGTTTATGCCTTTAGCAGATGCAACATCTGTAAATGCCTGAGGAGAGAGACCTGAACAAGGAGAAAATTATAGTAGGTCCTCAGTGGTCTATAGTGATTTCTAGCCCCACATAATATGCACTAGCCTTTGCAGCACGACAGATTGTAATGACAGTCTGCAAACTCTCTGTCAGTGCAGAAGGAACAATGAAATAGGCCTGAGAGATACAGGAGGATTGTTAAACACTCAGCATTGTGCAGCAGAGGTACCTAACGTCCAGCATTTGGTGTGATTTTTGGTACCTAATCGGCTGCCTTGGTTTCTCTAACCTTGTCTGGACAGCTGCCATTATGCACTGAGCTGATGCCTGAAACTTCCTGCCAACCAATCAGCACCTTCCCTCTCCTCAGCTGCTCTTCATTCAGGGAGTGAGGGGAAGGAACTGAATAACTGGCAGTGGAAGAAAGGGAAATTGCAGCAATTGCTTCAGCAGCAGTAGCATGCTTGGTGACAGACTAAGGAGGGAGAAGAGGTTTCAGGGTCTGGGTGTGGGGAAGGAAGAAAAGCTGAATTGGGAAGGCGGCTACATAGTTCATGTATGCAGGGTGAGTTGTGACAATTTGGGGAATGTTTGTACAGTTTATGAATTCTGTGTGACGTTATGAGCTCTCTGTATCTGTACCAAGCTGCAAATTCCATTTTGAACATGCAGCCTTTTGTGTATTGTTTTTTCACCACCATGTTGGATCAGATTTCAAACAGTGGCAAAGACCTAACAGAGGGTTGTTAAATCTTGATGGTCCTCCATTCAAAAAGGAAGCACCCTATATAAAAGGCTGGCTTCTACTTTGGAGAACTGGTTTGTCAGAAAAGTCACCTGCCAGTGAAGTCACTTGGTAGGTCTGTGTTGAGGCTGACCAGTGAGTCACCTGACAGAGGAAAGCGGAAGGTTATAAGGGATAGGAATGGCTTTACTTGGGTGTCTCTGGCCATTGTTTACCAGTTTAAAATGAGGGAAGCAGTTGCACGAACCAGATGAGGAGTGGGTGGGTAGGGAATGCTTACCTGAATATAGATGGTTCCCTAAGGACTCCCAAAGGATAGACATGGGGTGGGGGGGGGGGAAGGGATTCAGCATGTTTGTGGTTTTCTAAATTATCTCTGTGTATATGTGTAACATGTGTTAGACTTCTGGTCAAAGTATCTCTGTGTTATATGCTACATCTACCACATTGCATAAACCAGAAGGCTCATACCTTTGGGTGGAGTTAGAGAAGATGATGTGTTTACATTATTGTGGAATCTGAAGAGTCAGCATTGGTTCCAGGTGCTAGGCAGCTGGGCCACTTGGTCGCAGCTCTCAGGACTAGGTGCTGGACAGGGAATTCACACTCTAAAAGTGTGCGTAGGCACCCCACGACTGGAACAGTGTTTGGGTTCTAGTCAAACTCCTGAGTCTTAAAACATGGGGATCCAGAGGCTGAATTCCCCTCATGGTAATATGGTGAGTGGCCAGCTGGGGGTGCTCGACCAGATCTGTGACAATATGTTCCTGGACTGGTGAGGGAAATATGCTGGGCAGGGACATTGACAGATGTTTGAATATGTCATATACATTTTTTTTCCCCTTAGGAGGAGAAGGGGGCCTGGAGAAGGGATTTGGGGTAGGGGTGTGGTAGTGGTTGCTGCAAGAAGTCAAGAAATGGGAATGGGAACAAGCGTAGTAAGAAGGATGATTGGGAACATGGAAGGAGTAATAGCAGGAGGAAGGGAAAGTTGACATAGTAGCAGCTGGAATTAGGAGGTAAGGAAACAAATGCAAGAGGAAGAACATATTAGGGCACTTAGCAGTCCTAGTGCAAGCCTAGAGAGTGGAGCTGGAGGGGAAGAGGTTACAATGGGGTAATAGAGGGATGACTCTGGGGGTGTAAAAGCTGGAAGGTAAATATGTTCATGGGGTCTCAGAGATGGGAGCAGAAGGGAAGAATTAGGAGAGGGTCAGCCTTCAGAAGAGAGTGAGGAACCCCTGAATGTACCAGAAAGGGAATGGGTCTGTTGCCTGCCTCCAAAGATCTGTAAATGAAAAATATTCATTTCTCTTTAGGCTGCGTATGTAAATTATGCTATTTCTTTCAAGTTCTATGCATATTATTGCCTTGGCTTTTTGATGTCCTATTGTAGGTCGATCTAGTGTACTACAAGTAATTGTCCCTATGGATGCACCATGCCAGGGATGTGTGCATGCCTGTGCATTTTTGAACATAGGTTTTTGTCATCAGTGCCCTTGGATCTATGTCTGTGTCCTACAACCCCTCATGCACCTGTACAAGAGCGTATGGGGAGGGCCTGCCGCTGCTCCAGTTCCTTCTCAACTGCCTGTGGCTTGAGACAGAGTGTTGTGGTGTCTGTTAGCTAGCTAAGTAGCTTTTTAATGATTTTACTCTTTATTTTATCGTATTAAGTATTTATTTTTGTTTGGTGTTTTATTCTTTATAACACAGGCTTGTGCCTTCAGGGGGTCCCCCTCCCACATTTTGCAGTCAGGACCTCTGTCACCCTGGGCCCCTGTCTGTTTTCAGCCTTTCCTACTCAGGTTAGGACAAAAACCCTAGGCTTCAAACCCTGCCAGACATGCCGGGGTCCTTTCCCATCAGTGGTGGACACTCCTGTTGCCTTGTAATATTTGCTCTGGCTTCAAGAGCAGATCCAAGAAACTAAGAAGAAGATAGGCTGAAACTGTTCCATATGGATCTCTCCTTGAGGAACTGCAGGGTCCAATTCTCTTCCTTGTGCATTGGCCTCAGTTGCTCAGAATGCTCCAGTGGCTTCTTTAGCTCTGGAGTGACCCAGGCAAGTGAGGCACAGCCTAACCAAGAATTCCAAAAGCTACAAAATATGTTTTGCATATTATTTTTTATTTAACTGATAAATATATACACATTTAAAGACACAAATTGTGATTTTATTTAAATGTCATAACTCTCTCTCTCTCTCTCCAGTAGTGAAATGCAATGCCAGAAAGTTCTAAAAATGTAGTGTTGCATGAGTCTCAAACTTACCACACCCAGGATTCACAATATAAGGGTGTTCCTGTGGTAAACACTGTTTGGTGAGGCCATGGCAGGATTGTAGCAGTTGAACCTGGGAAGCAGGAGGCTTTCAGGGGGCAGGGATGGGGCCTCTATGCCCTCTCCCCCAATTCCCTCACCCCTGGGGCAGGCCCCGTGTGTGTGCAAGCTCCAGCTTTCTGGTCTGCCCGTTGCATCTTCCTTATAAGTAAGGTAAGCTTTTAATAGCTATTAAATTATACATTGTGTGGGAATGGAAATAACTATTTTGTGATTTGTGCCTTCCTATCAAAGAAAATCACCATCCACCATTGCTCCAGTAAGTGAAGAACCTGGGTCACCTTTGGATTCTTCAAGGTCTTCTAAGACAAAAAGACTTCATTCCTCTGAGAAAGCCCAGAAGAAGGTGAATGTCACTCTTAACACCAGGGAGTAATGAGATCTCACATCTTCTTATTGGTACTGCTCCTGCTTCTACCTCTTTTGGTACCGAGTTGCTGGTAGCACCAAAAAAGACTCCCAGTACATTGTGTACTGAGAAGTCTCTCTGCAACCAGCCGTGTCTAGCACAATAAGTCGGTACCTGGATTGCAGCCCTCCAAACACAAGGGCTCCTTGAAGAAATTGTCCTGGGCCCCTACTACTGTACCATCTTTCTCAGATCATGGCCACAAAGAGTGTACAGTGTGTCCATCTGTGTCATCTCTGGTATGGGTCAATGTACTTCATACTGAGGAACAGTGCCCAGGTTCACGAAGATCTCCAAGTCATGGAAGAGCCTGAATTCCTTTTGCTGAGGGGTACCGAGAGGGATTTCCTGCTGGTACTGACATATCCTCTGAAGTTGGCATATCCTTTGGTACAACTACATCTGCATGCACAGGCTAGACCTTCAGTACTGACACAGCCTCTGGTACTGATATCTGGCACTCCTCCCCTGGATATGGAAGATTACTTTCTTGAATGCGCAAGTCTCTGTCCAGGATTCCACCATCTTCCCATTCCAGCCTTCTTCCCTTGAGGTATTTCCCAAAGATGAAACCTCAGGAACTAGTTGGCAATTGCCCTGTCAGCCTTGGCAGGAACATCCCTGGTGTCCCTCTCCTTTATGTCCCATCACAGTGGGCTTTTTGGAACCCTTGAGTCCCTTGTGGTGATGAATCTAGTGGATGCCCTCACAGAAAGAGGATCTGCCAAGATCAACATCCACCAGCACCTTGAGACATCCTTCCCCAGAAGGACCCTCCAGAGAAACAGATGTTAAGAGTAGAGGTGGAAGCTCTACCATCTAACAAATCCTCCTCACCAGACAAGGTAGCTATGCCCCTCCATCATCCCACGTGGATGACTTTAAGGCCTTTCAAGACCTAATGAAAAGAATAGGAGAGGCCTTGCAAATCCCTTTGTCAGAAAACAAGAACATCTTGGCTCCCTAGTGAATGTTTTACATACCACTCCTCACTACAAGATTTCCTTGTCCATTAATAATGTTTTACTGTCACCAGCCTGTATATGTCCAACATCAGTGACCATCCCACCCAAATGCAAAAGAACTGATTTTTTAAAAAAAAAAGTACACCAGCCAAGGGGTCAACATACCTTTTCTCCCATCTCCCCTAACTCTTTGGTCGTCAACAAAAGAAATAGGCAGTATCAGTCCAAATTGACCTCCTGCCCTTTGCAATAAGCACCTGGACCTCTTTGGCTGCAAGAGCTATTCTTTGCTATTCTTTACAATTCAGGGTTGCAATTATCCGTCCTTGATGGCAAAAATGACTTTACAAATTACAGCAATTTTTTACATTTTATCGATCATTTGCCTCATGACAAGAAGTAGTTTCAAACTGTCATTACAGAAGGCCATATGGTTGCAAAGGCTTCCCTTCAGGCTTTCCTCGATGAGGTGGATACAGCTTGGTGTTCTGTGGCAGCTAGTGCTAAAGTCATGCATTGAATCTCATGGCTGAATCCTCTGGCCTTCCCAGGGAGGTACAAATTCTCTTTGAAGGGCCTAAGCTCTTCAGTGATGAAGGAGGATCCCTCTACTCACTCAATGACTATAGGATGATTCTGCGTTGTCTCAATATATACATGCCTATGACAAAAAGAAAATACAGCAAACTGCAGACAGCACAACTGTCTCACCCAATTGAGTACCAAAGCTCCCTCAGATTAACAGAACCACCTAGAAAGGGGTCCAGATTCCACAAAAAGGCACCATCATATACAGTGACCTCTCAGTTGGTGACCTCTTCCAAGTGACTATTTTGACATGTTTGTTGAAGGTCACAAATCACCCCTTATTATGGATCTTATGCCGCATCAGTCCACCCTCCATCTGCCCTATAGAGACCACTTGGAGTTCATCACCTCAGACCAATGGATCTTACAAGTTGTCTTGATGGGCCATCCCATCCAGTTCAGCTCCATCCCCCTTCCCCATCCCTATCCAACGAGCCTTCTCATGAGGGGTTCCTAAGGCAGGAGGTACAATCTCTCCTGCTCCTGGGGATGATCAAAGCCATCCCCCTGGATCTCATCGGGAAAGGGTTCTATTCCAAGTCTTTTGTGGTTCCCAAGAAAAAAAGGATGATGGAGACCAATTCTGAATCTCAGGACTCTGAACAATTTTATTCTTACACGGTGTTTCAGGATGGTAATCTGAATCACTGTGTAAGAATAAACAGTGGTAATTCCATCCGGAGATCCTAGGGACTGCTTTGTTGCCCTTGACCTCCAGAATGCATACTTTCATATAGCCATGCACTCATCTTACAGGTGCTTTCTATGATTCATCGTGGGCAAGGAACGCTGCCAGTATGGTTTTCTACTCTTTGGTCTCTTAACTGACCCGAGAGTCTTCACAAAGGTCCTCTCTGTCATCCCATCCCATTTTCATCAGATGGAATAATCTTTTCCTGCCTGGACTGGTCTTTTCTTCCTCAAGGTCCAGTTGGTAACTAAGGTCCTAATCTCTTCCATTCTTTAGGCCTTCATCTCAATGCAGAAAAATATACTTTAAAACCTGTGGAATACATAGACTTCATTGGAGCCACTCTAGACTCCACAACTGCCAGTGCATACCTGTCTGCAGAGCGGCTCACCACAATTTCCAGCCTCATTTCCATACTACAGTAGAGCACACAAACCACAGCAAAGGCTTGCAGCTATACCTCAAATTGTCCTTGACTCCCTCAACTGGTGGAAGGAGCCTGAAAAAGTTTTGTGTGGGAGTTGCATTCTTGTCCCCGCTTTCCCTGCCGATGTCATCATCACAGGCACCTCCCTAGTAGGTTAAGTGACCTATCCCCAGGGCTTCACAATTTAAGGCAAATGGACTCCCCAAGAGTCGTCACTCCATGTCATCATTCTTAAAACTTAATGCAATTCAGTGTGCTTGCCATCACTTCCTACCCAACATCAGGGGTCTCTCAGTCAGAGTAATCATCAGCAGAGCAACAATGTACTCTGTTTATCCCAAAGGAGGATCAAGATCCCAACCGTTAGGCAGAGAGTTGGTAAAACTATGGAATTGATGCATATCCCATCACATAGACATTGTCTGCCATGGCTGCAAAATGCCATAGCAGACTCCCTGAGCAGGCGTTTCCATCAGGACTAGGAATGTGAGCTGTGTGGTTCAGTCTTTCAGGAGATCTGTTTCACCTGGGGTTCACTGGAGATAGATCTGTTTTGCGGTGCTTTCCAGCAGAAAGTATGGGTGAGACTGTGTCCTCTCCTCAAGTAGAAGTAACTGATTGGGAAACATCCTCCTTACTCCTTGGCCTTGTGTCCTGCAATTCAGTTATCTTCCTACACCGTTGCTCCTCAAGGATCTGTACAAGCTGAAATAAGATAGAACTGTGACCATTTTAGAGTGCCATCATGACCAAGGCAGATATTGTTCCCAGACCTGATTCTCCCTTCTCTTCATCTGCCTCTTAGCCTTCCTCTGACAGCCCTACTTCTTTGGTATTGGGCATCATAGTCTAACCTCCAACTGCTCATCACTGCACCTCAAGGCCTGGGTCCTCGATGGGTCATTGGGCATCCGATGAAGTGAGCTGTAGCTCACGAAAGCTTATGCTCAAATAAATTGGTTAGTCTCTAAGGTGCCACAAGTACTCCTTTTCTTTTTGTTCAGAAAGTGCTTCTGAATAGTAGGAATCTCTCCAAAAGTGGAAAAGTGGAATTGTTTCCAAGCCTGGTGTACTCAGTGGTCGATATCACCTTCTAAGTTTGTTCACACATAGTTGAATACTTATTAAATTTAAAAACCTGAGTTTGTCTCTGAGCTCTGTTAAAGTTCACTTAGCTGCCATTACAACCTTTTACCCACCACTCGAAGGATTTTCAGTTTCATCCACCCTACAGCTGTGTGATTCATTAAGGGTTTGTCTAATCTTTTTCCTCATGGAAGAGAGCCTGCTCTGCCTTGGGACTTTAATTTGGTTCTCCGTGCCTTGAGAAAACCCCCATTCTCATCCAGGGTGGCTGTTTGTTACTTCATTTATCCCTCAAAACCTTGTTCATCATAGCCATCACGTCACTTGAGTAGGGGAACCAGGAGCACCAATGACTGATCCATCAGACTCTGAAACCTGTCATATTGCAGTAAGGTGACTTTACATCCCAATCCACAATTCCTGCCTAAGGTGTTATTGGATTTTCATATAAATGAGAACATCTGGTTGACAGTGTTTTACCACAGGCCTCGCTCTTATGAGAGAGGAAGTCAGTCTTCATACTCTGGTTGGAAGAAGGCTCTTGCCTCCTACCTCAGTAGGACCAAACCCTTCACGGTTTCTTCCAGACTCCTTGTCTCTTTCATGGAGAGAATTAAGGGACACCCCAATTTCCACTCAAAGCTTGTTGAAGTGAGTTTCAGGATGCATTTTGGCATGTCTGTAAAGCTTCTGGGGTGCATCTGCCACCTAGGGTGATTGCCTGTTCCATGAGAGCTCAGTCCACTTTTATAGCCGTTCACCTCTATTGCCCTACTTAAAAACATATCCATCACAGACATTTGCAAGGCCACCCCCCAGTCATCTGTGCAAACATTTTCCCAGCATTATGCTATATTGCATGCTTCCAGAGTAGATATGGCCCTTCGTAAAGCTGTTATCTGATCTGAACAGAACTCCTCTCCTCTGTAATTGAGGTACTGCTTAGAAATTTCCTGACATGGATCACCCATAGGGAAAATAACTTGAAGAAGGAGAAGTTACTTACATGTACAGTAACTGGAGTTTTTGAGATGTTTTGTACCTCTGGGTGCTCCACTACCTGCCCTCCTTCTCCTCTGCTCCACAGTTATTGCCTCTGGGGTTCATGGTTGAGAAAGAACTGGACCAGTGATGCGTCCCATTCTCCCTATATTTCCTTGAACTGGACCATGAGGACATGGAGGGCACAGGTGCAGACCCACTTGCACTGCTGACAAAAATCTCTGATCAAAAGTGCACGGGTGTATGCAGTTCCCCATCACAGGGACAAAGTTTCTTGAAGAACTCCAGTTACTGTACAGGTTAGTAACCTATCCTTCAACTGCTTCACCAGCATCATGGAAGTGCAGCTAGCTGTTGAGCTTGCATTCAGTTAATCAAGAGTACAACATAGATTGCTCCTGCAAGAATTCCAGTGCTATGTTGCTAGGCTTTTATTTACATTCAAAATAAGCACCTACACATGGTTCTTCCATCTGTAGAGATCACAGAGGGCAGAGGTTTACATAGAAGTTCTCTGCTTTTTTTTTTGTTTTGTTTTGTTACCTATCTCCTGTTTGTCTTTTTCCTTGGTTCAATTGAGCAGTCGAGACTTGAAAATTGCAGTAAGATGTTACTCTGGTATAAACGAGCTATGTCTGAAAGACTGTATAAGTCTTTGTATAAGTAGGGGCATAGCGAGCAGATCGAGGGACGTGATCGTTCCCCTCTATTCGACGTTGGTGAGGCCTCATCTGGAGTACTGGGTCCAGTTTTGGGCCCCACACTTCAAGAAGGATGTGGATAAATTGGAGAGAGTCCAGCGAAGGGCAACAAAAATGATTAGGGGACTGGAACACATGAGTTATGAGGAGAGGCTGAGGGAGCTGGGATTGTTTAGCCTGCAGAAGAGAAGAATGAGGGGGGATTTGATAGCTGCTTTCAACTACCTGAAAGGGGGTTCCAAAGAGGATGGCTCTAGACTGTTCTCAATGGTAGCAGATGACAGAATGAGGAGTAATGGTCTCAAGTTGCAGTGGGGGAGGTTTAGATTGGATATTAGGAAAAACTTTTTCACTAAGAGGGTGGTGAAACACTGGAATGCGTTACCTAGGGAGGTGGTAGAATCTCCTTCCTTGGAGGTTTTTAAGGTCAGGCTTGACAAAGCCCTGGCTGGGATGATTTAACTGGGAATTGGTCCTGCTTCGAGCAGGGGGTTGGACTAGATGACCTTCAGGGGTCCCTTCCAACCCTGATATTCTATGATTAAAAATTAAATGATTAAAAATTAAACACAAAACTACTGTGTAACTTTTTCTTTCAGTTAAGTTTGTTAATTTACCCAAACAGTCATTTTGTCAAATGATTCCCCCCTGCTTTTCTGAAAATGTGAGAAAAGGTATACCTTATAAATAATGCATAAAGATATTGTCTGCAGACTTAGAAATGTAAGACAAGATAATATATAAAAGAACATTTAAAAAGCAGCCATTTAAAGTCTAGAAAAATGTCTTTTTGAAGGTTCAGGTCTGTTACATATTATCCCTATAATTCTGATGATCTGAAGTCCCCCAGTGTACTGCTCCTTGTGTTGTTGCTGCCAATAGTATGGACAAACTAGTAAGTACTCATCTGTCAATCAATTATAGAATCATAGAATATCAGGGTTGGAAGGGACCTCAGGAGGTCATCTAGTCCAACCCCCTGCTCAAAGCAGGACCAATCCCCAATTAAATCATCCCAGCCAGGGCTTTGTCAAGCCTGACCTTAAAAACTTCTAAGGAAGGAGATTCTACCACCTCCCTCGGTAACGCATTCCAGTGTTTCACCACCCTCCTAGTGAAAATGTTTTTTCCTAATATCCAACCTAAACCTCCCCCACTGCAACTTGAGACCATTACTCCTTGTCCTGTCCTCTTCCACCACTGAGAATAGTCTAGAACCATCCTCTCTGGAACCACCTCTCAGGTAGTTGAAAGCAGCTATCAAATCCCCCCTCATTCTTCTCTTCTGCAGACTAAACAATCCCAGTTCCCTCATCCTCTCCTCATACGTCATGTGTTCCAGACCCCTAATAATTTTTGTTGCCCTTTGCTGGACTCTTTCCAATTTATCCACATCCTTCTTGTAGTGTGCGGCCCAAAACTGGACACAGTACTCCAGATGAGGCCTCACCAATGTCGAATAGAGGGGGACGATCACATCCCTCGATCTGCTCACTATGCCCCTACTTATACATCCCAAAATGCCTTTGGCCTTCTTGGCAACAAGGGCACACTGCTGACTCATATCCAGCTTCTCGTCCACTGTCACCCCTAGGTCCTTTTCCGCAGAACTGCTGCCTAGCCATTCGGTCCCTAGTCTGTAGCTGTGCATTGGGTTCTTCCGTCCTAAGTGCAGGACCCAGCACTCATCCTTCTTGAACTTCGTCAGATTTCTTTTGGCCCAATCCTCCAATTTGTCTAGGTCCCTCTGTATCCTATCCCTCCCCTCCAGCGTGTCTACCACTCCTCCCAGTTTAGTATCATCCGCAAATTTGCTGAGAGTGCAATCCACACCATCCTCCAGATCATTTATGAAGATATTGAACAAAACTGGCCCCAGGACCGACCCCTGGGGCACTCCACTTGACACCGGCTGCCAACTAGACATGGAGCCATTGATCACTACCCGTTGAGCCCGACAATCTAGCCAACTTTCTACCCACCTTATAGTGCATTCATCCAGCCCATACTTCTTTAACTTGCTGACAAGAATACTGTTGGAGACCGTGTCAAAAGCTTTGCTAAAGTCAAGAAACAATACATCCACTGCTTTCCCTTCATCCACAGAACCAGTAATCTCATCATAAAAGGCGATTAGATTAGTCAGGCATGACCTTCCCTTGGTGAATCCGTGCTGACTGTTCCTGATCACTTTCCTCTCCTCTAAATGCTTCAGGATTGATTCTTTGAGGACCTGCTCCATGATTTTTCCGGGGACTGAGGTGAGGCTGACTGGCCTGTAGTTCTCAGGATCCTCCTTCTTCCCTTTTTTAAAGATTGGCACTACATTAGCCTTTTTCCAGTCATCCGGGACTTCCCCCGTTCGCCACGAGTTTTCAAAGATAATGGCCAATGGCTCTGCAATCACATCCGCACATTCCTTTAATGCTCTCGGATGCAATGCATCCGGCCCCATGGACTTGTGCACGTCCAGCTTTTCTAAATAGTCCCTAACCACCTCTTTCTCCACAGAGGGCTGGCCATCTATTCCCCATGTTGTGATGCCCAGCACAGCAGTCTGGGAGCTGACCTTGTTAGTGAAGACAGAAGCAAAAAAAGCATTGAGTACATTAGCTTTTTCCACATCCTCTGTCACTAGGTTGCCTCCCTCATTCATTAAGGGGCCTACACTTTCCTTGGCTTTCTTCTTGTTGCCAACATACCTGAAGAAACCCTTTGATGTGGTAGCCAATGTGGAAGCAGAATTTTTGTAAACAATCTCTCTTCTCCTGGCGTGCAGACAAACTTCCTCCGTTCTCGTGCCTTGCATGAAGAATCTATACATGTGCCTGTCTGCTGAGGTCCATTTTTCATCCAGGCATCAGCGTAGCTATGAAACTACATGGGAAAAAGGGAAGACAAATGAAACTTCTTCCCAGAAAAAAGCTGAGAGAGAAGGGCTAAAAATGCCATATCTGTGCTCAGTAACAGTTCTGTTCTTCCTTCTTCTCCCCCTACCTCTTTTCAGCTTCTGGCACACCCACTTCCACCAGCAACAGCTTTCTATTCTAAGTCTTTGGACCTGCTTCTTGAAGCCAGTGTGTCCCTTCACAATATCCTGGACAGGTTGGAATGGCTATTTAAAGTGATCATTTGACCTGAGAGGTACTGCACTTGTTGTCACAAAGTCACAGCTTCTACTTAGAAGAAAGAAAGGATCACTGTACAGGCTGACTCCGTGCACCTGAAACGCAGACCCTGGTTCATGAAACCTCCTGCTCTCAAAACTGGGGATCTCCTGAAAGAAGAGGACTTTATACTTCCTATATGGTGAGCCTTGGGTTGAGCCAGTACAGTGTGCCAGTACATTTTTCATGCTGCCTTCTCGTTCTCCAGAAACTGAGCTTTTATTTAAAAAGGTGGAGTGAGGAGGAAGGGACTTCTCTAGCTGTTATAGTTGCTGAGATGGATTTAGTTCACTTTTTTGAGGTTAACTAATGAACTGAGGTCTGCCTATGTTCACAGAACCTGAAACAGTAACTCAGAGAAGTGTGAACTGTCCCATTCAGCTCAAAGGATGATAACTCAGATGCTCAGTAATGATAATGTAAATGTTAACATTATTACCTATTTCACTACTTGTCAAACTACGCAAGATAAGCGAGGGAGGATCATGTTCTGAAGATCTGAACAATCTGCTGTGAGCAACAGCTCATTTTGACACCGTGAATGAGTAGATTTGGGAGAGTACTACCACTTTCCCTCTACACCAACTAGTCAAGTAGAAGCCAAACTCTAAGAACTTAATGGAGCCCCGCAGGGCATTTGAGCCCACTCAAGGGGCTCAGTGGGGCATACGAGCCTAACCGACCAGAAGTGAAGCACAAGTAGCCCAGCAGCACTTACGGAGTGTATTGATGCCTGGGAATGGACGAGCCAGTCCCAGAGATCATAAGTGATCATATTTTGAACATTTGCACTATCAGTTGTGAGTGGCATCTCATGTGCATGGAGATAATTTTATAAGGGGGACTTTGAAGAGCATCACTACTTTTTTTTTTCTCTGTCTCACTGCCACTTTAAGCTGTGGTTTACATTTTCTTTTTGGTGCATCTGTTACAGGATATGGCCAGGGAATCCACTATTCCTTCCCTTTTTTTGGTGTTCAGAGATGGTTTAAGAAAAGTTACCTGCTAGCCTCTACCCTCCAAAATTCTAAGGAAAGTGAAATTTGGAAGGAATAAAAAAGGTGGTGGTGTTGTTCAAAGCTCTGTCACAAAGTATGCTCTGCCCATCTGAGTCACCAGTATGGGATGCTGCTCACAGTAGATTGTGCAGATAATCCAAATATGATTGTGCATGCTCTCTGAGCTCCTTTGACTTTTGCATTTTAAACTGACTTTAAATGAACCTTATTCATATGGTTTCTGTTGATCCCCTTGGGTGTGGCTCCTTGAATCTGGGAAAATATTAAGTGGTGTTTTTTCTCACTAGTTCTTTCCGAGCTCTGGTCATAAAATTTCCTTGTAACCAAGTTCCTTAAGGCAGTCACTTAGCTTGGGCCACTCTCAATTTTTCTCTATTTCCAGAAGAGGAACTACTTGTGAAAATCCAGCATCTAGTTTTGACATAGTCCTTCCACTCTGCTCAGCACTGATAAGGCTTCAACTGGAGTATTGTATCCAGTTCTGGGCACCACACTTCAGGAAAGATGTGGGAAAATTGGAGAAAGTCCAGAGGAGAGCAACAAAAATGAATAAAAGCCTAGAAAACATGACTTATGAGGAAAGATTGAAAAACTTGGGTTTGTTTAGTCAGGGGACAGGACAAGAAGTAAACAACTTAAATTGCGACAAGGGAGATTTAGGTTATACATTAGGTAAAGCTCCCTAACTGTAAGGGTAGTTAAGGACTGGGACAAATTACCTAGGGAGGTTGTAGAGTCTCCAGTCATTGAAGGTTTTTAAGAAAAGGTTAGACAAACACCTGTCAGGGGTGGTCTAGATAATACTTAGTTTTTCGTCAGTGCAGGGGACTGGACTAGATGACCTATCCTTTTCAGTCAGTCCTGCATTTTTATGATTCTGTGATCTGTATTGACTACCAGATCTTTAAATAATAGATGACAAGGGCTCAGTATTTCTTTGTTGTGCCTCATCATAGAAAATAATGATCTAAGAGAAACTTGTTTTTTCTTTGTGGTGAGGTCCACAGATCTGTTACGTCAGTCTCCTTGCAGTTTAGGAGCAGAGCCAGTCATTGGCAGCGGGTGAAAACCCCACTTCCCAAAGTTCCCTCCAGTTTATTCTGACTCACCTAAAAGTTTGGGAAAATATCAGACTGTTCTCCCTAACTGCCTCTGAGGTCAGCAAGCCCTAATTATTGGGCTGTCATTCTCAGGTGCTGCTGATGTCCAGGTTATTGTTACCAGCCTTGGTTGCAGTTTGCCATGCCACAACCACTTTCCCCCAGGAGCTGGCTATATAGCAGCAGCCCAAACATGGAAGAAATGGCAGGCAATAAGGAGCCTCTTGGCCCACCATTTAACTCTTTCTACTCCAGCCTTTATTTTATAAGGCCAGAATGCTGCTCAGTGTTCATAAGTCAAAATTTAACCTGATACAACTACTGAAGATAAATGTGACTATTTCCCCTGGTGGTCAGGGACTTGGCATTCTAACTGAGTGGGCGAGATTTTTGTCTGAAAAATCCTTACTATACAGGTTCTTTACAGGAAGACAAGTCTAGGAAGGTATTGCCTCAGTTCCCTCCTTCCTGCATGAAAACTCTCAAGTGGCATCAGGCCAACAAAGATAAACAAACATGTCATTTGATGTTCTAAGTTGTCTCATATCCTTTCACAAACACTGCTAACATGGGACAGTATTGCAAGTATGGTCCCTTAAAATTGTACAGTCTTTAAGGGCATCTCCCTGGAAAGGGTGTGGGACGGAAAAGGGATTCAAAAATGGTTTTTGCAGGTAGGCTTTTGCTTCTTGGGATCAGATGCTCAGACAGCTCAGTTCCCATTTAACATAATATCATGGAAAACTTTATGGAAAACTTAAGGCTATTCAGAGTCATCAGAAAAGTTGACTTACAAGTCTCATTTCTGCCTGACATTATAGAACATAAGAACGGTCATACTGAGTCAGACCAAAGGTCCACCTAGCCCAGTATCCTGTCTTCTAACAGTGGGCAATGCCAGGTGCCCGAGAGGGAATGAACAGAACAGGTAATCATCAAGTGATCCATCCCCTGTCGCTCATTCCCAGCTTCTGGCAAACAGAGACTAGGGACACCATCCCTGCCCATCCTGGCTTATAGCCATTGATGGACCATGAATTTATCTAGTTCTTTTTTGGACCCTGTTATAGTCTTGACCTTCACAACATCTTCTGGCAAGGAGTTCCAGAGTTTGACTGTGTGTTGTGTGAAGAAATACTTCCTTTTGTTTTAAACCTGCTGCCTATTAATTTAATTTGGTGGCCCCTAGTTCTTGTGTTATGAGGAGTAAATAAGACTTCCTTATTTACTTTCTCCATACCAGTCATGATTGTATAGATCTCTATCATATCCCCCCTTAATAGTCTCTTTTGTAAACTGAAAAGTCCCAGTCTTATTAATTTCTCCTCATACGGCAGCCGTTCCATACCCCTAATCATTTTTGTTACCCTTTTCTGAACCTTTTCCAATTCCAATATATCTTTTTTTGAGATGGGGCGACCACATCTGCATGCAGTATTCAAGGTGTCGGTGTACCATGGATTTATATAGAGGCAATATGATATTTTCTGTCCTATTATCTATCCCTTTCTTAATTATTTGCCACATTCTGTTCACTTTTTTGACTGCCGTTGCATATTAAGTTTTCAGAGAACTATCCACGACTCCAAGATCTCTTTCTTGAGTGGTCACAGCTAATTTAGACCCCATCATTTTATATGTATAGTTGGGATTATGTTTTCCAATGTTCATTACTTTGCATATAGCAATATTGAATTTCATGTGCCATTTTGTTGCCCAGTCACCCAGTTTTGAGAGATCCTTTTGTAGCTCTTTGCAGTCTACCTGGGACTTAACAATCTTGAGTAGTTTTGTATCATCTGCAAATTTTGCCACCTCACTGTTTACCCCTTGTCAGGGTTCCCTCCCCACTCTGAACTCTAGGGTACAGAAGTGGGGACCCGCATGAAAGACCCCCTAAGCTTATTTCTACCAGCTTAGGTTAAAAACTCCCCAAGGCACAAATTCTCCCTAGTACCTTGGATTAGGTAACGCTGCCACCACCAAGTGATTTAGACAAACTCAGGGAAAGGACCACTTGGAGTTCCTACTCCTCCCTAATATCCCCCCAAGGCCCTGCACCCCGTTTCCTGGGGAGACTTGAGAATAAACAAGATGAGCACAGACCAACCTTGGTTTTTTAGGACACACAAAAAAACCCCCAATCAGATTATAAAAGAAACAGAACTTTATTAGAAAGAAAAAAGGTAAAAGAAGCACCTCTGTAAAATTAGAAAGGAAGATAATCTTACAGGGCAATCAGATTCAAAAACACAGAGGATTTCCCTCTGGGCCAAACTTTAAAGTTACAAAAAGAAAACGAGGAATACACATTCCTCTCAGCACAGAGAAAATCACAAGCCAAAATAAAAACAAGGTAACGCATTCCCTTGCTAGTACTTACTAATTCTAATGGAGTTGGATTGCTTGCTTCCTTGATCTGTGTCCGGAAAGCACACAGAACAGACAGACCAAAACCTTCCCCCTGCCCCCCTCCCCCGATTTGAAAGTATCTTGTCCCCTTATTGGTCCTTTTGGTCAGGTGCCAGCTAGGTTACCTGAGCTTCTTAACCCTTTATAGGTAAAAGGATTTTGTGCCTCTGGCCAGGAGGGATTTTATAGTACTGTATACAGGAAGGTTGTTACCTTTCCCTTTATATTTATGACACCCCCTTTTCCAGATCATTTCTGACACCACTATTTACCTCTCTCCATTCTGAAAACTGACCATTTATTCCTATCCTTTGTTTCCTATCTTTTAATCAGTTACCAATCCATGACTTCCCTCTTATCCCATGACTGCGTCCTTTTGCTTAAGAGCCTTTGGTGAGGGACCCTGTCAAAGGCTTTCTGAAAATCTAAATACACTATATCCACTGGATCCTCCAGTCATTCAGAAGCTGATTTAAATGATAGGTTACAGACTACAGTTAGTAGTACTGCAATTTCACATTTGAGTTCCTTCAGAACTCTTGGGTGAATACCATTTGGTCCTGGTGACTTATTACTGTTTATCAATTTGTTCCCAAACCTCCTCTAATGACACCTCAATCTGGGACAGTTAGTCAAATTTGTCACCGAAAAAGAGTGGCTCAGGTTTAGGAATCTCCCTTACATCCTCAAGCATGAAGATCGATGCAAAGAATTCATTTAGTTTCTCCGCAATGTCCTTATCGTCCTTGAGTGCTCCTTTATCATCTCGATAGTCCAGTGGTCCCACTGGTTGTTTAGCAGGCTTCCTGCTTCTGATGTACTTACATTTTCTTTTGCTATTACTTTTTGAGGCTTTGGCTAGCTGTTCTTCAAATTCTTTTTTGGGCTTTCTAATTATATTTTTACACTTCGTTTGCCAGAGTTTATGCTCCTTTCCATTTTCCTCATCAGGATTTAATTTCCACTTTTGAAAGGATGCCTTTTTGCCTCTCACTGCTTCTTTTACTTTGTTGTTTAGCCATGGTGGCTCTTTTTTGGTTCTCTTATTATGTTTTTTAATTTGGGGTATACATTTAAGTTGAGCCTCTATTATGGTGTCTTTAAAAAGTTTCCATGCAGCTTGCAGGGATTTTACTTTTGGTGCTGTACCTTTTAAAGTTTAACTAACCACCTCATTTTTGTGTAGTTCTCCTTTCTGAAATTAAACGCTACAGTGTTGGGTCGCTGTGGCGTTTTTCCCGCCACAGGGATGTTAAATTTAATTACATTACGGTCTACACTATTACCAAGCAGGTCCAGCCATATTCACCTCTTAGACCTGATCCTGTGCTCCACTTTGGACTAAATCAGGAATTGCCTCTCCTCTTGTTTGTTCAAGGACTAACTGCTCCAAGAAGCAGTCATTTAAGATGTCAAGAAACTTTATCTCTGCATCCCTTTCTGAGGTGATATGTACCCAATCAATATGGGGATAGTTGAAATCCCCCATCATTATTGATTTTTTTTTTTTAGTTTAATAGCCTCTCTAATCTCCCTGAGCATTTGACAGTCACTATCACCATCCTGGAGAGGTGGTCTGTAATATATCCCTACTGTTATACAGGGAGTCCTTGGACTTACGACACAATTAGTTCCTCAGAATTGCATTGTAAGTCGAAACTGCTTTTTCCATAGGAATCAATGTATTTATTTGGTAAACAGCATTCAAATAAACATATAAAATCACATATGCTTTGACTTTCCAGAACTTTCTGAAGGGCTCTTGGCTGGGGGCGTCTCTGAAATCTGGGCTGCTAGTTTCTCTGGAGTAGTCTCAGAATGCCAGCAACACAGGCTGGGCAGACAGCCAGGGAGGCATGCAGCAAGGTTGGTGGCTGCTTAGAATGCCAGCAACATACTAAGCAGAATTGGGCATGCTTTTTACAAAGTTGTTTGTAAATAACTTTGCGGTCACGTTATAATGAATAGGAGTACTTGTGGCACCTTAGAGACTAAGAAATTTATTAGAGCATAAGCTTTTGTGAGCTACAGCTCACTTCATCGGATGCATACAGTGGAAAATGTAGTGGGGAGATTTTATATACACAGAGAACATGAAACAATGGGTGTTACCATACACACTGTAACAAGAGTGATCAGGAAAGGTGAGCTTTTTTTTTGATTGGCTCCTGGCCCCAGGCTCAGCCAATTAGAAAACTTGAACAGTGAAATCAGTGATTGGCTGAGGCTCAGCATGTGATATGTGCTGTTCTCCCTGCTGGCTTTCGTTGTAAGGGCGAAACAAGTGTCATAGGGGCAAAACGGGCAGTCAATTGAAAAGCGTTGTAACTGGCATCTGACGTAAGTTGGGCGTCGTAAGACCAAGGACTCCCTGCATTCTTATTATTCAAGCATGAAATTACTATGCATGGAGATTCTATTGGACAGTTTGGTTCATTTAAGAATTTTATTTCTTTTGATTCTACACTTTTTCACATATAGTGCCACTCCCCCACCAGCACGACCTATTCTGTCCTTCCGATATATTTTGTACCCTGGTATTAATTACTGTGTCCCATTGATTAGAAAGGAAGAGAGGTCATATGACAAGTTGAAGCAGTCTGTGAAATGCTACAAGAAAAAAATTCCTGTTTGCAAGTGGTAGCTAAATCAAGTACAGGGTCAGTAGCTGTCTTCTGTTGCCTCAGAGCTATCTGTAAATCTCCCAACAGGCCTTATTTGGTGTTAGACTCTGAATTGGTGCCAGGCTGTCTGAGTTTGGAAGCAAGAGGCCTACCTGGAGCTTTGATCTAACCAGGTTACTGGATAATGGAGGCCATGGGTGGAGTTATGCAAGAATTTCAGGAACAGCTCTGTCACACGCAATCTCAGAAAGCCATGGAAATTAAGAGAAAATTAAGAAAACAAGTGATATCACATAAAAAGCTTTGCACACTTTTTTTTTTTATGACCTACCCTGGGTGAACATTTATTTCCTTCCTTCCTTTTTAAAGAATAAATATCAATTTAACTTAAACACAAATATTTTGTTTGCTAACACAACGTTTTAAGCTTTGCAATACTAAAAATTTGAAGGATGTAATAAACACAACCTTTAGTGGACTGAGCTTCAACAAGAGTCACCAATAAAGTGAAAGTGGTGATGTGATACTTTAGAAGAGATGTGCAGAGCAAACACTGGAGGAGATTAATCCTCGAAAGATAAAAGCGAGTTAATCAAACTGGAAGCATAGCATCTGTTTTCATTTTTCTGTTGTGTCCTCTTTATAACTTTTGTTTTTAATATATTGTCCTTATTCTGCCACCATAGAAGCTTGAAAATAAAATCTTTTTCTTAGTATGTCCTTTAATAATTAGTTTTGTCTTCTATTTTGAGAGACACTGTGGGTAAAATTTTCAAAAACCCCTAAGTGCCATTGAAACTCAGTGGAATTTACTCTTCGGAGTGACTTTTGAAACTGGGACTTAGGTTGTAGGTTATTTATACATTTTTTGAAAATTTTACCCCTATTGTTTTCTGTGGCAAAGTCAACATGGTTTCTTTTTCTTCCATTTAAACATAGTGAGGTTTGTACAAATTATAAAGAGTTGAAAAACTACCTTCTGCAATGTGTCTACTTTCTATTCATTTCAGTTTGTTTTCTAGCATTATAACCGGGTTGTACAACTAGCACAACTCTTGGAATAGTGTATAATGTATGCATATATAAAGTATATACATATGCAAGAAATGAAAATATCAATAAATTTTAAAAAATCTCTCCTATAGGAAAAACCTTGCAATTGAATTTTTTAATTTCTCTGTCCAGGAATTCAGCAGATGTTGATTGCCTCCGAAGGCAGAGTATTCATTCCAATTACCAATTTTAGTGGTTGTAAGCTGTGTGTCAGATTTCAATCTGATGGTGTCAAGAACAACAAAGTAACATTGCCATTTGTTCCTCAAAAATGGTTTGACTGTATTTCCCCAATTTAAATTAATGTGGAATGTCTCATCAGCAAGACAAGATCATCCTTCACAGTAAACTGTGAGTGTGTTTAAAATCAGGTACCTCCTGTTAATTGGTTTGCTTTTAGGACCTTCATAATCAGATGTTATTTCTGATATAATTATATTTACAAAATTTCACCTACTTGTGGTTAAACTTTGAGGTCCTGTGGGAATGAGCCATGAGGCAATTCTTAGTCTGAAAACCAGTCACCAACTGTGAAAGTTTGGCAAACCAAGGTCTAATAAGTCTAATTTATTTTATACCATGCCTAACACCATAGTAGTCAAGCACCTAAATATATGCTAATCTTGTTAGTGGTACGAAACTAGACTTTATTTAAAGTCCGTTTAAAATGGAAAAGTCAAAGGTTTATCATTAACAAATAATTATTTTTCTAAACTGCTAATATAGATAAATTGCAGTAGAGGGTTATTTTGGCATCAGCCATCCTTTATTTATAGGCATGCTTAGCAAGTTGACATATTCAAGCTTTCATATATTTTTGCTATGGATTTGTGACATTTATAACAACACCTAGTGTAGAGTGATTGGAAACCTTATTCAATAGCTAAAGGTTTTTACCCATGGGATAGTTGTTGGATTCTAACCAGAATTAATAAGTGAAACCTTTTTGAAATTACCATTCTAAAACTGTTATAAAAATTTGGTGAACTCTCAGCTTCTGAAAGTGATCTTTGCAGATTCGAGTAGTCCTTTTAGGCAATTTAGGGGTTGTCTAAGTGCTATCTGTCATTAAAAGAAACACCTATGTTTTAGTAGACTGTCATTTGAATTCAGGTACTGATAAAAATATCTCATATGAAAACTTGGAAAAATAATACATTTAAGTTTTTTTTAAACAAGCTTCATATAGAAAAGATTAGCAGTGTAGAGAAAGCATATGTGGAATACCATATGTTCTTTTTTCAGCATCATGTTCTTATTTTCATTCTAGTACAATATTTTGCTCTGGAGAGTTGTGTGAAAATTATAAAATGAATTTACTCAACTGACCTTTTAAAAGGATTGTTAATTATAGTGTTTATGGGCCCAATTTTCACTTGGTGTAAATTGGCATCATTCATTGAGTTAAATGGAAATATACTGATTTACACTAGATAAGTGTCTGGGTTCAGATGTTCAAATGTACCTTTTAGAGACAAAACTTTTATCTTTATATTAAAGTTGAGATTTCACTTCAGTTGAGATTCTTGGTAAAGTGTATGGTTTTTTTGAAAAAGGGAAGAGAAAACAGTCTACTCTGTTAAACATACGTGTACTATGAAAAATTTAGGCTGAAAAACTCCATCCACCAGTGCAAGAGATAATTATAAACAAAAGGACAAATCTCAGCATCATACTTCCTTACCCATTTTCAAAACTTTGTTTACTTTGTTTTTCTAATATAATAGTGTGTGCCTAGGATATTTGTGTTGATGAAGGATAGATCAAAAGAGAAAGCTACATGGATTCTTATTATGTGTAATATTAATATTTAATGTTCAAGTAAAATAAAAATTCAGCCTAGCTTGGGAAGAAACATGCAATGTTGTCTTGAAATAAATTAGCTTGTTTTTTTCACTTGGAAGAGGGAGCTTTTAGTCTACTGAGACTATCAGTGTGATGATGTCATTGCATTCATTTGTTATCCAGCTGTCCAGAGATTGTCTTGTATCTGTATTGTTAGAAAGATTAGCTAACTTACTGGCAGATAAGTCTATCTGAGCTAACAAAAAGACCATCCTCTGTCTCCTCATAGTAATTCTTCTTTTAGCGTATCATAATTGCATTTCTTTAAAATTACCACTGTGTATCATAACGAGATTGGAAATTAAGCCATGAGGCAGCATTTAACTGAGTGAAAATTTCTGCTGTGTCTCATACTGATATGTTTTCTGAAGCTCTTCTCTAGCTTTCACGCTTACTGATTAGTCCTAATTCATGGATTTTTGAGTCCCTGCAACTTAGATGTCCTCCAGTCTTTTCTACTCTGTGCAGGGAGTGTTTCTTTCCTCCACAGAAGCATTTCAGGCTTTGCTTCTCAACTGCATATGAGCCAACATTATAGTTAAAGTTCAAAAGCACTGTCTCTATTTTAGGAGCAACATGAACTTCAGTTTTTTCATAAGAGGATTGTTCATCTATGTTACTACAACACCTCAGATTTGGGAAGAGATGTGGCAGAAGTTTGTGATTCATTGGGTTCTTTCTCCATGCGTCAGGGTCAGGCATGTGAATTAAAAGTTTTTGCTTACAGAAGTGTATTTCTAGCCATTCAGTGGGGGATAGCACCAGCAACTAAGCAGGAACAGGCTTCAAGGCATCTCCTCAGACTTCAGTTCATGTTGCTGAAGATTCATTAGCAGCCATCCAGATGCCTGTAGAAACTAAGATAAATGCAAAATCTTTATTAGTAAAGTTTGCAGGTGTCTCAGATCCAGTCGGGCACTCCCTGCTGCCCACACATCAGATTACTGCGAAGGGGATCTAAGCCTCTGGATGTCTGGGTTTCCACAGTGTTTAAGCCTCCCTCGGTTTCAGCAGGCTGCAGCACCTGTTTCTTCCCTTTTCCTCTCTGGCATATTTCCTGGACACTTACTCTGTCTGCTACCCCTTTATGGAAATAGAGCTCCTAAACCCACCAGCACTGTCCCCCAAGGTACCCTAATTGCTTGAACACATAGAATCGGAGGACTTGAGAGGTCATCTAGTCCAGTTCCCTGTCTCGTGGCAGGACTAAGTATTACCTAGACCGTTCCTGACAGGTGTTTGTCTAACCTGCTCTTAAAAATCTCCAGTGATGGAGATTCCACAACCTTCGTAGGCAATTTATTTCAGTGCTTAACCACCCTGACAGTTAGGAAGTTTTTCCTAATGTCCAAACCTAAACCTCCTGTGCTGCAATTTAAGCCCATTGCTTCTTCTCCTATCCTCAGAAGTTTAGAACGACAATTTTTCTCCTTCCTCCTTGTAACAACCTTTTATGTACTTGAAAACTATTGTCATGTCTTCTCTCAGTCTCCTCTTTTCCAGTTTAAACAAACCCAATTTTTTTTCAATCTTCCCTCATAGGTCATGTTTTCTTGACCTTTAATTATTTTTGTTGCTATTCTCTGGACTCTCTCCAATTTGTCCACATCTTTACTGAAATGTGGCCCCCAGAACTGGACACTATACTCCAGTTGAGGCCTAATCAGCGCAGAGTAGAGCAGAAGTATTACTTCTTGTGTCTTGCTTAGAACACTCCTGCTAATACGTCCCAGAATTATGTTACCTTTTTTTGCAACAGCATTACACTATTGACTCATATTTTGCTCGTGGTCCATTGCTTTCCACTGCTTCACAAAACCTACTCTTTTCAGATGGAGAAGGAAGTATCTTTTCCTTTGAGAAAAGTTACTCTTTTGCATAACTTTTGTGTGGTCAAAGCACCGTCATTAACCTTAAGTGTTCCCCATTGTACACCTTCTGGAGTGTACCTGCTGTAGGTCCCGTCCACGATGGTGGATACAGATACATAGGCTTACCATGATGTAGCATTTTTATGATAACTTCAGAATAACTTTGCAGTATCAATCAGAATTCATAAGTTGTATAGACAGAACCCTCAAATTATCACAGCTTGTGACACAAAAATTAAACTGGTAGATAATGACAAGGTCACATGAACTCTACAGACTGATCTAGATTGGTTGATAGGCTGGGGTGTCTTTGGACAAAACATCAGTTTTAATACATCCAAATGAAGTACAACTAGGAGCAAAGAACAAGAAACATTAGGATGGAGACTGTACCAGAAAGCAGTAACTCTGAAAAGGACTTAAGGGCCATGATGGATAACCAGCTGAACATGAATTCCCAGTGCGGTGCTAGAACTAAGAAGGCAAATGATCCTTGCATGTATATGCAGAGAAATACTGAATAGGGGTAGGGAAGTGGTGGTATATCTGCACACAGTATGTTGTGACCATTACTGGAATGCTATGTCCAGTTTTGGTGGACACAGTATTCCAGTGTGAATCCATCTTTTTAAAGGGATGTTTGAAAAATTGGAAACAGTGCAGGAAGAAACAACATGAATGAATCAAGGAAAATCTGCATTGTAGTAAAAAAGTAAAGTAGCTCAATCTATCTAGCTTATCAGAGGGAAGGGCAAGAGGTTGACTTGATCATGATGCACTATTGTCTTGATATCTAATACCAGGGATAATGCATAACAAGATCCAATGGCTGGAAGCTGAAACGAGGAAAAGTCAAACTGGAAATAAGGCACATATTTTTAATGATAGTGCTAATTAGCTATTGGAACAACTTAACAAGTGATGTGCTGAATTTTCCATCACTTAGTCTTTTAATCAAGACTGAATTTCTTTCTAAAAGTTATGCTTTAGCTCAACCATAATTTATGAGCGTGATGCAGGGATTGTTGTATGGCTTGTGTTATGCAGGAGCTTGGGGTAGACTATAATATCAATGAATCTGTGAGATGAGCAGTTAGACTGAGCCAGTACTTTCCTTTACTTTGGTTCAGTCTCATCTTTCCTCAGTGAAGACACACACAGTTTGAATCACTAAGTTCAGGGTGGCTTCTTCTATGGCTTCATCAGTCTCCACTACAAGAGAGAGAGTATGTATATAGGTTAGGACAACGGACTCAAGAAACCTGGATTCAATTCCTAGCTTTACTGTAGGTTTCTTGTATAACCATGGACAAGTCACTTAGTGTGTCCCATGTCTCAGTTCCCTTTTTGTAAAATAGGAATAACGCTTCCCTGCGTGACAGGGTATTGAGAATAAAATCAGTTCATGACTGTCAGGTTTTTAAATACTATGGTGATAAATACCTCGATAATGGATTGGCTACTCAGACACTCCAGACACTCCAGAGTTCAGTATGATATAAATGCTGAAATAGATAATTCGAGGGTCTGTGTGTCTGAAACAGTGTCTGCAGATAAGTCCTGCAGAGCTAAGTTGGCAGCTCTCTTCTATCAAGGAAAAATTGTATTTGTGCAACAACTCATAAAATTTCAGCAGTGGCTGTGAAATAAAGACTTAGGGCTTGTCTACATGAACATATAGTACACAGTAAAGTTGGGTTTGACTCTACTGCTCACTAGTTTGCTGCAGACTAACTGCCTGTATGGAGCCTGCTGATGCACATTAACAGTTCTTTAATGCCCTTTGATCTGCTCCCAGTTCAAAGGGTATGTCTACACTATGAAATTAGATCGAATTTATAGAAGTCGTTTTTTTAGAAATCATTTTTATAGTCAATTGTGTGTGTCCCCACACAAAATGCTCTAAGTGCATTAAGTGCATTAACTTGGCGGAGTGCTTCCACAGTACCAATGCTAGTGTCAACTTCCAGAGCGTTGCACTTTGGGTAGCTATCCCACAGTTCCCGCAGTCTCCACCACCCATTGGAATTCTGGGTTGAGATCCCAATGCCCAAGGGGGCAAAAACATTGTCGCGGGTGGTTCTGGGTACATGTCGTCAGGCCCTCTCTCCCTCCCTCCCTCCCTCCCTTCATGAAAGCAACGGCAGACAGTCATTTCACATCTTTTTTCCTGGGTTACCTGTGCAGACACCATACCATGGCAAGCATGGAGCCCGCTCAGCTCACTGTCACCGTACGTCTCCTGGGTGCTGGCAGATGCGGTACTGCATTGCTACACAGCAGCAGTTCATTGTCTTGTGGAGCAGATGGTGCAATAGGCATGATAACCATTGTCATCATGTCCTAGGTACTCTTGGCCGCCTCGGTAAGGTTGGTCAGGAATGCATAGGCAGACATGGGCACAGGGACTGAAATAGGAGTGACTCGACCAGGTCATTCCCTTTAGTCCTGCTGGCAGTTGTATTGCACCGTCTTATGGTGAGCAACCAGGAGATGAGGATGGCTGGCAGTCCTACTACACCATCTGCTGCAGCCAAAGATGTAAAAGATAGATGGAGTGGATCAAAATAAGAAATAGACCAGATTTGTTTTGTATTCATTTGCTCCCCACTCCTTCCCTGCCTCCCTCCATGAAACCAATGGCCGACAATCGTTTTGGTGAGGTCTGTCAGGAGCACCTCGAAAAGTTTGATGGAGATTCAGTCCTGCCTGAAATACCGGTGGGAGGGATAGCTCAGTGGGATGAGCATTGGCCGGCTAAATGCAGGGTTTTGAGTTCAATCCTTGAGGGGTCCATTCTGTGTGACAGTTGTTTTTGTTTCTCCTTGATGTAAAGCCACCCCCTTTGTTGATTTTAATTCCCTGTAAGCCATGTTGTCTGTCGCCCCTCCCTCCGTCAGAGCAATGGCAGACAATCGTTCCACACCTTTTTTCTGTGCAGACGCCATACCATGGCAAGCATGGAGCCCGCTCAGATCACTTTGGCAATTAGGAGCACATTAAACACCACGCGCATTATCCAGCAGTATATGCAGCACCAGAACCTGACAAAGCGAAACCGGGCGAGTAGGCGACGTCAGCACGGTGATGAGAGTGATGAGGACATGGACACAGACTTCTCTCAAAGCACGGCCCTGGCAATGTGGGCATCATGGTGCTAATGGGGCAGGTTCATGTGGTGGAACGCCGATTCTGGGCCCGGGAAACAAGCACAGACATGTAGGACCGCATAGTATTGCAGGTCAGGGATGATTCACAGTGGCTGCAAAACTTTCGCATGCGTAAGGGCACTTTCATGGAACTTTGTGACTTGCTTTCCCCTGCCCTGAGGCGCAAGAATACCAAGATGAGAGCAGCCCTCACAGTTGAGAAGCGAGTGGCAATAGCCCTGTGGAAGCTTGCAACGCCAGACAGCTACCGGTCAGTTGGGAATCAATTTGGAGTGAGTAAATCTACTGTGGGGGCTGCTGTGATGCAAGTAGCCAACGCAATCAAAGATCTGCTGCTGTCAAGGGTAGTGACTCTGGGAAATGTGCAGATCATAGTGGATAGCTTTGCTGCAATGGGATTTCCTAACTGTGGTGGGGCCATAGACGGAACACATATCCCTATCTTGGCACTGAAGCACCAAGCCGGCGAGTACATAAACCACAAGGGGTACTTTTCAATAGTGCTACAAGCACTGGTGGATCATAAGGGACGTTTCACCAACATCAACGTGGGATGGCCGGGAAAGGCACATGACGCTTGTGTCTTCAGGAACTCTGGTCTGTTTCAAAAGCTTCAGGAAGGGACTTTATTTCCAGAGCAGAAAATAACTGTTGGGGATGTTGAAATGCCTGTAGTTATCCTTGGGGACCCAGCCTACCCCTTAATGCCATGGCTCATGAAGCCATACACAGGCAGCCTGGACAGTAGTCTGGAGCTGTTCAGCTACAGGCTGAGCAAGTGCAGAATGGTGGTAGAATGTGCATTTGGATGTTTAAAAGCGTGCTTGCGCAGTTTATTGACTCGCTTAGATGTCAGCGAAACCCATTGTTATTACTGCTTGCTGTGTACTCCACAATATCTGTGAGAGTAAGGGGGAGACATTTATGGCGAGGTGGGAGGTTGAGGCAAATCGCCTAGCTGCTGGAACGCACAGCCAGACACCAGGGCGGTTAGAAGAGCACAGGAGGGTGCGGTGCGCATCAGAGAAGCTTTGAAAACCAGTTTCAGGAATGGCCAGGCTACGGTGTGAAAGTTCTGTTTGTTTCTCCTTGATGAAACCCGCCCACCCCTCCTTGGTTCACTCTACTTCCCTGTAAGGTAACCACCCTCTCCTCCCCCCTTCGATCACTGCTTGCAGAGGCAATAAAGTCATTGTTGCTTCACATTCATGCATTCTTTATTCATTCATCACACAAATAGGGGGATAACTGCCAAGGTAGCCAGGGAGGGGTGGTGGAGGAGGGAAGCACCGGGTGGGGTGGTGGAGGAGGGAAGGACAAGGCCCCACAGCACTTTAAAACTTACTGAATGCCAACCTTCTGTTGCTTGGGGAATCCTCTGGGGTGGAGTGGCTGGGTGGTCGGAGGCCCCCCCCACCACGTTCTTGGGCGTCTGGGTGAGGAGGCTATGGAACTTGGGGAGGAGGGCGGTTGGTTATACAGGGGCTGTAGCGGCAGTCTGTGCTCCACCGCCTTTCCTGCAGCTCAGCCATACGCTGGAGCATATTAGTTTGATCCTCCAGCAGCCACAGCATTGGCTCCTCTCATCATGCTGCTGCCACCTATCATCTTCAGTCCGCCTCTTACTCTCTTCAGCTCGCCGCCACTTGCATTCATTTTGTGCTTTCCTGCACTCTGACATTGGCTGCCTCCAGCCATTCGTCTGTGCTCTGTCAGTGTGGGAGGACAGCATTAGGTCAGAGAACATTTCATTGCGAGTGCGTTTTTTTCGCCTTCTAATCTTTGCTAGCCTCTGGGAAGGAGAAGATCCTGTGATCCTTGAAACACATGCAGCTGGTGGAGAAAAAAAAAGGGACAGTGATATTTAAAAAGACACATTTTATAGAACAATGGGTACACTCTTTCACGGTAAACCTTGCTGTTAACATTACATACATAGCACATGTGCTTTTGTTCCAAGGTCGTATTTTTCCTCCCCGCACCGTGTGGCGAACCCCTCCCCTCTCCCCCCACCATGTGGCTAAGAGTGGGGAACATTTCTGGTCAGCCACAGGCAAACAGCCCAGCAGGAACAGGCACCTCTGAAAGTCCCCTTAAGAAAAGCACCCTATTTCAACCAGGTGACCATGAATGATATCACTCTCCTGAGGGTAACACAGAGAGATAAAGAACGGGCATTGTTTGAATGCCACCAAACATCCGCTGCAATGATTTGTTCTGCAATGATTCCCGACTACGTGCTACTGGCCTGGCGTGGTAAAGTGTCCTACCAAGGTGGACGGAATAAGGCTGCCCTCCCCAGAAACCTTTTGCAAAGGCTTTGGGAGTACATCTAGGAGAGCTTTATGGAGATGTCCCTGGAGGATTTCCACTCCATCCCCAGACACGTTAAGACTTTTCCAGTAGCTGTACTGGCCGCGAATGCCAGAGCAAATTAATCATTAAACACGCTTGCTTTTAAACCATGTAGACTATTCTTGCCAGCAAGTTAAAGCAGTATGGGCTGGATGAATGGACTATAAGGTGGGTAGAAAGTTGGCTAGATTGTCGGGCTCAACGGGTAGTGATCAATGGCTCCATGTCTAGTTGGCAGCCGGTATCAAGTGAAGTGCCCCAAGGGTCGGTCCTCGGGCTGGTTTTGTTCAATATCTTCATAAATGATCTGGAGGGTGGTGTGGATGGCTCCCTCAGCAAGTTTGCTGATGACACTAAACTGGGAGGAGTGGTAGATACGCTGGAAGGTAGGGATAGAATACAGAGGGACCTAGACAAATTGGAGGATTGGGCCAAAAGAAATCTGATGAGGTTCAATAAGGATAAGTGCAGGGTCCTGCACTTAGGACGGAAGAACCCAATGCACAGCTACAGACTAGGGACCGAATGGCTAGGCAGCAGTTCTGCGGAAAAGGACCTAGAGGTTACAGTGGACGAGAAGCTGGATATGAATCAACAGTGTGTCCTTGTTGCCAAGAAGGCCAATGGCATTTTGGGATGTATAAGTAGGGGCATTGCCAGCAGATCGAGGGACGTGATCGTTCCCCTCTATTCGACATTGGTGAGGCCTCATTTGGAGTACTGTGTCCAGTTTTGGGCCGCACACTACAAGAAGGATGTGGAAAAATTGGAAAGAGTCCAGTGGAGGGCAACAAAAAATATTAGGGGACTGGAACACATGATTTATGAGGAGAGGCTGAGGGACCTGGGATTGTTTAGTCTGCGGAAGAGAAGAATGAGGGGGGATTTGATAGCTGCTTTCAACTACCTGAGAGGTGGTTTCAGAGAGGATGGCTCTAGACTGTTCTCAGTGGTGGCGGATGACAGAACAAGGAGTAATGGTCTCAAGTTGCAGTGGGGGAGGTTTAGGTTGGATATTAGGAAAAACTTTTTCACTAGGAGGGTGGTGAAACACTGGAATGCTCTACCTAGGGAGGTGATGGAATCTCCTTCCTTAGAAGTTTTTAAGGTCAGGCTTGACAAAGCCGTGTCTGGGATGATTTAGTTGGGGATTGGTCCTGCTTTGAGCAGGGGGTTGGACTAGATGACCTCCTGAGGTCCCTTCCAACCCTGATATTCTATGATTTAAAAAGGTACACTCACCAGAGGTCCCTTCTCTGCCTGGTGGGTCTGGGAAGCAGCCTTGGGTGGGTTTGGGGGGTACTGGCTCCAGGTCGAGGGTGAGAAACAGTTCCTGGCTGTCGGGAAAACCAGTTTCTCCGCTTGCTTGCTGTGATCTATCTACAACCTCATCATCATCATCTTCCTCATCCCGAAAACCTGCTTCCTTGTTGCCTCCCTCTCCATTGATAGAGTCAAAGCACAAGGTTGGGATAGTGGTGGCTGAACCCCCTAAAATGGCATGCCGCTCATCATAGAAGCGGCATGTTTTGGACTCTGACCCGGAGTGGCTGTTTGCCTCTCTGGTTTTCTGGTAGGCTTGCCTCAGCTCCTTAAGTTTCACGTGGCACTGCTTCGGGTCCCTGTTATGGCCTCTGTCCTTCATGCCCTGGGAGATTTTGACAAATGTTTTGGCATTTCGAAAACTGGAAAGGAGTTCTGATAGCACGGATTCCTCTCCCCATACAGCGATCAGATCCCATACCTCCTGTTCGGTCCATGCTGGAATTCTTCTGTGATTCTGGGACTCCATTATGGTCACCTCTGCTGATGAGCTCTGCACTCACCTGCAGCTTGCCATGCTGGCCAAACAGGAAATGAGATTCAAAAGTTCACGGCCTTTTCCTGTCTACCTGGCCAGTGCATCTGAGTTGAGAGTGCTGTCCAGAGTGGTCACAATGGATCACTCTGGGATAGGTCCCGGAGGCCAATACCGTCGAATTACATCCATACTACCCCAAATTCGACCAGGCAAGGCCTAATCCCCTTGTCAGGGGTGGAGTAAAGAAATGGATTTTAAGAGCCTTTTAAGTCGAAAAAAAGGGCTTCGTCGTGTGGACGGGTGCAGGGTTAAATCGATTTAACGCTGCTAAATTCGACCTCAACTCATAGTGTAGACCAGGGCAAAGATGACTAGATCAAAGCACATTAATAAACTGTTAATGTGTGTCTATAGGTTCCACATGGACACTTAGTATACACTTAATATACACTTAGTATAGTCTGGATAGTTTACCAGTGGGTTTCCTTTATTAGGGGGCTTTTTTGTGCTCTGCTGTTCCTGCCATTTGGGTTCCAGTACCCAGTGCCGGGGCATGCCTTGGTCCCCAGGCTTCAAGCCCTGGAATGCCCGCAAGAAACCACTGCCAGTTAATGACCTGCACTCCAGGTGCTTGAAGTGTCTAGGAAAGGCTCTTGTCAAAGACAGGATCCAAATTGCACAGTTCTGGGTACAAGGGGAGCTGGCGGGAAAGAGGGGGGAGAGCAAAGCATCCACTGGCTGGAATACTATGATTCATTGAGGTCTCAGAGCACCGTTTCTTTCATGTATAACAGACTTGTTCTGTTTCTGGCAGACATATCTGATGAGGTTTTCATAAATAAATTAGGAAGAAAACAGACAGCCCTACTTCAGAGAAAATCAACTTCTCTAGTCTTGGGTAGATCAAAGTTTCCTATATGAATTGGCCATCAAGGGAGAGATGAACACCAAGGTGTTTACATGGCAGAAGTTGGATTAAACAGAACGGAACCTACATCCAAAAGTGTCCTCATTCATTGTAAGCCAGTTTGCTGGACTGGTGATCTGGAAAAAGCAGTAAAGAACATTGGGGTCTCTCCATGTATCTGGATCTTGGATGCAAGGTGATGAGTATGGTTTGTTGAAGAGCTGGGCTAGATTTCTGTTGTATGAGTTTCCACTTCTACACAAGACCAAGCAATAATAGGAAAAAAAGAGCAGTACATAAGAAGGGCTCCTAAGCACTATGGTAATACAAATAACTAATAATAATAGAAGAATGTTAGTGATACTGTTTATGCCATTGTGGCTGAGGAGACTATGGTTCTAAGGCCTGATTAACCTAGCACTGGACCCTCCAATATCCCTTCCTGATACAGAATGACAGCAATTGCAAAAAACATTCCTCCATCCAAGACTAGAGAGGTTCAGAATAGATATTTGGATGATTTGCTTATCACTCTCATGGACTGTAGAAAGAAGGCAACAAATACAATTTATTTTACTGTCTGATTTAAAGTCCATAGTTAAACTACTATGTTAAAAAGGTAAAACATGGTCTTGAGTTTCTCCAGTAGGGACTTAATTGGGTGTATAAGAGTGTTTAAGAAAAAAATTTATCCCCAGATCCTTTTCTAAAGTACTACTGCCTAGCTAGTTATTCCTGCAGGCACACACACCCCATGCAGTTCCTGTCCAATGGGAACTGTGAAGCCAGCGCTCTGGGAGGAGGGAGCCCACAGAGCTGCCTGGCCACGCCTCTGCGTAGCAGCTGAACGAGGGGGATGTCGCCGCTTCCGGGGAGTCCCCCAGGTAAGCACTGCCCAGAGCCCACCTCACCCCATCCCGAGCCCCAACCCCCTGCCCCTCCCACACCCAAACTCTGGTTCTTTTTGGGGGGAGGAGCATGAGAATGCGGGGGCCCGAGACTGCCCCAGCAGCAGCCAGTGAGCCTTGTGCAGGGGCTGCCTGATTTGCCCTTGAGCCAGGCGCACCAGTCGCTGCAGAAGTCGTTTTCAGTTGACAAACTCGCAACCTTATCCATAATTAAAAGATGATCTTGCTTTCCTTCCTGAAGGCACACTGCTATGAAAATCCCATTGTATCAGATCTAGCGCCAAAAAAAAAAAAAAAAAAAAGGAAAATGTATCCAATCTTTCCTGAACATTTCCATTCTTTGAGTAATAAGACCCACAGATCTCTCCCTCCCTGGGGACAAATGGATCATCCAGAATAATGATGGAAATTGATATCTAAAGATTTGGAATTATTTCATGAAGGGGGAATTCTCATTGCTCTGCAGTAGTAGGAATTGTGTGCTTTTTCTTCAAAGTATAGTTAACAGAAACTCTAATTTAGGAGAGTAGGATAGAATTATCCTTGTTGTAGAAGTTGTCTGAACTTGAGAGAACTTGATGTGGTGGACCATTCACCTGCTGTCCATTATTGACAGGTTTAGTTCTGCCCCCAAACTGTAAGGCAACTGAAGTAACACTGTAATGGGTCTGTGGACTTTGTTACTCAAAGAAAAGAAATGTTCAGGAACACATGGATAAATATTCCTGTTCCTGCCTTTTGATGAAAATTTGCGTTGAAGAGATTGATTTTCCCACCTTCCGGCAGAAAAAAATAAAATTTGACTCCTATGCTGCTTAACTGCTCTGTGACACTTCAACTTTATTAGAACTAGAAGTGCTGCTCCATGCTTATCCTAAATGACTTCAAATATGTGTATTACCTAAGAAAGTTCAGTCATGAATTCCATGTCAATACAATTGTTTTACTCACAGCCACAGTGTAGCTCTTAGGAAGTCTTTCTTGGAAAGCTGAATCTAAAAAGGTGTGTTCTTTGCCCTTTTTTTCCTGCCACAGACAGAATCTTTATAAAAACTGTCCAGAATGTTGTTTAATTTGACATCAAACAGGAGGTCTGCTTGTATCCAAAATAAATGGTATGTCAAAATTGTTTTCTTCTTACATTTTCTAGTTTCATTGTAATTTGAGAGTCAAATTAGAGTTTAAGCAATTTGACTTGTAGCAGCAAACACTGGCCAGCCTCAAGTCATTTCTACCTGTTGAGATTAGTGAAACAGCCACTAAAAATCCATTCAATACATGTACAAAACATATTTCTGCCTTCACGTTGTAGTATGAAAAAAGAGTTGTGAAAAGTTTTTTGTCTTTTCTATCTTTTATCAAGGATGCCACTGTCTCTAATTGTTGATGTGTTATTGCTATTATCAGTAATATACTTTGTTACTATAAACGTTTTTTGATATAGGGTTGCAACATGTACACATTTCTTATCTAAGTTTAAGCATTCTATTTCTTTTATTAAGACATCTCTCCAGCACTCTAATCTCTACTCCACATATAAGAATATTTATCTTTAGAGGAATTGAAGTTTTCTACGTGTAACTGATGTTAACTGAAGGTGAAACCCATAAGTCATTGATTAACTTCATCTGAAGAGCTGGGTAGGAATAACATTTTCTAAACATTGTATTGAAAAAATAATAGAGGCTTTGATGCAGTGTCCTTGTACTCGGTATGTGTCATCATTTGTAAAAGTAAATTTCACAAATTGCTTCTCTGGAACAATTTTTTAAAATTTTTTTTAAATTTTAAATTTTTTAAATTTTAAAAAATTATTACAGTAGTGCCAATCAAGAATGGGGTCCCATTGTACTAGGTACTGTACAAATGTAGAATGAGAGAGTCCTACCCCAAAGTGCTTACCCTCTAAATAGACAAAGTAGATAAAGGATAAGGGGGAAAGGCTGTAACGTACAAAAAGGGGAATTGTTTTAAAATACAATGTTAGTGCTACTATTTCTTTTTAAAATGTTTAAATGTTCTGAATGTGGTTTAGTGAGGAGTTGATTAGCTAGATGGAAAAAATAAGGAAGGGTGAGAGGACACAGAAGGAATATGCTGGTGAGAAGAAGGAAAGGAAGGAGTGAGGCTGAGGTGAAGAGATTGAGGGAGAGGGCAGACTGGAAACTATAGAAAACAGCCTTGAGACATAGTCAGCATCTGATCGTCCCTGCTTATGTGCAGCTGATCTGCTGGCTTCATTCTCTGACTGTCTTCACCCTTCCGTTTCTTTCTCCTTGGCCACCTAGGCGGGTGTCACAAGGATCTTAGTGTCCCCAAAGGGATTTCTGCATCTCCCATGCATGGTTCTGAGTCCAAGGGGACCTGGTGGGGAAGGGGTAGCCTTGGCTCCCCCCACCCCCCAGTGCTGCAGTACTTGGCTTAAACTGTTTCTGCTTCTAATTACTACATTAATTAAATACTTGGAAGAAATTAAACTGCTTCTGCTTCTAATTAGTATATTAATTGAATACTCTGAAGGATTCTTACTCTCTATTTCTACCCCCTGGTTCCATAGTGCTGTTCGAAGACACAGACAAGGCATTCCCTCCTCCAAGATAAAAGCCTTGAAAGTGCATGAATGCAGAAATGGAAAGATGAAAATCTTCCGCCTTTGTTTCTGGGTGTCAGTTTATGTGGCTGCAGACACTCTGAACAGTGGACCAATGAACTTAGTCTGCAATATGTTGTGAGGTGGTGATACATAATTATATTTTACAAATATTTAACTAGCCAAGGTTAAAACGCCACTGAAGATATATAGTAGTTTAATGAACATTGTAATGGTTTTATTGCGGTAACTGTTAGAGAAAAAAACCTGCTGATTTCACTGTGTATAGAAATTCTGTAAATATACTGCCCCACTGTGAATTATCGTACACACGTTTGTGTGCTCTCATCATAACAAAAATAAAGATGAGGTGGAGAGGAAATTTGTCTAACATGGAGTCCTCTTTTTGTGGTATGTGGAAGACTGCGGAACTTGATTTTCAGAGGTGTTCAGCACCTGCAGTTCTCATTCACTTCCTAATGTTCAGTATCTCTGTAAATGGGGCCCCGAGTTTTTAGGAAGAGACGTCCAATGCTCTAGTACATGTAGAATCTAAAACTGAAGAGGCAAAGTGGTATAATGGTACAGTGGTACAGCAAGGGTCTGGGAGTAATAACTTGGGTTTTATTCATGGCTGTGTAGTTAGTCATTCTAAGCAGTTTGTTCAATGTCAAACTTATGCCTCAGTTTACCAATCTGTACAAAGGGAATAACACTTCCCTACTTCTCTGGGATGTCATGATGCTTAATAAAAATGTGTAAATCATCTTTTATAATGCAGAATTTTTTAAAAAAAAGTATTTTGGAATTGGAGAATCTGAAAATTGCACATTTTTCTCTCTGATTCTGGTATTTTGGGGTATGCTAGAACCAAATTATTTATTTATTCTTCAAGTGCTTGTTCATGTCAATTCCATGTTTGCTGTGTACGCGCGCGTATGCACAGCTGCTGGGGGACTAACATGAAGAGGAAAGGAGTCCAGGAGAGCTGGCTGTATTTCAAGGAATCCCTGTTGAGGCTACAGGGACAGACCATCCCGATGTGTCGAAAGAATAGTAAATATGGCAGGCGACCAGCTTGGCTTAACGGTGAAATCCTAGCGGATCTTAAACATAAAAAAGAAGCTTACAAGAAGTGGAAGGTTGGACATATGAACAGGGAAGAGTATAAAGATATTGCTCGGGCATGTAGGAATGAAATCAGGAGGGCCAAATCGCACCTGGAGCTGCAGCTAGCGAGAGATGTTAAGAGTAACAAGAAGAGTTTCTTCAGGTATGTTAGCAACAAGAAGAAAGCCAAGGAAAGTGTGGTCCCCTTAATGAATGAGGGAGGCAACCTAGTGACAGAGGATGTGGAAAAAGCTAATGTACTCAATGCTTTTTTTGCCTCTGTCTTCACGAACAAGGTCAGCTCCCAGACTGCTGTGCTGGGCATCACAACATGGGGAATAGATGGCCAGCTCTCTATGGAGAAAGAGGTGGTTCGGGACTATTTAGAAAAGGTGGACGTGCACAAGTCCATGGGGCTGGACGAGTTGCATCCGAGAGTGCTAAAGGAACTGGCGGCTGTGATTGCAGAGCCATTGGCCATTATGTTTGAAAACTCGTGGCGAACGGGGGAAGTCCCGGATGACTGGAAAAAGGCTAATGTAGTGCCCATCTTTAAGAAAGGGAAGAAGGAGGATCCTGGGAACTACAGGCCAATCAGCCTCACCTCAGTCCCTGGAAAAATCATGGAGCACGTCCTCAAAGAATCAATCCTGAAGCACTTACATGAGAGGAAAGTGATCAGGAACAGTCAGCGTGGATTCACCAAGGGAAGGTCATGCCTGACTAATCTAATCACCTTCTATGATGAGATTACTGGTTCTGTGGATGAAGGGACAGCAGTGGATGTATATTTTCTTGACTTTAGCAAAGCTTTTGACATGGTCTCCCACAGTATTCTTGTCAGCAAGTTAAATAAGTATGGGCTGGATGAATGCGCTATAAGGTGGGTAGAAAGTTGGCTAGATTGTCGGGCTCGACGGGTAGTGATCAATGGCTCCATGTCTAGTTGGCAGCCGGTGTCAAGTGGAGTGCCCCAGGGGTCGGTCCTGGGGCCAGTTTTGTTCAATATCTTCATAAATGATCTGGAGGGTGGTGTGGATTGCACTCTCAGCAAATTTGCGGATGATACTAAACTAGGAGGAGTGGTAGATACGCTGGAGGGCAGGGATAGGATACAGAGGGACCTAGACAAATTGGAGGATTGGGCCAAAAGAAATCTGATGAGGTTCAATAAGGATGAGTGCAGGGTCCTGCACTTAGGACGGAAGAACCCAATGCACAGCTACAGACTAGGGACCGAATGGCTAGGCAGCAGTTCTGCGGAAAAGGACCTAGGGGTGACAGCGGACGAGAAGCTGGATATGAGTCAGCAGTGTGCCCTTGTTGCCAAGAAGGCCAATGGCATTTTGGGATGTATAAGTAGGGGCATAGCGAGCAGATGGAGGGACGTGATCATCCCCCTCTATTCGACATTGGTGAGGCCTCATCTGGAGTACTGTGTCCAGTTTTGGGCCCCACACTACAAGAAGGATGTGGATAAATTGGAAAGAGTCCAGCGAAGGGCAACAAAAATGATGAGGGGTGTGGAACACATGAGTTATGAGGAGAGGCTGAGGGAACTGGGATTGTTTAGTCTGCAGAAGAGAAGAATGAGGGGGGATTTGATAGCTGCTTTCAACTACCTGAGAGATGGTTCTAGACTATTCTCAGTGGTGGAAGAGGACAGGACAAGGAGTAATGGTCTCAAATTGCAGTGGGGGAGGTTTAGGTTGGATATTAGGAAAAATTTTTTCACTAGGAGGGTGGTGAAACACTGGAATGCATTGCCTAGGGAGGTGGTAGAATCTCCTTCCTTAGAAGTTTTTAAGGTCAGGCTTGACAAAGCCCTGGCTGGGATGATTTAATTGGGGATTGGTCCTGCTTTTGAGCAGGGGGTTGGACTAGATGACCTCCTGAGGTCCCTTCCAACCCTGATATTCTATGATTTCCCCCCCTAGAGAGTTCCTTTGAGGGGTCAACAAGCATGTGGACTAAGGGGGTCCAGTGGATATAGCGTACTTAGATTTTCAAGTATCAGAAGGGTAGCCGTGTTAGTCTGGATCTGTAAAAGCGGCAAAGAGTCCTGTGGCACCTTATAGACTAACAGACGTATTGGAGCATAAGCCTTCATGGGTGAATACCCACTTCATCGGATGCATGTAGTGGAAATTTCCAGAGGCAAGTATAAATATGCAAGCAAGAATCAGGCTAGGGATAACGAGGTTCGTTCAATCAAGGAGGATGAGACCCTCTTCTAGCAGTTGAGGTGTGAACACCAAGGGAGGAGAAACTGCTTTTGTAGTTGGCTAGCCATTCACAGTCTATGTTTAATTCTGAGTTGATGGTGTCAAATTTGCAAATGAACTGAAGCTCAGCAGTTTCTCTTTGAAGTCTGGTCCTGAAGTTTTTTTTGCTGCAGGATGGCTACCTTTAGATCTGCTATTGTGTGTCCAGGGAGGTTGAAGTGTTCTCCTACAGGTTTTTGTATATTGCCGTTCCTAATATCTGATTTGTGTCCATTTATCCTTTTACGTAGGGACTGGCCAGTTTGGCCGATGTACATAGCAGAGGGGCATTGCTGGCACATAATGGCGTATATTACATTGGTGGACATGCAGATGAATGAACCAGTGATGGTGTGGCTGATCTGGTTAGGTCCTGTGATGGTGTCGCTGGTGTAGATATGTGGGCAGAGTTGGCATCGAGGTTTGTTGCATGGATTGGTTCCTGAGTTGGAGTTACTATGGTGTGGTGTGTAGTTGCTGGTGAGAATATGCTTCAGGTTGGCGGGTTGTCTGTGGGCGGGGACTGGCCTGCCTTCCAAGGCCTGTGAAAGTGAGGGATCGTTGTCCAGGATGGGTTGTAGATCACTGATGATGCGTTGGAGAGGTTTTAGCTGAAGACTGTACGTGATGGCCAGTGGAGTTCTGTTGGTTTCTTTCTTGGGCTTGTCTTGCAGCAGGAGGCTTCTGGGTACATGTCTGGCTCTGTTGATCTGTTTCCTTATTTCCTCGTTTGGGTATCGTAGTTTTGAGAATGCTTGGTGAAGATCTTGTAGGTGTTGGTCTCTGTCTGAGGGGTTGGAGCAAATGGGGTTGTACCTCAGCGCTTGGCTGTAGACAATGGATTGGGTGGTGTGTCCAGGATGGAAGCTGGAGGGACGAAGGTAAGCATAGCGGTTGGTGGGTTTTCGGTATAAGGTAGTGTTAATGTGACCATCACTTATTTGCACCATGGTGTCTAGGAAGTGGACCTCCCATGTAGATTGGTCCAGGCTGAGGTTGATGGTGGGGTGGAAGCTATTGAAATCGTGGTGGAATTCTTCCAGGGTTTTCTTCCCATGGGTCCAGATGATGAAGTCATCAATGTAGTGTAGGTAGAGAAGGGGCGTGAATGGACGTGAGCTGAGGAAGCATTGTTCCAGGTCAGCCATAAAAATGTCTGGAGGTATATAATTTGAAATAATTGTGCTTGAGGATAAAGTCACAGAGCTCAGCAGCCAGTTGTGCTGTGGCATCATCAGGGATACTGTTCCTGACAGCTTGTATTCCATCTGTGTGTGGGATGTTTGTGTAGAGAGCCTCTACATCCATGGTGGCTAGGATGGTGTTTTCTGGAAGATCACCAATGCATTGTAGTTTCCTTAGGAAATCAGTGGAGTCACGGAGATAGCTGGGAGTGCTGGTGGTGTAGGGTCTGAGCAAAGAGTCCACATATCCGGACAGTCCGTCAGTGAGAGTGCTAATGTCCGAGATGATGGGGCGTCCGGGATTTCCGGGTTTGTGGATCTTGGGTAGTAGATAGAATAACCCCGGTCGGGGCTCTAAGGGTATGTTGATTTGTTCCTGTGTTAGTGTAGGGAGTGTCCTGAGTAGATGGTGCAGTGTCTTTAGTGTATTCCTCAGTGGGATCTGAGGAAAGTGGCCAGTAGAATTTGTAGAATTTGGTATTGTAGAGTTGTCTGGCAGCCTCCTTTTGGTAGTCAGACCTGTTCATGATGACAACAGCACCTCCTTTATCAGCCTCTTTGATTATAATATCAGGGTTGTTTCTGAGGCTGTGGATGGCATTGCGTTCTGCACAATTTAGGTCATGAGGCAAACAATGTTGTTTTTCCACAATTTCTGCCTGTGCACATCGGCGGAAGCATCCTATGTATAGGTCCAGACTGTCATTTCGACCCTCAGGAGGAGTCCATGTGGAGTTCTTCTTCTTGTGCTGTTGGTGGGAGGGTATCTGTGTATCAGGGTGCTGTTCAGTGTTATCTTGAAAGTGTTCTTTGAGTCAGAGACGGCGAAAGTAGGCTTCCAGATCACCGCAGAACTGTATCATGTTTGTGGGGGTGGCGGGGCAGAAAGAGAGTCCCCAAGATAGGACAGACTCTTCTGCCGGGCTGAGTGTGTAGCTAGATAGATTGACGATATTGCTGGGTGAGTTAGGGGTACCATTGTTGTGGCCCCATGTGGCAAGTAGGATTTTAGACAGCTAACAGTCCTTTTTCCTTTGTAGAGAGGTGAAGTGTGTAATGTAGATCTCCTGTCTTATTTTAGTAAAGTCCGTTTGTATGGAAGGTTGGTTATTTATGACAGTTTCCAGGTTGGAGAGCTCTTTTTTGATCATAGAATCATAGAATCATAGAATATCAGGGTTGGAAGGGACCCCTGAAGGTCATCTAGTCCAACCCCCTGCTCGAAGCAGGACCAATTCCCAGTTAAATCATCCCAGCCAGGGCTTTGTCAAGCCTGACCTTAAAAACCTCCAAGGAAGGAGATTCTACCACCTCCCTAGGTAACGCATTCCAGTGTTTCACCACCTCTTAGTGAAAAAGTTTTTCCTAATATCCAATCTAAACCTCCCCCACTGCAACTTGAGACCATTACTCCTCGTTCTGTCATCTGCTACCATTGATGTTTTCCTGTTTACTGTATAGGATGCTGATCAGGTGGTTCCTCAGTTTATTTGATAGTGTGTGGCATAATCTCTCACTATGGTCTGTGCAGTATGTAGATAGCAATGGATTTTTCACCTTTGGTCCATTTGGTATGATGTCCAGCCATTTGCATTTGGAAAGGAAGATTATATTTGTCTGTACTTGTGTAAGTTTCTTCATGAGGTTGATGGATTTCCACTCCATACGGCTCAATGCAGTGCCTTGTATGGTGTCAAGTATCAGAAGGGTTGCCGTGTTAGTCTGGATCTGTAAAAGTGGCAAAGACTAGTGACACCTTATAGACTAACAGACGTATTGGAACATAAGCTTTCATGGGTGAATATCCACTTTGTTGGATGAATGTAATGTAAATTTCCAGAGGCAGGTATAAATATGCAAGTAAGAATCAGGCTAGGGATAACAAGGTTAGCTCAATCAGGGAGGATGAGGCCCTCTTCTAGCAGTTGAGGTGTGGACACCAAGGGAGGAGAAACTGCTTTTGTAGTTGGCTAGCCATTCACAGTCTTTGTTTAATCCTGAGCTGGTGGTGTCAAGTTTTTCTGAAAACAGATTTTCAGAAAGCCTTTGACCAGGTCCCTCACTAAAGGCTCTTACGCAAAGTAAGCTGCCATGGGATAAGAGGGAAGGTGCCCTCATGGATTGGTAACTGGTTAAAAGATAGGAAACAAAGGGTAGGTATAAATGGTCAGTTTTCAGAATGGAGAGAGGTAAATAGTATCCCCCAGGGATCTGTTCTGGGACCAGTACTATTTAACATATTCATAAATGATCTGGAAAAAGGGGTAAACAGTAAGGTGGCAAAATGTGCAGATGATGCAAAACTACTCAAGAAAGTTAAGTCCCAGGCAGACTGCGAAGAGCTACAAAAGGATCTCTCAAAACTGGGTGACTGGGCAACAAAATGGCAGATGAAATTTAATGTTGATGAATGCAAAGTAGTGCACATTGGAAAGCATAATCCCAACTATACATATAAAATGATGGGGTCTAAATTAGCTGTTACCCCTCACGAAAGAAATCTTGGAGTCATTGTGGTTAGTTCTCTGAAAACATCCACTCATATGCAGTAAGAAAAGATGCAGATGGTACCAGCAGGACAGTGGGGTGGGAGGAGGTATTGTTTCATATTCTCTGTGTGTATATAAAGTCTGCTGCAGTTTCCACGGTATGCATCCGATGAAGTGAGCTGTAGTTCACGAAAGCTCATGCTCAAATAAATTGGTTAGTCTCTAAGGTGCCACAAGTACTCCTTTTCTTTTTGCGAATACAGACTAACACGGCTGTTACTCTGAAACCTGTCAATATGCAGTGGCAGTCAAAAAAGCAAACAGAACGCTGGGAATAATTAAGAAAGGGATAGATAATAGGGCAGAAAATATCATGTTGCCTCTATATAAATCCATGGTATGCCCATATCTTGAATACTGTGTGCAGATGTGGTCGCCCCATCTCAAAAAAGATCTATTGGAATTGGAAAAGGTTCAGAAAAGGGCAGCAAAAATGTATGGAACAGCTTCCGTATGAGGAGAGATGAATAAGACTGGGACTTTTCAGTGTGGAAAAGAGACGGCTAAGGGGAGATATGATTGAGGTCTATAAAATCATGACTGGTGTAGAGAAAGTAGATAAGGAAGTGTTGTTTACTTCTTCCCATAACACAAGAACTAGGGGTCACCAAATTAAAGAATTTTTTCACACAATGCACAGTCAACCCGTGGAACTCTAAGCCAGAGGATGTTCTGAAGGCCAAGACCATAACAAGGTTCAAAAAAGAACTAGATAAATTCATGGAGGATAGGTCCATCAATGGCTATTAGCCAGGATGGGCAGGAATGGTATTCCTAGCCTCTGTTTGCCAGAAGCTGGGAATGAGCGACAGCGTACTGATCACTTGATGATTTCCTGTTCTGTTCATTCCCTCTGGAGCAACTGGTATTAGCCACTGTCGGAAGATAGGGTACTGGGCTAGATGGACTCTTGGTCTGACCCAGTAGGACCGTCCTTATGTTCCTCTCGCGGAATCAGGGATGTCTGCTTCCCCCGAACCTAGCGTTCCTTCATCTGACAGCATGGCTTCTGCGTGGCTGAATGCTGAGGAACATCCCTGCTTGGTACAAGTCCAGCACATCCTGCTAGGTAACAGGAAACCCTCTATCAGGGCCACCTACCTGGCCAAGTGGAAACGCTTTACCTGTTGGGCCTTCGATCAGGGGGTTTCCTCCTCCAGGTCCTCGCTTCAATCCATCTTGGACTACCTGCTTCACCTCAAACTCCAAGGCTTGGCCCTTTCATCAGTTAAGGTGCACTTGGCTGCTATCTTGGCTCTTCATCCTCTGATCCAGGGCAGATAGGTCTTCTCTCAGGAAATGACACTCAGGTTCCTGAAAGGCTTGGAGAAGCTCTACCCTCAGGTCCGCGACCCAGTCCCTCCTTTAATCTGGTTCTCTCTTGGCTCATGGGTCCCCGCTTTGAGCCATTGGCATCCTGCTCCCTGCTTCTCCTCTCATGGAAGGTGACCTTCCTGTAGTGATGACTTCAGCCCAACGGATCTCCAAGATCAGAATACTGATGTCAGAATGCCCTTACCCGGTTTTCTGTAAGGATAAGTGCCCCGATCTGGCCTTCTTACCAAAGGTGGCATCACAATTCCACTATAATCAGGACATCTTCCTCCTGGTCTTCCTTCCGAAGCCCCACAGGTCTAATGAGGCGCACGGCTGTACTCTTCAGACGTTAGACAGGCCTTAGCCTTCTACATCGAGAGGACTAAACCCTTCCGTAAGTCGACTCAGCTCTTCATTGTGGTAGCAGACAGGATGGAGGGCCTGCTGGTTTTCTCGCAGAGGATCTCCTCATGGATATCGGCCTGCATCAAGTTCAGCTATGAGGAAGTAGGAGTGTCACCTCTTACTATCATGAATGCCCATTCCACTAGAGCGTAGGCTTCTTCAGCAGCCTTTCTCGCATAAGTACTGATTCAAGATATCTGCACCTGGTCTTCTATTCATATCTTTGCGTCTCACTATGTCATCACCCAGCAGGCCCAGGATGATGCCACTTTGGCAAAGCAGGTTTCAGAGTAACAGCCGTGTTAGTCTGTATTCGCAAAAAGAAAAGGAGTAGCTCACGAAAGCTCATGCTCAAATAAGTGAGCTGTAGCTCACGAAAGCTCATGCTCAAATAAAATAAAGTCTGCTGCAGTTTCCACTGCATGCATCCGATGAAGTGAGCTGTAGCTCACAAAAGCTCATGCTCAAATAAATTGGTTAGTCTCTAAGGTGCCACAAGTACTCCTTTTCTTTTGGCAAAGCAGTATTGCAAGCAGTACGACCGTGAACTCTGAGCTCACCCCTATTGCTTGTGAGTCACCTAACATGGAATCGACATGAAGCGATGGTCTCAAGTTGCGGTGGGGGAGGTCTAATTTGGATATTAGGAAACATTATTTCACTAGGAGGGTGGTAAAGCACTAGAATGGCTAACCTAGGGAGGTGGTGGAACCTCCATCCTTAGAGGTTTTTAAGGCTGGATTTGACAAAGCCTTGGCTGGGATGATTTAGTTAGTGTTGGTCCTGCTTTGAGCAGGGGATTGGACTAAATGGCCTTCTGAGGTCTCTTCCAACCCTAATATTCTATGATTCTGTGAGCAAGCACTCGAAGAAGAAAAAGCAGTTACTTATCGTTCTTAACTGTTGTTGTTTGATATGTGTTGCTCATGTCCATTCCATGACCTGTCCTCCTTCCCTGCTGCCAGAGTTCATGGCAAGAAGGAACCCAGAGAGTGCGGGGGCCAGTGGCACACCATATACTGGCTCATGAGCCTGGGTTCCAAAGGATGTCAGAGTCTGCCCTACTGATACCACTAGGGGAAAAAATGTCAGGCAGCCCTGCATGTGGGGGCGCACACACCTAGCATGGAATGGATGTGAGCAACACATCTTGAAGAACAACAGTTATGAAAGGAAAGTAACGTTTTATCTCAATGCATAATCCAAAATAGGGTCTCATGGATGGTGCTTTTACTATTCAGCCAACGGAGGAAAAGGAAAGAGAACTTTTTTCTCCCATCAAGGTTGAATATAAAAGCACAATGACAAACACTATTCTGTGTTTAGTTATGCAGCTTGTTGGCAAAATTGTTTATTGATATATTTCTATGTTTATAGCTGTGTCTATGGATCTGTGTTAAGCTGAATATCTTGCTTTCTTTTGTTGTACAACATAATGAAAAGAAATATTGTTTACGTCTTGCTTGTGTTTGTAGTTGTCATAAATATAAAGGGAAGGGTAAACCCCTTTAAAATCCCTCCTGGCCAAAGGAAAAATCCTCTCACCTGTAAAAGGTTAAGAAGCTAAAGGTAACCTCGTTGGCACCTGACCAAAATGACCTATGAGGAGACAAGATACTTTCAAAAACTGGGAGGAGGGAGAAAAAACAAAGGTCTGTGTCTGTCTGTATGCTGCTTGTGCTGGGGACAGAACAGGAATGGAGTCTTAGAACTTTTAGTAAGTAATCTAGCTAGTATGTGTTAGATTATGATTTCTTTAAATGACTGAGAAGAGTTGTGCTGAATAGAATGACTATTCTTGTCTGTGTGTCTTTTTTGTAACTTAAGGTTTTGCCTAGAGGGATTCTCTGTGTTTTGAATCTAATTACCCTGTAAGGTATTTATCATCCTGATTTTACAGAGGTGATTCCTTTACTTCTATTAAAAGTCTTCTTGTAAGAAAACTGAATGCTTTTTCATTGTTCTAAGATCCAAGTGTGTGGGTCTGTGGTCACCTATGCAAATTGGTGAGGATTTTTACCAAACCTTCCCCAGGAAGTGGGGTGCAAGGGTTGGGAGGATTTTGGGGGGAAAGACGTGTCCAAACTACATTTCCCAGTAAACCCAGTTAAAGTTTGGTGGTGGCAGTGGAAATTCCAAGGGCAAAGGGTAAAATTAATTTGTACCTTGGGGAAGTTTTAACCGAAGCTGGTAAAAGTAAGCTTAGGAGGTTTTCATGCAGGTCCCCACATCTGTACCCTAGAGTTCAGAGTGGGGAAGGAACCTTGCAAGTAGTCTTCTGTATTAACTTATTCATAAAATTAGATCTGTTTTTCTGATGGAAGAAGAAATTGGCTAGTGGACAGAGCTGTTCAAGCCAATACTATTAGGCAAAGGCAGCACATAAAACAGTGAAAATATTTAAGTCTCTTCTAGTCCACAATTTTATGAATAACCTGCCCCAGCAATTGGAACAAAATCTTGTTGGATCCTGGTGAAGCACTAGAGCTGCTAGAGTGGGCCTAGCAACTGCTTGGCTGGATGAGACTCCATTCTTCCTCCACATACTCTCCTGAAGATTCACTCTCTGACAGATGGAGATTAAGCTGGTGGGTCAGGGAGATTGCAGCAACTACCGAGGGAAAAAGCCCTCAGCAGGCTTGTCTCCTTTATAAAATGTTGTGTTCAAACATAGCTGTGAAGTCATCTTAACTGACATCATGCTAATGATGACTGAGTGCTCAGTGTAAAGCAGGGCAAATCAAGTGCAGCATCACATCAGATAACTGTGATTAAACCTTGGTCCCAGCAGGTTTTTTCTCACCATTAGCACACACAGTGTTCAACGTGACATTTCTTGGTCTGCACTGATTGGAGTGTCGGGGTAGCATAGTGTCAGGTAATTCAACTCTTCATAATCATATTTAAAAACAATAACTTTTTGTAATGTAGACAAGCCCAGAGGGAGCTACTGAGAAAACCTTTGCCTCTGAGCATAAAGGCAGAAGACTAGAGCAATGTTAGTAGAGTTCGCAAGGTGTCTGTAGAGTCTGCTGACAGAGAGACTGCACTAGTTAAAAAAGAGGAGTCTCTTTCCTGCCTCAGAAGCTTGAGAAAAGCCTTTTCTAAGCCTGATATTGCAGTGGATTCCAATGATAAAAAAAAACAGTAATGGTCTAAATATGTATTTCAGAAAGCATGGCTCTTTCGTTATTAGAAGGTAGTTAGAGGTGCCCATTGCTATGTGCTGAGCTACCTGTTTGGTTTTACATATGAAGTGTCTAATAACACTAAACATTAACTTGGATGTCTTTGGTGCATAAAGTTGTTCTTACGTTTGTTTTAGCTCCTTGCCATTTACTTTGAAGTTGCCTTGATGTATTTGCTGAATTTTTTGAGCTTCTGTCTGCTGTAGAACTTGTTGTGATCTTTGTACTTCATACTTATTTCAGTTGAGGTATGACTACCAGGCCACTGCTTTGCAAAAAGAGAATCTAAATGTAATTTTGGGTAATACTTTTATATATTTAAAAATGAAACCAGTGATATGGTTGAGCCAAGTAAGCTGGAACTGGTTACAAAAAAGAAACAATCAAATGCAGCATAGGTAAATATTAAAAATAGAGCCTGATTCTAGTATCGCTCCACTGACTGCAGAGAAGATGCTCCTGATTTACATTAGTATAAATGAAAGGCGAATCATATGCACAGAGATTGCAAATGGATATCTCATTGCCCGACTCACTTGGAATTACAAACTTTGAAGATACAGTAGAACCTCAGAGTTACGAAAACCAGAGTTACGAACTGACCAGTCAACCATGCACCTCATTTGGAACTGGAAGTATGCAATCAGGCAGCAGCAGAGACCCGAAAAAAAGAAAAAAGCAAGTACAGTACAGAACTGTGTTAAACTACAGTACTAAAAAAAAAAAAAGGCATTTTGTTCAGTTGCAAACTTTTGAAAGAACAGCCATAATGTTTTGTTCAGCGTTACAAACATCCTCCATTCCCGAGGGGTTCATAACTCTGAGGTTCTACTGTAACATATATGGGAATACCTTAGTATTCTTGTCCCACGTGACGTATTCATAGCAGACTATCTAGCATCCATTGTGGCATGTTATTAACTCTGATGACTGGCATAACTGATTCTTTCTCTTCTTCATTCTAGATTAATCTTTCTGTACTCTGTGACATTATCAACTTTTATTTATATCAGCTTCTCACTGATTTCTTCCTTGTGATAAAGTGATGCTGAATCATTGTAGGCTTTGACATTCTTTGCAAACAGGTGGGGGAGGTGGGGTGATCTAACAAAAATTAACTGCATTAGGGCTGAGCAAATTGGTTTGATTAAAATGAGAACAAACTTGAAACATCATTCTACAGCTGAACTGATTAAAATGAACTTTTTGTGTGCAAACAGTGTGGTCAGCGCTGTACAAGACTCAAAGGAAGAAACAGACTACCTTAAAGATTTAGTAATCTAAATTGATAGAAAACACAAAATGCACTGGCAGATCCAGGGGATGGTTTTATCTTGGGGTATGTGGGAGTTTTCTTGTTTTATTTAGATTTTTAAAAAAACTTAGATGAGAACTCCCTCAACACCTAATCCCATTACAGTGTCTTGTTTCTCTTCTTGCTTTTCTGTCCAGATTGGCATAGTCTCAACTATTCTCATGGGATATAAAATATTTAACTTTAGTGAAGTGCTCTGATGGGCTCCTTTTACATCTTGAACTTTTTCCATTTTAGTTAGTAATTGGTGATCAAGCTTTGTGGTTTAGTAGTTAGAGTAAAAGATTGAGAGTCTTGAGGATTCTTGTCAGCAAGTTAAAGAAGTATGGGCTGGATGGATGCACGACAAGGTGGGTAGAAAGTTGACTAGATTGTCGGGCTCAACGGGTAGTGATCAGTGGCCCTATGTCTAGTTGGCAGCCGGTATCTAGCGGAGTGCCCCAAGGGTCGGTCCTGGGGCCGGTTTTGTTCAATGTCTTCATTAATGATCTGGAGGATGGTGTGGATTGCACCCTCAGCAAGTTTGCGGATGACACTAAACTGGGAGGAGTGGTAAATATGTTGGAGGGTAGGGATAGGATACAGAGGGACCTAGACAAATTGGAGGATTGGGCCAGAAGAAATCTGATGAGGTTCAACAAGGACAAGTGCAGAGTCCTGCACTTAGGACGGAAGAACCCAATGCACCGCTACAGACAAGGGACCGAATGGCTAGATAGCAGTTCTGCAGAGAAGGACCTAGGGGTGACAGTGGACGAGAAGCTGGATATGAGTCAACAGCGTGCCCTTGTTGCCAAGAAGGCCAATGGCATTTTGGGGTGTATAAGTAGGGGCATAGCGAGCAGATCGAGGGACGTGATCGATCCCCTCTATTCGACATTGGTGAGGCCTCATCTGGAGTACTGTGTCCAGTTTTGAGCCCCACACTACAAGAAGGATGTGGAGAAATTGGAGAGAGTCCAGCGAAGGGCAACAAAAATGATTAGGGGACTGGAACACATGAGTTATGAGGAGAGGCTGAGAGAAATGGGATTGTTTAGTATAAGGAAGATAAGAATGAGGAGGAGATTTGATAGCTGCTTTTAACTACCTGAAAGGTGGATCCAAAGAGGATGGATCTAGACTATTCTCAGTGATAGCAGATGAGAGGACAAGGAGTAATGGTCTCAAGTTGCAGTGGGGGAGGTTTAGGTTGGATATTAGGAAAATCTTTGTCACTAGGAGGGTGGTGAAACACTGGAATGCGTTGCCTAGGGAGGTGGTGGAATCCCCTTTCTTAGACGTTTTTAAGGTCAGGCTTGACAAAGCCCTGGCTGGGATGATTTAGTTGGGATTGGTCCTGTTCTGGGCAGGGGGTTGGACTAGATGGCCTCCAGTGGTCCCTTCCAACTGTTATTCTATGATTCTATGATATACTAGGTTCTTAATGCAGTTTACCTATTTATTTACTCTGACCTTGATGATCTCACTTGACTTCATTCTGCCTCATCTAAAACCAGCTTGAAAATGGGAAAGAAAAGGACTTTGCTGAGAAAAAGGTGATGTATTTGATCATTCCTCGATAAATAAATTACACACAATAATCATCTCCAGTATAACTGGTACATTGCCCACTGCTGCCTCCTTCTCAAAAGGTAAGAGAGGTCCAACTGGGATCTGTCTGCCCTCGAATACGTTAGTTACTTGATTTGCAATCACACTGCAGAAAGATGCCACTCTGGGTAGGATGACTGTGTGAACCTCTCACTAATCTGCCAGTGGTACCCTTAGAGGGAGGCAAGGAGATGTCTAAGAAATTTTATATTTTTGGAGCCATAAAATAATCGGGTTCCTGGTAGCATTCGTGCAGTCAAACATATTAACTCATAGATGTTTTATTTAAAAGATGTTCTTCTGGTATCAGAGGTTAAGAAAAAACAGTAATATCAAAATTGATGAATAATCCTGTCTCAAAAAATACCATTGTATCTGCTTGATGGAATAATCTGTTAACTCTTCCTATAACACATCGCTTTTTACAACACCTTTTTTCAGCAGGTGAGGATTTATATAGCAGTTTGGCCTCTTTAGCTGCAAATCTGTACAAAAGCACTTGAAGAGTTAATATTAATTTCAGATACGATGAAGTCTCAGTTGGTGGTGTAAACATACAGGCAGTGGACGGAGAAATTTACTGCCTTCTAGTTTTCTGGCTCAAAGCCCAGATAAGTATATTTGGATTAGTGGACCAAGAAACCTTTTTGCTAGTGACCACTTTTTCAGCTCCACTGTATGCATAATAATACAGCAATGTATGTTTTATCAGCCTAAATCTTCTGACTAATACTTCATTTCTGTGTGATTAATCTATTTGGGATTATTATTCCTATAATATGCACAAGTATCACCTTGATTTCTTCTGTCTTCTGTTTACCTGTAGTTTAGACTTGTAAATTAGTTTTTACTCTTCCTGATATTTCACAGATTATCATGTACGTGATTATCTTGTAATGAAATGTATTATTTATTAAAAGGAACAGTCTTATTGATACTATATTGAAATCAGAAGAAGATTGTGCAAAGCCTAGAGCTTCGTTTTCTGTATAGGAAACTAGAGCAGGGGTTTTCAACTTTTTTCTTTCTGAGGCCCCCCAACATGCTATAAAAACTCCTCAGCCCACCTGTGCCACAACAATACAGCCTCGGCCCTATTCCCGGCCCCAGACCTGCCCCCCTGTCCCTCCACTGGTTTTTCTGCATATAAAAGTCAGGACCAGCATTAGGGGGTAACAACCTGGAGACTGCCCGGGGCCCCATGAATCTACATTGCTCAGGCTCCAGCTTCAGCCCTGGGTGGCAGGGCTCAGGGTCCCAGGCTTCAGCCCCATGCGGTGCATTGGGCCCCTGCAAGTCTAATGCCGACCCTGCTTGGCGGACCCCCTGAAACCTGGTCGTAGCCCCCCAGGAGGCCCCAGGCCCCTGGCTGAGAGCCACTGAACTAGAGCATGATAACAGTCTACAGAAAATAACAACGGAACTCTTACTTAGGACTGTTGTGTATGTGGCCAGGCTGATACGTTCAAGATCTTCAATTTGCTTGCCAAATAGGAAGCTTTGAATAATGGCTGATTGTCTGAAAACTTGCTCTTAAATGGTGTATTATTTATTTCGGGTTTAGAGGAGAAGCCTAAACACAGGTTTTTTTCAGTTCTAATATCGTTATATAGGACATCAGAAATAATGTAGTATGACGTTAATGACCCTCAAACACATAGCGAGTGCATACGCTGTATTCCTTTTAAAAGCAAAATAAAAAAATATTCCAAGATTCTTATGGTCACATGGGGAAGGTACTTAAAAATCAGGAAATGCTAAAGTTAAGGTCACCCACACAGGTTTAACTCTTTCCCTTGTGAGTATGTATTTTTATTGCTGTCTCTAATTAAATTATAATATTTCTCCAGTAATTGAATAGAGCATATTACAATGACTTTTGACAACCTTAGATACACATATATAGCATTTTGAATTCTGTATACTGCTCTGAGTGTATTTGAAAAAACGTTAATTAAAATCACTTGTATACAATCTCTCATTCATTACACACCCTACAAGAAGTATATCACAGGGTTGTAAAAAAATGTATTATATTCTATTAATTGAGCACTAATATGTGATCATGTAACTGAAGACTATACTAATGTATACACCCAGAATGGATCAGAGTTAAGTTTGCAAGTATATCCTTAATTTTGATATTTCCTGACCTTTGAGCTGTTTACTGTTGTTTTAATCTAGTTTTTAAAATGAATTGCTGTCATAAATATAAAGGGAAGGGTAAACCCCTTTGAAATCCCTCCTGGCCAGGGGAAAGCTCCTCTCACCTGTAAAGGGTTAAGAAGCTAAAGGTAACCTCGCTGGCACCTGACCAAAATGACCAATGAGGAGACAAGATACTTTCAAAAGCTGGGAGGAGGGAGAGAAACAAAGGGTCTGTGTCTGTCTGTAGTCGTCTTGGCCAGGGACAGAACAGGAATGGAGTCTTAGAACTTTTAGTAAGTAATCTAGCTAGGTATGTGTTAGATTATGATTTCTTTAAATGGCTGAGAAGAATTGTGCTGAATAGAATAACTACTTCTGTCTGTGTATCTTTTTTGTAACTTAAGGTTTTGCCTAGAGGGGTTCTCTATGTTTTTGAATCTAATTACCCTGTAAGATATCTACCATCCTGATTTTACAGGGGGGATTTCTTTATTTCTATTTACTTCTATTTTTTATTAAAAGTCTTCTTGTAAAACACTGAATGCTTTTTCATTGTTCTCAGATCCAAGGGTTTGGGTCTGTGGTCACCTATGCAAATTGGTGAGGCTTTTTATCCAACATTTCCCAGGAAAGGGGGGGTGCAAGTGTTGGGAGGATTGTTCATTATTCTTAAGATCCAAGGGTCTGGGTCTGTAGTCACCTAGGCAAATTGGTGAGGCTTTTTACCAAACCTTGTCCAGGAAGTGGGGTGCAAGGTTTTGGGAAGTATTTTGGGGGGAAGGACGCGTCCAAACAGCTCTTCCCCAGTAACCAGTATTAGTTTGGTGGTGGTAGCGGCCAGTCCAAGGTGTAATATTTTGTACCTTGGGGAAGTTTTGACCTAAGCTGGTAAAGATAAGCTTAGGAGGTTTTTCATGCAGGTCCCCACATCTGTACCCTGGAGTTCAGAGTGGGGGAGGAACCGTGACATGGTGGCATAGTGGTGGGATTAACCTGAAATCATTTTGAGATCCAGTTGAGATTTTTTGAACTAGAAATACAGATTTTAAAAAGCAATTTTTTTTTCCTTTGGAAAGAAAGTCCAGAAAGCAGTTGAAACTGAAAGCAGCTTGGTTTCTCTCTGCTTTGTGGCCAAGCAGAGACAAAAGGGGATTATCTTGTGAATTGCAGGTTTTCTTTGCCTGGAGGCAGGGTACTTAACTCCTGCAGGGAAATTCACAGTCTTCCAACCCAGAGGTTTTTTTTTTTCTTTTCTTCCTAAAAGTAAATAGGGGGTGTGTGCTCTACCCATTTGCCTGGAGACAAAAGTGGCAGGGTTTTTTTTTAGGATTTTGATTTTTTTTTGTTTTACAAGGAGCACAGGTTTGAAAAGAAATTTTTTTTTTCTTTGGGCTGGGTAAGCAGGTTTCCAAGTAGTTGGAGGTTTTTGCTTTAATTTGGGCCCAGAGCAGAGACAAGGGAATTGTCTTTTTCTGTAGGCTGACAATCACTATCAGAGAATAGGTATTCTATTCCAGCACAGCAAAATTTTACAGCCAAGTTTTGTTTGTTTATTTCTAAACCTCGGGTGTAAAGTTAGTTAAAAACAGAGAGGTTAGAATGGCCAAATCCTCGGCTCGACTACAGCTGGAATTAGCCAAATTTCAGGCTGAGGAAAAACAAAGGGAACATGAAAGACAGATAGAACTCATGCGGCTGGAGAAGGAGGTACAGGAGGCTGCCCACAAGAGGGAAATGGAGGCAAGGAAGCATGTGGAGGAGATGGAGAGGATAAAGGCCCAGCAGAATATACCAACAAACCCTAGCAATCCTTCTCCAGGTACCACTTCCCATCCCAGAAAGTTCCCCACCTACAAGGCAGGTGATGATACTGAGGCCTTCTTAGAAAACTTCGAAAGGGCCTGCCTTGGGTACAACATCTCTACTGACCAATACATGGTAGAGCTGAGGCCGCAGCTCAGTGGACCCTTAGCTGAGGTGGCAACTGAAATGCCTAAAGAACATATGAACAAGTATGAACTGTTTAAATCCAAGGCGAGAGTCAGAATGGGGATAACACCCGAGCAGTCTCGTCGGAGGTTCCGAGCCCTAAGGTGGAAACCAGACATGTCATTTACCCGACATGCCTACCACATTGTGAAACATTGGGATGCCTGGATATCAGGAGCAAGTGGTGAATCTCCAGAAAATTTGCCCTTCCTAATGCAAATGGAACAATTCTTAGAGGGTGTTCCTGAGGAAATAGAAAGATACATCCTAGATGGGAAACCCAAAACTGTAATCGAGGCAGGAGAGATTGGAGCCAGATGGGTGGAGGTGGCAGAGAAGAAGAAAACTGGTCGCAGTTGGAGCGGAGACCAGAAGGGACCACCCCAGACCACACCCTATTACCGGGGGCCGCCCAAAGCCCCACCTACCTCCCAAAGAACCCTCCAGACCCCTTATCGTCCCACCACCCCGTTCTCCAGCAACCCACCTCGCCCCGGTGACCCGTCAGCTGGACGATGTTTTAAATGTAACGAGCTGGGGCATGTAAAGGCCAACTGCCCCAAGAGCCCCAACAGATTACAGTTCATTGCACCGGAATCACACCAGAGGTCCACAGGCCCAGATACCTCCCAGATACCCTTGGAGCGGAGGGAAACTGTGAGTGTGGGCGGGAAGAAGGTCACCGCGTGGAGGGACACCGGAGCACAAGTGTCAGCTATCCATGCTTCCTTAGTGGACCCCAATTTAATCAACCCAGAGATCCAAGTGACGATTCAACCCTTCAAGTCCAACTCTTTCAATTTGCCTACAGCCAAGTTGCCTGTCCAGTACAAGGGCTGGTCAGGAATGTGGACTTTTGCAGTCTATGATGATTATCCCATCCCCATGCTGTTGGGGGAAGACTTGGCCAATCACGTGAAGCAGGCCAAGAGGGTGGGAACGGTCACCCGCAGCCAGGCTAAACAAGCCGTGAGGCCTAGCTCTGTTCCGGAAACTTCTATCAGGGCCCGGTCAGAGGTGATGGACCCGGACCCCAGGCCAATGTCTGCAACAGCAGTAGTGGATCCAGTCCCAGAGACCCAGACGGAACCAGTCCCAGAACCGGAACCAGCCAAACAACCAACACCAGACCCCGTGCCAGCACTGAGTCCAGTACTTGCAACCTCAACGCCAGAGGGCCCCACTGAACCTGAACTGGCAGCAGCCGATAACCCTACACAAGAGGCTCAGCCGGAGCCTGAATCCCAACATAGTGCACCAGCGGAGAGCGGTTCACAGTCAACAGAAACAGCTCCATCCCCTATATCACTTCCAGAGGGACCAAGCCTAGGTCCACAATCCCATGAGGAACTGATGTCTCCAGCATCAAGGGAACAGTTCCAGACCGAACAGGAAGCAGATGAAAGCCTCCAGAGAGCTTGGACGGCGGCACGGAGCAACCCACCGCCTCTCAGCTCTTCTAATCGATCCAGGTTTGTTGTAGAAAGAGGACTTTTATACAAGGAAACTCTTTCTGGGGGACACCAGGAAGACTGGCATCCTCAGAGACAGTTGGTAGTTCCAACTAAATACCGGGCCAAGCTCTTGAGCTTAGCCCATGATCACCCTAGTGGCCATGCTGGGGTGAACAGGACCAAAGACCGTTTGGGGGGGTCATTCCACTGGGAGGGAATGGGCAAGGATGTTTCTACCTATGTCCAGTCTTGTGAGGTGTGCCAAAGAGTGGGAAAACCCCAAGACCAGGTCAAAGCTCCTCTCCAGCCACTCCCCATCATTGAAGTTCCATTTCAGCGAGTAGCTGTGGATATTCTGGGTCCTTTTCTGAAAAAGACACCCAGAAGAAAGCAGTACATACTGACTTTCATGGATTTTGCCACCCGATGGCCGGAAGCAGTAGCTCTAAGCAACACCAGGGCTAAAAGTGTGTGCCAGGCACTAGCAGACATTTTTGCCAGGGTAGGTTGGCCCTCCGACATCCTCACAGATGCAGGGACTAATTTCCTGGCAGGAACTATGAAAAATCTTTGGGAAGCTCATGGGGTAAATCACTTGGTTGCCACTCCTTACCATCATCAAACAAATGGCATGGTGGAGAAGTTTAATGGAACTTTGGGGGCCATGATACGTAAATTCGTAAATGAGCACTCCAATGATTGGGACCTAGTATTGCAGCAGTTGCTCTTTGCCTACAGAGCTGTACCACATCCCAGTTTAGGGTTTTCCCCATTTGAACTTGTATATGGCCGTGAGGTTAAGGGGCCATTGCAGTTGGTGAAGCAGCAATGGGAGGGATTTACACCTTCTCCAGGAACTAACATTCTGGACTTTGTAACCAACCTACAAAACACCCTCCGAACCTCTTTAGCCCTTGCTAGAGAAAACTTACAGGATGCTCAAAAAGAGCAAAAAGCCTGGTATGATAAACATGCCAGAGAGCGTTCCTTCAAAGTAGGAGACCAGGTCATGGTCTTAAAGGCGCTCCAGGCCCATAAAATGGAAGCATCGTGGGAAGGGCCATTCGTGGTCCAGGAGCGCCTGGGAGCTGTTAATTATCTCATAGCATTCCCCACCCCCAACCGAAAGCCTAAGGTGTATCATATTAATTCTCTAAAGCCCTTTTATTCCAGAGAATTAAAGGTTTGTCAGTTTACAGCCCAGGGAGGAGACGACGCTGAGTGGCCTGAAGGTGTCTATTACGAAGGGAAATGTGCTGGTGGTGTGGAAGAGGTGAACCTCTCCATGACCCTTGGGCGTATGCAGTGACAGCAGATCCAGGAGCTGTGCACTAGCTACGCGCCAACGTTCTCAGCCACCCCAGGACTTACTGAACGGGCATACCACTCCATTGACACAGGTAATGCTCACCCAATTAGGGTCCACCCTTACCGGGTGTCTCCTCAAGCTAAAACTGCTATAGAACGGGAGATCCAGGATATGTTACAGATGGGTGTAATCCGCCCCTCTGAAAGTGCATGGGCATCTCCAGTGGTTCTAGTTCCCAAACCAGATGGGGAAATACGTTTTTGCGTGGACTACCGTAAGCTAAATGCTGTAACTTGCCCAGACAACTATCCAATGCCACGCACTGATGAACTATTAGAGAAACTGGGACGGGCCCAGTTCATCTCTACCTTGGACTTAACCAAGGGGTACTGGCAGGTACCGCTAGATGAATCTGCCAAGGAAAGGTCAGCCTTCATCACACATCTCGGGCTGTATGAATTTAATGTACTCCCTTTCGGGCTGCGAAATGCACCCGCCACTTTCCAAAGACTTGTAGATGGTCTCCTAGCGGGATTAGGAGAATATGCAGTCGCCTACCTTGACGATGTGGCCATATTTTCGGATTCCTGGGCAGACCACCTGGAACATCTACAAAAAGTCCTTGAGCGCATAAGGGAGGCAGGACTAACTGTTAAGGCTAGGAAGTGTCAAATAGGCCTAAACAGAGTGACTTACCTTGTACACCAGGTAGGTCAAGGAACTATCAGCCCCCTACAGGCCAAAGTGGATGCTATCCAAAAGTGGCCTGTCCCAAAGTCAAAGAAACAGGTTCAATCCTTCTTAGGCTTGGCCGGTTATTACAGACGATTTGTACCGCACTACAGCCAAATCGCTGCCCCACTGACAGACCTAACCAAAAAGAAACAGCCAAATGCTGTTCAGTGGACCGGAATGTGTCAGAAGGCCTTTAACAAGCTTAAAGCGACACTCATGTCTGACCCTGTACTAAGGGCCCCAGACTTTGACAAACCGTTCCTAGTAACCACAGATGCATCCGAGCGTGGTGTGGGAGCAGTTTTAATGCAGAAAGGACCTGATCAAGAATTCCACCCTGTAGTGTTTCTCAGCAAAAAACTGTCTGAGAGGGAAAGCAACTGGTCAGTCACTGAAAAAGAATGTTATGCCATTGTCTACGCTCTGGAAAAGCTACGCCCATATGTTTGGGGACGGCGTTTCCACCTGCAAACCGACCATGCTGCACTAAAGTGGCTTCACACCGTCAAAGAAACTAACAAAAAACTTCTTCGGTGGAGTTTAGCTCTCCAAGATTTTGATTTCGACATCCAACACATCTCAGGAGCTTCTAACAAAGTGGCTGATGCACTCTCCCGTGGAAGTTTCCCAGAATCAACTGGTTAAAATCGTCCTTGAGATGTGGAAAATATTGTTAGTCTTTATGTACTTGGTAGTATATTTAGAGATGCATGTGTCTTATTAACTCTGTTTTCCTAGAGCTCCAGGAAGAAATCCCAGCCAGTGTTTCACCCTAGCTGAGATTTGGGGGGCGTGTCATAAATATAAAGGGAAGGGTAAACCCCTTTGAAATCCCTCCTGGCCAGGGGAAAGCTCCTCTCACCTGTAAAGGGTTAAGAAGCTAAAGGTAACCTCGCTGGCACCTGACCAAAATGACCAATGAGGAGACAAGATACTTTCAAAAGCTGGGAGGAGGGAGAGAAACAAAGGGTCTGTGTCTGTCTGTAGTCGTCTTGGCCAGGGACAGAACAGGAATGGAGTCTTAGAACTTTTAGTAAGTAATCTAGCTAGGTATGTGTTAGATTATGATTTCTTTAAATGGCTGAGAAGAATTGTGCTGAATAGAATAACTACTTCTGTCTGTGTATCTTTTTTGTAACTTAAGGTTTTGCCTAGAGGGGTTCTCTATGTTTTTGAATCTAATTACCCTGTAAGATATCTACCATCCTGATTTTACAGGGGGGATTTCTTTATTTCTATTTACTTCTATTTTTTATTAAAAGTCTTCTTGTAAAACACTGAATGCTTTTTCATTGTTCTCAGATCCAAGGGTTTGGGTCTGTGGTCACCTATGCAAATTGGTGAGGCTTTTTATCCAACATTTCCCAGGAAAGGGGGGGTGCAAGTGTTGGGAGGATTGTTCATTATTCTTAAGATCCAAGGGTCTGGGTCTGTAGTCACCTAGGCAAATTGGTGAGGCTTTTTACCAAACCTTGTCCAGGAAGTGGGGTGCAAGGTTTTGGGAAGTATTTTGGGGGGAAGGACGCGTCCAAACAGCTCTTCCCCAGTAACCAGTATTAGTTTGGTGGTGGTAGCGGCCAGTCCAAGGTGTAATATTTTGTACCTTGGGGAAGTTTTGACCTAAGCTGGTAAAGATAAGCTTAGGAGGTTTTTCATGCAGGTCCCCACATCTGTACCCTAGAGTTCAGAGTGGGGGAGGAACCGTGACAATTGCGTACTCTGAAAAAAGGGATTTCCACTGGCACTCCCTGTCTCATGCATCTTAGGAAGTCTGGAAAAGGGAGCTCCTGTCCAGAATACTTTGGAAGCTGTGTGGTTTATCCGTACAAGACACACACAGATCAGTGGTCCCCAAACATTTCACTTTCTCACACACACCCTTACCCCTGTCTGCGCCCCCTCCTGGTAGCTGGAGCTGGGAGCGGGGCCATGGGTCCGGGGAGGGGGGCGGACATGGGTAAGAGGACCAAGGTTGGGCCGCACCTGGGGGCAGGTTTGGGGCTGGGGGCCAGGGCAGAAAAGGAGCTGAAGATTGGGGGCTGAGGCTGGGCACATGGCTGGGCCCGGAAGCGGAGCTGCAGCTGGGAGGTGGCAGTGGGGCTGGGCCTGAGCTGGGAGTGGAGCCATGGTTGTGGGCCTTTGACATAGACTGAGAAAAAGATACTGATTACTGTATTAACATCAGTCAAATTAATGTTTTCTGAGTTTGGAGTCTTCTGTTTTTCCTTGTCAACTTACCAAAATACTGTTTAACTGTATGTTTAACTGCCCCTGAAGCTAAGGACACTACCTTGTAGTCTGTAGGTCAGTGTCAACAAGACTGACAGATCTTCTGAGCAATGCCATAGGCCCTGGCAGGTTCAGCCTTGGTAGTAGTGTCAGTTAGAGACTGACTTGGCTGACTGTCATGCCCTTCCCAACCCATAGAAACCAAGCTGGATAATAATCTGTCTTAACTGTTCAACATGGACACCGGCAGTGAATGATGATGAAGAAATTCTGTATTGTACTGAAAATAGTCAATCTGGATGAATAAAGATATTTGAAATGTTAGATTTTGAGAGTGGCAATTTATATTTTTAGGGAATATAGAAAGTCTTAATGTTTTATGTTCCGGTTTTTGCTGTCAGTGTAGTGATTTGAAGCTTTTATTTTTAGGTCCTCTTACTGTTTTTCCAAAATGTTTCCATGTTGACAAATCAAAGCTTATATTCCTATGCCAAACTATACCTTTGTTTTGTTTTACACAGATTTTGGGGTGCACAGAGCAGAATAGTGCAGCCATGTTTCGAAACAGTCTCAAGATGCTTCTTACAGGTGGGAAATCAAACCGCAAAAACAGGTCCAGTGGTAAGTAAATGAAGAATCCTCCTCATATCATTTTATCTATATCTTTGATTAAAAGTTACACTGAATTTTAAGTCATATTCAGTTTTGCTCTTAATGATTATTTTTACTGCCATATGTGTACTGTATGTGTGTTTAATTGAAATATGACCCTGTATGGTCTTCTAGACTCAGAACATCATTATAGATTATTAAAGTGCTTCTTTTTCTTACTTTTTGTGAGCAAGACTATTATTCATTTTAGAAAAAGGCATAAGCACTATATGGACTACAAAAATAGTTATTAAATTGGAAAATAAGACACTGAGAAAAGCAAGCCATTATAGGTGTAAAAAGAATCCAGACTCCTATGCTAATCTAACATTAAGGTTCAGGTTTTAATCATGTAAATGAAGTATATTTTGAGTTAAGTTTTTCCCAAGAAAAATGAATTTGTGACACTGCTTTACAATGAGATCTTTTTGTATGAACGTGCTTACATAAAACATGTGCAATAATATATAATGCTACTCATGTGTATGGAAAAAACTGGAGTGTGATTGTGTAATGAAAGGCAGTATTGCAGAAGTGCAGCTAGAACTGCAAGATGAGGTTCTGTAAGAAATTGCCAATTCATTCTGAAGCACACAGGAGATATGTATTCTACAAAGTCCTCTTTTGGGAGGGACTTCTATTCAAGTGTTAACCAGAGTTGGCTTTTGAAATCTAATTAGATATCTGCTCATGTCAGTCTGTCTGCATGATAATGAGTGGTGATTGAATCTTCAGGAAATGAGATGATAGTAGCAGAAGTCAAACTCGGGTCTCATTGTACAACATAGCAGAACCTTACTTCTACATCTGACAAGATATATTAAAAAATGGTAATATATATATATATAATCACATCTCAGAAAAGCATAAAATCTTGAACACCACCTAGTTTCAGATAGTCAACAGTTTAAGTTCTAAACAGTTCCAAACCTGCTTTGTTTTTAAAATTAGAGAAGATCAGGCCTATAAAGATTATGTTATGGTGGAATGATAGTGACATCATACTTGAGGCTGCAACAGAATTTTAATTTGGACAGGAGCTCCCTTTATTTCTCAGAAGCATTGTGAAAGTGGTGAAAATTAAAAAAAAAAAATTCAGACTGTATATGAATTTTTCATGTTGGGTTGATGCATATTTGGTTCATACACACAGAACACTGTATTTTCTACAGTGCTGTTGATAGCACACTCAGTAAAACTTTCATTTCCATCTCCAACCAATATCGAAGAGCACTACATTGTACAACTTTATCAAATTCACATTCACGAAAACCTTAACAGCTGTCTCATTCTATTTAATCTACTGATCAGCACATCTGTCAGTCTCTTTGAATTTGGGAAGTTATTCAGTCATAACATTGCTGAGGTTGCTGTTAAAGTTTTGCATTAAAATGTGAGTTTGATGCAGTTAGGGTATGTGTAGCTCTTCAATATCTGTTGGAGATGGAAATGAAAGTCTTACAGAATTTTGAAGTACGTTATCAACAGTGTTGTAGACAACAGGAATATGGCAAGGCTTTAAGGATTTTTTTTAATTAACTTTTTATTTCTGTGTGTTTAAGGTTTTTGGTGGATGAAGCCTGCGGTCACCTTAACTGTCATTAAACAAAGTTTGTGCTTGTGTTAATAACTACTTCAAATAATGTTATCTTGAGAAATATTGGTATCTTATGTACTGTACTGCAGCACATTCATTTGTTTATTTGTCTCTGTGTAGCAATGTGAGAAATGGAATTGATATCTGGAGGTATTCAGTAATTAAATGGAGAAAAATATAAATGTTTCCTGTTTGCATTGCGCTCTATATGTGGTTAATATTTATAATCTTCAGAAAGAAAGGCGGGATGCCCCAGATACTAAATCTTGGTTTACAATATGTTTGTTGGGTGAAATTACCATTAATCCTTAGTTTGACGTGTATTCAGCTCCAGTAGAGAACAGTGTAATTGAAATTCTATGGCTCTTAAATTGTAGAATCCATGGTGCCTGTTAGGGGGCTTATTCCTTCACCCACTTACTTCCCTGGTCCTTCTCGCATGAACAGAGAGCAACAATACCCGAAGTCCAAAGGTGCAAACAATTCGATGTTTATTGGGGTGAACTTCCAGCAAGCATGATTCCAGTTTCCTTCCTTAGTATCCTCCTTCCCAGCTCTGACACCACAGAGCCTTACACCTGTGTCCCTGTTCCCATTCCTACCCTTAGCCAAACATGATTCCAACTTCCTTACTCCTATTCCCTGTTCCCATTTCCCCCTTTAGCAAAACATGATTCCAATTTTCTTACCCCCATTCCCTGTTCCCATCTCCCTTACCCCCATGCCCATGCCCACCCCCACCCAGTCACTTCCTCATTGACTTCAGATTATATAGTAAAATTTGAGTTCTGCTTAGCTATACCTTAACCAATCATTTTCCTGAAATTTAACTAACCAATCCTAACATATTGTAACATGATTATGTAACCAATTATATCCCACCACCTTAATTAGTTTACACCCAGCAAAATTAATTATACAGCAGACAGGAACAATCACAGGACCAGACAGAGATTATACAGACAAACAATAGCAAAGTGGAAACTATAATGACAAGACAATACAGAAGTGAGGGTTTCACATCCCAGCTATTGATAAGTGAGTTCTTGCCAAACAGGATGCTATCAAACTAAGTTTCCTTTTACATTTTCTAGGCACTTCCCTTTCTCTGGAGGTGATAGGAACTATCAGGAAAGGATTGTATTCCTAACAGCCGAATAGCACCTTATTTCAGTGTGACTAGTTTGGAATGTGAGGATGTGACTCAAAAAGAAAAGGAGTACTTGTGGCACCTTAGAGACTAACCAATTTATTTGAGCATGAGCTTTCGTGAGCTACAGCTCACTTCATCGGATGCATGCCGTGGAAACTGCAGCAGACTTTATTTATACACAGAGAATATGAAAAAATACCTCCTCCCACCCCACTGTCCTGCTGGTAATAGCTTATCTATCTGTTTGCTTCCCAGCTTATGGCTGCCTCTGCTGCTTAGCCAAAGGCCTTAGCCTAAGAACAGGGCCTCAGACTGTCACAGTAAGAGAAGGCCCTTACACCAGCAGACAGTGATTTTGATTCTTTTTTTTATACCTCTATCACTAGCCAAGTGATAAGAATACACCTAAATTCTTAGAGTACAGGCCTTTGCAGACAGGCCTGAATATCTATATCCTAACAGTGCCTTACCCATATTTCTGAAATCAGCATCTGAGACAGTACATGATACCAAATCTGGTGGGCTCGAACATGACCCGTATCTTACAAGTCTTTGTTGAAACCTCTTTCATAGCTACTTTCAGCAACTTTCTTGTATATTTCTTTCTGGTATTTTTTGTTGCTGTAACTTTGAATAGATGGATTGTGGAGCTGTTAAACCATTATGAAGGAACTCTTTATGCACTTCTAGACAGACAGAGCAGACTTGAGTTCCAGTGTTACTTAATCAACATTAAATTCTGATTTTGATTGCGGTCAGGACTTCTTTTTAGCATTTACTGTTCATTATCCTCATCTACAGAAAAGAAACATATTAATTGTCAGAAATGCTTTGAATTTCATATAATGATTAACACATTCAGAAGATCTGATAGCCCAGGCATCTCAAGCTCATTCAGTGGAAAGGGCTTTATTCTGTTTTGAACTTTAGTCTGCCAGACATACCTCCCTCAGTCCATAGCCAAACTCCCAATAATTTCTCATGGAGGTCTGCACAAAGAACAGAATATGCCTGTATAATATCTAAACTTTTAGTTATTAATTCAGTGCCTTATTTTTCCATTTAATATCACTTGTTGGAAATAACAACACACCTCTGAACAATGTACTAATCCACAGAGACCTTCCTACCAAAACTACAAAAAGAAGGATTCTAGGTGGACTCCTCCTGAAGCAGACTGGACTTATACATAGAGTGCTTCTGCTGACATGCACGGGCTGAAATTGCGGAAAAGCAGCATCACTTGTCCCATAACCTCAGCCGTGCAGAACAGAATGCCATCCACAGCCTCAGAAATAACTGTGACATCATAATCAAAAAGGCTGACAAAGGATGTGCTGTTGTCATCATGAATAGGTCGGAATATGAACAAGAGGCTGCTCGGCAGCTCTCCAGCACCACTTTCTACAAGCCATTACCCTCTGATCCCACTGAGAGTTACCAAAAGAAACTACAGCATTTGCTCAAGAAACTCTCTGAAAAAGCACAAGAACAAATCCGCACAGACACACCCCTGGAACCCCGACCTGGGATATTCTGTCTACTACCCAAGATCCATAAACCTGGAAATCCTGGACGCCCCATCATCTCAGGCATTGGCACCCTGACAGCAGGATTGTCTGGCTATCTAGACTCCCTCCTCAGGCCCTACGCTACCAGCACTCCCAGCTATCTTCGAGACACCACTGACTTCCTGAGGAAACTACAATCCATCGGTGATCTTCCTGAAAACGCCATCCTGGCCACTATGGATGTAGAAGCCCTCTACACCAACATTCCACACGAAGATGGACTACAAGCCGTCAGGAACACTATCCCCGATAATGTCATGGCAAACCTGGTGGCTGAACTTTGTGACTTTGTCCTCACCCATAACTATTTTACATTTGGGGACAATGTATACCTTCAAATCAGCGGCACTGCTATGGGTACTTGCATGGCCCCATAATATGCCAACATTTTTATGGCTGACTTAGAACAACACTTCCTCAGCTCTCGTCCCCTAACGCCCCTACTCTACTTGCGCTATATTGATGACATCTTCATCATCTGGACCCATGGAAAAGAAGCCCTTGAGGAATTCCACCATGATTTCAACAATTTCCATCTCACCATCAACCTCAGCCTGGTCCAGTCCACACAAGAGATCCACTTCCTGGACACTACAGTGCTAATAAACGATGGTCACATAAACACCACTCTGTACCGGAAACCTACTGACTGCTATTCCTACCTACATGCCTCCAGCTTTCATCCAGACCACACCACACGGTCCATTGTCTACAGCCAAGCTCTAAGATACAACCGCATTTGCTCCAACCCCTCAGACAGAGACAAACACCTACAAGATCTCTATCAAGCATTCTTACAACTACAATACCCACCTGCTGAAGTGAAGAAACAGATTGACAGAGCCAGAAGAGTACCCAGAAGTCACCTACTACAGGACAGGCCCAACAAAGAAAATAACAGAACGCCACTAGCTGTCACCTTCAGCCCCCAACTAAAACCTCTCCAGCTCATCATCAAGGATCTACAACCTATCCTGAAGGGCGACCCATTGCTCTCACAAATCTTGGGAGACAGGCCAGCCCTTGCCTACAGACAGCCCCCAACCTGAAGCGAATACTCCCCAGCAACCACACACCACACAACAGAACCACTAACCCAGGAACCTATCCTTGCAACAAAGCCCGATGCCAACTGTGCCCACATATCTATTCGGGGACACCATCATAGGGTCTAATCACATCAGCCACACTATCAGAGGCTCGTTCACCTGCAGATCTACCAATGTGATATATGCCATCATGTGCCAGCAATGCCCCTCTGCCATGTACATTGGTCAAACTGGACAGTCTCTATGTAAAAGAATAAATGGACACAAATCAGATGTCAAGAATTATAACATTCATAAACCAGTCGGAGAACACTTCAGTCTCTCTGGTCTCTCGATTTCTGATCTAAAAGTGACTATTCTTCAACAAAAGAACTCCGAAAACAGACTCCAACTAGACACTGCTGAATTGGAATTAATTTGCAAATTGGGTACAATTAACTTAGGCTTGAATAGAGACTGGGAGTGGTTGAGTCATTATACAAAGTAAAACTATTTCCCCTTTTATTTCTCCCCCCCCGACCCCCGCACCGTTCCTCAGATGTTCTTGTTAACTCCTGGAAATGTGCTGGAAATGGCCCACCTTGATTATCACTTCAAAAGGTTTTCTCTCCCCCATCCCACTCTCCAGCTGATAATAGCTCATCTTAAGTGATCACTCTCCTTACAATGTGTATGATACACACAGACCATGAAAAAATGGGTGTTTATATAAATCTCCTCACTGTATTTTCCACTTTATGCATCTGATGAAGTGAGCTGTAGCTCACGAAAGCCTATGCTCAAATAAATTGGTTAGTCTCTAAGGTGCCATAAGTACTCCTTTTTTTTTTTTTTTTGCAAATACAGACTAACATGGCTGCTACTCTGAAAAGTGTAGACAGTGAGGCACGGCTTAGGTGAGTAGAGCAAAGATATGTTTGAAAATGTCTCTCTACTCACCGAAGCCGTGCTTACCTCTCTATGGTGCTATTTTTAGCAGTGTAGTGTCCCACTACCTCCTTGCTGCTGGAGCTTTTCTCCACCGCCAGAAGACCTTGGCAGCAGGGAAGGGCTCTGGTCGGGAGGAGGCAGCAGGAAAAGGCTTTGAAAGCTCTCTGCAGCTGGAGTACTTCTCCTACTGCATTGAACGGCTCTGGGTGCAGGGAAAGGCTTTGCCAGCCCTGCTGCTGGGGCCCTTCCTCCTCAGCAGGGAGGTGCTGAAGCCTTTTCCTGCTGCCCTACCCACACACACACCGGAGCCTTTCATTGACGAGTATAGCAACACACGACAGTGTGACTGTCGTCAGAGATATGTAGTGTAGACGTACCCTCAGAGTCATCAGACTGCTGACTCAGGAAGACAGCACAGTTTATGCTCTATTCACTTCCAACTATGAGGGCTAGAAATGTACTTTAAAAAAACGAAACACAATCTGAGTATGTAATATGGGCCACATGTTTGATACTCCTGAAATAAAAGAGACAAAGTGGGTGAGGTAATATCTTTTTTTTTAAGTTATTATTATTGTCTAGCATTGTTGTGAGTTTAAGCTCCCAGGCTTGTCTTTTGAAAATGTTGTGCAGTGTCCTTTGAGGCCAAGGACTGAGAGATCAGATATGGAGTGGTCATATTGTGAAAAGTTTTTGCCCAGAAGTGATAGGATGTTTTAGTCTTTTATCATTTTTCTATGTGACTTCATTTGAGAGGATATTTGTTTCCACATATTTGTTCAAAACAATCACTCCATATCTGCCCTCTCAGTCCTCATCGTCAAAGGAAGCCTGCACAACATCTTCAAAAAGATGAGCCTGGGATCTTTAAATTCATAACTCTGCTAGACACCAAAAATCATGGTCTCAGTAATGATGCTGGTTTTGTGTCTCAATACAGTAAACCAGGGGTGGCCAACCTGTGGCTCCCGAGCCACATGCAGCTCTTCAGAAGTTAATATGCGGCTCCTTGTATAGGCACAGACTCTGGGGCTGGAGCTACAGGCGCCAACTTTCCAATGTGTCTGGGGGTGCTCACTGCTCAACCTCTGGCTCTGCCACAGGCCCTGCCCCCACTCCACCCCTTCCTGCCCCCTCCCCTGAGCCTGCCGTGCTCTTGCTCCTCTTCTTTCCCCCCTCCCCAAGCCTCCTGCACACCATGAAACAGCTGATTGGTAGGGCTGCAGGTGGGCAGGAGGCGCTGGCAGCTGGAGAGGGAGCTAATGGGGGGCTGCTGACGTATTAGTTTGGCTCTTTGGCAATGTACATTGGTAAATTCTGGCTCCTTGTCAGGCTCAGGTTGGCCACCCCTGCAATAATCTGTAACCTACTATCTTTCCTTTGTCCAACGACTGCAGGGCTGTTAATGCCCTACTTCATTTTGAATGGTGTCTTGCAGTATATTTTAATTCCTTATGTTTAGGCTGACAATATTTCCCAAATGGAAAATGGCACACCATGTGGGGCTAGTCTGAGCCCCCCCCACTGCCTGGCTGGCCCAAGCCCCCCACCCCACATGGGGCTGGTGTCACTGTTCCCTCGAGCCCTGCCCGAGCTCTGCCTCTTCCACCTGCACAGAGCTGGTTTCACCAAACACCCCCTATCCTGCACATTCTTCCACACCCCACTTTTTGGCAAAAGTGGGCATTTGTCCCGTTTGCTCCTGCCAACTTGATCAGTTGGCAAGAGCAAGTGTGATAAATGGGACAGATGCCCACTTTTGCAAAAAAAGTTGGGTTGGCCAGGACAGGGCTTAAAAAGGGACTGTCCGGCCAAAATGGGACATATGGTCACCCTACTAATGCTTAACAATCTTGTATTTAGCTATGACGCTCTGATTATCTTTCCCAGACCTGAGGAGAAATTCTGTGGAGCTTGAAAGCTGGTCTCTTTCACCAACAGAATTTGGTCCAATAAAAGATATCACCTCAGCCACCTTGTCTCTCTCATATCCTGGAACCAAAGGCTACAACACTGCAAACTCTTGAAATAGTTAGTTTGTATATAAGGATATGAGACCTAAAGAAACCAAAGAGAAAATATGCTGAACAATACTGTTCCATTTCCTATTTGTGTGAAGGAAAAGAGTGTTGCAAGTTGTATAAATACTCCAGAATGGAAGAGGAACATTACACTTCCTACAGAAGCTTTGGAACAATATAAGGTATTATTGCACACACTCCTTTCCCTGGGTAGGGGATAAGAGAACAAATGTGACAGATATTAGTCATATTGTTTAATGCACTACTGGAAGTTGTTCTGATACTACTGTGATGAGCATGGTATATGAATCCATATAGAGTAGAATGGATCTCTCTCTCTCTCTCTCTATTTATTTTTTTAGTCAAAGCAATATTTGGCTGTGTTTCTCAGATAAAGAGATAAAAAATTAGCTTTCCCCCCTCTTATAGTCTTTGTTTATGCTGTTTGTTTTTTAATGATGACGGCTTACTACATCCTTAAGACAGTTGACTGCACTGTCAGGCAAAGTTTCTTCCATATCAATTTTTAGACATCAGCAATTCATTTAGAACCTTGTTTATGGCCAATGTAGCAATTTGCTTTGGTAGTTTCCAAAGTGGTTGCGATGTTGTTGACATTACTGTATTAATTCTTAAATTTCATATGTATACTGCAGTGAGGTATTTATACTGTACTACTGTGGTGAATGGCTCTTGCTTAATGGTATCCACTGTAGCTGGAACCTGAGAGGTTGATTGTCGTTCACAGTTTTATGACATATAAGTTCTTTGTCAAGAAACTTGCAGTCTCTTGTTGCAGGAAGGGATTATATGGGCACCTGTCCATATTAATAGATGTGTAGACTTTGAGTCAGTTTCATAAAATGAAGTAATGTGGAGTATTAAATGTATTTTTAGAGGCCCATGGAACTATTGCATTCATGTTCCTGATCTTCCTGAAAATTGAATAGTAGACAAGTAAACACGTACTGAGCTTTCCACATCAAGACCAGGTCCTAATGATTTGATATTGATCTCTTATGTTCAAATATTCCCTTTCATTCATCTTTTCAGTCTTGTAGTGTGGATGTATAACCTTCCAAATATGGACATTTTTTAATTTTACAAAATATGAATGAGAGGTTACAGTTCTGAAGTAAACATTTTTTATTTGGCTTGCTTTTTCCGGGCAGATGAGGACTGACAAGAGAAGGAAAATGTTTTGCTGATTAAATATATGACCAGATTTATGAATAGGTGTAATTTGTAATAGTACACATCATCTGTACTATACTGATTTAATACCACATGTTTCAAATCTGCCTCTGATTAAATAAGTTGTTTCATTGGAAAGTACTGATTGGCTGCTTGGAGAAGGATGAAAAAAAGAGACTGTAAGGAGGAACAGTGTCCTAATGTAAAGTGTAACTACACTGGAAAATAATATATTTCAAATGATGAATGTCAGCCTATCAAACTGTAACATGATGTATGAATTCATTCCTGATTCTGTATCTTAATAAGTATATTGAATTCTGGTTCTTTGCCATGCAAGCAAGAAAAAAATCAATACATCTTTCAAGCTGTTTTCTTTGTAAAGAATAATTTTAGGAACTTGGTATTGGGTTATCTACTAGCTTTTAATTTCTGGTGAAATTAAATATAATGGGCTAAGTCAATAAAGAAAGTAGTTTGGTTTCAGTCTAATGTAATATAGAAAGGAATTTGTCACCCTGTCAGATTACTAGATAGTTAAACATAATCCCTTGGAGATAAAAATAGAAAATAAAAATCCAAAAAAATAACCAGACACAAAGTATTTTTTCCAGAAGCACATTAAATATTCAAATAATGTTACTTTCATGACGTTGTCATATTGCTTGTTTCTGTTTTGGTGGAGGTATACTGTCCAGAAAAACAAAATCTGTTGTCTGACTCAACCAAGATTCATTCGTTACAGAATTCTGCAGAGATGTGGTTATTTGCCTGCACAAACATCTATTATAAAAAACAACAGATTCTTATTTAAATTCTCATCGAAAATTATCTTAAATTGATTGTTAAATATGTAGTTATTACAACTAATAAACTATGATGCTTCATTATTTAGACATCACAGCTGTATGCTAATTGTAAGAGTATTTCTTTACTAATTTAGCTCAACATTTTAAAATTTAACAGGAATATGATTATTAACTTCTTACTTGTATTGTAATATTTGTCTGTCACTTCTAAAACAAACTTCTCAGCTTCATTTCAACATTTATTATACCACTCTCAATCTGGGCATAAACTCATTTCCATTAATATTATTTCTTAATTAAAAAATGAAGTAATAATTTGACATTACTGTGGATTTCTGTTCAAGAAATCCAGAACTCTACAATGGCACATTAGTTGAAAATGAAGAAAAAGGAATTTAACATAATTGTGTAGGTGTGAAACTTGAATAGGGTTTGCCCTCGCTAGGCCTGACTCCTGCTGGTGTAATCAAGCCCTCATTTGCCTGAATGCTAAAACTAATGAGAGTTTTGGAGGGACAATATTTGGAATATAAAAATAAAGTGTTTAAGGGAGTACTGTGTCTCCCCAAATATTATTTTGCTGTTAATTTCATTCCAGCTGTTAATCCACTGGAATTTTATGATAGTTTAAAGAGAATGTTAAAAATTGGAGAAATATACTAGGAAGAATTGGCCTGTGTTACAGGACTTGAAGCTGGTATTGAGCATCTGATATTTTAGCAATGAAAGAACAGTCCTTCAATCAGCAAGTTTTTCTACTCTTATTTAATTTTTGTGTTTTTGAGTGTTTTTGTTATAACAAAATAACAGAGAGAGCAAAATAATAATAGAGAGCAAAAATAAGAAAAAAATAGAACAGCTCCGCCACCCCCCATCTGGATTTAGGGCTCTCACTTCACAACGGCCTTCACTGTTATTAAGTAGAAATTTTATGGTCTCCTGTATCCTCAAGCTTTTATATTACACCACTTTGTACACTTGAGTGAAGCCTAAGTAGGAATCTTGCTTTCTGAAAACCTGGTAAGGGCTATGAATTTTATCAGCAAAGCACTTATCTGTGCTTCATCAGTGTTGTTCACATATTGCATTTAAATTACAGAACATTTTCAAAATAAATACCATTGGCAGTTGCATAGGTATTATGCCTCCCAAAACAAACTTCTTAGGGTATATCTACAAATAAAGGTATAATAGGCTAGCATGAATAACAATAGCAATGAAGATGGGATATCATGGACCCTGGTGTGAGCTAGCAACTCAACTACATACCTAGTGTTCCTGGCAGGCTTCTATTGGGGTGGGCCTTTAAGGAAACAAGGGTTCAGGGGGGTGGCAGACAAGCTCTGGAATCAGGACCATGTAGTAACATGGTACTGAAGAGTTAAAGCCCAGCTCTTGATTGATGTGCAAAGGGAGAAAGAGGGCAGACAGCCTGAGGAGGAAAATGGCATGGGGAAGCCTGCCTGAACCAAGTGTAGCACCAAGAAGGAGGGGTTTTGGGCCCTGAACTAAGGGGAAGAAAGGCGCAAGTCCTAGGATTTAGGGAGGCTTTGTGGAGTGGGGATGAAACCCAGATATTGGTGGGCCAAGGACACCAGCCTGAAGTGCTGCACAGTCCCATGATGGCTGTAGAATCCCTTAAGGAAGAGGGAAAACAGACTCCAAGGAGAAACTTCTGAGCTTGAATTATTATGCAAACTAGATACCATTAACTTGGGTTTGAATAGAGACTGGGAGTGGCTGGGTCATTACACATATTGAATCTATTTCCCCATGTTAAGTATCCTCATGCCTTCTTGTCAACTGTCTAAATGGGCCATCTTGATTATCACTACAAAAGTTTTTTTCTCCTGCTGTTAATAGCTCATCTTAATTAATTAGCATCTTACTCCACCTTTTCATATTCTGTGTGTGTGTATGTGTGTGTGTGTGTGTGTGTGTGTATATATATATATATATATATATAATCTTCTTACTATATGTTCTACTCTATGCATCCGATGAAGTGGGCTGTAGCCTGCGAAAGCTTATGCTCAAATAAATTTGTTAGTCACTAAGATGCCCCAAATACTCCTGTTCTGTTTGCTGATACAGACTAACAGGGCTGCTACTCTGAAATTTGTAATTCTAGGGACCAGGGCAGGAGGAGATCTGTGGGAAAGACTCACCAGAGAGGCCAGTGGCTGCAGTGTGATTGGCAGAGCACCTTGAGTCAGGGGGAAGTGGAAACCTGGACCCTTGGAACATGGGTGAATTGGAAGCCCCAAGAGGGACAGGTTTGGTCCTGAATGGCCAAAGAAGATTGCTTCATAAATACTCCATTGATCAGATGCCAAGAAGGGGGAATGTTTTTTTAAGTACTTTAGACTGTGACTTAGTTATTGGGAGAATAAGGAGGGAACTGAGGGCAAGGTACCTGCAGGGCAATGCCATGCCATGCCACAAGAAGGCATTTTCTGAGATGGCGCCCTGCAACAACAGCCCATAATATTTTTGACAAAGTTGCATAATGGATTTTGGATTTCTTGAATACAAACCCTTCTGTATGTAAGTTCAAGAGTAAGTATTTCAAACATGGTTAAAAGGCTTTTTTCATGTGGGATCTCAGTGAACACACTGGCCTTTGAAATGGTAATTCTTTGCAGTCTTGCTTATATGAAGTAACTATAGTTAGCAAACTAGGTCAGTAAAGTCAAGCTAAAGATGTCTGTGTGTTGTGATGTGGTCTTGGTAATTCTGGCTGATTAGAAATACACTAGTAGTTGTAGCATTATAATGCCTTCTCATTATTCCTCTCTTCCAAAAAAGGCTGAGCAATAATTTTAAAGAAATATGGTTTCAATTTGTTTTGACTCAGTTTTTGTTGTTTTTTTCTGTTATTTTTTATGGTACTGTGGTTCACAACACATATAATTCAGAATATTGCTAAAAAAGGAGCATCAGTTGCATAAGTATATATTTATAGCTATATACAATGCCGCTGCTTAAAAAGTGAAGCACTATTGCAGCATTGAACATTGGATTTTGCTGGTTCCTGTGGTTATCTTTTGATTGGTGTTTTCAAAACAGTGTTGTGAGATTTTAGCAGTGGTTTGTATACAATAAAATTCTCTCTCTGTGTGTCTGTTGGTGTTTAATCTTTCTTTTCCTGTCTTGTGGGTCACAGAAGTTTTTGTGCAGTAGAAACAATGCTGTCAAAATCTTTTATAGCAATACCTGGTAAGATTTCATAGCTTACATAATATTTTAGTTCGGACGTGTTTTTTCTGCACTAAACTGTTCTTCCACTACAATTAACAATCCTCCAATCTTTAAATATGGAATGTGACTCTGTTATTGGCTTTGAGTATTGTTAGAGCTGTAAGCAGATGGTAAAGAACAAGGTATTCTTTTTATTTTAAAAAAACACAAGAAAAAATGAGTTACAAAGTTATTTCTGAGACATTCTAAGGAATGTTAATGTAAACTCCTCATATTTGGTTCCATTTTATGTCAGATTCATATCTATATGTGACTATACCCTCTTTGAAACCTGGCAGTACTTTCTGCTTTTATTTTAATGTGTTGGATATACAACTTTGTGAGCAGTTTTAAAGCATATTTTTATTCTCCCTTTTCTCTTCTTTGGAGATAAAATTAAAACCAGATGTGTAATTCAAATAATTATGGATTAAACAGCCACAGTAAATCAAATCTCAAAGAATCTACATTTCTGCTTAAGCAACTACACAAGTAGCATCGTGATAGTGATACAAGTGTGTCACAATATCTTTTGTTAAGAGAAGAAGTACTATATGCAGCAGAATTTTGGACACAGTCTGTAGTTTTGATGTACAGCCATTGTTTTTACCCTATACAATTCACCAGTCCTGGTACTGCTGGGAATGCCAGTCTACGGCTGTTATGACAGAGGCAGGTCAATAAATACTTGGATCCTGAACAGTCAAATTTCTAGCCTATAGAGGCAGGGAACACCTCAGCTCACTTCCAGTTCACTACTTCTACAGCTTTGCTGCTGCAGCAGTGCATGCCACTTCTCTCTCTTTCTGTCTCAGGCCTTTTGCCAGGTCCCTATTCTACTCCCATTTCCAGTCCCATGATGATTTGTACTCTTAAGTGCCCTTATACTGTTTCCTTATCTGACTGTTCTGCAGAGTGATGATCTTTATTGAGTATAAAAGTGTGTCTTCCTGGACACTTACAGCATTTACTCTTTGTACGTAGAACATTTTTTTCTGGGAATTTACAAGTAAATCTATTAATTAGCTTATTAATTAACATTGATTTTATAATGGGTCCTTCAAGAAATATCACTTCTGGCATCAGAACTGTTTTGGTCCCTGATGATCTTAATAAAAGACTTTTCAAACTTACCGTCTAGTTAGAAGAACAAGAGTACTTTTGGCACCTTAGAGACTAATACATTTTTTAGAGCATAAGCTTTCATGGGCTACAGCCCACTTCATCGGATGCATAGTATGGAACATATAATAAGAAGATATATAAATACAGATATGTTGGAAGTTGCCATTCAAACTATGAGAGGCTAATTAGTTAAGATGATCTATTAGCAGCAGCAGAAAAAAAACTTTTGTAGTGATAATCAAGATGGCCCATTTAGACAGTTGACAAGAAGGTGTGAGGATACTGAACTTAGGGAAATAGATTCAATATGTGTAAAAAGAAAAGGAGTACTTGTGGCACCTTAGAGACTAACCAATTTATTTGAGCATGAGCTTTCGTGAGCTACAGCTCACTTCATCGGATATGTGTAATTACTCAGCCATTCCCATTCTCTATTCAAACCCAAGTTAATGGTATCTAGTTTGCATATTAATTCAAGCTCAGCAGTTTCTCACTGGAGTCTGTTTTTGAAGCTTTTCTGTTGCAAAATTGCCACTTAAAGTCTTTTACTGAGTTGCCGGAGAGGTTGAAGTGTTCTCCTACCGGTTTTTGAATGTTATGATTCCTGATGTCAGATTTGTGTCCATTTATTCTTTTGCGTAGAGACTGTCCAGTTTGGCCAGTGTACATGGCAGAGGGGCATTGCTGGCTGTCATAAATATAAAGGGAAGGGTAAACCCCTTTGAAATCCCTCCTGGCCAGGGGAAAGCTCCTCTCACCTGTAAAGGGTTAAGAAGCTAAAGGTAACCTCGCTGGCACCTGACCAAAATGACCAATGAGGAGACAAGATACTTTCAAAAGCTGGGAGGAGGGAGAGAAACAAAGGGTCTGTGTGTCTGTCTATATGCTGGTTTCTGCTGGGGATAGACCAGGAATGGAGTCTTAGAACTTTTAGTAAGTAATCTAGCTAGGTATGTGTTAGATTATGATTTCTTTAAATGGCTGAGAAAAGAATTGTGCTGAATAGAATAACTATTTCTGTCTGTGTATCTTTTTTGTAACTTAAGGTTTTGCCTAGAGGGGTTCTCTATGTTTTTGAATCTAATTACCCTGTAAGATATCTACCATCCTGATTTTACAGGGAGGATTTGTTTATTTCTATTTACTTCTATTTTTATTAAAAGTCTTCTTGTAAGAAACTGAATGCTTTTTCATTGTTCTCAGATCCAAGGGTTTGGGTCTGTGGTCACCTATGCAAATTGGTGAGGCTTTTTATCCAACATTTCCCAGGAAAAGGGGGGTGCAAGTGTTGGGAGGATTGTTCATTGTTCTTAAGATCCAAGGGTCTGGGTCTGTAGTCACCTAGGCAAATTGGTGAGGCTTTTTACCAAACCTTGTCCAGGAAGTGGGGTGCAAGGTTTTGGGAAGTATTTTGGGGGGAAAGACGCATCCAAACAGCTCTTCCCCAGTAACCAGTATTAGTTTGGTGGTGGTAGCGGCCAATCCAAGGACAACGGGTGGAATATTTTGTACCTTGGGGAAGTTTTGACCTGAGCTGGTAAAGATAAGCTTAGGAGGTTTTTCATGCAGGTCCCCACATCTGTACCCTAGAGTTCAGAGTGGGGGAGGAACCTTGACGCTGGCATATGATGGCATATATCACATTGGTAGACGTGCAGGTGAAAGAGCCCCTGATGGCATGGCTAATGTGATTAGGTCCTATGATGGTGTCACTTGAATAAATGTGTGTACAGAGTTGGCATCGGGCTTTGTTGCAAGGATAGGTTGCTGGGTTAGTGGTTCTGTTGTGTGGTGTGTGGTTGCTGGTGAGTATTTGCTTCAGGTTGGGGGCTGTCTGTAGGCAAGGGCTGGCCTGTCTCCCAAGATTTGTGAGAGCGATGGGTCGCCCTTCAGGATAGGTTGTAGATTCTTGATGATGTGTTGGAGAGGTTTTAGTTGGGGGCTGAAGGTGACAGCTAGTGGCGTTCTGTTATTTTCTTTGTTGGGCCTGTCTTGTACTAGGTGACTTCTGGGTACTCTTCTGGCTCTGTCAATCTGTTTTTTCGATTCAGCAGGTGGGTATTGTAGTTTTAAGAATGCTTGATAGAGATCTTGTAGGTGTTTGTCTCTGTCTGAGGGATTGGAGCAAATGCGGTTGTATCTTAGAGCTTGGCTGTAGACAATGGATCGTGTGGCGTGTCCTGGATGGAAGCTGGAGGCATGTAGGTAAGTATAGCGGTCAGTAGGTTTCCGGTATAGGGTGGTGTTTATGTGACCATCGCTTATTAGCACAGTCGTATCCAGGAAATGGACCGCTTGTGTGGATTGGTCTAGGCAAAGGTTGATGGTGGGACAGAAATTGTTGAAATCATGGTGGAATTCCTCAAGGGCTTCTTTTCCATGGGTCCAGATGATGAAGATGTCATCAATATAGCGCAAGTAGAGTAGGGATGTTAGGGAAAGAGAGCTGAGGAAACGTTGTTCTAAGTCAGCCATAAAAATGTTGGCATACTGTGGGGCCATGCGGGTATCCATAGCCGTGCCGCTGACTTGAAGGTATATATTGTCTGCAAATGTGAAATAGTTGTGGGTGAGGACAAAGTCACAAAGGTTCGCCACCAGGTTTGTCGGGACATTATCAGGGATACTGTTCCAGATAGTTTGTAGTCCATCTTTGTGTGGAATGTTGGTGTAGAGGGTTTCTACATCCATTACATAACTACATCTAGTTAGAGTGCAGAGAAGTCTTGTGCAAAGGGTAAGTTTCTCTGTCTCTCTGTGTGTATTTATTTATTTTAGAATTAATAGTCATTTTTTGCCTTTAATCTAAACGGAAAGTTTCTTCAGCAGAGGTGGGAGAATAATGTTCTACCAGAGAGAATACTGTTAGGGGTTGGAAATAACTGCCACCTTACATCAAGGATAAATATAAAGAAGACATTGCAAAGAAATGTGTCTGTAGCACCAAAACCCAAGCATGTGAAAAAGCTTGAGTAAAAACCATATACCCTTTAGAACAAAGGGTTTAAAATGCAGGGGCTAGAGCTTGGATTGGTGGAATTGTGTTTGTCTGTGTGTATATGAGAAAAGGAATAGAAAGAGGCAGAAGGGACAGAAAAATCTAATATGATTTTAACAGTCAGTTAAATCCAGTCTCGCGCCGGAACACCTTAATCGTCACCCTGTGGTTACTGTATTTTATAACAGACTTAGTAAGAGGATCTAATTGTGTATGTATGTGAAATTTGTCTCAAATATCAAAGGTCAATATGGAATTCCAAGTATTTTAACTCCCCAGTATTATTGTAATTGTATCTATAGAGTGCTCATATATTATAGAAACACTCCATAAAGATTGTCTCCATTGAACAACAGGTTGTATTTAATATTCTGCATCTTCAGAATAGTTGCTTATTATCTAAAGGCTTTGCCTCATTGAAAATGGTCGTCTTGGCTCATAAACCTTTACTTTTAGGGGGATATTTTTATGAAACTGTTCTGAGTTTTAATGTTTCAGGTTGGCTTGAAGATCCCTCGGTATGCACTGTTATCTCTGAACAGTCAAACCACAGTTCCAATCATTTTCTTTCTGTGGCTGTAGTATAACATTTTTTCATATAAAGTGTTACAAGGTATGTCTACACTGGAATAAAACACTCATGGCTAGCCCATGTCACCTGACTCAGGCTCATGGGTCATAGGCTATGGGACTATAAAATCTCAGTGTAACTGTCCACGCTCGAGCTGGTATGCAAGGTAAACTGACATTTTTGCCTTGTATGATCGCTTCTTATTCCTAAAATGTGTTAATATTCTGATGTGACAGAAGAAATGCAGAGGAAAATAAATACGTTTCCTTGAAAACAGGCTATTACAAACAATTGAGGGGATTTAATAAGAGAAACTGTCTCCCTTTCAGATCATATCAAGAGGACTTAGTGCTTCTTTTAACCCACCCATAAAATATTTATTTTTAAAAGTGAAAATTAGTCAGTCGAGAGAGGTTTAGTCTGTATTTACCTGTTTCATCTGTAAAATCACAATCAATAAAAGCACAAATATACACAATGACTTGATGTTTAGCTTTATTTTTTGGTATAATCTTGGCTTTTATTCTTGTGTAATAAACAAACTTTGATTCTTTAATCTGAAACCATGTTTTCAAGAAAATGAAGTCTCTCATAATCCATGCTGTAAAAATGGTTCATCATTCTTTTGTAAGAGCTATTGTGCCACAAGTACTCCTTTTCTTTTTGAGTAAACATTGTTTTTTATAACTGTAGAACTTGTAATTAAGCAGTAAAACTAAATGACCATGTGTGTGTAAATATATAAATAGGATTGTTATCCTATTTTTAAATTAAAGTATAACTATAGTGCCTTTTCCAGGTTTTTTAACTGAATTTGCTTAATGTGTAATACAAGGCATTTTCTTGTGAGCAGATCTTGATATGCAGCAAAAGCAAGCCTTGCTTTAAAATATCTGTAGATGAATTCAAATACTGCATTAGGCTTTGTATTTTTGCGAGTTTTGAATGCTGAAACTGTTAGGCTGCATCCAACTTCTGCCTACAAGGAACACACAATAGTAACTACTCTGAAACCTGACATTAATAGATGCCAATCACAGAAAGCCTGGGGTAATTTCCCTTAGTAATTAGTTAACTTGTGAACTTTCATATCACATGGCTTGGCATCATTTCAGTTAGGTTTTCCAAACCGTGAATTACATTGACAGATATGAAGTGGTTGTAGAATTAACAAATGTATATCTAAATTTTCTTCTCACCTTATTTCTGTTATGTGGGAGTACAACACTACTGTGTACTTGAGGAGAAGGATTTATGAACTCACCCCTTTTGGGGTGGGGGGGGAATGTTCCTTAAATTTGCTCTTTTTCACAAGTCTCGGTGGTGTTTCCAGCTTTCTTACTGAGTATATGATAGTATAAAGAAATCTATAGTACCAGAAGAGACTCACAAAGAAAGTTTATAGTTCAGAGCCTTATTCTGAAAAAGCCTGTCAATTGCATATGTGAAAAAAAAATTAATTTTTTCTTGTAATTCAAGGCTTTGGCCTCTCTAGCTTTCACATGCATTAAATATGTCCTTCCAGAACCAATAATTAGGAGAGATCCCATTAAATGTTGTTACACAAACTATATTGCAGTAGCTTATCATAGATACTTTCATACTAACTAAAATATATATGCTTTTAGTATGTTATTATTTTCTTGAAGAAATAGCCAGGGGAGTAATTAGAGACCGTAAATCATTTAGTGCATTGTGAAGGCTGCGGGTCTAATCTGTAATGTGAGTGCTGTATGTGACCTGCTTTTTGGGATAGTTACTGTATGGCTTTATTGGATTATTGGAATGTTCACTGTATGTCTGTGTTGATTTAGTTTAATAACAGGGCTTTTAGGAAAGAAGAAAGAAGGCTCTAGAATAGCTTCAGATAAGTAACCTCCTGGTAAACATGGGTGAGCATCATTAAGAGGCAATGCCTGGGCTATTAGCTGGGGTGATGCTTGTTCCAGGTTCCAGCCAAAGTTTCAAGACTTGTTCATCCAAGGCTGGGAGCCAAATGAGCAAAAGAACACTGAGGCTATGTCTACACTACCACGGTAAATGGACCTACTCTGTGTGTAGCTGAAGTCGACGTACCTTCGGTCGAGTTACCACAGGATCTACGCTGCGGGGGGTCAATGGGAGAAAATCTCCCGTCGACTTACTTAATCTTCTCATCGGTGGTAGAGTACAGGGATTGACTGGAGAGAAAAGTAGATTCCCGCTGTAGCGTAGACCTGCCCGTAGCGTTTAAAAAGTTGCTCTTTAGACCGTGGGGAGGTTGTTATCAGCGTACTGAGACTGACCAAGCGACAGGCTCCACTAAAGGGTCTGAAGAAGCAAAACTCAGCTGGCCCACTAACTTAGGGTGGTAAGGCTTAGGGTAAGTAGAAATGTGTATAGACCTTTTATAGTTTTAAAACCCTTTTTCTCTTATGGTATGTGGTGTTCCTGCTGGTAAGATCAAACAGTAGGAAGGTTTGAGAAAGCTGTCTGGTCACCTGTATTATCCACTGGTCACAAGCTTCTGGAGGGACGTTTGCAGGTGCTGAGCAGCTAGCTAGGCCTGCTGAGTAGTTACAGTTAGTAGATAGAATACTGTACCCCAGGGCCTGGTTTAAGAGTGAGAAAATCACGGGATTCCACCCCAGTACAGGTGAAGACAAGAGGTCCAGTGGTGCATTCACTGAGACCAGAAGAGGGGACAGAGATGCAGCTAGCCCTGTAATTCAGATATCCATCTTGGTAGATCATGTTTTACTTTTTCCTATCATCTGAGTTTAAAATCTAGGCTCTGTAAATAAAAACACAACAACCCTCTCCCCCCAAATCCTTCTAATGAAAAACTATTTTTCCCATTAAAGTCAGTTTTGTCTCTTTCCTATGACTTAAGAATGCATTTACTGCTCATTGCCGAGCATGGGCTTCAGGTACATCCACAACTACCTTCCCCTATATTCCTGCACTACCCCTTCTCCTTTTTCTTCCCTGTGGATAGAAACTTATCTTGTCTGGTAGAATTAAATAGTATTGCTGTTCCATTTGTGAACTAATAAGGGGAATACTTAGCCATACTTAGCCCAATTATGGGCTTTCTTGACAAGCTGCCAGTTTTACAATTGCTGCTTCTATTTACCATAAAATGGAGTTCGCTTTACCCAGACGAGTAGCCTATTTTCTCTTGGCCATTGGGAATTTTTTTTTCTTTTTCACTCAAGTCTGGGAGGGTTATGTACTCCTAGGGGCTCGGGGTTAGGGCTCAGTCTGCCCTAAACCCCAAAATGGCAATGTTACAGGTGGGCTGGCCCTTTAGCAGGAGACTGGCGCTGAATGGAAAAGGTGGCAGGAAGGAGGAGTTACCTGTGACAGGCCTAGGAGAAGGACAAACCCCAGGCAGGCTGCCTGAAGGTAAACTGAGAATAAAGATCCAATCTGTAGAGAACCAGACATGGGTCAGTGGCTCGGGTAGAAGCTGGTCCTCCGGGAAGAGTTTGGAGGGTCAGCACTCTGTGATAGAGTAGGGTGGAAGGGTGGCCTAGGAGAGGGTGGATGGATCTTCTGTTATGTTTCCTTTGGAATATTAAGTTTATCAACACTCTGCCTGGGGGTGCCGAGAAATGATGAGGCACAAGGAGGTGCTGAAGAAGCCAACCCTGTTACAGGCCAGTAGGCCCGCTAAGAAGAGAGCTAAGAAAAGGAAGTGCACAGCTCTCCTGTCTAAATGGAGACTTACATGTTTTTCTCTTCATAAAGGGATGGGCATTAGTTCAAAGTTCAGAGTTTCCATGCTTAGTAGTAGCAGATTCCCAACCTGTAGTACCAGCAACAGTAGATGTTTCTGTCGATGACTTTAGAAGCCTCATGAGCACCAAAGAAAGAGGATCTGATAGCGGGCTGCCTAGTAGCTCAGTAGGCGCGTCCCACAAGCACTTCTTCAAATAGCTTCAGCATTGTCAGGAACTTCTGGGCCTGCATTTAGTGGTACTGGAACGTTGGTGCATCAAAAAGTGCTTTGATGTATCTAGGAGATCTCCAGGAACTGAGACCACTCTGTTTGCTGGTATTCGAAACATGGACTGTATGTTCTCAAAATGTCTTTATTTGCAGCGGTACTCAATATCTTACGTAACAAAGATAACACGAAGAACGTAAGACAAAAGCAGTCCATAGCTAAACACGTATTAAATCTTGCAGTGAAATGAAAGTAGTTTTATCTAGAACATTTTTGTTTTTTTTAAATAATTTTCATTATAAAAGTTATGCAAACTAACATGGCGATTAGATGCTGCCCTTTTAGTTTTCTAACAAGTTGTTACTGCTGACCTACTTGCCTCAAAGTTTATATACCTCAGAGTTGTATATTTGTAAATACGTTTTACAGTTTATGCCTGGTGAGAAGTGCTTCTAGTCATGTGAACTTTCAGATTGGTGTGCTGTCAAAATGTGTCCTTTTTCATCCCTTCAAACATGTGGCCTGATCCTGAGAGGTGCTGAGCACCTGCAGTTTTCATTTAACTGAATTACACGTTCTCAAGATCTCCCTGGCTCATGCCCACAGTTTTCATTTTTATAGACCTTTAATAAACAAAACAAAACAAAGGTCACAACTTCCTCTTTGGCCATATCAGATGAGAATGTTTTTCCCTTTCTATGTACCTCTGAATGTCATAAAATTGGGCAGATGGAAGAATCACTAATTACTGGTTACAGAGTAACAGCCATGTTAGTCTGTATTTGCAAAAAGAAAAGGAGTACTTGTGGCACCTTAGAGACATTTCTAATCAGTAATGTCACCAGTGAAGTGAGCTGTAGCTCACGAAAGCTTATGCTCAAATAAATTGGTTAGTCTCTAAGGTGCCACAAGTACTCCTTTTCTTTTTGTAATTATTGGTTAGGATATGATAAAAGTACTGCAAAGTTATTCTTTACTCCCAGTTCTATTGTTAGGCCTTAAAAATGCAACATAAGTCCTGTCATCTTATTATTTCATCTTGTTTTCATATTTAAGTTTTTAAACTTAGTGGTAAAATGCTTAGATGACACCTGCCAGAGCTGTAGCTGGATGGGAGAGAAGTTGAGTAGATTGTGACTTTATTAAATTCATTTTCAATATGTTTGACTTTTTAACTTTCCAGTCACTTCATTTTCCAGTCACTTCATTTTCACTGTCCATCTCTAGACCTTTGTATATTTCTTCAGTAGTCTTTAAGGGGTGACTAGAACTGAACATATTATTCAAGAGGAGGGCATGCCATTGATTTATATTAGGGCATAATATTTGTTATAATATTGTTTGCAGATATAAGGTAGAATATGAAAAACTGACTTCAGACAACACAATCATACCAAATTTAGCTTCCCTGCGCTCTCAGCATGTCCAGCTCCATCCTCAGATGTATTATGCTAATCACAGTCTGTCTTTACAACACCTGATTGTGGTTACATGAGAAGGTAGTTAAATAAATGGTGGGGGGAGAGTCAGTGGTAGTGACTTTGCTACGCAGTTTTCCAGTTTGTTGTAGATGATTTTGGCAGATGTCTGTAGACCTATTTTTATAATTACTATATTCTGGAGTTTTATAAAGAATAATATAGAACAAATGTGCATTTCATTTAGTAGTTGCTTCAAGAAGTTCTGAAAGCTGCACTTTTGAATGGCATGTGCTTTCCCTACCCCTACCGAACTAGTATACACAAGTTATGATGAATCTGAACCAAGGCAAATTCTATTAAAATTTAGATAAATTAACTAAAATAAGACAATTACTAAAGCAGATTCCTGTACCACACTCTATAATTAAGCCTTGGAATGGACATAGTCTTCATTAAGGATTCATAGTTTTGCTGGGTTTAGGAGGGAAGTTAAAAATTTTGAAGCAGTTAAAAATCATTTCTGAGTGTGCTTAGTGGCATTTACTGAGATTTTTAGCATTTACTCAGTTTTACCGGTGACATTACTGATTATAAATGTCTCTGAAACACATACAGGAAAAATCTAAGAAAAAGTTGCTTTAGCATCGGGAATAGAGAACTGCAAACACAGAAATATTGAGGACCCTGTAATTTTGGTTCTCTGTTACTTTGTCTGTATCCTGCAATCTCTTAATTAATTCTGTTTCTATCTTTGCATTTGATAGAAATAAATACTAGGGCTCTCAAGCGATTAAAAAAAATTAATCATGCTGTTAACGATAGAATACCACTTATTTTAAATATTTTTGGATGTTTACTACATTTTCAAATATAGTAATTTCAGTTACAACACAGAATACAAAGTGTACAGTGCTTACTTTATATTTATTTTTATTACAAATATTTGCACTGTAAAAAAAACAAAAATACTGTATTTTTCAATTCACCTCATACAGGTACTCTAGTGCAATCTCTTTATCCTGAAAGTTGAACGTACAAATATAGAATTATGTACAAAAAATAACTGCATTCAAAAATAAAACAGTGGAAACCTTTAGAGCCTACAAGTCCACTCAGTCCTACTTCTTGATCAGCCAATCACTCAGACAAACAAGGTTGGTTACAATTTGCAGGAGACAATGCTGCCTGCTTCTTGTTTCAGTGTCACCTGAAAGTGAGAATAGGTGTTCGCATGGCACTGTTGTAGCTGGCATTGCAAGATATTTACATGCCAGATGTGCTAAAAATTTATATGTCCCTTCATGCTTTAACCTCCATTCCAGAGGAATCATAGAATCATAGAATATCAGGGTTGGAAGGGACCCCAGAAGGTCATCTAGTCCAACCCCCTGCTCGAAGCAGGACCAATTCCCAGTTAAATCATCCCAGCCAGGGCTTTGTCAAGCCTGACCTTAAAAACCTCTAAGGAAGGAGATTCTACCACCTCCCTAGGTAACGCATTCCAGTGTTTCACCACCCTCTTAGTGAAAAAGTTTTTCCGAATATCCAATCTAAACCTCCCCCACTGCAACTTGAGACCATTAGTCCTCGTTCTGTCATCTGCTACCATTGAGAACAGTCTAGAGCCATCCTCTTTGGAACCCCCTTTCAGGTAGTTGAAAGCAGCTATCAATTCCCCCCTCATTCTTCTCTTCTGCAGGCTAAACAATCCCAGCTCCCTCAGCCTCTCCTCATAAGTCATGTGTTCTAGACCCCTAATCATTTTTGTTGCCCTTCGCTGGACTCTCTCCAATTTATCCACATCCTTCTTGTAGTGTAGGGCCCAAAACTGGACACAGTACTCCAGATGAGGCCTCACCAATGTCGAATAGAGGGGAACGATCACGTCCCTCGATCTGCTCACTATGCCCCTACTTATACATCCCAAAATGCCATTGGCCTTCTTGGCAACAAGGGCACACTGCTGACTCATATCCAGCTTCTCGTCCACTGTCACCCCTAGGTCCTTTTCCGCAGAACTGCTGCCTAGCCATTCGGTCCCTAGTCTGTAGCTGTGCATTGGGTTCTTCCGTCCCAAGTGCAGGACCCTGCACTTATCCTTATTGAACCTCATCAGATTTCTTTTGGCCCAATCCTCCAATTTGTCTAGGTCTTTCGGTATCCTATCCCTCCCCTCCAGCGTATCTACCACTCCTCCCAGTTTAGTATCATCCGCAAATTTGCTGAGAGTGCAATCCACACCATCCTCCAGATCATTTATGAAGATATTGAACAAAACCGGCCCCAGGACCGACCCTTGGGGCACTCCACTTGATACCGGCTGCCAACTAGACATGGAGCCATTGATCACTACCCGTTGAGCCCGACAATCTAGCCAACTTTCTACCCACCTTATAGTGCATTCATCCAGCCCATACTTCCTTAACTTGCTGACAAGAATACTGTGGGAGACCGTGTCAAAAGCTTTGCTAAAGTCAAGAAACAATACATCCACTGCTTTCCCTTCATCCACAGAACCAGTAATCTCATCATAAAAGGCGATTAGATTAGTCAGGCATGACCTTCCCTTGGTGAATCCATGCTGGCTGTTCCTGATCACTTTCCTCTCATGCAAGTACTTCAGGATTGATTCTTTGAGGACCTGCTCCATGATTTTTCAGGGACTGAGGTGAGGCTGACTGGCCTGTAGTTCCCAGGATCCTCCTTCTTCCCTTTTTTAAAGATTGGCACTACATTAGCCTTTTTCCAGTCATCCGGGACTTCCCCCATTCGCCACGAGTTTTCAAAGATAATGGCCAATGGCTCTGCAATCACAGCCGCCAATTCCTTCAGCACTCTCGGATGCATGCTTCCATGATGATGATGGGTTCTGCTTGATAACGAGCCAAAGCAGTGCGGACCGATGCATGTTCATTTTCATCATCTGAGTCAGATGCCACCAGCAGAAGGTTCATTTTCTTTTTTGGTGGTTTGGGATCTGTAGTTTCCGCATCAGAGTGTTGCTCTTTTAAGACTTCTAAAAGCATGCTCCACAACTCGTCCCTCTCAGATTTTGGACAGCACTTCAGATTCTTAAACCTTGGGTCAAGTGCTGTAGCTATTTTTAGAAATCTCACATCGGTACCTTCTTTGTGTTTTGTCAGATCTGCTGTGAAAGTGTTCTTAAAACGAACATGTGCTGGGTCATCATCCTAGACTACTATAGCATGAAATATATGCAGAATGCGCTAAAACAGAGCAGGAGACATACAATTCTCCTCCCAAGGAGTACAGTCACAAATTTAATTGATTAATTTTTTTTTAATGAGCATCATGAGCATGGAAGCTATGGTGGCCGAAGCATGGAAGAGAGATACGAACGTTTTGTATATTTGGCATATAACTATCTTGCAACACTGGCTACAAAAGTGCCATTTTCATGCCTCTTCTCACTCTGTAAATAAGAAGCAGGCAGCAGTATCTCCCATAAATGTAAACAAACTTGTTTGTCTTAGCAATTGGCAGAATAAGATGTAGGACTGAGTAGACTTGTAGGTTCTAAAGTTTTACACTGTTTTGTTTTTGAGTGCAGTTATGTAACCAAAAAAAAAATCTGCATTTGTAAGTTACACTTTCACGATAAAGAGATTGCACTTAAGTACTTGTATGACGTGAACTGAAAAATACAATTTCTTTTATCATTTTTCAGTGCAAATATTTGTAATAAAAATAATAATATAAAGTGAGAACTGTGCACTTTTTATTCTGTGTTGTAATTGAAAACAATATTGAAAATGTAGAAAAACATCCAAAAATAGTTAATAAATTTCAGTTGGTATTCTATTGTTATAAGTGCAATTAATCACAATTAATTTTTTTAATCGTGATTTTTTTGAGTTAATCATGTGAATTAACTGTGATTAATGGACAGCCCTAATAAATACGTTACAGGAGAAGCATTACTCATCAGTATCTAAGGCTGAGACACATGGTTCTCCTTCAAGTGATTATGCACATATAGCTTCCACTGCTGTTCTATGTATGCTCAATACACTCCAATCAGAGACTTTTGCCAGCAGTACCACTAGGTGGCGCATATGCCCCATATCTCCTCATACTCTCAGTTGATGGCATAAAAGGGGTGTGTCTGTCACCTCCCTTTTTAGTACCTTCTCACTGCCCGTGCAAGAGTTGGAGCTCCCGGTAGCATTTGCTCCGGTAGCCAGTGTTTCAGAATTCCTATACTGTACGTAGTGTGTTTAGTGTAGTATAGTTAATGTAGTTATAGTATTTAGTATAGGCTTCTGGTGTTTTTATTTCAAAAAAATCCCCAGGATTCAAGCAGTGTGCAATGTGCAGGGCGATTTTCTCTGTTATGGGTAGGCAAAAGAGCTGCTTGATTTGCCTTGGTGAAGGCAGAGGGAGGGGAGCTATGTGAGGGACAAATTCCCTATTTGTACCTCTTCCCTGCCAGGACCAAAAAAAGCCCCAGAGATTTCCACTTCAAAGTTCACCTTATGAAAGAGCCAACGTGTTCCATGTCGGAACCGAGCCTCAGACATGAGGTAGCATATTCATAGACCACAAGGATCACCCTTCTGGCTGCCTTTTTAAGTCTGGTGAGAAATGTCACCCTCTCTGAGGCTGCTCTGTCACATCAAGACCAGTGTCTTCACCCTTACCGTGTCCCTCCTCATCATTCCAGCCAATTGGGTCTGTCTCAGCAGCAATGGACTGAACGCTTACTTATTTTGGTGCCCTCTACTCCGCAGGCCTGCATGTCAGCAAGGGGTCTTCCATCTCTTCCCCTACCAGACTCTCCTTCGCTACAGCCAGCTCTGCTTAAGGCAATTCTAATGTTATCGGCTGAAGAAACCTACTTTTCTTCTTTGGACTGTGAAAGGGAGTAACCTGTATCACTTTTGAAGTCTTTTAAATTGCCTTATAGACCTCTTACCAGGGTTAGGGGCCAGGACTGGTTTTCTTATAAAGAGGCTCCAACATGGTATCCCACACCGTGGATAACTTCAAACAGTGCAATATTGTCCATGGCTTTACTGGTCTTGGGGTGCTCCAAGGCATTCTAGATCTCCATCACAGTCACACTCTAGGAGGAAGTCGTCTTTTCCCCCATTGCAAGAAACCTCTATCAAGGTTCCTGCAACCATCCTTATACCCACTGGACTGGGGCCTATGGAGAGAGGTGAAATAATGACAGGAACCCCTGAATGTTCCCATCCATATTTCATCATCATCATCATCTCCAAGTGAAGCTGTCACTCTGAAGACGTTGGCTTCCCCCTCCCAAAGGACTTCAAGGTCTTCCAGGACCTCATGAGGAAGGTATTGCTTCTCTAGGAATGCAGGCGGAACTTATGCAAGAAAAAACAAACAGCTTTATTGATATTTTACAGATTCCTGTCTTGGGTTGCCCTTCCTATCAGTGAAGCCTAACTGGAGCTGGGGAAAACCTTCTGGTGGATTCTGGCTTCTATACCACATACGGCGAAACACGTGGGAAGATATCAACTCCCTCAACACAATTTTGATTATTTTTTTACTCACTCAGTTCCCTATTTCATGGTGGTCATGGCAGCTAATGAGTGCGTCTGTCATTCCATCCTAAAGCGAGTCCCAAAGACAAGGAACTCAAGAGACGGGATTTATATGGCCACTGCTACTCTTCAAATGAGAATGGCTCATTATCAGGCTCTCTTGTCTGAATCTTACTATTCGCAAAAAGAAAAGAAGTACTTGTGGCACCTTAGAGACTAACCAATTTATTTGAGCATGAGCTTTCGTGAGCTACAGCTCACTTCATCGGATGCATACCATGGAAACTGCAGCAGACATTATATACGCACAGAGATCATGAAACAATACCTCCTCCCACCCCACTGTCCTGCTGGTAATAGCAGGTTTTTGGAGGGGGGTGAGAAAACCTGGATTTGTGCTGGAAATGGCCCACCTTGATTATCATGCACATTGTAGGGAGAATGGTCACTTTGGATAAGCTATTACCAGCAGGAGAGTGAGTTTGTGTGTGTGGTTTTTGGAGGGGGGTGAGGGGGTGAGAGAACCTGGATTTGTGCAGGAAATGGCCCACCTTGATTATCATACACATTGTGAAGAGAGTTGTCACTTTGGATGGGCTATTACCAGCAGGAGAGTGAGTTTGTGTGTGGTGGGGTGGAGGGTGAGAAAACCTGGATTTGTGCTGGAAATGGCCCAACTTGATGATCACTTTAGATAAGCTATTACCAGCAGGACAGTGGGGTGGGAGGAGGTATTGTTTCATGATCTCTGTGTGTATATAATGCATGCTGCAGTTTCCACAGTATGCATCCGATGAAGTGAGCTATAGCTCACGAAAGCTCATGCTCAAATAAATTGGTTAGTCTCTAAGGTGCCACAAGTACTCCTTTTCTTTTTGCAAATACAGACTAACACGGCTGTTACTCTGAAACCAATCTTACTATTGTAACCCTTGTCTGTCTTTTTCCTCAACTCATTTTTTGCGTTTGTGAGTAATTGTGTGTGTGTGTGAGAGAGAGAGAGACAGTAAACTGATTTGAGCAACAAAATAAATAGAAATGCAGAGAAAAATATATTGGCTAATTTTCAAACTGTCATAGAATCATAGAATATCAGGGTTGGAAGGGACCCCTGAAGGTCATCTAGTCCAACCCCCTGCTCGAAGCAGGACTAATTCCCAGTTAAATCATCCCAGCCAGGGCTTTGTCAAGCCTGACCTTAAAAACCTCTAAGGAAGGAGATTCTACCACCTCCCTAGGTAATGCATTCCAGTGTTTCATCACCCTCTTAGTGAAAAAGTTTTTCCTAATATCCAATCTAAACCTCCCCCACTGCAACTTGAGACCATTAGTCCTCGTTCTGTCATCTGCTACCATTGAGAACAGTCTAGAGCCATCCTCTTTGGAACCCCCTTTCAGGTAGTTGAAAGCAGCTATCAAATCCCCCCTCATTCTTCTCTTCTGCAGGCTAAACAATCCCAGCTCCCTCAGCCTCTCCTCATAAGTCATGTGTTCTAGACCCCTAATCATTTTTGTTGCCCTTCGCTGGACTCTCTCCAATTTATCCACATCCTTCTTGTAGTGTGGGGCCCAAAACTGGACACAGTACTCCAGATGAGGCCTCACCAATGTTGAATAGAGGGGAACGATCACGTCCCTCGATCTGCTCGCTATGCCCCTACTTATACATCCCAAAATGCCATTGGCCTTCTTGGCAACAAGGGCACACTGCTGACTCATATCCAGCTTCTCGTCCACTGTCACCCCTAGGTCCTTTTCCGCAGAACTGCTGCCTAGCCATTCGGTCCCTAGTCTGTAGCGGTGCATTGGATTCTTCCATCCTAAGTGCAGGACCCTGCACTTATCCTTATTGAACCTTATTGAACCAAAAGAGATGGACAGCTGTCACTTCACCTAGCTTAAAAAAAAATCTGAATAACTGTTGAAATAAGAAGAGAAATAACACTTAGGTTAATTTCTACTAGAATTTCCAATTAATATTAAACTGAAACTTAGTAGTGTTTTATCCAGTAACTGACTGGTTAACTGCCCAAATAAAACTGACAGTGTCTCTAGAGACCTTTGCATTATTTAGTATGAGAATTAAAGCAGCTTTTTAAAATTGATAACTTCAATGTTATTTGCCCCAAACAAATTTTAAAATTAATTTTTCTTGTACAATATACAATGTTCCTTGAAAACAGTTATTTAGTGACCGATCAGAGTTGGGGAAAGGCAAAGCACTTAATAACAAAGAGCAAACAGCAGAGATGGATGTATTGGGTAACATTTTCTGAAGCATCTCTTCTCCTGTCACTCCCCACACTTACCTCTCATGCTCTGCAGTGACTACACAACCTCTGTCCTCTCCCATTATTTCTCACCTGGATCCCTGAACACTGCCCATTCTTCTTTGCTTGTAACTCCATTTATCACCTTCTCCTGCATTTGCCTTCTGTACTTTTTTTCATGCTGCTCCCTACACCTGGAATGATATCCCTCTTCTTGTGAGCAGAGTATCCTCACTCACTTCCTTCTGAACTGTACTGGCAACCTTCTTTTTGCCTTGCTTTCCACCACAAATTTTTACTTCTCTACCATTTACTCCTCCCCTCTTGATCTACCTCCATTTATTTAATAAGTACCAGGACTTAAGATTTGCTTGCTGTGTAATATGACTTAGATTATTTTTTATATTGTTTATTTTTATTTATTTTTTTCTCTATTTGCTTTGCCTCCTGTAATGCACTAGAGTGCGTCAGAGTTAGCTTGCAAATGCTTTAAGGCAGGGACTATGTAGTTATTTAAATTTCTAGCATACACAATGAAAAGTTATGGTACTATATAAATATTTAATAATTTTTTCAGCTATATCAATTTTAAATTTCATTTGATAGGAAGCTAGCTTGTGTATTTTATTACACAAGAATTGTTTCAATATTTATAAACAAACTGTATCTCAACATATAGATGTGAAGTCTCTGATCTTACAAACGCATATGTGCTTAACTTTATTCATGTAAGTAGTCCCTTGACATTAATGGGATGAATCATATGCATAAAGTTAAGCACTTGCACAAGTGTTTCTGGATCAAAGAATATGGTCTATAAATCTATTATTAAGGGAGTTGTGGCCAAGCTTGTATTTTTCTCATGCTTTTCCATAAACTTCTCCCATATAGAAAGTAAATGTTTGGGAGTTAATTCTTCCATTGGAGAAGTTAATATCTTTTCTGTGTAAGGGCATTCATCTCAAATGAATCCGGCATAGAATATCAGGGTTGGAAGGGACCTCAGGAGGTCATCTAGTCCAACCCCCTGCTCAAAGCAGGACCAATCCCCAATTTTTGCCCCAGAGCCCTAAATGGCCCCCTCAAAGAGTGAACTCACAACCCTGGGTTTAGCAGGCCAATGCTCAAACCACTGATCTATCCCTCCCCCCTTTATATTAATACAACTGCATCCACTCAAGGGTTACCAGTATAACTATTAACAATACCCTCTAACTGAAATAATTACATTGGTATAAAAATTATGTGTAAATCAGGCCTTACTAAAAAAAAAAAGTGTACAAATGTAGAAAGAGGGGTTGGGAACAGAATGATTAAATGGAAAACGGAATGGAAAACAGCATGACTCAGAACAAAAGTTCCAAAGTGCCACTGGTTCTGAGATTTATTTTTTCATCCTTTTTGTAAAGATTTTTAGTCACCTACTTTGTTAGTACAACTTTAATGAGTTGAAGGTCAAAAGACCTTTTTCAAAAGTGTATTTTAAGGAGGGACTTGGAAGGGGAGAGAGAAGGCATGCATGGCAGGCTGACTTAAGAAAGGGGAGGTGTTTAGGAATAAGGAGCTGCAGATGAAGTGGCTCACAGACTAGCATAAGTGGACATTAAAGACTTATAAAAGAAAGTGGCATTTTAGTCTACAAGCAATTTACTTATAAACCTAAATAACTTAACCTAAAGAGTGTGTGTGTAGGGGGGTTGGGGGGGGGAGAAAATAGAGAGGGGCACACATTCTTAAAAGCTTGTGCCTGCATAGCCTCACTGCTATTTTCAGAAAGTTGGCTAGCTTGGAGATGCATACATGTGTTGCAATCATGCATCCTGATGACAGTGTAGACATACTGCTAGACTAGAGCTAGCTACAGATGTTTGAATCTTGGAACAAAGGTTTAGAGGGTGTCCAGACTAACCTTTACAAATATGTTAACTACCTCAAATAATCTGATTAACTATATGTTAAAAAAACCAAAACCACACCATTTTAGACAAGCCGTAAACGGATAGAAAAGCATGTCTCAGGCCAAATGGATAAGATAATGGGGAAGATAAGAGCATCCAGGTGGTTATAAAGCTTTGCAGAAAACAAGATGCTTAAATTTAACATAGAAGGTAGAGGAAAGCTTGAAAGATTTAAAGAGGGACTTACTGTGGTCGGCAAAGTCAAAGGCAAAGAGTTTGAGAGCTGGGGTGTTCCATCCTGGCAACATGGCCAAAGAGCATGCAACATCACTTTTGAATATAATGAGTGAGTGAAGGAAGGCCAGATCTTTGCGAGATTATAACATTTTGTAGAAAATCAAACCACTTTACATATGAAGTGTTGTGGCCATGTTGGTCCCAGGATATTCAAGACACATGGTGGGTGAAGTAATATCTTTTATGGGACCAACTTCTGTTGGTGAGTTGGTCCCATAAAAGATTTAAAAATTGTGTTAAGATGATAAAATAAAAAGAAAACGGTACAGAGTTTAAGCATAGAAGTTTCTGCTTATCAGGGAATAACGTACAGATTATCAAGGGGTGTGAAGTTCGGTTTAGGATCGGACGGCATAAGGAATACATAATTTGCAATATCCCTAATTGGGGGTAAAAGGTTAATGGGTCAAAGTACAGACATTGAGATATGAGGGTATGTTGTTCATATAATGGCTATGTTTAGGTGTGGAGTATAATGAGTGGATACGATGATGAGAATGGATTTACCCTCATTTGGTGAGATTTAATGTTCAGTGAGTTTATGTTTCCAGTTCATATGGTCCAATGGAAAAAGTCTCTCGGTCCCTTTCTCATAGTTGATGCATGATGTCGTTTTGGCTCACACCTCCTGGTATTGTTGGTGGCTGGTGGTGTGTTTGACGTAGATGTCCCTGGACCATCGGATGGTGTCCGAGAGCATGAGGTGCCGCATGAGCCACGCGTAGCGTCGACCGATCCCACAGATCCACAGCATACGCTCATTGCAGGGGTCCCAGGCTTCTTTAGAAGTTTTTGCTCTTAAGAATATTCTCTCCATATGAACGATTACAGCCAAACTAAACTCTCCTTTTCTTATAATTTGGGAAATGTTTTTAGAGTTGGTCAAAGATACTTTTGCCTAGCACTTAAACATTCATACAACATACATTTTGGAAACCAAACCTAAGGAGCTTGCTGCCACAAGATTTTAGTGAAAGAGCATTGAATAACATTTTAAGGGGACACTTCGATTTTACCTTATAATTGTCTGTGTGTGTGGGAGGGCCACCAATCTGGAAACATATCAGAGGTTGAATTCTATTTGTGCTATGAAGCTTATTTCCAGTTTTGCCATGTTTGTATTAGATGCTAAGGAGTTGTTAGCTGGAGAGCTGAGGCAGATTCCGTACTGGTGCCAAAACCTTAACAACTAAGATGATGCTGTGTGTCACTTAGGAAGATAAGAGAAGTATATTTCTAATTTGGGGAACCTCCCTTTGAGAGAGAAGCTCAGACACTTTATAAGTAAAATAAAATAAGAGGATCAAATTGTGCACAAGATCCCTTCTTATTATTCAGGACAGAAGCCAACCACTAACTGAGTCTAGGATTAGGAAGAAATTTCTGCTGTAGACAAGTTATTGCAAAAAGGGGAAAGGGGCAGTCATTTTCCTCTGAAGTACCGTATATTGACTGTTTCTGGAAACAAGGTAAATCAGGTGGACTGTTTGGTCTGATCTGCTTTGACAGTTTGTATATTTTTTATGGATTCTATAATGTATATTTTATAGCTCCTTTTCTATTTTAAGCTTAGCTGAAATAAAGATAAAAGATGGTCTCATAGTTCAAACATATTTCTCTAATCAGGGAACTTTGTAGTCTTGTCAAGGGTCTGCAAGGAGAAGAGATAGAGACACAAGCTTAAGTCATTGCCGCCCTTCCTCCTCCTGCGCAGCCTGGCCCAATGAAGTATCCTGGGGGCCAGAAGCGTGCATTTTGAAGGTGTGCTCAAGAGTGATTCTCCAGTCAATTTCCTGGATCCACCTTGTTCTTTCCTCAACCATCTTTGCCCTACTGTTTGGTGTGGTTGCGGGTCACCTCGGGCTGCTGGGTGCTGGACATAGTATCTTGGGGCTATACCCTGCAATTTTCGGACCTCAGGAGGTCATCTACTCCAACCCCCTGCTCAAAGCAGGACCAATCCCCAACTAAATCATCCCAGCCAGGGCTTTGTCAAGCCTGACCTTAAAAATATCTAAGGAAGGAGGTTCCACCACCTCCCTAGGTAACGCATTCCAGTGTTTCACCACGCTCCTATTGAAAAAGTTTTTCCTAATATCCAACCTAAACCTCCCCCACTGCAACTTGAGACCATTACTCCTTGTTCTGTCATCAGCTCCCACTGAGAACAGTCTAGATCTATCCTCTTTGGAACCCCCTTTCAGGTAGTTGAAAGCAGCTATCAAATTCCCCCCTCATTCTTCTCTTCCGCAGACTAAACAATCCCAGTTCCCTCATTTCATTTCATTTGATAGGAAGCTAGCTTGTGTGTTTTATTACACAAGAATTGTTTCAATATTTATAAACAAACTATCTCAACATATAGATGTAAAGTCTCTGATCTTACAAACGCATATGCGCTTAACTTTATTCATATAAGACTCCCCAGATGGACCTGTTCACGTCCAGGCAGAACAGAAAATGCCCTGTGTTCTCTTCAATCCGGGGAATGGATTGGGGCTCTCTGTCAGATGCATTTGTCATGCTATGGTCAGGGTCGCTGATGTATGCCTTCCCACCAGTGCCATTGATTCACAGGGTTCTTGTGAAGATCAAGCAAGACAGGGCGAGAATTATCCTAATAGCCCCGTGTGGCCTTGCCAACACAGCCTTTCAGTAGCTGCCCAGCTACAGCTGCCCCTCTGGCTGGATCTGTTGTCCCAGAACCACAGCAGCCTTTTGTGCCGAAACCTGGTGGCGTTGCACTTGATGGCTTGGCTACTGCATGGCTAAGTCCATATGAATGGGCATGCTCAGCCCATGTTCCGCAGGTCTTGCTGGGTAGCAGAAAACCCTCCACCAGAGCAACTTACCTGGCCAAATGGAAAAGGTTCACGTGCTGGGTCTCGAAATGGCGTATTCGGGCTGAGCAGGCCCCGCTGCAGGGGATCCTGGATTATCTGCTGCACCTCAAACTCCAAGGTTTGTCCCTGTCATTGATCAAGGTTCACCTGGCTGCTATCTCAGCTTTCCATCCTCCATTCAAGACAGGTTGATCTTCACTCACAACGTGACAGCATGGTTTTTGAAAGGTCTGGAGTGTCTCTACCCACCACCTCCTGTGACCTGAATCTTGTGCTGTCGGGGCTCATAGGGGCTTCTCTGAGTCTCTGGCTTCCTGCTCTCTCCTGGAAGGTTTCATTCCTGGTTGCGATAATGTTGGCCCTCTGGGTGTCCAAAATCAGTGTGCTTACTTTGGAGGCGCCCTATACAGTCTTCTACCAGGATAAGGTCCAGCTGCGACCCCACCCAGCATTTCTGCCCAAGGTCATTTCAAAGTTTCATACTGGCCAGGAGATATACTTACCCATCTTCTTTCCAAAGCCTCATGTGTCAGTTGAGTAGTGCAGGGTACACACCCTGGATGTCAGGAGGGTGCTGGCCTTCTACATAGTGTGGCAGAGCTCCGACCTTGTCCCCGTGGGTCCCACGCTTCCAGGTGGTTTATGCTAACTTCAGAGGCTCACTGCAACCCTCCACATAGCCCTTCTCTCTCTAGGGCCAGGGATACAGTCTACTGAGCCCTTTTCATCATAAGCCAGCAATGGAGGTTGGTGAGAGAATTTCCACAGTCTCTGTTGCTCCTACGGCCTCATGCCAAAATAGTTTAGCCTCCTGTCCGGATAAGGGCCTGTTTTTCCCCTCCCAGGAGGTGTTTCTGTAATGGTGGGTTGGGGGGAACCTGGGCCCGCCCTCTACTCTGGGTTCCGGCCCAGGAACCCTAATGATAGCAGCTGTTGGCAGCTGACCTTTTACTGCCAGAGTTGCTACATTTCCCTGGGCCAGTTCCCCACAGCTCTCCTGCTTCTCCCTTCTTCACCCTTACCTTAGGGCTCCCTTACTAATGACTTGAGGGTGTCTTCATTAACTAGCCCTTCAGCCGCACTTCCTCTCCTCTGGTTCCCTGGCTCCTCTGTGCCTGTAGAATGAGCCCTTTTATATTATCAGAGGGGCCTTTCAGTAGCTGGCATACATCAGTGACCCTGACCATAGCATGACAAAGGCATCTGACAGAGAGCCCCAATCCATTCCCCGGATTGGGGGGGCCTTAATTAGAGTCAGGTGGTCACATTAGCTTAATGGCTTCACCTGACTCTTTGCAGGTTAATTGGAATCAGGTGTTCTCATTAGCCTGGAGCAGCCCCTGCTCTGGTAAGTCAGGGAACAGAAAACTGTTAACCCAGTGGCCAGTATTTCTGCCTTCTGCTACTCTGCTGTACCAACTTGCATGCGTCTATCACATATCCCTCCCCGCTGCTCAACACCAAGGGGTTGGGCAGCTTGGGATGCCAGACAGTTCACCCAGTATGTGTATATATACTGTACAGCTCACAATTCTCCATAAATCCTTGCATTATGTGCCTGAGCTTGCCCCTTTCCCTGATGGAACCTGAAAGAATGATTATCATTTTAAAATAAAAAATAAAAAGCCATACTGTCTCAATCCATTACACAACGGGAGATTTCAGTTTTGTAATGCAGCTGATGGAGGGAAAGTACAATCTGTCCCTATGCATTCAGTATTATAATAGGAAAGGGGGAGCAGGTTACAGATAGATAGCTACACCTGTAAGGACAATATTAAAATTGTGGCACAACATGACAAAAATCAAAGCATAAGAAGGAAATAAAGGTTATTTTACAGGTAGATGGTTGCAGAGAAACAGACCATTCTCCAGTAGTTCACTTGTTAATTGGAATCACTCTTTTATTTTTTCTTTCAGTCATTTTAGTAACAGTATTTTTCCCATGTTACAGCACTTCCAGTGCTGTCATTGTTCCAATTAGCAAAAAAGGTATTGCATATTAACTTATGAATATCTACAGCTTTCTGGAAAATGGCAGAAGTGGTTACTTCTTTCCTAAAGCAGTCGAAGAGGAAAATAAAGTCTAATTATGATTTTTTTTAAAAAGCAGTTGAAATGCATCGCTACAGGCTGGATCGAGCAGATCAAGGGAAGTGATTATTCCACTCTAATTCAGCATTGGTGAGGCCGCACCTGGAGTATTGTGTCCAGTTTTGGTCCCCCCACTATAGAAGGGATGTGGACAAATTGGAGAGATTCCAGTGGAGGGCAACAAAAATGATTAGGGGGCTGGGGCACATGACTTATGAGGAGAGGCTGAGGGAACTGGGCTTATTTAGTCTGCGGAAGAGAAGAGTGAGGGGGGATTTGATAGCAACCTTCAACTTCCTGAAGGGGGGTTCCAAAAAGGATGGAGCTCGGCTGTCCTCAGTGATGGCAAATGACAGAACAAGGAGCAATAGTATCAAGTTGCAGTGGGGGAGGTCTCGGTTGGATATTAGGAAACACTATTTCACTAGGAGGGTGGTGAAGCACTGGAAAGGGTTACCTAGGGAGGCGGTGGAATCTCCATCCTTAGAGGTTTTTAAGGCCTGGCTTGACAAAGCCCTGGCTGGGATGATTTAGTTGGTGTTGGTCCTGCTTTGAGCAGGGAGTTGGACTAGATGACTTCTGAGGTCTCTTCCAACCCTAATATTCTATTATTCTATTCTATGATTAGAATGTCACAATTTACCAAATTTATGAAGTATCGTAATAATCACAGTTAAAAGGTAAAACTGTAACTTTTTGTAAAAAAGTAACTTTTCATGTTATTTATTAATCAAATGGGCACAATCAGTTGTGACAAATAAACATTGAGGACTTAGGGCCAGATCTGGAAAGGTGTTTAGGCACTTAAAGATGCAGATAAGTGCCTAGTGAAATTTCCAAAAGCGTCAGACATCTAACCTGCTTAGGCGCTTTTTAAAATCCCACTGAGTGCTTATCTGCATCTTTAGATGCCTAAATGTCTTTGAAAATCTGGTCCTCATTCCAGCTCACGTTAAAGTCAGTGGCTGTCTTTCTGTTGACTTTGAGAGTTGGATCAGGTCCTAATAAGAGAAGGCATATCTGTTTATAGAAAAGAGAAGGGGCATCTTTCTTTTCTAGATGAAGAATGACGCCTATTGATGCACTCATAGATGAATACACCCATATCTATTCTACAAAATGTTTCACGGTTGTTTTTTGACAGAAAGTTTTGCAAATAATAGCAGTTTAGAAAAGGTTAATATGAGTTTTGAGTTTTTTAAAAAAGAAACTGTGTCTGTTAATATTTTGTAGCTACAGTTGGCAACAGTAATGATTTATCGCAGTTTTTATTCCAAATGTCTCTTTATTGGATACTGTGCATGATAGAAATCCAAGCTGCTGGACTTTATCCAACTTCTACAACAGAGAGGATGAATAACGTAATAGCTCAGGGCCAGAGAGCCCTATTAATCTCCTGTGAATGGAAGCTCTTTAGAGGTTTGGAGAGGAGAAGCCAGAAAGGGGAAGGGGACTAGTTTAAGGACTCCGTTTGGCTAGGTACTAGCTATCTTTCTGGCTCATGCTACTGCTGATGCTGTTGCATTTGTATTGGCATGTGCTGTGGATAACATTATGTTGACAACAGAAAGGGAGGCCTGATCAGCACTGTTAGTCACAAAAATAACAAGAAGATCAAGAAAGTGCTCCTGCATTTTACCTGTTTGGTGATAAAAAACGTTATGGATGAATACAAATAGGCTTCCATGTGCAAGAGGTAAAGTATTGTATTCTCTCAAGAGATTTCTGTAAAACATGGACGTATGTTTCATCAAGGACTTGTTTAAGGATTTGATTACCAAACTCAGCTTCTTTGTATTTATACTTTAATTCACATGTGTTTGCAGGTAAGTTTAATAATGACTTTTAGCTTTTATGTCATATGAGCTATAACTGAGAATCATAGAATATCAGGGTTGGAAGGGACCTCAGGAGGTCATCTAGCCCAACCCCCTGCTCAAAGCAGGACCAATCCCCAATTTTTGCCCGTGATCCCTAAATGGCCCCCTCAAGGATTGAACTCACAACCCTGGGTTTAGCAGGCCAATGCTCAAACCACTGAGCTATCCCTCCCCCCCCAAGACAACTCTATGGAAATATGTGAATCTAGTCCACCACTAATGTGCATGAGTCACTCCCGCTAGGAGTAAGCATGTGGATCTAATGATTATTGAATGCACCAATAACCAGGGGAGGCATGGGGTGCTCAGTACATTATTAGCTTAAGATTTACCACTTTTTCTTTTTTAATAATACAATATACACAACTGACATGGCTCACTGGCTCCTAATATTTTTGCGATCTTGATGTGGTCACAATCAACCTGGGGTTCTTTGTTGTTAATATTGTACAGTTTTCCAAAGTTTGTTTTCAAATAAATTCTCATAGATAATGTGCCTGGGATACAAAACATTTCTTAAAGTTTTTAGAAATCAATATAATGTATTTTAAATACAAAGAAAAAATGAAAGTCCCATCTGTGACAGATACGACAATATCCTGTAATATCTTAGTTAAACCTTGGTGAATTAAGTTTAATATATTGAATTAAGTTTAAGAATTTTAGGAGTTCATTGTATTAAAAGTGAAAATGTTTTGTTTTATTGTGGGATTGTATATAACTTCTGTAAGGAGAAGGCATGGCTAATATAAATCCTATGACGTGTTATGCACTTCAAAAAACTCATTGAATCAATGTGCTAGATAAACAAAGTAGGGAGATTCCCAAGAAATACTTAGAAGGAACAGAATGCAAATGACCCACTTCTGGATCCATCCCTTTGAAGGTATGGCTTGGGCAGAAACCCACTGTATGGTTATTTCCTATTCATGGTGGCTTCAAAGAGTGAGATGGGTTAAAAAAGTGACGCTCACAGAGCCATGAATCTGCTGAGCTGAAGCTCTGTTGAGCTTGTGACCATAGGGAAAACCCCTATGCAAGGTCTGAAGGACTTATCACCAACTATAGCCCTTGCTGGAGTTGGGGGTGATCTCCGGTAAGCTTATTAGCATGCATGCAAGTTCTTTCACTGTTTTTAATACATTTTCTGTATAATACTCTTCTTACCTTAAGAATAAAAGTGCTGGCTTAGGAAGAATTGTGGTTAATTATAACTGCATGCGATTAAACTGTCTACCATCTCTGAGTAGAGAAGTGAAGCAGACCTGTTTAGGCTGTCTATCTTTTGCTTGGGATGTCACAGTATAGTCAAGGGACTGTGCAGTCTGGAAATACCGCAGTCAGGAGAGAGAGAGAAACATGTGTTTCCACCCAAGAGAGACAATGATTGAGGAGTCGGAAGCTTTGCTTGACCATAGAGGGGGAATACAGGTGCAGTTGTCCTGAGCTGTGACACTGTATTATCTGTATATTACAAACCCAGGCAACTACACCAGCATAGCATATGTTAGAGCATAGCATTGAGCAAGAGCTAGTGATGGTTTCGGAACAAGTCACTTGTTAATGAGGTGATTTGATTTTGGAAATAATAGTACAACATTTTGATTTAAAGTAAGTCCCATTCTAAATTTTTAGATGTTATTTAGCAATACTAGAAGAAAGTCATGTTTGATTTAGTCACATTTATTTCCATTCTTGCATGCATGTTCTCTATATGTGTAGTCTAAATCTTAAAAATCACAAATGAAGTTCCTTGGGAAGGCACTGTCTCTCAGCCTGTATTTGTAAAGCTCTTTGCACTATGAGCCCCTGATTTTGATAGGAGCTTCTAGAAGGTAATGCAGTTTAAATGTAAAACAATTACAAACATGTGAAAGCACATGAAACATCCAGTACACTAAAAAAGTATTCCCAACCCAGACAGCCAAATTCCACCAAAGCCCACTGAAAATAAACTCAACCCTATCATCCCACACAACTTCCAGATAACCCATCCTCTTCAGAAAAAACTTGGGAGAACAGATGAATTTTACATGGTGGCCTCAAGGTCCCCAAATTTCAGCCCTGAAGGACCAAAGAGGGAAGTGAATTCCAAAGCCAAATACCTCTTGTCAAAAATGTTCTGCTGCCAGCTTCCTCCCATTCAAAGACCTCCTCCGATTTGATATACCATAATATTCCTATGGAAACTGCAGCAATTGGTGACATGGATAAGTAATATTAGGAAGGTATATTTAATATGTGTTGTGTGCCTTTTAATCCAATTGGATGGTTGGGAGCATAGAGTAGAAGAAACATCATGTGACAGCCCTGCGCTTCACAGACCACCACTAAGAGTTCCACAGCCTGATAGTGGTCCATAGGCCACAGTTGGAGAACTGCTAGTCAAAGTGACTGTGTAATTTAATGAAAAGGGGAAGCACAGATTAATAGCACACAAATGATATGAAATGTTACTTAATACTGTAATGTGAAATATTATGTGATTAAAAATATGAGGAAACAAAAAGTTAAGATTATTTTAAAATAGTAATGAATGTTCCTTGTCTTCATCAGGAAACCCATAATCCACTAGGACATTTTTCTATTGAATTTTGAAAATGTACTATTAAAAGTTAAAAATGTGTAAAGAGCTACAGAAAGAATCTTCTCAGTGTTTAAGGTCAGAAAATAAAGCTAATTCTTGGTCTCTGAACTGATCAAGAATGTGTGTAGCAGAGGAGGGTTTGTGGATCATTCTGTAAGCAGCAACAGCGATATGTACGAAACAAGGAATGGCGCTGGTGGATACTGAGGGTCATGTAGTTCTCTTATGATCATGGTTGAATACAGTGTTCCAAGGTCATCTAGAAGTGAAGTGTGAGTAGCTGCTGTGTCAAACTCTATAGTGCTGGATGCATCTTTTGCCTCAGACTGAACCCAAGCTTTCAATACAATGAACAAACTAAATCTCTGTGATATAAGAAAAATATCAATTCTTAAATTTTTAAAGAAAGGATCATACTCCGGTGGTAGAAATAAATGAGCTCTGAAGTCTTCTGTGCTGACTCTGAAAGAGGAGATGAAGATCACCTTCACCACTGAAAAAGTGTGAAAATAATTGTCTCAGATCTAAAGGAGAAAGAAAACAACTCTGTAAATCCCCTACACTATCAGTAAACCACTTCGGGCAAAGGATATCACATAAAAAATAGTTAGATCTGGTATATTTCAACATCTGACATGTACGTAGGCTTAACAGGGGAATACATAGAAAATGCATGCACTTTGAATCCTCTTACATCTCCCCAATCTCTGTGATAACAGGCACAGTGAGTTTCAGCAGAAAGAGGCCAGCTCCCAGGTTTGAACGTTAGGCATTCAGTGCGGTAAGAATGGACCCAAAGACTTTATAATCTAATTTGAAATGGGATGACCAGGATGGTGGCCATGACTATTTAATACATAGGGAGATAAGCGAGGTTACAAAAACAGAAAACACAGTGATAATGGGGGATTTCAGCTATCCCCATATTGACTGGGCACATGCCACCTCAGGATGGGATTCAGAAAGAAAATTTGTGGACCCCATTAATGACTGCTTCTTGGAGCAGCTTGTCCTGGAACTACCAAGTGGAGAGCCAATTCTTGACTTGGTCCTGGCCCAAGAGGTGAATATAGCTGAACCCCTCAGTTACAGCAACCATAATGTAATTAAGTTTAACATCCTTATGGGGGAACATACCAAAGAAGCCCACCACGGTAACATTAAACTTCAAAAAGGGGAGCTACACAAAAATGAGGAGGCTAGTTAAATGGAAATTAAACAGCATCCTTTAGAAACTGGCAGTCAAAATCCTACTGAGGAAAATAGAAAGGAGCATAAACTGTGACAGTGTAAAAATATAATGAGGCAGGCCAAAAAAAGAATCTGAAGAGCAACTAGCAAAAGATACAAAAATGAAAAGCATAGAATCATAGAATATCAGGGTTGGAAGGGACCCCAGAAGGTCATCTAGTCCAACCCCCTGCTCGAAGCAGGACCAATTCCCAGTTAAATCATCCCAGCCAGGGCTTTGTCAAGCCTGACCTTAAAAACCTCTAAGGAAGGAGATTCTACCACCTCCCTAGGTAACGCATTCCAGTGTTTCACCACCCTCTTAGTGAAAAAGTTTTTCCTAATATCCAATCTAAACCTCCCCCACTGCAACTTGAGACCATTAGTCCTCGTTCTGTCATCTGCTACCATTGAGAACAGTCTAGAGCCATCCTCTTTGGAACCCCCTTTCAGGTAGTTGAAAGCAGCTATCAAATCCCCCCTCATTCTTCTCTTCTGCAGGCTAAACAATCCCAGCTCCCTCAGCCTCTCCTCATAACTCATGTGTTCCAGTCCCCTAATCATTTTTGTTGCCCTTCGCTGGACTCTCTCCAATTTATCCACATCCTTTTTGAAGTGTGGGGCCCAAAACTGGACACAGTACTCCAGATGAGGCCTCACCAATGTCGAATAGAGGGGAATGATCACGTCCCTCGATCTGCTCGCTATGCCCCTACTTATACATCCCAAAATGCCATTGGCCTTCTTGGCAACAAGGGCACACTGCTGACTCATATCCAGCTTCTCGTCCACTGTCACCCCTAGGTCCTTTTCCGCAGAACGGCTGCCTAGCCATTCGGTCCCTAGTCTGTAGCTGTGCATTGGGTTCTTCCGTCCTAAGTGCAGGACCCTGCACTTATCCTTATTGAACCTCATCAGATTTCTTTTGGCCCAATCCTCCAATTTGTCTAGGTCCTTCTATATCCTATCCCTCCCCTCCAGTGTATCTACCACTCCTCCCAGTTTAGTATTATCCGCAAATTTGCTGAGAGTGCAATCCACACCATCCTCCAGATCATTTATGAAGATATTGAACAAAACCGGCCCCAGGACCGACCCTTGGGGTACTCCACTTGATACCGGCTGCCAACTAGACATGGAGCCATTGATCACTACCCTTTGAGCCTGACAATCTAGCCAGCTTTCTACCCACCTTATAGTGCATTCATCCAGCCCATACTTCCTTAACTTGCTGACAAGAATACTGTGGGAGACCGTGTCAAAAGCTTTGCTAAAGTCAAGAAACAATACATCCACTGCTTTCCCTTCATCCACAGAACCAGTAATCTCATCATAAAAGGCGATTAGATTAGTCAGGCATGACCTTCCCTTGGTGAATCCATGCTGGCTGTTCCTGATCACTTTCCTCTCATGCAAGTGCTTCAGGATTGATTCTTTGAGGACCTGCTCCATGATTTTTCCAGGGACTGAGGTGAGGCTGACTGGCCTGTAGTTCCCAGGATCCTCCTTCTTCCCTTTTTTAAAGATGGGCACTACATTCGCCTTTTTCCAGTCATCCGGGACTTCCCCGGTTCGCCACGAGTTTTCAAAGATAATGGCCAATGGCTCTGCAATCACAGCCGCCAATTCCTTCAGCACTCTCGGATGCAACTCGTCCGGCCCCATGGACTTGTGCACGTCCAGCTTTTCTAAATAGTCCCTAACCACCTCTATCTCCACAGAGAGCTGGCCATCTCTTCCCCATTTTGTGATGCCCAGCAATTTTTTTTTAAAGTACATCAGAGGCAGGAAGCGGGGCCACTGGACAATTGAGGTGCTAAAGAAGCACACAAGGGAGACAAGGCCTTTGTGGAGAAGCTAAATGAATTCTTTGCATCAGTCTTCACTGCAGAGGATGTGAGGGAGATTCCCATCTTTTTAGGTGACAAATCTGAGGCACTGTCCCAGATTGTGGTGTCAATAGAGGAGGTTTTGGAAAGCATTGATAAATTATACATAACAAGTCACTAGGACCAGATTGTTTCACCCAAGAGTACTGAAGGAATTCAAATAAGAAATTGCAGAACTGTGGTATGTAACCCATCACTTATGTCAGCCTCTGTATCAGATGACTGGAGGATAGTAAATGTAATGCTGATTTTTTAAAAAAGGCTCCAGAGATGATCCTGAAAGCCTAACTTCAGAACCAGACAAACTGGTTGTAAAAAACAGAATAGTGAAGAACAGAATTATAAGGTACATAGATGAACACGATATGTTAGGGAAGAGTCAGCATGGCTTTTGTAAATGGAAATCATGCCTCACCAATCTACTAGAATTCTTTAGGGGATGTCAAAAAGGAGTGGACAAGGATGATCCATTTGATACAGTGTACTTGGACTTTCAGAAAGTCTTTGACAGGGTCTTTCATCAAAGGCTCTTAAGGAAATGAAGCAGTCATCAGATAAAAGGGAAGCTCTTCTCATAGGTCATTAATCTTCTGGTTAAAAGATAGGAAACAAAGGATATGAATAAATAGTTTTCACGGTGGAGAGAGGTAAATAGTGGGGTCCTCCAAGGATCTCCTAGTGAGACCAGTTCTCTTCAACATACTCATAAATAATCTGGAAAAGGGGGTAAACAGTGAGGTGGCAAAGTTGGCGGATGATACAAAATTACTCAAGATAGTTAAGCATAAAATTGACTAGGAAGAGTTAAAAAGGGATCTCACTAATCTGGGTGACTGGGCAAGAAAATGGCGGATGAGATTCTGTATTGATAAATGCAGAATAATACACATGGGAAAATATAGTCATAGAATAATAGAATATTTGGGTTGGAAGAGACCTCAGAAGTCATCTAGTCCAAACCCCTGCTCAAAGCAGGACCAACACCAACTAAATCATCCCAGCCAGGGCTTTGTCAAGCTGGGCCTTAAAAACCTCTAAGGATGGAGATTCCACCACGTCCCTGGGTAACGCATTCCAGTGCTTCACCACCCTCCTCGTTAAATAATGTTTCCTAATATCCAACCTAGACCTCCCACTGCAACTTGAGACCACTGCTCCTAGTTCTGTTATCTGCCACGACTGAGAACAGTTGAGATCTATCCTCTTTGGAACCCTCTTTCAGGTAGTTGAAAGCAGCTGTCAAATCTCCCCCTCATTTTTCTTTTCTGCAGACTAAACAATCCCAGTTCCCTCAGCCTCTCCTCATAAGTCATGTGTTCCAGTCCCCTTATAATTTTTGTTGCCCTCCGCTGGACTTTTTCCAATTTTTTCACATCCTTCTTGTAGTGTGGGGCCCAAAACTGGACACAGTACTCCAGATGAGGCCTTACCAATCTCAAATAAAAGGGAACGATCACGTCCCTCAGTCTGCTGGCAGTGCCCTTACTTCTACATCCCAAAATGCCATTGGCCTTCTTGGCAAGAAGGGCACACTGTTGACTCATATCCAGCTTCTCATCCACTGTAACCCCTAGGTCCTTTTCTGCAGAACGGCTGACTAGCCATTCGGTCCCTAGTCTGTAGCGGAGCATGGGATTCTTCCTTCCTAAGTGCAGGACTCTGCACTTGTCCTTGTTGAACCTCATCAGATTTCTTTTGGCCCAGTCCTCCAATTTGTCTAGGTCCCTCTGTATCCTATCCCTATCCTCCAGCGTATCTACCTCTTCTCCCAGTTTAGTGTCATCTGCAAACTTGCTGAGGGTGCAATCCACGCCATTCCCCAGATCGTTAATGAAGATATTGAACAAAACTGGCCCCACGACCGACCCTAGGGGCACTCCGCTTGATACAGGCTGCCAACTAGACATGGAGCCACTGATCACTACCCATTGAGCCCGACAATCTAGCCAGCTTTCTAGCCACCTTATAGTCCATTCATCCAGCCCATACTTCTTCAACTTGCTGGCAAGAATACTGTGGGAGACCGTGTCAAAAGCTTTGCTAAAGTCAAGGAATAACTCGTCCACTGCTTTCCCCTCATCCACAGAGCCAGTTAACTCATCATCAAAGGTAATTAGATTAGTCAGGCATGACTTGCCCTTGGTGAATCCATGCTGACTGTTCCTGATCACTTTCCTCTCCTCTAAGTGCTTCAGAATTGATTCCTTGAGGACCTGCTCCATGATTTTTCCAGGGACTGAGGTGAGGCTGACTGGCCTGTAGTTCCCTGGATCATCCTCCTTCCCTTTTTTAAAGATGGGCACTACATTAGCCTTTTTCCAGTTGTCCGGGATCTCCGCCGACCTCCATGAGTTTTCAAAGATAATGGCCAATTGCTCTGCAATCCCATCCGCCAACTCCTTTAGCACTCTCGGATGCAGCGCATCCGACCCCATGGACTTGTGCTCATCCAGCTTTTCTAAATAGTCCCAAACCACTTCTTTCTCCACAGAGGGCTGGTTACCTCTTCCCCATGCTGTGCTGCCCAGTGCAGTAGTCTGGGAGCCGACCTTGTTTGTGAAGACAGAGGAAAACAAAGCAATGAGTACATTAGCTTTTTCCACATCCTCTGTCACTAGGTTGCCTCCCTCATTCAGTAAGGGGCCCACACTTTCCTTGACTTTCTTCTTGTTCCTAACATACCTGAAGAAATCCATTTTGTTAATTTTAACATTTCTTGCTAGCTGCAACTCCAAGTGTGATTTGGCCTTCCTGATTTCACTCCTGCATACCTGAGCAATATTTTTATACTCCTCCCTGGTCATTTGTCCAATCTTCTACTTCTTGTAAGCTTCTTTTTTGTTTTTAAGATCAGCAAGGATTTCACTGTTAAACCAAGCTGGCCGCCTGCCATATTTACTGTTCTTTCTACACATTGGGATGGTTTGTCCCTGTTACCTCAATAAGGATTCTTTGAAATACAGCCAGCACTCCTGGACTCCTTTCCCCCTCATGTTATTCTCCCAGGGGATCCTGCCCATCAGTTCCCGGAGAGAGTCAAAGTCTGCTTTTCTGAAGTCCAGGGTCTGTATTCTGCTGCTCTCCTTTCTTCCTTGTGTCAGGATCCTGAACTCGACCATCTCATGGTCACTGCCTCTCAGGTTCCCATCCACTTTTGCTTCCCCTACTAATTCTTCCCGGTTTGTGAGCAGCAGGTCAAGAAGAGCTCTGTCCCTAGTTGGTTCCTCCAGCACTTGCACCAGGAAATTGTCCCCTACACTTTCCAAAAACTTCCTGGATTGTCTGTGCACTAGTCACTAGTATACATACAAAATGATAGTGACTAAATTAACTGTAACCGCTCAAAAAAGAGATTTTTGAGACCTCCTGGACAGTTCTCTGAAAACATCTGCTTAGTGTGCAGTAGCAGTCAATAAACTTAACAGAATGTTAGAAACCATTCGGAAACGGATGGAAAACAAGAGAGAAAATATAATGCCACTGTATAAATCCACAGTATGCTCCCACCTTGAATATTGCATGGCATTCTGGTTGCCTCGTCTCAAAAAAAGATATGTTTGAATTGAAAAAATTGCAGAGAAGGCAATAAAAATGATGAGGGATCTGGAACAGCTTTCATGTGAGGAGAGATTCAAAAGGCTGGGACTGTGCATCGTAGGAAAGAGACGACAAAGAGGGTCTATGCTACGGAAAAAGTGAATTAGGAAGTGTTATTTACCCCTCCACATAACACAAGAACTAGGCGTCACCCAATGAAATTAATAGGCAGCACGTTTAAAACAAACATAAGGAGTACTATTTCACACAATGCACAATCAACCTGTGGAACTTGTTGCCAGGAGACATTGTGAAGGTCAAAATTATAACTGGGTTCAAAAAAAGAATTGGATAAGTTCATGGAGGATAGGCCCATCAGTGGCTATTATCCAAGATGGTCAGGGCCTCAACCCCATGCTGTGGGTGTCCCTAAATCTCTGACTGCTAGAAGCCCTGTTTTATTCATTCTCTCTGTAAAATCTGGCACTTGCCACTGTTGGAAGGCAGGATACTGGGCTAGCTGGACCATTGGTCTGACCTAGTACGGCATTCTTATGCTCATATTGGCTGACTTTTATGGAAGCAACACACTAAAAAGGAGTCTTGAGTAGATGGGTAGTGCTTTGTGAATTAGTTTGGAAAGGATGTTCCATGAAAAGGGGACAAGATGGAAGAAATCACATATATTTTCATGGGAGAAACAAAATGTGCTATGAAGCCTAATATTTATTTTTCCAAACTTTTTGCTTAGTGGCCTCCTACCATGAGTTTTTAAACTTTTGCATGTGATTCTGAATAGTGCTGCAAAGGATTTTGCATGCCAAGTTTCAAGTAGGTTGCTCCTATTGTTTAGTTCCTTTTGACTTTCTGTTAAATGGACACTGTCTAGAATGGTTAAACCAAAAATGTTCTCTACAGGAGTATTGTGGATTATTTGTTCCTGCATAGTATGTTAGTTTTTTTCTTCTTTCTGTCTAATTATGTAAATACTGTGAACAGGTAATATTATAAAGCTTAAAGATTAACTGCTGTTACAGAACGTGTTGGACCTTTAGAGGCAGGCTTATGGCTTGGCAGAACCTTAGTCAAGCAAATAGATGTTCTGGGGCTCACAGGTCCCAGGAATCATGTGATTATAGATGATAACAGGGACCTGCTGGCAAGCAGAAAATAGGATATTTAAAGAACGTCCTCTTCCCCAGTGTGGAGAGGGACCTGGGTGAGGAGCTTCTGAATCTTCTTCTTTGGGAGTCTTACCAGTAACCCCATGTGTTAGTAAGAGAATTGTAATGCCATCCCATCAGAGGAGAAGGCAGGGAAGGATCCTTAGAGGGGTTGTGGCAAGAATCATGTGAGAGGGCCACAGGGAAAGCTTTCGAGGTAGGAGATTAAGAAACTCGGAGGCGAGGGTAAAATTTTGGATGATTATTTGTTGGTCGTGGCCTAAGTGTGTGTGACTACTCATGTTCTTTAAGTTAAGTACATGCTTAAATGCTTTACTTGATTAGGACCAGAGTGCTTAGTTCTTTGCAGGGTCAAGCCCACAGAGCTTGATCCAAAGCCCTCTGAAATAAATGGAAATGTTCCAATTGACTTCAATAGGCTTTGGATCAGGCCCATAGTTCTGCACAAGTGAAATGAAATATTATGTATAATAAAACTCATCCTCAGGTTTGGTGAGAAACAAAGTCAAGGTCAGTATTTTCTGTGGTCAGTAAAAAGAGAAGCCCCATGTTATTAAATTATTTTTAATGGAGGTTTAACATCAAAGATTTTGCACACTTTCATTAGCATTAGAACCAGCATTTTTGCAAATGCCTTCAGAGTTGGAAATCACACTATACTTGTTAGGTGAAAATGATGAAACAGAACCACATTGAGTTTTAGCTCTAAATTTCTAATTGGGTGAAAAATAGCACACAGTACATGGAACTTAGGAGAAAAATAATTGAGGATGCTTTAAGAGTATATTGGGATATCTACCTTTGAAGGGGCATTTGGAATAGGTTATAAGCATGTTTATATCAGACAAATCTTTGTAATGGAAGGTTTAACCAGGCTTTAATGAAGCATTGGGGGCAGGAGGAGAGGGAAAACGTGTGTGAGAGGAGGTGAGAGGAGAAAGCACTTCCCGGTAAAGTGGTTAGTTGGTCAAATAAATGTATTAACTAGAGCTAATGTTATCACCAGTTATTCAAGATCTTCGAAAGGATAAAATGATTGAACTGCCCCACTTTGAGTAATGTCATAACAATACCAGTGTCATTGTAAGGTTTATTCCAGGTGTCTAAAAGCTCCATGGGACTAAACAGCTAAGCGCCAAGACATGCAAATAGAACTTGGGGCTAACATTGTCTACCAAGGGCACTATATAAATAAGCCCATTTCTTTGACATAATCTACCTTCAGTCACTTCATCAACATTTAATACAAATACATCACATATTTTAAAAGAGGCAAATAAACCTTAGTACCTACTTAATAGAGGAAGGGTAGAGAGAGAGTCAGAGACAGTGTTGCGTTCAGCTTATTAAATTTGTGAGGCACTAACACATCAAGCTAATGGGTGCATTATAAGAACATAGCAATGGAACTTTAACTGAACTTCAGTTTTTACACCTGCAAATGTTATTCCTTGGAAGCTTTTGAATAAGTGTGGTTAATGTTATCTAGCCAATTTTGAGTTCCCAAAAATGTGAGCTTTACTTTTATAACATTCTGAATTTTGGAGGGTTCAGAACTGCAACTGTAGTTTGATCTCTGAATGCTCTTCTCCTATCCAGCAAGTGTCTGCTGAGGGAGTGTTAGCTTTGGCTAAAATCCAGGACATTTCCCTTAAATTTTGTTTCTCTTTCCCTACCTCCTGCTAAATTTCTGTTTCTCCTATCTGCTGTTGTAGCAATAATTATATTTCCTATTTTGTATTTCCTATCCTTTCATTGGCAGGAGTTTGAGGGGTAAAATTTTCAAAAGCACCTAAGTGGATTAGGCTCATAAGTCCTGTTGACTTTAAATGGGATTTAGGTTTCTAAGTCACTTGGGCATTTTTGAAAATGTTACCTGTAATATTTAACATCTCATCTTGAATTTCAAAATCTTATATGGAGGGACTCTGTTACTTTAAGAAAGTTAAAGAATTTTTCATTGCAGTAACCATCCCATGGTTATTGGTATAGATTTGTGTTTTCTATCATTTCTATCTACTTGTTTGATCCTGCACTATATTTAGCAAATACTGATTGAAATCCCTTCTACTCACTGCAAATGCTTTGCTACTCCTTTAGGTTTCTGCTACACTTTGGTTTCATGATCATTCAGGGAATTTATTTTTGTGTAGATAGTCTCAAGTGTACCTTCCAAATTAGACATTTTTATCTGAAGTCCTTTTGTTTTCCTATGTAGTCACTTTGAGAGTTCTGCAGTCTGGTGGAAAAGGGGAAGAACTGGATAACTGAGATTTAGGCATGTTTTTTGGATTCCCTTTGGTTTTGGCTGACTTTTGGCAGGATTTCTTGGCACTGGGACTGAGGCATAATGTACATAGTTGCTGCTGAGCTTCGAAACTTGATATTACTTAGGTTATGAGTATTCTGGGTCTTGGTTTTGCAACAGGGCCATCCTCATTACTGCTCTGACAGGCAAGATGAAGAGCAATAAGTATGAAGGTTTTCTGTCTCCTTTATTCCTGCCTTTAGATTCCTGCCTCGCTCAACAACATGCAGGAGAATGGCCCTTGTGGCTCTAGCTGGTACCATTTGTCTCTTGACCAGAGGAGGCTAATGAAAAAGAAAAAAAGAGAAAAAAACAAAAAACACCACCTGAACTGTACTTTGCACAGTGATACTTTTCCATGGGGCCTATAGGGTTTTCTTCTGTTCTCACTGACAGAAACCTCCACTAACTCCGTGTACCAAGGCAATAGCTGAAGCTCTTTCAGAATCTGTGACATACAAAACCTTTAAGTGGGAGCCCTCCTGCAAGGGTAGAGTCTTTTCTGAAGCTGCGGCGAAACACTGCATCTCCTTTGAATGCCTCCTTAGTGAGGCATTCAAGACTGAGGTGATTATTGCTGGGGGTGCAAAAGACAAAAACAGCATTTTTCACCTACCCAAAGGAAAGCAAAGCTCTCCGATATGAAAGGAGGTTCTCCACAAAAAGGCCTGGCTCTCAGAGGAAGAGATACTTCAAGAATTCCATGAGGTAAAGACTCTTAACTATCAAACCGATATGAAAGGAGGTTCTCCACAAAAAGGCCTGGCTCTCAGAGGAAGAGATACTTCAAGAATTCCATGAGGTAAAGACTCTTAACTATCAAACCCATACCCTTTCCTCATGGTGCTTCAGTGGATAGTAAGTTCTTCCTGCCTGCTAAAAAAAACAACCAAAAAACAAAAGAAAAAAAATAAACCTCTTACCAGGAGACTTAACCTCTGAGGCTCCTTCCTCTGTTTCCAGACATTTATTTGGAGTGAATACAAATCTTCCTCTTAGTAAAAAGATCTGCTTCTACCCTTGCCCTCTTGAGTTTTTGTGACATGTCTGATGGTCTACAGTTCAGAAGAGGGAGATGTGTCCCGTAACTGTGAATCTGAGAGGCACCCTATACACACCCGGCAGGGTGTCTCAAGTGAATTAGGAATACTTGCTGGGGTAAGGGTTTTTTTTTTGTGGTATTCCCTCCATGTGCATCCCACCTTGTAACAATCAGAGATACCATCTCTCCTGAGGTCATTTTTGTGTGTTGTTTTTTGTCTTTATGTAAGCGAGGGAATAGTCCTGCTAGTGTGGGGAACTTTCCTGGCTTCTGCACTACCCCGGTGAAGAGGGCTAGTGAAAGGATCTGAGTCCTCGCTCCCACTTCCTTTACCCAGTGGCCTCCCTGCCCTTGAGGACTCCCCTTCCACTCTCCTGTCTGGCAGAGTCCTCGTAACCCCAACAAGGCTGGGCCCAGGATTCCTGGGGGGCTCGACCCCCAACCCTGCTGCGGTCACCTAGGACACGGGCTAAGGTGTCCCGACTCAGGGGTACTCTCTCTGCACTAGGCACTTCTCTGACCCACTGATTATGACATACAATTTGAAGCAAATGCAAGTTATTTAATCAACAATGAATTTAAAAAAGAATAAGGGGAAATGGGAAAGGTTAAAGGAAACACATCAACCCGCTCTGTGGCAGGCAACATCACAAACAGTGTCTCTGGAACGTCAGGGCAGTTCACAGTCTGTTCCTTGTAAGTCCCAGGCCTTCTTCTCAGGCTCTGGCTGTGCTGCAGGGTTGCTGTGGGTTGGACACTTGCTCTGGTGGTGGGCAGAGGCTCTAGGTGGCAGGGCCCTTCTTCCCAGTGTTGCCCCTGCCCTGTTGGGGTTACCAGTCCCCCTTTGAGTCTGACCTGCAGAGCCTCCTGGCTGAGGCGTCTCCCTGTGCTGGGCCCACTGCCCAGGGTCCCCCCTCTCTCTCCCCAGCTGCTCACGATACCCGGCTCTGGACGGCTGCAGCCCCGGCTCCAGCCCCAGCTCCAGCTCCACTCTGTCTCTGCACGGCTGCTTCTCTGGCCCCTCTGGCTCTGGTTGCTACAGCTCTCCTCCCAGGACAGGTCTGCTCTGCAGGCTGCTTCTGTGACTCTGCTCCCAGCACTGACCTGCTTCCTGGGCTACTTTTCTGACCCCTCTGGCTCTGGTTGCTATAGCTCTGCTCCCAGGGCAAGTCTGCTCTCTCTGGGCTGTGCCTCTGGCTTTGGGGCCACAGCTCTGCTCCCAGGACAGGGTCTGCTCTCTCTGGGCTGCTTTTCTGGTCCCTCTGGATCTGACCCAGCTCTGCTCCCCAGCTTAGCTTGGACCCCTGTTTTCTCCTTAGCTCGGCCCCACTCTGTCTGACCCAGGCAAATCCAGCTCACATGGAGGATGGGACCTCCCTGGCCTCCTGACTCCCTGATTAGCCTGCCCGTCCTCTCATTCAGGCTGACCTGAAGCATTGGCCTCTCCCCATTGTTCCTGGGGACTGTCAGTCTCAGGGTCCTGATTCCCCATCGACCCTTCCCCTTTGAGTACTGGGAGCTAGCCACTAAAACACCCCTACTGAATGTTAGTAAGGGGGCAACAGTCCCCTTACGTTTGTTTTTCCCTAAATCTGCTCAAGGACAATATATGCTCCCACAGGATTTTAGGAGCAAGTGATTCTTCTCCCCTGGAGTGGATTTCATGGTTACGGCTTCCTCAAAAGAGACAAGCATTATTATGGATTCTAAAAAAGAAGAGGAGTACTTGTGGCACCTTAGAGACTAACCAGTAAGCTTTCGTGAGCTACAACTCACTTCATCGGATGCATTCAGTGGAAAATACAGTGAGGAGATTTATATACACACAGAACATGAAAAAATGGGTGTTTATCATACACATTGTAAGGAGAGTGATCACTTAAGATGAGCTATTACCAGCAGGAGAGTGGAGGGGGGGAGAAAACCTTTTGTAGTGATAATCAAGGTGGGCCATTTCCAGCAGTCAACAAGAACGTCTGAGGAACAGTGGGGGGGGGGGAATAAACAAGGGGAAATAGTTTTACTTTGTGTAATGACTCAACCACTCCCAGTCTCTATTCAAGCCTAAGTTAATCGTATCCAATTTGCAAATTAATTCCAATTCAGCAGTCTCTCGTTGGAGTCTGTTTTTGAAGTCTTTTTGTTGAAGAATTGCCACTTTTAGGTCAGAAATCGAGTGACCAGAGAGATAGAAGTGTTCTCCGACTGGTTTATGACTGTTATAATTCTTGACATCTGATTTGTGTCCATTTATTCTTTTACGTAGAGACTGTCCAGTTTGACCAATGTATATGGCAGGGGAGCATTGCTGGCACATGATGGCATATATCACATTGGTAGATCTGCAGGTGAATGAGCCTCTGATAGTCTGGCTGATGTGATTAGGCCCTATGATGGTGTCCCCTGAATAGATATGTGGACACAGTTGGCAACGGTCTTTGTTGCAAGGATAGGTTCCTGGGTTAGTGGTTCTGTTGTGTGGTGTGTGGTTGCTGGTGAGTATTTGCTTCGGGTTGGGGGCTGTCTGTAGGCAAGGGCTGGCCTGTCTCCCAAGATTTGTGAGAGCGATGGGTCGCCCTTCAGGATAGGTTGTAGATCCTTGATGATGCGTTGGAGAGGTTTTAGTTGGGGGCTGAAGGTGACAGCTAGTGGCGTTCTGTTATTTTCTTTGTTGGGCCTGTCTTGTACTAGGTGACTTCTGGGTACTCTTCTGGCTCTGTCAATCTCTTTCTTCACTTCAGCAGGTGGGTATTGTAGTTTTAAGAATGCTTGATAGAGATCTTGTAGGCGTTTGTCTCTGTCTGAGGGGTTGGAGCAAATGCGCTTGTATCTTAGAGCTTGGCTGTAGACAATGGATCGTGTGGTGTGTCCTGGATGAAAGCTGGAGGCATGTAGGTAGGACTAGTGGTCAGTAGGTTTCCGGTATAGGGTGGTGTTTATGTGACCATCGCTTATTAGCACCGTAGTGTCCAGGAAGTGGATCTCTTGTGTGGACTGGTCCAGGCTGAGGTTGATGGTGGGATGGAAATTGTTGAAATCATGGTGAAATTCCTCAAGGGCTTTTTTTCCATGGGTCCAGATGATGAAGATGTAATCAGTATAGCGCAAGTAGAGTAGGGGCGTTAGGGGACAAGAGCTGAGGAAGTGTTGTTCTAAGTCGGCCATAAAAATGTTGGCATACTGTGGGGCCATGTGGGTACCCATAGCAGTGCCGCTGATTTGAAGGTATACATTGTCCCCAAATATGAAATAGTTATGGGTGAGGACAAAGTCACAAAGTTCAGCCACCAGGTTTGCCCTGACATTATCGGGGATAGTGTTCCTGTTAGCTTGTAGTCCATCTTTGTGTGGAATGTTGGTGTAGAGGGCTTCTACATCCATAGTGGCCCGGATGGTGTTTTCAAGAAGATTATCACTACAAAAGGTTTTCTCCCCCGCCTTCCACTCTTCTGCTGGTAATAGCTCATCTTAAGTGATCACTGTCCTTACAGTGTGCATGATAAACACCCATTTTTTCATGTTCTGTGTGTATATAAATCTCCTCACTGTATTTTCCACTGAATGCATCCGATGAAGTGAGCTGTAGCTCACGAAAGCTTATGCTCCAATAAATTGGTTAGTCTCTAAGGTGCCACAAGTCTTCCTTTTCTTTTTGCGAATACAGACTAACATGGCTGCTACTCTGAAACCTGTGGATTCTAACATCAGCTTAAACGATCTGTAAGTGCGAAAAATGGAGTTGATCATCTTTCTTCCAAGTTAATTATTTGCTGGCTGGATGAGCTGCAAGGGTTACAATTAATTAAAGACCATGGCATCTCTATCTTCCTTTCATCTGAAAGATTTTACTAAGGCTTTCTAATATGCCTTTAGCGCAACTATTTTTTTAAAATCAGCTAGAACTCTACAAGTCTGAAACTTTCTATAAAATAACATAATATGCTTCAAAAGGTCATATAATCAGAAAATGGCTTGCATATACATAGAATGTGATAATGTAATTAAAGACTCAAAAAATGCATACTCACAAAGGGACTGAATGAGTCCTGGTGATTCCTAACTTTTGATTGACTCACTTTGTAACCTTTTCACACAGTTTTTTTTAAATGGAATTTTCTTTGGGTTTTTAAAATAAGCAAATTGAAAAAACGGTTCCATTATGCGGAACAGTGTTGACCCTCACGTGGTTCATTAACGGATTAGGATCTTGAGATGCACAGCACAGACCTCTTCCACTTGAGTTGAGTAACTGCTAGCTATAGTAGGCTGCTAAGCCTTGTGTGGACCAGACACTAGAAAGGGACGAGACACACACTTTGTCAGTGGGCTTTGTAGGTATTTGCTAGGCAGCAGAGGAGTATTAAGGCTTGGAAATTCTGGGTTCTATTCCAAAATATGAAGAGGCGTGTGAGCTCGTGGTTACCAACCTTACTGCCTTGTCACCCAGGTCCTGTCCAGTTTTCCCCACACCACTCTTATCCCCTGCTCTGCAGCTGGCATCTTCTCTTCTCTTCTCTTCTCTTCTGCTTCTGCTTCTGCTTCTGCTTCTGCTTCTGCTTCTGGCCATCTTTCCCTTTCACTAGCTCCTAGAATGGTTTCCTGCATTTCAGCTTCACTTTCTCTCTCACTTTTAGTTTTAGGGTCTTTTAATCAAAACTAGAATGTGATAAATTCAACTACAGGGATATCTCTTAGATCCCTTTCCATTCCCCTTCCAACTGACCTTAAAAATTACAAATACTGTATGTTGAAGGTAATCAGTCTACTTTCTTAATGCTGGAGAGACAAGGTGGATGAAGTAATACCTTTAATTGGATTTAATGCTTGATAATTTTACCATCTTTCAGTTTTCCTAGTGGAGGTCAAATCTGTCTGTCTGAAGGGATTTTTAGATACAAAACGTGGATTCATGGTGTTTTAATTTATTATAAAACCAGTGTGAAAAAGGATGGAAATTAGTTTAATCTCTTACAATGGGCTCCTATAATTCTATTAGCATAAATCACTGTTTTAAACTTAAAAACGAGGAGTCCTTGTGGCACCTTAGAGACGAAGGAACAAATTTATTTGGGCATAAGCTAATTGAATTGGCCTCGTTAGCACTGACCCCCCCCCCTTGGTAAGGCAACTCCCATCTTTTCAAGTGCTGTATATTTGTACCTGCTTACTGTATTTTCCACTCCATGCCTCTGATGAAGTGGGTTATAGCCCATGAAAGCTTATGCCCAAATAAATTTTTTAGTCTCTAAGGTGCCACAAGGACTCCTCATTGTTTTTACTGATACAGACTAACACGGCTACCCCTCTAAAACCTGTTTTAAACTTGATGGCCGCTGCAGTTGTAAAGGCATAATGCCAGTTTTAATTAAACACAGAGGTCAGTACATTTCCTGGTGGTCAAGGTTTTTCTGAATTTAAGATTTGAAGAGTTCTAAGTGATTAAAAAAAAAACTGAGTTCAAGAGCGTATCAGAAAAATTCACAGATGAATGAGGAAGGTAGCCCAATCAGGACATGCCATAGCCTTCAACTGTAACTCTTTAATTTAAGTAGTCAGAATATCCTCTAGAGCTTAGGAGTCAAGTTATACATAACCAGAAAAGAGGTATTTATGTGTATGGTATGTCAAGTACATTATATGTGTTTCAAATCTTGTGGCCAGATATGCCTTGTCATGCCCTCTATTCTTTTCTAAAAAAGACTTATCAGAGGTTAGAAAAGACTGAATCAGATGCAACCTATTTTTCATGGGGTTTGCATGTGTATTGAATGCTTGTACTTTTAGAAGGTTTCATTTGTTACCCATTCCACTTGGCTGTCACCACTTCCCTTTTATACATATCATTCTGTATGTTTTAATAATAATGAATGTCTTTTTATTATAAAAACTATGTAAGGTGGCATAAAATTGATTAATATAAATTGGTTTAATGTCTGGGTATGGTTTTTCTGGTTGGGTATTTTTCAACAAATAAATGTTTGTGTGCAAGGTACTAAATGCTTCTAGGGATATTGTCAATTGTAATTTTTTGACACTATGTACAATTTTTGTTTGGATGGGTATTTGCTGTAGGCAATATCTCTAACTAAGAAATTTTTCCAGTTATAGAGACTTAAGCATTAAGCAGATTTAACTGGAGATATGCAGAAAAAGAAAAATGTCATCACTACTAACAGTATTTTTCAGGGTATAACTATGTATGTTAGTTTTACAAGTTCTGTTTAAACAATCTGTGAGAGTGCCATCTGGAGCCAACAACAAATTTATAGAAGAAAAAATAAATGTAAATTTTACAATTACTATGGACTAGAAATTTCCTAACTACGTATTTCAGAAAATTCTAATTTAATTTCAAACCACATTAAAATTTGAACTTAATAACAATATTTTATACATGTAGTCTCAATGGCTTTATGCTATGGCCAGCATGAGTAACATGTCCGTGTTTGTGCATGCTGGTTTCTCTTTGGATTCTTTTGGTCTGACCAGGTGATGTGAGCTTTCCTGGTAAACAGAACTTCTTGAGTTGTAAGCACGACCATATGAATTAAAATTTACCTCCTGCAATTTTAGCAGATTTCTATGATTACATGTAAATATTCTTCTGTTCCATCTGTACGAGATAATAATTCAGTGTGTTGTAACTTGGCTTTAAATAAGATTAGACTACCACTGACCATCATGATTTTGCATATCCACTCCCTTTTCCTAGAGAAAAGGTACAGTGTTTATGTAATGTCTGGATTAGTGGACTGGTTTAGCCTTAAGCTTTTCCTACATTGATTTTTGGGTTCAACTGCTGATTTTTGAAAGGCAAAATGAAAAACTGCCATTATTCAGTAGTGGAGGTGATCCTATGCTATCATTTGCTATAATACTATACTCCCAAATGGCAGGTTATGAATGTCAGTCTCTCTGCAATCTGCTTGGATTTTACTAATAGGCATTTTAAGTCTATACTCTTTTTTTTTCTTTTTGCCCATTTGATTTTAAGATTACAGGACTTGATGTCATGAAACAAAATCATAACTCTGTGCAAATTTTACTGGGGACTGTTGCCTGACACCGTCTCCTCAGGTATTCTGTGTTGGGCAGAGTCCTTTATGCTTAGCAGTAGGTTTCAGAGTTTGTGTTTCTCAGTCTTTGTAGCTCAAAATAGTGGAAAAAGTTCTAAGCTGTGCCTCCTGAATGGCCCTGCACAGCAGATGCAGGACAGGGTCGGAGGTAAAGATGGCCATCTTTCTTTTGCCTGGATTCTGTTGCAGGGGCCAAGACATCTCCCCGGCATAAATTAAAGTAACCCTGGGAGGGGCTCATAGCTTCCCCCTGGCTGCCTATGGGCTGCATTGGAACCCAGAATCACTGTGGCACTGAACACTCTGAGTATTCCCCCTTCCACTCCTGCCCGTGACATGTGCAGTATGTTGCGACCTGCAAAGAGGGGGGAGCATAGGTACACTTAGGCCATGTCTACGCTTATCGGAGATCGAAGCTGCTCTGATCAATGCAGCGGGGGTCGATTTAGTCGGTCTGGTGAAGATCTGCTAAATTGATGGCAGAGCGCTCTCCAGTTGACTCTGGTACTCCATCGGAACGAGAAGAGTAAGGTAAGTCGATGGAAGAGTATTTCCCTTTGATGCATCACAGTGTATTCACCGCAGTAAGTTGATCTAAGCTACGTTGACTCCAGTAACGTTATTCACATAGCTGGAGTAGCGTAACTTAGGTCGACTTACCATGGTAGTGTAGACAAGGCCTTACATTTGTCCAGTGCTGCTTCTGTGTCAGTGGAATTTTTCCCCTTAGCCCAGCCCATTGTGCCTTTTTTTTTTTTTTAAGGTCTTATACAACTCACCGTATAGGGGTGAGATGAAGGGAAAGAATCAGCCCCAGCAAGTGAAATAATCCGCTATATGTACATAATTTTAATTATCCAGCATTCTGATCTGGGTGAGACATGAAGGATCATGAGTTTACAGTTTGACATAAGATGCTGTGAGGAAACTGGATTTTACAGAGCCTTTTCTTCAAGACAGCAGCAAATCTCTGCCTCTACACTTACATTTCTGTGTTCCCATGAATCCTGAATTAATACTCTGTGTTATTTCAGGGATTGGTGATCATGTTGTCACAGGGTTCTCGCATTCTAATCAGATCATCCATAATTGGTATTTGCATGTGGGAATGACCAGTATTCTGTGCCATATAGCAGATGCAGTTTTTCCCTAAACCATCAATGATAATTTCCGTCAATGTGAATTGCTAAGGATCTTAGATGAATCCATTATTTCTGTCATTTTCTTGTCTGTCACAGGTAAACAGGACATGAATAAATGAACTTTTACTTCACATGTCTTCGCTTCCCCTCAGGACATGATGTGTTTGAGCTGTCAGCAGTTACTACACTCTTCCCTGACTTGGGTTTAAACACTGTTTTGTAATTCTTGTAGGTGCAATATCATTCATATTAGCTTTGGTGGTGTTGATTTTCCCTATGCTTGCCTCCAAAAGACATACAGCAGTGTGGCTTGGCTACCATATGCATAGTGATGAAGTAATTGAGTACTCTGATTATTTTGTTGCTGTAAGAGATCTTTTAGCAGTACAAATTTAACAAAGTAAACTAACATTTTTAATATTTTTTCTAGCTCACCAGGATTCTCTGATGGGTGAAAATCAGTACTTGAGGTCACTTTTGTAGAGTTCAACTTGACACCCTCAATTGAGAGAATGTGACCACAATTCAGGTTTCAGAGTAGCAGCCGTGTTAGTCTGTATCCGCAAAAAGAAAAGGAGTACTTGTGGCATCTTAGAGACTAACAAGTTTATTAGAGCATCAGTTACTCTGATGATGTATTTTTGGATTTAATTTTTGAGCTCCTTTTACCTAGATTTCTGGAGCATGGAACATAGGTTGGCATGTTCTTATGTTGTAGGTCCAGACATCAGTGTGTCATTTACAATGGCTGTACAATGCCTTAAAGCCTGGCAAAAGATTTGTTTACTTTCTTTTCAAACACTTATTGGTGTGAATGAGTACCAAAGGATAAACATGTGAATCTCTGTGGTATTAAACATGGCTAGCAGTGAACTTTGTGAACTTTTTTCAGAGTAACAGCCGTGTTAGTCTGTATTCGCAAAAAGAAAAGGAGTACTTGTGGCACCTTAGAGACTAACCAATTTATTTGAGCATGAGCTTTCGTGAGCTACAGCTCACTTCATCGCAGTGAGCTGTAGCTCACGAAAGCTCATGCTCAAATAAATTGGTTAGTCTCTAAGGTGCCACAAGTACTCCTTTTCTTTTTGTGAACTTTCTTTGTCTAATTTGATCTGCCCGTTTTCAGTCTGGCAACCTGTCCACTGAAAACTTGGTCATCAGCTGATTTGCTTGCTAAATTATCAACTAGTCTATTGTTACTGTAGCAGTCATGAGCAATCTATTATATTGGATAATTATGAGGTTATTATCCTGAATGTGCTTAAAACACATAATAGGTGCCTGTTAATGGAACAACAGTTTTTATAAATTGTAAAAATTAATAAATTAATATGAATAAATGTAAGAATCAGCTAATGCTTTCTCAGTTGTCTTGTTCAAATCTTGTAGATCAAAGCATAGTTTACTCCTGGGAGAATTATGCATCACTGCGCATGCACAGAATTCATGTCCCCTGCAGTTTTCTTTGCTTCCCCGCAGGAAAATTACTTCTGATGGGGAAGCAAAGGGAAACCTCAAGAGTGGTCACACGCTCCTCCCCGGCAGCTCAGGCAGGTTGTTTTGGGCACCCGGAACAGCCAGTAGAGACATAAATCACTGCAGGGGGGCTGCGCGGTCGTGTGTGTGTGAGAGAAAGACATTCTATCCCTCTCTCATATTGTTGCGGCAGGCTCTGAATGGAGGGGTAGGGCTTTGGGGTGTTTCTGAGCAGATAGGCGTGGGGCAAGCTCTGTCCCTTCAGGCAGAGCAGAATGTAGTAGCCTGCCTCCTTAGTGAATTGTTCTTAGTGAATTGTTACCATTGTCTTTGTGAATCCCCCAGGAGTATAAAACAGGTGTAAAAGTTTTAAGGCTCCTTTACATTGCCAGAGTGGTGTAAAGGAGCCTTATTGTAAGGACAGTCTGACTTATAAATGCTTATGGTGCTTTAGTGATTAGAACTGGTCTAACTTTTTGAACTGAAAACGTTTCCTATCAAAATATGCTCCATGAACTGTTTGCTACTGACCTTTCTGGAGATGGTCAGTGGCCAATATAAATTGTCAGTTTGATTTACCAACCTTCAATTGCTCTTCAGTTGCCTATTATGTAACACTGAGCATATGGCTGGATATATTTGTTGACTAATAACTAGAAATAAAGGGTCAAACCTAGCTACATTACTATTAGACAAAGGAGGTTTGGGGATTTCCTCTAATGCTCTCCACTCCCATTCTCCATCCATTGCATTATGGTTTAAATGAATTACCAAAATAATTGAAACCAGCGTGATTATACTATGTTATTTTGACAAATGCAGAATTTTGCAGAATTTTAAAATATTGTGCATAAAATTTTGGCACAGAATTCCTCCAGGAATAATAGGTGCACTGTTTTGTTAGCAAGAACTTTGTGTCTATGAAACTTGTTTCAACATTGGACAAGGTTTCTTGCACCAATTGGATGTTAGAATTATTTCAAGTTTTGTATTGGGTTAGTGAATGGTAATTACATGATATTATTTTTGGTTCTCTGGCTGAGTCTCATCCCCTGTGCTCAGAAATGTTAGAACAAAGTTATGTGACTCAGTTTCTCTAGAAGCATAGATTGCATTTAGTATGTTTTCTACTCTCCCAGTGTCCTATTAACTACGAATACAAATAAATCAACCTTCATCAACTGAGTCTGTCAGATTCTGGCAGGCAGTGGTTTAGTACATTTTATGTTCTTATCATTGTCCCAGTTTGTAGAAATTGTACTATTATTGGATATTTCTCCCCATACTATATTTGACTGTTGCTTTATTAGAAAATCAATAGGTCTGTATTTCTGGCAGAAGCTTGCACTGCCTTAAGCTAGTAATCTACCTTCTGGAATTCTGCAAGTTTTATTATTTTCAGGGAACTAATTCAGTTTTTTGTCTGAGCCTCACATTATAAAGAGCAAGGACCTTTCCATGAGAGAGACCTGTTAATGGAACCTGGGCACCTGGGTGCTGACCTTAGGGACAAGTATTAATTGATGATATGGAGATATAGCCACACTCCTGTGATCTCCGGCCACATTTCATCTCTAAGCAAGTAGGTATGTTGTTTGTCCCTGTGCCTAATTGGTAAAGTAATCCCAAAATGTTTTACCTTAAACTTTTCTACTCCACCATACGATAGTGAGCCATATCCACAGACTTCTGCCCCTTCTTCTCTGATCCTTCACCTTCAACCACAATATGAAATTTGTTTCTGTAAAGGGTTTGCAAATATTTTTAATTGTTTCTCCTCTTACACTCTCTCCCTGTTGGTTAACAATCTCCAAAAGAACATTTTAAAAGATAATTGATACCTTATTTCTCCTTGAAGTGAAAATGAAATGCTGAAGCCCTTTCAAATGCATTCCTTCCTCTCTGTTAGCCAGTGTTTGCATAATTTCTGTTAAAATAACAAAAAATGAGTCAAATATCAATGACTTTGAAAAGATGTGGTCAGTTCCTGTGAGAAATTTCATAAAAATATTGTGGACCAAAGTGGAAGAATCTGACACTGACTCCTCCTGTGGTTTTGGGCAAGTCACTTAATCTCTCCCTGCCTCAGTTTCCTGTGTTGTGAAATTAGGATAATACTTCCCATCATAGAAACACAGAATCAGAGGTTTAGAAGGGACCACAAGAGTCATCTAGTGTCTAAACCCTGCCAGGACGCAGGATTTGTTGTATATAAACCACCCAAGACAGATGGCTATAATCACAGAGATGTTTTGAGGATTAATTAATTAACATTTGTGAGATGCTTTGAAGTTTAATATTGCTACATGAGTGCAAACTATTTTTATCTGAGCTGTCTCCTTCCCTGTGGCCACTACCTAATACCATCTTGTGAATTTGTAATCCCCCCAAAGTTATTTGATAGAGTTTTAAATTGTGGCAGTCTTGTATTTTATGTGTGAGTTATCTATTTGTGTCATCCCAATATAGCAGTGACCCAGCATCGGCACTAATTTGATTCTTAATTTTTTTTATTATTCTTTTTGTAAGGGAGCTATCATGTGAAATAAATAACTAAATCTTCTATTGCAGGTTAATCTCTTGTATCAAGGTAAATTGCAATCTAATGGATTGAATACTGGGTTGGGCGTGAAGGGACCTAACGTCTGTTCTCATTTCTGTGGCTTTTCCCCTGTCTGATGTTAGAAGTCATTTATTATTTATTATTATTTGTATTACCATAGTGCTTATGAGCCCTAGTTGGCACAGTACAAACAGAACAAAAAGTACAGTCCCTGCCCCCAAGGAGTTTACATTCTAATTGTAGGACAAGAGACAGCAGATGGAGAGAGACAGGTTGGGGAGTACAAATAAACAATGGGACAGCACTGGTGAGCATGACAGGCAGTGGTCTGTGCATACGCCAGCCTAATGATTGTCAAGTTTTTTGTAGGCATCACAGCACAGGAGAATTTTGAGACTGGATTTAGAGGAGGACCATGAGGCAGCTTTACTAATGTTTATGAGGAGAGCCTCCCAAGAATGTGAGGCAGCATCGGAGAAAGCACAAAGGTGCTTGTTTGAAAAATTAGCTTCTGCCTGCCTTAGTTTCCTCATCTGTTAGAGTGTGTCTGTGTGTGTTTTGGGGATAACACATTTGTAAAATGCTTTCAGATTCATGAATAAAAAGTGGTATATACATGTTAATAATAAAATTGTTCACTCTAGATCCTCCATTCTTCATCTCATTCTATCTTATCCCTCCACAAAAAAACAAAGCATCCCAATAAGCCTTATTTTATAAATAAAGCATGTAATTATGTTTGGGAAAAAAATTGTGTATGCACATACATAAACCACTTAAACAAACACACATGTGCACACAAAACACTTGTATATGTAACATGTACCAATGGTATTTTTTCTTGAAGGATTGGGGCCTAGACTATGATCTCTTTGGATAAGGTACATTTTCTTACTATGTACAATGCCAAGAACAAAGAGGCTCTGATCTCAGTTGAGACTTTTAGGGGCAGCCATAATAGAAGTAATAAATAATCACAAATATACCTAAGTGGGGACAAATGACTTTTTTTTTGTAATGTTTATTCTCCCTGCATTCATTCATTTGCCACTGTTTGCTTTTTCATTCATTGTGTCTTGTCGGAATTATAAACTTTTAGGGACCGAGAACTTATTCTTTTGATCTGAACGCTAAGCCACCTACATGCATACTTTTGAGTATTGTAAATGATCATAAACAATAATATTGTCTTATCCAGGATTTCCTCTATTCAGCCCAAGTCAAATTAAATTTGGGGGTAAGTCCATAAGATATGAATACTATTTTTCACAGCGATAGCAGGAGTCAGATTTTTATCTTTTGAGATGTAATGTGGTCCTGTACATACATCTGCATGTAAAATGAATTGATACCTTTATCCGAGCCACATTAGAACTTTTTTTAAAAAAAATTCAGAATTCTACTTAATTTCTTTTCCTAATAGGACTTTAATTGTTGAAATATATCCCTAAGACAAGTTAATTACGGTAAGTTACTAATGAGTATATTTTAGGGAATAGATGAGAAGAAGAACAAGTCAAGCGGAAGAGAAACAATATGGGACTTTTTAAAAGGTGGCAGGCACTAAGGGTGGCAGTTACTGAGCTGACAATATTTAGATTAATTTGCAAGTTAACTTTCTCCTGCAATTTTCAAAAAAACAGCAGAAGAACCTAATTGATTCTCTGGTTACAGCTTGAGTGACCTTTCTTTTCTAAAGAAGAATTCGTATGATAAATGGGTGGAGTTAGTTTTGTTTATAATTTGCTGCTGTCCTGTATGGCAAATTTCTATTTTTTCCTTCACTAATTAGAGTGGCTGCATATTGCAAACAGTGGTGGGTTCTCCCCTAGGCAGATGGCTTGCTCTATTGGGAACTTTAGCATAGAGAACATGCAAAAGTACCAAATAACTGTTCAGTCACCTGATTCAGATTATTACTAATACTGCACGTGTGTGTGTGTGTCTGTGTGTGTATATAGATATCATATATATAAAATATGAAAAACTGTTTACAATTCTATTTTTTAAATGCTAGTAATTAAGACCAGCAAAGTGAGAAAGAATAGTGTTAATATGCCATAGAATTATTTGCATGGTAGGATTTATTCTGTTCGAAATCCTCATTTTCCGTTTGAGTCTAGCCTTCTTAATGTACTTTGATTTAAGAAATTTCAGTTTATATTAAGCTGCTTAATATGAAATCTTGTCTCTAAGTCAAGATTCTTGCATGAACATTTTAAGAATTGGTATTCTGAGCAGGCCATGGGTTAATGAAAAGTGAAAGTAGAGCACAGACATGCTGCTGAGGAAGCATTAAGTTGCTCTCTGCAGCTGAAGTGTTTTACGTAGGCACCTGTGGGTTTCATTGCGTTCAATATACAGACTGCAGTATGAGGCAGGCACTGACTCTGCTGACTCCAGTACACTCCTTCACTGCTGTTCTGCCTGTTTCTTGCTGTCCAGAAGACAGACAAAATGGTGCAGTGTGTTCTGGGTTTAGAAAAAAATAATCTGCAACATGATCCAGAGGTGGGTTTGTAACATTGAGTGGGAGAGGAGATTGTTAGAAGATTAAGGGAGTGGATAGAAATCAGGATGTATTATGTATTCCTGTCTGTTTCAGAATGCATTTGTGGGCATTTGTATAGTGATATGTAATAGTATATGGATACACACGGATTGTGTGTTGAGATTTTAAAATATATGTGTGTGTGTCCATGTGCCTCCATGTGTATGTTAAAATATTTATAGCATTTTTAAAGAAACATTTATTTTCATTTTAATACTATGGATGTGTCATCTGAATAATTTGTTTTTAAGCAAATATATGCTTTTTCTTTTTTTAATTGTCACAACTTCTGCCAGTTTCTCTCTTTTTGTTATTGTTTTATTATATTATAGAGCATTAGTAGAGGATTCTGAGCTGACTTAGAAAATCAGGGGAATGAACACTAGAGTTGACACTTCATCTTTTATTGATGACTGTAAAACACTGTTAAGTTCACATTGCAAATAACTAGACTTTAAATTATTACCTTTTTTAAAAAGTCAAATGTTTGTAAAAATCAGCCATATTGCACACAGTGAGGGAGAGGATAAGGAATTGGGACAAGAGTCATTAAGAAACCAAGGACACAAATGCGAATGTTTAAAAAAACCTGTCTCTTACTTTATGATCTTCATTTATATCTTTCTTATTTTTAAGCCTGTATAAAAGCGTAGACAGTTAAGTCAATCAGAATAATGTTCATGTGAAAAACATAATGTCAACAAAAATTGTAGTTTCAATACAGTCTGATCAGAATAGATCTAATTATACATTATAATCTCATCATTGTTACGTGGCTGGCGATTTATAACTTTTCAGTTTTTAAAAATATATCTAGATTTCTATTTAGCTTTTGATGTCTGAAATACCTGTGTTAACATACTGCTGATTCTCAAGCTTTGTTCATGGGATTTTAGAGTGTAGAGAAGGGGCTGGATTCACCAGCCACAGCTGGGTGTGCACTTGACAGTTTGGGCTGAAATGTGTTAATAGTGTTGTTCCCCCTCCCTTTCCCCTCAAAAAAATCATTCACAGAGCAACATTTTCAGCAGTGATGCATTATCATGGGGCAGAGCCGGGGGAGAAGAGAGGGCAAGAGGGCATGTTAGTGTTTAAAATTAGGGAGCCCCTTGTCTTCAAATTAAGGGAGAATACCATGCATATAAACACTGCAACAAATAGCTAAGCATGTAAATGAAGTACACAGCCACTTGTGCTGTTATTGCTTAGCTCTTTGGGCATGTGTGTGCTTGCATGTTTTTCGAAATTCAGTTATGATATGACTTTGTAATGAAAATCCTGTTTTTGTTGGGTGAGAAAATAGTATCTAACCAGGCAGCGGAAATACTGTATTTTAAGGGATACCTTGATATTTATTTATTTTAAGGGTTAAGCATGGACATTTTAACATTTTACTTCAGTTTTTCTGTTTGTTTCATTTGTTTGTTAATGCACTCTTCTGTTTTGTGCTTTTATTGTACGTGTACAATCTCCACCCCCTCTTTATGATATCAGAAGAACCAAAGTCACGGCACAAGGAACATCAGTCTTGATGTAATAGTACTGTGTATTTCATACTTTGTCTGTTTTGGAACATTTTCTGGGAAGGAGGAACATCCATTTTCCTCTTATGACTAAATCGCCCGTATTGTTCTTCACAGGTGTCACTCTCTCATAACTGACATGAAATTCAGAACAATGTATGAGACCTATAGATGCCAAAAAGAGTAACAGTATGCTTCAGTATGTACTCTAGTAGTTACAAGGGATCTACTATACCATATTCTTCTACCTCTTCATGTCTCTAGAATGTTACATAACTCTGACGGAGCTTTGCAGAGGAAACAAAGGAATCTGATTGGCTTTTTTACAAGGTACAGCACTCATGAGAACCATTCAACCTATGTGCTTCCACATCCGTGTGGAGAAATTATAAGAGCAGAAACATTCTGAAGTGAATATTTTAATTACATGAATGGTGGCTGTTAGATATTTCCTTTGGATTGTTAGATCTTCCAGCCAATGGTTATTCTGTAATCAATAAGTGATCTGTAAATTTGCTTGTTAATGCTTAACTGTAACATACCACAACATTCTGACCGGTGCTTACTTTGTGCCAGGGCTGAGCCCCGGCATCTCTAGGCTTGGCAGTTCATAGCCCAGGCGCACCTCTGGGCTTGCTGCGTCAGCTATGAATTTAAAAATAAGTGCTTGAGCCCCGGCACCTCTTTCATTACAAATTAAGCACTGATTCTAACGTACTGTACAGTAGCTGATTATACTAGATAAATGATTTCCCCTTATAGGTATGTTTAAAACAAAGGTAAAGGTTTTAAAATCTCCCTTAAGAGGAAAAGTTTACATTTTGTCTAAGGAGAATAAAGAGAATCACAGCTTCTTCAGATTTTGGAAATATGACATGGTGAAGAGTTTTATATTGAGGACAGAAGATTACTTGAAAAAAGCATTGGCCACCAGCCTCAAAAGTATCTCAATTTAGCTGTAGAAATGTGTCAAGTTGGTCTTCAGGGACACTTTCCATGAGAAAACGTAATTGGCATTCAAACAGCAGGGTGTTGCAGTCAAAACAGGTGGAGAATTGTTTTCTGTCTGATGCTTATTAGGGACACCCTCGAGAAAGGAGAATAACGCATCCTAGTCTTTACATATTTATTATTCATGGGTAGCTGCTCTAGTGAAATACAGTTATAATTACTTAACCAAATGTATGCCTTCTTCCCTTTAATTTAAAATATTTAAAAGGTTAGCTATACTCTGAAACTATGTAGTGAGAGCATTCTTCTGTTTGAAACCACAGTAGTTCAATCTTTGTTTTATTGCAGTTGAGAGTCTACAGTGAATATGTGAAAATGTTGTAGGTATATTAGTAGTGAAGATTTAAAAAGGAAAGATAAGAAATCTTGCTGAGTCAAGGCTGGTAGAGCAGAACCAGAAAAAAAATGGAAAAATCAGATAGCCGCAGCATATGTACACATGTATTCCCCATGATAAAAATCAGCCATTACTGGTACAATCTGCTTCTGAGTTGATTTTTGTAAATTATCTGATATGCTAATAGAGAGGCAGGGAGGAGACGGCTGGTTGCTAGTGTTACGTGCTGAAAACAAAATGGCTGGTGGATATTAGTGCTGCAAATTGCAGATGAGGAGCTGGCTGCAATTAAGATTTTTTTTAATTGAAAGGGAATTAAACTAAATACAATTATTTGACTAGCTGTTGGGCCAGATGTTATTGAGATGGCAGAAAAGAAAACAATTTTTATTAAAGAAAATTTACAAACAAATATTCAATTGCTCCTTAAAAACAAAGTTTTTTTTATTAAGAATTAAATGCTAGATATATTTTCAGCTATGCAGCTAGAGACTGCTATTAGTGTTCTTTGAAGGAATTTTGTTAAGAATAGTTGACCCAGACTTTAGCAGTACTGCTCTCTTTGCAAATGTACAGCATGCTGTATGTAATTCTTTAAAGGAAATACTTCAGTGCTTTTTTTTTTTTTTTTTAAGTTAACACACGTAAGAGTCCTTTCAATCAAAAAGTGTTGTTGTATGTGTTGCAAGAAAAGCTGTTTAGATCAGGAAATAGATTTCAGTTTCAAGCTTCCCAATGATTTTATTCATGAAGGAGGAAGGGAGGACTCTATGAAATAGATAGTGTATTTTTAAAGTTATAGGTCAGATTATGAATATGGGTTTGCACACATTGGTTTGTCTTCCTCCTGCAGTGCTCCAATGAGGGGAAAGTTTCTGTGCCATTTGGAATATCTGTTTTCACTTTGGAGAATTGACCTGTCTGCCCTTGTGAACCGGATAATAAAAATGTTTTGCAGTATTGGGAGGACAAGTTGGCTTGGTAGATTAGTTACTGGATGTGAATCCTTTCGTGTTTAGGTACCATTATGAGTCTAACCAAGTTTGACTGTGACCAAAAATGATTTCCATCTGATAGCTATTTAATGGCCTGCTGTATTGGAATTGAATTGATAATCTTTGTCTGGATTCTAATAGAGAATTTCAGCCTCACAAAAATACCACTGCAGTTGGTACTAACTGGCCCCTTTCTTGGCAGTCTCAGTAGAGAAGCCAATATTAAATGGTCAAGAGATTGAACCTCTGTCTTATTGGTAGAAGTGTTCCTTCTATGTCAAGTTAAGGAAGGTTGTGAGGTAGCAGCACTGCAAATTGCCAGTGGTATATAGTGGCTGTTCTATGAATATGTAAAAGATGTTAGTCTTGATGTCTATTACTCTTGTGTATTCACAAATGTTAAATTCACTACAAAAGGATTTAAGTGCTATGGTATTTGCACATCTTACATTTTCTTGTCCCCCTTCAATTTCAAGAAAAATAAGTATAGTGTTCCCTAATAAAAAACAAGATAGGCAGAGAATCATAAATGAGTTTGCAAAAGGTCTGATATCCCACTCTTAAATCTTTACCAGCCATGGAATTGTAACTTTAAGGCTGACGTGGTCGTCTGTTTCATTGCTTTCAGAACATAAACTGAGGTGAAATATTTTCATTTAAATTTATTTTGTCAAGCTATAGCATCTTTGATGTTATAAAGTAGGTGGTGGTCTGTTCAGGTAAATGTTACACCATTTCATAGCTTGAGTTCTACTGCACATAATGTGACATGTTTGGGTGATGCTACAGACATTAGTCCTGTTTATTTGGCAGAAAACATATTTACATCAAAATTGTGTATGCACATATACAAATTCCTCATTTGTAAATATTAATTTAATTAGGATAAAATAAGGGGCATGTGTGTTAAACAAGAGGCAGAGCTTGAGCCAAGACTTCTGAAAGTGGGCCCGTTAGTTTTAATGGAGCAACAAGATGTACCAATTGAGCCAAATCACTGCCTATCGTAGGCTGTACACTGAGCGTGCCAAAGCTCTAACCCTGCAAAACAGTATTCATGAGAGTAATCCTTACTGACATTATCAGTTCCTCTGACCTCAGTGCGACTATTTGCATGAGTAAGGATTACTTGCATGAGCAAGGTTTGAGGAACCTGGTATTTAAAAGGAAGGAGGATAAAGTCAGTTGTCTTGTGTTTTACTTCACGAAGCTGGGGGCCTGATTTCATCATCGTTATTCCACTGTCAACAATGGGGTATGGTAAATTTGTTGATGCTCAAGGATTCAGTGGACTTAATTTCAATTTGTTTATGAGAGTTGTGGTTTTGTTTGGGGAAATAAAAGTTACAGATCATATTTTTTTTAGACAGAGTACTACTAGAACAGTAATTATGATCTTAGAGTCACTTAAACCTGTTGATTTCCTTATTTGCACTGATCAAAAATCATTGTTCCTTGTTGGTAAATGCAACATTCCTCAAACTTTATTTAAATATTAACTAGACATTTTTAACTTGAAACATACTATGAAAACTTCTAACATCTAGATTAACAATCTAAAGGATACTGATTTATGGTTTAAAAATTCATTAATATTTATGAAGTTGTTACTTTAGATTAACTTTGTTTCCATATGACGACATATATTCATCCAGGCTCTTGGCAGATGCCTTTTACAGTCAAATAATAAGTTTAATTATAAAAGGTTATTTTATCAGAGAGTTATTGCTAAAATAGGGTGCCTCTTGATCCAAGTGCTGTTAGGTCAGATAAGTAGATTCTAAGGTTATAATGATCTCACATGCTGTGTAAGAGTAAATCAAGCATAAATCATCTTTAAAATAATTGCAGGGTAAAACCAAGCAAGAGATCTTGCAAGTTTATTGCTGCTTTGGTTATGATGCAGGTGGTTATGCAATAATTGATCAGAAAATATCAGGACAGGGGACTTGAACAGTAGGCACCCTGCATTTTCAAATTATACTTGATATTATTCTGAAAGAATTTATTGATGGGAAGATTTACATCTGTCAATGCTTTCTGCATTAAAGACCAAATATATATAATCTTACTGCAGAGATGCAAAGATTAGCTCAGATTAACACAGAAAGCTGTGGAACCATTTCAAAAATAATGAAATCAGTTTGGTCTTGAAGCTTGATAACAGTACTCTGTTTAGTGGCTTCTCTAATACTTACTTAGTGTGTGATATGATGGTGACAGCATGTAGTACTATCTCTATGAAATGAAAAAATTAGTTGGACAATGTCAATATAATGTATTAAAATGTCATTAAATAGTTAACTTTTTATGTGAGCAATGTTATCACTTTTTTTCTTTGATGCAGATAAATTACAGGTTGACCCTCTATGAATTACACCTTCCTAATGCAGGTTTTACTACTGAGAATTGCGCTGTAGTTCCTCCCCCCTTTTCAGATGGGTTTGGGATGTGCCACATCCCCAAAAGCATCGACAAAGCAGTGTCCTCTGATACTGTGCACATCTGTTCACGTGAACCAACACTTGGTGCAACCATATTTTATATAAAGGATTGTCCCGCTGCCACCTTCACTTCCATTTCTGCTACCAAAGGTTGCATTTTGCTGAACCATCACTTGTGCATTTATTACCCTTTTCTGTTTTTATAGTTTGTAGATTATATGTGGTTTCAGGGGACAAATAAGTAATTTAATATCAATAGTTAATTTTTAGAATAGGTAGGTCTGTGCCATTGAATGATTCGATGCTAGTTGTAGTCTGTGCCACTGCCTGATTCCAAGCTGTTCCTTGTCCATTCCATTCTCTGTTATAAAGCCAATTTTCCTCATTGTAGTCCTGCATTTAACAAAAAAATCAAGATTCAAATAATGTGTGCTTTGTAGCAATAAAATGTCCCCAGTGGATGAACGCACCAGAAGCTTTAAGTAGTTAGGAGAAGGGTGCCTGTTGTATCACATGGACTAGAGTATTGGAAGAAGGGGTGATTGTGTTTTGGATTCTACTGATCTAATCATAGATGTTAGTGGAAATGTATGTTTCCTTGGATCCCATACATTGCCTCGATTCCAGTTTGGGAAACAGTGACCAGTGCTTTACTCTTTAGGGTAAAGTGATCTTTACCCTGAGTTCTTTCTTAGTATCTTAAGGTTCTAGGAGAGTAGGATTACCTCTAAACTGTCCTGTCTCCAGTCCACAAACTCAGATTTAAGAGTATCCAGAGTCAGCCTTTGTGCCATTTGTACTGGAATCAGAGGTTCATCTGGTTGGCTTTTAAATCCATGTCTCCCTTCAAGGCTTCTGGGGCTCATGGCCTCCTGCATATATATATTGCATTTAACATATCTGCAGTCTTGGTAAATAGCAATTAAAATACATACATGATTATGCATCACTAAGTTCAAGAATCCCTCTTCTGATGGATTGTATTTTCCAGTGTCCTCCAGGGAGTCATATTTTCCAGTCTCTGTCTGCAGTGGTAGGAATGGATGTTGCACACCTGACCTGGGCAGCACCTCTGGATAATCTTGAGAGTCATGTTATGTTATGGTAGCTCCAGATATCATTGCTTTCTAGTCTGTTACCAGACTGATGGCACTAAGAATTGTACTCAAAAGAATGTGAAGGTAATGGGGAAAATACAATTGGAAAAGTCAAGTATAAGTGATTGATTATCTTCCTTTCTTATCATTTCACTTAGTTGTGGGAGAAGCAACTAAACTATCCAGCATAGTTGTAAGGCAGTGTTATCAGTTTATCATGAGTACAAAGAGTGCTTAGGGATGGCAGGGTAAGGAATGTGAACAAACTGCACATTTTCAGAATAGAAATGTTGCACATAGCTATTATAACTTTTTCTTTTAGGATGGGGGGGGAAGGAAAGGGAAGGATCACTCAAAATATTCCTATTATAAAAATGCTTTAGTGGTCCATAAAATACTGCTTTTTCGTTGTCTCAATTGGTGTTTAATGACCTAAATATCTGCATTGCTAAACTGGGTTATTTAAAATGTGTTGATTTGTATAGTTTTCTCAAGAGCATCTGCAAGATGAGCAGTGACTCAGCATGTGTACACAACAGAGCTGTTACATGATCAGAATATGCTACTGCAGTGAATATAGTTTATTTTATGTCATGCGCTGCCATTGTCCATTTTGCCTTGATATGTTTATTTCCTTTTTTTTAAAGTTGATTGTGAATAGTGTGTTTGGAACTGTACAGACACAAGAAAAGGCATTGTCCATGCCACCAAACAACTCGACATTACATTACAGTTCAGTTTTAAGGTTGTTTGAGTTCTGCCATGTCTTGCAGTTAAAGTGCGATTTGAGGAAGGATTAGCAGGAGGAAAGGGAGGTCATTTGATGGTCAGGGAACAAGAGGCTGTTCCAGGTGTAAGGAAAAGCATGGAAGATGGTGTGAAGATTGCTGGGAGAAGGATGTAAAGTGGCTGGTTGGGAAGGAGGTGCATACTGTAGGGAGTGGGAGGGATAGTAGGAGGAAATAAGCACAGAGATCCAAGCAGAAGTACAGTTTTATGCATGGCTTTAAGATTCTTCTTTAGATTAATAAGAAAGCAGTGAAATAATGAAAAAACTTTTCCCAGGCACTCAGAGATCTATGTGTATTTTATCAACCCTCCAGCCCAGCATTTTCTGCATCAGTTCAAATGTAATTTTTTTCTAAAGCTTGAAAAGTGGTAAAACAGCTCTCTTCCCTCTAAACTTGAAGTGCTTCTACAATTTTAATACATTTAAAAATCATAGACTCATAAGACTGGAGGGAACCTTGAGAGGTCATTTAGTCCAGTCCCCTGCACTCAAGGCAGGGCTAAGTATTATCTAGTCCATCCCTGACAGGTGTTTTCTAACCTGCTCTTAAAAATCTCCACTGATGGAGATTCCGTAATCTCCATAGGCAATTTATTCTAGTGCTTAACCAGCCTGACAGGACGTTTTTCCTAATGTCCAACCTAAACCTACCTTGCTGCAATTTAAACCCATTGCTACTTGCCCTAGTCTCAGAGATTAAGGAGAATAATTTTTCTCCATCGTCCTTGTAACAACCTTTTATGTACTTGAAAACTGTTATCATGTCCCCTCTCAGTCTTCTCTTCTCCAGACTAAACAAACCCAATTTTTTCAATCTTCCCTAATAGGTCATGTTTTCTAGACCTTTAATCATTTTTGATCACTCTTCTCTGGACTTTCTCCAATGTGTCCACATTTTTACTGAAATGTAGCGCCCAGAATTATACATGATACTCCAGTTGTGGCCTAATCAGCATGGAGTAGAGTGGAAGAATTACTACTTCTTCGAGAGATGTCCCTGTGGATGCTCCGCTCCAGGTGTTGGTGTGCCCCTGCGCCTTCACTTGGGGAGTTTTACAGCAGTGCCCGTATGGATCACGCACACATGGTGCCTGCCTCATGCGATGTTGACTGTTGAAGTGTCGTGTGTGTGACCCGGACCCCTCAGTTACTTCTCAACTGTCCCTGGCCTGAGACGGAGCTCCGTAGTCCCGTTCATACCTAGTTTTTCAGTCAGATTAGTTAAGTTATTTAGCGTTAGCAAGTTTAGACAGTTACATATTTTTTCAGTACCAAGTTTCATTTCTTAAATTTTTTTTTTCTCTTTCAACCCATAATTAGATACTAGCCCTCTTATGCTGGGCTCACCGGGTTTCAAACGGTGCATCTCATGTAGAGAGGCGATGCTGGTGTCAGAGGGATACTCACAATGTGTCCGCTGTCTGGGTGAATCCCATGTCCCCGAAAATGTGCCCATTTCAGCAAACAAAAAACGAGGGCATGAAGAGACAGGGCCCTGAGGCTCAAACTCATTCTCATGGAGAAGTCCCTAAGATGGGCCTCCAACTTGGAACAACAGCCCTGTGGGTGACCGGATCCTTCGCCACCTAGGTCATCAAAATCGACAGGACCACCAAAAAAACCGACCTTCTACATCGTCTCAGAGAGCGCAGACCAATAAAAAACGGTCACCAGTGAGATCTCTCTCATTGGAGCCAAGTGCACCGTGCCTCAGCACTTATGATACCATGGGCACTTCCAGCACCGTCCACAAGTTGGCTGCTGCTGGCACCCACTGCCCCGGTACTGAGGCAAACAGCTCCAAGTTGCTGGCCTCTACCACGGCACTGCCAGCACCTCTGAAGGAGACGGCGCTGGTGATTGCTCCTGCCTCGGCACCACTTCTAAAGGCACTAGTTCTAAACCACTGCCTCAGCACCACTCTGGAACTACAGTGCCAACACCAATGACATCAGCACCTACGCAGCCCTCTGCATTGACGGCACAGGTAACACTGCTTCTCATGGCACCCACACCATCGGTGCCGCATTTTTTCCTGCACTATAGGGATCTATTTGTCTCATCCACTCCACAGTCTCCTCTCTTTGGTACCGATGTTTCCCCAAGACCATCAGCTCCACATCAGCATCTATTTCCAATTCCATCGCGATTCTCCAGTGATGAGGCTGATAAGGTTGAAGGGGTATTCTCCCTTCACCATTCTTTCCCTGTCAGAACACCCATGACCGCTGCACCACCCAGGTCCCGATCATCCTATGACCGTAACATCCCTCCCTGATATGGACACCCATGGCTGGGACATCCAATGCCCTACCCAGGCCAGTGGCCTTATTGGAGCCCTTGGGGGTCATGTAGAAGATATCACAGCAGACGCCCTAGTCCTCATAGGGAAGCATCAAAATCCGCACCTCCACCCTCACACAGCTTGGAGGAGGACATAGAGGAAGACCCCGTGGCAGAGCAGGCAGTAGATAGTGCCTCAGACACCTCACCACCCACAATTCCTCTTCTCCTGATGAGGCTATAATGCCTCCACCACCGACAATAGCAGATTGTTTTTCCCAGTTTCAGGACCTGTTTAAAAGAGTGGCCGATGAACTTAAGATTGCCCTTGAGGAGGTGTCCGAAACTCCGAATGAATTAACTGACATCTTGCATATTTCTTCCTCCTCTAAGATAGCATTGCCCATCAATGCTGCTATCATGGACCCAGCAAAAACAGTTTGGCAAACACCAGCCACAATTCCGCCTACCAGTAAAAGGGCTGATTGAAAATACTATGTCCCATCAAAGGGATCTGAATTCTTATTTACACATCCAGCTTCTAATTCGCTGGTGGTAGCAGTGGCCAACCAAAAGGGCAAGCAACAACATTTCAGATCCACCCCTTCGGACAAGGAAAGTAAGAGGCTAGACCTCTCTGGACGAAAAGTCTATGCTTCCTCTACACTCCAAATCAACGTGTCCAATTATTTGGTCCTACTGATCAAGCATGACCACAAAAACTACACTAAGTTTAACAATTTTATTGATAAAAGAAAAGGAGTACTTGTGGCACCTTAGAGACTAACCAATTTATTTGAGCATAAGCTTTCGTGAGCTACAGCTCACTTCATCGGATGCATACTGTGGAAAGTGTAGAAGATCTTATTATATACACACAAAAAGCATGAAAACATACCTCCTCCCACCCCACTCTCCTGCTGGTAATAGCTTATCTAAAGTGATCACTCTCCTTACAATGTGTATGATAATCAAGTTGGGCCATTTCCAGCACAAATCCAGGTTTTCTCACCCTCCGCCCCCCCCCCCCCCCACAAACTCACTCTCCTGCTATTACCAGCTATTACCAGCAGGAGAGTGAGTTTGTGTGTGTGTGTGGAGGGGGGGAGGGTGAGAAATCCTGGATTTGTGCTGGAAATGGCCCAACTTGATTATCATACACATTGTAAGGAGAGTGATCACTTTAGATAAGCTATTACCAGCAGGAGATTGGGGTGGAAGGAGGTATTTTTTCATGCTTTTTGTGTGTATATAATAAGATCTTCTACACTTTCCACAGTATGCATCCGATGAAGTGAGCTGTAGCTCACGAAAGCTTATGCTCAAATAAATTGGTTAGTCTCTAAGGTGCCACAAGTACTCCTTTTCTTTTTGCAAATACAGATTAACACGGCTGTTACTCTGAAACCTAATTTTATTGATGACATTCTGGAAGCAAAGAGATAACAGTTCAAAGTATTAGTCTCCAAAGGCCAAACTATTGCCTGCATGACGCTGAAGTCTTAACTAGATGCTGCCGACACGGCAGCCAGATCCACTGCCACAGCTGTAGTCATGTGGAGGGTGTCGTGGTTCACATCTTCCACATTCCCGTGGCGGAACTCCCACTCGGAGAGAAGCTGTTTGCAGCTAAGACGAATGAGGTTCTTCACACTATGAAGGACTCGCGTGCCACACTCCAGTCTCTTGGTATCCATACACCTGCCATGAGGAGAAGACAGTACAGGTATCAACTATACCAATGCCCCAGATATCCTTCCTACACTCAGCAGAGACCATACGAGCAGCAACAACAACAGAGGCAAAGACAAAGGCCACAACACTGTCGCCCACCACCAGCAATGGCATCTCAGCCTCCTCCTTCCAATAAACAAATTTGAAGCTTTGGTTGAGGGGCCTAGAAGAACTCTCGCCGGTTCCAACACATGGTACTATCATCCAGCTCTTTGCAGACTGTTTACGCCCCTTTTACACCAAGTGGGCAGCTATTACCACCGACAAATGGGCCCTAGAAGTCATCCACTCAGGCTATACCATCCCTTTCCTTACCATACCCCTCACCAACCCTCCCAACCAGTCCCTCTTCAGAGACCCCTCTCATGAGCTATTTTTGCATCAAGAAGTAGACCATCTCCTCCAGTTGGGGGCAGTGGAGTTGGTCCCTGAGCAACATGGGGGAAAGGGGTTTTACTCCCACTACTTTTTAACGCAGGAAAAAAAGTGTGGGGTGGTGACCAATTCTTGACCTCAGGCAACTAAACAAGTTTGAAAGGAAGCAAAGGTTTTGGATGATCATCTGTCATACCAGTGCTGGAACAGGGGGACTGGTTTTCAACCCTCGACCTCCAAGATGCCTACTTTCCTGCGGCCTGCCATAACTCTCTTCACCCACTGCCCCCCGCCTCTGCCCACCCTGAGCGTGCCGCATCCCTGCTCCTTTGCCTACCTCCCAGCACTTAGGACTTTCCAGGAGGGAGGGCGGAGGAGAGGGGACGCGGCGCGTTCAGGGGAGGAGGTGGAAAAGAGGCGGGGCTGGGGTGGGGATGTGGGGAAGGGGTGGGAAGAAGCAGGGCAGGGGCGGGGCCTCATGGAAGGGGTGGAGTGGGGATGGGGCTGGGGGCAGAGTGGGGGGCTTTTGTATCTTTGCATAAAAAGGTGTCAGTGATGCAGCCCTCGGGCTAATGCACTAGTCCTCATGTGGCCCTCGTGGTGATTTGAGTTTGAGATCCCTGCTGTAAAGTGAGGCCATTGGGACACCACAGATAATTTTACCATTCATCATCCTTCTTCTGTAACTAATTTGTGTGCAACAATTCTTCTGGTGGTAATGACTTAGTGGTATGAGGGAGATTGGGCACATGTGTCAAGAGTTCTTATTTGTAAACTACTTGGCCCATGTGTCACTTTACAGAGTCTGTGGCTGCATGCTAGCTTTGGGTATCAGTGTATGAAAGGCTACCTATGGCGCTGCTGTCTTTACTCCCCTGTACATTTAGGCAACACTGGCAGGGGAACTGTGGCTGGAGTGGTGGGGAGCATTTAAAGCACAGAGAAATTAGGACTCAGGGACTGGACTCTCCCTGACTCCCTCCAATCCAGCATGTTAATATACTCCTCTAAAACAACAAATCAGTTGCAGATTAGATTTGCCAATATGCTTTGGTTGCTTTGTGCTGTTTCGGCAAAGCAAAACATCTGTTAACCCAGCTTAAATGGCTGGTGTCTTTGGCTGCTTTGGTGTATTGGTGAATCTGCCCTTAAAAGTTTTTTTGTTTTTTAAAATATGATTTAAGATTGGTAGTACGTATCTTCAAATCATTAGAAATATCACATGGTATTATTCTCTTTGCATTTCTTGTTTAGTGTTCATGTATGAAATTTAGGGCTGTCAAGCAAATAAAAATTAATTGTGATTAATCATGAGATAAAAACTAATCATGGTTAAGCACGAGATTAAAAAAATTAATCACAATTAATTGCAGTTTTAATCACACTGTTAAACAGAGTGATTAAATTCCTTTTAAACTCCTTTTACTAAGCTAGGTGGGCTCCCTTCAGCTGAGTGAGTCCTTTTTTGCAAGGGAGGGTGGATTTTACCTTAGGCACTCCACATGCGCGTTAATTTTGTTTTCAGTTAATCGCAGGCGTTAACTGAGATTATTTTATAGCCTTAATGAAATTCTTTAATACTATGGAAATTCCCAGGCAAAAATTATATTAAGAGAAAGTGACTAAGGTTGAATGTGGTTGTCAGTGATTTAAGGGTAAGGGGAAAAAAGGGGATATTATAATTATCCCAGAACCATTATTAACCCTGGAAATTCAGAGTTAAGGTCAAACTAAAAAAAACAAATACATTACGTAAGAAATGCACAGTTAAGGCACTCAAATAACCTTAACTCTGCCCTGTAATGACATCACAAAGGGGGAAATACAAAAAATCCAGCCAACCTAATATGCCTTTAAAATCAAATTAACCTGATTTGGCATTACAGACACTGAAATGCCTTAATCATAATTATGTTGTTACTGCACTACTACAGGAGAGTTAAGTTGTTTTAGATGCCTGAACTGTGCATTTCTTACCTCAACATGTTTTGATTTCTTTCAAAAGTGTAATTTCAACTTAATTTTTGGTTTTGGGATAAATACAACATCTCTGTAATGTGTTTTACCCTAAATTACTGATACTCTCAAGCTTAACTAAATTTTAACACAGTTTTTATCTGCAAATTAAAAAGGGTACTGGTTAGAGTACTACAGTAATTGGGGTTAAGGGTTTACTAAGACTGTCAGACATCAATATTTGATGCATTTCAATATTTAAACATCTCAGTAAGAAAATTTAAGAACCATTGGACGTTATAAAATTATTTCTAGACAGTTTAGAGTGCATCATAGCCAACCAGTGTGAATAATAATGTTTTTGAATAAATGTGTTATCGAGATATTTTCTGTATTCATTCTTTGTTTAAAACGTCACAATGATTACACACTAGAAATTGATAACCAGAAGCTTATATTTTAATATTAATGGATTGAACATTTAACTGTTCAATTGCTAAATATATTTAATAATTTCTTACTGTGCATGTGCTGTTATCAAATTACTTTTTAAATTTGCTTTCTGCAGTATAGAGAAATGCAGGCTATACTTGTGTGCTATACATTGTCCATAAGAATGAACATCCCTTTTATAGTTGCCCATTCAAATGTATATTAAAGGAACATTAAGGTTGCAAAGTCAAGTGTTCAAAAGTTAGGAAATTCCAAAATTAGAGGAGTTTGTCCCTTCTTAATATACCTCCCCTTGTGCATATGAATTATGATACAGTCTTTAATTACGTGATCACATACTATTTTTTCCACAGGATCCTTGTCTCATTCAGTGCAAGGATGGACAGTGCTCACTGAATAAGTAGCTATTTAACAAATCTGTTTTCTGCTCCTTGTGCAATATGTGGCCCCAGGCTGTATTAACTTTACATTATTCAAATGCTGCACTTAATTTCCTAATAGGCTTTACTGTGGCGCTCATCATTATAGTATCTGAATGCTTCACAAACACTTTTCAGAACCCACCTGTAAGGTAAGGTAGTATGATCCCCATTTTACAGCTGAGGATACAAAGAATTAGGACAAAAGTGTCCACTAATTTTGGGTGTCCAATTCGAGATGCCTCGGACCCGATTTTTCAGAGTATTAACATTATATATTCAAAGAAATCTCCTGTTGACTTCAGTTGCAGTTGTGAGTGCTTAGCACTCCTGTAAATTAGACTCCAGGGTCTCAAGTTGGGCATCCAGAAATTGAGGAACATATTGTTAGTGACCACCTTGAAAAATGTTGCTTAAGTGACTTGCCTAGCCAAAATAGAAACTTTTTGGTAGAGGTTAATTAAACACAGTATCATGACTTATATGCACAAGAGGGTCGAATGAAAGTTGCACAGGAAACCTTAGATACTGGCATTTCCTAATGTTTGATTGCTTGACTATGCAACTGCAATATTTTAACAGTTTTTTTTGTGTATAATTTCCTAATTTTTAGAAAAGCAAATTGAAAAAAACTGAAATTTAATCTTGTGACATCATATTGACACCCACATGGTTCATCATCAGGATTGAATCCTTTAGATCAGTGGTGGGCAACCTGAGGGCCGCACGTGGCCCGTCAGGGTAATCCGTTGGCAGGCCGCCAGACCATTTGTTTACATTTGCATGGCCAACCACAGCTCCCAGTGGCTGTGGTTCGCCGTTCCTGGTCATTGGGAGCTGCGGGAACTGATAGAAGTACTATGTTAGCCTCCAGCAATTGCAGAGATGGTCTGGCAGAGCTTCGGTAGCCCTGAGCTAGAGTATGCATAGTTATTCTATGGGGATGGCACATGCGTAATCCAGTCACATGTCAGAGTTGTGAGAGGCTAGAACAATTTGAATGAGAACAAAATCTGCTGAGTTTTCAGTTGTGTAGTTCGAACAGGTGTCTCTACTGAGCATATGCCAACAGATTTTTCAAAGACTTATAAATATGACCAAATTTGGGTAGGTTTTCATAGGAGGTGAAAAAGACAAGTCCCTGACGCAAAGTAACCCCATTGCCAAATTTCACTTCCCAGCTCCAAAGCGTGGAGGCACTAGAGCTTCTCAACTAAAAGTTTGTGAGAATTTAACAGAGGTAAGCCAACCTATTTTGCATGAAACTTGTTCCTAAAAAAACCTCTGCTGAACCACTTTTGCTGAAACTGTCCAGAAATATTCAGCCTGAGGCAGACACCTGGCAGGTAAAATTTCAGCCCAACCAGCTTAAATATGGCAAAGTTGTAAGCAACTGAAAACAGGATCTTATAATGGGGAAATATCAGGCAACTTTAACTATGGGCTGAACTACAAGCTCTACCTATAATAATAGACAAATAAAAGTGAAATGTAACTTGGTCTGGCAGAACTCTGTTTCTTTAATTACCTGTGAATGTATTTATTGACATATTATGTATGGAAGATTAAGTGATTTTAAAGTTTTGGTTCTGTCTACGGGACACAGTTCAGTTGCAAGAATGGACAAAAATAAACTATCATCGTGTCCATTTCCGTAAACATCGTTAAACGTTTCATTTGATAACAATGTATATAAAATACAGAAACTACTACACTGGAGAATTGTTTATAAGGAAATTAGTATATTTAACAGACAGAATGTTTACATGCTTTTGAAATCACTTCCCTTATATATAAAATATTTGTCAAAACACTCTTATATTTAGAAATAGGAATTCAAAATCCATTTTCCAAAAAGCAAGAAATTTCACTCAAAACCTGCCTCAGTTTGGAGCTAGTGTTCTTTCTCAAAGACTGAATGAAGCAAGAAGAACTACTGATTGCTGACAAGGGTTATCAGCAATGGTTTCAGTTGAAGAAAGTTGCAGTTTAAACCAGTTCAGAAGCTTAACTCCATGCTGGCAGGTTTTTTTTGCTATAAATGCCTTGATTCTACAGTTAATTTGCATATAGGCACACCACTTCACCCATTCAGAGTCCTGTTTACTCCTGTTTTGGGTTTTTTTAAGTCAGACCACTAAGGCATCTCCTTGCAGGGTTAAGGCCTCATTACTAAGGAAACGGAATTAATTCACTTATCATTCAGATTATTATATTCTTATACTTGAAAAAAAAGGTTTGTAGATTTTTCTTTATATATTTCTCTTTAAAATGTTGAAAAGGTTTTTGTCTTTTGGAAATGGATGTAAAATTTAACCATTAAATGTGATCAGTTAAAAACAAATTGTACAATCTTCTCTTTTACAGAGGTACAATGTGTTGATCTGATTCAGTGCGGGGTTTGACACTTCACTTATCCCTTTTTGAAAGCTGCATTATCACCTTTTTAATTTAGGCCTGACTATTGATGCTTGCTACATGTGCAATTAACAAGTAACTTGCCTGTATTCCTGCCATTCGTCATTAGCAGTGACACATACTTACATCATGGGAACCAAAATATTTCTTGTGAAGCAAAGGTTTTGTTAGGATATAGATAAATTTGTCTGTGTATCTATGGAATGAATTTTGGTTGCCTAAGGCTAATGCAGATTATAACCTCACCATATGACAGTTTATTTTCCTGTTTCTGTTTTATATACGTCTGGTTTTGTGAAAACCTGCAGATTTCTATCTGCTATACAGTTTTACCTTTGTAAGACATTTCTTTATTGGCTTGATTCTAAAAGAGATAAGAGGGAGTGGTAGATTTTGAAGAAATCGAATACATTGTTGTGGTGGTTTTGCAATTTGTGGTTGCAAACTTAATCTTAATAAGAAGGAGAAATGGGCTCCCAGTAGGGACACTGGACCTTGGAGTGTGTTTTCCAATGGAAGGATTTCCATTTGACAGCTCAAAGGAAAATGATCTTTTTATACTTTTTATCAAGACAGTTCAGTGTTAAGATTATAATAAGTGCAAAGCTTTTTTCCTTAAGTTCCTAGAGTGAAGATAACCCTGTACTATACTGGTAAGTGTATTTCTCCACCTTCTGATCTAAGTTCCCTCTAAGCTGTGTGGCTGCGCAGCAGCCTATTGAGCACTGCACAGGCACTCACCCTGCGGCGGGGAGAGATGCCTCTCCCTCAGCCCAGCCCCAGACCTGCCACAGCCAGGGGAGAGGTGCCTAACCCATGGTCCTAGCCCTGGAGCTGCTGCGGACGTGTAAGGCACCTCTCTCCCCCAGCCCAGGTGCTGCTGTGGGGAGAGAGAGAGAGCTTTAGGGAGTCTTCTTTCTCCCCCCTGTAGCTCCGGGGCAGCCTGCACCCCAAGCCCCTCATCCCTGGCCCACACCCCCAGCTGGAGCCCTCCCCCCTGCACCCCAATCCCCTGTCCCAGTCCTGAGTCCCTCATCCTCAACCTCACCCCAGAGCCCGCACCCCCACCTGGAGCCCTCACACCCCCCATCCCAACCCTCTGTCCCAGCTCTGAGCCCCCTCCCACACTCCAACCCCTCGGCTCCACCCTCACCACATGAATTTTGTTATGTGCACCAATGTGGAGTGATGTGTGACACATCACCTCCACATTGGTGCACATAACAAAATTCATTCCACACATGCGTGGGAAAAATTAGAGGAAACACTGCTCTTGATGATTTTAAGACACATAACGAGTTGTTGAAGGTTGCAGAACAGTTTTTAAACTAAGAGATGGATGACAGCCGATTGCTGCAGAGAAGCACGTGGATCGGACAGACACTTCTCTTAGAGAAGAGTCTATTGATAGAGATTCTCTAGGTTTTAGTCAGGAGGAGAGGATGGAAGAGGATAAAGTATGGGCCAGATCAGACAAAAAACATTCACATAAAAAAGAATCTGACACATCAGAAAAGGGCAGACAAATAAACAGTGACAAGTTTTTAAAGTGCTTGTACACAAATGCTAGAAGTCTAAATAATAACGGTGAACTAGAGTGCCTCGTGTTAAGGAGGATATTGATATAATAGGCAACACAGAAACCTGATGGAGTGAGGACAATCAATGGGACACAATCATTCTGTGGTACAAAATGTATCGGAAGGACAGAACAGGTCATGCGGTGGGAGTGGCACTATATGTGAAAGAAAATGTACAATCAAATGAAATAAAAATCTTAAATGAATCCACATGTTCCATAGAATCTCTATGGATAGTAATTCCATGCTCTAATAAGATTACAACAGTAGGGATCTATTATTGACCACCTGACCAGGACAGTGATAGTGACGATGAAATGCTAAGGGAGATTAGAGAGGCTATCAAAAAAAAGAACTCAATAATATCCCCATATTGACTGGGTACATGTCACCTCAGGACGAAATGCAGAGACAACATTTCTCAATATTTTAAATGACTGCTTCTTGGAGCAGCTGGTACAGGAACCCCAAGGGAAGAGGCAACTCTCAGTTTAGTCCTGAGTGGAGCGCAGGATCTGGTCCAAGAGGTAACTATAACAGGACTGCTTGGAAATAGTGACCATAATATAATAACATGTAACATTCCTGTGATGGGAAGAACACCTCAACAGCCCAGCACTGTGGCATTTAATATCAGAAAGGGGAACCATGGCGCAGGTCCTCAAGGAATCAATCCTGAAGCACTTACACGAGAGGAAAGTGATCAAGAACAGTCAGCATGGATTCACCAAGGGAAGGTCATGCCTGACTAATCTAATTGCCTTCTATGATGAGATTACTGGTTCTGTGGATGAAGGGAAAGCAGTGGATGTATTGTTTCTTGACTTTAGCAAAGCTTTTGACACGGTCTCCCACAGTATTCTTGTCAGCAAGTTAAAGAAGTACAGGCTGGATGAATGCACTATAAGGTGGGTAGAAAGTTGGCTAGATTGTCGGGCTCAACGGGTAGTGATCAATGCCTCCATGTCTAGTTGGCAGCCGGTATCAAGTGAAGTGCCCCAAGGGTCGGTCCTGGGGCCGTTTTTGTTCAGTACCTTCATAAATGATCTGGAGGATGGTGTGGATTGCACTCTCAGCAAATTTGCGGTGATACTAAACTGGGAGGAGTGATAGATACGCTGGAGGGCAGGGATAGGATACAGAGGGACCTAGATTCCCAAACCTGAGCCGTCATTGTAGGTGACAAATCTGAGGAATTGTCACAGATTGAAGTGTCACTAGAGGAGGTTTTGGAATTAATTGAGAAACTTAACAGTAACAAGTCACCGGGACCAGATGGCATTCACCCACGAGTTCTGAAAGAACTCAAATGTGAAATTGCGGAACTATTAACTATGGTTTGTAACCTGTCCTTTAAAGTAGCTTCTGAACCCAATGGCTGGAAAATAGCTTATGTAATGCCAATATTTAAGAAGGGCTCTAGAGGTGATCTTGTCAATTACAGACCGGTAAGTGTAACGTCAGTACCGGGCAAATTAGTTGAAACAATAGTAAAGAATAAAATTGTCAGACACATAGAAGAACATAAATTGTTGGGCAAAAGTCAACATGGTTTCTGTAAAGGGAAATCATGTCTTACTAATCTATTAGAGTTCTTTGAAGGGGTCAACAAACATGTGGACAAGGGGGATCCAGTGGACGTAGTGTACTTAGATTTCCAGAAAGCTTTTGACAAGGTCCCTCACCAAAGGCTCTTACGTCAATTAAGTTGTCATGGGATAAAAGGGAAGATCCTTTCATGGATTGAGAACTGGTTAAAAGACAGGGAACAAAGGATAGGAATAAATGGTAAATTTTCAGAATGGAGAGGGGATACTAGTGGTGTTCCCCAACGGTCAGTCCTAGGACCAATCCTATTCAACTTATTCATAAATGATCTGGAGAAAGGGGTAAACAGTGAGGTGGCAAAGTTTGCAGATGAGACTAAACTGTTCAAGATAGTTAAGACCAAAGCAAACTGTGAAGAATTTCTAAAATTTCCTTCCTAGTGTCTCGTAATCAAGAGCAGTCCTAAAACTAGTGATTTCTTGTTGCAACTGTGTGCACCTTCAGAGAACAATTACTGCAGGTAATTACATATTTTTAAGGAAAGTAGAAAAACAAATTTCTACAAAAAAATAGAACAGATTTTAAATAGCCAGAGAAAAGTCTAATTCATTTCTATTGAATATGAAATCCGGGACTTAATGTTTACTTGGTTTTATTTTTCTCTCTGTGTATTAATTGATTGCTCAAACTTCTATTGTGCTGTGTGTTGTTTCAAAAAGGAGTCAAGTACTGTATGTGAGGGAGACTTCCATATATTTCTGTTCATTTATGCATTGTACAGTGGTATAAGGATAATGAGGCCAGTTGTAACTTGGCATGGTTCTAATTAAAGGTGTTATGCTATGACTTGTGTGCTACATTTAAATCCTGGAATCTCAAGTTCTGGCAGGAAGTAGTTCATTCACATACTGACAAGTGGCAATTGAGGAGAGAGGCCAAGGTCACCTCTCTCTCTCTTTGATTCTCATACCTGCCATATCACTTGCTTTCATCAATAAAGTTATATTTTAATGTAATGGTTTAAAAAAAAACCCCACAACAACTAAAGGCTAGAGACCATTTTGGATGTACTCCTCTAGCTGCAGTTTCCTAAAGGACAAACAATAATGAATACAGTCTAGGTATACATTCTACACCCTAAAGTGAATGAGGTAATCACTCTTATGCAAATAGCTTAACTTGCCTGACAACAGAACATCTTCTGTTTTGTCCATAAATGTAGATGTAGGGATTAAGTGTGGGAGGTCTTATCTGTACAGAACTGAATAGTCTCTCAGGCAAGCAGTTAGACCACATCACTACAGTAATGCAATTGGATTACCGAACACGTACACTTTATAAGCAGTTTAACTCCATTAAAGAGAGTTGAGTTTTCTCTCACTTTTTAGGATAGCAGCAACTTTCATTATTTGCTTATACTACTATTACTTTATTTACTGGAGGTTTTGCCCAATTTCTTGTTATGAATGTCTGCAAAGATGACAAAACAGGTAAGTTTTACATTTTAAGGGCAAGAAAGGTGATGTGTTTAAGTACTGTATTTTACTATATGAGGTATTTTAGTTTTGATTTCTCAACTTTTACTCTAATTCAGTAGGGTACAGGCAGAATTGGGGGTTTTGTGTGAACTTTTTTTTATGTAAAAGAAAAGCAATACAAAGATTTTTCAGTGACAAAACAGTAGAGAGATACCAGGTACTTTGAAGAGTGAATATTCTAAAAGTAAAGCATATGCCAATACATTAGAAATAATACTACCTCAGCAACACAGTAACCAGCTCTTTTTTTCTGTTGCTGTTAACTAGCCAACTGACAGTTTTTCTATTGGGTCTTTGTTGTCTGTCTTTATTTACTCTGAACATTGTTTGCTCTTGTTTCAATCTGATGAGGGATTACACAGGATGGCCTGCCTGATGGGTGGGTAGATAGCATTGCATGTTACTATGCAGGAAAGCATAGTTCATCTATGCAGGAATCTCATCTCTTTTGTTGGTTTATGTAATTAGTATCTGTGTCTCTCTATGCTTTTCAATAGCTGTCTCTGCAAGAGAACTAAAGTGAGAACTTAGTCATAATGCATTAAATCAACACAACAGGTGTTTCACTGTAGACTTCCATTACCAAACTACTAAGTGCAAGTCTTTATAAATAAAATTATTTAAAAACTGTTAGGTTTCTCGTAATGTTCAGTGTAGCAATAATTATTAAAGGGTAACTGCTTTATATAATCTTATGCAAAATTTGGCCTCATTAAGTTAAATGCTGAACAGTCTACATATTAAACTGCCAAATAAAATAAAGATAAGCTTAAACAAAAATTTCAGCACATAGCTCAGACCGATTTAAGTTGGAGGGCAAGCATGAGAGGAAATGTAATGGTCAGTTATGAAGTACCTTGACAAAGGCAGAAGAAAGAGATGAAAAGTTCCTGTGATGTCTGGTCCATGCTCAGAATTTTACCAGTTTAATTAAAGGTTCCACTAGTTTAACTAAAGATGTGATTTAAAACCAGTTTAGTTAAACTGCTGAAGCTTTCTGTGTGGACACTCTTAATTTAAGTTGATTTAATAGATTCCAAGGGCAGAAGGGAGCACTGTGATGATCTAATCTGACCTCTTATATAACACAGCCCATAGAATTTCTCCGAAATAATTGATGTTTGAACTAGAGCATATCCTTTTTTTTTTTTAAATACAATCTTGGTTTAAAAATTTCCAGTGATAGAGAATCCACCACAAAACTTGGTAAATAGTTCCAGTGATTAATTACCCTTACTGTTAAAAAATTGTGCTTATTTCCCTGTCTGAATTTGTCCAGTTTCAACTTCCAACCATTGGATCTTGTTATACTTTTATCTGCTAGATTGTAGCACCCCTTATGAAAGTCACCCCAAAACCTTCTATTCAATTTAATAGATTGATCCTCTTGAATTTCTCAGTATAAATCACGTTTTCTAATCCTTTAATACTTTTTGTGGCTCTTCTCTACACCCTCTCCAATTTACCAACATCATTTTGAATTGTGGGCACCAGAACAAGAAACAGTATTCCAGTAGCGGCTGCATCAGTGTCAAATACAGAAGTAATTTAAAAGTAGTTTCCATTGGTTTTGCTAGTGTTGGTAAATTTACAGGTGCAAGATAAACTGATAGTTTTATGTTTGCAGTGTTGTTGTAGCCATGTTGGTCCCAGGATATTAGAGAGACAAGGTGGGTAAGGCAATATCTTTTATTGGACCAACTTCTATTAGTGAAAGATACACGGTTTTGAGCTTCACGTAGGGACTATTCTGGTATAAGGCACCTTTAATCCGGTATAACTATGTCTATATTTTGGCATAATAAAAATCATACCCATAACTGAAATAGTTTTACCAGTTCAAAATGTCATGATCCACAGGCCTCAAACCTGGGTTCACCAGAGCAGCCATGCTTCAACCCTCCACTTGGCAGCCTGCTGACAACTACTAACCCAGGACCTGTGAAACCCAGCCCCAGTTTGAGGCTTTGCCCCTGATGTCCTATTGGAGAATTCTAAAATCTTGAAGGACATGGAGTATCATCGGTGGAGTCCAGAGAGGAGATGGTGGCATGTCGACAGGGGATTGTCCTGAGCGAGGTTGTGCTTCTTTAGCCCACAGGGTATGTCTTCTCTGCCAGTGAACCTGGGTTTTAGCCTGTCTCTCTCTCTCTCTCATCCACACAGAAAAACCTTTGACCTAGGTTTGGATGCCTGGGCTATCTTAGTCAACTGAGGGGTTGGGTTGAATCTGAGCTCTGTTTTCACTCTGCCTGGAATCCACACACTTTGCAGTGAGGACACAGGCAAAATCGCTCAAGTTCTCATAGTCCTGCACTGCCCTTCCCACAGTTCCCCCCAATAGACAGACAAGTTCTTTCCCAATTGACTGGGTAAGAATCCTAGAGCATCTCAGCACAAAAAAACATGGATCGTGCCTCCAGACACATACCAGGTGAGTGCAGAAACAGTGAGGATACAGTAATGAGTGTATGACTTTCTGGCTATGGCACAGTGTGGGTACTCTTCTGTACTAACCTGTAATAGGCTAATCTAGGTGCTGATCACCCAGATTAGCTGTGCAGTGAAGATACAATCTCAGGCCACATATACACTGAAAAGTTCAGTTGACACAAGTTATGTCAGCATATGCCTGCCAACTTTTATATATCGCATGCGTATTTGAGTGCTTGTGTTGGCGCTGCACTTACTCACCATGAGTGCTTGTGTCAATGTAAAATATGGTGCACTTACAAGTAGGATCACGGAGCAGCTCCACACGGTGGATCATCACTTCTGGGCCCCAGAAAGAAGGACTGATTGGTGGGATTGCAATATAATGCATATTTGGGATGACAAGCAGTGAGTGACTGCAAGACTTTCGGATATGAAAGGCCCAGGTTCCTGGATCTGCATGCTGAACTTGCTCCAGACCTCTAGCGCAGGAATAGCAAAATGAGAGGTGCATTGACACTGGAGAAATGAATGGTGATCGCACACTAGAAGCTTGCAAATTGGATTGCTTTTAGTCAGAGGGTAATCCATTTGCAGTTGGAAATTTGACAGCGTGTACTGTTATCACCCAAGTGTGTAACGTCTTTAAACAGTTCCTGCTACACAGGGCTGTTAGTCTGGGTAATGTACGTGAAATAGTAGATGGATTTGCAGTAGTGGAATTCGTGAATGGTGGTGGTGCAATTGACGGCGCCTATATCCCTATTCTGCCACTAGCCCACCTTGCCACTGAGTACATCAACAGAAAGGGATACTTTTCCGTAGTTATGTAAGCGCTAATGAATCATGCGGGGTGCTTCCCTGATACTAATGTGGGCTGGTCAGGAAAGGTGAATGACAAAAAGCTGCAAGTGCAACTACTGGATTATCATTGGCAATGTAGAAATGCCAATAGTGATTCTGGGGGATACCATTTACCCTTTGCTCCCCTGGCTCCTGACATTGTATACCAGCCACCAAAGAAAAATGTGGATAGCACCAAAGAAAAATTCACTTACCAGTTCAGAAGATGCAGAATTGGTTGTTGAAATGTGCTTTTGGTAGATTGACGGGACAACGGCAGTATTTACTCACTAGATTGGATGTCAGTGAGGCAAACATCCCATTGACTGTAGCTGCAAGTTGTGTACTGAATAATATCTGAGAGGCAAAAGGGGAAAAGCTACCGCCAGAGTAGAGGGGCAAGGTGGACAGGCTGTCTGCTGAACAGCCAGATACAAGGGCTATTAGAAGAGGCAACCGTGGAGTTATATGGCTGAGGGAGGCCTTACAAGACCATTTTAACAGTCAGCCATAGTAGTGCTGTCTGATGCTTTTATGAAATAGTGTCTCATATGTACATAGATTAAATATGGGTGGGTTATTGCTTCCCACTGTGAATTCTGCAGTGCTTGGTGTAAACTAATAAAGATACTCTGAGTTATCAAAAATAGAACTTTATTGTGTGCAAAGAAAACAGCAACAAAATTAAAGTGTAGACGCAAGTTTAAAAACCTTTCATCAACACTGTAACAGGGTGAATCATACTTTAAAATCCCAAGTAAAAACGGAAGTCAACAGTGAACATTTATGTTCATGTATTGTGACAAAGTTCCTCCTCTACCTTGGTGGGTCGTGCGCTTACTGGCGGATTTTGCTCGCCTCAGAGATTCATAGTAACCCTCAGTTTGGCCACTTTCATGCCTCAAATCTGCCATTCACTCAGATAACCTCATCACTGGCCAGCATGGGGAAAAGGAAGGAGAACACTTCCCACAGTCTCTGCTGGTCCACCTAGTGGGTCGGGGGACAGGCCAGGAACCTTCTCCTCTGGTGGAAGCCACAGTCCAAGTCAACTCCTCCTGTATCCAGTAGGGAGTTGGGGGATGGGGGGAACCCAGGCCCACCCTCTACTCTAGGTTCCAGCCCAGGGCCCTGTGGATCACAGCTGTCTATAGTGTTTTGTGTAACACCTGTGTGACAGCTACAACTCCTTGGGCTACTTCCCCATGGCCTCCTCCCAACACCTTCTGTATCCTCACCACAGGACCTTTCTCCTGATGCCAGATAGCGTTTGTACTCCTCAATCCTCCAGCAGCATACCCTCTCACTTTCAGCTCCTTGCATGTACCTCAGTAACTGGAGTGAGAGCCTTTTTAAACCAGATGTCCTGATTAGCCTTAATTAATTCTAGCAGCTTCCCAATTGGCTACAGGTGTCCTAATTAGTCTCCCTGCCTTAATTAGTTCTAGAAAGTTCCTGAGTGTTCTGGAATAGTCCCTGTTATTTTACCCAGGGAAAAGGATCCTGCTTAACTTGGAACTAATGTATCTACCTTCGACCACTCTTTTGTAGCCATCTGGCCTGACCCTGTCACAGTATGTATGTAAAGCTTACGGCAATGTAGTAGGTTTTGGCTATACGTGCTCCAACTTGTGGTTTTCACAGTTTGGTGAATGTGTAGCTGTAATTCTTTTTGTTGTCTCCCAGCATGGAGTGGTAGGGGTAAGTATCTACACCATGCTGCTGCTGGGTACGTTGGAGGTTACAGGCAATGCAAACCACAGAGTTTGCCAACGTTTGGAAAGGCTGCTGACTCCAGGGTCTTTGAACATGTGGGTCAGTAATGGTCTGCAACATCTGAGTTTGTTACCTGAGCAAACCCATGATGTCTTGGTTCATTTCCCATGCCTTTCAGGTCCTTTTCCTTTCCCTACAGCAGCCACTTTCTCCACATTTGGACCTTCTCTGTGGCCCCTCCGAGCTCTGCATTCATGGTCTTAGGCTGTAGAGGATTGGAGGATCTCAGAGAACATATCCTCCCTAGTCCTCTTCTTTCTCCTTCTGATCAGGGTCAGACGTTCAGCAGGTGTGGCGGGAGCATCTCTCAAGGCCACCATGCCAGAGGCTGCTGATTAATAGTGTTAGATGCTGCTGGTACACTATTAGATTTACAGTCACAAGGAAAGGGAAAAATAAGTCCCAACTCTGCCCCCCCCATGTTATTTGCATAAATATTTTCAATAAGAAATACTGATTATCACTTTAACTTTGGAGCATTTAGCCTAGCCTCATGGGGTGCCTCTCCCTGGGTATAATATTGGCACTATTTTCACAGGCAGTGGTGATTTTGCCTGATATCTCACTCCTGAGGGTGAAAAAAATTGCAGAGAACCTAGGTGCTACTGGTGTCCTGAAGCCTCTTGGGCCCTTATACTGCTTACTTCAGTGGTGCCTGCCAAACCCATCACAGAGTAGCATGGGAGAGTCTCCTATTGCAGTGGCTTCCATTCCTAAAAATCTTCCAGACGATGGTAGAGTATTTCCATCAAAGTTTCATCGAGATCTCTCAAGAGTATAAAAGTTACATTCCTGTTCAGATAAACAAAGGATTCCTTGTGGCCCCTCCTACCTAGCCCAACAGGGATGCCAAGTCCACCTCTGTTCTGTCTCTACCTGAGCACAGGATATTGATCTGGATGTGGATTGTGTAATCAAACTGCCACACCGTTTTTTTTTTAATGTATTTCCTCACATTTAATTTTCTAACATTTTACTAGTAAATTAACAATCAAAGGTCCATGCCTTTGTTATGTAAAACTGCAGATGAGATGAGCGCCATTTTTAAATGAGGCTGAGGGGAGGGAAGGAGGAAGGGAAATAAGGTTTCAGGCAGCGAAAAGAAAAAAAGTAAGGAAAAAATGCGTGTATATGCTTACCTGAACTCTGTTTTCCTTCATTCGTGGGCTCATCTGTGCTTGCCTGGCAGGACTGGCTTGACTCTGGTGGAGTTTCAAACAGCTCCTGGTTCCTTGCATGGTTTGAATTCCTAGTTGTATCTCTTCTCCTGCCCCCCAGCTCCTCTCCTTGCTGTTCACAGGAAGGGGCTCTGCCTCTTGCTCCTGTGAAGTGTACAGTTATCAGAGTTGCTGGTGGGGTTACAGCCAAGTATGGCATGCAATTAATTGTAAAAGCAGCAGGACTGCCGGGCAGTTTCAGATTTCTCATTGCCCTCTCACCTTCTGGCAGCCCCAGTGATGTTCCCTCACTTTCATGCAGCACTGCTGCTTATCCTTGTCCTGGCCCTGTTTCAGCATTCCTTGTGCAATCTGCATTTAGATGTTGATATTTCTTTGGCTGTTTCATAGCTGTGCTTGCAAAGCCTCTTTTCCTCACCAGACAAGTAGATCCAAGACTCCTTGCCTGCTCGAAGCAGGACCACATATAATAGCTCTCTATGTGTGTGGAGCCGGCATGGTCAGATGCACACAACAAAAGTGAGCTATTGGGTATGCTCACCAAGGTGGGCAATCAGGAAAAGGCATTTCAAAAACATGCAGGGAATATTAAAAGGCGGGGGGAGGGCTTCCAATGGAGTTCAAAATTATGACTACAGAGGCCATTATCATGGGGACAGGGTCATTGTGGGAAAGCTGCTGGTGGACTGTCAGGGTTGACACAGGTAATGCAGTGTCTACACTCGCACTGCATCACCCTAAGTAAGTCGACAATACTCTGCATTGCTTGGGGAGGTGATGTTATTGCATTGTTGTAAACAGGGTGCTTTCGTCTACAGGAGACAGATTTAGTGTACACATATGCACAACTAGGTCGATGAAAGTCAGCTTATGTTGACCTAACTTTGTAGTGCAGACTAGGCCTCACTGACTGAATTGCTCTAAACTGTGCTCACAGCGCAGTGGTTTTGCCCTTTTATGACCATTCTTCAAGGAGGAGTAAAATTTTAAAGGTGATTTGCAAAGAAAAATAAAATTAGGTTGCTGTTCTTTTTTGCTTCTTTGTAAGGGACAAAGAAGGCCTGAGTTATAGGTTGGTTTTTTTTTTGGTGGGGGTGGGAGGGTGGGAGATGGTATTTTTCTTGGTTGTCACCTTACAAATGCAGGACTCATCTGCTCTGGCAGAGTCTGATTAACAGAAAAACTAGTAGGTTTATAGTGTAAAAGAAGACAAGTGAAACCTGGTTAACTGTGAGAGGAGTGACATGTATTCAGACTATTTGATGCTTTTTCTATACTTCGTTTGTTTCTCTCCTCTGGTGTCAGGAAACAAATGAACAATTCAGAACAAGAAACTTAAGACCAAGTTTTCTTCTATTTAAAGTCTTCTTTGTCCAAGCTCTCCAGTTTCTTACTGTGTCTTGGTAAAGAAGGCAACAAGTGCCTTAAGCTGAGATCCCATCTTTAGGCCTCTGCCACAGAAGTCATGGAAGACAACACAGGCAAAGTAGGTACTTTTTTTTTATGTATTCTTTTATTATAAAATTAGTGGAAAAAGTGCCCTCACTGAAGAAGATTCCTCTAGTCTTCCTTTGGAGAACCAGTGTACTTGAAAGGACCAGCCATGTCGACACTTCTTTGCCCAGCTGCTTGCCAAAGGGAAGCAGACACAAACTCTGTGACCTAACTTTGATTCCGATCCCACCTGGTAGGTCTCGATCTGAGTAGAATGTCCAGACTTATGGAGAGGAACAGAAAGTAGAGGGCTTCCTTCCAATACTTACTGTCTACCCCATAAAGTTCTTCTTTTTTCTGAGGGAGAAGTAAAAACTTTTAACCCAGGATTGCTTGCATCAACAGAACCTAGAAGGCCTCCCTGCTGTCATCTTTGAAGGCCCAAGCCACTACTGCACCAAGAATCTGCTTAAGCAAATCATTTGTGGGTCCTACTTCCCTCTCTGCGATTGGCAGGGCTCTTTTGCTAGGAGGTTTCAAAAAGTCATTTCCTTCCTATCCTTCCTCCTGTAAGCAGACCCCCTTTTAGGTGAGGGAATATGATTCTGAGATAGAGCATGTTGCACCCTGCTACTCTATCTTCAAAAGCGCCCATATGTGATTCCCCTGTCCCCCCCCTCCAAGAGTGGATGTATGTCTCCTATGACCCAGACTCTGAAGATTTTCCTTGTGGAGTCTCAGGTGGAGGAAGATGAGATGGGGATACCCATTTTCTTAAGGGTGAGGAGTTAGGCCTTTGGACAAGTCACTCCCTTTTAAAGGTTATGTGGAGATGTGCTGCTCCAGAGGCAGCCTTCTAATTTCACAGTGAAAATTCTCCTAAAAATGTTACAAGCTAGACTTCAAATTCTAGAATCTCTGGACATGTTGATCTAAGTTTGACTCTGCAGTGGCTTCTCAGTCAGAACCCTTGGACCTCCCATTTGACATTCATGTCTCTCTGTGGGATCCCCTGAAATGCAAGGTGGAAGCCATAGCAAGCTTTGCCTGCTACATTTTCAAGCCACACATCCAAACGTTTTTCTGAGATTCAGGCTGGTAAGGCAGTATGTAAAACGTTTTCAAATTGGTTATCCACAACTCTTTTGTCTGTTCTGTTGCCATAAATATTCATTCTGATATTGCCTAGGACTCCTTTCACTTAGAAAACTTCACCATCAGCATCTCTGTTGTGGGACAAAGGATCCATCCGTCAGGAATCAGGACATTTGTGTGATTCCTTTCCTGGCCTTGCTCAAAGCAGGTCTTGGAGACACAGTAGTAAAAATATAACTCACATGACTGGAGTACTGTCATGGATGGATATAAACTGTTCAGGAAGGTCAGGCAGGGCAGAAAAGGTGGGGGAGTTGCATTGTATGTAAAGGAGCAGTATGACTGCTCAGAGCTCAAGTATGAAACTGCAGAAAAACCTGAGTCTCTGGATTAAGTTTAGAAGTGTGAGCAACAAGGGTGATGTCGTGGTGGGAGTCTGCTATAGACCACCGGAGCAGGGGGATGAGGTGGACGAGGCTTTCTTCCGGCAACTCACAGAAGTTACTAGATCGCAGGCCCTGGTTCTCATGGGAGACTTCAATCACCCTGATATCTGCTGGAAGAGCAATATAGCTGTGCACAGAAAATCCAGGAAGTTTTTGGAAAGTGTAGGGGACAATTTCCTGGTGCAAGTGCTGAAGGAACCAACTGGGGGGGAGCTCTTCTTGACCTGCTGCTCACAAACCGGGAAGAATTAGTAGGGGAAGGAAAAGTGGATGGGAGCCTGGGAGGCAGTGGCCATGAGATGGTCAAGTTCAGGATCCTGACACAGGGAAGAAAGGAGAGCAGCAAAATACGGACCCTGGACTTCAGAAAAGCAGACTTTGACTCCCTCTGGAACCGATGGGCAGGATCCCCTGGGAGAATAACATGAGGGGGAAAGGAGTCCAGGAGAGCTGGCTGTATTTTAAAGAATCCTTATTGAGGTTATAGAGACAAACCATCCCGATGTGTAGAAAGAATAGAAAATATGGCAGGTGACCAGCTTGGCTTAACAGTGAAATCCTTGCTGATCTTAAACACAAAAAAGAAGCTTACAAGAAGTGGAAGATTGGACAAATGACCAGGGAAGAGTATAAAAATATTGCTCAGGTATGCAGGAGTGAAATCAGGAAGGCCAAATCACATTTGGAGTTGCAGCAGGCAAGAGATGTTAAGAGTAACAAGAAGGGTTTCTTCAGGTATGTTAGCAACAAGAAGAAAGTCAAGAAAAGTGTGGGCCCCTTCCTGAAAGAGGGAGGCAACCTAATGACAGAGGATGTGGAAAAAGCTAATGTACTCAATGCTTTTTTTGCCTCAGTCTTCACGAACAAGGTCAGCTCCCAGACTACTACACTGGGCAGCACAGCATGGGGAGGAGGTGACCAGCCCTCTGTGGAGAAAGAAGTGGTTCGGGACTATTTAGAAAAGCTGGACGAGCACAAGTCCATGGGGCTGGATGCGCTGCATCTTAGAGTGCTAAAGAAGTTGGCGGATGTCATTGCAGAGCCATTGGCCATTATCTTTGAAAACTCATGGCGATCGGGGGAAGTCCCGGACGACTGGAAAAAGGCTAATGTAGTGCCCATCTTTAAAAAAGGGAAGAAGGAGGATCCTGGGAACTACAGGCCAATCAACCTCACCTCAGTCCCTGGAAAAATCATGGAGTAGGTCCTGAAGGAATCAATGCTGAAGCACTTAGAGGAGAGAAAGTGATCAGGAACAATCAGCATGGATTCACCAAGGGCAAGTCATGCCTGACTAATCTAATTGCCTTCTGTGACGAGATAACTGGCTCTGTGGATGAGGGGAAAACAGTGGACATGTTGTTCCTTGACTTTAGCAAAGCTTTTGACATGGTCTCCCACAGTATTCTTGCCAGCAAGTTAAAGAAGTGTGGGCTGGATGAATAGACTATGAGGTGGATAGAAAGCTAGCTAGATTGTCGGGCTCAATGGGTAGTGATCAATGGCTCCATGTCTAGTTGGCAGCTGGTATCAAGTGGAGTGCCCCAAGGGTCGGTCCTTGGGCCGTTTTTGTTCATTATCTTCATAAATGATCTGGAGGATGGGATGGATTGCACCCTCAGCAAGTTTGCAGATAACACTAAACTGGGAGGAGAGGTAGATACTGTGGAGGGTAGGGATAGGATACAGAGGGACCTAGACAAATTAGAGGATTGGGCCAAAAGAAATCTGATGAGGTTCAACAAGGACAAGTGCACCACTACAGACTAGGGACCGAATGGCTCGGCAGCAGTTCTGCAGAAAAGGACCTAGGGGTTACAGTGGACGAGAAGCTGGATATGAGTCAACAGTGTGCCCTTGTTGCCAAGAACGCCAATGGCATTTTGGGATGCATAAGTTGGGGCATTGCCAGCAGATTGAGGAACGTGATTGTTCCCCTCTATTTGACATTGGTGAGGCCTCATCTGGAGTACCGTGTCCAGATTTGGGCCCCACACCACAAGAAGGATGTGGAAATATTGGAAAGAGTCCAGCGGAGGGCAACAAAAATTATTAGGAGACTGGAACACATGACTTATGAGGAGAGGCTGAGGGAACTGGGATTGTTTAGTGTGCGGAAGAGAAGAATGAGGAGGGGATTTGATAGCTGCTTTCAACTACCTGAAAGGGGGTTTCAAAGAGGATGGATCTAGGCTGTTCTCAGTGGTAGCAGATGACAGAACAAGGAGTAATGGTCTCAGGTTGCAGTGGGGGAGGTTTAGGTTGGATATTAGGAAAATCTTTGTCACTAGGAGGGTGGTGCAACACTGGAATGCGTTACCTAGGGAGGTGGTGGAATCTCCTTCCTTAGAAGTTTTTAAGGTCAGGTTTGACAAAGCCCTGGCTGGGATGGTTTAGTTGGGATTGGTCCTGCTTTGAGCAGGGGGTTGGACTAGATGACCTCCTGAAGTCCCTTCCAACCCTGATATTCTATGATTCTATGAAATGCATGTATCTTGTCTGCGCTAGATCACTATGAGGTTGCATTTGTGGAACTGCAAAAATTGGGTAACTTCTCAAAAATGCTTATGTAGAAACTGTTCAGGTGCTCAAGCATCTGAGCCATGTCCACGCTCTTCCAGAAGATAATGATCTCTTCAAAAATGTTGTTAGAATTGGGCCTGAAATATTGTATCCCCATAGCTACATTGGTCAAGGATGTTAAAATACCACACCTCTTACTGACATAGCTATATGCTGAGAAAACCCGCAGAGTAGATGCAGCTGTGTTGACAGAAGAGTTCTGTGTCTCAGGCTATAGGGCTGTGCTGACGGAACCTAGCTATGCCGGTACAGTCTCTGTAGTCTAGACGTACCCTGAGTTTGGTCATTTTGAAGAGATAAGGTTGTTTGTCTGGAGTGGAAACAAATATGGCAAGTATTTCAAGTGACTGATAGCCCTGCATTGTCTGAGTGCATCTCTTAATTCTAACTCTTGCTTCAAACATGGGAAGTTAATGTATTTTTTCTCTTGTTGCTTGTATTTGTCAGATAATTTTTCTTAACACTTTTTATAGAACACAGAGTTTGTTTATGGTTCATTAACCCTTTTACCTGCCTCTGTAGTATTCAAACCACATGATCTCTTCTACTGTCTATTCCTTGTGAAGCTTTCTGACATGGTAAGGTTTCATCTGACCTTGCTACATTATTTTTTGTTTTAAATTTTGCACCATCTTCCTCCTGTTAGCCTTCAAGCTCATGCCTCTGTAACCGTACATTCAAGGTAATCATAAGGAATTGAGAGATAAAACAAGGCATTAGATCTGTTTTGCTGCTTTTTAAAGAAAAAAATATTTGCAGGATTTTTAACAGTGCAAACTGTTGTATTTTCCTTCATTAAAAATCATTTTCTATTAGATTTTTATAAAGAAAGGAATATGGGTGTGTACTTTTGAGCAACCTTGTCTGCATGATACTGCTGCTGCTTCAATATTGTGCAGTAATCCAACATGCTAATTTTCTGATCTTGATTTGACTGCATGTTTGATGGAAGATGAGCCAAATATAAAACACATGGTCTTTTGAAATGTTTCAGAAATTATTAAATTATCTACCCTCTGGAAAGGTAGTTTTTACATTGTCTGCAGAATAATGGGGACATATAACTTACATTGCTGTATATATTAATACCGTTGGCTGGTCACAGGGAAACCTGTGTTTTCTTTAGATGCCAGAGTGGTTATGTTGATCCATGCTCTGTCACTTATTTGCTTTAGTGTAATGACTTTTCACTATTTGAATAAAATTTAATGAAGAAACATCTTATTTAAGATATTTTGGATCAGGCATATTAGGAGGTTTTCCACTGAGTGTCTTTACTATACAAAGCTTTTTTTTGCATGGCTAGCTTTATGTAGTAGAATCTATTAGAGTGATGATTACTGAAAAGTAATGTTGTGTTCTGCTTTTTAACAAATTTTAGAAAAAAAGTTTAGGTAAAAAATAATTAATTCCAGCAGCTTTTCTTATCTTTGTTTTTTTTTTTTCTTGGTTGGGTTTCTTTTGGTGCATGTTTCTCTTTCCTCACAATCATAATGGAGAGGGACATCTGCTTTTACCTTCCCTTGCCAATGATTTGATTCATAGTCCCATCTTAAGTGGCAAAAATGTTTTAAGCTATCATGTGTAATACAGTAATACTAGATTAACGGCATCTCCTTGCCGATACAGTGAGCAACTGTACAGAATAGTGCCTCAGTAATCGTATACATTGAAAAGATTTATGTACGGTCTGTATCTAGTGCTTTGTGATATCATATGAAAACTAAAGGTAAACTAAATCGGTTGGGTTACGCAGTGACAAATCATTGGATTGCTCTGTTGCCCAGGTGTTGAGTGGCCTCACCTGCTGCACTCTTCTGAGGCATTGGAGCTCTTCTTCTCATAGTGAAGAGAGTAATGACCAATTAATATAATACTATCCCGCTCTAATGTTTCACATTCAGACCCCTTTTTTTACCCTACTTCTAACAGAGGTGGTGGGGAGGGGGGTATTGTAAAAACACATAATAGACATCCTCTTCACTAAAGAGTTTACAGTCCACTGCAAAGCACAGTGGTGAGTTTGCAACATGGAAACTGGAACTGGGACCTGCCAAACTCATCTCATATAGGGGCTGCCAAAAGTCCAGTAGTTGTTTCCATCTATTTGTGAGTGAGTAGGGAATGTTTGGGTATTGAGATCCCTGCTTTCTATTCTTCGCTCTGGGAGCAGAGTATGGTCTAGTAGTTATTTCATTTATCTTTATGGCAGCAGTTCTCAAACTTTAGAAATCCGAGGACCCCCATTTTGATTTAAAACTTTTTGGGAACCCCCAACCTCCTGCTCAGCCCTAGGCCCTGCCCCCACTCCAACCCTTCTCCCAAACTGCCCCCCCAGCCCACCTCTTCCCGCCACCCACTCACTCTGTCCCCCCTCACTCCACTGCTCTCTCTCCCTTACCCTCACTCACTTTCACCAGGCTGGGGCAGGGGGTTGGGGTGCAGGAGGGGGTGTGGGCTCTGGGAGGGAGTTTGGGTGCAGGTGCGGGCTGGGGTGTGGGAGGGGCGGCGCTTACCACAGGCAGCTCCCGAAAGTGACCAGCACATCTCTCTGGCAGCGGCTTCTAGGTGGGGTGAGAGGAGGTCTCTGTGTGCTGCCCCTGCAGCTCCCATTGGCCACAGTTCCCAGCCAATGGGAAGTGCGGAGTCAGTGCACGGGACAGGAGCAGTGCATGGAGATTCCCTGTTCCCCCCCCCCCCCCCGGGGCAGTAGGGACATGCTGTCCACTTCCGGGAGCGGCGCGAAGCCAGGGAGCCTGCATTAGCCTCAATGCGCCACCAGACTTTTAGCTCCTAAAATCTCCCGGTTTGGCTTCAGTAGCCTCCAGGAGATAGAGGGAGTGGGAACCTCCTGGAGTACCTTTGTAGACCTCCAGGGCTCTGCAGACCCAAGTTTGAGAAACGCTGCTTTATGGCATAGCCAAGTGTAACTGTGCCCCATTTAGGTCATCTGTTGGGATTGAACATGAGACATCTGGATTTAGAAGTATGAAGCTTTACCACTTGAGCTAAAGAACCAGATCTCTCTGCAGGGAGACAGTAGAACACTCATAAACCTCTATATGTGATCGGAATGAGAGTCATCTCCCATAAGGTAGCAGTTAGGTCTGGCTTGGTTAATAATAAGTATTGTGAAGGACACCCAAACAGTAGCAGTGAATGAAAGTGCTGAGACTGACATGCATTATCCCTTAAGGTAGAGGCTATTGTTTGGATGGGCCTTGCTCTCTCACAACTCACTTGAAAGCAGGAGCTTGTCACGTTTTTGCTAGAGCTCCTGTAATAATGGCCAAAATTGCATTGCTTATGATAAATTTCTGAAAGTTATCAACACGGGTAAAGAACAAAGCAGCCAACCAGTATGCAGGAGGAAATGGGAGGCAAATGGGGTCTTGTGCCCAGGGGAGATAAACAATGGGAAGAGCAATGCAGGGACCTTGCAGGGTTTTAGAAGGAGCTTCAGAGACTGATTTATGGGGAACAAAATTAATTTATTTTTCAGGGGAGGAATGGCTTGGGCAGAGTGCCCATCGCTTGAGATCTCTCTTCCCTCCACAAATCCACAGCACAGGATTGTTAGTGGAGGTCCCTCTACTGTGGAATTTGCTGTCCTTCAGTGGTCCAACAAAGCCTAATCATTAACTGTCAGGGAACAGGATACGGTTAGCTCAGACTTTTACTTGAGGGAGTAAGTGTGGGATTACATTTATTTTGAGGTGTGGGAACCTTTTGCTGACATTGGTAATGTAATATTTTTCAGGCTTCTAGAGAGTAAGTATAGTGAAAACATATAAATTCATAAACAAATGTAAAAAAGCATTATCCATGCATCATCGTAATCATGAAGAGCAATGGAAGTTCAGTTAAGAGATCATTTTTGAAAATTAGAGAGCATTATGAAAATTAGATGTCAGCTAGGGTATGTCATCAACGCCAGGGAGAAGATGTTAGTGAGGGAGAAGCTAGAGCCAGTGTGGTCTAGTGGCTAAAGCACTAGACTGACGCTCAGGAGACCTGGCTTTATTCCTAGCTCTGCCATTGACCTGCTGGTTGCCCTTGGGCAAATCACTTCAGCTCTCTGTGCCTCAGTTTCCCCATCTGCAAAATGATGATAATGATAATGACCTCTTTTTTTTGTAAAGTAGTTTGAGATCTGTGGTTGAAAAGCACTATGTAAGAGTTGGATATTAATTATTACTAATTAGAGGACCCTGGCATGGAAACTCTTCTTCTGTTAACTCTGTAACTCCAGCACATTATAATATATACTAAATAGCAGCCATGAGCATTTGTTAGAAGTATCTGCAAAATATAATGCCTGAATACCATGCAACTTGTCACATCAGACATTTAAAAATAAATCCTTGAATGTTCTGGAGCCTGGTTTTCTGAGAAACCACCTCTTACTAGGCCTTGTCACAGTAGGTATCAATTGGGATGGTTGCTGGTGTTGAAGTCTCTAGGACTAAACAGGATATTATTTTTTCTCTCCTCTTCATGGTCTGCTGTAGCCTGAGTTTTATGGCTTTTAAGGCATACAGTAAAGCTTATTTATTATGCATATTGTTTGCTTAATAATGATTTCATTTTTGTTTTGTTCCTTGCTTGGATATCTGTTTAAGTTCGCAATTTTAAAATTTTATAATTAAAGACTGATTTTGGGAATGGTCACTAGAGAAATTAATAGAACAATGTAAAATGAAAAACATCTTGGTGACAAATGTAAGCTATTTGCAAAAAATATGATTTATTTGGATCTCTTGATATATGCAATGTATGAGTTAAAAGAACACTGTCGATTTGAAAAAAGTGCATCTATACTTCCAAATAATATCTTACATAACTGATTGAAATTAGTGGGGGAAATATTTTTGTCTGTTTATTAAGTTTATTTACTTAGTGCATTTTAAAGTTACATTTGAAAAATTATATACTATTATACACACACACACACACACACACACACACACACACACACACACTACTAGTTATAATATGCTATCAGAACTGCAGAAGTCCTAGTAATGCCATGGACTGTCAGCACCATCCCAAAACTTGTACCTAAGTTGGTTTTGTTGTGCAGCAGTTTTCAGTGCCCTGAAGTAAGCCAATAGGCCAACATGTTTAATTGGATTGTGGGGAGCAGGAGCTCCTTTGACCCCCCCCCCACCACCACCACCAAGACCCACAGTCCATCAGTTCAACTCGCTTTCCCTCCACAGTTCGTAGCGGGTTCTATGAGTCTCAAACACCCAGGCAAAAGAAAGGTCTTCTCCCTTCTCCACCCTTGTAAGAGAGGAGAATCTGGGTGAAAATAAATTAAGCAAAGGTGGCCTGTCTCTCATGCAGTCTTTTGGGATTCAGATTTATGAGCTTGGCCTATCAGAATCTATTGTCCCTTAGTAGGGCCTACCTTGTGCCCCTCCTCTGGGGGTGTACTGCTTTGCCATCAGTCAGTTCAGCTTCAGGAGCTGACCTGTCTGTTGTCAGTAATGTCTGAGGTAGAGCAGTTTTATTCCTGCTTACCACCCCTTCCTGTGGCAGGTTTCCCTTTTTAAGGTCCTCCTCCTCCAGGCTGAACAAGCACTGTCACTGCACCTTGTTAGTGCTGATCAGGCCCAGAAGAGCTCCTTAGTCTCCTACGCACCAAGGTGAGGGCATGTCCCTTCACAGGGTCATCATTATTTTGTTTGAAATATAAGTATTCTTTTAACCAGTGAGTAGGATACTTACTTCTCATAGTGGTAATGAGTTACTTTACTAAAAAAAGTTTCAGAGTAGCAGCCGTGTTAGTCTGTATTCACAAAAAGAAAAGGAGTACTTGTGGCACCTTAGAGACTAACAAATTTATTTGAGCATACGCTCAATGCATCCGATGAAGTGAGCTGTAGCTCACGAAAGTTTATGCTCAAATAAATTTGTTAGTGTCTAAGGTGCCACAAGAACTCCTTTTCTTTTTAATAAAAATGGAACTTTTCTCATATGACCACTGACTCAAGGAACCAGGAGGCAGAGGGGGAATATTTTTGTGCCTGTGTCTCTGAAACAGTCATGGCCAAGTTTCAGATACCATTTCATTTAAATGCCTTTTTCTGTCAAGAAAGCTGGCTTAAAACTTTTAAAGATACTGGGGAGTGAAAACCCTATGATTTTATTATGTCATCTCTTCAGTACACACGTTCATTAAACTAATCTTAAAGAATCCTTGCTTTGCTAGCAGGAGGATAATCTCTGTGATAAGATTTGCTATAGGCAGTGGTGAGCTGGAGCCGGTTCGCTAGAACCGGTTGTTAAATTTAGAAGCCCTTTTAGAACCGGTTGTTCCGCGAGGGTCAACTGGTTCTAAAAGGGCTTCTAAATTTAACCAGCCAAAAGTGGCACCTTAGGCGCCGACTCCATGGAGCCCTGGAGCACCCAATGGGAAAATTTGGTGGGTGCAGAGCACCCACCGGCAGCTCCCCAGCCCCAGCTCATCTCCAGTCCACCTCCGCCTCCTCCCCTGAATGCGCTGCCCCGCTCTGCTTCTCTGCCCCCCCAGGCTTCCCATGAATCAGCTGTTCACGCCGGAAGCTGGGGCAGGCTGAGAAGCATGGGGTGAGGCGCCATCCTCGCCCTGAGTGGGAAGCTGCCACTTGCTTCTCAGCCCTCCCCGGCTTCCCGCCAAACAGCTGATTCGCGGGAAGCCATGTGGGGGGGGGGTGGGAAGCAGAGCGGGGCGGCGCGTTCAGGGGAGGAGGCGGAGCGGAGGTGAGCTGGGGCCGGGCGCGGGGAGCTGCCAGTGGGTGCACCCACCAAATTTTCCCCGTGGGTGCTCCAGCCCCGGAGCAACCAGGGAGTTGGCGCCTAAGGTGCCACTTTTGATGTGATCAGTGGGGGAGCGGCCACTCCCCCTGCTCCGCACCTAGCTACGCTCCCCTGCCCCTAGGAGCTAGAGGGACCTGCCGGATGCTTCCTGGGAGCTTCCCCAGGTAAGCACCTTCAGGACTCCCCACCTCGCCCCTCAGCAGGTCCCTCTGGCTCTTAGGGGTGGGATGGGCACCCACTATGGTGGCCCACGAGACCCTCCTGCCCGGTTCTGGGGGTAATCAGGGGACAAGGGAGGGGGGTGGATGGGGCAGGGGTCCTGGGGGGGACGTCAAGGAACGTGGGGGATTGGATGGGACAGGAGTCCCGGGGGGAGGGGGTGGGCAATGACCCCCTCGTGGGGTGAGGAGGGAACCCGTTGTTAAGATTTTGGCCGCTCATCACTGGTTATAGGTGAATTAAAAATAATCACGTTTTTACATTATAGCTTGTATAGATTTCCCAAGATGTTTGCATTATGTTTTCGTTTGAGAGAGGGACACAAAATTTCAGTTCATGATTTAAGTAATACCAAATTAAAATCTTCCAGATAACTTCAAAGAACAGTTCTCAGTGGTTTACCGTGGGACCTATCAGTATTGCCAAACTCGAGATCAAAAATCATGATGATTGGCCCAAAAATCAGAGGCTTCCAAGGACTCTGCATTCTGAAGTCCAGAAGGAGAAGTCTTTGCTGTCTCACAGTAAACTTGCTGGCTATTACCTTGCAATTAATTATTTGTGATCTCTCTCTTCTTATTAAAAATAAATCAGTTTGGGACTTGTGTCCTCCACTGGCATAAGTTACCTCTTTCTGACATATTTTCACCACTGAATATATTCAAATTGATTCTATTGATGTTGGCTTCCATTTAGTCTATATATGAGACATTGTGAAGATGATTAGTGGGTGAAATTTGAACAGTGTAGAACATTCTGATTTTAAGTTAACAGGGGTCCCAAAAATCTGAAAGCTGGTCTAAATTTCAAAAAGGAAATATTTCTAAAGCTGTTCACTGCAGAAATTACCTAAACTTTTAAATAAAAAAAGAATCCTAGAAAATTAATGCCCTTTTGGAGGGTGATTCTGCCAAATTTGGAGATGGAATTCTGCTTTAAATGGAAATTGCAACACAGTCTGTGGTGACCTAGAATCCTATTTTCGATGTCTCTGACTCAAGGAATATTTCCAACACACATCTGAACAACATACTAACCCACAGAGACCTTCCTACCAAGACTACAAAAAGAAGGATTCTGGGTGGACTCCTCCTGAAGGTCGAAACAACAGACTGGACTTCTACATAGAGTGCTTCCGGTGACGTGCATGGGCTGAAATTGTGGAAAAGCGGCATCACTTGCCCCATAACCTCAGCCGGGCAGAACACAATGTCATCCACAGCCTCAGAAACAACTCTGACATCATAATCAAAAAGGCTGACAAAGGGGGTGCTGTCGTCATCATGAATAGGTCGGAATATGAACAAGAGGCTGCTAGGCAGCTCACCAACACCACTTTTGACAAGCCATTACCCTCTGATCCCACTGAGGGTTACCAAAAGAAGCTACACCATCTGCTCAAGAAACTCCCTGAAAAAGCACAAGAACAAATCCGCACAGACACACCCCTGGAACCCTGACCTGGGGTATTCTATCTGCTACCCAAGATCCATAAACCTGGAAATCCTGGATGCCCCATCATCTCAGGCATTGGCACCCTGACAGCAGGATTGTCTGGCTATGTAGACTCCCTCCTCAGGCCCTACACTACCAACACTCCCAGCTATCTTTGAGACACCACTGACTTCCTGAGGAAACTACAGTCCATCGGTGATCTTACAGAAAACACCATCCTGGCCACTATGGATGTAGAAGCCCTCTACACCAACATTCCACACAAAGATGGACTACAAGCCGTCAGGAACGCTATCCCCGATAATGTCAGGGCAAACCTGGTGGCTGAACTTTGTGACTTTGTCCTCACCCATTACTATTTCACATTTGGGGACAATGTATACCTTCAAATCAGTGTATAAATAAGGCCTGCTGCAGTTTCCACGGCATGCATCCGATGAAGTGAGCTGTAGCTCACGAAAGCTCATGCTCAAATAAATTGGTTAGTCTCTAAGGTGCCACAAGTACTCCTTTTCTTTTTGCGAATACAGACTAACACGGCTGTTACTCTGAAACCTTCAAATCAGTGGCACTGCTATGGGTACCCGCATGGCCCCACAGTATGTGCCAACATTTTTATGGCCGACTTAGAACAACGCTTCCTCAGCTCTCGTCCCCTAATGCCCCTACTCTGCTTGCGCTACATTGATGACATCTTCATCATCTGGACCCCTGGAAAAGAAGCCCTTGAGGAATTCCACCATGATTTCAGCAATCTCCATCCCACCATCAACCTCAGCCTGGACCAGTCCACACTAGAGATCCACTTCCTGGACACTACAGTGCTAATAAGCGATGGTCACATAAACACCACCCTAAACCGGAAACCTACTGACTGCTAGTCCTACCTACATGCCTCCAGCTTTCATCCAGGACACACCACATGATCCATTGTCTACAGCCAAGCTCTAAGATACAACCACATTTGCTCCAACCCCTCAGACAGAGACAAACACCTATAAGATCTCTATCAAGCATTCTTACAACTACAATACCCACCTGCTGAAGTGAAGAAAGAGATTGACAGAGCCAGAAGAGTACCCAGAAGTCACCTACTACAGGACAGGCCCAACAAAGAAAATAACAGAACGCCACTAGCTGTCACCTTCAGCTCCCAACTAAAACCTCTCCAACGCATCATCAAGGATCTACAACCTATCCTGAAGGGCGACCCATCACTCTCACAGATCTTGGGAGACAGGCCAGTCCTTGCCTACAGACAGCTCCCCAACCTGAAGCAAATACTCACCAGCAACCCAACAGAACAACTAACCCAGGAACCTATCCTTGCAACAAAGCCCGTTGCCAACTGTGTCCACATATGTATTCACCATAGGGCCTAATCACATCAGCCACGCTATCAGAGGCTCATTCACCTGCAGATCTACCAATGTGATATATGCCATCATGTGCCAGCAATGCCCCTCTGCCATGTACATTGGTCAAACTGGACAGTCTCTACGTAAAAGAATAAATGGACACAAATCAGATGTTAAGAATTATAACATTCAAAAACCAGACAGAGAACACTTCAATCTCTTTGGTCACTCGATTAAGACCTAAAAGTTACAAAAAAAACTTCAAAAACAGACTGCAACGAGAGACTGCTGAATTGGAATTAATTTGCAAACTGGATACAATTAACTTAGGCTTGAATAGAGATTGGGAGTGGATGGGTCATTACACAAAATAAAACTATTTCCCCATGTTTATTTCCCCACCTCCCCACCCCTCACTGTTCCTCAGACGTTCTTGTCAACTGCTGGAAATAGCCCACCTTGATTATCACTACAAAAGGTTGCTCCCCCCCCCCGCCCCCGCTCTCCTGCTGGTAATAGCTCATCTTAAGTGATCATTCTCGTTACAGTGTGTATGGTAACACCCATTGTTTCATGTTCTCTATGTATATAAATCTCCCCACTGTATTTTCCACTGAATGCATCCGATGAAGTGAGCTGTAGCTCACAAAAGCTTATGCTCAAATAAATTTGTTAGTCTCTAAGATGCCACAAGTACACCTTTTCTTTTTGCAAATACAGACTAACACGGCTGCTACTCTGAAATCTTAATTCTGGAGATTCTACCATAATATAATACAAACTGAAATATAATGCAAACTGGAATTTCTTGTACAAGCTTATACATAGTAAGTAATATATGCATAGTGGAATCCCCAGACTTAACTTGATTTTCAAGTCTCCGTAAAATAAAGTTGCACCAAGGTGAGTTTTCCCAGAAACGTTTGACTAAAAACTAATGAATCAGTATTCTTCATTCTGTCACATATTCCTCATGTGCTTATGTTTTTCTCTGCCCTCTTTTTCAAATATCCCTTCTTTAAGTTCAACTGGTGACCACTATAATACTGTCTAAAGGAGTGGTTCTCAACCAGGGTACATGTATCTTTGGGGGTACACAGAGTTCCACAAGGGGTACATCAACTCATGTAGATATTTGCCTAGTTTTACAACAGGGTACATAAAAAGCACTAGCGAAGTCAATAAAAACTAAAATTTCATACAATGACTTGCTTATACAATTGATTTGTTTTATAATTATATGGTAAAAATGAGAAAGTAAGCCATTTTTCAGTAATAGCATGCTGTGAGACTTTTGTATTTTTATGTCTGATTTTGTAAGCAAGTTGTTTTTAAGTGAGGTGAAACTTCATAGAATCATAGAATATCAGGGTTGGAAGGGACCTCAGGAGGTCATCTAGTCCATTCCCCTGCTCAAAAAAGGACCGATCCCCAATTAAGTCATCCCAGCCAGGGCTTTGTCAAGCCTGACCTTAAAACCTTCTAAGGAAGGAGATTCCACCACCTCCCTAGGTAACGCATTCCAGTGTTGCACCACCCTCCTAATGAAAAAGTTTTTCCTAATATCCAACCTAAATCTCCCCCACTGCAACTTGAGACCATTACTCCTTGTCCTGTCATCCGCTACCACTGAGAATAGTCTAGATCCATCCTCTTTGGAACCAACTTTCAGGTAGTTGAAAGCAGCTATCAAATCTCCCCTCATTCTTCTCTTCCGTAGACTAAACAATCCCAGTTCCCTCAGCCTCTCCTCATAAGTCATGTGTTCCAGTCCCCTAATAATTTCTGTTGCCCTCCACTGGACTCTCTCCAATTTTTCCACATCCTTCTTGTAGTATGGGGCCCAAAACTGGACACAGTACTCCAGATGAGGCCTCACCAATGTCAAATAGAGGGGAACGATCACGTCCCTCGATCTGCTGGCAATGCCCCTACCTATATGTCCCAAAATGCCATCGGCCTTCTTGGCAACAAGGGCACACTGTTGACTCATATCCAGCTTCTCGTCCACTGTAACCCCTAGGTCCTTTTCTGCCGAACTGCTGCCGAGCCATTCGGTCCCTAGTCTGTAGCAGTGCATTGGGTTCTTCTGTCCTAAGTGCAGGAATCTGCACTTGTCCTTGTTGAACCTCATCAGATTTCTTTTGGCCCACTCCTCTAATTTGTCTAGGTCCCTCTGTATCCTATCCCTACCCTCCAGCAGTCAAAGTCTGCTTTTCTGAAGTCCAGGGTCCGTATTCTGCTGCTTTCCTTTCCTCCTTGTGTTAGTATCCTGAACTCGACCATCTCATGGTCACTGCCTCCCAGGTTCCCATCCACTTTGCTTCCCCTACTAATTCTTCCCGGTTTGTGAGCAGCAGGTCAAGAAGAGCTCTGCCCCTAGTTGGTTCCTTCAGCACTTGCACCAGGAAATTGTCGCCTACATTTTCCAAAAACTTCCTGGATTGTCTGTGCACTGCTGTATTGCTCTCCCAGCAGATATCAGGGTGATTGAAGTCTCCCATGAGAACCAGGGCCTGCGATCTAGTAGCTTCTGCGAGTTGCCGGAAGAAAGCCTCGTCCACCTCATCCCCCTGCTCCGGTGGTCCATAGCAGACTCCCACCACGACATCACCCTTGTTGCTCACACTTCTAAACTTAATCCAGAGACCTTCAGGTTTTTCTGCAGTTTCATTCTGGAGCTCTGAGCAGTCGTACTGCTCTCTTATATACAGTGCAACTCCCTCACCTTTTCTGCCCTGCCTGTCCTTCCTGAACAGCTTATATCCGTCCATGACAGTACTCCAGTCATGTGAGTTATCCCACCAAGTCTCTGTTATTCCAATCACATCATAATTCCTTGAATTGAGGGTATGCAAGACAAATCAGACTCCTTGAAAGGGGTACAGAAGTCTGGAAAGGTTGAGAGCCACTGGTCTAAAGGCAGTTATTGCATGGTATTCAGGTGTTCTTCAGCTTTATAAAATGGGTAATGGTTAAAAGAGGCAACTGATTGGTTGACAACATTTTTGCCGCTTCTGGTTGATTTGTGCTGTTTCAAATAATGCCACTGTAATAGCAGGAAAATCTTTTACTGTTCAATTTTAGTTTTTACAGAGATGGTGTACTGTACTACAGACTTTAGGAGACTGTTAGATCTTAGTCATCTAGAACTGTTTAAAAAGGGGGACTTGCGGTGTTCTAAAAAGTATATAATACTATTAATTTAAATAAGACATATCCTGTGCCCTGAAGAATCTATGAATAAGACAAGACAGACAGATAAAAGTCAACACAGGTGAACTGTTCAGGAGATATTTTAATAGCTGATTAGTTCAAACATCTCTGCTTTTAGCTTTTTCCCCCTGCTCCTGTTTCCATGGAAACAGTTTTTGAATTGGTCAACGTCTTCAAAATAATCACTTTCCAAAAATACAGATCTATAATTATTTTAAAGTTGACCGACAAAGGAAAGAAACCCCGTTTATGTTGCCCTGTGATTTATTAAGAAGGCCTGAAAGTCTTATTTTAAAAAAACAAAAAACAATTGTTTCTTATCACAGTAACATCAGGAATAATGAGGTTTGTCTTCCCTGTTTTTGTTGGAAGTCTCCTCAAAGGACTAAAGATCTGGTGATGGGGCTTTCTTAGCTTTCAATTAAAGGAACAGGAGATGTTGAATCTTGCACAATGAGAATATTTATCCCAATCATGTAGTTAATCTGGTGTAAAGGCATGTCTGATTATTCTAACATCTAAGAAGATGTATATTTATACCACATTGCTTGCACTTTTCTATATCTGTATAAATGCATAACTTTTACTGTTTTTTTTTGTATTGATGTATTCTTACTGGTAATGTCTTCCTGTATTAAAGCACAAGGGAGTTAATTTGTTAGCTGCTGAGCACTCCCCTCGCTATACATGTTAATGGAAGATGAGTGCTCAGCACTTCTGAAAACCAGGCCTAAACTGAATAGGAAATTTGTATGCATCCGATGAAATGAGCTGTAGCTCATGAAAGCTTATGCTCAAATAAATTTGTTAGTCTCTAAGGTGCCACAAGTACTCCTTTTCTTTTTGTCGATGCAGACTAACACGGCTGCTACTCTAAAACCTGTATGGAGACAGTTATCATTTACAAAATTTAATTGTATTTCACTGGCTAAAAGCGAGCATCTTCATCTTTTTACTGATATATAATGCATTGCTAGCTGCAGTTTCATGTATACATATATATTCTACCGACTGTGCTATATTGTAAACTTATTATTGTAGAATGGGTATGGTCTGTTATTACATTATTTTACGTAAGTGGCTTTAGGCCCATATCCAAATGCCTGATGTAAAAAACTTGTTTAACTATGTATCAGGCACAATGATAACTACATACTCTTAAAAAGAAAAGGAGTACTTGTGGCACCTTAGAGACTAACCAATTTATTTGAGCATAAGCTTTCGTGAGCTACAGCTCACTTCATTGGATGCATGATGAAAGCTTATGCTCAAATAAATTTGTCAGTCTAAGGTACCACAAGTATTCCTTTTCTTTTTGCGGATACAGACTAACACGGCTGTTACTCTGAAACAATACATACTCTTAGATGGCACAGTATTGTACCGTGTTATTAACTTTAACTATACAATCCATGTCCTCGGAATTGTCACCTCTATTGATTTTTAATTCTATATATAGTATACCCTGCTAGTCTGAAGTCGCATATTATAGCAAGAAGTAAATAAAGGCAGGTATATCATTAAAGTTAGCTTGGGCATACATACAGCTGGCACTCAAGATGATAAAAATGCACAGTATTTATATGTATGTATCACTTTTCCTTTGACATATCATTCTATTGGAGAGAATTTCTTATATGCTTAATTCTTGTTTTTAAATCCTGGTTTGATTTCTGTTTGTAAGGGTCTTTATTGACCATTATTTTTTGAGTGGCGGAGTAGTACGTAGTAATTGAATCTTCAGAGTTATTTATTCATTTTTCCCAGTTATACTGAACCTGTTTTTAATTTTTACTGCATAATTGCTTTTAACAGTTTGACACATTTTGACAGTCAAAGGCCACTGAAAATCTCATAAAGAATAGGCATATAAATCTGTTGGCAAATTTCCATTATTGTTTAGAACCTCAATGGTTATAATAGAGATGGCTCTGGGTAAAAACAATTGTAATCTGTAAACTATTTATTTTCTGGTTTCTTGCAATTTTGATGGCATAGCAGGTTTCTCATTGTGCTAGAGAAAATATTTCCATCTTCCACTGCAGACTTTAAACCAAGAGTGTAAATTAAGCATGTTTGTGTTCCAAGTGCCTTGAGCAACACCTAACAATTTTGGAATTTACTTGTCACTGAATACTTGTGAAAGACATTGCCTCCCACCCCAAAACTGATGCAGTTTCCAATTAATTAAATTTGTCCAGGATTTGAGTTCTAGCACTACAATAATCTAAAATAAATGTGGGTTTTTTGCCCCCCACTTTCAGGAAAGTTATTTCTGAATCTGGTGGGTTGAGAGAATGGTTTGCAACCACGAGCAGTGATTACTCATCCTTGAACAATGGTAGATAAAAATTCTAGTTCCCACTTTCTTGGCAAATTGGGTCCTGTTATATGTACTGAAGATGCGGGTTTTGTTTTTAGTTTTCCTCCTCTGTGGAAGATCTTCAGTTTCTAGATCTTCAGTTGCTTGTATTAGATCATCCTGTATTTCCTCAAAACAGCTTGAAATCTAAACTCATATAAATAATTGTAAGTTGATGCACTTGGATTACAGCAAATTAGTACCTTTCTAATTTAGTGACAGTAAACATTATTTTCAGCTGATTACTTCCCACAATTAAGGACCGATCCCCAATTAAGTCATCCCAGCCAGGGCTTTGTCAAGCCTGACCTTAAAACCTTCTAAGGAAGGAGATTCCACCACCTCCCTAGGTAACACATTCCAGTGTTGCACCACCCTCCTAATGAAAAAGTTTTTCCTAATATCCAACCTAAATCTCCCCCACTGCAACTTGAGACCATTACTCCTTGTCCTGTCATCTGCTACCACTGAGAACAGCCTAGAGCCATCCTCTTTGGAACCCCCTTTCAGGTAGTTGAAAGCAGCTATCAAATCCCCCCTCATTCTTCTCTTCCGCAGACTAAACAATCCCAGTTCCCTCATCCTCTCCTCATAAGTCATGTGTTCCAGTCCCCTAATAATTTTTGTTGCCCTCCACTGGACGTTTTCCAATATTTCCACATCCTTCTTGTGGTGTGGGGTCCAAAACTGGACACGGTACTCCAGGTGAGGCCTCACCAATGTCAAATAGAGGGGAACGATCATGTCCCTCAAATGGGCCACACTGCCCTGGGATCTCTTCGCCACTCACGAGAACTGCAACCTGACCCTTTATTGTTCCAGAAAAGGTATGGGGAGGACTTGCAGGGTGATGCTTTTCTCCTCCCTGGGACGAGTGGTCTCTGCTACACCTTTCCCCCATTCCCCTCCTCCCACAAGTGCTATGCAAGATTTGCCGGGATCAAATAATATTTGTAGCCCCAATCTGGCTCTGTTAATTTTGGTTCATGGACCTCCTCAGATTCTCTGCCTGCAGACCACACCACCTCCAAACACTCCTGGATCTCCTCACACACAATCGGGGCATACTCTCATTTGCGGCCTCTTCACTTCACAGCTTGGTTTTTGGGTGGGGCTCGAGGATAGACAGAGCATGCTCCAGTCTAGTGCGACACATCCTTTCTCAAAGCAAGAGAGCATCCACCAGGATCTGCTACCAAGCTAAATGGAAGCACTTCACCTCATGAGCTAACTGCCATCAGCAACCCCTGACTGTGATATCCATACCTGTCATCCTAGACGATCTTCTTGAGCTCAAAACATCAGGCTTTACCCTTAGCTCTGTACAGGTCCACTGGCCAGCACTCACTGCCTTTCTTTCCCCAGTGGATGGTGCCTCACTGTTCACATACTGTCATAAATATAAAGGGAAGGGTAAACCCCTTTGAAATCCCTCCTGGCCAGGGGAAAGCTCCTCTCACCTGTAAAGGGTTAAGAAGCTAAAGGTAACCTCGCTGGCACCTGACCAAAATGACCAATGAGGAGACAAGATACTTTCAAAAGCTGGGAGGAGGGAGAGAAACAAAGGGTCTGTGTGTCTGTCTATATGCTGGTCTTTGTCGGGGATAGACCAGGAATGGAGTCTTAGAATTTTTAGTAAGTAATCTAGCTAGGTATGTGTTAGATTATGATTTCTTTAAATGGCTGAGAAAAGAATTGTGCTGAATAGAATAACTATTTCTGTCTGTGTATCTTTTTTGTAACTTAAGGTTTTGCCTAGAGGGGTTCTCTATGTTTTTGAAGCTAATTACCCTGTAAGATATCTACCATCCTGATTTTACAGGGGGGATTTCTTCATTTCTATTTACTTCTATTTTTATTAAAAGTCTTCTTGTAAGAAACTGAATGCTTTTTCATTGTTCTTAGATCCAAGGGTTTGGGTCTGTGGTCACCTATGCAAATTGGTGAGGCTTTTTATCCAACATTTCCCAGGAAAGGAGGTGTGCAAGTGTTGGGAGGATTGTTCATTGTTCTTAAGATCCAAGGGTCTGGGTCTGTAGTCACCTAGGCAAATTGGTGAGGCTTTTTACCAAACCTTGTCCAGGAAGTGGGGTGCAAGGTTTTGGGAAGTATTTTGGGGGGAAGGACGCGTCCAAACAGCTCTTCCCCAGTAACCAGTATTAGTTTGGTGGTGGTAGCGGCCAGTCCAAGGACAACGGATGGAATATTTTGTACCTTGGGGAAGTTTTGACCTAAGCTGGTAAAGATAAGCTTAGGAGGTTTTTCATGCAGGTCCCCACATCTGTACCCTAGAGTTCAGAGTGGGGGAGGAACCTTGACACATACCCTATCATCATTAATTCCCAAAGGACCTGCTCAATAACTTCCTGCCAGTCCTCAAGCCCAGACCCTCATGGGACCTTATTCTCATTCTCTCCGCTCTCATGAAAACACCCTTTGAGACACTGGCAACGTGCTCCCTCACCCATCTCTCTGTGAAAGTGATCTTCTTAGAAGCCATTAACTTGGCTAGACAGGTCAGTGATCTGGCATCCGTGATGGCTGACCCCTCTTACACCATTTTCCACAAAGATAACATTTCCTTGTGGCTACATCTGAAATTCCTCCCTAGGGTAGTATCAGAGTTCCACCTAAATCAGTGCATCCATCTTCCTGTCTTTTGTCCCAAATCTCACCCCAAATCTCCACTGTGCCCTAGTGTTCTGCTTCCTCCAAATCAGTACCTTTTGTGCTTTACCAAGACTATAGCTATTGCCGACTGATACAAGGGACAAGCCCTCTTCTTACAACGCATGTCTAAATGGGTCTCCGGGTGCATCCATGAATGTTTCATGTGCACTAATGTACCATCACCAGCTGGATGAAATCGCATTCTATGTGAGTGCACACAGCCACATTGACTTGCCTAACAGATGTCCCATGGCAGAACATCTGTCACACAGCAGTGTGGCACTCCACACCTTCCTGTCCCGCTATGCCGTCACCCAAGTGGCGGCTGCAGATGCAGGTGTAGGCCGCACTGTACTAGAGACTGCACTTCCACGCTGCTCACTGTTCAACCATGTTTGGAATCCATATAGAGACCATCACTCGAAGAAGAATAGGAAGTTACTTACCTGTAACTGGAGGCTCTTTGAGATGTGTGGTTCCTGTTTGGATTCTAGTACCCGTCGTCCATCCCCTTTGTTGTGGACTCATTTACTTAGCGATAAGAGAGACACTGGAGAGGTGTCGACCCACACAGCCTATTATTCCCTCGGCTGTGAGCATGAGGGGATGCATGATGCACATGCATCTCAATGACACTGCTAAGAAAACCTTCTGACACATGGCGTGCATACACCCTGACATTTGGAATCTAAATAGGACCACACATCTTGAAGACCCTCCAGTTACAGGTAAGTTATCTCATCTTCGGCTTGTCAATAAGGGCACATTCATTAACTAAACAAAAGGTTCCGAATACATATGTATATAACCCAGTGATACCCTTCAACATGAAAATATAACTGGATTTCCATTGTTATTTCCAGTCTCTTAGCATTCACAATCAAGCACACAGAGTCTTGAGACTAAAGTCTGAATAGGGATTCAGAGTAGCAGCCGTGTTAGTCTGTATTCGCAAAAAGAAAAGGAGGACTTGTGGCACCTTAGAGACTAACCAGTTTATTTGAGGATAAACTTTCGTGAGCTGGGATTGACTGTCTTCTGGAGGCATCTTCGTCTCTGAGTCATATTCTTAGTCTCTGTTTTATCTCTGGATTAGCCTTCCATGTAATATGTTTCTACTTGCACTAATCAGTGCATGATACTTTTGACTGCATATTGTATTCTCTACACCAGCTAACTCCCCAGCAGTGAAACAGTACTGATAGTCAAGATGAGATGTGGCCTTTGTTTAGAAACTTTGGAAATAGTACTTTCATTAATATAGGTTTAAAGTTGAAAGTATACAGTAATAATAATACATAGCTCTTATATAGCACTTTTCAACAATTGATCTTGAAGCGCTTTACAAAGGAGATAAATATCATTAACTTTGCTGAACATGGAATCAGATTCCACTTCTGAAATGAAAATGAATAGTGACTCTACAGGTGTTAGTCATGTGCTCAACAAATGAAGAGCAAGTCACTCAACCTCTCTTACTATGCTAAACTTTACATAACTGTAAAGTGAATGCTTACTTTGATGTGCACCAAAATATGAAACACATGTATGTGTCTCTATATAAAATTAAAGTATGTAATATAAATAGAGATACTTAACAGAGTTAGCCGCTCTGAGTCTATAGGTATATATTAATCAGTGTTAATAATACATCATATTGGACTGCATCTTTTCTCATTATAACCATGATTCCAGCAAAAATTTCTTGTTTGTGATGCTGTGGCTTTTATGATATAGAAAGTTATTCCCAGAACATGGGTACAATAAGTACCATACTTCAGTGAAATTATCTTCATCTCTCTCGCTGCTCATACATCCAGTGTGTCTATATTTAAAACTATAATAAGGGGAAAACACTATCCATATTAACTGAGTATGAACTCTCTGCTTTTCTAAACTCATTTCAAACTTGAGATCAAGCATACCTATATCGATTATATTTTCTTAATTATTAGCGTCTTTGTGTTGCAAATATGCCTTGACTCTCTGACTGTTGGAGACCAATATATTAGCAATTACCTAATGTAATAGCATGTCTATGAAAACATTGCTATGATTTATAACTCCCCATTACTTTGCATAATAAACTTGCCACAGTTGGAAAGCTATTACTGGTTTGCTTTTCACGTTAAGGCAATGATATTATAGTTGGGTTGTTGATATTCTTCTTTTGCATTCTGAGCTTTCGCACTCCATTGACTGACTACTGTAAAGTTTGTTGCTGCTTTGTGTTTTAGTTGTAAGTCTAGTCATCCAGCTGTTATTCTAATATAAAGAGCAGAACAAAAGTATAAATTAATACATCTAAAACAAAATAAAAATACTTTCTAAAATTACATTCATAGGTGCATGGAAATAAGAAAGCCATTAAGGAAAAATATTTTCTGTTTAAATAGTGAAAGTAATATTCACGAAGGAATCAGGATACTGGCAGTATTAAAGATTGAAGTTCTGTGTATATGAGCTGGCCCTTTATAAGTTGGATTCTGTCACACACACAGAGTTTTAGTGCAGCAACCCCTGCATAGAGGGATTGAATTGTGTTAGATGATATTGCAGGGGTGGGCAAACTTTTTGGCCTGAGGGACACATCTGGGTATAGAAATTACTGTGGACCATGAATGCTCACAGAATTGGGTTTGGGGTGTCGAAGAGGGTGAGGGCTCTGGCTGGGGGTGTGGGCTCCGGGGTGGGGCCAGAAATGTGGAGGTCAGGGTATGGGAGGGGGCTCTGGACTGGGACAGGGGGTGCAGGGCGGGGAGGGCTCCTGCTGGGGGTGCAGGCTCTGGAGTGGGGCTGGGGATGAGGGGTTTGGTGTGTAGGAGGGTGCTCCAGGCTGGGACCGAGAGGTTTGGAAGGTGGGCGGGGGATCAGAGCCAATGGGTTTCTGGCCAATGGGAGCTGCGGAGGCAGTGTGCAGAGTGGAGCCCCCTGGCTGCCCCTACACATAGGAGCTGGAGAGGGGACATATCGCTGCTTCTGGGAGCCGCACAGAGCGGCCCCTGACTCTGTTCCCCGTCTGGAGCGCCAGAGCCAGGCAAGCCCCAGATCCTGCTCCCCAGCGGGAGCTTGGGGGCTGGATTACAACAGTTGGCGGGTCGGATGCTGCCCACGGGCTGTAGTTTGCCCATCCCTATGATATTGTCTCCTTTTTTATTAAATCCCTTTTTTGAGTGATTTCAATAGCAATGTTCATTTGTTAAAAAATATAGTTATTTTGTAATGAGCATGTTTTTTTAAGAGAAGAAGTGTTGTTAAATTGTATGTAAACCTTGTTATTAGGAAGAAATGTTGGCTACATTATACTGTCTCTTTTTAGTAATGCATTTGTGCTATTCTGGTTTCCTCTTTCCTAACCTCTGTTTTAGTGTCCAGCTGAGGTAATATTTTACCCCTTTTTAGGGATAAATCTCCTGTAGACAAATACTAAATAGCTGCATTTAGAGCATGCCATTACTTAGCCTGACCTGAATCCACTGGGATTCTGAACCCCTGATAAGACAGAGACACATACACAGTCTGGAAAGGGAACTGAGCTGGTCATTCACATAGTAACAGTGCCCTAAGGCCATGGGATTGATCTTGCCACAGTGCCGTGTTGTAATCAGCATGCTTTGATCAAATTTGGTAATTTGACTTTACATTTGTGTATTTCAGAATCCTGAGCCTTTGTGAGCCTTTTGAGCCACATTGTATTAGATATAGTGTGCATGAAGTACTCCTTCCTTTTGGCAGGGATGACTGACTGAGCTGGAATCGTATCAGTTTCTAACTACTGGCCTGGTTTATTGTGGGTGTCCTGTGTTTTCCAAACAGTCTTTATAGAGTGTAGGGTCACTGTATAGTTCAGACTTTTACAAATATTGACTCAAGCTATTATGTTGGAGTGCTCTTTATTAACAGCTTCATAGAGCCCTGGCATATATAATGCAGTCTGTTCTTGCAGCAGATTTCCCAGTATGCATTGAGAAACATGACCCACCCTTGTGCTTGTCTGCTGCTAATGATTGCTTTGTCAGATAAAAAGGAGGTAAAGAACTTTAAAGAAAGAAATAGGTACTCTCTATGCTTTAAGGACAGTTGCAGTTAAGTAAAGGAGTAGCAGTGTCAGGCTGATGGCACTTTATTGCTGTTTTTATTACCTGGTCTCTTTGCCTTTAACATAAACATGAATACCTTGGGATGAGGTGAGCTGGAGGCAGCGTATTATTGCTTCCATGAGATCAAATTGGCTGCAGATGGATCTAGCTTGTATTCAAAGGCTGGTCGGGTAATTACTATGCAGTGGTTTGTTCACTGGATTATTTTTTTAGGGTTGCTGAAACCTCTTGTGCATTTCCCCTTTCCCTGGGGGTAGTCACTTCAAAAAATGCACTTGTTTTCTGCTTGTAGGGGATTTGTTGTGCCATGGTTTTTAAAGGGATAATTGGTAGAAGAAGAAAAAGAAGGAACTAGAAACAGAAGACACAAGTAGCACAGACCCATTTATAACCTGTGCTGAATGTTACTGTACATAATTTCTGGTTTCTTATTCTCTGTGTAACTGGCAAAAGGAATTTAACAGTAATCGTCTGTCTGTTATAGACCACATTCTAAACTACTCAGCTGGCCCTATGAGGCATTTCAGTCAAGATTGAAATTCATCAGCCATTTTGTCACCGAGGCACCCAGTTTAGTGAGATCCCTTTGTAACTCTTTTCAGACAGCTGTGGACTTAACTCTCTTGAGTAATTTTGTATTGTCTGCAAACTTTGCCACCTCACTGTTTACCCCATTTTTCCAGATCATTTATGAATAAATTAAACACAACTGGTTCCAATACAAATCCTTGGGGGATCCTGCTATTTACTTCTCTCTAATATGGAAACTGAACATTTATTCTTACCCGTTGTCTCTTCACTTTTAACCCAGTTATTGATCCATGAGAGGACTTCCCTCTTATTCTATGACTGCTTAGTTTTCTGAAGAGTCTTTGGTGAGGGTCCTTATCAAAGGCTTTCTGAAAGTCCAATCACACTGTCTCAACTGGATCACCCTTGTCCACATGCTTGTTGACATCCTCAAAGAATTCTGATAGATTGGTGAGCCATGATTTCCATTTAAAAAACCCATGTTGACTCTTCCTTGGTATATTGTGTTCATCTGTGTCTGATAATTCTGTTCTTCACTACAGTTTCAACCTGTTTGTCTGGTACTGAAATTAGGCTTACCGGCCTGTAATTGCCAGGATCACTTCTGGAGTCTTTTAAAAAAAATCTGTGTTACATAGTTATCCTCCAGTCATCTGGTACAGAGGTTGCTGTGAGGATGATCTGCAGTTCCATGACCTGGTGGATCGCATGGCGTCCATATTGCACTTATCTTCAGTAGCCGTGGAGGAATCCTTCCATCCAGTGTTCAACATTGTTGGGGCTATCTCCAATAGTAGGGTATCATAACTAATTCTCAGTGGTTTGCTGGATCCTAAGACTGTTTGGTCCATGCCTGCCACTGGCCAGCCTGTTTCCAAGAAGGCAAACAAATTACATCAGATACCCTTGGAGCAGTTTTCATATTTTCACACAGGCTGTGTACCTAGTCCACTACTGGTGGGTACTGCCAGTAGCAGATTGAGGTCTGAACAAGCACATTGCAATCCTGCTGATAGGGAAGGGAAAGAATATTGATTCTTCTTCGAGTGATTGCTCATGTGTATTCCACAATAGGTGTGTGTGCTCGCCACGTACACTGGTGCCGGAGGTTTTTCCCCTAGCAGTACCCGTAGGGGGGAGCGCCCCCCCCCCCCCGCGGTGCCTGCCTTGCACGGTATAAGGGGGGCTGTGCTCCCTCCACCCTCAGTTCCTTCTTGCCGCCAGTGAAGGTGCATCGGAACTGCTCAGCTCCAGCTTTGCTGCAGCTTGTCCCCAGAACTCTTCGTTTGTTCAGTAGTACCTGAAGTCAGTTAGCTAATTCAGTTAGTTTAGTTAGTCATTGAGCCCGGGCCGGGGCATGCTCTGCGCCCCAGGCTTTAAGTTGTGCTGCTCTTGTGGCGCTCTATGCCAAGGAGCGACCCGCATGCAGATTGTCTGCGTTGCTTGGGAGAAACCCATATCAGCGAAAGGTGCAAGATCTGTAAGTCTTTCAAGCCCTGGACTAAAAAAGAAAGGGACATTAGGCTCCGGGCCATCCTGATGGAGTCGGTGCTGGCCCCGACCCCGACATGCTGCTCCGAACTGGTACCCAGCACTGTGGCGTCGGTACACGGAGACCCTCCGGTACCATCGTGCAATCGACATCGCTCCCTGTCCACGGGGCACGCCAAGAGGACCGGAAAGACTCCCTCTTCGCAATGGCACTGAGGGAAGTCTGAGACAGAGGCTAGGCCCATGTCAGGTAGTCCTCAATCCCCATCAGGCCCTAGGCCTCTAGCTCATGTGGAGCGGAGTAGCCCGGCCCCTTTGGAGCAAGCCTCTCCAGATGTCATCTACGCCCGAAGCCCTCCAGGCAGCCAGGGACATCATGTCCATGCCGGTGCTCAGAGTTCCGCCCATGTCGGCCTCACGCTCCAGAGGCAAGCCGCCGCTGGGATCACCGCAGTCGCCACTGGCTCGGTCTTGGTTGAGGGAATGTTGCTGGCACCGCTCACTGCCCAGCAACCGTTCAGGGCTTAGTCCAGGTGGGATCGCCCTCAACGCTGGCCAGACTGTTCGTATGAGTGCCATCTGACTGGGACTCCTGGCACCACTTGTCTTCGCGAAGTCAATATTGACAGGACCATGGCAGACGTCGCTAACCATCTCGTCTTGCAGGACATGCCGCAGTCGGTCGCGGCACGATCGTCGACGCTGTTCCCGCTCGGACTCCTGTTCCAAGTCTCCGCCGCGACACGGTAGCCCTGGGCATCAATCGCTGGCGTCTCACCGACGCAGGTCCGCCCGATGAGGCCATTCGCGGAGCAGCTACTACCGTCGGTGCCACTCCTCCGCTTTGAGATCGCAATCCTGTGGCCAATGTAGGTCTCAGCACCGCTGATACTCCCAGTCCAGAGGCAGCAGTGGATTATATGCCAGCCCGGCCTCCCCTCGCAGCCGCCCATTTACAGGCCAACCTAGCCAGCTCGAAAAGCCGGCCCTGCCAGTGCCGCAGCAAGCACAGTGGTACCAAGCATCGTGGCTGGCCTGGTGGTACCAGTGGGCACCGTGGCCTCCAGCACAGCTCCCGGTGCGGGCTCGCTCGGTGGCCAGGGCCTCGGAAGCACCGTCGGCGTCCATCTTCAGACTGCCAGAAAAAAGGTTGGTGGGACCTGTGTCCTCAGTACTGTGCTCAGAGTCTGACCGAGTGGTGGATCCTCCAGTGCTGGACGACACCCAAAGCACCGCACTGGTTTCGCCCCATCCGGAGGAGCTGATTGCGGCCCCGCCCCCCTCCGTCCAGCAGGAGGACTACCAAGCTCACCAAGACTTCCCAAAAAGGGTGGCAGCGAGCCTCCACCTCCAGGCTGAGGGGATGGAAGGGCCCTCAGACTCCCTGTTCAATGTGCTGTCCCCTTCAGCACTGGGCAGGGTGGCCTTGCCGCTCCATGAAGGAGTGGCAAGAACTGCAAATGCCCTGTGGCAAACACAAGCCTCGTTGGCTCCCATCTCTAAAAAGGCTGCACGCAAGTACTTTGTACCCATGAAGGGACACAAGTATCTGTATACCCACCTGGCGCCCAATTCCTTGGTGCTTGAGTTCATCAACCACAGGGAGCGGCAGGCGCAACCAGCCCCGACCCCCAAGAACAAAGGCTGGATACTTTCGGGAGAAAAGTTTATTCATCGTCAAGCTATGAGTAGTAAACCATCAGGCTCTTCTGGGTCACTACGAGTTTAACTTCTGGGAGTCCCTCCCCAGGTTTGAGGACTCCCTCCGGGATAGTGATAAGGAGTTTAAGGCACTCGTAGAGGAAGGGACAGTGGCTGCAAGGGCATCCCTGCAGGCCGCTTTGGATGCAGTGGACACGGCCACATGGTCCATGGCCTTGGCGGTGTCCATGAGACGGGCGTCATGGCTTCTGCTCTCTGGGCTCTCCAGCGAAGCACAGTTGTCAATGCAGGATCTCCCTTTCTACGGGAAGGCTCTGTTTGCTGCGGAAACACACACGGCTGCATGGCATGAAAGACTCCTGCACGACCCTCCAGATCTTGGGCCTCTATGTCCCTCCTCTGACAAAACCCAAGCCCAAGCCGCAGCAGGCTCCCTCCCAGGCCTACCTCCCGAAGTACGAGGCCGCCCACAAAAAGCAGCGGGACTATAGAAAGTGCCCACAACGGCAATCCCGGCCTGCCCCCCAGCCTGGGTCTTCTAAGGGCAAGCAGGAAGGCAAAAGGCGCTTTTGATGGGATGCTCGGGGGTACCCTGCCAGTTCTCAGCAGGGACCTACCCCCAATAAAGCTCCTTTTCTCCAGTTGGTTGTGTGCTTTGCTCCTGGAATGGTCGCGGCTCACCATGGAAAGGGGGGCTCAGGCCCATCATGGACCTGCAAGGCCTGAACCACTACATGGTGAAACTTAAGTTCTGCGTGATTTCCCTGGTCTCCATCATCCCCTCCGTGGATCCCGGGGACTAGTACGCTGCCCTTGATCTACAAGATGTGTACTTCCACATCCACATATTCAAGGGGTACAGACGCTTCCTCCGTTTCGTGGTGGGACAGAGTCACTAACAATTCACGATCCTACCGTTTGGTCTGTCCACTGCCCCCAGGGTCTTTACAAAGTGTATGGCCGTGGTAGCAGCCTACCTCAGGTGGCAGGGGTCCAAATATTCCTATATCTGGACGACTGGCTAGTCAAAGGCATCTCCCAGTCGCAGATGAGGGATCATGTCGCGCTCCTTCTGTCCACATGTACTACCCTGGGCCTGTTGATAAACAATACCAAGTCCACGTTAATCCCTGTCCAATGCATAGAGTTTATTGGGGCATTACTGGACGCAACATTGGCCAGGGTCTCTCTCCCACCAGATAGGTTCGAGACCCTGAAAGGGCTCATAGACTCCGTCAGAAGGTTCCTGGTGACAACAGCCAGGGGTTGCCTGCAACTGCTGGGTCACATGTCTGCATGCACATATGTGGTCCGTCACGCCAGACTGAGAATGAGGCCCCTCCAGCTCGCAGTTCTCCCAGGCTGCGGACAGAATGGGCAAAGTCCTCACCATGCCGAACTCGGTGATCACCTCTCTGCGGTAGTTGTCTGTCCCAAACAGCATGCTCCAAGGGGTCCTGTTCAGGGACAGGGCCCCATCGCTGTAGCTGGTGTCCAATGCGTCGGACTTGGGTTGGAGGGCCCACGTGGGGAACTTTCAGACCCAAGGCCTGTGGTCTCTACAAGACCTACCCCTTCATATAAACGTCAAGGAACTCAGGGCGGTGCAACTGGCGTATATGGCCTTCTGCTCGCACCTGGAAGGCAAGGTAGTCAGGGTCCTCATGGACAACACGACCTCGATGTTCTATATGAACAGGCAAGGCGGGGCCCTATCCTCTGCCCTCTGCCACAAAGCCCTCAGTCTGTGGGACTTCTGTATAGCCCACGGCATCTACCTAAAAGCCTTCCACCTGCCAGGCACCCAGAGATGCGGATTGCTTGAGCAGGGATTTTCTTCTCAGCACGAGTGGTCTCTACACCAGGAAGTGGCTTACCAACTCTTCCAAAGGTGGGATACTCCCCAGGTGGACCTATTAGCAACCCGGCAGAACCGATGATGCCCCCGGCTCTGCTCCAGGGGTGGCCTAGGGAGGGGTGCTATCTCTGATGCCTTTACCCTGTCCTTGTTAAGCCAGCTCTGCTATGCCTTTCCCCCATTCCCTCTGATCAGTAGGGCCCTGGAGAAAATAAAGACGGACAAAGCCAGGGTCCTCCTCGTTGCCCTGGCAGGGCCCTGGCAGCATTGGTACTGGACCCTCTCGAGGCTGGCAGTAGCTCTGCCATGGCAGTTGCTGCTCCGCCTGGACCTGCTCTCCCAGGACCAGGGCCACCTCCTCTATCCTAACCTAGCAACGCTTCACCTCACGGCGTGGCTGCTCAGTGGCTAGGTGGCGAGGAAAGGACGCACTCGGAACAGGTTCAGCGCATCCTCCTCTAACTCCAGTTGCCCTCCAGTCGCTGCTTCTATGTGGCAAAGTGGTCTCGGTTTTCGAGGTGAGTGGCAGTCCAGGGTGTTTCCCCGATGGCCGCCCCAATCCAGCTTATCCTTGATTACCTCCTCCACCTGAGGGCCCAGGGACTGGCGGTTCCTTAAGGGTTTGGACCGTCTCTACCCATATTCCAAGTCCCTGGTTCCTCAGTGGGACCTAAATCTGGTGCTGGCTCATCTCATGGGGGCCCCGTTTGAACCACTGGCCACGTGTTCCTGGTCTCACCTCTCATGGAATGTGGCCTTCCTGGTAGCTATCACGTCGGCCAGGCAGGTCTCGGAGCTCAGGGCTCTAACCTCTGAACCGCCGTATATGGTTTTTCATAAGGACAAGGTCCAGCTCTGCCCACATCTCGCATTCATCCCGAAGGTGGTCTCCGCCTACCACGTGGGACAGGACATTTTTCTGCCAGTCCTCTGCCCCAAGCCTCACATGACCAGTGCGGAACGTTGGCTCCACACGCTTGACGTGAGGTGAGCTCTGGCTTTCTACCTTGAGCGGACCAAGCCATTCCGAAAGTCTTCGCAACTGTTCGTTGTCTCGACTGAGCACACGAAGAGTCAGCTGATTTCCACTCAGCGGCTTTCTAAGTGGATCACTTCGTGCATCCATTCCTGTTATGAGCTGGCGGGGGTTCTCCCACCGCCCATTGTGAGGGCGCACTCGACTCGGACGCAGGCCTCATCGGCTGCCTTTGTGGCCCATGTCCCCATCCAGGACGTTTGTAGGGTCGCCACGTGGCCTTTGGTTCACACATTCACCTCACAGTATGCGATCGTCTCCCAGGCCAGGGATGATGCCGGGTTCGGCAGGGCGGTACTACGTCCCAAGAACTTGTGAACTCCTACCCACCTCCAAGAGATGTAGCTTGGAATCACCTATTGTGGAATACACGTGAGCAATCACTCGAAGAAGAGACAGTTACCTTTTCCGTAACTGGTGTTCTTTGAGATACATTGCTCATGTCTGTTCCACATCCCACCCTCCTTCCCCTCTGTCGGAGTTGTCTGGCAAGAAGGAACTGAGGGTGGGGGGAATGCAGCTCCCCCTTATACCGCGCCAGGCAGGCGCCGCGAGGGTGGGGGCTGCTCCCCCCTACAGGTACTGCTAGGGGAAAAACTTCTGGCACCGGTGCACGTGGCGAGCACGGACACCTATTGTGGAATAGACATGAGCAACACATCTCAAAGAACACCAGTTACGGAAAATGTAACTTTCTTTTCCCTAAGTATTAGGGTAGCAAATTGTTAAGCAATTATTGCTCGCTGTGAATTCCGCCTCTGGGAAAAGACAATATTGTTTGTGCAGGATTTGCTGGATGATAACAGGAGATTAGCAAATGCGATCCTAATGGAAGGTCAGAATGTGGCAATGCATGCTCTCAGAGCTTTGTTTGATGCCTGAGACTCTTCTGCTAAAGGATTGGCTTCTTCAGTTACTCTGAGGAAACATGCTTGGCTTTGCTCTTTTTCTCTGGCTTTGGATACTAGTATTAAGGTGAAGGTCGTGGGCTTTTCAGTGAAAAGATGGATGAGTTACTGGGAAAGATCAAAGAGACAAGCTCAAAGACCCCCATTTTTTTAGTTTGATTTCTTCTACTAGGAGAGGATCTTCTACTCCTTTCCATTATCAGACATATTATTATCCACAGTCTTCCTCATTTTATTTCTAATCAAGTCAAAGGCATGAGCTACAACACCAGCACCCTATATCTTTCCAGAACCAACACAAGAAGAGATCTTTCAGATCAAGCCTAAATCTAAACAAGATATTCCTTCCATGTCATCTTTGTTGACCAGCAGTCCTTAGATTTGATGTGAGGATCACATATTGAGAGCCAATTAACAAGGATCCTTCCCTTTCTCTATTTGGAGACACATTAGCCCATTTTATCAGCAAATAGAAGCGTATTACATTGACCTGTCCACAGCAACAAGAGTATTTACAAAGTGCCTCTCTGTGGTAGCAGCTCATTTGAGAAAGCAGAGTATTTTAGTTCATCATTTTTGGACGATTGGTTGTTGAAGGATGCTGTTCATGAAGACCTATTAAGTCACATCTCTTATATAACCACCTTTTTTTTCAGCCCTAGCGCTACTTCTGAATGTCAAAAAGTCTACTCTCTGTCCAACTGGACTCAGTAGCAGGGAAAGCCTTACTACCTGAGGGCAGATTTTTAAAAATGGTGCAATATATTTTAAACATTCAAATATGTCATTCATAAAGTTAATTTCTTTTGGGTCTCATGGCAATTATTACTTATGAGAGTCCATTTTGAGTCTGAAAAAGAGGCCAGTGCAGTATTGGATTTCTCAAGTCTGCAGGATAAATCGGGACAGTATTCAAATGTTGCCCTACCTTGAGACATTCTGAACTTGTTGACATTGTGCTCAGTCATTGAAAATATCCTCAGAGGCATCCAGTTCAAGCCACCTTCACCATCAGTTATGATAACTTCAGATGCATTATCTACACTCACAAAACCACCTTGTGAACCCGTGGCTGAGGGTTCTTTGTGTTATTTATGTCTTACGGCGGCATTTGTTATTGCCATAACATCAACCAGAAGTGTGAGTGAATTAAATACCTTGATGGTCGATCCACCATTTATGGTTTTTCATAAAGATAACATTGTTCTTAGACATGATCCCAGGTTTTTGCCAAAAGTGATTTCTGAATTTCTCATCAATCAGATAATTAATTTAACAGTAGTTTTTCCAAGACCATTTACTAATAAGCGGGCATCTGTTTTACATACTTTGGGTTCAGGAAGAGCTCTTCCATATTATTGAAATGGAGCTAAAAGTTTTCATAAATCCATATGTATTATTCAAGTTTTATGCTAAAAATCGCATGGGTCATATTGCATCTTCCCAAACTATTTGTAGATGGATTCAACAATTTATTTCTGAATGTTACACGTTAGCAGAAATTCCTGTACAATTGCTTTCCCGCAGAGTTGTGGCAGGATCTTTTGCTTGCCTGCTTGCCCTGTTACTGATATTTGCAGGGCTGCAACCTGGAGTTCTGTACATATCATTTTGAACTGTTGTGTCACAAGTGGATACTTTAAAATATTGCAGTAAATGTCCTGAGAGCATTGTTAGGGTTATTAAGTGTGTTCAAGCATTCTTCGTTGTCTGGGCAATTAGACCTTTCTGTGCTTTTTTTGTATTGCAGAGTAATTGCACAAAAGGAGGGTCCTGCCTTTTCCAGACCATAGGGTTGGAGAGGAGCCTTGGACTAGGGGTTTCTCAGGAGTATAACATGGGGGCTTCTTATAGAGTGTTTCAAGCATTTGGGTATGAGAGAGTCCTGGAGAGTGAGACACACAGACCCGTTCTAAGATGGGGCAGCAGCCCTTACCTGAGGTTTCTTCAAGAGGAAAGGTTGCCTGTGTGCAGTTAGTTGCTACCTTTGTTTGAGGAAATGGTACATTTCGTAAATAAACAAAACAGACAAAGTTGATACCTGACTCTGTGTTGCATAAATCTCCTCCAGGCCTCAAAAATTCCTCCCCTGGGCAAAGGGTGACAATATATTTATTTTAAAAGAAAAAGAATATGAAAACCATCTCAGTTCTACAGTTTGGGTGTGATGTTGAAAAGTGGATGAAAATGTGGTAGCCAGAAAAGGATACTGATTGATTAAGGCAAAAGGCTTCAGACTTCCCACCAGCAGGTTGTTTACTGCCTGACTAAAGGCGAGATAGTGAGCTCTACTATTACTGCTTCATTTTGTTTGATGGAAAATTATTTTTGCCTTTGTCAAAATGGAAACAGCAGTTTGGGATTAATATGATCCCATTGTAATTAGATGCAGATTGGCTGTTAGACTTCAAGAGTGGGAGGAAGGAAACCAATAGAGTTCCTTCCTGTCCATAGAGACACATCACTACATACAGAGCAACTGCAGCAATGATGGGTCTACAACAATGGCATGTTAGTTTTATTAACCCTTTGAGAGCTCTGGGGGATACCGTGTTAAATACAACAAACTGGGACTTAACTGATACTCGTGACTACCGCTGTACAGTACAAAATTATGTCCAAAGGAAAACAAGAACTTTTTCAAAAAGTACAGTCAGGGACACATAAGAAGGTGCAGGAAACATGTTAAAGGTCTCAAGACAATAAAATAGAACAAATGAGGTAAGTGAGTTCTCAGAATTGTAGCACTGCACAACTTTGGTAGGAATCCATCCTAGATAACAGTACATGATGTGTAAAGTTTTAAACTTTGAGCCTCTTTATCTTTTCCTCTCTGTCATCTTCTGTTGTTTGCTTTAATAAGGTAAAGATGCACAGGATGTGATTTGTCTTGGTATACATTAAATAAATCCTATGTTAGTGGAGGTTTCCGTTGGTTTGTGAAGACACTGCTTAAAGGGAAATTGGAAGGCCAGATAATTGTGAAACCAGTATTGGTAACTGGTAGCTTTATTGATAGTAATTTCATTGGGTACTTATCTGGTAGTTTAAGCATCTCTGTCTCCTAAATTCTAATTACATTGTTTTTATAAAGGGCATTAATAAATTGTGGCTGGCCCTGCTCAAATGTGCAAAAAAGGAAGGGTTGAGGTGAGCGTGGGATCATGGTACACCAGCTATCTCCCTTCATTCACTACTAAACTTCACACCAGAGTGCACACTGCATGTGTGTGCTGTTTCTGCAGGACAGCCCTCCCTCAGGACAGTGAGTGGCCTTTAAGAACAATGTAGCCCTTATATGTGGAATTAGATTAGATTTTAGATTAATTAGATTTTCAGTATCTTTGAAACTGCTATGTTTTTCAGGCATACACTGGGGTATTTGGGGAACATGGAGCTCTTTAAGCTTCTAAATTATTGTGAAAGGCATTTTAAAGATAATTTATGATGTTTTTCTATGCTAGCCAGTGAAAATGTATGCTTAACACAGCTCATATTAGCTTACTCTGTTGTTCAAAAGTGTTTAATTCAAGTATAATCAAACTGACTAGTATCACTGTTACCTAAATGGTTGTGGAGTAACAGCCGTGTTAGTCTGTATTCGCAAAAAGAAAAGGAGTACTTGTGGCACCTTAGAGACTAACCAATTTATTTGAGCATAAGCTGAAGTGAGCTGTAGCTCACGCAAGCTTATGCTCAAATAAATTGGTTAGTCTCTAAGGTGCCACAAGTACTCCTTTTCTTTTTGCTAAATGGTTGTGGAGAGGCAGTGCATAAAGAGGTACTATCTGATATTCCAAATAACTTTACTACTTAAAAACCAATTTCATGGCACCAAATATTTTACCTATCCTTTTAACCTAGTTTTTAAAATAATTTTAATAAGATTTTTAAGTTTTATTTGAATGCTCTACGTGATAGAGTATAGATCATAAAAGTAAAAAGAGTAAGTGTGTACCTTTTGATATTTTAATAATGCATGCCCTTTTTCACAAATACAGATTTTCTCTGTTTTTTTCCATCTACTGTGATATTTCTGTAGAGCCCTTTATAAAAAATTCAGTTAACCAAATCATTATCTTGAACTGTGTTTTCATACTCTGAATGAAAGCACTCATTTGAAACTTCCATGATTTAGAGGTTGTCAATCTGGGCTTGTAGCTAGGGGGCTGTTGGTGATTTTCATTCTGTCTTCATGCACAATAATTTTCAAAAATCAAGGGAAGGAATTTTCCAATAAGAATTTTATACTATGAACTAAAAATGTAGGTATAGCCACCCCATCCTCAGTTGTATTAGTGCTGCTGTGTGCCACTCCAATGGCGTGAAGCAGCTCTAAACTCCGCGTAGTGAACCCCAGGAGGATAACCCCGTGTAGTGGGATTCTTGAACGTTGTAGAGCTGCTAGAATAGTTCCTATGACACCTTTTCCTTGACATCACACCCAGAATAGAAACATGACCAGAGAAAGTGACATGGCTGGAGTTCCCCTGCACCCTGGTGCCACCCAGCTGCTATAATGGCCCTGGGGCCAGAAGCAGATGACATGAGTTACAAGGGCTGCCAAGCTGCTGTAACTTGCTTTGGGAAACTGGCCTTTGTGGACAGCTGTCCTAAGATCATTGCTCTTCCTAGCCAAGAAACAAAGCTTTGGGTTTTAGACATTCTCATACTAATTGTATTGTTATACCCCAATTGAAGTGTAGGGTCTCTCTCAAACCAGAACCAGCAGGATCATTCAAAAGAAAGAAGCATTTTTGCATACAATCACTGAGCAGGTTGTCACAAAGTTCAGTTGATTTATCTATAAAAATCTTTTATATATTTTAATATAATACTATACTTTTATTTCACTCATAAGTTTTACCTTTCTGTACACTCAAAGCTATTGGCCCATCCCTGAAGTTCTTACTGATGTAAACCTCCTATTTAAGAAGTTTTAACACTTTAAAACTCTTCTTAAAGACATTAGAAGTTTTGCCTGGGTAAGGACTAATGGCTTTTGGATTGTACCATGTACTTGCTATATTTGTATATGTTGTTATGGTCTTTAACATTGTGTACAGCTAGGCTAAAGTAACTCTCAGAGTATGATGCATTTAATTACTAGTTGCTTGTTTCTGCTTTCAGCTTGTGTTTGCTACATGTACTGAAACATCTCTATTGAGCTGCTCATCTATTGTTACTAATCTGGTCAGCTGATCAATGAAGACTGGCATGTAATTAATTGTAAAATATTTACATGTTCCTTTCAGTATCTGTCTGGAAAGATTTACTTGTTACTGTTTACTGCTGCAGCTTTACTATACAGTTTCAGGAGGCGATAACAAGAAACATTTTTTTTTTGCTGGTTTGTTTAAACAGTTATTTTCAAAGGAAAGCAATATTTAACACAGTATTCCAATTTGCTGCTGACTGTGGACTTGTTTCACATACGTTAAAAATTTTGTATTTTTACAAAACTGTTCAAGACAAAGGAATTAATTGACTCATGGAAAAAGCACAAGTATGATTCTGATTTTATTAAGAAGTCTGGGATCAGCAGAAGAAAATTAAACACAGATCTATTTTTTTTTAGTCTATGCATCTGCAAGGACCTCATGCAGTGTGACTATAGTGGGCAATACAGATATAAAAAAAATACCATACAAGATATAGTCAATTGTTTTTTCCTCCTTTTTAATTCTGTCACTCACACAACAAGATTGACCTGCTTTTCTGCTGTTCCTAGAAGATAAGTGATGGTATTTGAGGAAAAGTTGCATCTACCTGACCTATCTGCTATGTTGATATACTTATGCTGTTTTGGTTCTCATGCAGATGGAGGGAGCGAGGAACCACCAGACCGAAGACAGGCAAGTGTAGAATCCCGCCAGAGCCGATCTGGGCAAGGTAATGTTTGTATCATTTTCCTTCAAGAGCTTACTTCTCTTACGTTAGCACTTTGTGCAGTTTTTCTGTTTTGATAAGATATCCAGCTCTTCTGATTTATTGTAGCTTTTATTGTAATTTAGATATACACAAATTTAATAACCATCAGAAAGGTACAAAATGATCAATTTTAAGGGTTGAAATGAAGCTGGAATCATGTATGGTGCACAATATTCTAGTGGGACCCTTTCAAACAAATACTGTAGTATCTATTAATTTACATATCTGGGCGTCACATCCTCAGTTCCTCAGGCTGTGGACTGGGGATCTTCTTGGGGGCTGGGGGTGAAGGTGTTCTTCCTACTATTCCACAGAGCAGTGGCAGAGGTACTCAGCAGGCACCTATCTTCTGCACCCACTTCTGGAGAGGAGTGCCTGGGTAGTAGCATCTAGTGTGGGCTCTGGAAATCCTGTCCTTCACTGCAATGCAGCAGCAGAACACCATTTCCTTCTGGCAAGTTTCTCCATCCTCCAATGCTGAGGTGGGAGGTCCATGTTGTATTTATGGAGAGCAGCAATAGAGTAAGAGTAGAAAAGAGAATTTGGATCTGTTAAATAATGTTTTAGGTCATTCTCTGGGGCTGTGAAAGTCCTGCTGTTTGGAGCTTTAAATGCAGCTCACCAGCCTACTAAGGCGGCATTCGATAGAAACATGCTTCTCACTGGTAGTATGTTTGCTCATTCACTTTGTGGTTTTCTGCACCAGATTCCAAGAGTAATTCTGTTTCACTTTCCTTTTCCTTCCCCAAATCTGTTGTTGCTGTAGAGTCCGAATAGTTTATTGAAGTGATGTTGTCTTCAGAGCAATAGTTCTGTTCTTTGGCTGTGTTCCAGTGTTGCCAGCAGAATATTGTATTGGCAAAAGTATTCTGGATGATTGAAGTCTGCAGACAAATTTAGGGGTATGGGTATTTGGAACTAAAACTATTGAACCCTGTGAAATGGCAACTGTTGATAGAGGTTTGTTGTCTGTAATAGTTTTTTTAATTTGGAATTTTATATCTTAAATAATAAGAATTGAGGCTAGATTAGAAAGAAACAATGAATTCTAATGCGTCTACAAACTCCGACAGCCACATTGCATTCAGAACCAGGTTGCTTTCCTGGACTTTTGTTAGGGAATAGAAGATTAATAATAATAAATGATAACCTGTTCTTTTCAGTCTGCTCTCTATTTATTATACAAAAGCTATTATTGGTAATATTAATTGTAAAAGGAGTATCTAGCCCATTTTCTCTGATTGTGCTCTCTGATGTAGTTTAATTGGCTTAGATTTAAAATATATACAGACATACATATACATAGGTTTAGCTGAAATGCAGATTTCAGAATGTTCTGATTGGACATAACAATCAGGTACTTTGATGGTCTGAGGTACTATATTCTTCCAAAGCACATTGCTGAATACTTGCTAGACGTACCTGTGATTCACTGGAAAAGATCTTTTCATGCTGTGGGAAAAATGCTAATCTGTGGGCTGCAGGTATGTTGTTTGCTAGTGTGTACTTGATGAAGAACATTATATACACACACAAAATCATATTAAAAGGTCATTATTAAGGTTGCAAAGTCAAGCACTCAAACATTAGGAAATGCCAGAACTAAGGTGCTTGAGTTTACATGAGCAAAACAATGTATTTTTTACCAGCCTCATTCTTGGAAACAAATGAACTCTTTGGGCTGAAGTTTTCCACTAAACTTCAGCCTGAGGCAGACCCTTAGTATAGAAGATTTCAGCCCAGATGGTTAAAGTTTGGCAAAGTTATAAGCTATTGAAAACAAGATCATATAATTATACAATTTTAATAGTAGGCAATGCTGTGAGCCCTGTCTATAATAAAATGGCGAGGGGGGAAAAAAAAGGTGACTCATATAAAGGTAGATGACAGCATATATAAAAATATGTATGTAGAAATGGTTTAGTAATTGAAATGGTCAAGTTTCAGAGTAACAGCTGTGTTAGTCTGTATTCGCAAAAAGAAAAGGAGTACTTGTGGCACCTTAGAGACTAAATACATTGGTTAGTCTCTAAGGTGCCACAAGTACTCCTTTTCTTTTTGTGAAATGGTCAAGTTAAACAAGATAAAATTTTGGCTTTATCTCTTTCTTTCCCTCCAACACATGGACAGATACATTATTCATAAATTTTCATTTAGGAGTTCTGGAGAAGGCCAGTTTTGTCCAAATAGCATCTTGTTAACCTGATGATTAAAGTGACTGACCTGTTTCTTATTTGGTACCATTTATACATACTTTAATACGTTAATTTTTAAAATTATTGTTAATCGTTTCCTGTTGAACTATGTTAATCATGTATCTATGTAAATGTATATGGTCTTTCACAAACCTATATTGAGTCATTAGACATCTATTTGTTAATTATAAAACAATTGTATTGATGGAAAACCCTGTTTTGTATGCTCATTGTTTGCTGCACACAAGTATGGCATGTGTGTGCAAAAATGTGAGCACATTTTGAAAACGTAGGCCTTTATTTCCTGAACTCTGCACAGTGATTGTTGTGTAAGTCTAACCATCAGAGGAAGCCCATGAAGTCCCATGAATGGATCAGAAATTAGATGAAAATTTTAAAAATATCCAATTATTTAAGGGCATATTCCCTGTCTCTCCTCCATTCACCTGAAACCACTCAAAGGTTGTGGCTGGAGGAGACAAACCTAGTTTATAAACTGGAATCCCTTCCTTCCTCACTTCACTTTCATGATTCCAATGTTTCTTGCCTCACTTTCACACCCCTCCTCTGTGGGACCCAGCCTCTCTATTCCCCTTCCTCTCATGAGCTGCCTCTATAAGAGGTTCCCTCATTTCAAATCCAGGTAGTATCTTCTCATTCCACCTTTTAATATTTTTCAGCCTGCTGAGGCCCATAGTGCAATTCAGTGTGTGACAAAGACCCAAAATGAAAGATGCACACAAATTATTTTATGTTGTAAACTTAAGATGCCATTAGTGTAAATGGCTCTTACTTATCTAGCCGCAGTTTCATGATTCTGTTTCTGAAGTAAATAATTTTGAAACCACACATATGAAGGGGACACCAAATTTCTGTGGAAACTAAGATAACTTTGAGACTAAAAGAAGTGATGTCCTTTGAAATGAGGAACAATTGAGACATATAGAATTGCCAACCTCAAGAGATCAAAAATCATGAATCAGATCCCCAATAAAAGTGAAATATGGCTCCAAAAGAATGAGATTTATTTTTTAAGAAATAATACATTGTGTTTTTGGTCTGACTCTTGATTTTTGAGCTCTTCTGACCATTCCCAATGTGTGTGGTGACCATGAGTGTTGCCCACTCTTTCACATTTATTGAAAAGGTGGATTTAAACCCCAGGCAGGAGCTGAGACCCTGAACACCCAAAGCAGTCCTGTCATCCTAGTTTGTCATGACTCGCTGGTCTCGAGCCCAGGTCCACAGAGTTGATGGGAATGGCCACGCTCCAACCCTCCAGCTGATCTGTGACCCATGAAGTCAAGGCACAGTTCCTACTTAAGCCTGCAGTAGGAACAGGAAGCTGTGTGAACAACTGGGCCCCACCCTGCTATGGAATGTGTGCCTTATGCTTAGGGTGACCAGATGTCCCATTTTTATAGGGACAGTCCTGTTTTTTGGGACTTTTTCTTATATAGGCGCCTATTAGCCCCCACCCCCTGTCCCATTTTTTCATAGTTGCTATCTGGTCACCCTACTCGTGCTACTGCTCATGCTTATGCAGCTTGATTTCCTGGCATCTGACTCATAGTTCTGATCTCCAGTTTATCTCCTGCCTCTGACCCAGCTTGACTCTAGTTCCTGACATGGTTCTGATCTCCAGTTTGCCTCTTGCTTCTGACTTCCCGGTATCCTGACCCAGCTGACTCTGGACTCCTGTCTCAGGACTGTAGACTCTGGCTTTTATTACTAGGTCTGGCCACCCATGACCTGACCATGACACAGTTCCCACATCAATGTTGATACCACATCTGCCTATCTCATCAATTCTGCCTCTCCCACAGCCCCCACATCTGTTCTGTCCCCACACGAGTGCTGCAGTCTGCCCCCATATCAGTGCCAGTTCCAATCTTTATCCCCCATATCAGTGCTGCCCTCAGCCTCTCATCTGCCCACCATCCTAATCTTTCCATCAGTTCTGCTCTCCCAACCTCACCACTAGTCCTCCTATTACTCCTGGGGCTCTTCACTCCAGCCCAGCCTGGTCTCAGGGGGCTGCAGTGGTGCCTTATCCCTCTCGCCTATTCCCATATTGGTTGTTGCATAGAGGGGAAGAGCGAGGCGCGATTTCCATTGCTTATTGGAGAGGAGGAAAGAGCAGAGACCTACTGAGCTGATGGGCATTTTGATTCCTCTTTCACCCTCCCCTCCCATGAAAACAGTGAGCAGAGGGGGAGAGAATCTACCTGCATCCTGCAGGGTTGAACTTCATGACAGGGCTGGAGCTCTCATGTCATCACAAGACAAGCTCCAGCCCTGTCGGAAACCCCATCACTAACAAAAAAATTCTGAGAGTTGGCAATACTGGAGGCATGCTACTGCTCCACATCCCTCGTCTTATTCCATGCCACCCATTTATACCCTCCAAGACTCATGCCCCTCCTCTCTTTCCCTAGGTTCCTATCCCTTTGTAACCCACCTTCTGACTCAGCCTAGCGGTAGCTGAAAAACACAGCATGGAGCCAGTACCAGTTCAGTTTCTGTATGTAAACATTCAAAAATTGGGATTTTTTTTCTCTCTGTATACACTTGAAATGAGCTCTGAATGAGTGTGTCCCTTGGAATAGTCACAGTTAACAGGAAAGGGAAAGAAAACAAAGGAAAAAAGTAACAAAATACCACTTACCCTAACTTTTAGCTTGCATGAGCACAACCTAAGATATGGCTGCAGGCCAAATATGTGGGCTAGTACAGACAGGAGAAGCGTCATCATGTTGGCATTGAGTTCTGAAGATGAAAACAGATTGGTTCAGAGCTGTCCAGGAGAAGAGACAGTCTGACTTGTGCATGGGGAAAAATGAAGGGTGTTTAAGCTTCATGTGATTATTATTAACTGTAACCTATGTTTATTCCATATGCTAACATGTTATACATACTATACCACAGGGGCTTAGAGATTTTGTTATGCATAGAATTTAAGTGAGGCGATCAGACTCTTGCAATATAAATCAAAACACAATTTGGAATATCACAAAAAAGTTTATCTATTAAGTCTATGACATTTTGTCATATTGAAATAATCCAGAAGACAATTTACTATTTAGTATATGCACTGTATAGGAAATGTCTTGTGTACGTATATGTTGTAGCAATACTGCTAAAGTTGTGGGTCAGTCACTGTAAATCCTTTGTTTCAGTGATTTATAAATCAGTAGAAAGATATTCTGTTTGACTGAAGCAAATTTCAGAATAATCTGTTCAAATCCTTTTGAATTTTGCAATTGTGAAAAAATGAGAATTTTGATTTCTCCCTTTTTCCCATCCCAAAGATATTCCTTTGCTTTTACTGAATTCAGAATAATTTTTTTGTTAAAATTAAAATCTGGTAGGTAATCCATAAATAAAACATTTTTAATTTAAGTTTTATTAATGATTAAAAAAGAGAGAGAGAGAGAAAGAGAGAGAGAGAATGGTCCAGTGTTTTGAGCAAGAGACTGAAATCCAGTGATTCTGGATTCTCTTTCCAGCTCTGCCAATTACTTGCTCTGTGTGACTTTAAGTAAGTCAATTAATTTTTTGTGCCCCAACTTCTGTATCTGTAAAATTAAGATAATATCCCCTGACAAGGATTTTATGAGGGTTAGTACATTAATGTTTGCAAAGCATTTTGAGAATTTAGATGGCAGGTGCTATCAATTTGTATGGCTATTTGTTCACATTATTGCTTTATTTATTATTCATTTTATATAGAAATACACGGGACTCTCAGTTTCCCCTCAGCTTTAGACAAGTACCAGATATTATGGCCACAAATTCTTTTGCAGACCTATACTATAATGGAGCAAATGCAGAGCATGCAAGCCTTACACATCTCTTCAAAGAACCACATGCAGTAAAGTGTGTGGTGCTTACTAAAGCTGTCTCAGAATTCTGGAATTTGAACCTGTATCTTCAGGGAATTTTAAACCTGTGCATAGCGCCCCTCAGGGGCATCATCCTGCAAACTGCTGAGCACTCTGGCCCCGTCCAGCAAAGCATTTTGGCATGTGCTTAACATTTAACAGTATGAAGTGAAAAGAGCAGACGAAAGCATCCAGCTGAAAGTATTTTTAGCAATCATGGCAAAAATTGTTATCCATTCTGAATTAATTGGAAATCTGCATATCAAAGAAACTGCAGTGTAATGACCTTGAGGTTATTAAAATCTTAAAAGCCAAAAAAAAAAAAATCAGTTAAGGATTATATCTTCAATACATGGGCAAAGTAAAATAACGTGGATTGTAATGAATGCTCATCAGTTGTCACATGAATGTTAAGAGTCCTACATGGAGGCATCCAGTACTGCACTTGAGCATACATATGCAATAATAGTTAATTTTTGTTTTGTTTTTCACTGTAGAAGGATACAGCTATGTTGTGAAGTATTCCATGACTTTGAGATTGGTTATGGGTCCATTTTAGCTGTAAAATGTATAACTTTTTATCAGTTTTCTGATAAGGAGTTGTCTGAGAACTTCAGCATTATTTAAATCTGTTTCCTGCTATGTGAATGAATAATGTATTCCCTTGACTATTTTACACTGTTGATATAGCCTTTTTTGGACAGCTACAATAAACTCAGGCTGTTGTCTCTTCTGAATTATAATGTATTGAAGGCATTTATCTTTTCTGCTTCATCCACATGTGACAATTCAGCTCTGTTATCCATCCTCTGTGAATTAGTTTTTATAAACCTACATTTTATTCACACAAACTACTGAAAGTCACACAAAGCTATCCAATGGAAATCAAATAATTACTTTCAGAGAGGAAAATTATAACACAGGAACAAAGGTGATCAGAGCCCATGGCTATAATCTATCTGATCTTTTGCAAAATCAAAGAAATGAGATGATATGGGAGAAATTTAGATGCACCTCTCATAATTCTCTGCTCAGTAAGTATAGTTTATGCATCAGGTATCAAGTCATGTATATTTGCAGTAAAATATAAAGGATAACAGTTGTAAATATGGAGGCAAGTTATCCCAGAACTCCACAGTACTCCAGTGTATTAGCGAGATGCCTCTGGAAACGGAAGGTCCTTAAGTAATTCTTTTCAAATATTAGAACTGATTTGTTGCAAGTGATGTGTGAAAATTTGGATCAGTTTTTATTTTTAATGAATCAGTTAATCCATTCCTGATCACAAAACTGACCTCGAGAAACTAGTTAAAAATATGAAGATAATGATCCAGATTATGCCCTAAATTACGCGTTTGCAACCCCACTCTTTTGTAAAAGAACAGCAACTCAGTGAACGGTACTTTTTGTCAAATATTTAATTTTCCACCCAGGCAAGTTGAGTTTCCTTTCCAAGCCAGTAGTTTAAGAAACTGAATGATATGAAGCCCCAAAGTACCATTCTGGACCTCAGAGCACGTGCTTCCAAACAATTGGCTTAAGAACAGTTCTGAGATGTCGTCATTACTTGGGAGAGAGAGAATATGGCATTTAATATGCGGCAGTTTATCGCTATAAAATTAAAGATTGATGCAGATCATTCCTTTTGCAACTTTTGCGTAGCAGAGGCTAGCACAGATTTTGACAAATTTCTTTTTGTGGCCCCAAATACTAATAATTAAGAGGAGCAGCACAGAACTCATAGCCCAAGACGAACAAGAGCTAAGGTGGCTTCAATTCCCTTCCAACCCTGATCTTCTATGATTCTAGCAAAGTCACCTTCATGCCTTCCCAATTCTGGGCTGCTCTGGGAGCCAGAGTAGCCAGTGGTGTAATTTTAATAGCCCCAGTCGAAGTCACAGCAGGCTGCCCTGTGTGTGGCTGTGCTTCTCAGAATCTCTGCAGTGTTCTGGGCTGGTACTATGCTCCTCCTGCCCCAAGCATGCTCCCTGTGCTGGGGTTTGTGAGGGAGTCCTGCAGTAATTTTCCTCAGTTCCTATACATGGGGAAATTTTCCCCAGGCTGGATTCAGGGCTTCTCAAGACCCTTTGTACCTCTCCAGCACTTGTAACAGGCATAAAGGGACAAGAAAGGGGTGACAATCTCATGCATCATTTCTAATTTTCCCTCTTCTATTTAACTAAGAACTTGACCATCAGTTAGCAAAACTGAGGGAGGCTTAATGAATAAATCATAATTTTCCATATTACTTACTCAGTGTCCAAATTTTTTTTTTGCTCTCTGTATACAATATGGCAAATATACATATCTGTACTATAATTCAAATGTCTCTGTGCAATTGTTAACAATTTGTCCCAATGTACTGAATATTCAGAATATTTGCTTAAAAATTCTGGTAAAATTAGTAACTGGAGGAGGAGCATAAAATAACTTTGATCACAAGCAAAGATCTGCTCATTCCGTACATTGCAGGGAGAAATTAATTCTGCCTCCAAATGCTCTCTACATTAAAATAATAATAATTCCCATCAGTCTTCAGTTTGCTTATATTGTAGTAACTGGGATACTGTCGCCCCATGGCATCATATCTGAGAACCTTCCACAGAAAATCAATAGCAAAGTCAGCAGAGAGCTTCAGTGGACTTCTCTCACACTTCTCCCTTTTTAGGGTTAAGCCTCTCCTTGAGGTAGAGTTGTGAGCTTCTTTTAAAGCTTTTATTAATTTCCTTTTCTTTTGTTCGTTTGTTTTTTGTTTGGCTGGGCTTTGGGTAGAAGGGGGTTCCAGAGCAATTGCAGAAATGAGTGGCAGTGAGATACAGAATAGACTTTGAACTTGAAAAAAGAACAAGGACAAATAAAATGAACCATTTGACTGTACTGTTCTTTGAGGAGCTTCAATTAGATTCTAAAATTATCACCTGAGTTCAAACAAAGCCAACAATTCAATTCGGTAAAGGTATTTTACTTAGCCCAAAGACTCTTTATTGCCTAGTGATAAGACTGCAGAAAATGTAGAGCTTTCTATCTACATAAAGTGTTTAAGAATCAGAGAAACGTGAGCCAAATTCTCAGATGGTGTAAATTTGCATAGCTCCACTCTGCTGATTTATACCAGTTGAGACTCTGACCCAGTATCTGCTCTGAGTAAATCTAGTCTGTCCATTAGCAGGTAACCTTGTAAAGAATGACTTCTCATCTGTAAGCCAGCAATTTAGCTCAGATTTCCTGTTCTACAAGAACGTTAAAGAAATAATAAGGTAACAGACTCCATCTTTCGCAGCTCCTCTATCATTCTAATAAATGAGAGGGGAGAAGTGAAAAGAGCAATAGATAGCATCACTGGACAAACAGAAATCTAAGGGATCTGTTTCTGTGTGGTCCCATAGAATTGCATGAAATACACATTAAGGTCTGTTAATTCTGTAGTTTTTAGAGCCTAAAGATTTCTGACTAGTCTAAGATTCCAGAATTTTGGATGTGTGCACCAGACAGGAATCTTTTGGATGGGGTTGGAGGAAATCTATTTGGGATTGTAAGTCATAAGAAACAATACATTTGAAAACCTTTATGAACAGACTCCTTACACTTTATTTTAAAACAGATCTATTTTATATCATATAATGTAAGAATTTCTGTATATCTATTGACAAATATCCTTCTATAAACAAAACCAAACTCTAAACTATGTCAAACAAATTTTTCAGAGTAACAGCCGTGTTAGTCTGTATTCGCAAAAAGAAAAGGAGTACTTGTGGCACCTTAGAGACTAACCAATTTATTTGAGCATAAGCTTTCGTGAGCTACAGCTCACTTCATCGGATGCATACTGTGGTTTCCAAATAAATTGGTTAGTCTCTAAGAAACAAATTTTTTATTTTCATTTTAGGAATATTTGTATTTAGGAATGTAAATGTCTTTTATACATTTATAAATATATTTATTTTAAATAAAATAATGTATTTAATTATTTAAAGCAGCAATGAAATTGAAAAATAGAATACAATATACATTTATAGCTACCATGACAGAGTACAAAAACTGATACTAGTGAGCACAAACCTGTTAATCATCATTTATTATTGTATTTTTGAAAGATTAGCAAGAGCACTAGGTGGTGCTCTTTTATTGCAGAGTATTAAAAATTCAAATTAATAAATAAATCATATTACAAAGTGAGGAAGCAGGTAAAATGAAGAAGGTAAATATTGATGCACTGTGTCACAATCCAGGCACAGAGCAGATCCGAGTCTATATCTTCTGTCTCCCAGGCCAAAGAGTCATTCTCACACACTCTCTTGCTCTTTTGCCCAGTTAATATTTAAGTATTTATAGAAAGTCGAACCGCTTCAACAGGAAAGATTGACTGCGGGATAACGTATAGCTTGGTGGTAAGGGTACTTCTTTGGTAGAAGGGAGACCTGAATTCAAGTCCCTGCTCCAAAGAGTATTTAAATGTTTGTGCAATGTGGAACAGCTTCAAAAGGAGACACTGAGAGCAACCAACCCCTGAATAGCCTGTAAACCTGGTGATTAGGATGCTTACCTGACAGGAGATATATCTGAGTTCAAGTCCTTGCTCCACAGTAGGGACTCAAACCCTCCCGTCTCCAAGGCAAGTGGCCTACTAACTACTGGGCTAAAGGTAATAAGAGGGACATGCGTACACACGCGCACACACACTTTTTTTGAAGCTGAGTGGACTTTTCCAATTTGCTGACAAATTCCAAAAATTTTCGGAACCAACATGAAGATTTGTTCTGATTTTTTGGTTTGTTGGCTGAAAAAAATCAGTTATTTGCCCAGGGTAGTAATTACATGAAAACTGATCACTACAGAATGCTTAACAAAGCAAAATGGTTAAACTTAAAATCTAACTAGTTATGTTGTTCATTACTCTATATCAGACATTCACCTGTTTGCTATTGTATAAATGTAATTTCTTCATGGGAAGCATAAACATTTTGTAAGATGAGCATGAGAAGGAGCAGTCCAATCCTAAAAAGTTTGTGTGATTTTTTGAGAAATAGTATGGAAATATTAAAGCGTCTAGCCAGCCTAAGCCAGCAAATTCCTGAGTCTAGGAAATGATAAAAACAGTAGGCTGCCTTTTATTACAAACTGTTCTGTTTTATTTTTACGTTCCTGTCAGGCACCTCCACAGAGAACGACTGTGCTTTTGAACCAGACTACGCTATTCCACCACTCCCAGTGACCGAAGGTATGCAGCACATTCGGATTATGGAGGGCATGTCTCGCTCTCTTCCATCCTCCCCCTTACTCACACATCAGTCTATCAGTGTTCGGCTCCAACCTGTGAAGAAATTAACTGGTAAGGACTTTAAATAAGTTCAGTGGGGCTTTTAAAATCGGTCAGTGCAAAATTTTAGATAAAACTCACCAAACAAGTTTCTTTGCACAAATCTTCATTAGTTAACTACATGGCCTGCTGGAGTCACAATATTTTGTAATTGGAATATACACCCATGTTTACAATATTAAATTACTGTAGGAAAATGGGTTGGATCTCAATTTAATAGCATGATCTGTCTAGTCTTTAAATAATCATCTGGTTTTCACACATTTTAGTTTTGCAGGGATGTTCTAAGTAGTACCAGAATATACCGTAATTCCAGTCTCCTCATGAATCAGTTTGCTCAAGTCAGGCCAACTGATGGAGACATTTCAGCAGTCTAAATACCGTTATGTTAAATTTTTGCATGCTGAGAGAAAGAGACTTCAGCAAACTGTACATTATTTGATGCAGCACATAGTGACTTTTCATGTATGTTTTTAAATAAGTTTATTTTAAGTAATTTATTTGGTTTCTGTGGACCAGATTTGTAAAGGTATTTAGGTGCTTAAAGATGCAGATAGGCACCTAATGGGAGTTTGAAAAGCACCTAAGGACTCAACTCCTACACTTAGTGCTCAGAGGCTGGTCATCATAGGGACACTGCAGCTGGGATTAGCAGGGGAAGCGCTGAAGCCATCGGGAGCCTGGGGCAAAGTAGCAGGAAGGGAGCAGGACGGAGCTACTGATGCCTGGCAGGCCAAACAGCAGGCCTTTTTAGGCCGGATCTGGCTTGTAGGCTGCTAATTGAAGAACACTGGTCTATAAGTACTTACATGGAGAACAAATATTTACTAATGGACTTGTCAGTCTCACAGAGAACATGGTCCAATGGCTGGAAGTTGAAGCTAGACAAATTCAAATTGGAAGTGAGGTATAAATGTTTAACAATTAGAATAATTATCCATTGGAACAACTTACCAAGGTTTGTGGAGACACTTTTTAAATCAAGAGTAGGTGTTTTTCTAAAAGATCTGGTCTAGGAATTATTTTAGGGGAATTCAATGGCCTGTGTGTGGCTAGATGATCACAATGATCCTTTCCGGCTTTGGAATCTATGAAATCTTCCAACTTTTATCTTGTCTATTTAGATTGTAAATTCTACAGAACAAAGATTGACTCTTACTATATGGTTGCATAATGTCTATTACAATGACATTCTAATCCTGGTTGGGGTCTTTAAGCACTATTGTAATATAAATAAAAAATAATAATAATGCAATGGTAGATGTAGTGTATGTTTCTGTAATATCAGTATTGACTTGATCCCCTGGAACTGTGGGTTCAGTTTAGTTGTAAGCTCTGGTAAGCAGCATTCAGTGCTCCATTATCTTCATGGTGGATAGGTATCTTTGTGTTGTGACACAGCAAGTATGCTTAATTAATTGTGAGTGCAAAACTGGAGACTGCTTCTCTTAAGTTAGGCTTTGTGTGCTTTCCCACTGATAGCTCTGCCCCTTGCGGTCAACAGAAAAATGAAGCAAATTAGAACTCATCCCATTCTTCAGTTTAGGTTCCAGCCCCCCATTTACATTATACTACAGGATTCTTTAAAAATCCTCGCTGCCACAATGATAGACACATGCAAGAAAAAGGAAAGTTTACTTACTCTCAGTGCTTCAGTAACAGGTATATTGCCTTTGCAGAGTTGCATATGTGCCATCAGAGCTCCATGAATCAAAACATTTAGTGTGAAGTTATATAAGGGACCATCTCCCCACTGCCCTTAGTTCTTTTGCAACAATTGAGAATATCAAATGAGGACTCCAAAGAAGCAGGGAACTAGGATGAGTGAGTCTGGGTCTTCCCAGGCAATAGACTTTGAGAACTCCATCTACGGATGAGTAACGTAACTTTCCTTTCTGCATCAGTGATTGACAGTACAGATCAACTAACACAAACAAACCTGTGGAGTAGGGCTGAGAATAAAAACAAAATATTTTTCCATGTGATTGTATTTCTTTAGTTAACAATTGTTAGAAAACTCCTACAAAATATAAAAAATGTGTTGTGAGAATTACATATTTTTTGGACTTCCCCTACAAAATGTTTAACCATATGGAAGGGCTGGAGAGTTGTTTCGAACATGCTGTGTTTCTGTCAGTAACTTTACATGTCTAAGAATGGAAGTGCCTCTTTTGTTAATAATAGTTACATCATTTCTTGCACAAGAGTGAAAACAGATAATTGCTTAAAATAATGATTTTTGTTGTTGCTGGTGAATATTTAAATTATTACAATAAAGGAAATGCTCTTCCTCGGACTAATGATCCACATATAGGCCATTAGTCCCAGGAGATCGTTAATCTCCATGGAATGCCCTGCAATGAAGACATTATTGCTGTTATAAATGAATAGCTCAGAGATAATTTTTAAATGGTTTTCGTACGGAATGGATACATGTGATCCCCCAAATGGTGGTATTGGTGGGATGGTCATGTTGCATCTGGACATTTCTAGAGAATTAAAGGCTGGTATATTGGTTACATGCCAGTCCTTTGCTAGATTTCCATTTAGTTTCTAATATTAGCTATACGTAGCTACATCTTTGATTTTGTTAGAAGTTTGTGAATTCTCCCAATCAGAAGCAGGGAAGGTGAGATTTTCCTCTGAAATACTAGTTTAAAATTCATTTCTGAGTAGTACATCATATTTCCATGCAAAAAGGCTTTTTTGCTGTTCACTCGTTGCTTTGAAATTGAGGACAGAACATTTTTACTAGGCACTTATACATTTGAAGAAATAAGTTTCATTTAACTTAAATTTTAAAATGAATGCTTCAGAGAAAATGCTTGTAGTATTTGCCAATTTAGAGCTGGGAAAAAATATTTTTAGATTTCTTTTTAGAAAATGTGGCTTTTTCCTATTTCACATGTCAAATCTTGACGAAGATACTTGGACCAGAAGCTCTACAAAGGGAAAGTGTCTCCTTTGGATGAAATCATGGCTGCATTAATGTCAGTGACAAAACTTCTCTTGACTCAGGTTGGCCTGAATTTCTCTTCCTTCAATCAATTATTCACCTTAAAGCTAGAGGATTCAGTAGGAGCCTCCATATTAACTGTTTTAAATAGGGTTCAAGGTTTTTAGGTCATTGAACAATTAAAACATTGAAAAGGACTCAAAATCTCACATCATCAGTATAAAATATGCTTTCTCTTTTATATCCCAAATAATTATGGCAATCTTGAACAATAGTTTCCTCTTCATATGACCATTTTGAAACAAGACAGATGCAGAGTTACAGACCAACTTAGAGATGCCAAATTTAAGGTGGACTGGAGGGGTTAGATGTCTTATTATAGCCCATTCATGTTGCTTTTAAGAGGTTCTTCATGGGACTGCAAGCAACACCTCCATAGTATTTTCAACATTACTGACACAAGCAGAGATAAACTGCGGTTAAACTAGGTCTCATTTATGGAAGCACAGAGACACTAAGTTAGAATATTGGGTGGGTACAGATGAATAAGCTGTTTCTTTCAATTTTCAAATCAATCTGTATGCCTGTATAATAAGCTTTTTTGGGACAGGTAATATGTCTTACTCTGAAATCTCTGTAAATTTGCAGCCCTACATAAATTACTTTAGTAGTAATAATAGTGCTGGTCTAGTTGAAAGTAGAAAAGCATGTAATGAGTAAAATAATAAAATAAGAGAGCAACAAGAATTAGATTTCAATATCTAATTATCCGAAACTTGGGCTTTTGCAGTTCATTGTTAACAGATCACTTTCTTTTGATTTTAACACACCATCATATACTTTCAATGCCCGATGCATTTTAAAGATACTCTTATTATAACGAATCAAGTTACCCTGAAAGCATACATCATGGATCACTGCATTCTTTTCTAACTTTTTTTCTCTCACTCAGTGGTGTTGCTCTTCTGGTGCTTTATAGTTCTTTGAATTCTAGATGGGCATATACTCCTATGCTTCTCCCTTAGCTCTTTGTTCTTGTGCACTGATACTTGGTCATTGTTCTCTGAGCTTCCCTACCTCTCTGCTTTGAAGAATAAACAAAAGGAAAATGGGATGAGAGATTTATCTGCCATGTTAAAGAACTTTGTCCCTAGCAAACCTCCCACACCCTAGGGTAATAACCGTCTTTTTACCACCCAGCAGTATTTTCTGTGGTGGAATGAATTCAAGGAGTGTAAGATGGTGGTCCCAAAACAGAGAGCAAATTAAGGGCCAAACTAAGGGTGCTCTCTCTGCCCTAATCCCCTCACATACCCTGCTCACCACCATACCCTTCTCACACAGCCACTTCCCTGCTCCCCCCAGTGGTGCTTGCTGGTGTTGGGGGAACTGGGGATGGCTAGTGGGGAGGTAGATAGACATGGGCTGAGGAGAACTGTGTGTAGGGAAGGGGGATTGTGTTAGGGAGACGTGGTATGCAAAAGGGGCTCTGGGCGTGAGAATGCGGGAGAGGAGATCAATCCCCAAGTGTTGATGTATCTGTTTTATGTGTGTGGACTCCTGCTCCTCACCTCAGCTTCCTCCAGGGCACTGCCTTGATGCACAGGGGAGCTGAGACAGCAGTGCCACAAGGAGCCTTTCAGGCATTAATGCCTTGGCGTATAGAGAATGAACTCCCCATGGCCAGTCTACTACTCTGGTTCCACCATCCCAGGAACTCCCCACATGTGGCCCTCTTCTCTCCCAGATACCATGTACATCTATGGCTTCCCAACATTTCCCTGCCCTCACCACATACCTGCTTACCCACCTGGCCCCCCTCCTAGAATTCTCTTGCACTCTTCCACTCGTTAACCCCAGTCACCTACTCCACACACCCCACCCAGCCCTGCTCTCACCCACCTCATACACACTTTAATGTTTTTAAAACATGCTAGCTGGTCATGGTCAACCACAGGGAAGTTAAAGGTTGACCAGTTGACACCTTTTTATGTGAGTTAAATCCGATCTACATTAGTGTTTTTAAAAAAGAGGTTAGTTAATATGTGTTAGTTAACATTTTTAAACAACTTCTATTTTTCTAATCTAGACGTGGCCCAAGGCTGTTGACCTCAGAGTGTGCTGCACGGTTGATCAATTCACTCTGGGTGAAACAGGTTCCACTGTTCACAAAGCAGGAATAATTCACTGGTGTTTGTGTACAGCTCCATGGAGATGGGAGGACAGAATTCACCATCACAAATCACAACAGGCCTTTAGGGTGCATGGCCTCTGTTCTTGCCTGTGGGCTGAAGTAATTGGAGACTGCCTTTCCAAGTCCTTTAAATAAGATGTATGTAGTAGTCCCTCCTACAGTGATTTAATTGAGGTCAGCTAAAAGTCTCCTCCCTCTGTAACAAAACTGTGAAGTTGCCCCTTAGTGGCTGCACTGCCTGCCACCCTCCCCCATGGAAAATGCAAGTGGGATTCGGCATAGGACCTCCATACTTGAGGGTGGATTTCACCCAGAGGGTTTTGAATTTATAAGAAGGATATGATGAGGAGCATATGATGTCTTTTTGGTAGACTCCATGTAGTTCTTAGTCTGTCTATTTGCTAATCTGTGTATATTCACTTAGTTTTTTAGTAAAGCACATTGTAATACCTTGATAGATAAATATAATTGTTCTCACAAACATTTATCCTCTGCTTCTTAAGGTGAGTATACTCTGGTTACCAAGACAATTTCTCAGTATATAGATAAACTTCAGTTTTATCTAAATTTGAGATTTTGGGCAGCCAAATCCAGGGACATTAGCTGAAATAAGAAGGTTACAGTCAGTAACATTTTTCTTTAGATAATGATGAAGCTTGCTTTGCACTAGGTCATTTTCAGAAGTATACAGTAAAAAATTAACCCTTTTAAAAACAGACACTGTAGCTTATTCAAAACTTTTCTTGGTAGTGTTCCCCAAAACACTCTTTTAAGATTTGCATTAAATCCAGATTTTGTCACAGGGGAAAGGAAAGGACAAATTCCTATAGTGGACTTTGTACTAAACACTAGAACTTACCACCATATTGACAAATATTTTGTGAAAGACAAATACTGTAATGGCTACAGTATTTTCAGTGTCTAAGTATTGATACTATGCCGCTGTTGGTTTCAAACTTAATATTTTATTTATAGGAAAGTACTGATAAATCGGTAACTACACAGTGCGGGAATTCACTGATCTCTTTCAATTCTTGCTGTTAGTTAGGAATTACTGAGCCACCACACATGAATGGCTTTAGAATTTATTAGAAGTAATATCTGATATATAATAAAGAAAACTTGAGTCAATTTCTGATCCGCATTGATTGCCTTCCACTTCCACTGAAAGGAGTGAAGAGTGCTCAGCACCTCACATGATCAAATGTAAAGTTTATAAGGTTATGTTGCATATAATTCTGTTCCCCCCCCCCAAAAAAAAAAATTCAAAAGGTACCAAATGTTCATTTTTCATAGCTAATTATTATTATTTTCAATGTACAATGTTTTTACTTTATTTAAGGCTACTCTTAGGAGACCTGAATTTTACATGTCGTATATAACATCATCCATGTGATAAATAGGGAATTTATTATGATCCACATTAGAACTGAGAATCAGATTACAAGTGGCCTCAAGTTAAGAAAAATCATATTACAAAGAGGTATATAATTATAATAAGGAAGCCTTGTAATTCTGTACCTGAAAGCTAATCTACCTGCATTGTTTTCAGGAGAATGAATATAGAATACTCCCAAATGAGCATTTTGAATGTGTCAAGGAGTGATGGTAATGGAATTATTAGTCTTTCTAGTCATCTTTGGAGAATGAGATTATAAAGACAAATACGCTTTTTAGGTTGCAAACAGGAGTTAGCATATGATTCCCAAGCTCTTTTTATTGGGCCTTGATAAAAGTTTAAAAGGAGTTTTTCACATATTTCCATTTTCTTTTAAAAGCAAAGTCCTGAAACATGTACAGTTTCGCATAGTAGTTGCTTTGTAAATCATATAGGCCAACAGAAGGTTGTGAATTTAAGCATTTTTGTGATCTGACATGTCTGCTGAAATAAGGAAAAGTTTGGATTAAATGAATTACTACCTTTCCCTTAATGTTATAGGTGATAATACTTGGTATATATGATTCTTCAGATGTATGTATGCTGTTTTCTGATCTCTAATAGATGAGAATCAGTAATATTGATGAGAATCAGTTGGGGTTGGTCCTGCTTTGAGCAGGGGGTTGGACTGGATGATCTCCTGAGGTCTCTTCCAACCCTAATCTTCTATGATTCTATGAATATTGAACTAGCTAAAGTTGTGTTAGAATTTCCATTGAAAATTCTGGTTTCCAGTGTTTACTATCTCTGTGCTTTGGAAATGAAACAACCTGAAAATTGATATACAAGCTGTAAACCCCAGATGCAAAGATTTGTTTTTAATTACCAAAATATATATTTTAATAGGCATCTCTTCACTTACAACGTATGAAGAAATCTGGCTTGTACCTGGCTTCACATACATTTTTTTTTCTGGCTACGTAGTTGCCAAGAGGCATAGAAAAGTTCCAGGGAATTGCTTCTTAGTGTGGAATAGATTTTGAACTCAGAGTAACGGAGTTAAATGCTTGAACCACAGTTTGAGACCATGATGTAGGTGTAGGTCATATTTAGATCATCCTATGACGTTACAGGCAAAAGAATGACCTTCATTAGAAAAGTTGATTTGTATTTGATTTCTTAATTGAAAGTATAGAAAGAGCAACAGTAATTAAAACATGAAAATTCTGAGTTCAGGCCATCCCAAATCTTTAATTCATACTTATAGAATGCTGTGAGGATATTATAACACACATAGGTCCAAATTCTCTTGTCAGTTACACTGACATACATTCAGAGTAACTTCATATTTTCGCTAGTGTAACTAAGAGCAGAATTTGGTTCATGGTCTTCTATAAAATGGTCTTAACCAAGTAATAAGCTTTTGCTAATGACTTGTGTAGAAGAATATATGGGCCTAGTGAGGTAAGTTAAGGAAGCAGATATCTTGGAAGTAGTTTTGAGTTCATGGGTTTTCTCATTAACCAAAATATATATGTAACAGAACACTTTTGGCAAAATTTGACCTGCTGTCCACCCTTCCATTCCCAATTATTAAATCCATCTAATTTTGGGGGGGAGGGGTAGGGAGGGCATGATGTGGGGAGGAGGGTTTCCTCAGAACAAATGCCTCCATGTTTTTTGTTCCTCTTGCAGAAAATATCACAAGGGCCAGCCACTTATGAGAAACCCTAAAATCATAAAGTTACGTTGGACACTTCATAAAGGAAATTTAGTTTAGGAACAGATTTCCATTTCAAGTGGTCATCAAACAAGTATGGAGAGAGAAATGGACTAGGATGATAAGATCCCCAGAAATATAGCTTGAGGCTCCTTCTCCCTTTCTCGCTCCCCAAATGTATCCTCTGGTTCACAGCTTTAGCTTTTTGTGGCAGAAGTGACTTTCGCAAAGGGATTTGGTGAGGGAGGTGGCTTGGTGACTACGTTCAGTGTGAAAATTACACTCATAAAGAAGCATGGTTCTGAGATTTAGCCAGGAAGAGGTCATTCAAGACTTTGGCAAGAGCAGTTTCTGTGGAGCAGAGAGCGTTGACACTGATAACCATTGATTCTAGTAGTCAGTTTTGAGGTGAGGAAGGGGAGAAGGGTAGTTGAAGAGACCGACAAGCAATGGCAAGATTTTAGTGGATGGAAAGGAGTGTAGTCTAGCTTTATTATCCTACTGTCTTTAATGTGAATTCTGCATGAATAAAGACTATAGGACTGGACCAAAAGTTCGCATTAAATATGTGAAATATTTTGGGCTCTGAAAAGCAACTTTCAGCTTAGCAACAAAGAAGCAGGAAACGAAAGGTATAATTCTTTCTGAAAAAGAAAGCATTGGAGCACTGACAAATGCAACCTTTTGGAAGAATCAAGCTGCCTCATGTTAAGAAGAGTTAACTGTCATATGTGTTCTTCTGGAAAACAGATTATGTGAAGCTCAGGCTTTACCTAACAGGAATTGTTTCCCATTCCTCCTGGAAATACTGTTTTATTTTTTAAAATATCCTGCACTGTAGTCCAAAACCCCAGAATCTGCTGGGATGCTTAGAACTATTTTTACTTTATGCTGTGGTTCTGTGGGGTTTCCTTTTCTATAATGAAAAGTCTAAGAATGCAGATATGTTTTTCTTCAGAAGAGTGACATAATAAAAATAAAAGGAGTGCTTGTGGCACCTTAGAGACTAACCAATTTATTAGAGCATAAGCTTTCGTGAGCTAGATGAAGTGAGCTGTAGCTCACGAAAGCTTATGCTCTAATAAATTGGTTAGTCTCTAAGGTGCCACAAGTACTCCTTTTCTTTTTGCGAATACAGACTAACACGGCTGTTACTCTGAAACCATAATAAAAATAACACTTCAACCTCCCTGGACTCACAATAGCAGATCTAAAGGTAGCCATCCTGCAGCAAAAAAACTTCAGGACCAGACTTCAAAGAGAAACTGCTGAGCTTCAGTTCATTTGCAAATTTGACACCATCATCTCAGGATTAAACAAAGACTATGAATGGCTAGCCAACTATAAAAGCAGTTTCTCCTCCCTTGGTATTCACATTTCAACTGCTAGAAGAGGGCCTCATCCTGCCTGATTGAACTAACCTTGTTATCCCTAGCCTGATTCTTGCTTGCATGTTTATACCTGCCTCTGGAAATTTCCACTACATGCATCTGATGAAGTGGGTATTCACCCACAAAAGCTTATGCTCCACTATGTCTGTTAGTCTGTAAGGTGCCACAGGACTCTGTCGCTTTTACAGATCCAGACAAACACGGCTACCCCTCTGATAGTAAAAATAAGGTTATTTTAAAATATTAGTTATTGATTTTAGAGCCAAGAAATGTCCTAGAAAATATAAAAAACAGTCTTAGAATCGTATCCAGTTTCATATTAGCTTAGTCTGTTTTAATGGTTTATTATAATTCGTTTCTAGTTATCAGTGTTTTCCTTTTTTGTAAATAAATGATATGCTCATTACTACCCTAAATGATCTGGTAACGTGTTCATAATGAATTAGTAATTATTTATATAGCGCGAGACACTCTGCTGACAGGTATGAAGGCAAGGTCCCTGCCCCAAAGAGCTTAGAATATGAAAAATCTTAAAAATTAAGTACAATGTTCCTCTGAAAAATACCACAGTAAGGCCAAGGGGTTTTTTTGAACGCCCACATGCATTTTTACTTTTATTTAAGAGAAGCTTTTTAAATTGTTTCTGCCTTTTTGATTTTGCCAGGTACTTTCCATTCTTGTCATATGTGTCAGTGATTCCCCAGTGTTCAGAGGTGGTAGGCTCCATATGCCTGATCTGTGCAGAGCGCAGTAGTTACCCAGATCCACAGGCATGTTCATGCTATCCTCTGGAGAAACTTCTCACCTTCTCATGGACCCTTCAGAGTTCCCCTGATCCACACAGTTCTGTGGGACTTCATGAAGGACAAGTGTAGATCAGTCTGGTTGTCCGTGACTGGCCTTGCCAATCCTGCCATGCAGATCCGAATAGCATGCTTGGTACCCCTATGACATTTGAGACGTCACAGTCTTGTTATGGCTCAGAACTTAATCAAGGCCTGCACTTACTGAGATTTTCTTAAAAAGAAAAGGAGTACTTGTGGCACCTTAGAGACTAACCAATTTATTTGAGCATGAGCTTTCGTGAGCTACAGCTCACTTCATCGGATGCATACCGTGGAAACAGCAGCAGACTTTATATACACACAGAGAATATGAAACAATACCTCCTCCCACCCTACTGTCCTGCTGGTAATAGCTTATCTAAAGTGATCATCAAGTTGGGCCATTTCCAGCACAAATCCAGGTTTTCTCACCCTCCACCCCCACACACAAATTCACTCTCCTGCTGGTGATAGCCCATCCAAAGTGACAACTCTCTACACAATGTGCATGATAATCAAGTTGGGCCATTTCCTGCACAAATCCAGGTTCTCTCACCCCCTCACCCCCCTCCAAAAACCACACACACAAACTCACTATCCTGCTGGTAATAGCTCATCCAAAGTGACCACTCTCCCTACAATGTGCATGATAATCAAGGTGGGCCATTTCCAGCACAAATTCAGGTTCTCACATCCCCCCCACCCCCATACACACACAAACTCACTCTCCTGCTGGTAATAGCTCATCCAAACTGACCACTCTCCAAGTTTAAATCCAAGTTAAACCAGAACATCTGGTGGGGGGGGGTTAGGAAAAAACAAGGGGAAATAGGCTACCTTGCATAATGACTTAGCCACTCCCAGTCTCTATTCAAGCCTAAATTAATAGTATCCAATTTGCAAATGAATTCCAATTCAGCAGTTTCTCGCTGGAGTCTGGATTTGAAGTTTTTTTGTTTTAAGATAGCGACCTTCATGTCTGTGATTGTGTGACCAGAGAGATTGAAGTGTTCTCCGACTGGTTTATGAATGTTATAATTCTTGACATCTGATTTGTGTCCATTTATTCTTTTACGTAGATACTGTCCAGTTTGACCAATGTAAATGGCAGAGGGGCATTGCTGGCACATGATGGCATATGTCACATTGGTGGATGTGCAGGTGAACGAGCCTCTGATAGTGTGGCTGATGTTATTAGGCCCTGTGATGGTGTCCCCTGAATAGATATGTGGGCACAGTTGGCAACGGGCTATGTTGCAAGGATAAAGTTCCTGGGTTAGTGGTTCTGTTGTGTGGTATGTGGTTGTTGGTGAGTATTTGCTTCAGGTTGCGGGGCTGTCTGTAGGCAAGGACTGGCCTGTCTCCCAAGATTTGGGTCATCTTTTAGGATAGGTTGTAGATCCTTAATAATGCGTTGGAGGGGTTTTAGTTGGGGGCTGAAGGTGATGGCTAGTGGCGTTCTGTTATTTTCTTTGTTAGGCCTGTCCTGTAGTAGGTAACTTCTGGGAACTCTTCTGGCTCTATCAATCTGTTTATTTATTTATTTATTCTTTATTTTCTTATTTGTGGATTAAGTACAATTCCCCATTCCTTTCTTGAATGACGTTTAGTGGGTTACCCATGCCTGTCAATGTAAAGGAGCTGCAAGCTGAACAAGTATAATGGTTAATCCTTTGATGACTTTACCACAGTTCTTGGACCTCCAATCTCCAGGCTTTTACAGACTTCCAAATCTTCACATACTTTCTCCAAAGGCCTTCCTTTCTGAAATGGACTGTTTAGGTGCTGTAGGCCTGACCTGCAAATTCATCAATATTTTTCCAAGAACCTATGAGGGGACTTATTTAAATATCATAGAATCATAGAATATCAGGGTTGGAAGGGACCTCAGGAGGTCATCTAGTCCAACCCTCTCCTCAAAGCAGGACCAATCCCCAACTAAACCATCCCAGCCAGGGCTTTGTCAATCCTGACCTTAAAAACCTCAAAGGAAGGAGATTCCACCACCTCTCTAGGTAACGCATTCCAGTGCTTCACCACCCTCCTAGTGAAAAAGTTTTTCCTAATATCCAACCTAAACCTCCCCCACTGCAACTTGAGACCATTACTCCTTGTTCTGTCATCTGCTGTCAGGATGAACCTGTATTTTGACAGCTTATTAAAACTGTTGACCACTTTTCATCCTGCTGTGAAGCTAGGGGTTAAGATTAAGTTAAAGAAGCCTCCCTTTCTGCTACTTCATTGCATTTCTCTGGAGTTTCAACTTTGTTTTATCCTTCTGTTCTTTTTCTGCTGTAGTCAGTTTGAATCCATAACATCTAGTTTTTACATTTCCTGACTTCAAGGACATATGGCCCATATCTTTCTCTTTTCCCATACTACAGCAGAGGATGAAAGGACAGAAGGTCATGTTGTGCCACCAGCAGGGGAAAAAAAGGCAGAGTGCTGAAACACTGCCCCAGTTTATATAAACTTCATTTAGCGTTCTCCTTATGGTTTTATTTTCTTCTCATCTTGGAAGCATGGAGGCTTTGCCTCACCCTCTCTCCCGGTCAGGGATACAAAATAAGAAAGAAGAGATAGGGGTAACGAGCAAAAACACCGCAAGCAACCTGGTAATGCTTTTCTTGGAGTGATTTCACATGTGCATTCCACTCTTGACGTCTGCACACTCAGCGCACAGCTGTCAGAATTTTTTTCCCCTCAGACCTGTTGGGCGGCTCAAGCTCCTCCTAGTGCCACATGCTGCTGTCATGAAGAGCTGCCCCTAGCCCCTCTGTTTCTTCTTACTGACCTTGACGGTCTTTGGAACCCCTGTTCAATACCAGAACAGTTCTCTCTCAGCTTTGTGTGTAATATTGTATATAATATAGTTGGTCCAGTAGTTAGTATAGTTAGTAAGTTTTAGTTGTGTAAAAAATACCAACAAAGTTTTTGGACTTGTTTCTCCTCGTTTCAGGGTTGCTGCTGATGGCACTAAGATATGCCCCAATTGCTGGGCTTCAAGCAGCGTGCTTTTTGCTTGAGGCCTATGGCACTGCACAAAGGTTGCCTGAAGTGCCTAGGAGAAGCACACAGGAAAGACTGGTGCCAGATTTGCAGGGAATTCAAACCTGGAAGAAAGAAGGACAGGGAGGGTAGGCTGAAATTTCTGCTGGTGGAGGCAATACTCAGGCCACTGTTGGAGCCATCCTAGTCTGACTCGGTGCTGAATGCTGCAGCTCCAGTGAGAAGTACACTTCCAGCATTATCAGAATCCCAGCACTGAGCTCCCTCACCTGGGCTGAGAAAGATATGTAAGACTTGCAAAGAGGCCTCAGCCGAGGGAAGAGCTCCAGCCTCCAAGTCTGGTAAGACGGGTGTCAGGGTTCCCTCCCCACTCTGAACTCTAGGGTACAGACATGGGGACCCACATGAAAGACCCCCTAAGCTTATTTCTACCAGATTAGGTTAAAAACTCCCCTGGTACAAATTCTCCCTTGTACCTTGGGTTTAAGTAAGGCTGCCACCACCAAGTGATTTAACAAAGAACCAGGGAAAAGGACCACTTGGAGTTCCTCTTCCCCCAGCAATCCCCCCAAGCTCTTACACCCTCTTTCCTGGGGAGGCTTGAGAATAATACCCTAACCAATTGGTTACAAAATGATCAAAGACCCAAACCCCTGGGTCTTGGAACAATGGAAAAATCAGTCAGGTTCTTTAAAAAAGGATTTTATTTAAAAAAAAAAAAGAAAGAAAGAAAGAAAGGTAAAAATCATCTCGATAAAATCAGGATGGAAAATACTTCACAGGGTATTCAGATTCAAAACACAGAGGATTCCCCTCTCGGCAAAACCTTAAAGTTACAGAAAACAGGGAAAATAGAGACCGTTGAAACGTGGAAGTCAACAAATGGCTACGCAGGTGGTGTCAGAGAGAAGGCTTTGGATTCTTTGACCAAGGAATGGTGTTCCAAGAAGGAGGAGTGCTAGGCAGAGACGGGCTCCACCTAACGAAGAGAGTGAAGAGCATCTTCGCAAGCAGGCTGGCTAACCTAGTGAGGAGGGCTTTAAACTAGTTTTCACCGGGGGAAGGAGACCAAAACCCTGAGGTAAGTGGGGAAGTGGGATACTGGGAGGAAGCACAAGCAGGACCGCGTGAGAGGGCAGGGCTCCTGCCTCATACTGAGAAAGAGGGACGATCAGAAAGTTATCTCAAGTGCCTATGCACAAATGCAAGAAGCCTGGGAAACAAGCAGGGAGAACTAGAAGTCCTGGCACAGTCAAGGAATAATGATGTGACTGGAATAACAGAGACTTGGTGGGATAACTCACATAACTGGAGTACTGTCATGGATGGATATAAACTGTTCAGGAAGGACAGGCAGGGCAGAAAAGGTGAGGGAGTTGCACTGCATGTAAGGGAGCAGTATGACTGCTCAGAGCTCAAGTATGAAACTGCAGAAAAACCTGAGAGTCTCTGGATTAAGTTTAGAAGTGTGAGCAACAAGGGTGATGTCATGGTGGGAGTCTGCTATAAATCACCGGAGCAGGGGGATGAGGTGTACGAGGCTTTCTTCTGGCAACTCACAGAAGTTACTAGATCGCAGGCTCTGGTTCTCATGGGAGACTTCAATCACCCTGATATATCCTGGGAGAGCAATACAGTGGTGCACAGACAATCCAGGAAGTTTTTGGAAAGTGCAGGGGACAATTTCCTGGTGCAAGTGCTGGAGGAACCAACTAGGGGGGGAGCTGCTCTTGACCTGCTGCTCACAAACCGGGAAGAATTAGTACGGGAAGATAAAGTGGATGGGAACCTGGGAGGCAGTGACCATGAGATGGTCGAGTTCAGGATCCTGACACAAGGAAGAAAGGAGAGCAGCAGAATATGGACCCTGGACTTCAGAAAAGCAGACTTTGACTCCCTCATGGAACTGATGGGCAGGATCCCCTGGGAGAATAACAGGAGCGGGAAAGGAGTCCAGGAGAGCTGGCTATATTTTAAAGAATCCTCATTGAGGTTACAGGGACAAACCATTCCGATGTGTAGAAAGAATAGTAAATATGGCAGGCGACCAGCTTGGCTTAACCTTGGCTTGCTGATCTTAAACACAAAAAAGAAGCTTACAAGAAATGGAAGATTGGACAAATGACCAGGGAGAAGTACAAAAATATTGCTCAGGTATGCAGGAGTGAAATCAGGAAGGCCAAATCACACCTGGAGTTGTAGCTATCAAGAGATTTTAAGAGTAACAAGAAGTGTTTCTTCAGGTATGTTAGCAACAAGAAGAAAGTCAAGGAAAGTGTGGGCCCCTTCCTGAATGAGGGAGGCAACCTAGTGACAGAGGATGTGGAAAAAGCTAATGTACTCAGTGCTTCTTTTTCCCCTCTGTCTTCACAAATAAGGTCAGCTCCCGGACTACTGCACTGGGCAGCACAGCATGGGGAGGAGGTGACCAGCCCTCTGTGGAGAAAGAAGTGGTTTGGGACTATTTAGAAAAGATAGATGAGCACAAGTCCATGGTGCCGGATGCGCTGCATCATAGAGTGCTAAAGAAGTTGGCGGATGTGATTGTAGAGCCATTGGCCATTATCTTTGAAAACTCATGGCAATCCGGGGAAGTCCCGGATGACTGGAAAAAGGCTAATGTAGTGCCCATCTTTAAAGACGGGAAGGAGGAGGATCCTGGGAACTACAGGCCAATCAGCCTCACCTCAGTCCCTGGAAAAATCATGGAGCAGGTCCTGAAGGAATCAATTCTGAAGCACTTAGAGGAGAGGAAAGTGATCAGGAACAGTCAGCATGGATTCACCAAGGGCAAGTCGTGCCTGACTAATCTAATTGCCTTCTATGACGAGATAACTGACTCTGGATGAGGGGAAAGCAGTGGACATGTTTTTCCTTGACTTTAGCAAAGCTTTTGACATGGTCTCCCACAGTATTCTTGCCAGGAAGTTGAAAAAGTATGGGCTGGGTGAATGGACTATAAGGTGGATAGAAAGCTGGCTAGATTGTCGGGCTCAATGGGTAGTGATCAATGGCTCCATGTCTCATTGGCAGCTGGTAACAAGTGGAGTGCCCAAAGGGTCAGTTCTGGGGCCGTTTTTGTTCAATATCTTCATAAATGATCTGGAGGATGGTGTGGATTGCACCCTCAGCAAGTTTGCAGATGACACTAAACTGGGAGGAGAGGTAGATACGCTGGAGGGTAGGGATAGGATACAGAGGGACCTAGATAAATTAGAGGATTGGGCCAAAAGAAATCTGATTAGGTTCAACAAGGACAAGTGCAGAGTCCTGCACTTAGGATGGAAGAATCCCATGCACTTCTACAGACTAGGGACCGAATGGCTAGGCAACAGTTCTGCAGAAAAGAACCTAGGGGTTACAGTGGATGAGAAGCTGGATATGAGTCAACAGTGTGCCCTTGTTGCCAAGAAGGTCAATGGCATTTTGGGATGTAAAGTAGGGGCATTGCCAGCAGATCGAGGGATGTGATCGTTCCCCTCTATTCGACATTGGTGAGGCCTCATCTGGAGTAGTGTGACCAGTTTTGGGCCTCACACTACAAAAAGGATATGAAAATATTGGAAAACGTCCAGTGTAGGGCAACAAAAATGATTAGGGGACTGGAACACATGACTTATGAGGAGAGGCTGAGGGAACTGGGATTGTTTAGTCTTTGGAAGAGAAGAATGAGGGGGATTTGATAGCTGCTTTCAACTACTTGAAAAGGGGTTCCAAAGAGGATGGATCTAGACTGTTCTCAGTGGTAGCAGATGACAGAACAAGGAGTAATGGTCTCAAGTTGCAGTGGCGGAGGTTTAGGTTGTTTATTAGGAAAAACTTTTTCACTAGGAGGGTGGTGAAACGCTGGAATGCGTTACCGAGGAAGGTGGTGGAATCTCCTTCCTTAGAGTTTTTTAAGGTAAGGCTTGATAAAGCCCTAGGTGGGATGATTTAGTTGGGGATTGGTCCTGCTCTGAGCAGGGGGTTGGACTAGATGACCTCCTGAGGTCCCTTCCAACCCTGATATTCTATGATTCACAAGAAAACAAAAGATAAACTAATCCGCCTTGCCTGGCTTACCTATACTGGTTGCAATATTGGAGACTTGGATTGGGATGGGTTGGAGAACATGGATTTCTGTCTGGCCCCTCTCAGTCCCAAGAGAGAACCCCCATACAAAACAAAGAGCACAGAAAAAACCTTCCCCCCCTCCTAAGATTTGAAAGTATCTTCTTTCCCCATTGGTCCTGTTGGTCAGGTGCCAAGTAGGCTATTTGAGCTTCTTAACCCCTTACAGGTAAGGAGGAATTCTAGGCTACCCTTAGCTGTATGTTTATGACAACAGGCAAGAAGGAATCAGATAGAGTGCATCTTAAATCTAAGCACTTTTCCTCCTGCAAATCAATGTCTAAGTTGGTATAGTTGGCTCCGGTACAGCAAAAGGTTCTGTCAAGCCTGGTGCTGTCAACGTAATTGGCAGCTTAACAAGATACCTTTTCACAGGGGGAACCTCTGATTTCTGGTATATCAAAATCATTACCGGTTCACGGTACTACCATTTGGCTTGTCAGCAGCCCCCAGTGTCTTTACAAAAGTTATGACAGTAATAACTGTATTCCTCCGAAAATCGGGATTTCAAGTTTACCCCTACCTGGACAACTGGCTTGTCAAGAGCTGATCCAGATTGCAAGTACAGAGCAGTGTGCCCCTGATCCAGTCAGCGTTCAATGACATGGGACTGATAATCAATGCTGAAAAGTCTCTCCTCTTCCCAGTGCAGAGGATAGAGTTTATAGCTTTACTGGACTTGTCTCAAACCAGGGCTTTTCGTCTAGATTTTACATTCCTGGTAATTGAATCTGTTGTTATAAATATGAAGGCTCACCCTATGACAACAACACAACACAGTTTAAGGTTTCTGGGACATATGACCTGCACCTAGGTGGTTTAATATGCCAGACTACGCCTCAGACTTCTGCAGGCCTGGCTGGCATTAGTTCATTTGCTGAACCGCCATCGGCAGCTGGACTCAGTGACGAGGGTGCACTCTTATGTCCTCACCTCCCTAGATTGGTGGGCAAATCCAGCCAATGTATATGTAAGCATTCCATTTGCCTTCCCACAGCCAGCATTTATGCTAGTGACAGACATGTCTGCTCTGGGACGGAGGTCCAATTGGGTTCTCTACCGACTCACAGTCTGTGGTCCTCAAAAGACTTAGCTTTACACATCAGTGTCAGACTGGCATGCCAAGTATTTCCATAGCAGAACAGGTGAAGCAGCATATTAATGCCTCACAGTGGTAATGTTCTTCTCCAGTCTTTCAAGAGGGGACTCTGCTCTGGGAGCTCTGTGTTGCCAGTTCAATAGATCTGGAAGGCTTTTACCTGCTGGGGGTCCAAAATGACCTAGCAAACAACTTGAGCAGATTGTGTGAGTAACCACAAGAGGTCTCTTTGTCCAGACGTAGCCAGATACATCTTTCAGAAATGAGAGTTTCCCCTAGTATACCTATTTGCGACAAGGAACAATGGAAAGTGTCAGCAGTTCTATTCCCTATGGGGTCAGAGCCCGGCTTCCCTGACAGGTGCATTTTTATTGCCATGGTGAGACCTTCTCCTCTAAGCTTTTCCACCAATTCTGCTTATTCACAGGGTATTACTAAAGATAAGACAGGATCAGGCCAAAACCAGACTCATAGCCTCTACATGGATCCATCAACATTGTTTCTCCACTCTCCTGGTTCTGTCAGTGAAATGTCCAATCACACTTCCACTGGACTTAGACCTGATCTCCCAAGATCAAGATTGCCTACTCTACCTGAACCTTCAGTCCCTCCACTTAACTGCATGGATGCTCTATGACTAGATAGACGTGTCCATAAGGTTTGTATTCTCAAGTGCAAAGGGCCTCCCTGGGGATCTAAACTTAGGTATGGTCAAGAACTAGCTCTATGGCCAAGCACCTTCTTCAGAGAGGCTCTCATGTGGGGCTGGCCTTTCAGTTAGACATCATGATGCCACATTGTGAGATTGTGTTGGGATGGCTAGATCTTTATTCCTCCTCTGAAGAGGGAGAGAACTACCTCTTTATGGTTTGTCAGATCCTAACTTTGCTCTTGATCTTAAATCTTGCCATTGGTTTCTAGATTACATTTTTAGCAGAGTTTGACAATGAGGAATTATAAACAAAGATAGCAGGAGGATACTGTTACATATAGGATGTCAGATGGTAATTTAAAGAAATTGACCTATAGAGTGCCAGGAGGGTGATTTTCACAAGCACACAAGGGATTAAGGAGCATAAATCCAAGTTGTGCTTCTAAATCCCTTGTGCTTTTGAAATTCCTATCCTAAATCCTCAGCTGGTGTTAATAGGCATAGCTCCATTAGCTAGCAATGGGTTTGACTAACCAGGTCATTACTTCAGTGAAACTGCATCAGCTTACACTAGCTAAGTGTCTGGCCCATCATTTTTACCTCCGTTTGTTTCTATACAGAAATTCAGTTTTGTAGCATCTGTTAAAAGTTCTTGTGAATTTTGCCAGATCTAGGTGACTTCTACATCAGACACTCCCTAGAACAGTAATGTCAGTCTCCTTTATCCACCACCATACTGTGAGATGGTGCATAGAGTTCACAGAGCAAAAGAAGCCCTCAGCTGAGAGAAGAGGTGGCTGTTGAATGACAAGCCATTTATTATATTAATAAATAAAGGGATTGTCCTGTGGGGTGCATTATGCGTGGTCATGTGTGGAGATCCTCATCCTTCTTGCTCATTATTCTGTGAAATGTGTTGTCTCGTTAAAGAAACGATAAATGTTATTTATTACTTGTTGGACTAGCCTTATATTCAGGAGGAAGAGTTCACAGTGTTGCATATTTTCTTTTCTTAACATACTGTGTATAAATGCAAATTTATTCCAGTTTTACAGATGTCTTTTAAATGCAGTTGCATAGTAGTGCACGTATAGCAGTACTGATAAATAACACGTTTCAAAATCTCCCAGTGGTTGGCAAGCTTGCAGCTTGATGCCAATAATTGGACAGTAAATTCAGGGGGACATTTTGTGGTTACCAGAATCCCAATAATTTTTTCCCACCAAGCCTTCCTAGCTGTGATTCTCAGTTTGTCCTTTTGCTTTTGTCTAATTTTGACTTCCAGTTGTTAGTACCACACAATAAAAGCTTGATCCTTTTGGAAAAGGGCATGGGGGGTTATTTCTGGAAAACCAAGTATTACAAAGAGAGGCTCTTGTCCAGCTGATAGTTGCCACATGGATTTTTCAATGTGACCTTGACAGCAGAGAAAATTGTTAAGAAATTATCCAGTTGTAGGTGCTATTTCATGCTTCCTGATTCCTGCGTACGTTTGTATGAGGCTAGCCCATTCATGCAGTGATTTCCATATCTGTGCAGTGACCGAATAGCGGTAGTGGTACCACTTACTTACATAATTGCCTTGGTGCCTTTGAAGAGGCTTTTTACCTAAAGATTTAGTTTCTTAAGACTGCTGTCAGCAAAATATAAGTGTATCCAACAGAAGATTTATATTTGAAAGGATTCTTCAGTGAGGAAAATTGAAGTATGAAAGGACTTTCAGTCTCTTAATGACATAATTATCCTTATGTTACAAGCAATGCTTTACTTAAATAACTTGGAATGTTCTGGAAATTGTATAGGTGAATAACAATGTAGTTAGTAATGTAGGATTGGAGATATCTTTGGATATTTTTGGTTTAATGAGGGAGAATCTTGTCTGTTTAATGTAGATAAAATCTGGATGAAAAATCCCATTTTCAAAATGGTTGTGGTAAACTGAACAAAAATGGGAATTTCTAGGCATTTTAGATTGTCAGTGTGTGTTGTTGTGCACATTTATATAATATGTATGTGTGTGCACATTTCACATATACATAACATCTTGAACTGGATTCTTTGGCCTGCTAAGGTTACTTTGTAGCCCATAAGGTACCTCATTCACTACCATTATTTCAGTCTTATGCCAAAGTGGCACCACTGATTTCAGTGGCTCCAGTCCTAGAAAGGGGCATGGCTGAACCTGTGTCAATCCTTTTGGGAATCGAGCACCAGAAGATTATCTTCTGTTTTGAGATAAGATTCCTGCAATAGTGAAGAACTAGGGGATGAAATAAGGTGAGACTAAGTCTACAGTCAATTAGTAGCCCCTTTGGGGATTAAAACTTCAGCTCTGAATACAATCTCTTAGACTTTTGAAGCATTCTGGCAACTCTTTAGCTGCAAAACTGGTTCCTCCTGCATGGCTGTATTAATACGTCTAATACAGTAGTGTCTAGCAATACTTTGAACTGGAACTTTGCTCCAGTGCCAAGGCAGCAGAACCCACCTGCAAACCTTGTGTTGAGGATTCCCTTGATGAAAGGAAGCCCCAAACAAGTGCAAAGCTGGCATAGCCAACTCCTACACTGCTTTCTTCACTGCACTTGAAACATGGACTGTGTTTTGGCGAGGAAGGAGAGTGACTGGAACATACTGCTCTCCAGTTATTCCTAGCTGGCCTCTGGTTGTTGGTTTGCAGCTTCTCCCCTCTTTCCTCTCTCTTGTCTGTGTGGAGGAAAGGGGATCCATCATTTAAGTACTCTCAAGGCTCACACAGAGCTTGTAGAGCTCCTGCGCAGTTCTCCCAGGGGCTCCCATACCCAGCACGGAAGAGGGCAATGAAAAAGTCAGCTGTACTTTTTTCTCGCTCTTGTGCAGTAAACCAGGTGGTGAACAGGGCTGCTGCCTAGCAGCTACAGCAGGGAAGACCAGCAGACTCTGAGACAACTCCTGGTTCACATCAGAGCTGCTTCTGGAGCTACAAGGGAGGTAGCTAAAGAGGCAGTGGCGTCTACCTCCTCCCAAAAAAGAGAGGGCTACAATTCATAATCGGTCTCTTTCTATCTCAGAACACCACCCCAGGAAGAAAAGTTTCCCTTCTTTTTAACCTAATTAGGGCTTGTCTGCAGACATTTTGTACCTATTTAACTATATTTTGCACCTATTTAACCTTATTTACACTATTTGTACCTATTTAACTATATTGGTTAAGAAACACATATAGTTGAATCACTACAAGCCCCTAGTGTGGATGCAGTTACAATGATGTAAAGGGGTTTATATCAGTATAGCTCATTTCTAATTTAGCAAAGTAATTTTAGGAGTAAAGCTAAACACTCATTAAAGAAATGAAGAGAAACATCAGCACAAAGACGCTTCCCCAGTAGAGGAAAGGATTAAATGTATAATGTTCTTGTTTTCAAAAACTGAAGTTTTAAAATAATTAACTTGTCTGAATCATCTTTATTGACAAAAGTCAGTTCTACATCAGTGGTGCAGTGAATAATTCCCCACTCATCTGTGGTTTAGGTCCATAGGATCACATCAGATAACATGTTAGTAGTTGTCCTCAGTTCCTCTGGGAAGAAAAGACTTTAACATTTTGATTTTTCTGTCTTGTGCAGACTGAAACTTTGTCAAACTCAGGAAAGCCCATAAATAATCGAAAGAGTCACAGTTTTCATTCTGATGAATAATATGAGGGATTAAGAAAACTAAGGTCATTCTTTCTATGGAAAATTAAAATTCATTGGTAATGGGCTTCTTCTCCCATGGTTTACTTTTAAACTAATTTAGAGTTTCCGTAGTTGCTGGGAATGAATTTTAGATTAACATACCTAATCACAATGTGTGGTACAGTTGATGAGGTTGTGTGATAAAACAGTGCTTGTGTTAAGAAATGTAATGTAAAAAAGTAGGATAAATATCCATAGAGATACAACAGGGATTGGTTGGAAGATATCCGGACATTTTGGTTGCTGCTTGGAGTAAACATTATAATTAAAAAGTGACAATAGTTGCTGCACATACACAGTAGTTATTTGCCAAGTACATTTGGTTAAAATTTGCATTGTATGCCTAAAGTGTCTTATTAGTGACAAAAAAAATTTGTTGGCCCAGATTCAGGACAGCGGCACTATTCTGGACAGCATTTAAGGAGATAGATTTGTGCACGTACTTCAGTGCTTTCCAGAGTCCAGGCCATAGACAGTAACAGGGCAAGACTAAACTAGAAATATGAGATACTGTCCAGCCAGTGTCAGCCACTGAAACTTTATTTTCTTGGGGTGAAATTTACCAAGTGTTGAGGGTTTACAGGGTTTAATTTATGGGTAGGGCCTCGTGCTGGTTGTGACTGGGGAAATATAGAACTTCCTGCTTTTATACAGATTTTTTTCATTATTGACTCTTTGCAAGATCACTTTCAAACATAATTTTAATTGAAGCCCTGTTTTTATAAGGAAAGCATTCTGATGAAGTAAAACAAGTAAATTAATCGTGTTTTCATTAAATTTTGCATGCATGGATATTGTGGTATGAACTAAGAAACATGATTAGTTTGAATTATAAAGCCCTTATTTACTTACTTGGAACAATATAGATTCCTCTGGTGATGTTATAAATATCAGGACATTTTCATGTATAGTAACTAAATAATTTTTAACCTAAAGGTTGTACTGGATTGATTGTGGAATTGGTAATGAGCTATAGATAGAATCATAGAATCATAGAATATCAGGGTTGGAAGGGACTTCAGGAGGTCATCTAGTCTAACCCCCTGCTCAAAGCAGGACCAATCCCCAATTAAATCATCCCAGCCAGGGCTTTGTCAAGCCTGACCTTAAAAACTTCTAAGAAAGGAGATTCTACCACCTCCCTAGGTAATGCATTCCAGTGTTTCACCACCCTCCTAGTGAAAAAGTTGTTCCTAATATCCAACCTAAACCTCCCCCACTGCAACTTGAGACCATTACTCCTTGTCCTGTCCTCTTCTGCCACTGAGAATAGTCTAGAACCATCCTCTCTGGAACCACCTCTCAGATAGTTGAAAGCAGCTATCAAATCCCCCCTCATTCTTCTCTTCTGCAGATTAAACAAGCCCAGTTCCCTCAGCCTCTCCTCATAAGTCATGTGTTCCAGACCCCTAATCATTTTTGTTGCCCTTCGCTGGACTCTCTCCAATTTATCCACATCCTTCTTGTAGTGTGAGGCCCAAAACTGGTCACAGTACTCCAGATGAGGCCTCACCAATGTCGAATAGAGGGGAACGATCACGTCCCTCGATCTGCTCGCTATGCCCCTACTTATACATCCCAAAATGCCATTGGCCTTCTTGGCAACAAGGGCACACTGCTGACTCATATCCAGCTTCTCATCCACTGTCACCCCTAGGTCCTTTTCTGCAGAACTGCTGCCTAGCCATTCGGTCCCTAGTCTGTAGCTGTGCATTGGGTTCTTCCGTCCTAAGTGCAGGACTCTGCACTTATCCTTATTGAACCTCATCAGATTTCTTTTGGCCCAATCCTCCAATTTGTCTAGGTCCCTCTGTATCCTATCCCTGCCTCCAGCGTATCTACCACTCCTCCCAGTTTAGTATCATCCGCAAATTTGCTGAGAGTGCAATCCACACCATCCTCCAGATCATTTATGAAGATATTGAACAAAACTGGCCCCAGGACCGACCCCTGGGGCACTCCACTTGATACCGGCTGCCAACTAGACATGGAGCCATTGATCACTACCCGTTGAGCCCGACAATCTAGCCAGCTTTCTACCCACCTTATAGTGCATTCATCCAGCCCATACTTCTTTAACTTGCTGACAAGAATACTGTGGGAGACCGTGTCAAAAGCTTTGCTAAAGTCAAGAAAATATACATCCACTGCTTTCCCTTCATCCACAGAACCAGTAATCTCATCATAGAAGGCGATTAGATTAGTCAGGCATGACCTTCCCTTGGTGAATCCATGCTGACTGTTCCTGATCACTTTCCTCTCATGTAAGTGCTTCAGGATTGATTCCTTGAGGATCTGCTCCATGGTTTTTCCGGGGACTGAGGTGAGGCTTACTGGCCTGTAGTTCCCAGGATCCTCCTTCTGCCTTTTTCCAGTCATCTGGGACTTCCCCCGTTCGCCACAAGTTTTCAAAGATAATGGCCAATGGCTCTGCAATCACAGCCGCCAATTCCTTTAGCAAGATAGGTTTGGAAGTATTCAATTTTAGTCTGTGAAAGTCAGCAATCATATATTTCTCCTTCTGCACAAAAGCTAATGAAAAGAAAATCTGTTTGCTAATCACAATTTGGAGCAAAATTAATAATATATATGTTGCACTTCTAGACAACTATTGCATTTTTGTCATCAGTTCTATCCACCCCTGAATTAATAATAAATTAATACTCTCAAATATTATTTTATTTCTGAATCTGTTGTGAATATTGACTTCCACAGTCAGAACAATTTGTATAATAAGGAATACCTGTATGTTTTTTAGATTTTCTGCTTGTGAAAAAATTCAAGTTGCTAAAAAAGAAAAATTATGTGGAAAAACACAGATATTCACTGCAGTTAACAAAAAATAAAATAAAATAAAAATCCTTCCAAGCATAGTTACAAAGAGCCTCTCATCTCTAGTCCATCAGTGTCGGAGGAGAAGATTTTAATACTCAAGCCAGAGGATAACCAGTGAATGGCCAAGAATTTCAGCCATTAAGACAGAAAGGAAGGGTTGGATTCTAATATATATATATATATATATATATATATATATATATATATATATATATATATATATATATATATATATATATATTGCTGTAAAATAATCCGAAGCTTCATGGATAAAACCATCACATACAATGGTAACAATGTTTAGGCAGATGGAGAAGGAAATGAGGGAGGGAAATAAATAAATAAGGAGACAATAAAAGAGAAGGGTAAGTTCACCCGCATTTCCAAATGCTTTCTCTTAGGTGAACTATCCAATTAACATGGAATTTAATATTTTTGGGTGGGAAAATCATTTGCAGAAGAATACCATAAATTCATAAACTTCTCTATCTTTCTCAGGATTTTGTACTGCTGCCAATCACCACAGTATCTAAGTGCCTTCCACATAAAATCAATAACAGTACCAAAGTCATTAATGGACTTCTTAGAGTCTCTGGCACTTCTCTCTTTTTGAAGTAAAATGTCTGCTTGAGGGTGGGTTGTTTTTTTTTTTTTTTTTTGCTTTTCAGCTTTTTAGATTTTAATAAAAAATCCAATTTTGTGGAGGAGTAGGGGTTTAGGAGTGAAAGGGGGTGTCAGTGTTGTGAATGTCAATTCTTGTAGTATACAGATCTTTTCAAACTTGTATGCTTTCTTAGAATATAACTGTATATAAGAATCATAAGATTCAATGCCTGTTGAACCCATTCCACCTCTCTTATAAATAACTGACTGAACAGCCATCCCCAAAAGTTGAATTAGGATCCAGTTTCCCCTGTCACACACTTCAAAGTTCATATATACTAAGTTACAAGATTCTGGAGTTTTGGGTGCACAAAAGCCAGTGATTTTTTAAAAGTTTGATACAAAATAAGTGATTAATAAGGAGATGATTTGGGGCAAGACCAGAGAAACCCAGTTGGTTGCAGTGTTTCCAATATCTGCTAGAAAAAGGAATTGTCATCTTGTTCATTTTGGCTGGTGTCCAGCTCCATTGTGTTATGATTTTACATTGAAATGCTAACTAATTTGTTAAAACAGCACAAACACATATGAAAGATAAGGAACTTTTGGCTCAAGAGTCTGTGGCAGCTCCCTTCCCCATTTAACTTTTCTTTAAGAGGCAAGGAAGTCTCAGAATTGCTGTGCACAGTGTTCCCCATAATAATCTGAGCTTCCAAACTTAAAAACGTGGCTTGCTCAAAAAAGAAAAAGCTCTCTAGTGCTGGAAGCTTTTACCTCAAGATGAATAAGAACACACCTTGTCTGAAAATACAGAAAGAAAGGAAAGTCTAACATGTTCAATTTGTGTCTAAGCTCTGTAAGAAATTTATTTCCATTGCAAAAACAACCCCCTTTGAAGTATTCCAATTAATTAAACTCCATTCTCTTTTTGAAACCATCTAATTTAGCAGGGGAAAGTGAGTCTTAGATCACATGAGGGTAAAGGGGGATAAATTACATCCAATTTGGCACATGCCATTCCCTGTGAGGCACATGTCACTCCTGCTGTTCAAGCAAAGTGTGATGCACGTTTATGCATGTTGGTCCATAAAAGTTGTAAGACATTTTCCACACCTAGCAAACCACATTCCATTTCTTCCCAATGACTGGATGTAAAACCCAATTTCCAAGCAAGTATCACCTTAATGTGGGCAATATTGATAGTACGCCTTTGTAGCCCGCAAAGAGAGTCCACCATGTGAAAGAGATTTATGCAGTAGTTTTAGTTGTCTCTTTCCCCACCCATATAAAATTAGTGATGAGTGTATTAAGCAAAACAAACCACAGTGCAAGGACAGCAATGGAAAGCATCCAAAATACATACAATACCAGGGGTAGTCAGTTAATTTCAGCCTCATTGATATGGCTGACCCAGATAATTGGGAGCAGTCCTCAGACATCTGTCTTCCTACGGAGATTGTGTGAGCAAATCTGGGAAATCAGCCTTATATGTGGAACACATGTCTTTGCATACCATAAACTCAGCTGTTTCAGAAAACAAAATACAAAACAAAACTCAAAACTTTGGGAATTGCATTAAGAGAATGAAGGGATACTGGAGCTGTTTAGCAGTCTGTTCACATTAAAACTATCACTGCCAGGGTGGTGGGGTGCTGAAATAGCCACAATCAGATGATGGTCATGCTATGTACTAGTAGGACTCACCTGCCCAATTATGACAGGTTTCAGAGTAACAGCCGTGTTAGTCTGTATTCGCAAAAAGAAAAGGAGTATTTGTGGCACCTTAGAGACTAACCAATTTATTTGAGCATAAGCTTTCGTGAGCTACAGCTCACTTCATCGGATGCATACTGTGGAAAGTGTGGAAGATCTTTTTATATACACACAAAGCATGAAAAATTACCTCCTCCCACCCCACTCTCCTGCTGGTAATAGCTTATCTAAAGTGATCACTCTCCTTACAATGTGTATGATAATCAAGTTGCGCTGGAAATGGCCCAACTTGATTATCATACACATTGTAAGGAGAGTGATCACTTTAGATAAGCTATTACCAGCAGGAGAGTGGGGTGGGAGGAGGTATTTTTTCATGCTTTGTGTGTATATAAAAAGATCTTCTACACTTTCCACAGTATGCATCCGATGAAGTGAGCTGTAGCTCACGAAAGCTTATGCTCAAATAAATTGGTTAGTCTCTAAGGTGCCACAAGTACTCCTTTTCTTTCTGCCCAATTATGTGATTCCACATCGATGGATCTGGAAGGAATCTCTGGGCCTATGCTTCTCTGTCTCCTTCTGTCCAGTACCTTGTTTTTCACTATTACTATTTGTTATAAAATTATTTTGATTGTAATGTTTTGCTTAGTTGTTTAGTTGACAGTACCTTAAAAGTTTTTAAGTACCTTGAGGTTTTAACTTTTGAAACAGGCTGTGGCTATGGTGGATTAGCCTTTTGATTGAGAGAGTAGAAAATTCAACCAGCCCTATCTGACAAAAGACCTCTTGGTTGGATTTTTTGTATGTTGTGGAGGAAGAAGCAGAAAGGACTTGGCCAAGGCCTGAATGTGTGGCAGGGAAAAGGTAAAGGAAGAGTCAAAGCTAAGTGAGGCTGCAAATCTGAGTGCTGGGAGAGGACGATGATAGAGTCCGCACTGAGTTGTCTTTTTTTGTATGAAATTTGATAACATTTCAGGAAAGACTTCTAAAATGCAGAAAGGCTAGGCTGGCTACCACAATGGATTGTGCTCTCACATTTCGCCTCTTGGAACAAAGCATTGGAGCAGAGGCATCATTTCTGAAAAGCTCAAAGCGGGAGGAGTTATCACCATATAGAACATTATATGTGATTATATTTTATCTTGCAGAGGTGGAAGTGGAAGAGACAAGTCTGGGGGGCAAACCAAGATCTGGGCTAGGGGGAACTGCGTCCCTGGGACCATAGCAAATGATGCCCCTGCATTGCAGTCATGCAGTGCAGGGTTTGATAATCTCAATATTCTTCAACTCCAAAACACAGTGCACAATTTGGCCAATCTTTGTTTATGTGAATTTCAGGAAGAGACTAATACAGAGATTGAAATAGCTCTGATCCCGAGAGAGTGTGCTGCCTACAGGTTAGCCTTGAGCTTATTGCTGAGGTAGCATGAAGAATTTGGCACTGCAGCGTGCCAGACCTTATGTGGTCTATTTTAAAGATTTCTGTTTTCATGGCTATCCATCTCTTCAGTGTTCATAGAGAAAAATATTAACTAAAAGGAAATGAAATGAACAGCATTGTTAAAAAAGTATGAAGGCAGTTGTATAAATGTAATAGCCTTACCTGCCCATTTATCAATGGATTTGTTACTCCGTATTTTACTGAGTAAGCCTTGCTTCTCTTTGCCACTGTGTAAATATCACAGGCGCCGACTTCCTGATTTCCCACCCCCCACTCCATCCCAGGCCTCATCGCCCCCCACTCCATCCCAGGCCTCATCCCCATTCCACCTCTTCCCCCGAGGGCACCCCACAGATAACTGGTGTCTCCCCATATTGCGGGGGGTTGGGGGGGTAGATCTAAAGGGGAGGTCACATGACCGGTCACACATTTCCGCCCCCCCCAGTGAACTCCCCCCACACACAGCCCTGGGCCACCACGCTCTCCATGACCCATGTTACGTGCAAGGGGGGGCATTCTGTCCTCCCTCTGCGCCTGCCCCTCCCCTGGCATGTTCCTGGCAGGAGGGAGCCCAGGTGGGGAGTGGGAGGGAGCCGCTTCTAACACTGGCCCCTCCCAGTTGCTGTTCTACAGCCCGGCAGCTGCCTGAGAGAGACTGGCTGAGGAGGCGGCTTCTGGGCACCGTGGCTGAGTGAGCCGGAAACATGTCGGGGGGGAGGGGAGCTCTGGCTCACTCGCCTCCAATCCCTGGCACCCAAGCCCAGGCAGGGAACGGAAGCCGCCTTCCCAGCCAGGCTCTCTCAGTCAGCCACCAGCCCGCCATGCTGCAGAGCAGCGTCCCAGTGACTGGAAGGGGCTACTCCCGCCCTTTCCGCTCCAGCCTCCCTGGCCCATCCCTTCTACTCCCTGGCATCTAGGGCCTGCATTGCCCAGCCCTGCCCTCTCCCGGCCCTGCCCCCTCCCTGCCTCTTCCTTCCCTCGCTCGCTCCTCCCTCTCCCCCCAGTGCCTCCTGCATGTCGCCAAATAGCTGATCATGGTGGGCGGGAGGTGCTGGATGGGAGGGGGAGGAGCTGAACGGCAGGGCCTGCCACCAGTGGGAGATACTGGGGGGAGTGGGAGGAGGAGCTCGCCTATGGTAAATATAATGGTGTTTAAACAATTTATTAAATGGAGTGTGTGTTAGCCTACAAGTACAGTGTGAGTCTGGGGCAAGAGCATCTCCTCCTATTTGTGCCATGAAGGGAAAGAAAGTAGCAGAACAATTCTTATTGAAAGGGCTCAAAATCTGAGTAGGGGATGGGAATTGAGTTTAAGTGGCACCACCCTTGTTTCCTCTGACCCTGCAAAAATCCCTTGGCATGAACTCTATATGATGAGGCTCTTTGGGATTGTTTTTGTTTGTTTGTTGTGTGTGTGTATTTGGGGAGTCATCCTCCTTCAAACTGTGGGGAAATATTCATGGGAATTAATGTTGATCCTGCCAGTTTCCCCACAAACTTCTGCCTGTGCTAGCAAATCCCAGGGGACATGACCCAGGAGTTATTAACATGCTTGATGCCAGAGAGGTTGGGAGGCTGAGGGGAAAGAATCAAGGGGTCTTAATTCCATTACCCCATCTGTAGCTCTCAAGCTGGAAAAAATAAATAAGCATTAATACCCACTTACTGCTTCTCGACCTTATTATGATGATTGCCAGGTCTCAGGGCATTTTTAAATGTAGTTTATGTCACTTGGGAAGGGTTTTAAACTAAACTAAAACTATTCCTATTCCAGACTAAGTGTCCACATGGCAGGTTGTGAAAAAGATCCTTGGCAAAGGCCCTGTTCTTTGCAAACAACTCTCATCTCTGACCAGACAAACTTATTACATCAAGCACGTCTTGTACAATATTTACCCATAAACAGCATACTGTAAGGTATCTACAAAAAGGTTGTAACTTGTTAAGATTCATAATCATATCAAGATGTATGTACCAGTAATATTTTAAGAATAATGTATTTATATTGTAAGTATGCTTTATGGACTTGAAGTAAAAGTTAGTCACCAAGGGACAATATCTTTTGATGATTCCCAATTCAAGCATGAGGGGATTTCACCTTGTCCAGGTTAACTGGTGATGTAATGCAAGGCTCAATTGTCTATCCTTCCTCCATCCCAAGACTATTAATAGAAAACCATCAAAGACAACTGCAAACATTCTAAACCACTTGGAGGTAAAAAAGAAACATTACAAAAGACAGATGTTCACCTTGTCTGTGAGTAAAGACAAAAAACTGATTCAGTATATGAGAGGGGGGAGAAAGACTCTCTGCATCCTTTCATTGAGAAGACATCTTGGGGAGCAGAGATGTTCTCATAAAAAATTGGATCCTTGTTCCTGTGAAGCCAGCCAGCTCTGTAACAGACTGAACTTTGGGGGGAAACCTATTTTATTGTATAGGAAAGGGTAACTGTTAATACGTATAGATCCAAGTTCACATTTTATGATTTTGTTCTTTATTGTAACCATTTGTTTCTGCCACACTCTCTTGTTGCTAGTTAACTCTCCATTCTGTCTTAAATAAACTTACCTTAATTTTATTATAGGTGCTTACAAGTGCTATGCTATTTTACAGGAGAGGAGATTTAAGGTAAAACTGGTAAACTGGAATACACTGCTCCACAGGGAGCAGATCAGCTGAGTTTCTGTGAGTAGCCAGTGACAGGGGTTGGATATCACACAGGAACGATTCAAATGGACTCAGTGACTGGGATGCATCTATAATGTTACCTGCAAGGCAAAGACAGGGCTGCCATAGACCGAAGGACAGTGCTTGAGTGGCTAAAAGGCTGGGGTAACACCCAGTTACCACAAGCAAGACTCCCTCACGCTGGAGGCAGGGGTTGACAAGGTGACTCACAGTCCTGGGTACCTCGAGAATCATCACACAGGTTACAGTGGTATAAATATATTGATATACTGATATAACCAGTAAAACTTTCTGATGTAGACAAAGCAAACCTAAGGACAGAGACAAGTAGATGGAGATTAGGGGGAAGGGGAATGACAGTAGCAAACACCACAAACACAACCACCCAACGTACACACACGGAGCTTTGTATAAGCACATATATATATGTATGTGTGTGTGTATGTATAATTAAAACACAAAATATATATATAGTATGGGTTTTAGTTACTATAGCAGGCAACTTCTTGCTCTTTTCTGTGTTTTAATTATGTGAATTTGGGAGTGATGAAAGTGGAGCATTCCTAATGCTACAACAAAGTACAGTATTTGTGCTAATATATATTTTCCAGGCTTCATCAAACAACCTAACCATTGGACTGCAATTCTGACTGGGATCACCCTGTTGTGATTCCAGGTTTGGGCCCTGACTAAATAGAATGGTGTCTGTGAAAAAACGTGTGTTTAGTGTGATATAGATTAATGCCTAGTGTGGTTAGGAATGAGACCACCAAATTTATTTTCACTTCTAAAACAGGATTTATAACCCATGTTACTCAAATTGAAAAAGCAATGTTTTAGTCCAATATCCCATCTAGCCCTTAGATTGCTTTACATTTTATAGTTACATATTTTGTGATGGGTAGATTAGAAGGTTAGCAGATTAACACTAGGAGGTCTAATACTCATATTTACACTGGAGATGGACTGGAGACTTTCTTATTGGTAAAGAAGAGTCCTCAAAGTTCAAAACTGTCCTTAAGAAAAACACTTAGGGGTGTTTTTGCTGTTTCTGTAAAATAATGGATTGTAGCCAATTCCTTCGCCAAGTAACTCAGAGTTGCAGAAGATTGGTGAGGGTGGGAGAAGAAGAAGACGTAAATCACAAAAATAGTCTGCTGTGGGTGGAGTACGGATAGGTGAGCAGTATCCATATAAGGACAATGTTTTATGAAGGGGGTTGTGAGAAAAAGGCTATAACATGGGTTGAATATACAGGAATAATTGTTAATGCTTACTTCTCTACATACACCTTGACTGTACCTGAAATTCTTTTCCCATATCTATAAAGAAAATATATGAAAATACATTTAGCAGACAGAGAACAACTGCCATAGAAACATACATGCAATGTTGTTGTAGCCGTGTCTGTCCCAGGATATTAGAGAGACAAAATGGGTGAGGTAATATCTTTTATTGGACCAACTTCTGTTGGTGAGAGACAATTTGAGCTACAAAGAGCTCTTCTTCAGGTCTGAGAAAGGTAATAAGGGCTTGTCTACACTGGCACTTGACTGAGCTGCAACTTTCTCGCTCGGGGTGTGAAAAAACACCGCCTCCCCAACTGCTGCAAGTTTCAGCGCTGTAAAGTGCCACTGTAGACAGTGTACCAGCATTGGGGGCTGCGCCCCTCGTGGAGGTGGTTGTTTTAGAGTACTGAGAGAGCTGTCCCAGCGCTATGCCACAACTACACGTGCCACATTAAAGCTCTGCAACATTGCCAGTGAAGACATGCCCTAAGTGTGTCACCACTAAATGCAAGATCAAACTGAGAGTTTAGCATAAAGGGTTAGTGCATATATGCTAAGGGACTCTACAAGTTGAATGGACAGGCACCAGAAAGTGCCGCAGGAATGTGAGGTTAGGAATAACACAACTGGTCTAAGTATAGAGAGGGATATCAGTGTTGGGGAAAATATTTTATAAGAAGCTTGGTAAAGTCTGATACGAATCTTGATTCATTATACTAACCATTAGCTACATGTAGATGAAAACAAGATTATGTAATTCCGAACAGTTAGGAGACACAAAAAAATCAGTCTTTTTATCTATGTACTGTATTTTTAAGTACTGTTAGAAAGTTGTTTGACATTTTAAATTCTAGGAAAAAATTTTATGTTAGATGTTGGTAAGTACACTAAGTATTGTGTAGTTAAAAAGTAGGTTGTAATTTTTAGGCAGTTACTGGGCTATATGTATTAACTTCTTAGTTGTTGTATTGCAAATTATTTAAGTTGTGTCTCTGGAATCTGAAACACTGTTTCCCATCATGGAACCATAGAGCTTTCCAATTTAACAGTATTTAAGTTACTGTTTTAATAGGAATACATTCAGTTATAATGTAGAAGCTACATAGGTTGCATGAAGAAAAGGAGGACTTGTGGCACCTTAGAGACAAACCAATTTATTTGAGCATGAGCTTTCGTGAGCTACAGTTCACTTCATGACAGGTTTCAGAGTAACAGCCGTGTTAGTCTATATTCGCAAAAAGAAAAGGAGTACTTGTGGCACCTTAGAGACTAACCAATTTATTTGAGCATAAGCTTTCGTGAGCTACAGCTCACTTCATCGGTTGCATCCGATGAAGTGAGCTGTAGTTCACGAAAGCTTATGCTCAAATAAATTGGTTAGTCTCTAAGGTGCCACAAGTACTCCTTTTCAGTTCACTTCATGGTAATTAGTGCAGGATGACACCTCAGGAGTTACCTGTTTTAGTCAGTCTGTTCTCAAAAAGTCTCCATTAGGGCCTGATACAAACCCCACTGAAGTCAAAGTGAAAGACTCAAGCTAAGCCTTGGAAAAGGGTAAATTCTTTGTATGTATTATGTTAGCGATTAAAATTAAGTAACAGTATTAATGTCGACAGTTTCCAATCCATCCATCTAAACCCTCATGACTATGGTCTCTGTGCCTGTTTGTGGGTCAGATGACAGAATCTCCAGGGATTTCGCGGATGTGGGACAGCGGCAGAATCCATATGAATTTTTGTATGTCTTTCCCTTTAGGATTACCAAGCAAGGATATGTAGAAAACATTCAGAGCTTATGCTGGGGAGCTTCCTAGGAGTTGGAGAGAGGAGGTGATGTGATGGCTCTCGGGCTCAACAGTAATTCCTCCCATCCCAAATTCATCTGTGTAGGGTTTTCCCCTTGTTTCATTCTTTTCATGGCAAAATTCAACAGGGATTGTTTGCCCTCCAAAATCTAATCTAACTAATCGGTCTAGATTCTTATACTGCACTCATCAGTGTGGTTTTTCTGAGCTTTGATTATGCAGACTAATGGTTGTATAAGAATGTACATGAAATGGCTTTTATTTAGGAAAGAGCTTGAGACATCTTCAGGAAATACAATTGCTGTTGTTTTTATTGTGTATGCTGTATAGCTGTGTTTTGAATACATAAGTTATTGCAGTCAATGTGCAAGTGAATCCTGAAATTGCTAAAAAAGTTGAAGTGTGTCTGTGTTGAAAAGAAAACAATGACTTTATTATGTTTTGCTTACAACAGTACAGTATTGAGAATGTTTAGTTAATTTCCAAGAAGTCCTTCAGAATTGCATGTCTAAAATAAACCTGTGCAGAAGGCCTGACCATTTTATAAAAATGGGTTTACAAAATGGTAGTTGAATTTTTAAGCATCCATTACTGTCATGCAATTTTACATCTTTTTGGGACTCTATATGGAAAAATAATTAGAAATGATTTGTTTTTAAAAAGAAGAATTTGTGATTCCAAAAATGGTGGGTCAGAGATCTTCCATACAAGTATCTCAAATAGTTTTACCTGAATGATTTTACTAAGACTTACAGCCACTGTGTGAAGTTGATGATGTTCCTATTTTAGAGACAGGTAAACTGAGTCAGAATTTGTGCCTTGCCCAAGTTGTTGTAGCAAACCATAGCCAGAAATAGAGCCTAAGAGTTCTGACTCCTGATCCTCTGCCCTAACCCCCGGTAAACACACATGCTTTCATTATATACCTATTTAGAAGGTCTTATAGTCTGGAGTCTAAAGATGCACTTTTATTTCTAATCTATTTTGCCCTATCTATAATTTTAAACAAAAATCCAATGCATGACTCTCAGCTTAACAATAAACAACCCAGTATGCTCTCTCTTTTACCATGAGGCTAAACTGTGAGGTCCATACAGTCAAGGAATTATGATGTGACTGGAATAACAGAGATAACTTGGTGGGATAACTCACATGACTGGAGTACTGTCATGGATGGATATAAACTGTTCCGGAAGGACAGGCAGAGCAGAAAAGGTGGGGGAGTTGCATCGTATGTAAGGGAGCAGTATGACTGCTCAGAGCTCCGGTATGAAATTACAGAAAAACCTGAGCGTCTCTGGATTAAGTTTAGAAGTGTGAGCAACAAGGGTGGTGTCATGGTGGGAGTCTGCTATAGACCACCGGACCAGGGTTACTAGATAGATCAGGGTTACTAGATCGCAGACGCTGGTTCTCATGGAAGACTTCAGTCACCCTGATATCCCCTGGGAGAGCAATACAGTGATGTGCAGACAATCCAAGAAGTTTTTGGAAAGTGTAGGGGACAATTTCCTGGTGCAAGTGCTGGAATAACCAACTAGGAGCAGAGCTCTTCTTGACCTGCTGCTCACAAACCGGGAAGAATTAGTAGGGGAAGCAAAAGTGGATGGGAACCTGAGTGGTCGAGTTCAGGATCCTGACACAAGGAAGAAAGGAGAGCAGCAGAATACGGACCCTGGACTTCAGAAAAGCAGACTTTGATTCCCTCAGGGAACTAATGGGCAAGATCCCCTGGGAGAATAACATGAGGGGGAAAGGAGTCCAGGAGAGCTGGCTGTATTTTAAAGAATCCTTATTGAGGTTATAGAGACAAACCATCCCGATGTGTAGAAAGAATAGTAAATATGGCAGGCGACCAGCTTGGCTTAACAGTGAAATCCTTGCTGACCTTAAATACAAAAAAGAAGCTTACAAGAAGTGGAAGATTGGACAAATGACCAGGGAGGAGTATAAAAATATTGCTCAGGTATGCAGGAGTGAAATCAGGAAGGCCAAATCACATTTGGAGTTGCAGCAGGCAAGAGATGTTAAGAGTAAGAAGAAGGGTTTCTTCAGGTATGTTAGCAACGAGAAGAAAGTCAAGGAAAGCTTGGGCCCCTTCCTGAATGAGGGAGGCAACTTAGTGACAGAGGATATGGAAAAAGCTAGTGTACTCAATGCTTTTTTTGCCTCTGACTTCTTGAACAAGGTCAGCTCCCAGACTACTGCACTGGGCAGCACAGCATGGGGAGGAGGTGACCAGCCCTCTGTGGAGAAAGAAATGGTTCGGGACTATTTAGAAAAGCTGGATGAGCACAAGTCCATGGGGCCGGAAGCGCTGCATCCAAGAGTGCTAAAGGAGTTGGCTGATGTGATTGCTTAGGGGGAGGTCCCGGACGACTGGAAAAAGGCTAATGTAGTGCCCATCTTTAAAAAAGGGAAGGAGGAGTATCCGGGGAACTACAGGCTAGTCAGCCTCACCTCATTCCCTGGAAAAATCATGGAGCAGGTTCTCAAGGAATCAATTCTGAAGCACTTAGAGGAGAGGAAAGTGATCAGGAACAGTCAGCATGGATTCACCAAGGGCAAGTCATGCCTGACTAATCTAATTGCCTTCTATGATGAGACAACCAGCTCTGTGGATGAGGGAAAAGCAGTGGACGTGTTATTCCTTGACTTTAGCAAAGCTTTTGATATGGTCTCCCACAGTATTCTTGCCAGCAAGTTAAAGAAGTATGCGCTGGATGAATGGACTATAAGGTGGATAGAAAGCTGGCTACATCGTTGGGCTCAACGGGTAGTGATCAATGGCTCCATGTCTAGTTGGCAGCCGGTATCAAGTGGAGTGCCCCAAGGGTTGGTCGTAGGGCCAGTTTTGTTCAATATCTTCATAAATGATCTGGAGGATGGTGTGGATTTCACCCTCAGTAAGTTTGCAGATGGCGCTAAACTGGGAGGAATGGTAGGTATGCTTGAGGGTAGGGATAGGATATAGAGGGACCTAGACAAATTAGAGGATTGGGCCAAAAGAAATCTGATGAGGTTCAAAAAGGACAAGTGCAGAGTCCTGCACTTAGGACGGAAGAATCCCATGCACCACTACAGACTAGGGACCGAATAGGTTGGCAGCAGTTCTGCAGAAAAGGATCTAGGGGTTACAGTGGATGAGAAGCTGGATATGAGTCAACAGTGTGCCCTTGTTGCCAAGAAGGCCAATGGCATTTTGGGATGTATAAGTAGGGTTTAGTCTGCAGAACAGAAGAAGGTGGTGGGGGGAGGGGGGTTGAAACTGCTTTCAACTTCCTGAAAGGGGGTTCCAAAGAGGATGGATCTAGACTGTTCTCAGTGGTAGCGGATGACAGGACAAGGAGTAATGGTCTCAAGTTGCAGTGGGAGAGGTTTAGGTTGGATATTAGGAAAAACTTTTTCACTAGGAGGGTGGTGAAGCACTGGAATGCGTTACCTAGGGCGGTGGTGGAATCTCCTTCCTTAGAAGTTTTTAAGGTCAGGCTTGATAAAGCCCTGGGTGGGATGATTTAGTTGGGGATGGGTCCTGCTTTGAGCAGGGGTTGGACTAGATGACCTCCTGAGGTCCCTTTCAACCCTGAGAGTCTGTGATTCTAGGATTTTACTTATTAGTTAGTTACTCATGCAAATTACTGAGGAATTCAAAGAACATTTGCCTGGGTAAAAGAATGAGTAAGAATGGAGTTAGGTCAGGGAATTTTGACTCCTTGTAGCCATGCTCGACTGTATATTGTTAGTTCATCCCCCCATATTCCCCCCCTCCCAAAAAAAAATTAAATGTATAGGTGAGACTAGATTAGATGGGGGAAAAGAACATCTTTGGACTCTGAAAGATTAGTCAGATTTTCGAGATGGGACCTCTCTTAAGGTAGATCAGTTTTAGTCTTAACTGTCTCTACTCTGTATTTTGAAATGTGTGCTTCAATGAATAAATCTGAGACTGGAGACGGTGCTACTAAATGTAATGTAGGGACAGTACCTACACTGGCAGAGTGAATAACTTAAGTGGCTTAGTAGGTCTTTTCCAACTCTGATTTCTAAAGTTCTTTGACTTCCTTGAGAAAACACATGAGACAAATAGCCTGGTGAATGTGGCTGAACATTAGCTGCTAGAATCTGCATAACAAATATAGGGCAGCTGTTAAATTTTTGTTATTTTAATGTTTTAATTCAATTCAGAGACTACAAACTTATAAATCAGTTTGTTGAAAGTATATAGGTAAAATTTTCAGAAATATCCAAGTGACTTAGGAGCTAAGTCCCTTTTTCAAAAGTGATGTAAGCACTTAGAATACTAAGTCTGACTGCAAGTCAATGTGCTTTTGAAATTTTTACTCTGTGTTCTGGGAATATATGCATTGTCTCTATAGATGCATTTCACAAGGACTCATAAAAAACACAACCATTTATATTGACACTTTCAAGTTTCTGGCATTTTTGTGTGTCATAAGAAGCATGAATATATAGGCAATTAGTAATGCACCCCTTTTTCTAAAGAATGTTATATTTTCTAATCAGACATAGATATAACTACTAAAATAAATGACAGGAGGCTGTCCTATGAAACTGAGATAGTACTGATGGGAATATCAGTTGTGTTCTGAAAAGGGCTTTTTCCATAGGGTAATTATACATTTTCTTGTATGGGTGATGCAGAATATGGGAGGATAAAGAAATCATAATTGTAAGAACAAGGCTTGAAACATGAAGTTGGTTGGTTTGACCTATCTAGTGTCACATGTCACTGAAGCCAATTGCAGTTTACTTCTTTTGTTTGTACATTGCCCATTCATTCTTTTATTACAGAAGATATTAGTGCCTTCTTCTATAGAATTCAGTATTCCATTCTCTTGTTTTTTGAATGATGGTTTGTGTAGCTATTCTTATCTAGCAGTGTGTGACACAAAGCTGTTTACATTTATTTATTTTTATATAGACATTGCTATGATGTGATTTGCCCTGTTCAGCCATACTGTCAACAATGAAAAAGAAAATCTTTTTTAAAAAGGGCTAATTGGCTGGATTGTGATCTCAGTTACAATTATGTAAATTCCTTGATTTCAGTGAAGTTTCCCTAGTCTAATATACACGAGCTACAATATATTAGCAATATGTGTTAAGGTTGCTAACACTTTTCATTAAACTCTATTGCCATTTGCTTATAACTTTGCTAAAATGTAGCCCTTCAGGCTAGAATTGTTAACATTTGATCTTTGCCTTATAGTAAGGCTGGGGTCTTTTGGAAAAAATAGTATGCAATTGTATAATTAAAGACTGATAATGTATGTGCACCAGGAGATAGAACTGAGCTTACACAGGGGCTAGCTTAATTCTTGAGTTTCCTAATTTGAGATTGGTTCACTTTACAGCCTTACTCATGTTTTAATAGGCTTTTTTGTAGTTTGCATGTGTTTACATATATGTATACACATACATACAGTATATCATTACATGTTTTAACTGTCCTGACCTTAAACTTTTGTGTGGTGCTAAAACCTGCAAAAACTTAGGGTATGTATACACTACAGTGTTTTATCGACTAAAGTGATGCTGCTTTAACTAAACCGCTTTAATTAAACTGCTGTTGCATGTCCACACTATGCTCCTTGTGTCAGCAGAGTGCATCCACACTAGCAGCTCTTGCAACGACACAGAGAGCAGTGCACTGTGGGCAGCTATCCCACTGTGCAACTGGCTGCAGGGTGCTTTGGGAAAGGTTTGCAGTGACTTATGGGTAGGACCCTACCAAATGCACAGTACATTTTGGTAAATTCCTTGGTCATAGGATTTTTAAAATCTTAAATTTCACGGTTTCAGATATTTAAATCATGGTATTGTAATTGTGGGGGTCCTGACCCAAAAGAGAGCTGTGGGAGGGCTGTAAGGCTATTGTAGGGGGGTTGCAATATTGCCACCCTTACTTCTGCGCTGCTGCTGGTGGCGATGCTCCCTTCAGAGCTGGTGTCCCAGCAAGCAGCTGCAGAGCTTCCTGCAGCTGGGAGAGGTTCACTGAGATGGGTCTGACCTGGTCCCAGGAGCAGCCTATACTGGGAAGAGGAAGTCCCATTCCTCCCCAGCCCAGCCAGGAGTAGCAGCTGGAGCCTGGTGCACAGTAAGAGCCCCAAGACCTTCAGCTCTGAAGGCAGCACAGAAGTAAGGGTGGCAATATCGCGACCCTCCTACAATAGCCACTTTTCACAGGGCAGACCACATTTCACGGGAGAGACCAGATTTCATAGCCTGGGCCATGTTTTTCACAGCTGTGAATTTGGTAGGGCCTTACTCATGAGACAGGTAGAGCATCACATGATGCAAGTTTCTTAATCCCATCTTTCCATGAGCATCCTACTAGATTATCAGATGTTTTTCAGCTGAAACGGGAAGGGAAGGGGGGAGAGTGTGTGACAGGGAGTGTGTGTGTGTAGGGGGGAGAGACAAAGACTAGTATGTGTTGGGGGAGTGTATGAGAGAGTGGGGGGGAGTGTGTAAGTGAGAAAGACAGTGTGTGTGTTGGGGGAGAGAGAGTGTGTTGGCATGCTGTCTCTTTAAGTTAAGACAGTGGCTGGAAGCAACCAGTCCTGGGGGTGGGGGATCCCCTCCCCCATCAGCCACCGCCTCCATCCCTGGCTCTGCACAGTACAGCAGTTCTTCCTCCTACCCCCACTCCACACAGCAGCAGCCTGCCTGCCACTGTGTTCCTAGTGTGGGGGAAGAGTAGGATTCTGAGTTAACGATTTGCTGCTGGAACAGAGCGGCATGCTCAGCTGTCAGAACTTCCCCGAGCTTTGAAAGGGGAGGGGTGCATGCCTGCGTAGCTGTATGCAGTGCAGCTGAGTTCAAAACAGTGAGCAGAGCGGTGATGGTAGGCATTGTGGGATACTGGGGGAGGCCAGTTATGGTGACATAACGAACGGCAACATCTAATTCTACACTGACGCTTTGTTGCTTTAACTTTTCCGCAAAAAGCTTTATGCCTCTTGTCAAGATGGTTTTATTTTGTCAGCAAAACAGGAGAGTTTTCCCAACAAAAGTAGCACTGTAGTGTGTACATCTCCACTGTTTTGTTGGCAAAAGCTCCTTTTTGCTGACAAAACTGTGTAGTTCAGACAAGGCCTTAGAATCTTTTGGAAGCTGTTGTAAAGAAAGGTGAGGCTAACAAGCGAAAAACTGCCTGTCACAAAATGAAGGAGGGTACCATATAATAATATAACTGAGTTTGGTTTAAAAATAGCTTGGATAAAAATAGTTAAACTGACATAGTTATGATGGGACCACAAAAAAAGTCAGGAACTTTAAAATACTTGACCTGGGTACTTAATTAGTTGAAAGTATTTGAAAAAAGTATATTGGATAATGGGCAAATATTGGTGAATAATGATACTTGACAGAGACAGATTATATAAAATACTGCAGACAGAGAAGGATTGCCATATTTTTATTTTTTTAAAATAATTGGCATGATTCTGTAGTTAGTGCATTTTGTGTCCCATTTTTATTGATAGTTAATTTTAAATTATAAGCTACTTGTGGAAGAGGCCATTTCTTGCTCCATGTTTTGTTCAACAGCAACAATATTGATGGCACTCAGCATGTAATAACAGTGATACAAATATTCTCCTTGATGTGGCAGGAGCAGTTTGAATAGATGTTAAGGGCAAGAGAGGTGGTCAGATGAATCCTGCTTGTTGCTGTTAATATATATGAACTATAACAGAGCCAGACATCTGGAGTTTGATCCTTGAAGATACTTTGTTGATTGGGAATAACATGTATACCAAAAATAAGGAGGGGAACATATTTCTAAAGAGTAGTGCTGGGTCTAAATAGTAGTATGCAATTGCACACTATTTTCTTATGCATTTTTTAGAATATGTGCCCTTTCAGAAATTATTTTGTATTTAATCCTAGGGAGAGTCAAGATAGATGCATTAAGTAAGATTGAAACTGCTAAGAATATAGTCTGACAAGATGTAGTCATTATACACTGTATTTGAGGTACCCCATAGAAAGTATTTAAACGTACAGTTATTGAGGAAACAATACAAAACTGAGGAAATGAAAAATACCTTAAGTAATTTGAATATTATTATGTATGGAGGAAATTAGTATAGGAAAACCAAAGATATCTTAGAAATTACTGACTATGCTACCATAAAAATTCAGAGAAAACCATAAGAGAAACAAATGTGACTAATGTCAGGATGTAAAGACTAATATAATAATAATAATCAAAAAAGACTTAAATATTTATGTAACCCTTCTGCCCGTGAGAGTTGGCAGCAACAAGGGCCGCGTTCAGTATCTAGGGGTTCCATTCCAATAACACAATGCAAAACCGGCTCAAGCCCACACCCAGTGACCTGGGACAAATCATAGAATCATAGAATCATAGAATATCAGGGTTGGAAGGGACCCCAGAAGGTCATCTAGTCCAACCCCCTGCTCAAAGCAGGACCAATTCCCAGTTAAATCATCCCAGCCAGGGCTTTGTCAAGCCTGACCTTAAAAACCTCTAAGGAAGGAGATTCTACCACCTCCCTAGGTAACGCATTCCAGTGTTTCACCACCCTCTTAGTGAAAAAGTTTTTCCTAATATCCAATCTAAACCTCCCCCACTGCAACTTGAGACCATTACTCCTCGTTCTGTCATCTGCTACCATTGAGAACAGTCTAGAGCCATCCTCTTTGGAACCCCCTTTCAGGTAGTTGAAAGCAGCTATCAAATCCCCCCTCATTCTTCTCTTCTGCAGGCTAAACAATCCCAGCTCCCTCAGCCTCTCCTCATAACTCATGTGTTCCAGTCCCCTAATCATTTTTGTTGCCCTTCGCTGGACTCTCTCCAATTTATCCACATCCTTCTTGAAGTGTGGGGCCCAAAACTGGACACAGTACTCCAGATGAGGCCTCACCAATGTCGAATAGAGGGGAACGATCACGTCCCTCGATCTGCTCGCTATGCCCCTACTTATACATCCCAAAATGCCATTGGCCTTCTTGGCAACAAGGGCACACTGCTGACTCATATCCAGCTTCTCGTCCACTGTCACCCCTAGGTCCTTTTCTGCAGAACTGCTGCCTAGCCATTCGGTCCCTAGTCTGTAGCTGTGCATTGGGTTCTTCCGTCCTAAGTGCAGGACCCTGCACTTATCCTTATTGAACCTCATCAGATTCCTTTTGGCCCAATCTTCCAATTGGTCTAGGTCCTTCTGTATCCTATCCCTCCCCTCCAGCGTATCTACCACTCCTCCCAGTTTAGTATCATCCGCAAATTTGCTGAGAGTGCAATCCACACCATCCTCCAGATCATTTATGAAGATATTGAATAAAACCGGCCCCAGGACCGACCCCTGGGGCACTCCACTTGATACCGGCTGCCAACTAGACATGGAGCCATTGATCACTACCCGTTGAGCCCGACAATTTAGCCAGCTTTCTACCCACCTTATGGTGCATTCATCCAGCCCATACTTCCTTAACTTGCTGACAAGAATACTATGGGAGACCGTGTCAAAAGCTTTGCTAAAGTCAAGAAACAATACATCCACTGCTTTCCCTTCATCCACAGAACCAGTAATCTCATCATAAAAGGCGATTAGATTAGTCAGGCATGACCTTCCCTTGGTGAATCCATGCTGGCTGTTCCTGATCACTTTCCTCTCATGCAAGTGCTTCAGGATTGATTCTTTGAGGACCTGCTCCATGATTTTTCCAGGGACTGAGGTGAGGCTGACTGGCCTGTAGTTCCCAGGATCTTCCTTCTTCCCTTTTTTAAAGATTGGCACTACATTAGCCTTTTTCCAGTCATCCGGGACTTCCCCGGTTTGCCACGAGTTTTCAAAGATAATGGCCAGTGGCTCTGCAATCACAGCCGCCAATTCCTTCAGCACTCTCGGATGCAACTCGTCCGGCCCCATGGACTTGTGCACGTCCAGCTTTTCTAAATAGTCCCTAACCGCCTCTATCTCCACAGAGGGCTGGCCATCTCTTCCGCATTTTGTGATGCCCAGCGCAGCAGTCTGGGAGCTGACCTTGTTAGTGAAAACAGAGGCAAAAAAAGCATTGAGTACATTAGCTTTTTCCACATCCTCTGTCACTAGGTTGCCTCCCTCATTCAGTAAGGGGCCCACACATTCCTTGGCTTTCTTCTTGTTGCCAACATACCTGAAGAAACCCTTCTTGTTACTCTTGACATCTCTGGCTAGCTGCAGCTCCAGGTGCGATTTGGCCCTCCTGATAACATTCCTACATGCCCGAGCAATATTTTTATACTCTTCCCTGGTCATATGTCCAACCTTCCACTTCTTGTAAGCTTCTTTTTTATGTTTAAGATCCGCTAGGATTTCACCATTAAGCCAAGTTGGTCGCCTGCCATATTTACTATTCTTTCGACTCATCGGGATGGTTTGTCCCTGTAACCTCAACAGGGATTCCTTGAAATACAGCCAGCTCTCCTGGACTCCTTTCCCCTTCAAGTTAGTCCCCCAGGGGATCCTGGCCATCCGTTCCCTGAGGGAGTCGAAGTCTGCTTTCCTGAAGTCCAGGGTCCGTATCCTGCTGCTTACCTTTGTTCCCTGCGTCAGGATCCTGAACTCAACCAACTCATGGTCACTGCCTCCCAGATTCCCATCCACTTTTGCTTCCCCCACTAATTCTACCCGGTTTGTGAGCAGCAGGTCAAGAAAAGCACCCCCCCTAGTTGGCTCCTCTAGCACTTGCGCCAGGAAATTGTCCCCTACGCTTTCCAAAAACTTCCTGGATTGTCTATGCACCGCTGTATTGCTCTCCCAGCAGATATCAGGAAAATTAAAGTCACCCATGAGAATCAGGGCATGCGATCTAGTAGCTTCCGTGAGCTGCCGGAAGACAGCCTCATCCACCTCATCCCCCTGGTCCGGTGGTCTATAGCAGACTCCCACCACTACATCACTCTTGTTGCACACACTTCTAAACTTAATCCAGAGACACTCAGGTTTTTCTGCAGTTTCGTACCGGAGCTCTGAGCAGTCATACTGCTCCCTTACATAGGATCAAATATATACCACCCCCGCTGAATGCCTCCAAGAGGCAATACTTCCCCTCTCGCAAGCACAGAGTCTGAGTGTAGCAAAAAGCCTTTTAATAACAGAGAGAAACAATGTGGCATTATGTTGGGGAAACACCACCAACAGGATTCATAACACAATGAGCAAAAAACCCACCCCAAGCAAATTGGGGTGTGTCCTTTCCCTTTGGTTCTTGAGTCCAGCAACCCAAAGTCCCATGACCCAAAAGTCTCTCTCCTTGGTCAGGGCAGCCCCAGAGTTCAAAAGTTTATCTGCAGAGTTTTACCTCCCAACCTGGGTGGAGATGTTGGGGGGGGGGAGGGTTAAGGGGTTACAGGGACAAACCATCCCGATAAGTCGAAAGAATAGTAAATATGGCAGGCGACCAGCTTGGCTTAATGGTGAAATCCTAGCGGATCTTAAACATAAAAAAGAAGCTTACAAGAAGTGGAAGGTTGGACTTATGACCAGGGAAGAGTATAAAAATATTGCTCGGGCATGTAGGAATGATATCAGGAGGGCCAAATCGCACCTGGAGCTGCAGCTAGCCAGAGATGTTAAGAGTAACAAGAAGGGTTTCTTCAGGTATGTTGGCAACAAGAAGAAAGCCAAGGAATGTGTGGGCCCCTTACTGAATGAGGGAGGCAACCTAGTGACAGAGGATGTGGAAAAAGCTAATGTACTCAATGCTTTTTTTGCCTCTGTCTTCACTAACAAGGTCAGCTCCCAGACTGCTGCGCTGGGCATCACAAAATGGGGAAGAGATGGCCAGCCCTCTGTGGAGATAGAGGTGGTTAGGGACTATTTAGAAAAGCTGGATGTGCACAAGTCCATGGGGCTGGACGAGTTGCATCCGAGAGTGCTGAAGGAATTGGCGGCTGTGATTGCAGAGCCATTGGCCATTATCTTTGAAAACTCGTGGCGAACGGGGGAAGTCCCGGATGACTGGAAAAAGGCTAATGTAGTGCCAATCTTTAAAAAAGGGAAGAAGGAGGATCCTGGGAACTACAGGCCAGTCAGCCTCACCTCAGTCCCTGGAAAAATCATGGAGCAGGTCCTCAAAGAATCAATCCTGAAGCACTTGCATGAGAGGAAAGTGATCAGGAACAGCCAGCATGGATTCACCAAGGGAAGGTCATGCCTGACTAATCTAATCGCCTTCTATGATGAGATTACTGGTTCTGTGGATGAAGGGAAAGCGGTGGATGTATTGTTTCTTGACTTTAGCAAAGCTTTTGACATGGTCTCCCACAGTATTCTTGTCAGCAAGTTAAGGAAGTATGGGCTGGATGAATGCACTATAAGGTGGGTAGAAAGCTGGCTAGATTGTCGGGCTCAACGGGTAGTGATCAATGGCTCCATGTCTAGTTGGCAGCCAGTATCAAGTGGAGTGCCCCAAGGGTCGGTCCTGGGGCCGGTTTTGTTCAATATCTTCATAAATGATCTGGAGGATGGTGTGGATTGCACTCTCAGCAAATTTGCGGATGATACTAAACTGGGAGGAGTGGTAGATACGCTGGAGGGGAGGGATAGGATACAGAAGGACCTAGACAAATTGGAGGATTGGGCCAAAAGAAATCTGATGAGGTTCACTAAGGATAAGTGCAGGGTCCTGCACTTAGGACGGAAGAACCCAATGCACAGCTACAGACTAGGGACCGAATGGCTAGGCAGCAGTTCTGCGGAAAAGGACCTAGGGGTGACAGTGGACAAGAAGCTGGATATGAGTCAGCAGTGTGCCCTTGTTGCCAAGAAGGCCAATGGCATTTTGGGATGTATAAGTAGGGGCATAGCAAGCAGATCGAGGGACGTGATCGTTCCCCTCTATTTGACACTAGTGAGGCCTCATCTGGAGTACTGTGTCCAGTTTTGGGCCCCACACTTCAAGAAGGATGTGGATAAATTGGAGAGAGTCCAGCGAAGGGCAACAAAAATGATTAGGGGTCTGGAACACATGAGTTATGAGGAGAGGCTGAGGGAGCTGGGATTGTTTAGCCTGCAGAAGAGAAGAATGAGGGGGGATTTGATAGCTGCTTTCAACTACCTGAAAGGGGGTTCCAAAGAGGATGGCTCTAGACTGTTCTCAATGGTAGCAGATGACAGAACGAGGAGTAATAGTCTCAAGTTGCAGTGGGGGAGGTTTAGATTGGATATTCGGAAAAACTTTTTCACTAAGAGGGTGGTGAAACACTGGAATGCGTTACCTAGGGAGGTGGTAGAATCTCCTTCCTTAGAGGTTTTTAAGGTCAGGCTTGACAAAGCCCTGGCTGGGATGATTTAACTGGGAATTGGTCCTGCTTTGAGCAGGGGGTTGGACTAGATGACCCTCTGGGGTCCCTTCCAACCCTGATATTCTATGATTCTATGATTCTATGAGGGGCACCTTATGTGCTCCAAAGCTGATTGCCCCACCTCTCCATGGGGCTCTGCTCCACCAGCCACCTCCATGAGGTGCTCCAGCCGTCCCGCAAACTGCTCTGCTCCACCAGCCACTCTGTTCCACTAGCCATCCTGCAAACTGATCCACCATATATCTTCAGGCTCCCCCACTATTTAACACAACACTCAGTGATTTTAGCTCTCTTGTGATTTCAGTTTGTAGTAGGGGAGCCTCAATGCTGGTGCATCATTAGCCCAAAGTGAATTCACCTCAGCAGCCTGTAACTAGACTCCTAATGGAATCAAAATTAGCTCTGATATTCCACAGTGGAGAGAGGCGGAAGTGTAATTAGCATGTAAGGCCCTCACCAGGGGGCCCATGCCACCAGTATTAATACCTGTCCCCAGCCTCTCTCCATTCACTGGATTTTGGAACCCATGACCCTTGCCTAGCGAGTGCTGCTTAATTGGTGGTGAGTCCCTATATCATAACAAAAGGCCAAGTACAGTTCCATTGTCCTTGATTCACATAATCAGGATAATAACAGTTTATTCCTGCCCCGATAACAGAGAAACTGGGGCTCCTACAGCAGCCAAAGTGACCATCTAGGTGGGTGGGTATGCCTATGCAAATGAGATCAGCCCCTGAAGTTCTTTTCCACAGCCCACCATGGCTTGCCACCAGATGTCAGGGTAGAGCTCATCCTGACTCTGCTTACATTTATATAACCAGTCTGGTACAAAGGAATATTTGGAAGATTATAATACAAACAGGCAAATTGAAAGGATAATTAGATCAGCAAAAAAAGAAATACTGATTTAATAGAATAAAGGGATCTCCAAAGAACACAAATCCAAATCTTCATCTCTTGGTACTGGGAGCTCCACAAAGTCTTTTGCCCTTCTTTGGGCACAGCCCTCTCTCCAGTTACTCTGTGTGACCATGAACTTTTCTCCTTGTGTTAAAGATTCACTCTTCTTGCTTTCAGGGGTCCATCCACAAATAGCTCTTTGCCCCTTGGTTGAAGGAGTTGCAGCACACCACCTCAAGGTGGCACTGCGGAGACATAGTGAAGTCTGTGCTCTCACTTGCCCAGCCGCTTCAGCCCGGATTTTGGGCCCTTGAGTGTGAAGCAGCTACCCACTCCGGTCTCACACATTCTCTTCACCATTTCCTCAGTGCTGCTTCCCAGATTGGCTTACCCCTAAGCCTTCCACTCCAGCCCTTCTTCAGCACAGCCCCTTTCAGTCTCCTTCTCCAGCTGTTTCTGGGTTGGAAACTTCCCAAAGATCATGCCCAAACTTTGGTGACAGCAGAGGCCCATCGGTAGTAGCTTTTCTCTCCGCTTACTGAAAAAAGTAGCTTGCCTTTATACAACTTTGTTTCCCAGAAGGCCTTGTTCTCACTTCTGTAACACCAATGGTGCCTGAACGACAGGTTCCACAATTCCATTGATCTGATAGAAAACCAGTCACAGGCCAAACCTGGGAACTGACTCCCCATAAAAGCCAAGCTCATCCTGTGACAGTCTATTAGAATATTTCCACGTTTTAATATTTGTTTACTATATGTTTGAAGAACAAAAATGAAAAATTTTGTTTTTCAGTAGAGAACACTTCAAAATGACCCAGTGAAACAAAAAAAGTCCTCTACTAGTAGCTGAGCCTGGCTCAGGGTAGAAGCCACTGCCTGGGGCATTGTACAGTCATTTATTTCTCCTCCAGCAGTTCTGGGCTCCCAAAATGACGTGCTCTTACAGCTGTCCCTTGCTTCCCCATCAGAAAGTCATTTTTCTGTGGGCAACCAAAGAAATCTACAGGGGACATGAATTCTGCATTTGCTTTACACTTCCCTGATCAGAATTATTGCTCTCTCCCTTGTCCTCTCCTGCATGGGTAATTGCAGATATTCTTCTAGAGATGATGATTTTACTACCTGGAACCACCCTCAGAGCTCACTGTCTCTTAGAGCTCCAAATTTTCTCCATACTAGTAGGCCAGATATTCCTTCTGTGCTGCCTGAGGATCACAGGTCCTCCTCAGAGCATAGGAAAGCAGGAACATTGTGCTGACAAAATGGTGATGATCTTTCCCAGTCTGGAATATTTTGTCCTTTCTTCTCCAGGTTCTCGACCGTCAAACAAGGAACAATGGGAATTTTTGCCAGTGTGGGATTTTTGGATTATTTGCGGAGAGGTCCTTTACTAAGATGCCTGGTGAGATTGGGCGTTGGTCAGGGATACTTCTCCCTTCATACTTCACTATAATAGGAGAAGCTGCAGGAATAGCGGGTCTGTGGCTTTTCATGTAATAGATGTCATTTTTCTAGCACCTGGTCCAAGTTCAGATCTGTTTCACCTAGTTCTGGTTATTAGAGCTGTTGAGAGACAAATGAGCCCTCTGCTCAAATGGGGACAGAATTAAACAGTTTAGCCAAGGAAATCACAAACCATCAATAGGTGCTGACTGTTTACTAAAGCAAGTATCACAAAAAATTCAAACTACCTCTGTCCAGAAAGTATTTCTTCCCTTTCTTCATCATATCAGACCCAAGAAAAAACAAGGAGTTAATGGCAGCTCTGTAGCACCTGTGATATATTCCAACAATGAAGCCACTCCCTGATACAGAAAAACACCAAAATACCAGGTTTCAGAGTAACAGCCGTGTTAGTCTGTATTCGCAAAAAGAAAAGGAGGACTTGTGGCACCTTAGAGACTAACCAATTTATTAGAGCATAAGCTTTCGTGAGCTACAGCTCACTTCTTCAGATGCATATCGTGGAAACTGCAGCAGGCTTTATATATACACAGAGAATATGAAACAATACCTATTCCCACCCCACTGTCCTGCTGGTAATAGCTTATCTAAAGTGATTTCCAGCACAAATCCAGGTTTTCTCACCCTCCACCCCCCCCCACAAATTCACTCTCCTGCTGGTGATAGCCCATCCAAAGTGATAACTCTTTACACAATGTGCATGACAATTAAGCTGGGCTATTTCCTGCATAAATCCAGGTTCTCACATCCCCCCCACCCCCATACACACACAAACTCACTCTCCTGCTGGTAATAGCTCATCCAAACTGACCACTCTTCAAGTTAAAATCCAAGTTAAACCAGAACATCTGGGGGGGGGGGGTAGGAAAAAACAAGAGGAAACAGGCTACCTTGCATAATGACTTAGCCACTCCAAGTCTCTATTTAAGCCTAAATTAATAGTATCCAATTTGCAAATGAATTCCAATTCAGCAGTTTCTCGCTGGAGTCTGGATTTGAAGTTTTTTTGTTTTAAGATAGCGACCTTCATGTCTGTGATCGCGTGACCAGAGAGATTGAAGTGTTCTCCGACTGGTTTATGAATGTTATAATTCTTGACATCTGATTTGTGTCCATTTATTCTTTTCCGTAGAGACTGTCCAGTTTGACCAATGTACATGGCAGAGGGGCATTGCTGGCACATGATGGCATATATCACATTGGTGGATGTGCAGGTGAACGAGCCTCTGATAGTGTGGCTGATGTTATTAGGCCCTGTGATGGTGTCCCCTGAATAGATATGTGGGCACAGTTGGCAACGGGCTTTGTTGCAAGGATAAGTTCCTGGGTTAGTGGTTCTGTTGTGTGGTATGTGGTTGTTGGTGAGTATTTGCTTCAGGTTGCGGGGCTGTCTGTAGGCAAGGACTGGCCTGTCTCCCAAGATTTGTGAGAGTGTTGGGTCATCCTTTAGGATAGGTTGTAGATCCTTAATAATGCGTTGGAGGGGTTTTAGTTGGGGGCTGAAGGTGACGGCTAGTGGCGTTCTGTTATTTTCTTTGTTAGGCCTGTCCTGTAGTAGGTAACTTCTGGGAACTCTTCTGGCTCTATCAATCTGTTTCTTTACTTCTGCAGGTGGGTATTGTAGTTGTAAGAAAGCTTGACAGAGATCTTGTAGGTGTTTGTCTCTGTCTGAGGGGTTGGAGCAAATGCGGTTGTATCGCAGAGCTTGGCTGTAGACGATGGATCAGTCTCTACGTAAAAGAATAAATGGACACAAATCAGATGTCAAGAATTATAACATTCATAAACCAGTCGGAGAACACTTCAATCTCTCTGGTCACGCGATCACAGACATGAAGGTCGCTATCTTAAAACAAAAAAACTTCAAATCCAGACTCCAGCGAGAAACTGCTGAATTGGAATTCATTTGCAAATTGGATACTATTAATTTAGGCTTAAATAGAGACTTGGAGTGGCTAAGTCATTATGCAAGGTAGCCTGTTTCCTCTTGTTTTTTCCTACCCCCCCCCCCCCAGATGTTCTGGTTTAACTTGGATTTTAACTTGAAGAGTGGTCAGTTTGGATGAGCTATTACCAGCAGGAGAGTGAGTTTGTGTGTGTATGGGGGTGGGGGGGATGTGAGAACCTGGATTTATGCAGGAAATAGCCCAGCTTAATTGTCATGCACATTGTGTAAAGAGTTATCACTTTGGATGGGCTATCACCAGCAGGAGAGTGAATTTGTGTGGGGGGGTGGAGGGTGAGAAAACCTGGATTTGTGCTGGAAATCACTTTAGATAAGCTATTACCAGCAGGACAGTGGGGTGGGAATAGGTATTGTTTCATATTCTCTGTGTATATATAAAGCCTGCTGCAGTTTCCACGATATGCATCTGAAGAAGTGAGCTGTAGCTCACGAAAGCTTATGCTCTAATAAATTGGTTAGTCTCTAAGGTGCCACAAGTCCTCCTTTTCTTTTTACCAAAATACCAGTCTTCTGTCTCGTAAAGATTAGGAGAATGCCCAAATGACTGAAGGCTTTCATAGCCTGCACGGAATTCAAGTGGGAAATCATAAGAAGCATCATAGCAGGGGGGGAAGCAGATGGCTTTCTTGTGAGTGGCTGATGTTAAAGATGAGATGGCTCTCTCTAAACACCTTTAAAGAAAACATACCTGAACTCTTTACTGGAACCAAATTATGACCATTATTCATCTTTGCCCTGATGTCTTTTTTTGGTGCTTTGAGTCATCTTCAGAGTTCTTATAATGGTAGTTGTTGCTGTTGCCAGTGACATATTTTTGCAGGTAACCTGGCTAAGTGGATCTATGCGTGTAGTAAAGAGGCATATCTTGCTGCAGGGTTTCTGTGTCCTTTAGGGACCAGAGCTCAGTTACCCTTAGGCTTGGCAATTTCTTGGCTGAGATAGGATCACCTTCAGGGTTGTAAATCTTCCAGGTAGCCACATATTTACAGATAAGGAACTAAATTTCATTTATGGAGGAATTCAACACACAAATAATTCCATATATTCACCACTTTGAATGAAATAGCTCTATATGAATTCTCTCAAATCCTGACCAAGAATTTCCCACAATCTTAAAGCGGCTGTTGAATGGGGAGGGTTTGTGGAGTTGCCTTGTGGTTGGAGGTTGGGTTTGCAGTGGGCTTGCCTTGTGTGGGGGGTGGATGCCAGTTTTTTTGCATTTCAGAGATGGTATCCCAGCAGATAAATAATGTTCTTGTATACAGAATTTCATGAAGACCTACCCTCTTTCAAAATGGCTGATATCTCCCAATGGGAGTGAGGCCATGGGCTGCCCTTAGCTATTCCTTGCAGTATTCCTCTTCACTTCCTGGCACTATAGGCATCTTTCCTGAGGACAGTTTGACTTTAGTTCCTCTTAGGGTTGCCAGTTTTGGTTGGATGAATTCCTGGAGGTTTCATCACATGACATAATCTCTAATTAAAGATTAATCTTGAATTCCTGGAGACTCCAGGGCAATCCTAGAGGGTAGGCAACCCTAGTCTCTCTGGGCACAATAGGCCATTTTGAAAGAGGGCACCTTAACTAAGGGCTATGTGTAGCCTCAGTGTCTTTGAGAACAATAGCAGATGGTGGCCATTTTGAAAGAGGGCAGAACTCTTTATTTCTCTGATGAAGATTTTATGCACCAGCCACTACTAACAGGTAAATGTTCAGTTGTGAAAAATAACTGAAAAAATGACCATTAATCTAAACTCCGTTTAACTGTTCAGTATGTTTTGTATTATACCACTCTGGAGAAGAACAAAGTAGCCAAAGCGTACTAGTGAATCTGGCCGTCTGAGTTATAATATCCATCTTAAGTAATTTTTAAAATTTTCTCTCTTAAAATCATTAGAAATATTATACAGTAGAATTCTATGAGTTTCTTGTTTAGTGTTCATTTGTGGAATGTTTCTAATTAAAGAAAGAAAGACAAAGAATTCTCAGGTACAAACAACATTAAGATGGAGTTAACAATGAGTGTGTATCATATTTTGAGTAAAGTGCTTAAGAGATATATTATGATTATAATATTATATTATAATATAATATTATAATAATATTATATAGAGGCAAAATATCATATTGTCTCTACATAAATCCATGGTACGCCCACACCTTGAATACTGCACGCAGATGTGATGCCCCATCTCAAAAATTATATATTGGAATTGGAAAAGGTTCAGAAAAGGGCAACAAAAATGATTAGGGGTATAGAATGGCTTCCGTATGAGGAGAGATTAATAAGACTGGGACTATTCAGCTTCGAAAAGAGATGACGGGGACGGGGGGGAGGGGGATATGATAGAGGTCTATAAAATCATGAATGGTATAGAGAAAGTAAATAAGGAAGTGTTATTTACTCCTCATAATACAAGAACAAGGGGCCACCAAGTGAAATTAATAGGTAGCAGGTTTAAAACAAACACAAGAAAGTATTTTTTCACACAACGCACGGTCAACTTTTGGAACTCCTTGTCAGAGGGTGTTGTGAAGGCCAATACTATAACTGGGTTCAAAAGGGAGCTAGATAGATTCATGAAAGATAGGTCCATCAATGGCTATTAGCCAAGATGGACAGGGATGGTATCCCTAGCCTCTGTTTGCCAGAAACTGGGATTGAGTGACAGGGCCTGGATCACTTGATGATTACCTGTCTGTTCATTCTCTTTGGGGCACCTGCCATTGGCCACTGTCAGAGGACAGGATACTGGGCTTGATGGACCTTTGGTCTGACCCAGTATGGCCGTTCTTATGTTCTTATTGTTCCAAAACCAAGCATTAACTTTGCTTTGTAGTGACACCATGAAGGAGAAAACTTTAAAAAAAAATAATGATTTTAAAAATCAGTTTAATCTAAACTGGGACCATAAACACTCTTGAGTGTGTTGTTTGGAAAAAAAACCCTGATAATTCCTCGGGGGCAGGGGAGAAGGGTGTAATGAGAGGGTCTTTTGTGTGTGGAACAAGGAAGCAGAAATTCCCCTAACATGCTAGAAGAATTTTAAGCTGCTTTTTTTTTTTAATTTGGGATGTAGGCCTAAACTACTTAATAAAGACAATCAATAATGCTGATTCCTAATAGGCTAGTCTCTCATCTCAAGCCATACTTTGAGAAAATGTGAGCTCACAAATTAGTGGCCAATAAGGTACAACAGGGTTAATAATAGAAACACTTGAAGATTTTTTAATGATAGAGGCACTGTTCCACCCACTCTCCCCACCCACACACAAACAGAATAGTGCTTAAAGATGTACAGTTTTAATAATTGTTATTTTCTTTGTGGTTATGGTATTTACGTATTTGGAGACATGTACAAGTGTGAAAGAAATTTCATACATTAACAGTTTTTTAGAAATTTCCCCCTGATTGTGACAGTATGGAATGTAACCCTTTTTCTGGTGTACAGTTTATTATGTAACTATACATATGGTTGGTTTTTGCTGCAGTGTCTGTGTCTTATTGGAACCTGGATGCTTTACAGTGCTGCCAGCCTTCATTGCACAACAGTGGCTGATTTACAGGTTGTCCTGAGGACCTTTTCTGCCTGTGGAAGGAGTGGCTGTATCTCTAACCATTGCCACTGTTGCTCTGTCAGTCAGCCAGCTGATGGTGCTGCAGTTTGGTTAATCCAGTGCCTACTTTCATAAAGGCTACCTGCACGAAGCTACATAGCATCTGAGGTCTTGTTCTTTTCTGCAGTTCTTGATTGACAGGTTCCCCAGGTTATAGCCAAACATGTTGTCACTCTTTTTGCTTAACCATTCCAAGCGGAATCTTTGAAATAAGAACAAAAGCACATTCACTTACATTGTGTTTTGGTGCAGTATTCCCAATACAAATGTTTCCTCAGTTGATGTGATTGTGTATGTGACTATTTGTTATGACTGCTCAAATCTAAACAATGAAAACTGTACACAAGCCTATGAGAGAGGATGCTGCAGCTTTAAAGCATTGAAGGCTTACAGTGTTTTAGTAGAAATTGTTCCCGGAATCCATGTCACAACTCCTTATATGGTGCTGCTTTTTTCCTCTTAGTCGCCATGACAACAGCAGCACTGCACCATTCATCAGCTCCGGACCTGGGCTGCATTGCTAGCCTTTCGTGTTACTCCTGAATGTTAAGGAGAACATCAGTGAATCATTCACTCTGATATACTGCGCCATTATTTACCTGTTCCTTCAGCAATGTGCTATAACAAAAAGGCAAATTTAACTGCGCCATAGAGAGAGAGTGTGTAAAAATACTTCATTTTTCCCCAAAGGAGGCATACGGTCTACATATGCTGCGGCATTCTGGAAAGAAAAGCTGTTTAATGCTGAGAGAGACTTATGAAGAGAGAGCTTAGTGTCTGTGTAAGCTTTCCTGAAATCATCCTTGAATCTGCTCCTTTGGGGACCCAGAAGATGCAAAAGTGATGCTCATTAGGGACAGCAAGTGCCTTAGGGAGATTGCTGTTGTGCTTTTGCGACCAAGCTTTGACATCAGCTGCAGGAGATGTCACCTGTAACATCACACTGACGCTCTGAGTAGCAATGTGGAGCTAGCTCTAGGGACAGTGTGAGGTGTGGACCAGAGGAGGATTTTTACTGAAGTGCTGCTCTCATGACAACATTACCTATGAACTAACAGGCATTTCGACTTAATGGTGAAAAGAATTCATGCTACCGACTGATGGGGAGGAAAAACAAAACCTTGTGAGTATGTGCAGTGGACAATTTTGTGTCTTGCATGGACTCTGATTTAAAATTATATAAGCCTTTTTAGGCCTAATTTAAACTCTGTAGAAAAATCAATGCACAGTAAGGGTTTCTGACACTTGTAGTATACAAGGAAGCCTTTAGGAGACTGCTCTCACATGAATCAGATGTGTTTTAATTATTATTCCTTTGGCTACCTGTTACAAAACTTACATAATGTGTTCTCTTCCCTTGCAAAAAATTGCAGTATTTCTTACATAATATGTATTGCAATGGAAAAAATCCAGTGTTTTATTATGTATCTTTATTATGTAGAGGTGTTACAAGTAACCGTTTTTGGTTTTTTTTTGTTTAAATAGTACGACCATTGAAGGTCATAGCAGTTATCGTAGTCAGACTGTGATACCAAAATAGTGTTTTTGCTATGTATGCAAAACCCTTTGAAACCAGATGTTATTTATGAGTGGATTAGGGAACCTTCAACCACATATATTTGAGTAAAAAGACAATATATATGATCCTGACAAATAAAATGGGAATTTTAAGTCAGTGCCACTGGCAAAAATAGGAGCATTTACATAATATGTTTAAAAGATAAAAATACAAAGAAGTGTCATTCTGGGACATGGTATCCATGTGACATACAATTTATGAGGGGGTCTTGATTAAAATATGTAATGTCATTTTAGACATTTGTCCCACTCAACATTTTGAATTATTTTTCTTTTTTAAATTATTATTTAAATATTCCCATTTTTGCCAGTGACATTGACTTAAAATTTTAATTTTTATGTGGGAGTAGAGGTAGGATTAGAAGCCCACCCTCTCTTACGTTTCTAAACTACACAGCAATTACAAGGATTGAATTTTCTGAAAAGTATCTCAGATTGAATTTTCTAAAAATACATATTTTCCATTTAATTTTTCTGTTAGGTTGTAAGCCATGTGACAAACTTGAGACTTGAGCTATGATCTCCCTTTAAAAAAAAAATCATTTTGTCTGGGCTTTGGCATCAGCACTTTACCAGTAGCCTCTATTCCTGACTTGAACTGCTGTTGTTTGCATTCTTGGAAACAATATGAAATTAGGCTGCTGAGATGTAGCATGATCTTTCATTTACATAATTCTATTGGAATTTTTTTGTATTGTGCAATTTTTTACTGGGTGATTTCTGATGTTTCATTCATTTTTGTGTATCTCCTGATTTGATTTGCCAAATGTGTAAATCGACAGATAGACTTCGAGAGTTTTTAAAAATACAGCAGATGTAAGTGTGCGTGTATACACACACACTTTTGTTTTAGCATGCTTGCATTCTTCTCCATTTTGAAGGGGTTCATAAATTACTTGTCTAAATTTTCGGCATTCTGAAATTGGCCACACCATTTCTAAAACTAAATGTTATATATACATTTTTGGAACGAATTACTTAAGTCAACTCAGTTTTTCTTTAATTAAAGACGTACCAAACCCATAACATTTCAGATTATTTTAGAAGTGCTGTTTTATACAGCAAGCCAGTAAACCATAATGTGAATGAAGCTTTATGAATTTTAAAAAAAAAGGAAAAATGGAAATGGCAAATTAGTGATTTGAAATATTTAACAATTTTTAAAACATGTTATTCCAAAGTGCTGTTTACAATCTAAAGACTCTTCTCTCAATATGTGGGCATCATTTTTGACTCATAGCTACCCAGCATATTGACAGAATAGGGCCCCATAATAGAGATTAGTACAAAATCCCTCATGATTTCTATGGGCGTTTGCATCATAAGATTAACTGCCTGTCAGGCCCTTTACAGCCTTCACAGAATCAACTCTTTGCCAGGATTTTGCTTATATACTGTGTAGCGTTCAAAATCCCAGCAAATGCAATAACATGTCACTACCTGCAAATCCCTGGAAAAAGTTGATACCAGATTTTCTTTTCAGTTCTCTCTCTCTCTTTTTTTTAAATAGTATTAAGAGGAGGAAAAATCCCAAAGATACTAAATCTGTAATTCAGGTAACAAGTATATATTTGACTTCCTTAGTTTTCAGTGGTTTAAGACTGAAAATGTGTCTTTATTTACTCTGTTGTACCAAGGTATTGATGCATAATATGGAACAATTGTGGTAGATGAAAGATCATGTGGTAATTGTGTAGATTACCACTTGTGTTGTGAGACTATTATAATTCCGAGACACAATTGAAGTAATTTCTCAAATATAAGAAAGTTGAGGTGGGAGCCTTAACATGGAATGTTGTTGTACCAAGCCATCAGTTCTCTCCTCTGATACATTACTCCTCCTCGTTCTCCTGGAGTGACCCCTGAAAAATACTTCATTGCTCTATTCCAGTGGTTCTCAAACTTTTGTACTGGTGACCCCTTTCACATAGCAAGCCTCTGAGTGCGACCCCCCTTATAAATTAAAAACACATTTTTAATATATTTAACACCATTATAAATGCTGGAGGCAAAGCGGGGTTTGGGGTGGAGGCTGACAGCTCGCGACTCCCCATGTAATAACCTTGCGACTCCCTGTGGAGTCCCGACCCCCAGTTTGAGAACCCCTGCTCTATTCCTTAGTCAGGGGAGGAGGATTTCATAAAACAGCTATGTGTTTTTAAATGCTTGTTTCAATTCAGACTACTTCAGTTGTTTTCTTCATCTCCTCTTCCTCCATATTAGAGACTATCCCTGATTTTAGTCCTTTGCTCCTGATTTTTCTTGTCTGTCTATACCCAAATAAGAACAGGAGAACTTGTGGCACCTTCGAGACTAACGAATGTATCAGGTCTAAAAGTGGCAATTCTTCAACAAAAAACTTCAAAAATAGACTCCAACGAGAGACTGCTGAATTGGAATTAATTGCAAACTGGATACAATTAACTTAGACTTGAATAAAGACTGGGAGTGGATGGGTCATTACACAAAGTAAAACTATTTCCCCATGTTTATTCTCCTCCCCCCCCAACTGTTCCTCAGACGTTCTTGTCAACTGCTGGAAATGGCCCACCTCGATTATCATTACAAAAGGTTTTTCTACCCACCCCCCCCCACCCCCCGCTCTCCTGCTGGTAACAGGTCACCTTACCTGATCACTCTCCTTACAGTGTGTATGGTAACACCCATTGTTTCATGTTCTCTGTGTATATAAATCTCCCCACTGTATTTTCCACTGAATGCATCCGATGAAGTGAGCTGTAGCGCACGAAAGCTTATACTCAAATAAATTGGTTAGTCTCTAAGGCGCCACAAGTACTCCTTCTCTTTTTGCGGATACAGACTAGCACGGCTGCTACTCTGAAACCTATACCCAAATACTGGGAGTTATATTTTCCCCATGACATGACAATTACCATTGCAACTATGTGTTTAATTTCCACTATGATTAATATCCATTTGCCTCAAGTCACTTAGGAAACTTCGGTCACACATATTAAAACTCATGGTGTTGCCACCATTTTTTGAATATGCAATGTGCTAAATGTTCTTGTAGTGTACAGCCTTTTTTCTCTAGCTTACAGTATAACCCTGATGTGGTTTTCCACACCTTATTACATATGCTTGTGTTTCAGAGGCATATCAATGCATTTCCTTCAAGGACACACATTGTTGAGGTTCCTAGAAGTGTCTAACTATATCCTTATGTGCAGCAGGCACCCATAGAAAAAAGAGAAGGAGTACTTGTGGCACCTTGGAGACTAGCCAATTTATTTGGGCATGGACTTTCGTGGGCTACAGCTCACTTCATCGGATGCATCCGATGGGATGAGCTGTGGCTCACGAAGGCTTGTGCTCAAGTAGATTGGTTGGTCTCTAGGGTGCCACAAGTACTCCTTTTCTTTTTGCGAATATAGACTAACACGGCTGTTACTCTGAAACCTGTCATTGTAAGGAGAGTGATCACTTTAGATAAGCTATTACCAGCAGGAGAGTAGGGTGGGAGGAGGTATTTTTTCATGCTTTATGTGTATAAAAAGATCTTCTACACTTTCCACAGTATGCATCCGATGAAGTGAGCTGTAGCTCACGAAAGCTTATGCTCAAATAAATTGGTTAGTCTCTAAGGTGCCAGAAGTACTCCTTTTCTTTTTGCGAATACAAACTAACACGGCTGTTACTCTGAAACCAGGCACCCATAGGATTATAATCACTTTTTCTACAGATGTATGATGTAGGCCTTGTATGATGTAGGCCTTGGGTGGTATTGTAGGCCCAAAGACACTAAAAGGGATAATATACCTTGGTTTGTGTCTGCTTCATACAAAATGTTAACAGACATTTCCTCCCTCCCGCCACTTTCCCTTTTGGGGCTAGAGACTTAACATTTTCAGGGATGTGTTCACCCTTTTCCTGTTCAATAATATAAATTATAGTGGGAAATGGTAGCAACTTAGAATCATAAAAATGTAGGGCTGGTAGGGACCTCAAGAATCCATCAAGTCAAGCCCCCATGCTGTGGCAGGACCAAGTAAACCTAGACCATCATGACAAGTGTTTGTTCAACTTGTTTTTAAATGCTTCCAATGATGGGGACTCTATGATCTCCCTTGGAAGCCTATTCCAGAGCTTAACTAACCCTTATAGTTGAAAATTTTCCCTAATATCTAACCTAAATCTCCCTGGCTGCAGGTTAAGCCCTTATTTCTTGTCCTACCTTCAGTGGACATGGAGAACAGTTGATCACCATCCTCTTTATAACAGCCCTTAACATATTGTACTCCTGAAGAAATTGTGTGCCATTGCACACATGCAGAATTCATGTGCCCCGCAGATTTCTTTGCTTCCCCACAGAAAAATGACTTTCTGATGGGGAAGCAAAGGGAAGCTGCAAGAACGGCCACATGAACCTCCCCAGCAGTATGGGCGCGTTGTTTCGAGCACCCAGAGCAGCCGGCAGAGAGGTAAATCACTGTGAGGGACCGGGGCTGGGGCCACCTCAGCTGGTGTCGGGTCAGTCCAGTCTTTGTGCATCCATCCCCAGACTCCCCCCATGCCCAGACCCCCCACACACACCTGAACCCCCACCCTGCCAAGTGTCACCCAGAACCCCAACCCCGGGCACCCAGCTCTCCCCAACCCCACTTGGGGCTGGGGACGCCCTGCCTGGTGGCTCCTACCCTGTGCTAGGCTCAGCTGCTAGTCCAAGCTGGGCTGGGGAAGGAGCACATTTTCCCTACATGGAGCAGCTGGGGCCAGGTGAGACCCACCCCCAGAAACCTCCCCCGGCGCCGCACCCTCCCTTCCCAGCTTTCTTCCCCCATAGTTCCTCAGCCACAGGGGAAGGGGGTCACTGTACAAGGAGCTGCTCCCCTGGCTGCTCAGCCTATGTACATCCAGATCCCTCCATAGCCAGAATCCCCCCACCAAGCCTCCCACAGCCAAACCCCCACCCCGCTGAGCCCTGCACCTGACCCTCCCTGCTGAGCCCCACCCCACCTGCTTCCAGACCTCACCTCCGCTGAGCCACACCTACCCCTGCACCTGACTCCCCCCCTCCCCCAAGTCCCATCCTCCTACTTCTGGATGTCCCTGCTGACCCCCCCACCCCTGCACCGAGATCACCCCTGCTCCACAAGTCAAACGTCCACCTTGACAACCACCCCACACCCAAACCCCACTGAGTCCCAACCAGCTGCACACAGCCCCCCACCCCACCAAGCCCTACTCCCCCAGCACCCAGACCTCCCTACTAAGTCCCCCACACCCAGCCCCCCTCAGTGAGCCCGCCACCTTCACCTGGACCCCCCACAGAGTCCCATTGTCCCTGCACCCAGAACCCCCCAATGAGCCCCTATCCATCCAGATCTCCCCTGCACTTGGACCCCCCACTGAGCTGCCACACAGAACCCTCTCACCCCACACCCAGATCCCCCCACACTAAGCCCTTCCACACTTGGATCCTGCTGGGCTGAGCCTGCCTGCCCACTCCTGGTGCACCTGGCCTGGAGGGGCAGGGCGCCGGGGTGTTTCTGAGCAGGCCCGGACCTAGCACTGTGTCAGGGTCAGGTGCAGCCTCACTGCCAAGTCCCTGTCCCGGAAGTGTGATCTCCCACCTCCGTGCAGCCAGTGGCCTGTGTTCCCGACTGCCATGCTGGAGCCTCCACGTGTATTTATTGACAAAGAAAATGTGTAGAATTTTAAAATGCTTTGTGCAGAATTTTTATTTTTTTGGCACACAATTCCCTCAGGAGTAAATAATGTTGGAAGATTGTTATCAGGTCCTTCCTCGGTCTTCTTTTTTCAAGGCAAAACGTGCCCAGTTTTTTCAATCTTTTTTCACAGGTCAGGTTTTCTAATTCTTTCATCATTTTTGCTGCTATCCTCTGGACCAGTAGTTCTCGGTCTGTGGCCCGTGGGGCGCTTGTACTCCAGTCAGCACAGAGCTACAGCACAGAGAACTGTTGCGACTCTTTCCAGTTTGTCCACATCTTTCCTGAATTGTCCACATCTGTCCACATCTTTCCTGAATTGTGGTGCCCAGAACTGGACACAATACTCCTTCTGGGACCTCACTAGTGCTGAACAGAGTGGGACAATTACCTTCTGTATCTTACATACAACACTCCTATTAATACACCCCAGAATCATATTGGCCTATTTCCAGCTGCATTGCACTGATGACTCATATTCAGTTTGTGATCAACTATAACCCCCAGATCCTTTTCAGCAGTGCTGCCACCTAGACAATTATTCCCCGTTTTGTAGTTGTGCATTTGATTTTTGTATTATTTAAAGGTTGCCTAGCACTTTCCATTATAAAAGATTTTTGTGCCTTTTTCTGAGAAGCTGTAATACCTCTGTTGTTTGGAATAGGGCTTTGAAATTTGGGGGGCGAAAGTCCTAGGGTAGGGGTAGTCCATAGGTGGACCGCGGGCCAAATCCAGACTGCCAGATGCTTTTGAACTGACCCTGAAATCTTTTTATTTACTTATCATTTTTGTTGTTTTTTTAAAAAATTTTGCAGTTTGGACCTTGACTATATCTTGACTAAGAAATTGGGACTTTGCCAAAAAATAATTGACTATCCCTTTCTTAGGGCTACAGAAGTGCCTTTCCTTTGTCCCATGTAAGTCTGCTCAGGTTTAGCTGAGTGATAAACTGCTAGAACTGGTCATTTTCCTCTTGTAGTTTGTATTCTTCAGGAAAATGTTGGCAGCATGCCAAAATAACTGAATGCAAACATTCTAAAGAGTACGGTTTATACCACTACTGCCATAGCTGCAACACACACTGTATTGGCAATGTCTTGGAGCTGCCAGGGCCAGCTATAGAGTCAGAGAGTGAGGCGAGAGTCAGGCTGGGCTTCCCCCAACTACATGGCCCCAGCATTCCACTCCCCTCTCCCAGCCCCTCAGGAAAACTGCATGGGGGAAGAACACCGCACTTCCCATGTGGGGAGAATGCAGCCAAGACAGGCTTCCCACAAAACACATCCCGTGGACTCAGCACACTTCTTCTGGGATAGCGTTCTCCTGCTACTAGCTAATGTAGATGGTCCTGTAGCTCAAATGGTAGAAGTCTGTACTACTGTGCTGAATATTCAGAATTTAAAACTCGGATGAAGATGCATGATTTTGGAGGTGGGGGGAGTTAGTCTCACACAATAGAATTTGTTTTTCCTTTAAAAAAAATATCCCTTGGAAAATTAAATTTAAAAAATTTCATTAAAAGAATGTTACAGTTTCAAAGACAAGCACTCAGAAATTAGGAAATGTCAGGTTTACTGTTTCTTGTGCAACTTTTGCCCTTTGTGCTAATCTATCATGATTCAGTTTTAAATTACATGATCACATGTTGTTTTTATAGGACTACTGCCTCATTCAGTGCATAGGATGAACACACAAGGGGGTAGAATAAAGCTTATTCTGGCAACCATTATTCTGCTGTCTCCTGTCTTTTGAGTGCTTGACTTTGCAAGCTACATAACTTTCTCTGAACATCTTTTTTTTTTTTTTTTTTTTTTTTTTTGGTGTGTAATACATACAGTGGGTCAGATTTAACCCTGATATAATCTCACTAATGTGAATGGAATTATATCAAAGATATATTTGGCCCAGAATATGACTTGTTTGCATGTATGCACACACATGTTGTCATAACACTGAAATTTGCCAGTAGTCCTCACACCATAGAATCTGAGATACCACATTAAATTCATATTCTATATATGGTCTAAGAAAATAATACATTACCTCAGAGGTGGCCAACCTGTGGCTCCGGAGCCACATGTAGCTCTTCAGAAGTTAGTATGCGGCTCCTTGTCCAGGCACCTACTCCAGGGCTGGAGCTACAGGCGCCAACTTTCCCATGTGCCAGGGGGTGCTCACTGCTCAACCCCTGGCTCTGTCACAGGCACTGCCCCCACTCCACCCCTTCCCACCCCCTCCCATGAGCCTGCCGTGCTCTCGCTCCTCCCCCCCCCCCAGCCTCCTGCATGTCACAAAACAGCTGATTGGGAGGTGTGGGGAGGGAAGGGGAGGCGCTGATCAGTGGGGCTGCTGGTGGGTGGGAGGCGCGGGGAGGTGGGGGAACCGATGGGGGCTGCTGACATATCACTGTGGCTCTTTGGCAATGTCCATTGGTAAATTCTGGCTCCTTCCCAGGCTCAGGTTGGCCACCCCTGCATTATCTGGTACCAAGATGTGGTAAATGCTGAATTTTTCATGGCAATCCCTGTACACGCACATGTTTCTTTACCAGATGCTTCCTTATTTCAGCATTAACATTAATGGTTTAATAAACTGGATATTTAGTGGTGCATTATTGTGGAAATTCTGTTATTTCTTATTGTCTTAAAATATTTATATCCACATATACTGCATTTTGCATTTCTGTGAGTTAGCATAGGGTAGACATCACACAACTGGATGAAATGAGAGAGTAAAGAGCGAAACCTTTCCTGTCTCCAAGTAAAGATATTTTACTGAGTAATAAGAAGTATGTAATCCCAGCTAAATAATATTAACACCAGTATTCCCCCAACACCAGCATTGTGTCCTGTATCCAGTGTAACACAATATTTGCCACTTTACATCTTATTTCGTGAAGTAATTTGTTGTTAAAAAAAGCAGCTAATTTCAGAAAGATGAAATGTGACACAGCATAAGGAATGCCCCTTATAACAATATGCTGATGTTCTCCTTTGAGCTCCTTCATTGCTTCTGATGTGATTTGTGGACAGTGGTTCCCGTCAATCGCTGTGTGAGATTGGCAGAAGCTTGTGATGTCTGCCTGAGTGCCATTTTACATATTATATCTAGCATGTTGTGCCTTACAGAAACTGAAACATCCGATTAGATGTGGACAGCAATCTAGCTCAGCATTGTCAAATGAATGTCTTTCTAATGACTTCCTAATTTCACCAGGCATTTTGAAGTGGACAGTCAGTTTCCTAACAGTTTGTACCTGTCTCTAGCAGCTGTTGCAGGTTGCACAAAGTTCTCTGCAAAGGACCACTACTGCTTTGTTCTCTCTTTTTTATTCCATTTTTGTGCATGAGTTTGATCATCATGTAGCAGATTAGACACTTCGGGTATGTCTACACTGTATACTGTAGACCCCTCGCTGACCTGTGAATTGGGCTTGTAGGGCTCGGGTTATGGGGCTGTTTCATTGCAGCATAGACTCTCGGGCTTGGGCTGAAGCCCAGGCTCTCCGACCCTGCAAGGTGGGAGAGTCTGAGAGCTTGAGCTTCAGTGTGAGCCCAGAAGTCTACACTGCAATAAAACAGCCCCACAATTCTGAGTCAGCTGGCATGGGCCAGCTGTGGGTTTTTAATTACAGTGTAGAAATGCCCTTTGTTGTGGTGGTCTGTTGTCTCACCACCACTAACATACATCTATTTTTCTTTGTGTTGTACTTGATAAACTAGAAACACACCATTAAAGTATTACATCATTTAAAAGATTGATCATTACTATGGTAGAATTATTGTTACTATGAAATGCAGCATCTTCCAAATAGGGGATGTACACATGGAAAAAAATTGCCTTTTATTAATTTAATTGGGAGCATTGTCCTCTGAGCTTACAGTAACTGACCAGACACATCTAAATATAATAAATGATATACAGTACAAGATCACTGCATATTTTACTTCTGCCATGCTCCCTGTGGAACATCTTGTGGACATATATATTGTAAAAAAAAACCAAGCTGAAAACTTACTTTGCTGCTCTGTGTATATGTTGAACCCATTTCCCTAACCCCTGTTTGTCTGAAGTTGTGAACTCCTGGTGGCAGGGACTGTGCCTTTTTAGCTGTCTGGTAAGTACCCCACATTGTGGGAGCTATCATAAATAAAGTATAAAGGTTTTATAGGTGTGAGTCTGGGATAGTTCTTGTGGCAAAACATTTTATTAATTATCTATTGCAGAGCCATGTGATACACTCTATTTACCAAACACCTCTGAACACCTCACTTTCAATCTGACTACTAATCTGTCACTTACAAACAACCATCATTAAAAAGAAAAAAAAACTTGAATGTTTCAGGTTTTTCACTTTTCCTCATCAAATGTGGAATTTCCCCACCAAAATTACACTGGTTGGAAGTATAAGATGGACAGTACTTAATCTTACTTCTGACAGTTTTGGGGTCCAGTAAATTGATGAACAATCCAAGTAAAAAACATGTGCTTTATTCCACTGAGCAGTGGGGAATCATCTCCCTTTCAAATTAAACACAGCATTTGTTTTTATCTCCGGTGGGCCACAGTATACTAGCATGATGACCTTATGATTTACTGAAAAAAATTCACTCATTTTCAAGGTTTTCTAAATTAGTTGCAGTTATTGATTAAATTATAATTATTGTTGACTGAGTAATTTTAGAGGTTTCTAAAATGTATTAATTTTAAATTCTCACACACTTTCTACAGCCTGTACAATTGGATTCATGTTACGAAGTCAGTCTAGTTGTGTGGGCAGAAAAGTGTGACAATTTGTATCAACAATGTTTTGTCAAACTCTAGAACGTTTCTAAATTAGTTTTTCTGTAATACATGGTGGAAGAGAGTGGTGTGGAACATAGGTTTTACTTGCTCTTGTTTAGGATTACCTGCATGAGTCACTCATGTTTTCACCATTCAGGAGTAATGAGGTCACCCCAATGGCTTCAAAATCTTTCTATTATACCATCATGTATTGTTTTAGCTAGAGCTAGTAGTGATACTTATAATTAAGGTTGCCTGTCACTTTCCATTAGAAGCCCCCTGTTTTCAGTTGTTTTTAACTTTGCCAAATTTTTACTAGTTTTGGTCTGAAAATTTCCATACGTGGTTGCTGTCTGAGGCTAAAATATTTTGAATAGTTCATCCATTTCTGAAAATGGGATTAGGTGAAAAATAGGTAATTTTGCTATTGTTACTTTTATTTTTATGAGCTCTGATGTCTCTGGTACGGTGTAGGGATTTGACTTTTAACGGAAGAATAGCATTTGGGTTAGAGAGGTTCTTTGTCTCCCCTTGAAAATCCCACATTTGGCTGTGTTTTAATCCTTTGGAAATTGTCATTTGCATATGCACAGTAGAGTTTGTTAAAGCCTTGCTGAGGAAATCTCTAAACATCCTATCTGCATTGAGCAAACACACAAGCTCCAGAGAGCTTAAACTCCAGATAGAACAGAGATTGCAGGTGCAACAGCAGCCCCCAACTTTGGTCTTGGGGAAGGCATGGTGGGCTAGGAGTGTAAAGGAGACGATGAGTTGTATTCTCAACTCTTTAGCTGACAAGTGTTAATAAATTTGTGCACTTCATACCCCTGATTTTTGAGGGAAACCACAGGCCCCTATTTTAGGAGGCAAGAAAGTTTCATTCTCCCCACTTAACAGATATAATAACTAAGAAGTTGCTTAAGGGCATGGGAGTTAAGGGTATTTCATAGTAATAGACTAAATTAACATGGTCATGGAGTTAAGGAGTTGTTGCTCTGAAATTTGGTCCTGTTTTGCCATGGGGTACAAGTAGCCCCAATCTTACCTTATACCACCACTTGGCAGAAGTTTAGGTTTCATTGCATTCATTATTGCACCAAGATCATCTTTCTGATTATCAAATATGCAACACTTCTTTGAAGTGAGAATCATGTGAATAGTGTCCCTGTAATGCATTGGTAAACTATAGATTAACATTCCCCTTTCATACTCCTTAGATTAAAATAATGTTTATTTAAAACATTACAGTTTGACTCTTAGTATGTCCCAATTTAAGTGTTTCTGCACTATAAGTCTTTATTTCATCAGATGATGTTAATGACTCTTTATAACGTCGTTGTTTTACCTGTGGGTTATTTTTTTATTTTGCCATTTATTTTGTTTTAAACCATCACATCTCATTAAATTAATCTGGGGAAATGTATTCTTTTGCTGAGCTGGGTTCGTAGATAGTAATTTAAACTTAACCTTATTGTTTTCCTGTATGTCAACCTTTCACCTCTCAAGAAAACCGAGACTTATTTATGTACTGCCCATTTTTGGTTGCATATATTTACAAGTATCACGTTAGTTTGGACAGTGGTGAAAGATCTGGAATGTTTGTTCTTTTACATCTTTTGCCTTTTTTATTTCTTTTGTGATTATTGTCAAACAAAATCAGTAGATGTTGTTTTACACAGAATTCTGCCCCTTTTTTTAGCTGAATCAATTTTTTTAATGCTAGGGTCCTATAGTGTGTGTGTGTGTGAGAGAGAGAGAATGAACTAGTATGTCTCTCCGTTTCAGAGCAACAAAGTGAGTGAGGTAATATCTTTTATTGAACAAACTTCTGTTGATGAGTGTCTCTGGTTTAGTGAGCCAAGCATTTCTGCAGCTAAAATTCTTGGTAATTTTAAACATACACATCAGTTATAACTTTCTCTTGCCCTTGTATGGCAAGGTCCCATTTTTAAATTTCTCTGATGGATAGTAGTGATGGAGTCTATGAGGTCTTGTCTGCCCCAAGCTGCAAGTGCCAACGCCCTCACACACCCCGATTCAGCAAATCCCATTCAGACCAGGCTACCTACATAATCTTCTAGATGCCTAGAAGGGCAAGGAGATGACATTTACCAATTGGGAGCCAGAGAGGCTAGTTAAGAAGGCTTGCCTGTTTCTTCTCAGAGCCCAGGGCAGACTGGGAAAGAAGAAGAACTTCTCAGTGCTAACCAAGAACCCCAGGGCCAGGTCAGGGCCTTTCCCTCAATTGCTGGATTTGAGTTTTGTTCATTTGTTCAAAGGCACAGACAGCCAGATTTTGGGTTTTGTTATCTTTGGTTAACTGTTTAGAGACTGAAACCAAGCTCACAGCACAAGCCACTCTGTTCTGAGCAGGCGGCCACAGCTTGTGGACTAAGGGTGGCCAGTTTTGCTTGGATGTATTCCTGGAGGTTTCATCACATGAACATAATCTTTAATTAAAGATTAATCTTTATTTCCTGGAGACTCTAGGAGAATCCTGGAGGGTTGGCAACTATAGCTAAGGCAGAGAGCATTTGCAGCACAGTAGGAAAGTTGGTTTGCAGAGGAAGAAGGAGCATGAACTCTTCGCCATTACAGTCAGTTGCCCCTCAGTTGTCAAAACTATGCAATGAATGGCTCATCCAGTAACTGCCCTCCCCCTTTGAAAAACTGTTTGGCTTAATGGAGCTTGATACTTATTTCAGGCACATAAGTGGCACATATGGCTGTGTGTTTTGTAAAACCAGCCGTCCTGCTTGCATCTTTAAACACAGTAACTGATTATCTAGCACAGAAAGAGATAGTCCCTGTATATCTGAGATCAAAATTGGGGCGCTAAGCTTCCTGCTTTTGCAGAGTGTGGAAAACTGAAATGTTGCATGAAAGATTTTATGAAATTTAACAGGGTTTGCAGCAGAATTATCTTTTGGAAAGTTTAGGTTTAGGAAGAAGCTGTTTTCCCCCCACTTTTTATTTTAAATCCTCCCTCCTTTCCTCCCTCTTCCCCCCCCCCCCATCCTCATGATTGCTAATTGCTATACAGCAGGAGTGTACATTTCTTTAAGGGTATATCTGTATGTACAGCGCTGCAACGGGTCAGCCCATACAGCTGCGCTGCTGCAGCACATCTGGTGAAGATGCTCAATGCCAACAGGAGAGAGCGGCGCTGACATAAAAAAAAACAACCCCCACGATCAGCAGAAGCTATGTTGGCAAAAGAAGCTCTCCTACCGACATAGCACTGGGCACATGAGCACTTATGTCACTCAAAGGGGTGGAATATTCACACCCCTGAACGACGTACGTTTTGCTGACATAGGCTGTAGTATAGACATAGCCTAAGGAAAGAGGCCAGACTGGCTAGTTTCTTTCTGTAGAAGAATGAGTTTCCCCAGTGTCTGCCATTAATGCCACAATAGATGATGGCTTTTCTCACCTGAGAAATACCAGTGATTTTGCTACAAGAGTGAATTTTCCAGAGCAGAGAACTCCTGCTTAGTAGAAATTGCTCAAGTGTTTGTCTAATTAGTAACAAAGTGTTAATGTCCTCTTTTACAAGAAAAACAAAAATATTTTGATACTGCTTGGAAATAATGTTGTGAAGTACCATATGTATACTGTGCATATTTAAGTAATATAATATTTAATTTATTGTAAAAATAAAATCAGTTTTTTAAAAAGCAGGAGAATACATGGATATATATTATTAATTATCTATTGCAGAGCCATGTGATAGACTGTATTTACCGAACACCTTTGACCACCTCACTTTCAATCTGACTGCTAATCTGTCACTTACAAACAACCAGCATTAAAAAGAAAAAACAACTTTTGAAATTATTTCAGTCATATTTACTAACCGACTGCTTACACAAAAATGTATATATATAGGTGAAATTCCTAGACAAGCTTTTTTTCCCCTTTACACATGTTATATCATCACACCATAAACCCCATACATACTATGCAGATTAATCATTTTAAAGCTATTCTAATTTTTCTGGGGTTTCACGATTCCTGTAGGCTCTTAAAACATTTTAACCAAATATTCAACAGTGACAGAAATCCTTAGCTTTCCAATCAGTTCTAACTTCTCTTTCTTTCTCATTTGAGGAGTTGTCAGTTTCTTGTGACTAAAAAAGGTGCAACACTTCTCTGATTGATTGCTTTAAAATGCTCACATGCTCCATGTTCTGAGAGTGGCCATTTTTCCTGTTACAAATAATATGAGGCTTAATGTAACGAGTTCTTCCAATCGCAGCGCTCTTAGATTTTCTTGTAAATTGTCAACAAATTAATTGTGCTAGGTATTATGCACACTTAACAAAATAATCCATGCCCCAAAGAGTTTGTCTTTATTGGATAGCATCACTATATCGTTCCTGGCTTTGTAATGCTCGTTTTTGAGATAATGACATCCCCATAATATTTTTTATCCTAAATTACTTATATGTAGTCTCACTATAACTCCACTTTCACTTAGGTTTTGTCTGGGAATAAATACATATAAACTTGTATATTGTACATTCTCGGTAGGATTTTCTAAAGCATTCCACATTGGCCTAACTCTGCTTCTGCTGAAGTCAGGGGTTAAATTCCCATTCACTTCAGTGGGAGCAGATTTACAGAGCTAGGAAGGGAAATTACCATAAAAAGAATTCACACAGGTACAACCTATCGTTTCTTCATGGCCGACTGAACAGTCCTGTGACATTTATTTTGCCACATAATTATGCGGAGTGAGTCCTATCTTAATCTTTTTGCTGGTATAAATTTTGCTTTCAGTCTGCAGGACAGTTTACTTGGTCAGTTGCCACCATACTGATTAATATATTTCCCTGTAACTGTGAGACAGCCTAATAGCAACCGAAATGCAATTAGTGCTGCATCAGAGTGCAGGCTGAATTAATCATCATAATGGAGACTTGTATTTCAGAAATACAGACTGAATAGAAATGTAGGTTCTGGTTGTAGAGACATTATCCAGTCTGTGTAGGAGATAGACAAAGGTCAAGGTTGGTTGCTAACCTCATTATTCATTGTTTTCACTTCTCAGTTTGCTGGGTAGCTGCTCTGCACAATCCAAGCTAAGTATATTTGGGGTACCTCTTCATTATTGGAAATAATATGCTCCACCATTTTTTCACTTGACAATGCTCTTCCTGGCCATTTTGTTCCTGATAAGAGAGAGAGAGAGAGCATGATACCACCACTGGTTTTGCTCACTTCTGTCTGACTGCATTTTTTGCTGTCCCTATCAATAGTTAATTATTGTTCCTGAATTTTTATCATCATTTGACCGTAAATAAATACTTTGTGGAGATGTCTAGGCCAGGGGTTCTCAACGTTTTTCTTTCTGAGGCCCCCCAAACACGCTGTAAAAACTCCACGGCCCACCTGTGTCACAACAACTGGTTTTCTGCATATAAAAGCCAGGGCCAGCGTTAGGGGGTAACAAGCAGGGCAATAAACTGAGGCCCCATGCACAAGGGCCCCTGTGAAGCTAAGTTGCTCAGCTTCGGCTTCAGCCCCGGATGACAGGGATCAGGGCCCTAGGCTTCAGCCCCATGCAGTGGGGCTTCGGCTTTCTGCCATGGGCCCCAGTGAGTCTAACACTGGCCATGCTTGGTGGACCCCCCTGAAACCTCGTGGTTCCCCAGGGGGCCCTGGACCCCTGGTTGAGAACCACTTGTCTAGGCTACTAAAACGAGTGTGGTTTAATGTTTAAAGTTTCTACTTACTTAATAGCACTTAGTAGGCTAATGTTGATGAACCTGTCACCTCAAAGGCATACCATGCCTTATGAGAGACATTCATAGAATCATAGAATATCAGGGTTGGAAGGGACCTCAGGAGGTCATCTAGTCCAACCCCCTGCTCAAAGCAGGACCGATCCCCAACTAAATCATCCCAGCCAGGGCTTTGTCAAGCCTGACCTTAAAAACTTCTAGGGAGGGAGATTCCACCACCTCCCTAGGTAACGCATTCCAGTGTGTCCCCACCCTCGTAGTGAAAAAGTTTTTCCTAATATCCAACCTAAATCTCCCCCACTGCAACTTGAGACCATTACTCCTCGTTCTGTCATCTGCTACCACTGAGAACAGTCTAGAGCCATCCTCTTTGGAACCCCCTTTCAGGTAGTTGAAAGCAGCTATCAAATCCCCCCTCATTCTTCTCTTCCGCAGACTAAACATCCCCAGTTCCCTCAGCCTCTCCTCATAAGTCATGTGTTCCAGTCCCCTAATCATAGCTAAGAGACTAACAGATTTTAGGTTTTCTTCAGTGCAAACAAACCAATGAAGCACTATTAGAGCAAGAGCCCTTTTAACTAGTAATGAACACTGTAAACTGGACACTCACTGTTGAAGTGTTTGGGGTGTTTTGTTTTATCTTGCTTGTTTTTAATTCTGGAAGATGATGAGAAGGGATATATGTGTTTGTGCTACTACCTCTTCAAATAATAAATGTTTCACTTGAGAAAGTCCATGTGCTATAGGATTTAGAGGATAATGGTATATGCAGTCTCCCTTTTTGGCTAGTATCTGGCTGCACTTCTAATATGAAACATAGGGAACTCTTCTCACTTTGGCATTAAAGCTAATGCATAGCTGAAGACTAGGGATATGAAGGCTAGCCCTGACCTGTGGACAGAGTAATCTCTCCTCATCAACTATTTATGCTAATTTCTCCTCTGTTTAATCTCAGAGACATAATTTATATTTAAAATATATGTGGCATGTTCTCTTCACCTAGTTATGTTCCTTTGTTCTCTTCCCTCTGTGCTTTCAAACCCTTTGTACTTTTTGGCTCACCACCCAATTATTTGCATTCTAGTACATTCTTAGATTGAAAAGTCCTCTGGATTCTGTTTTTTTAACTATTTAAAACTAGTGTTCCAGTGGGCTGTATATGCAAGAGGGTACCACTGAGTATTCTAATGCTATTCACCCTCTGAGAGTTATAACCAATCCTGGAGCTTTGTAAGATACCCTAAACAGACAATATCATTTATTTCACTGATGATATAAGATGGAAGTAGCTAGGTAAACAAATTCAGTAGCCTAAACTATATTTTTCCCTAGCAGTCCTATACAACTAACATCTTCCTCTGTGAAATGACTTGGCCTTACTTTGAGACAATCAGCCATTTAAAGCTAGGGTGGATAGAATCTGTTCTTTCTCTGTGTGTGCGTATGTCTGTGTGTGTACATATACTTCATCTGCCTGGTTTAGTTTGGACTTTGGATGTATTTTACTGCTTAGTTTGGGCTTTTTAAATTGTTACATTTTTTAGGTATGGAATTTAGGAACTATACTGAAAATAGATTAGGGTTCTATTTGGCACTCCCACAGTTAGTTCTTTCTCTTCCTGTGGATTCAGCCATGGAATCCAAAGGAGGAATCCTAGGAGTTGTGGTTTGCTGTGGTATGTTTAATTAGTACACACAGTAACAGCATGATATACTTAAATTTGGATACTTCTGTTTCTTCTCTCTGGCCAAGTCTACACTATAAACTTTAGATCGGTATAACTATGTCGCTCAGGGTGTGAAAAATCCAGACCCCATGAGCCACGCAGTTCTACCGACCTCTTCCCCTCCCCTACCCCCCGCCTCCCCCACTGTAGACAGCTCTATGTCAAGGGGAGAGCTTCTCCTGTCGACATAGCTACTGCCTTTTGGGGAGGTGGATTAACTTCACCAATGGGAGAAGCTCTCCCATCAGCGTAGAAGCATCTTCACTGAAGCATATAGCAGCGCCAGTGTAGCATTGTAAGTGTAGACTGTCCTCAATTCCTGCAAGACTAGAATTGTCACAAGTCTGCCTGCATGGAACTTATTGCAGACTCAGGGTCTAAATGACCATGATCAGATAAAGAAATTGGACCAATGTCCAGTAACTGTAAGGAGTTGTTATAAGGGTTTTATCAGTAAAATTTAAACAGTTGGAGAATAAGTAGAATGAGGGATAAAAAAGTATCATTCTTTTTGTTTTGTTTGTTTGTTTGTTTGAAGTAACTCCCAAGAGTCAGTCAAATTAATGTTTATTTATGTTTTAGACGAGGAAGCATATTGGTTTTGGCATGCATGTCTTATCATGTAGTTTGAGAACACAATTGAAATCACCCACAATAAGTAGAGTAAATCCTGAGAGCAAAAAGAAATATTATTAAAAATGTTATTGAAGAAAGCACAAAAATATTAATATCAAGCATGGGCTTTCATAGTTGTAATGTTCACCCCATCTATTTGTCCTGAGATCAGTAAGTGCCTGCCACCTTTAACAGAGGTAGAAATGAAAACATTACAGATAAATATACAACCAACTGGGTGTTACTAAAGCATAAATAAAATGATATAACACTAATAATATAATTAATAATTAAATATAATAAAAATAGAATATAATTTTTCAATTATATAGGATATGTTTTAAAAGCTAAACTAGTAAGCATAACATAATGGGGCAAATTCCTAAAATAATCCCATTATCAATTCCCAACTATCATAAAATCATAGAGCATTTTTTTCTTACTTTATCAAATCAAAAAACCAAGGAGTACTCTCATACATTAACATTTAAGAAGGGACAGTGAACCGAATTCTATAACTGAATATAACAAATACAAAAATAAACTTTGCTTCCAGAATTTTTCAAGATTTTTTTTGAGTGAGCTTTGGAAAGGGAAGGTTGGAGCTGCGACTGTGGTACACTTCAAGAAATTCCTTAAGATCCTGTGGGTTTTTAGAGAAGCAACATTTTCCTTCAGAAAGAAAGATGAACTTTGCCAGGTAACAATGACTGAATGAATATTCCTTTTGGCAAGGGGATCTTAAACTCTATGGTTGTCTTCTGAGAGTTTCCACATATAGATCAGGGTAGAAGAAAATGTGGTTGCTTTATGTTTTATGTTGATACCTTGGTTTAGCATTTGATGATTAAGGGTTGCTCAGGTTTGTTCTCTTTAGACTCAGGTCTCAAAATGATGGGCTGGTTCAATTTCAAAAAATGGTGTGTTTGCAGGTTTACTTAAATTTACTTAAGGTGGCCAAAGCACCCTGCTTCTCCTTTTTAGAATAAATATAATTTAAAGTATGTCCTAATCTTCCATGCAGGTTTCTGCTCATGTTCAGTGTCCATGCAGTATTTGTAACTCCTTGAACTGCTGAAAAAAGGGCTTTTTGGATAGTGGGAAATGGAGCTGGAGCAAGATGCTCAGCACTCATATCATGTGACATCTCCCTCTCATCCAATTTAAATTTAACATCAAATGAAGTAATGCCAGTAAAACTGTTGGGGGAAGGGAAGTGGAAGTGCTCCCCACCTCAGCACTGGCCTTTGGTGTTAGGAGGGTGCTCTTTCATTTTAAGAGAGTTTTGCTTAATATTTGATGGTACCGTATGCCCTGTGTGACACAGGTCCTCATTCAGCAGAGCCTATAGTATCTGCCAACTCTGAAGCTTTAAACGCAATCTGACAAGGGCATAACTTTCTGAAAAATATCAACCGATGAATTACTTAATTTCAAAATTAGATCACTCAAACAGCTGAAAAGATATTTTTATTGACGACTTTTCTCTCTTCCTGCCCTCTGTCCTCCCCACACACAATTCCTTCTGGGATGAAACCAAATATGAGAAATGTCTGCCAAAAAAGGTGATTTTTGAAAAGTTTTATAAGAAGCCGAAAACATGGATTTTAGAATGGAAGGTCTTGGAAATCTCTACTGCTGTGACTTCTTATTCTGAAGACTTTTCACCATACATACTTATTGGCAGTCAAGAGTTAAAAGAAATGTAATATTTTTGAAGGGAAGATCAAAGCAGCGTATCTTCACCTGCATGCATTTATTTTAATTAGCTTCACCTCCCAAAATCTGTTTCATCAAGCAGGTATACTGGAGACTTTCTGGCAGCCCACATGAAAAATGAACTTGTGTGCAGAGAAACCAGGAGTTTTTCCTGGAGCCCTTGTTAGAGCACCTTTCTTCTCAAAGGTTTGCCAGAAGTATTCTTGAAAACAGCTGTTTAACACGTTCATGCTGGGATTCCCAATCTGGTATAATCTATATTAAAGGCAGTTATCTTGACCAAGAGGAAGATCGTTTTTTTGCCTGTTGTTTCCAATAGTAGTAATTGTGCATCAAACTCGTTATTAAATTCGCTATAATTAACTGTAAATAGCCTTATAGTTGTAAACAAAATTGGAATTGAGCTATTATTCCTATTGGAAGTACAGGAAGATACAGACTTGTTATTTTAGGAAGAGTTCTTTTCTTCCTGAACACACATTTAATGTAAATAACTTTTGAAAAAGGTTGAAATAGTCATTATTAAACACTTGTTTTACACGTGTTCTGTATAGGTTTTGGGGTACTTAGTTAACTTTTTTCTTGTTTAGTTATCTGTTCTTATTCATGTAAACCTGTTCAACTTGACTGACTCATTTTCTGCTTTGGAAATTAATTAGTGCTGCCTTTTTATACAAGAAGAGATTTTGATCAGTTTGTTTGTTATGATTTGAAGGAGATTGTAATCATGTCTCTAAGTGGGATAATTATAATTTGATTGAATAAAATGTTTTTCTAGGAGACACATTGCTTTTTCTTTTCTCTGTCATTCAACATCTTTATATAACATGTCACTGTTGTGGCTTATGGTTATATTTTTTGCCTCCCTCTGCAGTGTTTTGTAGGGGATTTCTTAGAGGTACAGTGGTTGAAGGGAGTGAGTTACAGCCAGAGACACACACATAATATTATAGTTCTTTGTGTATTGAACTAGTATGATACTAGAATGAGCAACGTTGGAAGTATTAATTTCTTCTGTATATTGATATCTGTACTTTAAGACGTATCATTTTGGTTGAGGTCAGAATGACATGCAAAGATTTTTGTCTTGTCAGGATTGAGAATGTGATGACATTGTGATACCTGTGTTATGAAAGGAGGCAGGTTCACTTAATAAATCTTTAGGTACCCATTGACATTTTGCATTTACAAACATAACTGAAGAAAGCTTTCATGTTCACTAGTAACAATCCATTGCCATTGCACAAGACAGTCTTTCTTAAAAAAGAAGCATTGACATGTCTCTTTGTTATAATAGGTGATCTAATAAAAAAATCCTAGTATTCTAGTATTTATTAATATTTATTCACATTTACAAATATTTTTGTCCATTTTAATTTTGGTTTTAATCTCATACAAAAATATCCTTTCTATAAATATTTCACATATTAGTGCCATGGAAGACACAACCATGTGTTCTATATTCTAGTATTTATATGGCTCTGGCTTCAGCAGAGCCAAGACTCATTTGGGACTTCAGAGAGGACTGAAGGCTATAGCCATAGATTTAGTGGGTGTGGTCCAACTACTTGGAAACTGATAGTTATTTGTTTCAGGTCTTCTGTGGATCAATAACACTGCAGCACTTAAAACATTTTACCATCAGGGAGCGCATTATATAGTCATTGGGCAGTTTCCAACACATGAATGAGCCTCTAGCAGGGCCAGTTCTATTGTTAACAAAAGATGGGGAATATATGATATGCAAAAAGCCAACGCAGAATTGCCGCTGTTGCTATCTTTAAAAAGTGGATTTACCAAGTTTCCCTTTTAAACTCGTACTCTGGCTTTTCCCATTTCAGGCTAATTGTTAGCAGTTTTGCAGTACAGCTCAAGCACATCTGAGAGATTTATATAAAAAGTTAGTGGGCAATTCAAAACAGCTTTTGAGGGATATTTCCAGCATGTACAGTGGTGGTATTTCACTCTGATGGAAAATAACAATACCTTTACATCATTCAGAAAGTTACAGATTTTATGGTCCAGTTCTCCCTCTTGTAACTGTGGAAGGGCCAAAACTCAGTGGAAATTCAGCAGTTCTTTTATACAGGATGCAGGCAGAAAGTGGACAGACCACTCAAGGGCACTTTGAGCTAAGCTTCCTTGGGAGCTGTTAATGGGGTTAGTAGGTCAAGGGAATTCAAGTAACCAGAGTGATCACTTAAGGTGAGCTATTACCAGCAGGAGAGCGGGGGTGGGGGGTGGGGGGGGGGATCTGTAGCTCACGAAAGCTTATGCTCAAATAAATTTGTTAGTCTCTAAGGTGCCACAAGTACTCCTTTTCTTTTTGTGAATACAGACTAACACGGCTGCTACTCTGAAACCCAGCATATAATTGGTAAACTGGTCAGTCAGTCAATTTTATTTATCCAGAAACATTCCCAACAACTTTTTTGTGACACCCATTGCAGTCATTGTGGACTGCTTCATTTCTACTGAACTGTTTGGCTGATATTTCCTTGTAGGGATTTGTCTGTTGATCTCACAGATAGAAGGGCTAAAACAGCTAAAAAATCAGGCTTTAAATCCGGTCTTTTCTGCATAGTCATGATGTGTCTTACAAGTGTCCAAGTTTGGTGCCTAGGAGATGGTTACAACCTAGGTGTTCAGTCTGCTTTCTCTCTCAAATTGAACATTTGAAAATTGGGAGGGATATCTCAAACTTACTGATCTGGGGTGGAAAGGGACTCTTCAGGACCAGTCAGCTGAGTCAGATACTGAGCATTTAACACCATTGACCTTGGGAGTCATCTTGACTCCAGAGAGGCTAAGGCCCAGATTCACAAGGCACTTAAGTTGCAATTTTTGGCTCCACTGCAAACCACAAAACTCCCACTGAACTCTGTAGCTGCCTAAACTCACCCAGCACCTAAATTTTCAGGGTAAAAGTTCCCTGGGTGCCTAAGTTTCTGCCTCTGGGCATATGCCCTGCTGCCTCATTGTAGGCGTCTGGATGCCTATCTCCCACCTAAGACCCAGAGTGAGCCATGAACTGGGAGAAGATAGGCATTCGCCCACCTATCCTGCGTGCAAGGCCCAATCTGGTAGGCATGCTCAGAGGCTGCCTACCGAATCAGGCCCATTTGAAGAGGAGGTGTTGCCCACCTTATAATTTTTAGGCCAGTGCTAAGAACATACGAATGGCCATATTGGGTCAGACCAAAGGTCCTTCTAGCTCAGAATCCTGTCTTTTGACAGTGGTGAATGCCAGGTGCCCCAAAGGGAATGAACAGAACAGATAATCATCAAGTGATCCATCCCCTGTTGCCAATTCCCAGCTTCTGGCAAGCAGACACTAGGGACACCATCTCTGCCCATCCTGGCTAATAGCCATTGGTGGACCTATCCTCCATGAGTTTATCTAGTTCTTTTTTGAACCCTGTTATAGTCTTGGCCTTCACAACATCCTCTGGCAAGGAATTCCACAGGTTGACTGTGCATTGTGTGAAAAAATACTTCCTTTTGTTTGTTTTAAACCTACTGCCTATTAATTTCATTTGGTGACCCCTAGTTCTTTTGTTATGAGAAGGAGTAAACACTTCCTTATTTACTTCCCCACACCAGTCATGATTTTATAGATCTCTAGACCCCCATCATTTGAGATATATTATCAGTTGGGATTATGTTTTCCAGTGTGTTACTTTGCATTTATCAATATTGAATTTCATCTTCCAATTTATTGCCCAGTCACCCAATTTTGAGAGATCCTTTTTGTAGCTCTTCGCAGTCTGCCTGGGACTTAACTATCTTCAGTAGAATCATAGAATATCAGGGTAGGAAGGGACCTCAGGAGGTCATCTAGTCCAACCCCCTGCTCAAAGCAGGACCAATCCCCAATTAAATCATTCCAGCCAGGGCTTTGTCAAGCCTGACCTTAAAAACTTCTAAGGAAGGAGATTCCACCACCTCCCTAGGTAACGCATTCCAGTGTTTCACCACCCTCCTAGTGAAAAAGTTTTTCCTAATATCCAACCTAAACCTCCCCCACTACAACTTGAGACCATTACTCCTCGTTCTGTCATCAGCTACCACTGAGAACAGTCTAGATCCAACCTCTTTGGAACCCCCTTTCAAGCAGACTAAACAATCCCAGTTCCCTCAGCCTCTCCTCATAAGTCATGTGTTCCAGTCCCCTAATAATTTTTGTTGCCCTCCGCTGGACGTTTTCCAATTTTTCCACATCCTTCTTGTAGTGTGGGGTCCAAAACTGGACACAGTACTCCAGATGAGGCCTCACCAATGTCGAATAGAGGGGAATGATCACGTCCCTCAATTTGCTGGCAGTGCCCCTACTTATACATCCCAAAATGCCATTGGCCTTCTTGGCAACAAGGGCACACTGTTGACTCATATCCAGCTTCTCGTCCATTGTAACCCCTAGGTCATTTTCTGCAGAACTCCTGCCTAGCCATTTGGTCCCTAGTCTGTAGCGGAGCATGGGATTCTTCCATCCTAAGTGCAGGACTCTGCACTTGTCCTTGTTGAACCTCATTAGATTTCTTTTGGCCCAATCCTCTAATTTCTCCAGGGCCCTGTGTATCGCATCCCTACCCTCCAGCGTATCTACCTCTCCTCCCAGTTTAGTGTCATCTGCAAACTTGCAGAGGGTGCAATCCACACCATCCTCCAGATCATTTATGAAGATATTGAACAAAACCGGCCCGAGGACTGACCCTTGGGGCACTCCGCTTGATACCGGCTGCCAACTAGACATGAAGCCATTGATCACTACCCATTGAGCCCGACAATCTACCAGCTTTCTATCCACCTTATAGTCCATTCATCCAGCCCATACTTCTTTAACTTGCTGGCAAGAATACTGTGGGAGACCATGTCAAAAGCTTTGCTAAAGTCAAGGGTTGGAAGGGACCTCAGGAGGTCATCTAGTCCAACCCCCTGCTCAAAGCAGGACCAATCCCCAATTAAATCACCCCAGCCAGGGCTTTGTCAAGCCTGACCTTAAAAACTTCTAGGGAGGGAGATTCCACCACCTCCCTAGGTAACGCATTCCAGTGTTTCACCACCCTCCTAGTGAAAACGTTTTTCCTAATATCCAACCTAAACCTCCGCCACTGCAACTTGAGACCATTACTCCTTGTCCTGTCCTCTTCTACCACTGAGAATAGTCTAGAACCATTCTCTTTGGAACCACCTCTCAGGTAGTTGAAAGCAGCTATCAAATCCCCCCTCATTCTTCTCTTCTGCAGACTAAACAATCCCAGTTCCCTCAGCCTCTCCTCATAAGTCATGTGTTCCAGACCCCTAATCATTTTTGTTGCCCTTCGCTGGACTCTCTCCAATTTTTCCACATCCTTCTTCTAGTGTGGGGCCCAAAACTGCACACAGTACTCCAGATGAGGCCTCACCAATGTCGAAAAGAGGGGAACGATCACGTCCCTCGATCTGCTGGCTATGCCCCTACTTATACATCCCAAAATGCCATTGGCCTTCTTGGCAACAAGGGCACACTGTTGACTCATATCCAGCTTCTCATCCACTGTCACCCCTAGGTCCTTTTCTGCAGAACTGCTGCCGAGCCATTCGGTCCCTAGTCTGTAGCGGTGCATGGGATTCTTCCATCCTAATTGCAAGACTCTGCCCTTGTCCTTGTTAAACCTCATCAGATTTATTTTGGCCCAATCCTCCAATTTGTCTAGGTCCCTCTGTATCCTATCCCTACCCTCCAGCGTATCTACCTCTCCTCCCAGTTTAGTGTCATCTGCAAACTTGCTGAGAGTGCAATCCATCCCATCCTCCAGATCATTTATGAAGATATTGAACAAAACCGGCCCGAGGACCGACCCTTGGGGCACTCCAGTTGATACCGGCTGCCAACTGGACATGGAGCCATTGATCACTACTTGTTGAGCCCGACAATCTAGCCAACTTTCTACCCACCTTATAGTCCATTCATCCAGCCCATATTTCTTTAACTTGCTGGCAAGAATACTGTGGGAGACCATGTCAAAAGCTTTGCTAAAGTCAAGGGTTGGAAGGGACCTCAGGAGGTCATCTAGTGTCAAATGCTTTGTCATGCTCAGACCGTGTCATGCTCAGACCATGTCAAAAGCTTTGCTAAAGTCAAGGAATAACACATCCACCGCTTTCCCCTCATCCACAGAGCCAATTATCTCGTCATAGAAGGCAATTAGCTTAGTCAGGCATGATTTGCCCTTGGTGAATCCATGCTGACTGTTCCTGATCACTTTCCTCTCCTCTAAGTGCTTCAGAATTAATTCCTTGAGGACCTGATCCATGATTTTTCCAGGGACTGAGGTGAGGCTGACTGGCCTGTAGTTCCCAGGATCCTCCTTCTTCCCTTTTTTAAAGATGGGCACTACATTAGCCTTTTTCCAGTCATCCGGGACTTCCCCAGATCGCCATGAGTTTTCAAAGATAATGGCCAATGGCTCTGCAATCACATCCGCCAACTCCTTTAGCACTCTCGGATGCAGCGCATCCGGCCCCATGGACTTGTGCTCGTCCAGCTTTTCTAAATAGTCCCGAACCACTTCTTTCTGCACAGAGGGCTGGTCACCTCCTCCGCATGCTGTGCTGCCCAGTGCAGCCTTCCTCATTCAGGAAGGGGCCCACACTTTCCTTGACTTTCTTCTCGTTGCTAACATACCTGAAGAAACCCTTCTTGTTACTCTTAACATCTCTTGCTAGCTGCAACTCCAGGTGTGATTTGGCCTTCCTGATTTCACTCCTGCATCCCCGAGCAATATTTTTATACTGTTCCCTGGTCATTTGTCCAGTCATATGATTTCAAATTAAAACACCAGAGCAGAAATCTTTCTTTGATGTATAATTGCAGTGGAACAACCCATTGTTATGGAAATAATTTCAAAGTGTGAAGCACCATCTACTGAAACATCAGAGAGCTAGAAGTGCTAAAACGTATTAAAATGTTATTTCACTGAATACCTTTTGTAAGCTGCTGGCTGCTCGTATTGAAGTTATTGGCAAAAACTTCCATTCACTTCTGGGGAAGCAGGAGTTGGCCATAAGAGATGCACTCAGAAATTTAGATTACATCTTATTGAACAATGGTTAGTAATAAACAAAGTATAGAAGAGGAACATTGTGGGTAAAAGATTTTTTGAGTATCCAAACTAAATCCTTGAAGCAACAAGTTGTTAAAAATGTTTTGATTTCCAAGTTAGTACTAAAGGAAATGAGAGTTTTAGGTCTTCAAATCCAATTCTTCTCTTTCATGTAGATCTTCCAATTTGGATACACGTGTACTGGGAAAATGTTAAGCTTTGCAAAGCTATTGTCTGGACTGTTAAAGCGTTTAGAGACAAGTTGTTTCAAGAGGTCACTAAGTTTGTATTTCCTTTTCTTCACACTGAACATTTTATATGAAGCCCCTTTCCTCATAGCGCTTCATTTAAACACTGGATTTTCACCAACTAAAGGTGCGTAATAGAACTGTTGATTTATTCAACTCCTTTGTAATAACAACAGAATTGTGAATCTGAAACTACCTCATTGCTGTTTGTTTGTACAAAAGGTTTTTTATCTGTACTGATACCAGAAACAGTCCTAGAATTATTTCTGCTCTCCTGCTATTCCTGATAGTGTTAATGGGATGATCCCAGAGATTCTGAACAAAAAAATATAAAACATGCCTTATAAGGTTCTGTAAATTTATAAGAAAGCAGGATATTTCACCTTTGTAATGTCGGAATTAAATCACTGTATCACTCTGATTCCTGACCAAAGGTGTCAAAAACTGACAGTAACTAACATGGCAGCAAGTAATACTATCAATAGACATGATTTAAAAACAACATTCAGTGTTTGATGGAGTAGTTATGCAGAGTACATCTTTCAAATAAACAAATTATATTGTTTTAATAGAGTTTAAGTAATGATAAGGTTCACTGAAAAACCCCATCAGAAGTCTAGGGATTGCTGTTTTCATGTTGTCCTCAATACATGGTTCTTCGGTAGATTTTTTTTAAAAAACAGTACTTTTGTGGTTTGGTTCAGCTGGTCAATCATCAGAACCGCATGGAGTTCATTTAAGGGTATTGACATACTTCTGCTATGACTTTATACGTAGCAATATTGTGGATGAGTCTCAAAAGTTAATATTTATGGCTATACATAAAAACTAACAATAGAGACAAAACAAACAAAACCCAGTAACAACTACTAGTACTTGATTGTAGGATTTTGCTTAGAACTGGTTACTTCAGCTTACTCATTTTAGTAGGTGTCACAGGCTATAATTGATATCAGGTTTTAAAATGAAATTTTTGGGAACTGTCATAAAAACACTGGCTGTACTGTATCCACTCTAATAACTGGTTCTTAAAAGAATTAATTTTGTGTTTGGTGGCTCACATTTGCAACTGTGTTAGGATTGTTCTCTGGTAGGAATTTACAATAGCAAATGGTTCCTTCTCTTTGTGAACAAATTGTTCTTTTGTTGTGTTCTGTTTTTCTTACCGGATTTAATTTTTAATCTGAAATATTTGTATGCTTTCTAAAGCAATTATGAATATGTACTTCAGGCTTTTATTGACACTTTTTAAGCAGAAGTGCTCAGTTCAGATTTCACTGAAGATTTGATGTTCTCTTTAAGTATTTGAAATCTTTTATTTTTTACCCTTTGTACACATTCTATTTCTTAATCTAAAATCATAGGCAGGCATCAAAGAATTGCTTTTAATTATATGATATATAGCCTTTCAGCAATTGTATGTGATCACTGACATAAGTGTGACTTTTTATTCATGCTATATTAACAATAGAATAAACAATAGATATTATTTTAATTAGCGATATTGCATTTTTCTTTTGCCCAACATTACAATACATACCAATAACATATCAAATCATAGATACAATATGAAATGGAAAAGAACAGAAATCAATATCACAAGTTTGTAAAATTAGTTAAGAAAGGAGGAGGAAAAGAGGAAGACATGTAGATTGAAGACCATGTGACTGTTTTAGAGAAAAGAATCCCTTGTAATGTTCCTTAGAGCTGAATGAATTTAGCAAGGATTTTCTAGACGAGGACATATCTTTCAGAAGCAATTTTTCAAACTTGGTTAAGTCACTGAAAGTTATTAAAGAAATCGCTTTACAATTGGCTACTTCATTTTGGGCAGTGGTTTTAAAAACATCTATCAGTGTCTTTACAGCTATAGCTATATCTACATAAAGGGCACTAACTTTTCCAATAAAGGGTGCAAACACATCTCTGTTAAATTGTACATGAAGCAACATACTTGTGACCAAAGCCTCAACTTAGTAGATGTCGAAACTACACTATGAATAATAGAAAGGCACGTAAGACATGGCACAGGTGCTTGACCAAACTCTTCTGTCCTGGTTCAAGTTATGTTGTCTGAATGTCAGAGAGAATTTTACTGCAACCCCTCTGGGGATACCTTGTTCAAGTTTGGTCTGTTAAGGAATTTTATAGTTTTGTAGTGAAAGAGTAAAATTCAGTTAGTCTCCCATCTGTGACAACCTTTCATCCTCCCAGGTCCCCTTCTTTTCCCTTTTCTTTTTCTTTTCCTCTGTTCAATGTAAAGAAGGGCGAGTTCAGTACACTGAGGGATAGGCAGGGATGAGCAGTTACATGTGGTTTTACAATCAAGAAAGTTTCAAGATTTTTAGTTGAAGAAATTGAATTTAAAATGGCTCCAGGACTTTCATATTTATCTGGCTGACTATGGCTGCCCCGTTCGTACATGGTACAGTTTCTCTGTCTCAGAATTATATTTGATGTGGACATTATGCAATAGTTATGACTAATATTTTTTTCCCCACAAAAAGTGAATCACAGAAACCAGATGGCTCAGGGAACTGGGAATGGGGTACAAAGCCTTTCATTTCTTTTCACTGAATCCAATCCAATCCAGGGTAGCAGTGACCTAAGTAATCTGACAGCACTTCATGTTCCCAGTCTTTTTCCAGACTGAGATCCACTTCAGTAAAATCAGCATTGAATGGGCCATAGAGACAGTATTACCCTCCAGCCTCCGTTAGTTAGTCGTATCTCCAGGCCAAGGCTGAGGTACAGTGGCAGCGTGCTCCTGAGTCGGGATGGGGAGTAGCATGCAGTGCTGTTGTACTGCTTTTTTTTTTTCTTTTTCTTTTTTTTTTGTTCAGATGAATAGAGGACTGCAGGCTGCCTTGTTTTCAGTCCAGCACTTTTCACCAAGTTCATTTCAATATAAGCAGGAGAGATTTAGTCATTTTGATGATTCACTTTTACCCCTTTGTTGGGTTAACAAGATTTGATTTATATTTAATCCAGGATAGGCACACCGCTGCTGTTAGCAATGTAGGGAGTTGTACTCTGTGAAATAAAGATATGACATCAAGAAAAGGATGTAATACTAACTGTTCTATATGTTAAAAGAACAGGAAGACTTGTGGCACCTTAGAGACTAACCAATTTATTTGAGCATAAGCTTTTGTGAGCTACAGCTCACTTCATCGGATGCATTCGATGAAGTGAGCTGTAGCTCACGAAAGCTTATATTCAAATAAATTGGTTAGTCTCTAAGGTGCCACAAGTCCTCCTTTTCTTTTTGCGAATACAGACTAACACGGCTGCTACTCTGAAACCTGTTTTATATGTTGTATGGAACATATTTTAAAATGTACTTCCTTGGGCCCTGATTCAGGAAAGCATCCCTGTTCATGACACCACTTAAGTACATGCTTAAATCCCATTGAAGTCAATGGGACATAATCCTATGCATAAATGTTCAGAACAGGAATGGACTAATACATGTACTTATATATTTTCCTGAGTTGGCCCTAAATGAGGAAGAGGGGAAGATGAAAATTTGACAAGACGCAGAGTGTCAGAGTTGTGAAGAAGGGCAAAATTTTAAAAAACATTTTTAAATGCATGTCATGGTCATAACACACTTTACATGTGCATCTGTTTTTATGGAATTTATATAAGATTGAACTCTAAATAAATATATTAATAAAAGAAAGAGACCTCTGAGATCTAGAAAGCAGATGTAAGTAGGGTAAGGGACACACAATGAATGATGGAAAAGAATGCTTTGATTTGTGTATTTTACTTCCTCTCCCCACAAATGTACAAGAATTAAATCAGTGATTCCGTCTTGCGGTCCTCATGACACAAAGTAACCACGTAAGCCTCAATCTTATGATTTATGATGCTACCTGAATTCCTTGATGAATGTGCAGTTGGGGCACATCATTTCTTTTTATGTGAGGTTGCTATATGTGCTGTGCTGCAATAACTCCTTTTTATTTAGTGTCAGGTAAATGTAGCTTTACATAACTCCTGGCTCTAAAATTGGTTAGCCAGAAACTATTATGGAGAGAAAGACAAGCTTTACTTCTTTATAAGCTGTATTAAAATCCTTCCAGTGTTTACTTAAACAGTGTCAAAATGATGCTTGTATTCTTTATTTCATCTAAGGATGTGTTGTATGCCATACAAAATCTTAGTAAATAGGAAGAATAATGTTACTGGACTCTCCTCAGTGGAATGAAACCTAAATTTCAGTGCATGCGTTTGTGAAAGAACAATTACAGCTGCAATATTAGTAAAATGATCTGTGTGGGATGATTATCTGGGTTGGTTCTAAATGTTACAACAGTATTCTCCTCAAAGTTACCTGTTTTCATCAAAGTCTCCTCTTCTATCACCATAGTAGAATTCTGGGAACCATTTTTGTGTTGCTGGCTGTTTTTACAAACTCTCAGCTAACTGATGGAATTTTTATCATTTCCATACTGATGACTTGGAATTTTAAACTTATCATATTGCATGGTGTGGGCTGTGTTGCACAGCATATGCTAGGAGCCCAGAGTGATTGTAGTACATATATTCAGTATCACCCAATGTGTGGTTGTATTCAGAAAAGTGACAGTATAGAAATGGCACCTTCTTAGTCATCAGCTCAACTCCCCTGGAACACATTCTGTTCTCAGTTACACCAGTGTAAATTCTGAGTAATTGTACTGAAGTCATTGGAGTTGCTCAGCATTTATAGCAATGTAACAGAGAGCAGAATTTGGTCCCCTGCATGTATTCTGTCTCATAGCTCTCTCTGCTTTTGTGCTTAATGTAATTTTTTCCTCTTTTTCTTTCTGTTAGTACTGTAGAAACAATGCAGTTAGAGAAAGTGAGCTGGATTGTATTCCTTCTTTTGCATCCGCAGAACCATTACTTAATTTCCAGTCACGCAGGAGGTCAGTTAACCCTGCAGTTACATGCAGTAGCAACAATGAGATTCATAGCTGCCATTACGGGTATTATTTGACCTGTAGAGCCTTTATTACACGTGATAGTACATGAGAAGGAAAGAACCCAGCTTGACTTTCAATTCCCAGATTTAAAACTTGCAGGACTGGCAGGTATAAAAGAATCTTTTTAATTGTAAATTGAGGATATTTGAGTTGCTGAGACATTAAACCTGGTGACCAAGTAACTTTTCAGATTACACTCGGACGTCAGTGGATTTGTGAGAGTTCCATTCAGTTGTAATTTTCATAATAATTCCACTTTGAATATTGTATAACTTTATCCAATAATTTCTGCATATATTAACTATTTTCCTAGATTTGTTTCTAGTGGCTAGCAAGAATTTTTGTTTAAAACCTCAGCATTGAAAGTGTTTTTATAAATTGTATTTCATTACACACAAACATCCTAAAGCCTAATGCCTTTCACAGTGCTCGCAGCTCAAATTTGTTGCTAAAATCACGTTGCTGTAAAAGTCAATGTTTCCTTACAGTATCAGCTCAGGCAATATCTTGGCCAAAGAAAAAAATACATTTTTGCTTCTTTCTTTTAACTCTCTTATACTTAGCGCTTGCAAGGCTAAGAAGCGACATGATCAATTTCCTTCTTAAGCTGTGTAGTCAGATAACTCATATTTAAAACTGAATTTCCTAGAGCAGAAGATACTGAGTGCCACTGATATTTTGAAGTTGAAGTTTCTGTTCAAAGGAAGCATTTTAATTATTTAACAATTCAAAATGCCTTAAAACTTAGCAGGCTCTGTTTTCCTCTCTATGATCTTAGCCTTTCTATAGTTGTTGAATCCAGGTTCATTTGTTCCTCATAAAAGATTAATTTTAGAGAGGGGCTGGGAAAAAAGCCAGTGTTTAGACAACCAAGAACTGTGCTTCAGTGCTTGCACACTTTAAAGTAAGACTTTGCAGTTTGTTGTAGCTTTTGAACAAGCCCATCTCCTTTGTGAAGAATGCAGATCATTTTTTTTCTGGCATGCACAAAATAAAGGGTAACTTAATATGAGTCCGACACAGTGTGTCATTTAGTTAAGTGCTTCCATCTGTTGCCTGCTGTTTCCCTTACTCTTGACCTCTCTTTCTTTCTTCCCCCTCCTTCTCCTTAGCCCCCCTGAGGAAGGCAAAGTTTGTTGAGAGCCCTCGAATCCCAGAGTCTGAGCTTGGCTCACCAACGCTCACTTCAGCACAGAAACTGGACGTTGATGCATACTGCCCTGGTAAGCATGCATGCAAAGCCTTTAGGACGGGCCCTTCCAGCACAGCACAGTTTCATATGCATTGTGCCCCCTTTTTCTAAATATTTGTTTGGCCCTTCCCCCAACCTAGGTTTATGGACTGACCCACTTGGCTGGGTGGCAGTCTCTAATTGATATCTGTACTTTATTTGTCACTTGTGGTTGTGTGTTCATGCGACACATTCCCCCCTAAAGTATGAAGAAGTTACTACAGAGTTGATTTTAAGTGAATAAAAGCTGATCAAACAGGCATACTCTCTTAAGGCTGATTTTTGTTACTGACATATCTTCAGAAATACTGGAATAAAACACATACTTCTGGTGTATTCCATCATTAAATCATTTCATACATAAGCATAAATTCTTGTATATTTGCTATTAAGAACATCACATTTATTTCAGAGGAAGCCATTAATTTATGTACCCTGCAGAATTTAGGAACTCTCAAAATGTATGCATCTTGTTAGAGGCCTCTGTCGTAATCTGGTTAAAAACATAGTTGGAACTGAAGTATTTTATTTCCCTGAATTAACCTTATATTTTTCCGACTTTTTGGTCAGTTTATTTGGTAAATATTTTCAAGCACTCACAGGCTGCACACAGATGTGTGAATGCCATTACATTTTTATATAGCTGCATCTTGCTGAGAACTCAGTATCTTTTCCCAGATTCTTCTGAACTTGGACTAGTTGCTTGGCAACCTCATTAAGGTTGAGAAGATAGTTTATGGAGCTGTGTCAGAGATGTTACAGTTACAGTCGGCTGCAGATCAGGGCTTAAAGGAGCAGGAAATGTTCGTTTTCAGATCTTTGCTGAATTCTGTAATTTCCTCTTCTGGATGATGAGCTACAGGATCACATGATCAGCATATTCCTATGACAGAGTAAAATGGTACCAATTGCTTCCAAATATTCTGTGGCCATGTGGAATCTTGCCTTTAGAATCATGTCCAGGTAGAGAATGTGCCAGTACTTGAGTCAGTGTCAAAGGACAATATCACTTTTGTCAGAGATGTGTTTAAAGAAAATGAATGATTTGGAGAAAAGCTATATTGCACAGATATTCAGAGAGAACAGCTTTCTTTAATGCAATATGTTTGAAACAGAATAAAATTCTTACGGGAAAGTTGTTGATACTGGATCACTATGCTCAGAGAGTGCTTTCTTTGAGATCATATTTACTGTGAAAAGTGATCATTCTTTCTAAATGTATCAGTCAGTATTACAAACAGAATTTTACTGATATAACTTTTGCCCTTTCTATGTAATTAAAAACCTTCTACTGTGATGATCACAATTGGAAAAAAATACTATCATGGCTGTGTATTTATAAAGAACTGTAATTGAACTGCATAGTTTGCTTAAAAGGAATTAAGAACTACTCTCTCAAATTTAATATGACACAACTTTTGGAGGATGCAGACGCTTAAAGGCCTAGCAGGAGACAGTCAAGAAGCGCTGCTTTGACAGAGGAGTCTTGAATTTTGCCCTCTGTTTTGCTTCTATAGCTTGTTGATAGTGCGGATGAACATGTTAAAAATGTGTGAGGACTCTCAGCACCTCAACAACCGTAAAGTGTACTTAACAAAAAAACAAAACAAAAAAGGCATGCCTCTGTGGATGTCAATGAGAAGCACTGGATTGAAGTAAAGACAGAGCCAGTAGATTATGGGAGGCCCAGAGGACATTTTTTGTGTGTAGATCCACATGTCAAGATATCTGTCGGGGGCGCCTGACCCCCTGCTGCCTGGTTGCACATTTGGCATCCAGCAGCTCTTTTAGCAGGAGAACTGCAGTTTATTGGATCCCAGAGACTGCAGAGTCTGAATGGCTATGCAGACTTGAAATGTGTAGTTATTTATTTGTTTGCAATCAATATGAGAAGTTCTACTGAGTAGGACTAGAACAATCTATTGAGGAAGAACTTCTGAAACTGAGGCAGCCATTTGCACAGAAAAGGGAATTTGTATAGTGTGCGATTCGCTGTTTTCTTCCTCCTTCCCCCCTCATGCCTTGGAACATTAAAATGAGGTATGTACATGCAATCAATACTTCGTGGGTATTTACTCTTTTCTTTTGTGGTAGAATTGGGTTATGCTTTAACTATCTGGATCCAGAGTCCCTGCTGTGAAAACAGTGGTAACCTGAAGGCTGGAGCTCTTGCTTTCTACTAATAAATTTTTAAAAACCCTTATTCCTCTGTGAGTTTCTGCTTGATAGCATATAACCCTTGCTTACATGGAGGTGTTGTAACTAGCCCACTTTATTAAATGCCTAATAAATACTGTTGGGGGCACTGAAAAGGCTTCTAAAGCATTTGACTGTAAACGTTCTGATTCTGTTCTGTCCTGTGCTCTAGTGAAATTGCTGGGAGTGCAGGAATTCATGGTAGAAAATCTCAAGTACAGACTGTTAGAAAATATCTGTATTAAAGTAGATATTAGTTTGCAGTTAGGAACATAAAATGCACAGAACTCGTATTGCCATCTAGGTATGCATATGTGATAACAGGGTGGATTGGTGTGTTTTATTTTGTCTGTTAGATTTATACAAAGGAAAAAGAGCACCAATTTCTTCATTCTCGGTGCCCTTGATAGAACTTAAAATATCTAAAATCTAATCACTATGACTTAACTTTGGCAATTGACAGGCAAATGAAATATTGAAACACCCCCCCTTTTCTGCCACTAACCATCTCAAAATTCTCCACCTTCACAAATGCTAGGGGGAAAAGTTGAGCTTTGAAACAGGCCCTAAAGATCATAAAATTTGGACTTCTTTAAATAGGGCTGAGAAACACCAAAAGCTGAAATGTCCTCACAGAGAACACCTTGCCAGCAGCTCACCCTCTATTATACTACAAGTGCTTCAGCTCAAGCTTTGTCAGCGCAGAGTGGTTGTCCCACAGGTATGAAGGTCAACAGGCATGTAGAGATTTAGAAATCAAAAACACCTTTTTAAATTTCACCTGAAAACTAATAGTCTGCAACTAGTGCAGATCCTGGAATACCGGTATAATAGACTCACTGCATGATACTCCCATATGAGAAACAGACACCTGAACCCTGCACCAAGTTCAGTTTCAGTTGGTTATAAGATGTTGCTGTACATCAAGCAATGTAATCTTGAGCTGACAAAGGTATGGAAGACTGTTACAATATCTGCAGTTATAAGAAACAGTCACAGCCTCCTGATGGTGCATAAATGATAAAAAAACATCCTGAATATGGCTGAAACCTGATCTTCCAACTAGGTTCCATATAGTTCAAACCTGTACAACAAGAGATGGACACACACCTCAAGTTAAGGGACAGGTGTTATCCACATGCCTTTGTCAACCAGGATCACCTCAGTTCTTCTGTGGACTGAGCTTCAACTAGCTAAACCTCATCCTGCCCCCATCCCAGGCAGACACTGGGTAAGGTTAGTGTTGGGTATTTTATTCCTCCTTATTAGTTCTGCCCCTCACAAAACCACAAGAGGATCCTTGGACCTGTAAGTCAGTGTTTTGGGCCCTTTAAGGCTAGCTTATGGCTCAGTTCAACTCTGACTCTGTTGAAGCAGCAAGGCATTCTGGGCTTGCATTTCTGGGGAAGCTGAGATTAAAGGCTGTAGCAAGGAATACTGGGAAAGAAGGCAGATGAGGTCACTACTCATAACAGAGAGAGATCAGGAAGGGGGCAGGACCTTCATTGATTCTGGAAAAGGCTTGGCTAGGGTAGAGGGTCCAGGAGAAAAACCTTGGGAAGGAGTTGATGGCTGGAGAAAGAGCTTTCTAAAACTCATAAGAGGAAGGGTAAGGAGCTCTGGAGAGGTGGAAGTCTACACAAAGACAGACAGGGCTGGGAGCTGGTCATAGAGAGACCTGACCCTGACATACAAGCATGAGAGGGGTTGGAGTGTACTCTGGGCAGCAGAAGTCCATAGGCAGTTTGGAGACTGTTGTGAGTCTTGCCCAACATCATATGGGACTTTTCTATCATAGTGCATATACACAAGAATACCAAATTAAGGTTGCCGTGGCAACCTTAATTTTGGCATGTCCTCACTTTTGAGATCTGAACTTTGCAATCTGAATGCAGTTTAAACAAAATAAAACAGTTTTGTATTAATATGCCTAAAAAGACCAAACTTGGTGCATCATCTCGAGGATGGTTAGAATATATAGAGAAAATGATTGATCCTAGCCTGACTTATACGGGGTGGTACAGAAAGGTACATTAAAGAGAGAGATCGGTCCCCATAAGAATACAAGCAGTTTTTATGCACAAAATATTTTCAAAGGAATTTGAAATCATTTCTTTAATATTTGACCTGTTTAAACCCTCTTCTAAAATGCCTGTGTTCTCTGAAGGACTTTATCAAGTACTGTCAAAACATAGGTATCCTTGAAGTGTAAAGTTAAAGAAAAGAAGAAAAAAATACAAGGATAAAGATACATTTGAGTAGGGGTAGCAATAATTTGTAATGCCATCTGTGATGGGTAGTCTAATTAGTAATACACTTAAAGGCCATTTAATACAGTAAATAGTGATGAGAGGAGAACATTACCTACTCTGCATGTAGAAATAGTCATCTTGGTTTGTGGTGCCTCGGGATGGAATTTTGCTCAGTGCTAAAATGTTTATTTTTAAATGTCAGGCATGTTTCAGCACACTACTAGGAGGTGTCAGAGGAACAGCCGTGTTAGTCTGTATTCGCAAAAAGAAAAGGAGTACTTGTGGCACCTTAGAGACTAACCAATTTATTTGAGCATGAGCTTTCGTGAGCTACAGCTCATGCTCAAATAAATTGGTTAGTCTCTAAGGTGCCACAAGTACTCCTTTTCTTTTTACTAGGAGGTGGTTTCCTGAGTAACTGTTGTCCTGTGGTTTGCCTTTTGTGCTTGTATCATGCAGTATTTCTTTTGATATGTTACATTATGGATCATTGTAGAATGTTACATTTTAGGGAGGAGCAAGGGGAGAGAAAGGGATTCCTGAGAGAATATATATATTTCTTATATACATATATATATGTATATTTCTGTTAGTAGGGGAGGAATTGGGGCTATTGAAGCAAAAATGTTCACTCTCTATTTAAATATTTTTTATAATCTGAGCATTCTGTCCAATATGCTTACGTTCTTCTGCAAAATGAAGAATATGAATTAAATTCTTTAAGAAGTAGCAAACAAAAGTGAGAGCAGAATTTGGTCCAGTTGTATAAAGTGTTATCACAATATTTCAAAATGATCCAATCAGAGATGACAATGAATAAGTTGTTTAGAATTTTTGGACAGCAAATATTCCTCCGAGCTGTAGTGCCAGATTTCATTTTGTAATTGTGATAGCTATTAATTTTGAGCTCTATCTTGCCCTGTTTTGTTTTGGAGTGCATTTTTTGGAAAAAGAGGATTCAACTTTACCTTCTTGCCAGTACCTCCATGGGCAGGATACACTTAGTGCTGTCATGAAGGAGTGTAACCAGTCCTCCACCTCCCTGGATTCTATATGGTGCACTCGCCATTTGATAGATGGGTTTATGTTCTAATCTCGGTCAAAGCAGCAGTGAACCAGAAAGTGTGTTGCCTTAACCTTCCTAAGCCATCCTGAGTTGCACTGGCAGGATCACGAAGTGCACAGCCAGCATTTTTCCTCTTCCCCGCCTTGCATGGCCATCGCATGGAAGAGCAAGATTTTATCTTTAGGCCTCTGTTGTTCAACTGTTAATTATTTTGGTATTGACTTTGGCATTTGTGATTTAATATCTAATGATAGCCAATAGTGTCTCCCTAATGCTGACATTGAGAAGTAGCTTTGTTTATATGATGTGTGGTGTACTATTCACTTTGTTCCACCTGGTGTTTTATTCTAAGGACTTTAGACTCTAGATTACTTTTTGTTTTCAACTTTGCATCTAAAACATGCCCACATTTTTATTTATAAATGCTCAGGAAACCTATTAGACATGTCTGAGATGGATAGTGCTTTCAAGTAATTGCCTTTTGTGTTAGATCAGTGTTTTCAGTTGCATTTTGCCTGATTTATTACCTTGTCATTGCATTTCAAAGGCTAACCATGTTACAGCATTATCTTTTAATTTGATTCAATTCTCCTTCAGAAATTTTGGGACACAAATCTTAAATGCTTGGTCAGTGGATGTTTTGCTTGCCTCACAGTAAGATCAAAGTAATCTGTTCCGATTAATAACTGAATTAGATATCATATGGGTATCTCTTCCATTAACAGTGAAAGGCAGTTCACCACCTCCGTTTTGTTTATGTTTAACCATGCATTTTTCTTCTCTTTGATTTAAAGAAACATGAGGACTGAGATTTCTGCATGCTCTACCTCTTAATTTTCAATATATAAAGTCCATATAATTCTTCATATCTGGATCATGGTTTAGGTTTTCAAAAGAAACTCTGCTCTTTTTCTTTAAAAATAAAATAAATGCAAGCAACGCAGCTCTCTCAAGAAACCCTACAATAGACCAATATGTGCATCATGTGATGAAAGAAAATAACTTTAGTGAAGAAATAGGTTTCTGGCCTGCCTTTGTGAAGTAGTGGTATAAACAGGGAGTGAAAAGAAAAATACTTTAAACATTTCAAAATTATTGTGGTTTTGTCTTGTGCCTTAATGATGGAATCTCTGCCACTACCTGCAACTGGAGAACTAAACTTATTCAAGAATAGTAGAAAATGGGAAAAGACAAAATTTAGTGCTGCCAAAGGATTTGACTGTTTGACCTTTTGGTTGTCCCCGTGTTACCTAATTTACTGACTTGGAGGGAATGTGACATCAGAGTGATCTGCCCTAATTGCAAAAAGAAGTTACGGCAATGTAGTGTGTTGGTTCCCCTGGAAACCTTTGCCACTTTTGAGGATTCCATTGGGAGGACAATGCTGTTTTCTTTCATTGTATCTTGAGGTAATAATAGCTAGATCAACAATTGTAGGTAATAATAGAAATAAATCCTGAAAGCTAGTGTAGAAAGCTGAAATAATTGAATGTGATAGGACTATTACCATATATTATGAGTTTCAAAATTGTGTCTCAGTTTAGACTGATCCATAGACGAGCTGCCATTTTGTAAACTTAGCCTCTAACCTGATACAACTTGAGCAGAGAGAGGACTTAGAAAGCTGCATTTATGAGTACCTGAAGTGGATAAACAACTCAGACTAGTCTGTTGAGCCTTCTTATCTAAAGGGAAAAGGCTCTGGACAAGGATTTCTGGAAATAACATTGTATGTGCAGTTTATTGTTCATGTGCTATCTTTAGCTCTATAACTTTTATACCCTGCTGTTACACAGTGTACTTATTAAATGGATTCTTAAACAGCTTCAAATAATTCTAGTGTTCTTCCAGCTTCATCTTATGATCTAATAATAGCCAATGCTCTGTGTAACTTGGGACTCGGTGTCACCAACATAACTCTAAAGAAGCTATTTTCTTTATACATACAGATTCAGAACCATTTTAAATAACTAAAAATGTATCATGGCTTAGACGTTCTTAGAAGCCTACACCGGAATGATATGTGTAAGCTCTTTTAGCAACAGAATTTCCTGCAACATTACACCCTTACCTGCCATTCTGGATAGATTCCAGACAACTCAGCAACAGTGTTCTGCTTCAACAAGTAGGGATGTTTGTTCCCAGTACCTGTCTTGGAAAGTGGCAGTCTTCTGAGACTGGTGTTTGGCTGACTGGATATTTCCTGTGGCCTTCTAACTTGCCACTAAACATGTATGTAGACAGACAAATTGTTACAGCGCTAGTGGTTTTTGAAGCTGTCCATGGTAGACCTGTCTTCTCTGCCACAAGCAGCAGTGGAAACTCACCTTGTTTTTGCTTCACAGCAGAGTTGAATAGGGAACTCAGTAACAAATCTGATTTTGTTGGTTTGGAGCGGACATCTGTATCTCTTTTCACTCTTCTTTTCATTGGTGATAAGAATGACTCTGGCCTTGCCTTGTCCAATCTTTCTGATCACTCCACGTTGGGCCAGGCAATGCTGGTATACAGATCTCCAGGATCTTCTATTATTTGTAGATTTATTAAAAAAAAATAAAAATGGGGCATCTAAATGCCTTTAGTGTAACTTATAAAAACAGAATTAGATCAGCTTCAGAACAACAAAATTTCCCTGTCCCTCAACACCTGGTTTCTCTCAAAGACCTATCTTCACAGCAGCCTTTGTAATTTGATATCCGGTGCAGTGTGCTCTCAAGGGACCGTGGCTATTTCATTCAAAGGGTGAAAGCTTGTTCCAGAGCGAGGGCTCCTTACACAGAATGCTCTAATTCCAGCCCCCTCTCTTAAATTGAGAGGAGCCAACTTGAATGCCTCTGCCAATATGGCCTGAGGGAGAGAAGTGGCCTCTAAAGCAGCAAGGTCCCAGCTAATTTAGGTCTTTGTAGATCAAAGTCAGCACCTTAAATTGCCACCTCAATCTGGACGGGGCATGGTTTTTGAAAGGTCTGGAGCATCTCTACCCGCACTTCTGGGATCCCGTCCCCCAACCTGGGACCTGAATCTCGTGCTGTCGAGGCTCATGGGGCCTCCGTTTGAGGCTCTGGCTTCCTGCTCTCTCCTGCTTCTCTCCTGGAAGGTTTCGTTCCTGGTTGCGAAGTTGGTCCACTGGGTATCCGAGAACAGGGCGCTTACTTCGGAGCTGCCCTATACAGTCTTCTACCAGGATAAGGTCCAGCTGCGACCGCACCCCGCGTTTCTGCCCAAGGTCGTTTCCCAGTTTCATACTTCAGTTCATGCTTACCCGTCTTCTTTCCAAAGCCTCATGTGACATATGAGGAGCACAGGCTACACACCCTGGACGTCAGGAGGACGTTGGCCTTCTACGTAGATAGAACAAAGCCGTTCTGTAAGTCAACACAGTTCTTCGTTGTGGTGGCAGACAGAATGAAAGGTGGCCCAGTGTCTGCTCAGAGGATTTCGTCCAGGATCACGGCCTGCATCTGCTACTGCTATGAGCTGGTGAAGGCCTCCACCAGCAGTTGTGACAGCACACTCGACTAGGGCACAAGCGTTTTCAGCGGCCTTCTTGGCACAGGTACAAATCCAAGAGATCTATAAGGCCTGGTCATCTGTCCACATATTCGCGTCTCATTATACACTTACCCAGGAAGCTCGAGACAAGCTGGCTTTGGCGGAGCAGTGCTGCAAGCTGCAATACCGTGAACTCTGAGCCCACCTCCATTGATACTGCTTGTGAGTCACCTAGAATGGAATTGACATGAGCAAGCACTTGAAGAAGAAAAAACAGTGATAATTGATACGTCTTTTGACACTTTTTAATTACTCCACTACTTCTTCTTGATTTCTCTTAGTGCCTGTTCTATCCAAATGAATTTGACACTATCTAAATTTCTTCAGCTAAATGTCTCGAATATAAATAGAATAGCTGTTACATAGTACTTTTCATAGAGAGATCTCAACGTGCTTCACCCACACTGTGTAATAATCCCCATTTTACAGGTGGGAAAACCAAGGAACAGATAGGGGATGTAACTTGGCTCAACAGCATACAATAGGTCAGGAGCCGAGGAATTGAACTGAAGTCTCTTGACTTCCAGTCTCGTGCCTTAGTCATCTAGTCACACTGCTTTCCTAATAATAAATAATAATAATAAATACTTAGCTCTTATTATAGCACTATTCATTCTTAGGTCTAAAAGACTGCTCTTGGGCAAGAGGAGACTACTCTGGTGCAACTTTCTCTTTAGTTCAGGTCTCCTATTTGCTTATTCTGAACATCAGGTGAGTGTCACTCTTAAATTTTCATTCTCCCACATACCTGTCTGTAAACCTGTCACCACTTTCAGAATATTATCCATGTGCCCACTGGATCAACACAATATACGTCTAGTATCCTTATTGTGACGGTGCGCACTCACCTCTCGTGAGCATCTTCTGTCAGCCTGATGCAAATGTACTCTCTTTGCTTGCGGTGCCCCCTGTTGGCTGTTGTCCTTGTCAGGCAGATCTTCAGTGTCTCCGACCTCTGACTAAGTCGCACAGTCCAACACATGTACGAACAAACCCCTTCTGGGGTAAAGGGTCCAACAGGGCTTGTCCCTATGCCCTTGGTAATGTCTGCAGCCCTGTCTCTGGGCTCAGTTCTCAGCACTTCCTGGGCTAGCTTTAAGTCCGTCCCTGCCTTGTTATACAGCAGTGCCCCCAGGACTTCCTCCCTAAGTCCTTCCCTTCACTTGGACTTCTAAATGAAACTTGTCCCCTTCTCAGCGCTGTGGCCACTAAGCCAATGTGCAGTAAGGGGACCCTGACCTGCCCACTATATTCTAGGTCCTGACCAAGCAACCTTATAAATAGCAGTCACTTGCTGCTTTCTATAATAGTTACTGGTGTTCCTGGGCCACTTCCTATGTAGCCCCTTCCACTTCACCCTTACCTCAGGGCTGAAGTTCTCAGTCTGTTCCCTGTTTGAAGAGGGTCTCTCCCAGGCCTCCTCCCCTGGAGCATTTCACAGCCTTTCAAGTCTTCTTCACCCTTTGGTCCCAGCCAGGAACTGATTTGCTCAGGTCCTGCAACTCCTTTTAACTTGGCCTACTGTGCTCTGATTGGCTACTTCCCTGCAGCCTCTCTAGGGAGGCCTGGAGGACCCACCTTCACTGCTCCCTTTCTGGGGAGGGGTGTAGTAGGACTTTGAGGCCTCCAGCAGGGGGCCTCAATGGACCTCGTACACCCCTTCACACTCATCCATGTCTTCCTCTTCTCCTGCTTTTAAACGTGCATCTCATTCCTCATTTAGTCCAAAGTCCAAGTCTCCAAACTTCAAAATACAGCAGCCCACACATTCTTACATGCATTAAACAAGTGGGGTGTACTGAATATCTAATTTCTGGGATGGTGAAATATCAGAAAAGTTAAATAGAAATTAGTCAAAGTTACACGTAACATATCTGATCATTTATTGCAAGAATATATTAGTAATCAAAAACAAGTTAGACTCATAACCTCACAAAGCATATGATTAATTAGATGCCACCTTCCCTATTTTGTTTTGTTAATATCTTACTTATGTCATCATAATACATGGTGGCAGATTCCTGCGGAGAGACCAACTACTTTTTATTAAGCAGCTGTCCTGAAATTTCTGTAACAAGATCCTACTAATAATTAAAGGTTATTCTCCCATTTTCTATAAAGACGTATTGGCAATTAAATCTCTTCTGAAAAAGATGATGTGTGTCTTAAAGTATGATGCAGACTTAGCACTCTGGAAATCATAAAGACCTTTGCTCTTAATGATCTTTTGCAGAACTATTGAGCTAGAAGGTTATGGCTATAATTAAGTCTAGATGGATAGATTCATCACTGCCTCTCTTAAGCAAACCTCGTTGTTAATGACAAAATACTAGTTTAAAAACACTGCAGAAGTGAGTGAGGAATGAGGCCAGCAGCTTTCTTAGGAGAAGAAAGATTGGACTTAGCTACAAGGCAGAGGTGGCCAGTATCAGAAGAGGGTTGGGAAGAGAACAGAGCTTCAGCATAATCACTCCCTCTTCCTTTAAACCACACTGAGCTACTATCAGAATTGACCATCAGAATGGAGGCGATGAAGCAGCCAAGCTTAGCCATGTTCCAGGGGAAAGGAGGCATGTGTCCTCCTACCAAGTCAGCTTTGAAGAATAGCCATTTGAAAAATAATTCCTCTGAGGCCAAATACCAGAATTTTGGCTGAATACCTGTTTGAAGCTGAATTTTGTTGCAGCCTGCTAGGAAGCATGACTATATCACCCCATCTTCAAAACCCTCCATTGCCCCCTTATTAGTTTCAGGGTTCAGTTTCAAAATTGTCCTCTTGTTCTTAAAACACTCAATGGGCTTGCAACAAATTACCACACAAATTCTTCCCTGTCTCTCTCTCTGCTTTTTTCTTTACTGTCTTCACTCATTTGGCCTCTGACCTTTTATCCATCTTCACAGTCCCATCCTGGTAATACAACAGTTCTCTCTTCTGCAGCTGTTGGTGTCTGAAACAGCTTTCCTGTATCTCTCTCTATTTTGTTGACTGTCCATCTTTGCAGATCCAGTCTGAAGACATGTATTGTATATTTTTGTGTGTGTTCCCATTGTATTCTTTTCTGTTCTTGGCAAACATTTTGCTCCCTGATGAGGAGAAGTGACAATGTGTATGGTTACCTACATAGCCATCACCTGTGCACTTCCCTGACAAGTCAGCATGGAGTTTTCAAGCAGCTGTCTCTCTCTTCCAAATACTAAGTATAGTACATTATGTCTGCTATGTGGTTGGCCTTTGCCAAATCTAGAGCTTTTTAGACTAAATCTTACTTGAAAGCAAGATTCTTTCCCAGCAATACAATTTAAGTTTTTTAACAAGACTAAGTTTCAGGGATTGTTAGTATTTTTTCCATCTTAATTCCCATTTTTTCCATTTATATTCCTTTTAAAAGTATCTGTGGACCTATATAATAAGTATTAAATTTGTGTAATCTGCAATCACCAGACAGTACAATAAAATTTCAAATTAACCTCAGGTGATTTAATCTGATTATTTTACCATATCAGATTCTGAGCTGGAGAAGACTGAGGTCATCACAAATGCTCAGCATTAGCTACCAGGATCTTGTGGGTAACATACAAAGTTAACATTCATCTCAAAGGAAGCTGCTTGGCTGACTTTGTGACAGGAAGAGAAAGGTGAAAGAGAAGTAGATGTCTAAGACAAAGGGGAGGTACAAGTAACAGTGGAAGTGAAAAAAGGTGGAAAACCAGGAAAAAGATTTTCATTGAGCTCAGGAAACATCAATGCTACGCTATGAAAAGTCTCATATCATTACATTGTGTCTCTGGTCAAAAGAAAGCATCATAATATACTGCATTCAAAGTGGGCTTTACAGTGGTAGACTTGACCCTATCAAAGGAATATTAGTGGACTTCATGCTACTATACTTCTACCTTAAGTATACTCTTGAGACTGCAGATCATATGCTGTGCACCCTTGGACCTTAAGAAAAATATTCTGGAGTCAGATTGGTTTTATTTGAATGATGTTAAGTTCTTGTGAATCGGGTTTGCATTTTGAAAAAAAATACATGAATTATGTAATTCTCTTTTGTCAGAGTGGACAGCACATCATACATGTGCAATCCTTACTTCTGTGATTATTGGTAAAAACACTCCCTTGAAATATTTAAGGGACACTACTTAGCTATAGCCTCAAATGTTGGGTCTGATTAAAAATCAGGGTGGTTGAGATGAAATATTTTCAATACTTTGACAATTAAAATTTTCTGGGGTGTTCTTACAGAAGTCTTAAATATTTCAGTATCTGGAGCATAGTTGCAGGCTTTCTTTGCACAGGAATTTGCTTCTCACACAGATCTCAGAGTCTGTTGACCTTCAGGATATGTGGTAGGGTCCGTCTGTCTACTGAGGCTTTCACCTGAGAAGGGTGATGGTTGGTGGCCAGTACAGCTTAATCCTGTCATGGGAGCTCGTTAATGTTGGCATTGTTCACTGAATTATACATTTTAAAGTTATTGAATACATGGTCAGATACTACATGATGGGCACCTTTTGTCAATCTACAGCTATATCCTTAAAGTTGTAGTAATCTAAACGGTTAATAAATGACAGCCTTCAGTAACTCTTAAAATTACCTCTGATAAGTAAATGAAATGCTATAAAAGCATGAGTTATTCACATAGTTATGGTAAAATATTGCAGTATTCTGTAGCAACTGTGTAATAATTACACAGCAGCTCCAGGGAAAACCATTGTAAGTACATGGTAAGTCACATATTTACTGCAGTTAGACACGCAGTCTATTGCCCCAGTTAAGGAAAGCATCTCTGTTCAGGAAGGGTATGCTTCAGCTTGTACTTAAAGTTCAGATAAAGTCCCAATGAATGCTGTAATGTATATGCATACCATGAAGTGTATGGCTGTGAATTTATTCATTCATGTTTGCTGAAGTGGTAGGAAGAAAGTGTTTGGGAGACATAGGCAATATTAGAAAAAAAGGAGAGACTGTAGAGAGTACCATATTGAGCAATTACAATATGTCTGCAGTGTTCCACTTCTTGAAGTATGATGCTTGTGATTAAACGAATCTGGCGTTATTGAATAAAAATCTGAACGACTTTACAACAGAGGCACTGCTTGCATCATTACACTTCAGGCTGTGTATAGACCATATTTTCGAGATTAAAAATAGAGATTTGCTGGTTTCAGGAGCTTTACTTTGTTACATTCTTGTACATCAGATGCTTTAGTGTTTTAAAATGAAATTTTGTTATAGTTCATCTAGACCAATAGACAGTTTTTGACAGTGACCTAGGCTAGATGCTTTAAAGCAGGGATTCTCAAACTGGGGGTCGGGACCCCTCAGGGGGTCGCGAGGTTCAGCCTCCACCCCAAACACCGCTTTGCCTCCAGCATTTATAATGGTGTTAAATATATTAAAGTGTTTAATTGATAAGGGGAGTCCACACTCAGAGGCTTGCTATGTGTTGGGGTGGAGGGATAGCTCAGTGGTTTGAGCATTGGCCTGCTAAACCCAGGGTTGTGAGTTCAATCCTTGAGGGGGCCATTTAGAGATCTGGGGCAAAAAAAATTGGGGATTGGCCCTGCTTTGAGCAGGGGGTTGGACTAGATGACCTCCTGAGGTCCCTTCCAATCCTGATATTTTATGAAAGGGGTCACCAGTACAGAAGTTTGAGAGCCACTGTTTTAACGGAAGGCAAAATAACCCACCATGCACCTGAACAATTGTGAACTATTCCATGGAAGATTTTTTTTTCTCAACTCCAATCTTATGATCTGAAACATGAAGAATAATGACTCTTATAATAGTCTAGCAAGTGTAACTATAGATGGGGATGATATGCATATATGTATATAAATGGTTTTGTCTCGTACTAAGGTGTGTATTTCAATAGCAAAAAGAAAAGGAGTACTAGTGGCACCTTAGAGACTAACCAATTTATTTGAGCATAAGCTTTCGTGAGCTACAGCTACAGCTCACGAAAGCTCATGCTCAAATAAATTGGTTAGTCTCTAAGGTGCCACTAGTACTCCTTTTCTTTTTGCGAATACAGATTATCACGGCTGCTACTCTGAAACATTTCAATAGCAGCAAGTTTTAAGGGTTGATTATCCAAGGTGTAAATATTTCTGTATTAGGAATCTATTCAGTTTGTTGATTTGTAATTTCACTAGATCTGTAGGCTTGTCTACACATTATCAGGTGGAGTAAAAAATTCAGCCTATTTGTCTTCTCTATGCAATTCAATGCCTTTCATAATTAACTCACATAACTGTATGGGCCATACCCACAGCTGGTGTAAAGTGACACAGTCCCATTTTTATCACAGGAGTTATGCCTGTTGTTCACTAGCTGAGGATCTGGCCCAACATGTCTGCCCTTGCTTCCACTTGGTCATTCTCCCTTAGGGGTGTCTGTCACCTTTGGCTGCCCAATCATTTGCTGCATCTTTCGCTTAGAGAGTTCACACACTGGGATTCTGGCTGACTGCAACACAGATGTACAAGGAGGAAGGATTCCCTGTAGCATCTCTGCCACCTCTTTCACCAACTCAGGGCTGTGCAAAATCTGGCCTTTAACTGTTACTAGTGTAAAAGTGTATATTATACATACTAGTAGATGGTCTGAACTGAATACAAGCCAGATTCATTCATAGATTTGTGTTGCCAGTGATCAAAGAAGGCTCATGAACAGAAGCCTGCACCAACCTTTGTTCACCTGTGTAGGGCCACAGAGAGTGGCTGGGAAGTGCAGATATTCTGATAGGGTAACCTAATGAAGAGAGTTTGGTTTCCCATTGGGAATAAAATGAAGGCAGGGAGGATCATGACTAGCCCACTCTTCTGATCCTATGCACACCTTGTCCCCAGTAGGGAGTACATTTTGTATCTGGCAAAAGGAATGCAAAATTCCTGCTGCAATTTGAGGTTCCCCAAAGTTGCAGGTGGAAATCTGGCTAAGTTACCCAAGACTTAGGGTGAAACATAAAGAATTTCTCCAAGCCAATACTGAAGTTGTATTACAGATCAAGATAACTTTCCTCTCTGTCTCCATAGAAGCCATTGAATCATGCCCAAAGGAACTGTTCTGTGTGGTAATCTACTTCATCAACCCTGACTGCCTGCAGTCCACAACAGAACCCAGCAACAGATGCAATGAACGATCCTCTTCCTTCAATGAAAAGATCATCTGCATTTAGGAAGGATACTCAGGCTGTATAAATCTGATCTCATGCCAGCAAACCATCAGCCTGCCATCATTCCTTGAGTTTAGCCCATTCACACCAAAGGAAATATTTATACATCCTTAACAAAACTCAATGCAAAATTTGTGATTCTGATCCCTGCCCTTTCTGGTTAGTAAAAGAGAGTAACGAGCAACTGGTGCCTATCTTGTGAAGAAATCTTCCCTTTCCCTTTTTAACATGCAGCAGTCCAGCCAGTATGAAAGTGAACTCGTCCTAGAGGCATCAAACCTAATTATCACCTGCTCTCAAACCTTCCATACCCCGATACAAGTTCATAGAGAAGCTAGCCAAGGTCACCTTCAAGCTCAACTAGCCAAAGCATAGATCTCAAAGTTCTTTACAAAGAATCATTATATATGTGGAAAAAATGAAGTACAATGGTAGTTATTTGTCCATAGTCTCACACAGTAAGTCAGTTGCAGAGCTGAAAGTAGAACCCAGGTTTGGCTCAGTTTCCTATCCCCCAGACAACATTACTTATATATAGCTATATAACCCCAACTGTTTAAGATACCCTTTTACACTCTTTTATTGACCTGGGTTCTGTTAAGCTAGTTTTGCTAAGCCCTAAATGACATATTAAGAAGTAAACAAAGTGAAGGATCTATTATCCTCAAATGTTTTAGTTGAGAATGTAGGTCTAATAATGTGTTGTACATATTTTCAGGATACTTAGCATAGTGATCCGGTGAGCAGTTATTCCCCTCCCAATTCTACATCCTGCTGACTTTTCTCTATCTTTATTTCTATTTCATGTGGCAGAATGCACTATAAAAGTTAAATTTGGTCAGCAGCTGTAACTTCCCACTAGAGCTGCGAGAGCACTGAGATAAATCAGGTATTACTGGGTTTATTTTGTTCCCAGTTCTCAGTAATAGTGATGCATAACTGAGCTATAAAATATGCAATCGTGAGACTTACATCAGATTCCTGACATGTGAGAAACTTTAAAGAGGAGGGAGTGGGAGAGATTTTGCAGAACAATTGTTGAAATTTAAAAAAATGTTTGGAGTGGATTACGTGAGACAAGCCTAATATAGCACAATGAATATATGAAACACTGTTTAAGATAATCTTACTGCTTGGTTTTTAGCAAACAGATTAATTTTAAAAGAAGGGTTCTTTCTTTGATTGGGAGTCTTATAAAGCACTCAGCATTGAAAGCAATTTGATATAACATCCTCCAACCTGTCTCAAATGATGTATGGTCAGTTTTTCCATCCATGTGAGTGTGTAACTCTGATTAACATTGATGGGAGGTTGTGTATTCAAAGATGGGTGAAGAGACCCAAATTGAATCTTCAGTGTGATAATTTGAAAACAATATAGGCCCCACAATTTTAGTTGGTATTAATTACTGTAGCTCTGATTTACATCAGCTAAAAGTCTATCCCAATAGGTCCTTTTGCTTCCTCCACATCTGCCTTCCACCAAAATGGAGAAGATTTTCCAAAGAGTTCAGCTACCGTTTTAGGAACCTAAATAAAGGACTGTTTTTTCAAAAGTGCACAGCCCCCAGCAGCTCCCATTTGTGATAGTTGGTGCCTAATTGGTAGCTGATTTTTCTTGATAATCTAGGCCCAAATGTGAGTCCAGAGCTTTTAAAAAATTTGAATACAGAGTATAAAGCACAGTGGATATTGATTTTTGTGATAGCATCAAAATTATGTTAATCTGTTTTCCATTTAAATTCAGCATCTTTTAAAAACTTCTTCACTGTCTTTCTGGAGGTATGTGTGAAAGAACACTAGAGGGGAACATCAGCCTAGTGGCATCTGGAAGAAGTGGTATTGATATGATTTTATATGTGGTGGTGGGCATAGTCCTTAATTTTATTTTATAATGAGTGTCTGTGGAATTCATGTAAGAGAATGTCTTAATGATTTGGAATTAATGATGAGGCTCACTGCAAGGAAGAGAAGCCAGTTTGTTGGGGAAATGGTTGAGTGGTTTAGTAGACAGTCTTGTCACTTTTGAGACCAGAGCTTCGTTCCAGCAAGCAGCAATACATAGAATATGAGGACTGAGAGTTGAAAGGTTAGTCACTTTTATGTTTAAATTAGCTAGCTATATAACTTAGTGAAGCTCATAGTCAAAACACAGCACAGAAATTTATTTATCATTACAGAGGGTTGCCTATTCCAGTTAAGATTTAGGTCATCTGTCTGCTCTGTGTGCGCTTTTGGTTTTTTTTGCAGCGTTGCTGTAGCTATGTTGATACGAGGCTATGAGAGAGAAAAGGAGTGTGAGGTAATATCTATTATTAGACTAACTTCTATATGGTCTTGTAGGGCATACAAGCACACAACCAGAAACAGCGCTGATTGCAGTGGAATTGGTATGTATACTGTATGGGATTTGGGGTTAGAAAGTAGGGCAGGGTGCCAGGACCCCTTCAGCACTGCCATAGAGGGGATTTAGGTGAGGGCAGAGAGGGTCGGGCCGGTGAATCCATTGGCTATTCTCCCTTTGAGATAGGCATGTCTATGAGTCATGGGTAGCAAAGTAGTTCCATGTTCTGTCAGGCAGAATTCCTTCCCTTCTGCTCTATAGAACTCCCTACAGATACTTTGCTTCTTGAACTAAGTGCTGGAATCAGGATTTGTGCCTTTATGCTTTTAAATCATTTACTGAAGTTGCAGACGGCTATTAGGTCCTCTTGCCAGTTTTAGAACTCTCCCATAACCCATACCAAAAATCAGATAAATGTTTGTCTTATCTTCAGAGCATTGATATTGGTATGCTCTAGAAATGTACCTGATCTGTTTGTGACAAGTATCAGGGGGTAGCCATGTTAGTCTGTATCCACAAAAACAACAAGGAGTCCGGTGGCACCTTAAAGACTAATAGATTAGTCTTTAATCTGTTAGTCTTTAAAGTGCCACCAGACTCCTTGTTGTTTTTCTGGTCTGTTTGTGTAAAATTATGTAAAATTTAGGTTCATGGGTGTGATTCTCCATTGCCCTGTATCATGTGTAGACACTTAAAGCATTTTACACACAATTTACACTAGTATGAGGTTGATATATTGTTTTTATAGGGAATAATAAACAACCAAAGAACATATTCCAGAGAGCAGGACTGGAAACAGAATTGGATGTTGTTTGATGTAATATCTCAAATGCATACAGAATAGTGCAAAGCAGATTTATGTATTAACAATGCAGGGCATGTCTACACTTGCCATTTAAAGCACAAAAAGTCACTTTTTTGCGCAAAAACCACGGGAGCATCTACACTTGCCAGTGACTTTTTGCGGTGAAACTCAGAAGTTTCACTGCAAACAGAAAACCACTTCCACGAGAGGCGTACAGTTCTTACCACTGATCCTTCTGCAAGTGGAGACACGTTCTTCCTATATAAACAGCTTTTAGCCTCCAGACGATGTCCCACAGTCGCTAGGGTGACCAATCTGGCCAGGAGCTCTGGTGCTCTGATGCCAGGTAAACAGATGTCCGCCCCTCCCCCTGTAAAGCCTCGGGAACTTTGAAACTCCCCTTCCTGTTTTGTTTGCAAGTGCTCATCTGGCCCAGTGACCATGGCTGCTCCACGGAGCAAGTGATCTTGTGCTTGAATCCTGCACTGACCCCACCCTTTCCCACAAGACCTATAGTCAAAATGTAGAGAGCTGCACTGTGGGATAGCTGCCCTCAGTGCACTGCTCTCATCCACGATGGAAGTGCTGCCAATGTAAACACTCTCTGATGCCTGTGGAAGTAAGTGAGTACACAAACCAGCACATTTCTTTAACGGTTCACTATCACCATTGAAACTGACAGCGCAAAAACTTGGCAAATGTAGACGTAGCCGCAGGTTCATGCCACCTAGTGGGAGAAAATTCTTGGGGGAGCAATCCAGCAAATAACATAATCTGAAATCAAAACTACTGACAATGTAATTTTCAGATTTATTTCTGTCATTTTGTGTGTTCACTCTTAGGAAATAGCTATTCTGGCTTTTCCAACATAACCAGAATTTTTCCATTCAAGATAATAACTCAATTAAATGTTCGGTGTTTTAAAAGTAAAGTGTATGATGAGTTTCACTACATGAACCAATATCTTGATTCATCAAGGTTAGACCTTAATTGATTCAGATTTTAAATTTAACTTAAGTAATATTAGGAGTCATTCTTCAGAAGGAAAAAGACTGACCATTAAAGGAATGATAATTGCTCTCTGGTATAAGGTTGCACTGTAACCATTACTTTTTTTTTTAGCCATTATTATGCATCTAAAAATGATACACTGATAGTGTGAAGGCTACAAAGTCATAAAACTCAATAAGAAATCATTATCTTCATTTGGTTTTAAAGCAAATACTGCTGTAATATGTAAGGCAAATGTCAATATAGGAATTCACAAGGCTAAGAGAAATTATTTTTTTTTTAGACTGTACTATGGGTTAGAAACACTGAACATTTTATGTGCTTTTTTTGTAAAGAGAAACTTAATACATGCGTGTTATTTAGGGAATAGTATGGGGTTATTCATGTCATTTGTGGGAATCAGGATTGGTTTATTTGATTTCATATATGGTACCAGACTAGAAAGTCTTAAAATAGATGAAAACAGGTAGTTCATTATTAAGCCAGTCAATAATGTAAATGGCTTTAAGGAACTTTTTATCTGAAGGTGTGTTGAGGCTGAAACAACGATTCTGTGTTTACTTCAGAGCAGCGCATGAGATGCAATCTCAACATTCTGCATGTTGCTTGTAGCATTTTACTTAGTGAATGTTTTGGATTTTGAACATTTGCTGAGTATTAGACATTTCTTGGGAGGGTTCTGTTGATGGCTCAATTCTTCCTAAGTGTGAGGTACTTTTGTGCAATGCTATAAAGTGTAAGCCATTTCAAGTGAGGTTAGTTTTCGTGAAAGATACTCCTAATATATGTGGCTTACGTAGAATATTCATTAGTTCTGATGTGAATTCTCCCATCTTCCCAAAATAGAATCTCCTTCATCTGTAAAGGTACTCAGTCATCACAAATGAAGGTATGCTTGCAGCATGGCATACCCATGCTGGCTTTAAACTACCTGATGTTGGTAACTGTGGTAGTGAGAACATGGCAATGTGGGCTAGCTTAGCCGGTACAAGCACCACAGAAACTCTTGGTATATATTCTGGTTGCTGCCTGTGTCAGGGTCGGTGTTGCTGTGTCATACTTCTGTTACAACCTGTGGTAACTAGATTAAAGATAGTACTGCTATGCCTACCCATGCTGCAATCACACTTTCATTTACAGTGTAGACCAGGGGTCTCAAAGTCCTGGCCCGTGAGCCATCTGCAGCCCGAGAACCTCCCCACTGCGGCCCATGGAAACTTTTAAAAAAGTTATTTCATCCGGCCCTCATGGCTGCCGGCCAAGGACGGGGGGCGGGAGGGGAGTGGGAGGGAGAGATTCACATGCTCCTCCCCCGGAGGAGAGACCCATGCTGCTGGCTCTGTCTGCTGCAGGCATCGCTCCGGGGACAGAGATACCATCACTAGTCACCGGGCAGAGTCAGCCATGGAGGGAGCATCACTAGTCGCCGGACAGAGTCAGCCAGGGTGGCATGATGCCAAGGGAGCGAGGTGACATTATTGGCCCGCTGGGAGGATATGAGGACTGGCACTAGCCCTAAGGTAAATTGAGTTTGAGACCCCTGGTGTAGACAAACCCTAAATGAAAATATTTGGATGGCAGGTATACTAACTCCGTCCCTCCCATCCCCAAATATTTGTCTATTAAAGCCCTTTTCCTGGTTTGTGGTTCTTCTTAATGTTGTTAAAATGTATCTTCAGTTAGTGGGGTATTCCTCCTATGGGATTAGCAGAGCTGGCTGAAAAATGAAACCCTATTTTACTTTTTAAAAAACATGCACTTTTTAAAGAACATGCATTCTATGATATTTTTTAATCATTTTAATTTTTTTTCACTTACTAAAAAGCTATGTCCTGATAAACAAAGAAAAAAATCAATAATGTTTTCAATAAAAGTATTAAAAAAGACTTGCCTTTTTTATGAAAAACAAACACTTTCAAAAATATGAAATTTTTTACAGAAAAAATGTTATTTGTAAAAAGCCATAAGCCATTTTCCACCCAAAACCAAAAACTTTTCATAACAAAAATTTCAACCAGCTCTAACTAATCATTAGATTAGTTGGGGGGAGGGATAGCTCAGTGGTTTGAGCATTAGCCTGCTAAACCCAGGGTTGTGAGTTCAATCCCTGAGGGGGCCATTTAGGGATCTGGGGCAAAAATTGGGGAATGGTCCTGCTTTGAGCAGGGGGTTGGACTAGATGACCTCTTGAGGTCCCTTCCAACTTTGATATTCTATGATTAGTTTGCAGTGACAGTATTGGGTTGGATACAATTTCATGAGGAAATGGTTGTGTTGAAATAATGAATTTGCCAGAGCTGTATGTAACATACATTAAATTATGAAATGGGATAAATAGGGTATTTCATCTTGAAAGAAAGGAAAAAAAAAATAGTTGTCAAGACTGTTTCCTCTAATTGTCCTAGAATTGGCCCTGATGAAAGTCAATGAGACTATTCATTGTCATAAAGTCAGGGCATGTGCATGAGGTTTATAGGACTGGGGCCACAGTCTCTATTGGAAGAAAAGATTTTTTCTAAATACTAGTGTTTGTATTTATTTTCATATTCTAAGAGTTTCTCGGGAAATATTAGTAGAATCTGCATTCTGCATGGGTCACAAATGTAGGATAGCAGACACTTAAATGCTGCCTCCTTGAATTTGAATAACCGCTATAAGAATCAGAGAAGCTGAGGAGTTCCTAGACAGCAAGATTCAGGAAATACCAGTACCTCAGATTCAAGGAAGAATGGAGCTTGGCACCAAGGAATCAGAGAGAGAGAGGAATTCAGAAAGGAGTCCTGCAGCTTTGTAACCACCAGAGCCAAGAGGTCCAGGTGGGATTCTACATGGCCACTTGAGACAGATGAGGCTAGGCAGGTAGTAGTCACCAGAAAGAAGAGAAAAAGGAGGAAGTCCACACAGTTAGAACTTTCAAATTAATACCAGGTTCTCAACATGAAAACTTGGAAGATACTTCTCAAGATCCAGCAGATCCCAGGGAATGGAGAGATGGCAGCTTGGCCCAACCTGTAAGAAAATCAAGCTTGCCCACAAAGAGTTCTCAACCATCCAAGGAAGACAGAAGATTGTTGTTGGAGATAAGAATAGAAAGAACATTATGCGAGGGACAGGCAGACAAAAAGATGGTATGCTGCCTTCCTGGAGCCAGGACATGAGACATTAAGATTGGATAGGCTTCTGAAGTCAACGGGCAAGGATCCACTGGTGATGGTTCATATCAGCACTAATGATGCTGCATTGCAGGATATTGCATAGATAATAGATGACTTAAAGGAACCCAGGAGAATGCTGAAGAAGAAGAATGTCTAAGTAATCTTCTCTGAGATCCTTCCTGTCCCATGAGCAACAGAAGGTAGAAGATTCTGCAAGTGAACCGCTAGCTAGGTAAGTGGTGTAGGATGGAGGGTTTTGGTTTTGTGGAACATCGGTCCATCTTCTATAGGGAGAGAGAGTTGTATAGTTTGGAGGCCATCCACCTCAGTAGAAGGTGAACCAGTCTTCTCACGTTCAGGCTGGCTATGAAGCCAAATCAGCTAGGAGGAAGAATTTATTGAGAAAAATGTGAGTGATAGAATCATAGACTTTAAAGTCAGAAGGGACCATTATGATAGTCTAGTCTGACCTCCTGCACAACACAGGCCACAGAATCTCACCCATCCACCCTGTAACAAACCTCCAACCCATGTCTGAGCTATTGAAGTCCTCAAATCGTGGTTTAAAGAGTTTGAGGTGCAGAGAATCCTCCAGCAAGTGATCCGTGCCCCACGCTGCGGAGGAAGGTGAAAACCCCCCAGGGCCTCTGCCAATGTGCCCTCGAGGAAAATTCCTTCCCGACCCCAAATATGGCGATCAGCTAAACCCTGAGCATGTGGGCAAGACTCGCCAGCCAGCCACCCAGGAAAGAATTCTCTGTAGTAACTCAGATCCCATCCCATCAGAGGCCACTGGGCATATCTACCGCTAATAGTTGAAGATCAATTAATTGCCAAAATTAGGCTGTCTCATCAAATTATCCCTTCCATAAATTTATCAAGTTTAGTCTTGAAGCCAGATATGTCTTTTGCCCCCACTGCTTCCCTTGGAAGGCTGTTCCAGAACTTCACTCCTCTGATGGTTAGAAACCTTCGTCTAATTTCAAGTCTAAACTTCCTGATGGCCAGTTTATATCCATTTGTTCTTGTGTCCATATTGGTACTGAGCTTAAATAATTCTTCTCCCTCTGTGGTATTTATCCCTCTGATATATTTATAGAGAGCAATCATATCTCCCTTCAGCCTTCTTTTGGTTAGGCTAAATAAGCCAAGCTCTTTGAGTCTCCTTTCATAAGACAAGTTTTCCATTCCTCGGATCATCCTAGTAGCCCTTCTCTGTACCTGTTCCAGTTTGAATTCATCTTTCTTAAACATGGGAGACCAGAACTGCACACACTATTCCAGATGAGGTCTCACCAGTGCCTTGTATAACGGTACTAACATCTCCTTATATCTACTGGAAATACCTTGCCTGATGCATCCCAAGACTGCATTAGCTTTTTTCACGGCCATATCCCATTGGCGGCTCAAAGTCATCCTGTGATCAACCAATACTCTGAGGTCCTTCTCCTCCTCTGTTACTTCCAAGTGAAGCGTCCCCAGTGTATAACGAAAATTCATATTAATCCCTAAATGCATGACCTTGCACTTTTCACTTTTAAATTTCATCCTATTACTATTACTCCAGTTTACAAGGTCATCCAGATCTTCCTGTATGATATCCCAGTCCTTCTCTGTATTGGCAATACCTCCCAGCTTCGTGTCATCCGCAAACTTTATAAGCACATTCCTGCTTTTTGTGCCAAGGACATAAAAATAAAAAGTAATAAAAAGATTAAATAAGATTGGTCCCAAAACCAATCCCTAAGGAACTCCACTAGTAATCTCCTTCCAGCCTGACAGTTCACATTTCAGTGTGACCCGTTGTAGTCTCCCCTTTAACCAATTCCTTATCCACCTTTCAATTTTCATATTGATCCCCATCTTTTCCAATTTAGCTAATAATTCCCCATGTGGAACCGTATCAAATGCCTTACTGAAATTGAGGTAAATTAGATCCACTGCATTTCCTTTGTCTAAAAAATCTGTTACCTTCTCAAAGAAGGAGATCAGGTTGGTTTGACACGATCTACCTTTTGTAAAACCATGTTGTATTTTGTCCCAATTACCATTGACCTCAATGTCCTTAACTACTTTCTCCTTCAAAAATTTTCCCAAGACCTTGCATACTACAGATGTCAAACTAACAGGCCTGTAGTTACCCGGATCACTTTTTTTTCCTTTCTTAAAAATAGGAACTATGATAGCAATTCTCCAGTCATACGGTACAACCCCTGAGTTTACAAATTCATTAAACATTTTTGCTAATGGGCTTGTACTTTCATGTACCAGTTCCTTTAGTATTCTTGGATGAAGATTATCTGGGCTCCCCGATTTAGTCCCATTAAGCTATTCAAGTTTGGTTTCTACCTCGGATGTGGTAATATCTACCTCCATATCCTCCTTCCCATTTGTCATCCTACCATTGTCCCTAAGCTCCTCAATAGCTTCATTAAACACTGAGGCAAAGTCTTTGTTTAGATATTGGGCCATGCCTGGATTATCCTTAACCTCCACTCTATTTTAGCAGTCCCACTTCTTTCTTTGTTTTCTTCTTATTTAAGTGGCTATAGAATCTTTTACTATTGGTTTTAATTCCCTTTGCAAGGTCCAAATCCACATGGCTTTTGGCCTTTCTCACTTTATTCCTACATGTTCTGACCTCAATAAGGTAGCTTTCCTTGCTAATCCCTCCCATCTTCCACTCCTTGTAGGCTTTCTGCTTTTTCTTAATCACCTCTCTAAGGTACTTGCTAATCCAGCTTGGTCTACAACTCCTGCCTATTAATTTTTCCCCCTTTCTTGGGATGCAGGCTTCTGATAGTTTCTGCAACTTTGACTTGAAGTAATTCCAGGCCTCCTCCGCCTTTAGATCCACAAGTTCTTCAGTCCAATCCACTTCCGTAACTAATTTCCTTAATTTTTTAAAGTTAGCTCTTTTGAAATCAGAAACCCTAGTCACAGATCTGTTTTTGTTTATCCTTCCATTTAGTTTGAACTGAATTAGCTCATGATCGCTCAAACCAATGTAGTCCCCTACAACCATTTCTTCTATGAGGTCTTCACTAGTCACCAAAGCCAAATTTAAAATGGCATCCCCTCTTGTTGGTTCAGCAACTACTTGGTGAAGGAATCCATCAGCTATCGCATCCAGGAAAATCTGAGCTCTATTATTATAACTAGCACTTCTCCCCCAGTCTATATCTGGGAAGTTAAAGTCTTCCATGATCACACAATTCCCATTAGTATTTACTTCATTAAAAACATTAAAGAGGTCTCTATCCATATCCAGATCGGATCCCGGCAATCTATATCACATCCCAAGCACTATCCCAGGGGAGGCTCTAGTACAGTGGTTCTCAAACTTGGGCCGCCGCTTGTTCAGGGAAAGCCCCTGGTGGGCCGGGCTCGTTTGTTTACCTGCCGCATCCACAGGTTCGGCCAATTATGACTCCCACTGGCCGGGGATGTGCTGGCCGCCCTTCCTGCAGCCCCCATTGGCCTGGAGCGGCGAACCGTGGCCAGTGGGAGCCGCGATCGGCCAAATCTCCTGACGCAGCAGGTAAACAAACCGGCCTGGCCCACCAGGGGCTTTCCCTGAAAAGCGGTGGCCCTAGTTTGAGAACCACTGCTCTAGTAGGTTTCTTCCCTGTAAAGGGGCTAGGCTGGGGCCACGCCGGCTCGCTACGCACAATTGACTTTGGGGGAATTTGTCTGGCCACCGGAGTCTCCCTCGGCAGCCCTTGTAGTAACTGAAACATCACCACCCACAGCAAAACAAACTCCCAACCAGCACCAAAACACTGCCAGACCACCACACACTCCCTTCACTAGCCTGTCTGTTCCTTTGCCTGGCTCTTAGTCTTCCCCCCAAACTCCCCTTACAAACTCCCACTCAAACTCCCCTGTTTACAGCTCTGTTTGCTGGCTCCTGTGCTGCTGCAGTTGTCTGTGGGAATCTCTGATAATTGGGAATCATTTAAGGAGGCATTACTAGCTGCCTAAAAAGTCACAATCAAGGAAAAAGGCTGACCTGGTTTAAAGGCCCAGGGCCTGGCCTGCTAACATTGGGCTATTTGCTCAGCCCCTGCCTGAGGGCCTGAGCTACTGACTATTTGGTGCCCCACCCTGACTCAGGGCCCAGGCCTCCAGTGCTCGTTCCAGTTACCGCAAGGGCTGCCAAGGGAGACTCCGGTGGCCGGACAAATTCCCCCAGAGTCAACTGTGTGTAGCGAGCCGATGTGGCTCCCCGCTGCCCCGGAGAGCGTTGAGTCCTGTCCTAGCCCCTTTACACATGGTGGAGAATGTGGGCATGATCCCTCGGCCCCTGTGAGAAGGGGTCTGAGGGGGAGAGCCACCCCGAGAGAGCCATGGAGATGGATCGAATATTTAAGCTCCTGATGGAGACCGAGGAGCGACAGCAGGCTGCCCAGCTCCAGCAGCAGCAAACAGCTCAGCTCCAGCAGCAGCTCATTCAGCAGCTAGGAGCCCGGCTGCAGCAGTTAGTGACGGCTTTACCGGGAGATGCGGCCAGGTCATCATACACCACCGAGCCGGTCCAGCTAACCAAGATGAGACCTGACGATGACCCCGAGGCTTTCTTGGTGACGTTTGAATGGGTGGCGCTGGTTGCTGGGTGGGCCCCTGACCAATGGGCCACTCTTTTGGCCCCATACTTGACTGAGACTGCCCAAACGGCATACCGGGGGCTGGCTACGGATGAGGCAAGGGATTATAACCAGTTAAAAGCAGCGATCCTGGATGCCTTGGATGTCAGCCCAGACACCTTTCGCAGAGGTTCTGAACTCAGACATACCCCACAGGCACCCAACCCCGGCTGGTGGCCCAAGCCCTGAAGGAAACGTGCAAGCAGTAACTACAGTCAGAGAGGAGGATGGCAGAGGAGGTCATGAAACAAGTCATTCTAGAACAGTTTGTGCACATCCTCCTGGCCCGAGGACGGGCCTGGGTGCTCTGCCATCGGCCAGTGATGTTAGCAGCTGCCATCATGCTGATGGAAGACTTCCTCGCGGCCAAAACACTGATGGGACCCGCCATCCGAGCCCAACACCCCGGGCCAGAATGCACTAACACCAAAAGAAAAGGGGGCACCCCGACCGAGTGATGGAACCTCCCCCGTGGGCAAGAGGCTTGCTCAGGACCTTAGGCCAGACACCCTGAGCTCCCACCTCGACAAGGGTCTGCAACCACCGTGCTGAATGTTCTGGGAACCAGTCGGAGTGCACCCAGGAGCCCGCCGGGAGCCCCCACCTGAGGCGGTCACCCTGAACTCTGGCCCTGCTTTCTATATGGGAAGTATGGACATTTGCAGAGGGACTGCATGGAAATGGACTGCAGCTTTGGCCATGTCTGTGCAGGGGAAACCAGGGCCCGGCTACTACAGGCTCCCAAGATCACGGTTCCGGTAGTTGTCAGGGACCATCCCACCCAGGTCCTGATAGACTCCAGCTGCGGGCAGACACTGATTCGCCAGGCTTGGGACCCCGGGTGGACCCCCACTTGGGAACAATTTGGCTGCAATGCATCCACACCGATGTGCGGCCCTACCCCAGGGCCTGGATCCTGTTGACAGTGGCCAGGGTCACCTGATGAATCATTGTCGGCCTGGCCCCTCGACTTGCATACCCAGTGATCCTGGGGCGGGATTGGCTTGCCTTCGAGGAGATCCTCCACTCGACCCCGGCGCTGGAAGGAGAGTGTCCTGAGGCCCTACTGGAGGAGGAGGATGGGACCCCAGAACCCGGAGGAGGGACCGAGAAAACAGACGGCCCCCTGCCGGGGCCCTCTGCCGAACCCCAACTCCATACTGATTTTTGCCAAGACCAAAAAGCTGACCCCACCCTGAGCCGGGCCTATGAACATCTAACGGCGGTTGATGGGACTATGGTCGACCCCCAGTCCGCAATCCAGTGGCCCCACTTGGAGCTACACCGGGACCGTCTTTACCGGATCGACCACGACCCCTGCACAAAGGAACCACAAACGCAGCTGCTGGTACCGCGGTGTCACCAATGGGCTGTGATTAAGATTGTGCACAACATCCCCACTGCCGGGCACTTAGGCCATGAAAAGAACCTCGCCCGGATTTTGACGTGGTTCTTCTGGCCTGGTGTTCACCAGGAGGTGAGGAACTATTGTAGCTCCTGCCCAGAGTGCCAGTTAGCCGCTCCCCCATGAGTACCCAGGGCAAAAAGGGAAATTGTTAGTAATGAACATAAATCAGATGATAGGAGTTGTAGAAAATCGAAAAGGGAAGCAAAGGAACACAAAGACAACTCTGTGGCCAGCAGAGTTAAGGATAATAAGGAGTTTTTAAAATACTGTATGTTAGGAACAAAAATAATTCTGACAGTGATACTGGTCCATTACCAAATAGAAATGGTAGTACTATCAATAGTAATGCAAAAAAGGCAAGAGTGTTCAGTGAGTATTTTGGTTCTCTTTTGGGGCGGGAAACAGATGATATAGTCTCATCATATGATTATAACAAACTTTCCATTCCACTAGTAGCTCTAAGGAGGTTAAACAGAAGCTAATAAAGTTTACTGCAACCCACAGAAGAGTCCTCACAGGATGAGGTCAAGAGTCACAGGATGAGGTCCAGTCTGTGGAAGGAATGACAGGAGTAAACCCAAGAGATAAAGCCACCTATCCACTGTAAACTGAGAGCCTGTAACAGCTACGAGTATGACACAGGCAAAAGATTTTCTTTCTGCGATTTTTAAAATAAGGGTTCTATCCCATGATCTTCCTTGAGGATGGGCAAGCAGACCAACATCTCGGCATGCCCACAGGTTTCCACGTCCAGCAGATGTCTGAGGATACCATTGCAGAGCTCCTACAAGACGTGGCCAAGATTGACTCCTCCGTACTGGCACCGTGGCAGAAGATCAACACCTTGAACACCTTCCTGATCCCCATATTTCATTTGTCCTGAGGGGATCTGCCATGGCGAAGGTACCTCTTAACAAGGTGGACAGCACCGTAAGGCAGCTAGTGAAGAAGTGGATATTTCTTCCCCAGAGGGCCAGCAATGAACTGCTGTACATTTCATACAGGCTGGGCGGCGCCAACATCCCTCAAATGTGTGATCCGTGCAAAGTTGTAGTGATCACTCGAGCATTCCATCTTCTGACGTGCCTGGACACCATGGTGAGGAACATTGTGGAAAGTGCTATGCATAATGTCATCAGGAAGCGAATCGCCAGGACCCCCTCCAACCAAGATGTGACCCACTTACCTGAGCGGCTTTCTGGAAGACAAATTTGCAAGAGATGGGGAGACTGCTTCACTCTGGACTTGTGCCTGCAATGCTTCACGACAGCTAGAGAAGCGCATCGCTTGCCACTGGATGTGGTGTGAGGAATGTTGGGAGCTGGGAGTCCTGGTGCCACAGGTGAAGAATACAGAGCACGCAGTCATCACTCCAAGAGCTAAAACCATGCTGGTGAGAACCCTGAAGGATGCTATCCGCTAGCAGTACGTGGAAAACCTGAGACAGAAACTGGACCAAGGCAAGGCCTTCAAGGTGATGTGCAAGGGGGATGCTATCAACTACTTCCTCCCCAAGGGGTAGTTTCACCTGATTTGCTGACTGGAGGTTCATCCACAGGGCCAGGCTCAACTGCGTCCCACTGATTGGAGCCATTCACCATGAAAATTGGGACAAGTGATGCAGAAGGTGCAGCTATGCCAACAAGATGCTACCCCATGTCTTGTGTAGCTGCAAGCCCCATTCCAGAGCCTGACAGCTCTGCCACAGTGCCATCCAAGATTGCCTAATCAGAGCCATCCCGTCACCTGTGGGGAAGGTTGCTGTGAACTCTGCCATCCCCAGAATGGACAGCCAACTGAGACCAAACACTGTCATCAACAACGAGGAACAGAAAAAGATCATCATGGTGGACGTCACTGTGCCCTTTGAGAAGTGCCTTCCACGGCGCCCAAGCTCGAAAGATGGAGAAATATCCCCTCTAGCCAACGCCTTGAGAGCTAGGGGTTACAAGGTTCAAACACACATGCTGATCATCTGAGCCCTGGGCACATGCGACCAGTAATGAGCGAGTGTTGCGGGAATGCCGAATCGGTCAGCGCTACACTTGGCTGATGCGGTAACTCATGGTATCGGATGCCAGCAGGTATCAAGGGACATCTATCTAGAAAACATCACCAGACATAGGCAATACTAGGAGAGATGAGCTGGAGTGCTGCTGAGAAGCAAAGTTGGGAAAGTAATTGGAATGCTTCTCTGATGGATTATAATAGGATACAGACAACCTATTCTAAATGGCCAATTATCAATGGACAATATACACTCATTGCCATATTTGCTTTTGACAACCGACTCTCTGTATAACTTTTCATGAGTGATGCACCTGAATACTTGGATGCTAATATCTAAACTGTATCATTAAATTTATTATTCTAAATTTGGGTTATTGCTGATCATGTACTATATGTATTGTGTGACTTTTAAACCAAACTTTGTACTTTGGGATAATTTATGTACTAAATCCAGATGTACAGACACTCCTTCCTTAACCTGTGTATTATATAATTTTAACATTAGCTTCAATAAAATTTTTAATTCTCTGACGCAGCCTAGCAATCGCCTCTTGGGACAGGATATGTTAGCTGGCTCCCTCCCCTCAGGGACTGCAGTGCTCTGATCAAACTTCTCCTTTCTCTCTTACCTTGAGTGAGTCAGGATCCTTTTATTTTCTCTCTGCAGTTGTCCCTCCCTCTTGCAGCAAACGGTAAATGGAGGGCTTTGGGAAATTAGATCCCTTTTTCTGTTAGTAATTCTCTTCTGACATTTTTCCATTTGGTAGAGTGGATGCCCTGTTTTTGTGCTTTTGGAGCCATGCTGCTTCTGGTTGACTATTCCATTCCATCATTTCGGTTTATATGCTGTTGAAGGATGAGCTGCAATGCCACCTAAATGCCACTAGTTATGTTGGATAAAGTTCCATTAATGGTGACTTCTTTTGAAAGAATCTGTTGTACAAAGTGTAAGTTACAAATAAAAATCTATTTTGTTTTTAATGTAACGAAGACCCAACACCGTTTATACCCACCCCTGTGTAACATCAGTAAATGCCTAAACTTGGTGAGTGTCAGCCGTTCCTAGTTTAAGTGGCGGTGTTACTTTCTTCTTGGCATTTGTAGGGTGATCTGGGACTTATAATGTGCTAGTGTATAAAAGTGAATGGTGGGCAAGCACCATCAGTAGAGCTCACCACACCTGAAATTCAGCATCCCTTGGCATCATCTACAGAGCAACTGAGCTCTCTGGGGCTTCCCTTTGACCCCAGCTTAGAGGGCCTGAAGAATGGTCTGCAGAGATGATGTCAGAAACCAGTCTCTTATAACTGATCCGACCACGTGTGTACCTGGCTTTCACTTGCCACACCACTCAATGGCCCTTGCATAGACAAATGGTGCCTCCCCTTACTGGGATGGCACCAACTAAAGGGGAGGACACATGACCTCCCCATGTGTCTCCTCCCTGACCCCAGGCTAGGGCCCCTGCACTCTCCCCGCTCTACATTACCTGCAGGTGGTAAGGACTCTGTCATCCTGCTGTGGCTGCTTCCCCCTGGCATATTGGGCTGTTCTCCCTGGTCGCCAGGCCCGGGCAGGGAGTGGGACAGAGCCACTCCCAGTCGCAGCTCTGTGCAGTGTAGCCAGCTGCCTGGGAGAGAGCCTGGCTGGAGAGGGGCAGAGGCCAAAAATGCCTGGGAGGAGGGAGGGCTTTGGCTCACTTGGCCGCTGTCCCCAGAAGCCAAGCCTGGGCGGGAGGCAGGTCCCCTCTGCTGCCAGGCGCTCTGTCAGGCGGCTGCTGCATTGCACTGGGCAGCATCCCAGCATGGTCGGAAGAGGTTCTGGCCTCGCCCCTTCGACTCCGGCTCTGGCCCCACCCCTTCCACTCCCCACCCGGGCCGGCTGGTGAGGGGGCCTTTGTGAATTGATTTTGAATGGGCCAGGGTCCATATGCAGACAGCCTTCACACCTGAGGCCAATGGGAGGATCCCACATAGAATCATAGAATATCAGGGTTGGAAGGGACCCCAGAAGGTCATCTAGTCCAACCCCCTGCTCGAAGCAGGACCAATTCCCAGTTAAATCATCCCAGCCAGGGCTTTGTCAAGCCTGACCTTAAAAACCTCCAAGGAAGGAGATTCTACCACCTCCCTAGGTAACGCATTCCAGTGTTTCACCACCCTCTTAGTGAAAAAGTTTTTCCTAATATCCAATCTAAACCTCCCCCACTGCAACTTGAGACCATTACTCCTCGTTCTGTCATCTGCTACCATTGAGAACAGTCTAGAGCCATCCTCTTTGGAACCCCCTTTCAGGTAGTTGAAAGCAGCTATCAAATCCCCCCTCATTCTTCTCTTCTGCAGGCTAAACAATCCCATATGTATGCAGCTACATGCAGCTAGGGTGGCCAGACAGCAAGTGTGAAAAATCGGGACGTGGGTGGGGGATAATAGGCACCTATATAAGACAAAGCCCCAAATATCCGGACTGTCCCTATAAAATTGGGACATCTGGTCACCCTACCTGCAGCTGTGGCCAAAGACAGACAAGGTCACACATCACTTAACGACTGCCCTTTGACCAGATTTGATGGTTGTCTGAGGGCTCTGCACTTCGCTGATGAGGCTGCTGCAAATTGGCTTGGCAAGGTCCGCATCCAATAACAAGAGGGCCTGCAAAACTGGTTTCTCCAACTCATTTCCACTTATTCTCCAGTCTCCTCTGCTTCCCCATTTTACTGATGGTACCTTGACTTCTGCTCCCTATCCAAGGTTTGCCAGACTTTCTAAAGTCTGCATGAGCTTTTGTGGACCTTGATAAGTCACTAAAATCCCTGTGTTGACTCTGTATCTCCTGACCTGCTACGGTTGACAGCAAGTCTTGTGGACTTTAAAGATCTGTATTGAGACAAAGCTGATAGGAACAGAAATCAAGATATGGAATTGAAGGGGTTCTCAAATTTCATTGCGCCACGACCCCCTTCTGATAACAGTTACTGCATGACCCCGGATTGGGTGGAGCCCAAGCCTTCATGCCCCAGGTGGGTGGAGAGGGGACCAGAGCCTGAGTCCCACCGCCCCGGGTGGGGGTGGAGCTCAGGCTTCAGCTTCTGCTAGGGGTCCCAGCAAGTCTAATGCTGGCCCTGGCGACCCCATTAAAATGGGGTCGAGATCCACTTTGGAGTCCTGACCCACAAGTTTGAAAACCACTGGAATAGGGAAAGTTGACTAAGAATCTCGCTGAGGTGCTCCACAGGGCTTTCTGCTTGTTGGATCCTAGTGTATCTTAAATAAAAGTAGTATGTGATCACGTAATTAAAGGCACTGTCATAATACATATGCACAAGAAGGCTGATGTAAGTTTTCACAGGCATCCTTATTTCTGGCATTTTCAAAATTCTGACTTTGCAACTATCCAGCAACTGACCCCTTTGCAGAAAGTAGCATCCCCTGCTGAGTAAAGTAGGGTATCTTGCCACATTCATAATCAGTCAGTATTCCATGATCCCCACTGACCTGTGGGTTTCTGGATAAAGATTGTGGTTTTGAAGTGTCTTAACCTGCCTATCTGAGAGACCGCCTCTCTACCTGTGTCATACTACCACGGTTGAAATCAGCAAAGGCACTTAATCTGAAGTCATGCCATTACAAACACATAAGTACTGCAGGCATGACATTTTCCATGTGGCTGTGAAATTCACTTTAAAAGAGCCTGAATCTGGTGACCTTCAGGACACTCTGCTAAGCTCATCTTTTTTCCCCAGACACTTTAAGTAGGATGAATTGCTGGAAGGGGAGGGAGAGGGGGATCTGAGCTTTCAAGTTGCTTGGCTTGCTGATGGTGAGTTATACTGGATTGTACTGCTGCACTTTAGTGTGTGGTGTTTCTTCTGTATTTTAAAAGTTGGGAAAGTTGGTGAGTGTGTAAGGATAGGTACCCTTTTTAGTATTTGTATAAATTCAAAGGGTAAAATCTTCAAAAGCACTTACATTTCTAAGGAGCCTAACCCATTTTCAGGAATGACTTAGGCTTCTAAGTAAATGGGACTTGGTTTCCTAAATTTCTTAGCTACTTTTGAAATGTCTGCCCTAAATAAATAAACTCTTTGCCTCCCTCCCCCATTCTTCTTCTGCTCCCTTCTCCTCTCCTCCTCCTGGCCTGCCTCCCGCAGAGTGACCTTGCTGCCCAATTGCTATTCAATCCATCTGCCCCGTAGGTACCCCCAATCAATAAATTGCTTCTCTAAACCCAGCAGTTCATCCTCTGCTGCAACATCCATCCCATCCAATTGACCTTTTCCTTACACAGGCAACCCAGACCCTCCCCAACTAATTGACTTTCAGGTTTTCCAGATGCCTGAGCCAATTAACCTTCTCTTACTCCCTGGACAATTGATCTACTTCTTGTCCTCTGCCTTCACTCCTACCCCAGCAGCCTTCTTACTTCTTAGAAGACTTTTTGCCAAGTTTCCAGCAGTTCCTTTCCTTTTCCTCCCAGATTAATGGCCAGATGGGGAGGTGACTGGGTCACCTTTTCAAGCTTTTCTCCAACACTATGAAGGCTAGAATCTTACTTTTTTTTTTTTAAATGAAAGCTGAGGTTCCCACATAATTACTTGACTTCAGGATCAGGGGCTTTAAGAAATGCCCCAAATATCATGAGACTCTCTGTAAAATCTAGAGCAGGGGTGGCCAACCTGTGGCTCTAGAGCCACTTACGGCTCTTCAGAAGTTACTATGCGGCTCCTTGTCTAGGCACCGACTCCGGGGCTGGAGTTACAGGCACCAGCTTTCCAATGTGCCGGGGGGTGCTAGCTGCTGAACCCTTGGCTCTGCCACAGGCCCTGCCTCCACTCCACCCCTGCCTGAGCCTGAGCCTGCCATGCCCTTGCTCCTCCCCCGAGCCTCCTGCACGCCATGAAACAGCTGATGGGGAGGGAAGGGGAGGCGCTGATTGGCAGGGCTGCTGGTGGGTGGGAGCGCTGGGAGCAGGCGGGGAGCTGATGGGGGGTACTGACGTATTATTGTGGCTCTTTGGCAATGTATATTGGTAAATTCTGGCTCCTTCTCAGGCTCAGGTTGGCCACCCCTGCTATGTGGGTTGGCAACACATAGGCTCTCTGAAGCTTTCAGAACCAGCCAGAGAGGATCAGCCAGAGTATTGCACTCTCCTCTTTATCCACAACCCTGGGTTGTGGATCTTGTTTGTCAGGTGGCTAGCAGGGGTACTGCTATGTTGCTGCAACAAGGTAGGGAGAGCAACCAGCTGCAGAGGCTTAGGGAGGCTGGTCTCTTTTTAATTCAAGAGGTTTCTTGGGTGCTGTTGCACCCTCAGTTGCAGCTGTGCATCCCCAAAGACTTCATTGGGTTTGTGGAAGAGTAGCCGCAAGGTAGAATTTGACACTTGTGACTACAGAGGTCTGAGTAGCTAGTACTGCTTGGCTGTGCTTTCCCCTGGCTCTCACTCAGGCCCTCACTTTTAAAATTTCCGTGCTAAAACACTGGATGTTGGTACCATGCTGTTTTCTGAAATTACTTTATTTTTTCTGCTCCTGAATTCCGTCTGTGGATTCAGCAAAGTTAAGACTTCAGTGCTCTGATTTAGTCCTTCCAAGATTCTTCTGACTTGTCCAGTAAAACACCAGATAGTCTAAACATGAGTGGTATCTACAGAGGGACAACCTGTTTCACATCTGTGTAAAAGCTGTTATTTATTTCTCTTACATAAAGCAGTGTGAGTCATACAGAGCACAGCTACCTGTCACTTCTGGAGATTAAGGACAAAAGCCAGAAACTATTAGTGTTCCTGTTCATCAATTGTGTAAGAGTTGGATTAAGTTTCTTTTGTAACTTCTTGAATACTGTTGGTCTCATCTAATTTACTAAAATATTGCAGTAACAATGGAATGTTCAGTATCAAAGAATCCCAAAGGTTGTCAAGTTCTTACAGTGCAAAAGCAGGGATACTACTTTTCATTTTTGTTCTAAAAAAAAAAAAAAAGTGTGTGGGGGGGCAATACTTGTTAGCACAATTTTCTTCTCTGTCTAACCCCAGCCCTCCCCTTTGAGGGACGGATTGCAAGTTGGTGAGGACTCTTAATGACTCTGACTGATGTCAGTGAGAGATAGGGCTCTCAGCAGCGCAGGCTTCATATGGTTAGTCTCCCACCCACATCTATAACAAAGCCTTTGGGCTGGCAGCAAACATGAATGTTGGTCTCTCCGTTCTGACCCCATATCCACTAGCTGGAAGACTCCAAGTCTGAGTCATTTTCATTTTTGAAATTAAAAGGAAAAAAAATTCAAAATGGATAAAAGGAAAGGTGTTTATGCCATTTTTAGTTAATCTATGCAAGTCATTACTACAAGATATTTTGAAGACAAATAATTTAGTAATATTTTTAAAAAGAATAGTTTTTGTGTGAATAAGAATAGAAACTGCAGCAATGTAAGCTAGGACAACACTAGCAGGATATCAGCCCCCCCTACTTCAGAGCGTAAACTAATAACTAGCTGAAATAAGAAAAGTCATCCCAGAGTTTAATAAGCATTGCACAGTAAGAGACTTTATGTACATGTGGATGTTGTTACTCCTTTCTTTGAAGCATCTACAGTTGGCTCTTGTCAGAGATGGGGTAGTAGACTAGATGAATCTTTTGTCTCTTTGGGCATGGGAATTCCTAAGCTCTTATGCTGTTGCTCAAACCCCAGCCTTTTTACTTTTGCGTCAGTCTGTGACTTTTTAAGGGGGAAAAAAAAATGTTCTCCTACTTCTATAGAGATGCAGAAACTTTCTATTTAAAAACTTATATGGGGAATTGAGGCACAGAGAAGCTAACTGATTTGCCCAATTCCACACAAGAAGATTTCAGGCTACGTCTCTGGGTCCAGTGGTTGAACCCTAACCACTCAGTAAACCTGCCATTTGTCATACCTATCATGTTTCAGGGTAAAATCTTCTTCCATAGTAGAAAAGTAGCTTCAAATTCACTATGTGGACACTGTAGTATACATAGAATCACAGAAGATCAGGGTTGGAAGAAACCTCAGGAGGTCATCTAGTCCAACCCTGCTCAAAGCAGGACCAACCCCAACTAATCATCCCAGCCAGGGCTTTGTCAAGCCAGGCCTTAAAAACCTCTAAGGAAGGAGATTCCACCACCTCCCTAGGTAACCCATTCCAGTGCTTCCTTGAGAGGTCATCTAGTCCAGTCCCCTGCACTCATGGCAGGACTAAGTATTATCTAGACCATTCCTGACAGGTGTTTTTCTAACCTGCTCTTAAAAATCTCCAGTGATGGAGATTCCACAACCTCCCTAGGCAATTTATTCCAGTGCTTCACCACCCTGACAGGAAGTTTTTCCTAATGTCCAAACCTAAACCTCCTGTGCTGCAATTTAAGCCCATTGCTTCTTGTCCTATCCTCAGAAGTTAAGAAGAACAATTTTTCTCCGTCTTCCTTGTAACAATCTTTTACATACTTGAAAACTGGTATCATGTCCCCTCTCAGTCTTCTCTTCTCCAGACTAAAGAAACCCAATTTTTTCAGTCTTCCCTCAGAGATCATGTTTTCGAGACCTTTAATCATTTATGTTGCTCTTCTCTGGACTCTCTCAAATTTGTCCACATCCTTCCTGAAATATGGCACCCAGAACTGGACACAATACTCCAGCTGAGGCCTAATCAGTGCAGGGTAGAGCAGAAGAATTACTTCGTGTCTTTCTTACAACACTCCTGCTAATACATCCAGAATGATGTTTGCTTTTTTTGCAACACTGTTGACTCATATTTAGCTTTTGGTCCACTATGACCCCCAGATCCCTTTCCTCAGTACTCCTTCTTAGGCAGTCGTTTCCTTTTTTTGTATGTGTGCAACTGATTGTTCCTCCCTAAATGGAGTACTTTGCATTTGTCCTTATTGAATTTCATCCTATCTACTTCAGACCAGTTCTCCAGTTTGTCCAGATCATTTTGAATTTTAATCCTATCCTCCAAAGCACTTGCAACCCCTTCCAGCTTGGTATCATCTGCAGACTTTATAAGTGTACTCTCTATGCTATTATCTAAATCATTGATGAAGATACTGAACAGAACCGGACCCAGAACTGATCCCTGAGGGACTCCACTCATTATGTCCTTCCAGCATGACTGTGAACCACTGATAACTACTCTCTGGGAACTGTTTTCCAACCAGTTTTGCACCCACCTTATCATAGCTCCATCTAGGTTGCATTTCCCTAGTTTGTTTATGAGATGGTCACGCGAGACAGTATCAAAAGCTTTACTAAAGTCAAAATATAAAAACAAGGAAGTAAGCACCCAGATTTGAAACAGTGGCCTCTTGATCTGCAGTCAGATGCGCAACCCCTGAGCTGAACCCCAACCTGCTGAGCTCTACTTCCACCATACAGGAACACTACGGTATACGTACCAGTGGTGGTGTTTGGAGACATTCTTCAGAAGCTCAAATTCTTCTAAAGCTGGATAGATCATTGTTAATCACAGTACTGTACTAAATGATTAGCTAATCTTGCTTTTTAGAAAAGTAATGGCAGACGGCATTTTTCGTCACTTTATGAAGAGCTACCATTCTAAAGCTGGAGAGTATATATGTATGTGTGTGTGTGTATTTATTTTTATGCTTGTACTATATATAATTTTCCCATTGTTTTGAGATAAATGCACTTTATGCCTGAAAGATAATTTTTTGGTTATATTTTTATATATTAAATAGTAACTGCTTTCCTCAGAATTGGCAATTGAGCACAAAAAATCTTAGTTATTTTTGAATTATTGAATCATAACGCTATCACAACCCAGTTTTGCCTTTTTTCTTTGGGTGAGGGAAACAATAAATTCAGTTATTTTTATCATTACACTAGAAAGGTTTTGTGAAATCAATACATATATTTCTTATAGCTGCACCACAGTTAAGAATGTGGACAACTATAACAAAGGTAATTTATCTTTTCTTGTTATGTGATTTGATAGAGAAGCGGTTCTCAACTGGGGGTCCGTGGCAGCAGGTTTAAAACAAACAAAAGGAAATATTTTTTCACACAATGCACAGTCAACCTGGATGCCAAGGGATGTTGTGAAGGCCAAGACTATCAGAAGGTTCAAAAAAGAACTAGATAACTTCATGGAGGATAGGTCCATGAATGGATATTGGCAAGGAAGCTGGGAATGGGCAACAGGGGATGGATCACTTAATGATTACCTGTTTTATTCAGTCCCTCTGGCACACCTGGCATTGGCTACTGTCAGAAGACAGGATACTGGGCAAGATGGACCTTTGGTCTGACCCCGTATGGCTGTTCTTTTGAGCCCATTGGCAGAGATGGTCGGGCACAAGGGGGTGGTCTCCCCAAACTGCAGTGCCAGCGCAGGACAGTCCCAGGGGCAGCTCCACACCACCTCCCCCACCCGCCCCAAGGCTCCACCCCCCTGGCCAGATCAGAGGCAGGAAGCTGGAGCCGCGCAGTGTGGGGTGACTGCTTCTCTGGCTGGTGTGGTGCCATGGAGCAGGCAGTCACGGCGCTCCCCTGTCTCCTCCTGCTGCTGGTGCCTGGGACTGTGGCTGCTCCTCAACTCCCAGTCCCTTTTGACTGCTCATGTAACCAGTAAGAGCCGCCCTGGTGGGTGGACCCAGTTCCGGGGCTGGCAGAGCCCTCGGGGAGCAGCAACCACAACCCTCCTGGCACACAGTCCCTAGCTATCCCTCGCTCTGCACCCTGAGCTACCCCCAGCCCACACACAGCCCCTAACTGCATCTCTCCCTGCACCCTGAGCTACTCCCCTATCTGCACACTGTCCCTAGCTACCCCCTCCTTGCACCTTGAGCTACACCCTGCCTGCACACAGCCCCTAGCTATCCCCCGCCTTGTCTGCACCCTAAGCGGTTTTCAAACGTGAGTTGAGTCTCCCCCTTTGAGTTATAATTTTTGATTGTGCCCCCCACCCCAACCAGACGGCTCAGTTGCCTGCTGAGGTGAGTCGGGGTGGATGTGGCAATCCCTCTCCGGGCCCTGGTGTGCAGAGTTTGCCCAAGCCTTTCTGGGCCCTGCCAGCTCCCGCCTCCCAAAAATAGAAGTTAAACTGTGCCTATGCCCCAGGCACATCTCTCCCTCACTCCCCCCAGCCAACGGGTGGAGCCCTGGTGCCTCACCCTGGTGCTCCACAGACTAAAGTCCCATGGTTGTGACCCTCCCACTCCCCAGCTGCTGAAGCCGGGAGCCCTTATCCGCGCCCCCCACACCCCCTTACACACTGGTCCCTGGAATGTTTATAGCACGTTGAGGGGGCCTGAGAAAGAAAAAGGTTGAGAACCACTGTGATAGACCTCAGCACCCCATTATTACTGTGGGCAGTGATGTGTCACTGGCAAGAGAATGTGTCACTTTAATATGTATTGTTAAGTTGATCAACCATTCAAGTTAATGCTGCATATAAATAAGATCCTTGGGGCAGGAACTGTAATTGCATTTGTAACTTGTACAGCACCAAGCACATTACTGGCGTATAAATAGTAAATCACATTTTCACGGAGTTCTATCTCGTATTGATTCCTGACTACTTCAATTCAGGAATTATAACTAAGGGCCTCCTATTCCAAAAACCAGGCCCTGTCACTTAAACTAAGGAAATAAATCTCTGTTAGCTGTAAAGTATCAGAGGGGTAGCCATGTTAGTCTGTATCCACAAAAACAACGAGGAGTCCAGTGGCACCTTAAAGACTAACAGATTTATTTGGGCATAAGCTTTTGTGGGTAAAAAACCCCCACTTTTTCAGATGCAAAGAAGTGGGGTTTTTTACCCACGAAAGCTTATGCCCAAATAAATCTATTAGTCTTATAAGGTGCCACCAGACTCCTCATTGTTTCTGTTAGCTGTAGTAGAATGACAAGTTGTATACTCTTGCCTCCAAGTAACCAGAGAATGACATCAGCCCTGATCCAGCAGAGCACTTAAGCACATGTGTAATTTGAGTCCTGCTAGGTCAATGGGACTACACACTTGCTGAATGTTATGCACGTGCTGAAGTTTTTGCTGAATCGGGGTCATTGTCACAAACACCAGAGCAGGTCTAACATTCTATTCAGAGCAGTGGTGATCAAACAGTGATCGCCATTAAAAACTGGATGTTTATCATTAACTGAAGTTAACTCTACCATGAGCTCTGCAGTCTTTGAATGTAGGAAATCTTGTAGATATCTTGGAAAAGGTAAATACTGTATCATTATAAAAATCCATCTTTAATGGCATTTATGATGCACACTAACCAATATATTTGCAAACTCTGCCCTGAATATTTACTCTGAGATTGATGTTCTGCATACAGCCCCCCCCCTCCCGAAAATATGTACCTCATTTGTAAATAATTTACATGGTATTTAACTTAACATTGTGGTTTGCTGCTGCACTGTAATTTACTTTTCAGAGAAATTTCATAAGGGTTTTTGCAACAGATACAGTATGCGTTTGGAGTGTGTACCCTATGCAAAAGGAATTATTTATACAAAAGACTCTAACAGATCAGGTATGTCGGGGTGGGACTACCATACAGTACTGTAGAAATTCTGGGCAGAAAGGCTGCTCCTAGGCAGCTGGTGATAGGCTGTCAAAATGGAAGTAATTCTCAGGGCTCTACCTCAGTCATTTCATGGGTCTCTCTCACTCCTGGGATAGCCCAAGATTTGAGGGGCTGCAAAAGTGGCTTACAGTCACCATAGCTCTGCATCTCCCAAGGCTGTGAGTTTTGTGTTGTTGTGAATCCAAGAATTTCATCCATAGCGCTCAAGGGAAAAGATGGACTTCCTGTCTTCCTTGAGTCATCTCACCATCCTGCATTCCTCCCACAGAATCAGGGATATACCTCTAGAATACAATATCACATAAACAACAGAATGGTGATGGACCAATAGCTCACCACTGGAGTCCAGTTTGACAAGCATCTAGGCTACAACTTTGTTTAGGGGTGGGGGGTGGACACCAGGAGCCTTGGGAAGGTTGGGGTTGGACAGAAGGTTTCAGAAGGTGATGATGGTAAAAGGAGGTAACGAGAGCCTCTACCCACACAGGGAGCTGGGTTCACACACTCTGCAAGCAGTCACCCATGGAGCAGAATCACACTGGTTCTGCTTCAGACACAGCCCTCCATTCTCATGAAGGATGTGATAGTATTTGCACCTTGATTACTGGAAGGGAGGTCTCTGGGTGAAGAATTCATTCATTTTCATAGCAGTGAAGCCTCCGTGTAAGACAATTCAGGGTGTGTATTTCACAATGTTGATGGTTGTTATGAATGTGGAGTCTTTGTTTTGTATGAGATGCTGCAGCTGTGAACTAAGGTGCACCCCCCATTAAGTATTTGTTTAATCATCCTCATTAATCAACATTGTCTATATCCTTTTAAAAGCTTTTTTAGTCTGCATTAATATGATTGAGACAATGAAAAGTTGGTTTATGCTTCTGTACATTGAAATTATGACCTTGAACTGGGCTCCCTAGGAGCAGCAGACTAATCTATGTATTGAGCTTTCATGCAAGGTTATAGCTTCAACTGACTTGTACCTTTCAGCAATAGTTATGAGTGACATGTAAAAAAAACCCTCCCTCTACCCTAGCTGTAGACTAAGTTCTTCAGCACCTTTTGAGAATGTTGACTAATTTATATTCAAGAAGGGAAAGATAAGATATAGAGTAAGATACATTTCATTAAAGGACTCTTTAAAATGGGGTTCTACTGAGAAAAGTGACTATATAAAAATGCCATCGTCTTATTCAACAAATCTTTTTGCTGTGAATCAGTCATATCTGCTGACTGTTCTGACTAGGATAAGGTTTTACTGCCTCTGGCACTGCAGCACTAGACCAGCCTTGGGAAACAGAGTTGGCTTTTATTCTGGATTGAACGTTATGACAAAAATAATTACCTACATTCTAATTGCAGGCCCACATCCTGCCCTTAGTTCCTTCTCTGCAACTCCTTGGAACTCCAGTTGCACAGGTGTAGAACTTGGCCTACAGGATCTTTGTTACTGATGCTGATCTGAACAGGAAAGAACTTAATTTTCAGGTCCTGGATTACCTTTAGGACACTGGTGATCAGAAAAATAAAACCATTTTTAGTCTGCACTGAGAGTCCTGTATCTGTAGACATGGAGAGGCAATAAACTCAGAAACCAATGATGCTTTTTTATTATAGAATAGAAGATCAGGGTTGGAAGGGACCTCAGGAGGTCATCTAGTCCAACCCCCTTTACTCACTTTTCAGAGTAAAAGCACATTGTAATTCTCACTATAAATGCAGTACTAACCTAATACACATTATCAACCAACATATTGTAAATATGCTAACTAATTTAAACTAATTAATAACCTGGCCATGCAGTGATCTTAACTCAAGTTAGACCCAGGATCCAGAGTTCTTGCTCCTCTTTTAACTCTTACTTTTTGAGTAGTTTCTTTCTCTCAAAGAGAGAAAGAGGGCAGAGGGCAACAAAAATGATTAGGGGACTGGAACACATGACTTATGAGGAGAGGCTGAGGGAACTGGGATTGTTTAGTCTACAGAAGAGAAGAATGAGGGGAGATTTGATAGCTGCTTTCAGCTACCTGAAAGGTGGTTCCAAAGAGGATGGATCTAGACTATTCTCAGTGGTAGCGGATGACAGGACAAGGAGTAATGGTCTCAAGCTGCAGTGAGAGAGATTTAGGTTGGATATTAGGAAAAACTTTTTCACTAGGAGGGTGGTGAAACACTGGAATGCGTTACCTAGGGAGGTGGTAGAATCTCCTTCCTTAGAAGTTTTTAAGGTCAGGCTTGACAAAGCCCTGGCTGGGATGATTTAATTGGGGATCGGTCCTGCTTTGAGCAGGGGGTTGGACTAGATGACCTTCTGAGGTCCCTTCCAACCCTGATATTCTATGATTCTATGATTCTCTCTCTCTCAGCTTTCTGTCTGCTCCTCTCTATAGAACAGCCCCATGGTCAGGATAATTCACAGTGTCTGTTTTCAATGTTCAGCATTTCAATGGAGCCTACGTTTACCCCAGCACTATGTCCTTTCTCCTGTCTCCCATATATCTTTGCATTTCCTGATGTTTCTTTGATTCTTTGAAGGTTTTTTTTCTAATTAAGATGATACTTTGCGCTTTTCAAGTCTCAGCCTGAAATTGAAATATGCCTGTTATTTTGCACCATATTTCTGTCCTAAAAAGAGACAGGTGCTCAGTATTGTTAGAAACACAGTACGGTTAGTTGGATATTAGGTTTTTAAAAATGTGCATAAAAATATATAGACACACCTATAGCTTTTGATTATTTACAGTCAAGACGCTAAACATTTTCCTTTCCAGCATTTATTCTCTTCTCATTATGGCTTTGATTACTCTAGCATTTCCTAGGAACAGTTTTCCACCTACATTAACTCCAGTTCAATTCTACTGATGGTAGTAATAATGGTGGGAGCCCTAGTGCAGCTAAGGTGCCAGTGGCTGAGTGTCTTACTGCCATGTCATGCCTGTGTACACCAGCACTTGCTCTGGGATGTGGACTTCGCTGTCCATGCAACAACTATACAAAAGGGCATGGTCTTGTGGATTAGAGTGCATTCCCTCTGACATGGTATACAGTATCAACAGCAGATGAAGGCTGGCAGATGATGGTTGCATATATTGTTCTTTCCAGTTTTGACTGGCTTGATCCCTGTTTCAGAGGAATCACTGGACAGTATTCCTTTTTCTCCTCATGCTGGACTGACGAGCAAGGCTCTAATGTCTGACCTGAAGCACACAACCTGCTATGTCAGAATTACAATAAGGGTCTGAATGAAACTGATAAAAATCCGTAGATTCAGATTAAAGTCTGAACTGCTAGCTTAATCAACACGGTTGGGTACAAGTGTTCATGCTGCTTTGAAATATTAGGGGATTCTATGTGCCATATACAGTATATTCCTTGGCACAACAGAATGTGTTGAGTGACGTTTCAACTTTCTGAATCTTAGGTTTTTATCAGTTTGAGAGACCCTTAGCAGTAATGTCTGTGGAGCTTTTTAGGGCAGTTAAAAAGAAGGGCTCTTGTGGGAAGTAAATGGGAATTGATAAAATAGTCCAAAGCATCCACATTTTTGTCTACTTTTCCTGTACCCAGTAGCCTCCTTCAAAATCACTATAGTCTACGTTGCAAATAGGTATTGAGAGTTTAAATGTATTTTACCTAGCAGACAGCACGCATTCCAAGATTTTGCATTCATGAGTAAATTCATAATTGGAAATTCTGAAAAAACAAAAAGTGAGTATTTGACTTGATAGATCATAATATCATCCTAGGAACTATTACAGCTTCTTGTGCAATATTTTCCCAGAGACAGCAGGTGTGATAAAAATCCTTCTCAATTTATTTTTTTTGTAGAATGGCTGCACGAAAGAAGTTGGATCTCTCAGTAGATTTAAGAAAAAACCCTCTGCTTTTAAAACTTTTTGAGAGTATGAAAGACTTTGGTTAATTTACCAACGGGCTGTAGGTGTGCACTCAAATTGTGAGTTTTGGACTACGAACATATGTGAATTGAACTGACTTATCTGGCCCTGGGACAGGCTGAAAATGGGACTATTATCTTACTCTACCTTTCCTAATGAACAATAGAACAGTCTTTAAACATGTCCTTTCATATTATGAAATAATGAATTTCAGCTGCTTAAAACTGTGGGCCTACTGGTATGGATGCCACTTGAGTGCATTGCTAACAGAAGATCAAACGATTCACATACAGTCATGAGTTCTTTGCAAGTGACACAGAGGTGACTCATTTGGTTGTGTACATGAGAGAGGAGCTTCCTTGGCTTCAGCATTGCCTTTTAGCAAAGTCCCATCTCTTGGTTGAGCCTAGAGGGCTTTGTCATGAACTTCAGGGGGAAAGGGATGACAGTCTGCATCTTGCCTAAAATGAGGTGTTGAGAACAGCAGCTAATAAACAGAGAGAGAAGGAATAAAGGGTACTATTAAAAGAAATGTAGAGTGACAATTTAAATCAATGAATGTCCAGCAAATAGTGTTGAGTGAGACAGAGAAGATGTGTTTGAGCTGAAAACCTCTATAGTGGAGTTGCTGTGTGAAAAGTTGGCTATACTTAGTCCATTAAAACAGTGGGTGAACAATAGTAAAGTTAAACAGTTTCCATCATAAATTATGTTTTTCTTGTTGTTCAGGTGAAGCTGAGCAGGAGCTGGGACCCCCTCCATCCGTAGATGAGGCAGCAAACACACTCATGACTCGCCTGGGCTTCCTCCTTGGAGAGAAAGTCACAGAGGTACAGCCGGGGCCCCAGTACAGCATGGAGGTGCAGGATGAGAATCAGGTATGAGATCTCCTTCGGCATTACAAATGTACAGCAATAATTGGTTGGTTGTGATGTAGCACATGAGTTTTTGTAATTATCTCGTGGTTGTGTGTGTGATAGAGGTGGAATGATTTTCACAAAAGGACAAAGGTAATAATACCACATTATAAAACTGTGGGTCATAATTACACAGTAGCAATATATGTTTATGGGATCAGCTGATACCATTTGTGGTAGTTTCTGTCATTTTCCTGTTTGAGCTGCAAGCTTCGTCAGGGACAATAGCCTCTCTTACCGTATTAGATAATAGTGATCAAAATAATTTGTATTCTATGCACCTTTCCTGTGAGGCCTTTAAAGTACTTTAGAAACATTAAATAAGCTTCATAAATCCCCTGGAATGGTAGGTAAGTATTATTATCCTAATTTTACAGCTGCTTATATGACTTGCTCATATACACATATTGAGATGGCTCAAAACTGAAAATATATACAAATACCAACTTATTCTTGTCAAATTCTCATTGAACTTAACTCATCTTTCTGGATGTCTCAAGAACAGAGTGACAGCCAAGCACCGGTTGAACACTAAATTTGATAGGAGTTTTGCCTGAGTAAGGACTTTGGATCCTAGTTCTGTAGTAATCACTCCCAGTCTTCTGCTCTGGACAGTAGACTCACTCCCCACACATGGTAGTGAATAAGCTAAGGACTTATTTCTACCAAACTGAGAAGTGATGGGGTGAGAGTGAAAACCAAAAAGAGAGAGTCTGTTAATTGAAGAAGGATGGTCCAAGGGTTAGGATTCTAGCCCGGGACTTGGGAGATCCAAGGTTAATTTCCTGCTCTCTGACAAAGACGTACTGTGTGACCTTGGACAAGTCACTTAGTCTCTATGTGCCTTGGCTCCTTTTGTGAAAATTGGGGCTATTGTGAAAAATAAATAAAGATTGTGAGGTGCTCAGATACGATGATAACGAAGGCCATATTAGTACCATAGATGGAAGTGTGTATTGTTGTTAACAGGCTTATTTTTCTTACCCATTGTCTGAAGTTCCCTTTATTACATCTGCTTTGGTAGGCTGACAAAGCAATGACTGTCTAGCTTGTCTTTGTGATAAAATAAAAGTTCTCATGTAGTTTTTGGTTCCTCTCTGGACTTGACTTGATACTGGAATAATAAATTTGTCTGCATCTCTGAAGTGTGATTGGCCATTTTATATTTTTCTGGTGATTCGGGAAAGCTCCTCTTCTTCAGGCTGAAGTTTTCAGCACCCTTTGCTCTTTGATTTTACACTGCCACTGAACAGAATTTTTCAAAATAAATTCTATCGTTTTTAGCGGTGCAAATCACTATTGAATTTAACCCCTCCTGAATTGTTTTAAGGAGTAAAAGGAAGCTATTACTTGCAGATAGGTGAGTAGCACAGGTGCCAGAGCAAGAGAGGTAAGCTGGATCAGGTGAGTGCAAAAGCTGGAGCAATGGGAGGAGGCAAGTAGATGGGGTAGAGTTGGTAGCTGGAGTTATGGATGTCCAAAGCAGAGTGGCAGCTGTAGATCAGCTAACCTAGAGAGGAAGGAAGCTGTATTCCTTCAGCAGCAGGAGTGAAGAGGTTGTCCCGCAGGGAGACTGGAGAATTTGGTGTGGGAGGAGAGGGCTGGCTCTGTGGTGACATAGATTTCCGTGAGTGGTTTTGAGCAGTCCATGGCACAAGTGGGACAAAGAGTTAACATGCTTTTCTCTTTGGAGCAAAGAAAATGGATTTTTGTGAAATGTTTATTCTTTAACACATTTATTAAGTTTTTCATGATTTCACATAGTTTTTTGTGTAAGTTTTGTTGGCTATCTTTGAAATGCACTGTAGAGTACATTGTGTTAGAAAGTGTATTTTTAACAGGCACTTATTTGAACTGAATACTTCAAAGCAGAATAGAAATTTCTACTATAAATGGTTCCTTTTGTTGGCTTTTTTTTAATTAAAAAAACCATCTTTTCTGAAAATATTCCTTTTAAGAGTAAGTAAAAGAAAATATCTTTACAGAGACAGCAGTGACAGTTGCACTCTGAAGTAGATTGATATCTTGGGCTCTGCATCAATTTTTGCATGAAAAAGTTTTAGAGGCCCTTTGAACACCATTCATGTGCTTAGTGAAGATAGAGAAGAGCCAAGTTCTTAATTTACCAAGTTAAATTTGTTGTGGGGGTTGTTTTTTGTGAGCAGTGCCTCCTCTGTCAGTGCTGCATATTTCCCTAAAGTCCACATCTAAGCTGCTGATGGCCAGTCTAAATGGAGTCCTGGGGAATTTAATTCAGCCTTTTTAATTTCTCTCCCCTCTGTTCTGAAGGTGTGATTGCAGCAATCCTCTTCCGGACAGGAGAACTGTCAAACAGCCTTGGCCAAGTTTGATGTCAGTCTTACTGTATGAATCCACTGGCATTTGTGATTCTCTTACTCCTAACCACATCCCTCTGAAGGCAGGTCTACACTTAAAACACTGCATTGATGCAGCTGCGCCTCTCTCGTGTTTCAGAGAAGACGCTCCTACGCCGATGGGAGAGCTCCCATTGGCATAGTTAATCCACCTCCCCCAATAGCTATGTCACTGGGAGAAGTTCTCCCACTGACATAGCGCTGTCTACACTGGGGCTTAGTTGGTATAACTGTGTTGTGCAGGAGTATGGGTTTATACAAGTCTGTAGTATAGACCTGGCTGAAGAGTGGGAGTCCTCCTAAGTATTTCCCAAAGTAAAGACCCTTCTGTACTGCAGCACATGTCACAGCTCTGCTGCAATCCTACTAAACTAGCCCTCCAAGAGTTAATTCTTCAGCATAAATCATGATGCAGGGGTGTTGGTGAGGGAGGTTTGCAAAGATGCTGACATCTGATTGCAACTTTGGCTGCCATTATGCACTTGAACTTTAAAAAAGAAAAGCTCTTTCTAGATTTTAATTCATTAGTTTATGTGGCTTGAGCTGTGAAAGCAGTCTCTGTGTAAAAAGCTAGAATTAGAGGACTGCTTGCTATTCTGACCATGCTCTGCCCTCTGAAGTGAGAATATAATTATTTGCAATCTCTCCAATGTTGAGGTGAAATGAAGATAAGGAATAGAGCTGTTTTTTAACTAAAACTGTCCCAATCTATAAATCCAACACTTTGTATTTCCACTCAAGTGCTTTATTTTGATTATAGCAGGGGGGACATTTTCTTATCCAAATTGCTTAGAAGTTACAACTTTTTATATACTATTTCTTACTTGAGCACGTTTTCCTTAATGAGAGATCACATATGTCAAAGAGTAAAATATTTTTCTCCTCTTCACAAACTTTCTTTTGCTTTATTGGCTACTAGTAAAGCAAAGGAATATGAGAGCAGTATAGTAAAGTGTACTTTTTCAAACGCTTTAGTAGAAATATAACAATAAATGTAGCAACAATGTTGAAAATACAGAATTGTCTTATAAATGGAAATGTATATTTAAATTTGGCATAGAGGAATATATGATGAGTATATTTCTGTATCAGTACAAAAATCTCATATATGTCCGTGCAGAGTAATATAAGTTTGAATATTTCCATTAGCATCTTGTTGCTAACTGGCTGCAATAGTAACATTACAAATCAAAGAGGTGATAAGAATATCATTTGGTAATAGCTATGGCACTTCATGGAAGTTGGTGTGGTAATCAGATGGGGAAAGCTGGATGTACCATTGTTTTGCTGCATTTTAATTTGTTTTTAAATATAACTGAGGTCCTATATATCAAGGTGTTTGAGTAGGATTTTATTAGTCATAGTGTTAGAATTGCAGCAAATATTTGCTTGAAATAACAGTTTTAAAAGTGGCATGGAAACCCTCTGCTTTGGAGAAAACACAACACCAGATTAATAACAACACTTGTGACAAAGCTCTGTCCTTGTCTCCATGGGTCCCGCATTTCCTGGCGGATTTCGCTAGCCTCAGAGGCTCACTGTGGCCCTCCACGTAACCCTTCTCTCTCTAGAGACAAGGGTCACGGTCTACTGAGCCATTTTCATCATAAGCCAGCAAGGGAGGTGAGCAGAAGCTATCCTCCCTTGCACAGTCTCTTTGCCTCCCAGTCTCAGTGATTAATCGGGGGGGAGGGGGCAAACGGGGGAGCCCAGGCCCACCCTCTACTCCAGGCTCCAGCCCAGGGACCCTAATAGTATCAGCTATGGCAACTGACCTTTTAGAAACAGGACATGTACAATTCCCTGGGCTACTTCCCCACAGCAGCCCCCCACTTCCTCAAGCTCCACTTCACCCTTCCTCAGGGACCTCCTTCCTTGTACCTGATATGGTGTGTACTGCTCAGTCTCTCCAACAGCACAACTTCCTCCCACAGCTCCTGACATCCATCCCCACCTGACTAACTGGGAGGCTTTTAACTAGTTTCAGCCAGCCCCTGATTGGCTTCAGGTACCCCAATCAATCTAGCGTTCTCCCTGTCTTCTGGAAAGTTCTTAATTGGACCCAGGTGTCTTAACTGATCTGGAGCAGCTGCCATTTCACTTATCCTGGTACCAGGGATTAGTTTAGCCTGGAGCTAATATATCTATCTCCCACTACTTTTCTATAGCCATCTGGCCTTGCCCCGTCACACACTTTACATTTGTATATCTCCTTTCACTCTGCAAGATCCCAAAGATGACATAAAATTTATGGATGACACAGTATTATTTAGGCTAGTTAGGGACAGAGAAAACCATTTGGAACTCTGAAAGGCCCTAACAGAACTGTGCACTTGAGAAACATGGTGTCAAATGCAATTCATGTACTGTAGGTAAGTGCAAGGTATTGCACATTGGAAGGAACCATTTATATTGCTCATATGTATTGATGGATTCTAAGTAATTATAGCAACTCAGGAAAAAGACCTTTGGCATCCAGGACAGCTCAAAGAAAATATCTGTATGACATGCAACAGTGATCCAAAAAGTGAGCCAGATGTTAGGTTGCACTAGGAAAGGAATAGAAATGTTATAGTGTTACTATATAAAATCATGGTATACCCTGACCTTGAATACTGGCATATAGGTACCGTGTTGCTAGGGGCAATAGAAGTATCTAAGTAAATTAAATAATTTGGTTCTGTTCATTCAGCTCAAAAAGGATTTGACAGAAACAAAAAAGATCCTGAAAAGAGCAATGAAAATATTTTGAGACGGGAAATATTTCCTTTTGGGAAAAGGTTAAAAAGATAGAAATGTAAATTTTAGAGGGGAGACAAATAAGAGGTGAGAAACAGTACCTCACCTAGTGCTCTAAATGCCCTAATAACAAATATGTGGGTGAAACCAGACAATCACTATGGTCTTGAATGAACTCATACAGGAAAATGATAAAAGACAAAAACACCGTATCACCTGTTGGTGAACACAAAGTGATCACTCTATATCTGACCTATCAGTCCTCATGCTCAAAGGAAATGTATAGAGCGCTTTCAAAAGATGAACCTGGGAGCTTAAATTCATAACTTTTCTAGACACTAATAATCATGGACTGAATAGAGACACTGGATTTATGGTTTATTACAGCAATCTATAACCCAATAACACACCCTCCCAGCTCCCTTCCCCTCCCTTCCTGTCCCCCTAAGATTGGAGGGGTGCTAACCAGCCACTTCACGTTGAATGGTCCCTTGAAATATGTGTTAACTACTTGTGCTAAACAATCTGTTCCACCTTATATTTAGCTGTGACACTGAATATGTTTTCCAGACCTGAAGAAGAGCTCTGTGTAAGCTTGAAAGCTTGTTTTTTCAACAACAGAAGTTGGTCCAATAAAAGATAGTACAAGAAAATATGTTTCTTCACAATGTATAATTTAACATGTGGCACTCATTATCACAAGATATTATTAAGGCAAAGAAATCCATAGATCTCAAAGAAGAGTTAACATTTATATGAATAATAAGAATATTTACATTAAACTTACTAGGATTTTTATAAAAGGAATAAAAGTCTTTGTGCTCAGCCACTAGCTGTATTGGTTAGAAAAAAAATTTCTCTGTGTGAGCATGTTGTTACATAATTGTCCATTAAGGTGATTTTACACCTTCCTTAGAAGCATCTTTTATTTATCACTGTCAGAGATTGGCTGTTTGTTTAAATGGACTACTGGCAATGCCTGTCTTCTTATATCCACATAAAATAAATAGACTTCATTTTTTAAAATGTAATCCAGAAGGAACCAAAACAGGAAACTATGGTATGAAGTGTATGTGCTTATTAAGAGCTAGGTCAACCTTGCTGAGATTTAAATCTGTAGTTTCTAGGAGACGAAATATTTCAAGACCAGTGCTCTTAGATGTAGGGAAAATTGACACATTAGTCAAGTACTGTTATTTCTAGAGTGTGAAGTATTCAGTTTGCAACATTTGTAGTGTTATATTTATCCATTACTCGTATTGCTGTGTGTTCCTTTTGCAGGGAGAGTAGGGGAACCATGTTGGTTTGTTCCTAATGCTTCAAAACATGATCTGATGGTAGCCACCTAAAAAGATAAAGGAATAAAGAGAATGCAAAAATTTAGCAAATGTTCATACGTGACAACTACTTTTATAAGGAATCAGATCATAAGGGGAATTTTAACTAGAGCTGTATGGGAGATGGCTTTCCCATTCTGCAAAACTTTTCAAGATTTCAAAAATGTTCCGGTTTCACATTGGGATGAAACCAAGCCCTTTTGAAGTTTTTCATGAAAATCTAGCAAGAAAGACATCAGAATATCCAATAGCCTGGTGGTTGGGGAAGTCACCTCTGATGTGGGGGGATCCAAGTTCATATCTGTGCTCTGCCAGTCTCCCATCTCCCAGATGAGTGTCATCCTGGGCAGGCTGTTGGCTTTTCTAGGGTTGGGGGTCTCTGTGGTTTTGATCAGAAATTCCATTCTGGGCCTGAGAAACTTTTTGTGATGAAAGTTTCATCAAAACTGGTATGTTCCCACAAAAAGTTTCTGTTTTGCTGAAAGAACATTTTCTAACAAAAAGCCTCCCCATCAGCTCTAAATATAAGCTGGTTGGAAGTGCCTGGATAGGCCTCCTTTCCACAATCTCTAGGAATTATTATAAAAGCATGTTCATGGTGGTCTGTCCGGGTGAACACCATATACCTGATTCACCACCGTGTTACTCCAATTCTGTGATGGTATATGGTTATGATACAATCATTAGAGTTACACTAGCATAGAATTCGAGTAATACAGTGGTGAATCAGTCCTCATGTTTTTTAGAGTTATGCAATCCCACCTATTGTGCTTGATGCTCCATTTTCCCTCAAATGTCTGGTGATTGCCGTCTGAGTAAGCGAGCATTTTCACAAGCCACAGTGGGATTTCTGTGACAAATTGGATAGCTCCCCTCTAGCTACACATGGGATCTGCCTTCTAATTTAGAAGACAATGAATCTTTCACATGTCCTACTTATAAAAGTCAGTCTCAATCATTTTTCAAGCATCAAGTATATAATGCTTGAAAAGAAAAAGTTAGACTTCAAAGGCCTTCTGTAGTTTGCAAGCACTGTGCTTCAGTGTTTAGTTTTTCCCTGTGATTCCAGGATCAAATGATATTTTTAAAAAGTTAGGTACAGTTTTCTATAACTATTATAAAAATATCCCTTGTAAAATAAGCAAGTGTTCATTAAAGTTAATTCCTATTGAGATTTCCTCCACACCAATAGCATTTTACTAAAAGCAAGACATTACTGTACAAGGGGACTAAATGTTTCAATCGGAAAGCGGGGACAATTGCAAAGAGAAGTAACCATTTACTGCAGTGCTTAGTAAGCTGTTAGGAAATGAAGTCACTTTCCCTTATTGTAATGACATGGTTTGAGAGAATCAGTCTGTTCAGAGGCTATCAATGGTGCTGAACTACTGAGTGCAACTGGCATATTCTGAGCTGGAACTAAATGTTCTTTTGTGTCTAAAAGCTAATCGAGAGCTCAGGGACTTAGTGGATAAAATACAGGAACTTTACCTTGAGTACTGTGATTGAAGGCTAATCTACAACCCACATGACAGGGGTTTGCTGCTGTCGTCCCCGGTGACCAACAAATTTGAACAGGCAAATTTTATAGAGACAGTAAATAGAAGTTTATGGATGAAAATCTACCCATTGGTACACACACAATTCACAGTGAGGTTGATGGGAGATATGTGAGTCTGAGGGCAGAATTAGCTCCTTTTACAGAAATTCTAGCCTCCCCATAACTACTGCAATGCCCATGAGCACCACTAGCACTTGAAATATGAAGCCTTCCTTTAGGGATACTAAGTATATCAGCAAAAAGAAAAGGAGGACTTGTGGCACCTTAGAGACTATCAGGTTTGTTTCTGGTGGGATTCATTTGCACAATTTCTTATAGATTCTTTCAGAAATAACTTTTAAAACACAATCTTTTTCATGCTGCCACATTTTCGCCTTGTTTTGCCTTGCAAAGTCGATATTTCACTACTGTAAATTCTGAAAAGTCTGCCTCTGGTGTGGAAAGGATTTCTTCTGGGGGAAAGAATTTCTTTCATTTAGATGTGGGACTTGGCACTTCCTCTTTCAGTGTAAAAGCATTGTTATTTTTCTTGAATGGAAGAAACATTCACAAAACAAAACTTGCAAGCCAACTGAGATTTCTGACCAGATGGAAATGGCACAGATTTCCTGTTTGTGTTATTTCATGCCATAAGCATTAAGTAAAGGTCCGATCGTGCAGTTTAATTGTCACCAGGAGTTTTCTTTGCTTGTATGGAAAGTAAAAGTTTTACCTCATCATTCTAGCCAGGTAATATTATTTTGTTTTGTTTTTATCACAGCTTTATACTAATAGGGAACAAAATGCTAAAATTTCCTGACAGACTTTGACATAACTTCACCAGGTTTCCTGTTGAATTCAGAACTGAGGATCTTTCATTTTTACAGGCCGTAAAAGAAATTAAAACCAAATTGTCAATATTTTTACATTCTTCACAGAGGCTGAGCATTGTGGTATTCTCGTTTTTAGCAGTAAAACATATGTTGTTCTTTATTCTACAGGGTAAATTCTCTAGTGTGAGCTATAGATACATTTTTTCACAGTGATTGATCGTGATGAGTGATGTGTTCCTGGTTTCAATTTTTCAGACCTCAGCAGTAACACAGCGGATAAGTCCCTGCTCCACGCTGACCAGCAGCACTGCCTCACCACCAGCCAGCAGTCCTTGCTCCACCCTCCCTCCAGTCAGTACAAATGTTACAGCCAAGGATTGCAACTATGGGGCTGTTACCAGCCCTACATCTACTCTGGAAAGCAGAGATAGTGGTATCATAGGTGAGTAGTGTTCTCTCTCTCTCTCTCTATTTCCCCTCTTCTCTATTCCCCCGCCCACTCCCAAATGCAATGATTCTGTTTATTTGTTTAGCAGGTGCTGCTTGAGAGTAAGTTTTTGGGTCTGTCTTTATGCTATGAAACAGGCCATGTTAGCATTATTCAGATTTATGCCATTTAAGTGGGTGGGAAGGATTGTTTCTTTTTCGAGTGCTGGTCCCTCTTTGTATTCCACACGTAGCTATGCATGCACCTAAGAATAGAAAATCTTGCAAGTAGTGTCCATTGTTCTGTGCCCGTGCCCTGGATAGAATCATAGAGTATCAGGGTTGGAAGGGACCTCAGGAGGTCATCTAGTCCAACCCCTGCTCAACGCAGGACCGATCTGCAATTTTTTTGTCCCAGATCCCTAAATGGCCCCCTCAAGGATTGAGCTCACAACCCTGGGTTTAGCAGGCCAATGCTCAAACCACTGAGCTATGCCTCCTTATGTTCAGCACCACTGGTATCTGGGGATGTGCTCTCCAGTTCCTTCTTACTACTAAATGGCCTGAGTCAGAATTCTCAGAAGCTAGCCTTGCATTGTCTTCATCTCTGTCAGTATAAGTGTATATAGCTTATTGGTGTTAATAGTGTTTTATAATATTTATTCAATTAGTGTAGCTTAGTTTTCCCCACCCTGGGGACTCATCCCCCCCTTTCGGGAATAGGACTGTGTCTAGAATTCCAGGATTTAAAAACTGTATCTGTTATCCTCACTCCTTCTCAATCAGCAACATCACCAGCACCTCCTTTACTGCCTTGGCAAGGCGCATATCTCCACCAAGTGCTGTATGTGTCACTCTTTCCCAACCTGGACCTGAGAGGGATGAAAGCTCTGACCAAGGAAGCACCTCACAGAGAAAGCCTTGAGACCCCAATCAGATCCAGGCTGCAGAGATCCCCCATGCACTGGTTTCAGTTCTCAAGCAGCAAGAGCTGTGGAGCAGAGGCTAGAGCAGATGACTTTAAAGACCCGTTGTTTCAGGCTTCCCCGTGAGTGTAAGGGACACTCTCAGAGATATACAATCGTCTAAGCTTGCTTCCAGGAAAAGGGATCCCTCCCCAATTCCTTCCAAGTCAGGTGAGTCTTCACATGCAGGTCTGAAGGACTTAGGTCTGCCCAAGACTCCCAACCAGCAATGGAAAGCACACAGGAGCAAAGCTCCAACAGTACGAGCTCTGGTACCGACATTCGTGCCAACCGTGGCCTCTAGCAAGGCAAAGGGCCAATATCAAACAAGCTCTAGATGGGACACTGTCTCTGACAGCACTGGTCTGGCCCCATAAGGATCCACCAACCACTGAGTCTGTTGTGGCGCTGGATCCTGTGGAACCAACACCTAGAACCCATCTTCTGCAGAAACAAATGAGGGGCAAAATCCCTTACACTGTGCATAGAGGAAGTTGACTTACAGAACTGGTGTGTCAGGAACCACATCACAGTTTCTGAGAAGTACTTTCCGGGGCCTCAGAACTCATTGGCAGACAACCTCAGTAGGCATTTTGCCACTGATCATGAGCAGAAATTACACAGTTCAGTGATGAACATCTTCATGCAGTGGGGAATGCATCTTGGGACCTGTTTGCCTCCCAGATGGATAAGGAGTTCAAGGTATATTGATTCAAAGCAGCTTAAGGTTTGTACTCCAGGGAAGTTGGTGCAACTGTCCTGGACAGGCAACTTAAGGTATGGGTTCCCTTCCATCCCTCTACTACCCCAGGTTCTACGGAACATTTGTCACAACAAAGCATGAGTCATTCTCATCGCACCCAGTTGGCCCAGAGATTTCTGGTTTCCAGACCACCTATGAATGTCAATCCATCAGCACTCAGTCCTTCCCAGATTTGCTGGCTCACGAGAACTGCAGGATCAGAAATCCCAACCTGGACTCTCTTCATCTCATGGCTTGGCATTTGGATGGGCATCAGACCTAGAGTGTTCATGTTTGGAGACTTAATAGTTCAAACTACTCATAATCACAGCAGGAAAGAGTCTACCAGAAAATGTTTAGAGCCTGGCACGGATACAAAAATGTGGATCCTCATCTGCCAGAATCAACCCATGATCCAACTTGCGATCCGCTAGCCATCTTTTACCTGTATCCGCACCCATAGCAGCAAGTCGTCTCACAAGGGCTAGCAATGGGGATGGGAGGGAAGGGAGTGAGTGGGGAGCGAGGTCTTGCAGGGAAGAGGCAGCATGAGGGTGGGGACTGGGGGTAAGGGGCAGTGTGGGGGCGGGTTCTCGAGGGAGTAGGGGAAAGGTATATCACATCACGTGCTGCTCCTGGAGGCTCACGAGCAATGGCACACGGCATCAGCAGTGCGTGATGCATCACAGTGGGGCAGAGGGGTGGGGTGCTGGTGCCCCGCCTGCTCCAATCCCCGTGGCCGGGACCTGCTGCCCAGGAGCCGGCAGGCTGAGAGCATGGACAGTGCTGCTGAGCCGGGCCTTGGTGGGAGTGCTGGCACTGCCTGAGGGGCCCGAGCCGCTGAACAGGGAGTGGCACGGCAAGGGGGTGCAGGACAGTCCTGAGTCCGACCTACCCCCGCCACCCCCAGCCACTGGCTGCTGGCCACCAGCTCCGAGTGCTTGTGCCCCCTGGGCTGCCACCACTGGTGAGTACAGTCCTGTGCAGTTGTATCTGCATCCGCTCCACTATCTGCAAACATGGTCCGTGGATATCCACAGATTTGGAGGGCTCTAAAACCGTTATCTAGCCAAATAGAGGCAGTTCTCTACCTGGGCACAACAGAACCAGTGTCATCAAGAAGCGTGTTGGTAGTTGTAGAGAGAGACTCAAAGAGCTCAATCGATTTAATTTAACAAAAAGAAGGATAAGGGGTGACTTGATTATAATCTATATCTACATGGGGAACAAATATTTAATAGTGCATTCTTCAGTGTAGCAGAGAAAGATATAACACATTTCAATGGTTGGAAATAGAAGCTAGACAAATTGAGACTGGAAATAAAACGTACATTTTTGACAGTGGGGGTAATTAACCATTGGAACATTTTACCAAAGATTGTCATGGGTTCTCCGTCACTGACCATTTTTAAATCAAAATTGAATATTTTGCTAAAAGATCTGTTCTTGGAATTATTTTGAGGAAGTTCTATGGCCTGTGTTATGATCACAATGGTCCATTCTGCCCTTGGAATTTATGAATGTAGAAATCAGGACCAGTAGGTATTTTTGCTGATACAGACTACCGCCTCATTCTCAAGACGTTGGGTCTTTCTCTTGGCTTGCTGTGGGTCTGCCTAGCAGCAATTAGTGCATTCCATTCTCAATAGATGGCTATTCTATTTTTTCTTCCCCAGTAACAAATGTTGGCCACTTACTCGATGTTCCACCTGTCTATGAAGGTGGCCATCCTGGCTGCCATTATGTCAGCCAGGAGTGTGGATGATCTTTTGGCCCTCTTGGCTGTTCCATCACACACTACGTTTCATAAAGAAAAAGTTGCTATAGCAGAGTGAGCAGGGGGACAAGTGACATCTTCTCAGAGACTCTCTAAGTGGATTTCTAGCTGTATCCTCCTTTCCAATCAGTTGGGGAATTTCTCTCCCCCAAATGGGGTGAAGACCTATTCCACTAGAGCACAGGTGAGCTCAGAAGCATCTCTTTGGGTTGTACCTATGCTGGACATTTGTAAGGCAGCAACCTAGAATTCCATCCACACCGTCCTGAAGCATTTTGCTTTGGTCCAAGCCTCTTCTGGTGGCACAGCCCTTGGAATTGTAGTATTACAGACATCCATACCATCTGCATTCTCGTACCTAGCTCCGATTTCAGTACTGCTTGCCTGTCATCCATATGTGTAATACACACTGAGATAAGCCCTTGAAGAAGAAATGGAGATTGCTTACCTGTAACTGGAAGTTCTTTAAGATGTGTGGTCCCTACATTTATTCCACTACGTGCCGTCCTTTCCCTCAGCTTCAGATCAAGACTGGATTCACTGTAGAGAAGCAACTGGAAGACAGTCCAGGACCTCCCGTATACTCTCAGTGCTGAACACAAGATCCAGGGAGCAGGCGTAGATAAGCGAACATTACTTGTAAGATTTTTCCAGTCTCTGGTACACACAGAGCATGTGAGTCATTGTGCTAATTTGGTTGCATAGTAGGTTTGGTGGTCCAATAAGGATGTGAATAAGGTAAAGATGGTAGGTCTTGGTGCCAGACAGTAGCCTCCCACTTAGGAGGCAGGTCCAGGTCCTCCTAGTTAACATGAGTAAGTTTAGATAAGTGAACAAAAAACAAATCCTGTTTTTCTGCCCCTTTCTTCTCTCTCTGGCAGTTGATCTATGGCCATCATTACAAGCGCCCTGTCACTGTCTTAGGACCCCGGGCACATTTCCAAGGTGCAGTTTTTCTATTTGGCATCCCCTCCTCAGAGGTGCAGCCACCTGCCCATTCCTTAGAACTAGTGCTGACTCCTCAGACACCTGCCCCCTGTCTGCCCAATAGCTTAAGCACACCATCTCCCAGAACTCCAGCTTTGTGGTTTTTGAACCCACAGTTTGTCTCCTCAAGGGGCACAATGAATAGTGTAATACAGATAACACACAGACTTTGCACAGGATTCTGAAACCACTGCTATTTACTTAGTTGCACAAGAAAGACACAGACCAACACAAAAATAATAAACCCTACATGCATTTCCTTGCCTCCATTTCCTCATCACTCCAGAGCACTCTTTGGGCTGGGGTCAGAGTTATCTGGGACTGTCCTGAGTCCTGCTGTAGCGCATCGCTTATGTTCTGAAACATGGTACCTTCTCCCCCAGCTTGCCTTCTCTGGTTGTGACCTGTCTGCAGTTAAACAGGATACTCACCTCTGTCTCCACTATGAAAGTAAACTATCTGTGAGCCTCTATAGTTTATATCTCCCACCACCATTACGTTTGTCTCTTTGTCCTATTGGTAACTTTCCACTCTCTACTTCCTCCTACCTGGAGGAGGAGGAAGTATCTTCTCCTAGACAGTAACCTATCCATTGTCATTCAGGTGTTTCCACCTTAATAGACAGTGGTTGAGTTCTAACAACCGACCACTGTCCCTGGTACTAAATGCTTAAAGACTTCTCAGCAACAGTGAATACAGAGACAGACATTTGTGATTCAGCAACTGCCATAGTAACAACTGCATAATAACTTCATTTATCAACCAGAATTCATAAGTTGTACAGAGCTTCCTCAAATCATCATAGTTGCATTAACCTTCCTAGCCTAGCAGTGTTGTGTCTCATATTTTAGAGGAATTATGAGAATTGCCTTGGGGCAGAGGTGTTCTGGTTTCATAAGCCCACCTCTTTTCCTCCCAACAACAGTCTGAGCCTTCCTATGCGACAACTGCTTCTCTCACCTTAAATCCTCTTTCTGTTTTAAAAGGAAATAGTTTATATTCAGTGCGTCCAGCCCCAGTGTTTGGCCACTGCAAGGACAGTATTAGCAAGGGGACAGTACCTTGGACTGCAGAGTTTGCATGCCCCATGGCTGATTCTCTGTAGTGTATACCTCTGACTTTTCTGAACCTTTAAGAGAGCAAGCTTCCAGTTGTGCTCCCAAAAGTCTGTCTAGTTTTCTTCAGCTCAACCATTGGCAAGACCATTTGGGAGGAGGGATAGCTCAGTGGTTTGAGCATTGGCCTGCTAAACCCAGGGTTGTGAGTTCAATCCTTAAGGGGGCCTTTTAGGGATCTGGGGCAAAAATTGGGGATTGGTCCTGCTTTGAGCAGGGGGTTGGACTAGATGATTTCCTGAGGTCCCTTCCAGCCCTGATAGTCTATAGAAGACTTGCTTCAATGAAGAACCAGGACGAATTTAACACAGAATTGCAAGGTTGCGTCACTTGCGTGTATCTGTCTAGCAGATCTTTAGTGCCTATTTCATCAGTGCCCTCTACATGTTACAATACATGTTTAGGTGGGAGAACTTAGAATACAAATGTGTATATTTTATTTCAACTCAATACCTGCAAAGACGCAGTTGGAGGAAAAAGAATTTCTATGTAAAATCAGATATGATGTTTCTAGCTCAGTAGCTCTTTTGTCAGGTTTCAAATATTGTATATTCTTTCTGCTAAGGGAATTCTTTTCCCCTTCAACCATCTGTGTATTAAAAAACAGGTTCATAATTTAAGAAAGTTAGTTTTCCTAGTCATTGGTGTTTTGCACGACTGGTCAGGAAACCTGAGTTTAATTTCATAGAATCATAGAATCATAGAATATCAGGGTTGGAAGGGACCTCAGGAGATCGAGTCCAACCCCCTGCTCAAAAGCAGGACCCATCCCCAATTAAATCATCCCAGCCAGGGCTTTGCAAAGCCTGACCTTAAAAACTTCTAAGGAAGGAGATTCCACCACCTCCCTAGGCAACGCATTCCAGTGTTTCACCACCCTCCTAGTGAAAAAGATTTTCCTAATATCCAACCTAAACCTCCTCTACTGCAACTTGAGACCATTACTCCTTGTCCTGTCCTCTTCCACCACTGAGAATAGTCTAGAACCAATCTCTCTGGAACCACCTCTCAGATAGTTGAAAGCAGCTATCAAATCCCCCCTCATTCTTCTCTTCTGCAGACTAAACAATCCCAGTTCCCTCAGCCTCTCCTCATAAGTCATGTGTTCCAGACCCCTAATCATTTTTGTTGCCCTTCGCTGGACTCTTTCCAATTTATCCATATCCTTCTTGTAGTGTGGGGTCCAAAACTGGACACAGTACTCCAGATGAGGCCTCACCAATGTCGAATATAGGGGGACGATCACGTCCCTCGATCTGCTCACTATGCCCCTACTTATACATCCCAAAATGCCATTGGCCTTCTTGGCAACAAGGGCACACTGCTGACTCATATCCAGCTTCTCGTCCACTGTCACCCCTAGGTCCTTTTCCGCAGAACTGCTGCCTAGCCATTTGGTCCCTAGTCTGTAGCTGTGCATTGGGTTCTTCCGTCCTAAGTGCAGGAACCTGCACTTATCCTTATTGAACCTCATCAGATTTCTTTTGGCCCAATCCTCCAATTTGTCTAGGTCCCTCTGTATCCTATCCCTGCCCTCCAGCGTATCTACCACTCCTCCCAGTTTAGTATCATCCGCAAATTTGCTGAGAGTGCAATCCACACCATCCTCCAGATCATTTATGAAGATATTGAACAAAACTGGCCCCAGGACCAACCCCTGGGGCACTCCACTTGACACCGGCTGCCAACTAGACATGGAGCCATTGATCACTACCCGTTGAGCCCGACAATCTAGCCAACTTTCTACCCACCTTATAGTGCATTCATCCAGCCCATACTTCTTTAACTTGCTGACAAGAATACTGTGGGAGACAGTGTCAAAAGCTTTGCTAAAGTCAAGATACAATACATCCACTGCTTTCCCTTCATCCACAGAACCAGTAATCTCATCATAGAAGGCGATTAGATTAGTCAGGCATGGACTTGTGCACGTCCAGCTTTTCTAAATAGTCCCTAACCACCTCTTTCTCCACAGAGGGCTGGCCATCTATTCCCCATGTTGTGATGCCCAGCGCAGCAGTCTGGGAGCTGACCTTGTTTGTGAAGACAGAGGCAAAAAAAGTATTGAGTACATTAGCTTTTTCCACATCCTCTGTCACTAGGTTGCCTCCCTCATTCAGGAATGGGCCCACACTTTCCTTGGCTTTCTTCTTGTTGCCAACATACCTGAAGAAACCCTTCTTGTTACTCTTAACATCTCTCGCTAGCTGCAGCTCCAGGTGCGATTTGGCCCTCCTAATTTCATTCCTACATGCTCGAGCAATATTTTTATACTCCTCCCTGGTCATATGTCCAACCTTCCACTTCTTGTAAGCTTCTTTTTTATGCTTAAGATCCGCTAGGATTTCACCGTTAAGCCAAGCTGGTCGCCTGCCATATTTACTATTCTTTCGACACATTGGGATGGTTTGTCCCTGTAACCTCAACAGGGATTCCTTGAAATATAGCCAGCTCTCCTGGACTCCTTTCCCCTTCATGTTAGTCCCCCAGGGGATCCTACCCATCCGTTCCCTGAGGGAGTCGAAGTCTGCTTTCCTGAAGTCCAGGGTCCATATCCTGCTGCTTACCTTTCTTCCCTGTGTCAGGATCCTGAACTCAACCAACTCATGGTCACTGCCTCCCAGATTCCCATCCAGTTTTGCTTTCCCTACTAATTCTTCCCGGTTTGCGAGCAGCAGGTCAAGAAGAGCTCCCCCCCCTAGTTGGCTCCTCTAGTACTTGCACCAGGAAATTGTCCCCTATGCTTTCCAGAAACTTCCTGTATTGTCTATGCACCGCTGTATTGCTCTCCCAGCAGATATCAGGAAAATTAAAGTCACCCATGAGAACCAGGGCGTGCGATCTAGTAGCTTCCGCGAGCTGCCGGAAGAAAGCCTCATCTACCTCATCCCCCTGGTCCGTGGTCTATAGCAGACTCCCACCAGTACATCACTCCTGTTGCTCACTCTTCTAAACTTAATCCAGAGACACTCAGGTTTTTCTGCAGTTTCGTACCGGAACTCTGAGCAGTCATACTGCTCCCTTACATACAGTGCTACTCCCCCACCTTTTCTGCCCTGCCTGTCCTTCCTGAACAGTTTATAACCATCCATGACAGTACTCCAGTCATGTGAGTTATCCCACCAAGTCTCTGTTATTCCAATCACGTCATAATTCCTTGACGTCACCAGGACCTCCAGTTCTCCCTGCTTGTTTCCAAGGCTTTGTGCATTCATATATAAGCGCTTGAGATAACCTGCTGATCGCCCCTCATTCTCAGTATGAGGCAGGAGCCCTCCCCTCATAGACATTCCTGCCTGTGTTTCCTCCTGGTATTCCGCTTTCCCACTTACCTCAGGGCTTTGGTCTCCTTCCCCTGGTGAACCTAGTTTAAAGCCCTCCTCACTAGGTTGGCCAACCTTCTCGCAAAGATGCTCTTCCCTCTCTTCGTAAGGTGGAGCCCGTCTCTGCCCAGCACTCCTCCTTCATGGAACACCATCCCATGGTCAAAGAATCCAAAGCCTTCTCTCCGACACCACCTGCATAGCCATTCGTTGACTTCCACTATTAGACGGTCCCTACCCAGGCCTTTTCCTTCCACGGGGAGGATGGACGAGAACACCACTTGCGCCTCAAACTCCTTTATCCTTCTTCCCAGAGCCACGTAGTCCGCAGTGATCCGCTCAAGGTCATTCTTGGCAGTATCACTGGTGCCCACGTGGAGAAGCAGGAAGGGGTAGCGATCCGAGGGCTTGATGAGTCTCAGCAGTCTCTCCGTCACATCGCGAATCTTAGCCCCCGGCAAGCAGCAGACTTCTTGTTTTTCCCAGTCAGAGCGGCAGATAGATGACTCCGTCCCCCGGAGCTCTTCCACTTCCCAGAACCGTTGTTTGTATTACTTTCGCTTGCAGATTCTTGTAATGAAAATTTAAAAAGTACTCCGAGTGATACATCACAGTGGGTTATTGAACTCTAGATTTCAGAGTAGCAGCCGTGTTAGTCTGTATCCACAAAAAGAACAGGAGTACTTGTGGCACATTAGAGACTAATAAATTTATTAGAGCATAAGCTTTCATTGGCTACAGCCCACTTCATGGGATGCATAGAATGTCAAAGGTCATTACTGAGGGTCTGGCTTAAGCCAACAAAGCTCAAGAAATACATAGTCAAGCCTGCAACTTTTTGTTGTGCTTAGCTATTATTATATGGTGGAAGGAATTCTATACGTTCCCATACTTTTCTCTCACCATAAAATGTCTAGGCAGCTCTTAAAAGGCATCTTATCCATGTGCTTTGATGGTCTTTGTGGCCCCAGTCATCAAACTTAAAGCGATTCACTTTCATTTTATGCACCTACATATCTGTTTTCAGGCATCTATGTAAGGAGCCTAAGTAGGAACCGAGGTGCCTAAATCAGCACTTCCGTGCATAAACTTAGGCACCTAAGTAGGGATGTAAATGCCTAGTTTTAAGTACTTATATTTATAAATTGGGCCACATATAACTATTTGTTCCACCTGTGCTCTTTAAGTTCAGTCCTGTCCGCTTTCCTTGGTTACGCTTTATTTCCACATTTTTTAGATTGTACTCTTCAGGTTTTACGTATCTAATCGGTGTGAATAAATGACCATCTCATGCTTACTGAGCCCCTGAATAAATTGTATTGTTTGCATTAGAGTAGGTTACTTTGAAGCCTTATGTTCTCCAGCGAATACAAGGTTCAGTCTGTTTAGCTTTTCAGTAAAATGAATGTTCTTTAAACTCAGAATCCTCCCAGTTCCAGCCCTCTGCACCTTTTTCAGGACATATCTGTCCATCTGTTCCTCTAAATATCTGTTTCGAAAATGGAAATCCCTAATCTTTTCATGTAGATGAGTATTGGTGACCAGCCTTGTGTGGTAATAATATCACAGTTACTGGGAAAGGGTCCAGTCCCGCACTTCATATGAAGGGAAACAGCCTATTGATTTTCAACCTACCTCCTCCCGTTCAGTGGGCAGTTTATCTAAGTAAGAGATGTAGGTTCACACAGTAGAACCTCAGAGTTACGAAGACCTCGGGAATGGAGGTTGTTCGTAACTCTGAAATGTTCGTAACGCCGAACAAAATGTTACGGTTCTTTCAAAAGTTTACAACTGAACATTGACTTGATACACCTTTGAAACTTTACTGTGCAGAAGAAAAATGCTGATCTTAATTTAAATGAAACCAGCACAGAAATAGTTTCCTTACCTTTCCAAATCTTTTTTGTAACTTTCCCTTCATTTTTTTAGTAGTTTACATTTAACACAGTACTGTATTTGTGTGGGTTTTCTTTTTGTTTTTGGTCTCTGTTGCTGCCTGATTTAGTATTTCCAGTTCCAAAGGAGGCGTGTGGTTGAATAGTCAGTTCATAACTCTGGTTTTCGTAACTCTGAGGTTCTACTGTACCTCAAAATTGTATTATGTCCTTTATTGCTGTATCCCAGCTTAGATTTTTACCACAACTCTTAATTAGGATGATGGCATAAACAACTTTTAATTAGCTAAAATATTGAGCGTATCTGGGTACGGACAAAATTTCAATTTGAATTTTGAATTTTCCTGGCTTTTGTCAGTTTAAATTAGCTCATTAATGTTTGTACATAGTTATTTTCCAGAGCTGTTTTTCCTTTCTTTCTGAGTTGTTATAGTTTCTTATATGAATGGACGTTTGGAGTCTCTTAAAAAACCGCAACAGATTTAGACGCTGATAGACCATAACAATTATGCATCGGTCTTTCATAGCTGTTAAGCCTGTGTACTAAACTTTCTCATCATTTTATTACAGAAGTACAACCTATGATGTAGCCATTTTTTCTAAATAGCAACTTGATTCTTTTCTTCTAAAAGCCTCAGTGTCACTGGTCTATATTGTATGTTAACGACTTTCAGAATTTTTATTTAAAAATACCTTGAGTGTGTTCTATGATGGACAGTTAAGTACAGCAGTGTTGTTGTAGTTGTGGTGGTCCCAGGATATTAGAGAGACGAAGCGGGCAAGGTGACGTGTTATTGGACCAACTTCCGTTGGTGATCGAGCACAAAAAAGCTTGTATCTTTCAGCATCGTGAAGTGCAGCCACAATTGAGAGAAGGAACTGTGTCCTGCAGTTGTAGGAAAAATGCTGGAGAAAGATTTATTTTTTCTGCTATCATAGGATGCCCAATTTTATTTCAATTGCTTTTCTTATAGTCGCACCAAAACCCCAGTAAACACAAAAATGAAGTTGTAAAGGAAAGGGGGGATTAGGGGCAGGAGGGAGAGAGGGGATGCCAAAACAAGACAGAGGAGCAGGTAATCTTTTTCTCCTGTGAGCCACTAAACCCTTTTCGTGAAGCGACAGAGTAGCTGGTGAAAATGTTAACCTAATTTTAACCCCTGACTAGTTTCCAGGGTTTTTTGGCTCTCACAATATAAAAGCAGCCAAATGTTAATGTTCAAAGACTGCTACTGAAAAAAATGTGGTAACAGAATCGTGTGCTTTTGAAATCTTGTACATCACAGTCCAACAAGAAACAGACTTTTAAGGCTCAGCTATTAACACCTTAACTACGATAAAACACAGAAAGATTTCCCAACTCTCTTATGCAAGACTACAAAATAAAATATAAATCTTCTCTAATGGAATACAAAGCGTATCAAATTGGTAGCAGTCTGCTAGGGACATAGCATTGTTCAAGTCAGTGTTTCCCTAAATATTTTTTAAAACTACCCTTTTGTGTTTTGTCTCTTTCTGGGAAAAGTGACATTTGTGGCTGTGCTGTCTAAACAATCAGCTGTTGTGTGTGTGTTTCTTCCTTAGTGTACGGCTCTGTGGTGATGTACAGTTTATTCCCTGTTTAGTTATTCAGTTTTCTTGAGTGAGATTTTTGGTAAATCAAGTAGAAGAAAAGCATATGACACTAAAATAGCTTGAACAAAAACCCATGAACTATGCACATCCTTTTGCAATGCGGCCTCAATAGGGTGGATCTGTCTAATACCACATAGGCAGTTGTCTTCTCTTAAATTTTGCAAGATTTTAAATGAAGAGCTCGAACACGAAGCAAAGGGCCCTCATTCCAAAAGTAACTCTGTTGCAGCAGCTTTCATGCTTGATGTTCTCCGTTTTGTCCTCTAGACTCCTTTATATCTAGTTGCATGTTGCTACAGATAAAAATAGCTTTGATAATAAATTCATCAAGAGTGTGTGCTAAAGAGGATAGATGATGCTGACAATATAACAAGCTGGGTCTGTTTGGAAATAACTAAATACCTTAAGGACTAAAGAGACACTAAAATGACACTTCAGCATAAAGCCAGATTAAATATTTTTGTTGTTTTAGAACTAAAAAAAACTTGAATAATTTTAGCTTTATGATCAGTGTTTGTTAATGGTCAATAAATTTCCTAGAACTGCAGAATCTAAATCAGGGGTTCTCAAAATGGGGGTCGGGACCCCTCAGGGGGTCGCAAGGTTATTACATGGGGGGGTCGCGAGCTGTCAACCTCCACCCCAAACCCCGCTTTGCCTCCAGCATTAATAATGGTGTTAAATATATAAAAAAGTGTTTTTAATTTGTAAGGGGGGGTCGCACTCAGAGACTTGCTGTGTGAAAGGGGTCACCGGTAAAAGGTTGAGAGCCTCTGATCTAAATCCTTTTGAGCACCTCGATAAAGGACATCGATAAAGCACCTCAATAAAGGAAACAGGTAAATGTGAAGGATCTAATTTTGAAGAATGCTGGGCTTTCGTACATTACTGCAGCTGAATGTTGAAAGTGATGGCAGTGTTGGTAGTTAGATAAGAAAGGTCAATATCTATCAGGTATAATCAGGCATGAGGGGAAAAAATCAGTGGGTCATGGATTTGCTGTCAAGTTAAATACAACACATATCACTTGAGGATTCTGACTCATTTCTTGTGGTACTAAAGTAAAAAGTACAAATTGAGTGGAAAGAAAACTGAATTTAATTTGTGTGTATTTATGGCATCATTTGTGGGAACTGTCAGGATTGAGAGGTCTAAACAATTAATCTACCCTAAAACAAAAATGATTATTCATAAAATATGTGTATAGTACTGTACAGTTACAAAAGGCTTTCCAAACATAGATTAAGACACCATTCCTCCCACGAAGAGTTTGTTAGTCCACGGGCCAGTTTCTGTCTCTTCCTAACTTTGAGTAATGCCCTACTCCACATGTAATGGGACTGCTTATGGAGGGAGATATTACTCAACATGAGTAAGGGTGGCAATATCTGGTCCTTAATAAAACAAATAGGTCAACAGATCAGAATAGAGAAATTGAGTGAGGGGATTATTAATATGGAGAAGGGAAGAAGGAACTCTTGAAGAGCAGGGTTGAAGGAAGAGGGGAAGGGCATGTGGCATATGAGGATGGGGAGATTATTCCAGGTGTACAGCATGAGAGAAGGAGCAAAGATGAGTGGGAAAAGAAACTGAACGAAGCAGTAAATTGAGTGGACTCGGCAGAACATTGCAAGAGGGAGAAGCGGTGATGCCAGCACGTGATTTTATCCTGAATGTTGCAATGTTTGATGTTTTCCTTAAAATCCCAGCTGTTGGGGATGTGATTAGATGAGAATCTCAGCTTTCATTTTAAAAAGGTCAATTTCTAGCCTTCCTTGTTGCAGAGAAACACATGATATCATGACCCATTCTAAAAACCATAAAACCAACAGGCAACATTCAGTCACAAAATCAGTCACATTTATTTTTTAAAATCTTGTGGGTTTCAGTCACAAAATCAGTCACATTTATTTTTTAAAATCTTGTGGGTTTTTTAGACAATCTCATTATTTTAGTGGACATGACTCATGATTTTGGGTTTGACATTTCTGAAGGGGGAAGAAGTTAGCAGAACTATTGATGGGCCTTTTATGAAGGGAATAAATCAGGAGAGTGGTGTGGTTAAGTCACAGAGAGAAAACGATATTTGTCTAAATGACCCCAGTAGCTGTGGTCATCCTTCTAAAACCCCAAATTCTCCGTAATAAACATAGGGTGTGGAGTCAGGTAGAGAGAGTAGAAAAATAGCACATGGCCCTTACGCACCTCTGCAAAGGCAACAAACTCTGTGTCCTGGATAATCTGATGGTGAATCATTGTACTGAAGATTTTAACTCTGAAACAGCCCTTGGATTCGATTTTTTTTTATTAAGGACATGTTTAAATAATATTTTATAGGATATTTAACTTTTCTTGATTAAGCCTGTAAGAGGGCGCATCTTCACTGCTGTCTTCTTGCCCTGCAGAAATCGTGCAGACTCCACTAGTTGTGCATTCACAGTGCCTTTTATTTTGAGTTCCCTCCACCAATACCACCACAGTCCCTTGCAACAGTCTGTTTACAGTATCTTCTGTGCTTTTGGCCCTCTAATCAGGACCTGAGGGAAACAGAGGTCTCCCTTCTCTGAGGCCTTTGTGTGAATGGACTCAAGAACCCTGTTCCCTCCTACCCCCGCCACTTCCTTCCTCTTTATCAGATTTGGGCTGATTTTTGGGTATGTCTATGCTACGAAATTAGGTCGAATTTATAGAAGTCAGTTTTGTAGAAAGTGTTTTCATACATGCTATTGTGTGTCCCCCCACACAAATGCGCTAAGTGCACGTAGTCGGAGGAGTGTGTCCACAGTACCGAGGCAACCGTCGACTTCCAGAGCGTTGCACTGTGGGTAGCTATCCCACAGTTCCCGCAGTCTCCACCGCCCATTGGAATTCTGGGTAGAAATCCCAGTGCCTGATGGGGCTAAAACATTGTCGCGGGTGGTTCTGGGTACATATCGTAAGGCCCCCCTTCCCTCTCTCCTTCCATGAAAGCAAGGGCAGACAATCGTTTTGTGCCTTTTTTTCTTGAGTTACCTGTGCAGACGCCATACCACGGCAAGGATGGAGCCCGCTCAGTTAACTGTCACCGTATGTCTCCTGGGTGCTGGCAGACGTGGTACTGCATTGCTACACAGCAGCAGTTAATTGCCTTTTGGCAGCAGACAGTGCAGTATGACTGGTAGCCGTCGTCGACATAGTCCTGGGTGCTCTTTTAACCAACCTCGATGAGGTAAGGGGCACCCTGGCAAACATGGGAGTGACTCAGCCAGGTCATTTCCCTTTTAAGTTTCATCTCATGGCTATTGAGTCCTACCAGCAGTGCACTGTCTTTTAATCAGCAGCCAGCAGAAGATGATGGCCAGCCGTCATACGGCACCGTCTTCTGCCGAGCACCCAGGAGATGACGATGGCTAGCGGTCGTGCTGCACAGTCTGCTGCCAGCAAGATATATAAAGATAGATGAAGTGGCTCAAAACAAGAAATAGACCAGATTTGTGTTGTATTCATTTTCTCCTCCCTCCCTCCGTGAAATCATCGGCCTGCTAAACACAGTTTTGAGTTCTCTTCTTGAGGTTTTGAGTTCTATCCTTGAGGGGGCCATTCAGTTTCTCGCAAAGCCACCCCCTTTGTTGATTTTAATTCCCTTTAAGCCAACCCTGTAAGCCATGTCATCAGTCGCCCCTCCCTCCGCCAGAGCAACGGCCGACAATCGTTCCGCGCCTTTTTTCTGTGCAGACGCCATACCACGGTAAGCATGGAGCCCGCTCAGATCACTTTGGCAATTAGGAGCACATTAAACACCACACGCATTATCCAGCAATATATGCAGCACCAGAACCTGACAAAGTGAAACCGGGCGAGTAGGCGACGTCAGCAAGGTGATGAGAGTGATGAGGACATGGACACAGATTTCTCTCAAAGCAGGGGCCCTGGCAATGTGGGCATCATGGTGCTAATGGGGCAGGTTCATGCGATGGAACGCCGATTCTGGGCTCGGGAAACAAGCACAGACTGGTGGGACGGCATAGTGTTGCAGGTCTGAGAAGATTCCCAGTGGCTGCGAAACTTTCGCATGCGTAAGGGCACTTTCCTGGAACTTTGTGACTTGCTTTCCCCTGCCCTGAAGCACATGAATACCAAGATGATAGCAGCCCTCACAGTTGAGAAGCGAGTAGCAATAGCCCTGTGAAAGCTTGCAACGCCAGACAGCTACCAGTCAGTCGCCTGGTTGCTGGAACACACAGCCAGACACCAGGGCAGTTAGAAGAGCACAGGAGGGTGAGGTGCGCATCAGAGAAGCTTTGAAAACCAGTTTCATGACTGGCCAGGCTACGGTGTGAAAGTTCTGTTTGTTTCTCCTTGATGAACCCCCCCATCTTCCCTGGGTTCACTCTACTTCCCTGTAAGCTAACCACCCTCCCCTCCTCCCTTCAATCACCGCTTGCAGAGGCAGTAAAGTCATTGTTGCTTCACATTCATTCATTCTTTATTAAGGCATCACACAAATAGGGGGATAACTGCCAAGGTAGCCCAGGAGGGGTGGTGGAGGAGAGAAGCACCAGGAGGGGTGGTGGAGGAGGGAAGGACAAGGCCACTCAGCACTTTAAAAGTTTAAAACTTTAAAACTTATTGAATGCCAGCCTTCTGTTGCTTGGGCAATCCTCTGGGGTGGAGTGGCTGGGTGGCCAGAGGCCCCCTCACCGCATTCTTGGGCGTCTGGGTGAGGAGGCTATGGAACTTGGGGAGGGGAGCAGTTGGTCACACAGGGGCTGTAGCGGCAGTCTGTGCTCCTGCTGCCTTTCCTGGAGCTCAACCATACGCTGGAGCGCATTAGTTTGATCCTCCAGCAGCCTCAGCATTGAGTCCTGCCTCCTCTCATCACGCTGCTGCTACCTTTCAGCTTCAGCCCTCTCTTCAGGCCACCACTTACTCTCTTCAGCCCGCCACCTTTCCTCCCGGTCGTTTTGTGCTTTCCTGCACTCTGACATTGTCTGCCTCCACGCATTCGTCTGTGCTCTGTCAGTGTGGAAGGACAGCATGAGCTCAGAGAACATTTCATCGTGAGTGTGTTTTTTTCGCCTTCTGATCTTCGCTAGCCTCTGGGAAGGAGAAGATCCTGTGATCCTTGAAACACATGCAGCTGGTGGAGAAAATAAAGGGACAGTGGTACTTAAAAAGGCACATTTTATAGAACAATGGGTACACTCTTTCACGGTAAACCTTGCTGTTAACATTACATACATAGCACATGTGCTTTTGTTCCAAGGTCGCATTTTGCCTCCCCGCAGCACGTGAATAACCCCTCCACCCTCCCCATGGCTAACAGTGGGAACATTTCTGGTCAGCCACAGGCAAACAGCCCAGCAGGACCAGGCACCTCTGAATGTCCCCTTAAGAAAAGCACCCTATTTCAACCAGGTGACCATGAATGATATCACTCTCCTGAGGATAACACAGAGAGATAAAGAACGGATGTTGTTTGAACGCCAGCAAACATACACTGCAATGCTTTGTTCTACAATGATTCCTGAGTACGTGCTACTGGCCTGGAGTGGTAAAGTGTCCTACCATGGTGGATGGAATAAGGCTGCCCTCCCCAGAAACCTTTTGCAAAGGCTTTGGGAGTACGTCCAGGAGAGCCGCAAATGCCAGGGCAAATTAATCATTAAACATGCTGCTTTTAAACCATGTATAGTATTTTAAAAGGTACACTCACCAGAGGTCCCTTCTCTGCCTGGCGGGTCCGGGAGGCAGCCTTGGATGGGTTCGGGGAGTACTAGCTCCAGGTCCAGGGTGAGAAACAGTTCCTGGCTGTCGGGAAAACCGGTTTCTCCGCTTACTTACTGTGAGCTATCTACAACCTCATCATCATTATCTTCCTCATCCCCCAAACCTGCTTCCGTGTTGCCTCCATCTCCATTGAAGGAGTCAAACAACACGGCTGGGGTAGTGGTGGCTGAATCCCCTAAAATGGCATGCAGCTCATCATAGAAGCGGCATGCTTTGGGCTCTGACCCGAAGCGGCCGTTTGCCTCTCTGGTTTTCTGGTAGGTTTGCCTCAGCTCCTTAAGTTTCATGTGGCACTGCTCCGGGTCCCTGTTATGGCCTCTGTCCTTCATGCCCTGGGAGATTTTGACAAATGTTTTGGCATTTCGAAAACTGGAACGGAGTTCTGATAGCACGGATTCCTCTCCCCATACAGCGATCAGATCCCGTACCTCCCGTTCGGTCCATGCTGGAGCTCTTTTGCAATTCTGGGACTCCATCATGGTCACCTCTGCTAATGAGCTCTGCGTGGTCACGTGCAGCTTGCCACGCTGGCCAAACAAGAAATTGACATTCAAAAGTTTGCGGCCTTTTCCTGTCTACCTGGCCAGTGCATCTGAGTTGAGAGTGCTGTCCAGAGCGGTCACAATAGAGCACTCTGGGATAGCTCCCGGAGGCCAATACCGTCTAATTGCGTCCACAGTAACCCAAATTCGACCCGACAAGGCCATTTTAAGCGCTAATCCCCTTGCTAATCCCAGCAGTAGAATGCTAGAACTGAGGAATCCTGAGTTCTATTCCTGGCTCTTGAAGGGAAGTGTCATCTAGTGACTAGAGCAGTGGTTACAGGTAGTATAGCAAAGCACATCATTTTGCAGAAAGCAACAGTTTGCTTGACACTTTACAGACATTTCTGAATATGAGATTCCTGTCCTAAGGAGTTTACAGTGTAAATAATCTGGTTATATTTGTGAAATTCACTGCTCCATGGTTGCCTCTTGCACAATTTGTTTAAACTAATGCGCTGTAGGGGAAATGGTCCTAGAACACATGCCTGTTCCTGCAGCCATCACATGATTAACACAGTTAAGCAATTTAATATAAAAATCTGTCCCTCTCGGAAGCAGATTCCTCATTATTAGGACTTCCTATTCATTGGCTATAGCAGCTGTGAAAGTTATAGAATCACAGTTCAGAGTTACACAGCAAATAAATCTCTGGGGATTTACCCTAAATATGAGCTGTAGCTCACAAAAGCTTATGCTCAAATAAATTTGTTAGTCTCTAAGGTGCCACAAGTACTCCTTTTCTTTTTGCGAATACAGACTAACACGGCTGCTACTCTGAAACTAAATACTTTGTTTATGATTTCTTTAATCTAACAAAGTTGTGTTATCAGGGGAAATTGTTTGCATAATTTGGAGGGTCATTTTAACTATAATCTGATGCTTTGATTATAGGATTTGTCTGTCTCTCTGCATGTATAATTATATATAAAATATCTGGCAGACAGATAGTTATCTACAATGATGTCATTATGTCATTCGTGTTTGCTGTAAAACAGTTCCTCTTCAAACTGTTTCCAGAGGTATCTTCTCCCCAAAACAGGAAAACAAATACCTTGGGCCAAATTCAGGCCCAGTGTTTTTAGGCACGGATATGTCTGCACTTTAATGATGCAAAGGCAGTCCTGTTGTGGATCTGCATTATATCTGTTCCAAGAGTGCATACCCAGTCCCCATGCAACTGCATATGGAGATTACTCCTGCAAAGCATAATTAATCCACAGCAGGGGTGAGTGTAAGAGATCATGGGGATACGTGCTTAAACACACTCATCATCTGAATCAAGAACCTGTCCTGGAGCGCCCTTGTTGCAGCCCTCTCCATAGGAGACTTTAGACTGTGAATTCGGCAGTTTTAGGGGAAGAATTGCCTCATATGCTTCTCTTTTTGGTTGCAGGTATTCCACTACTGGCTAAACACATCCTGAAGCCTAAATAGCTTCCTGTATATACAAGTCTTATTAATTTTTCTCCATGTAGTATTACATTGAGACAGACTCATTTGACGTAGACAGTGTGACTTGTCTGAAATAGAACTGTGTTCTCTAAAACAGTGATTGAGAAGTGGTAATTTCATAGCTCTGATTGCCTATGGTAGGCACAGCCCGTTTGCTGCACCATTACTTATGTTTTAGTTCTCCTCAGCGACATGCACTGCATACTAATTCAGGATGCTGAGTTTTAGCAGTCTTTTTTTTTTTTGTCCTTTTTAATAAAATGAAAACAGTTTTGGTTTAAAATAGCTCACAGAACAGATTAAAGCCATAGAGCAACTGATTCTAGCCTCCATAGTAGTACTTAGATCATCCAAGACCATTCAGAAGGTAAATTAACCCACAGGGAACAATCTCAAATACCTGAGTCAGTGAAGAATTTGCACATAAAAACAGCTTGATTTTAAACCAGTGAAAACTACATTTCAGGTAAACACAAATTAGCAGTTAGGAAGGCGACCGTCAGGGTTTATTCTTCCATTTTCTGTTGCTGGTTCATTTAAAGCAAGATTATTGCTAAAGTTCCTATCTGTAAAGATATTTTGTTTTCCACAGTTTGCGCTATTTGGAGATTATTTCCTTCAGTTGATGATATGTTTCTGCAAAGATGATTGGAAATATGTGGATATATACCTTTGGCACAAATTAATTTTTACATAAATACATGGTACAGCAACACAAACTGAGACTATGAAAGACAGATTCTAGAAAAGGCATATTATCCAATAATTAAACAGTGACTGGAGGTGGGGATCTGCTAACAACATCTGTTTCTTGTTGTATCTCATTTTCCCATTTTAACATATAAAATTGTTTTCCTGACAGAAAATTTATATTTAAATGCCAGCAAGAATATATAAAATATTTAGCACTCCTGTAGTTGTTTTGAATGTAAAAATGCTTTACAAACATTAACTAATCCTTGCAGCACCTCTGAAATAAGGAAGTATTGACCCCATTTTACAGAGGGAAAAACTAAGGTACAGAGTGGTAAAGTCATTTGTCCAAGGTCCCCAATTAAGTTAGAGCCAGACCTGTGATTAGAACTCAACTGTTTCTGACTCTGTCCTGTGCTTAAACCACTTGGCCACACCTTGTTAGAGGTTCCACCTTCTTTTTGAAATAATCTGGTGGATCTTTAATCCAGCCAGGCATTTTTCTTGAATATTTTACACTCATTTTACAGTGTTTACTTTTCTAAAAGGACTTCAATCTGTTCTTGTTAAAGGTAAGATCAGCCCTTCTGTCCTTTTTCTGAACAGTTCAAAGACAAGTGGGATCTGCAGAATGGTGACGTTTCACTATGTCATGGTGCACTGAATTGCCCTTTGCACTTGTAGGAGTATTAGATCTCCTTGCAAGTATCCTTTTTGTTTTTAAACACTTGAAACTCTCAAAAGTCAGAGAAATATCTAAAATCAAGTGACAGGTAGCTCTTGTGACACTAACAAGCACAGTAACTTCTGGGATGGCATCTCTTTTGTCTTGTTCAGAATACAATAGCTTCACTATTAATTCCTTCAGTTATCTTTTTCCCCCTTGTTGTGATGCTTGTGACTTTATTTATAAATATTTAGCCCTGATTCTCATTATATTATCTCACTACAAATATTAAATGTCATTATCAGACACAATGGGACAAATTAATCCCTGAGTACTTCCACTGAAGCTAATGGATATTCAAAATGCTATTATTTGGGATGCTGTGGTTCAAATTGTCTAAGAAAATCCATTAAAATCCTATTTTGCGAGATGGAACTGTTCTCTTTACGAATTTTGCTTTAATTTGAAATTTGGCATAGAAAGAGCTTAAGCATATGCTTCTTTGGAGTAATTTTGTATTTGATTTTACCAATATAAAAGAAATTAAACCACTCTGGCTGTTGTTAATGAGCCCACACAGATACAAGCCATTATGGCTTTACATATCTCTTCCTTCAGAAATGATCTTTTGTGTGAATGCAAGGAGAAAAGCCTCTTTCAGAATACAGAGCATTATAATAGAATATTTTGTAAAACAGAAATGTGATTTTTGTACTGTAAATAGAAAGTGCTTAAATCATGTTGTGTTGTCCAGGGGCATGTGGCAATCGTTTGTTGCATTTTAAACACATTAACATAGAACTTTGGTTTGGAGAGGTAATTACAGTGGTTAAATGGAAATAAAAGTGTTACAGTTTCAATGGAGGAATGGTTTAGAAAGTTATATTTATAGACATTTGAGGCATAGGAAAGTTCAAGATCAAGTTGGACATTTGGTTTCCTGACAGCACAGGAGGGGTGGAGGGTGAGTTGAACAGGGTGATGAGTTTGGGCTGAGAATTCTCTGCCTATCAATTAGTAGGATAGAAATTTGGATACCTGGGGCCAGTTTAGACTAGTATAAGCAGATGCCTCCCTCCCCATTGGTTTAAGTGGAGTAGCATGCACTTACAGCAGATCTGAATTTGTCCCATTCACTTGAAAGATATTGAGCAAGTTAAAAAAAATTGAAAGGCTTTTGCTTTGGCAATGTTATCGTGGTGGAAGTAATACCTCAAGTTGAAGTCAAAAAGAAAAAGAAGAAGAAGGAGGAGACCATGAAACAAACCCCAACAATGTAGCACCAACAATGTAATCACACAGTAAAAAGGTGAATTTATGGATTCCCTTTGAAGCTTCATAAGCTCTGTTAGAAATCAGATGTGACCTTATGGGTTAACATTTATACCAAGTTGATTTTTCTAAAACAAATATACTACTGTCATTTATTATACTCTGTAGTTGATTATCACAAGCATGTTTATAAACTTTAAACTGATATGGTTTATGACTCACTGCATATTAGAAGAAAATGGAGACATTGAGCAAAACAGACTTTGTATTTGTTCTTAATCGCCTTTATTATAAGTCTGTGAGTTTGTGTGTTTGAACAATTACAGTTATATGTAGCATTTTAATACTCGTGATAACTGCAAATGCCTTTTAGTAATGTCAAGCAAAACTTTTCAAAGCAGTAAGTAGGACAGCTTCACTAGGTTCTATAATCTCTGATTTATGTGAGAATGCTGGAAAATATGATCAGCTTTATTTTTGTTATTTTCATTGCCCATATCTTATATTGTTATGTACGCAGCTACTTCTTTCTTTATTATTCATATCTTTTTTATTTGTTCCTTCAAGCTACTTTGACAAGCTATTCTGAAAACATGGAGCGCACTAAATATGGAGGGGAGAGCAGCAAAGAACTAGGATCTGGAGGAAACCTGAAACCTTGGCAGTCTCAGAAATCCAGCATGGACTCCTGTTTATATCGTGTAGATGAAAATATGACCGCCTCCACCTACAGTTTAAACAAGATCCCAGAAAGGAACCTAGAGACGGTTTTATCCCAGTCTGTGCAGTCTATTCCACTTTACCTTATGCCACGGCCAAATTCAGTAGCAGGTAAGAAATAATTTATTTGCTGTTAGATCAGATCAAAACAAGCCATCAATACAGACTTCTCATTTACTGTTTTCATACAGTGTCTTTATGCAAAGAGAAGTTCTCATCTCCTCAGGAAACTGCCATTGGGTGTGATAACGTTCCATTTCCATCTGAAATATCATTTATAAAGTGAAAACCACTGAAGGAGGAGTACATTTTCCACCCAGTTAGCTCAATTATCTAGGCTCCCAAAATCTGGACTTTTTAAAAGTTTGTGGCCTTCAGATCATTTGAGAGTGTTTAAAAAAAATCTGCTTTAAAAAAAGTCTAGTTATTATTTTTTGATTAAATGCCATCCCAATATTAACCCCAGCCTTAGTTCTAAAATAATGCATAATTTCCAGGCATAAAATTTTCAACTCCAAATTAATCATCAGTAATAATATCAAGAGCCTTTTCTGCAATTAATAATTAAAACTTAGGAGGATGGGGAAAGATATGTGCTGGCACTTTAAAAGCAAAGCATCACAATATAAGAATACATTTTAGAAAACGTTAGTCTCTCTTCCATATTGGCTGTGGTGGGAGAGAGCATCCAGTAAAGTTTCTCTCGCAGATTTCAGTTAAACAAGATAAGTAAGAATCCAGTAGAAATTAGAATTATGACGATGATTGCATGTATTAACAGTTTTCTGTAGACTTCAAAGCTAAAGAGACAACCATTGTCATCTAGTCTGACCTCTCCTGTACAACACAGTCCATAGTGATTTTCCCCTACTACATAAGTGAATTCCATCAAGTCCAATAACTTCTGGTTGAACAGAACATAACTTTTGAGAAAACATCCAACTGCAGCTTAACGTCTCCAAGTGAGGGTGAATTTACCACATTACTTATCAAGCTGCCTTAGTGGTTAATTCCCTCATTAAAAACAACAAAAAGTTGTGTATTATTTTTCTAATTTCAACTTTCATAACTTTATGCATTTACTAAACGTGTGAATTATAGTCCTATTTTGGGAAACAAGCATCTTTTCATAAGGCTTTCCATCTAAAAATAGCTATACTTGGCATCCGAGCTTTCCTGGTGGGATTTTTCCCTGAATATATTTTATATATATAAAAAATAATTACTGGGCGAAATGCTATGAACTGTGTTCTGCAGGAGAGGTCAGATTAGGTGAAGATGGTGGCCTCTTTAGCCTTAAAATCTATGAAACACTATTAAACAATACACAGATATTTATTTTGCCTGTTAATGTTTCCTGTAGGTGCTACTGAAGCATGTCTGAGCCTTTAATTTTGAAAATTAGAGGCCAAAGTCATCTCTATTTCCTTGAAGGTCTGGTGTTTGAAAGATTTCTATATGATGTTGCAATATCTTGTAATGGCATTTAACAATCTCTCAGCCCCTTCCTTAGAATTCTCTTCACTGGCAAACATGGAGGAAAGAAAGATAATATTTAAAATATATTAACCTAATTTAAAGGCTTTTTATAAGTATTCCTCCTCACTTGCTGTTCTCCTCTGCCCTTTCTTCTGGATTTTGTACCATATTATAGTGTAAGGATGATGGGTGAGTATCCGCCATCATCCATAATGTTGGAGTTGGAAGCCCATCTGCAATGCAATAAATACAGGTTAAATTTTGTGTTGCACTGGCAAACATATATATTTTGTCAATCCTGGTCCCTGCAGGATTCTTTAACTGGCTTACAAAATATCAGTGATGGATTCACGTAGTGCAAAGAACCTGGGATACTGTGCATCAGAACAGTGTGTCTTGCCAATGTAGGCTGTACTGTACAACTGAATAATATTTATGGCCTAACGCTCCTTCATAGGGGAATTCAATGGATGCTATCGACTAAAAGCAGCTGTAGAGATAAGAATTTATAGCTGCTAACACCTGGAGGCACTGACTATTGTGGAACCACCTCGCACCATTTACTTGCAACTAAAAGAGCCTGCCACCCAGTTGGGAATAAGAGTTGGGAATCAGAGTAAGTCAGGGTGGCAAGAATATGACTAGAGACTGGTTGAACAACTAAGTTTGTTATGGAGAAGTTTAAACTCTTACATGTGAAACCTCACCTTTGTTCTTCTCCTGTTGCTTCCTTGAGCTCCTCCACCATGCTGTCATTGTTTGTACATACAGTGCCTCGCAAAATGGGTCCTTGATCCATGATTGGTTCCACAGTACTACAACTAATAGTTGCGCAGAATGCTGATGATCCAGTACTAGATGTAATTATTATAAATAATTTACTGTAAAATTATAATAAAGTTTTCAGGCAACAAATCTGACCAAATATTTTTTCCAGGTTGACTGACCTGCTTATTTGTGTGTATTTGGGTGGTACCAGAGGTTAGCCAGGCTGGGTCTAATACACAGTTTCAGTGCTAATCTTCCTAAATAAAGCAGACAAGTTTTGTCTTCTTTAAACAAGCTTTGGATTTACTTTGTAAGGAAGCACTTTACTATAGTTCTAGGAACTAATGTGTGGCAGTACTCGTGTCGAGGTTCCTTCCCCACTCTGAACTCTAGGGTACAGATGTGGGGACCTGCATGAAAACCCCCTAAGCTTATTTTTACCAGCTTAGGTTAAAACTTCCCCAAGGTACAAACTATTTTACTTTTTGCCCTTGGACTTTATTGCTGCCACCACCAAGCATCTAACAAATATATAACAGGGAAAGAGCCCTCTTGGAAACGTCTTTCCACCAAAATCCTCCCAAACCCTACACCCCCTTTCCTGGGGAAGGCTTGATAAAAATCCTCACCAATTTGCATAGGTGAACACAGACCCAAACCTTTAGATCTTAAGAACAATGAAAAAGCCATCAGGTTCTTAAAAGAAGAATTTTAATAGAAGAAAAAGTAAAAGAATCACCTCTGTAAAATCAGGATGGTAAATACCTTACGGGGTAATCAGATTCAAAACAAATTAGACAAATTAGAGGATTGGGCCAAAAGAAATCGGATGAGGTTGAACAAGGACAAGTGCAGAGTCCTGCACTTAGGACGGAAGAATCCCATGCACCGCTACAAACTAGGGACCGAATGGCTAGGCAGCAGTTCTGCAGAAAAGGACGTAGGGGTTACAGTGGACGAGAAGCTGGATATGAGTCAAAAGTGTGCCCTTGTTGCCAAGAAGGCCAATGGCATTTTGGGATGTATATGTAGGGGCATTGCCAGCAGATCGAAGGACATGATCGTTCCCCTCTATTCAATATTGGTGAGGCCTCATCTGGAGTACTGTGTCCAGTTTTGGGCCCCACACTACAAGAAGGATGTGGAAAAATTGGAAAGAGTCCAGCAGAGGGCAACGAAAATGATTAGGGGACTGGAACACATGACTTATGAGGAGAGGCTGAGGGAACTGGGATTGTTTAGTCTGCGGAAGAGAAGAGTGAGGGGGGATTTGATAACTGCTTTCAACTACCTGAAAGGGGGCTCCAAAGAGGATGGATCTAGGCTGTTCTCAGTGGTAGTGGATGACAGAACAAGGAGTAATGGTCTCAAGTTGCAGTGGGGGAGGTTTAGGTTGGATATTAGGAAAAACTTTTTCACTAGGAGGGTGGTGAAACACTGGAATGAGTTACTGAGGGAGGTGGTGGAATCTCCTTCCTTAGAAGTTTTTAAGGTCAGGCTTGACAAAGCCCTGGCTGGGATGATTTAGTTGGGGATTGGTCCTTCTTTGAGCAGGGGGTTGGACTAGATGACCTCCTGAGGTCCCTTCCAACCCTGATATTCTATGATTCTATGAAAACACAGAGAATCCCTCTAGGCAAAACCTTAAGTTACAAAAAGACACAAAAACAGGAATATCCATTCCATTCAGCACAGCTTATTTTCTCAGCCATTTAAAGAAAACAGAATCTAACGCATATCTAGCTAGATTACTTACTAAGTTCTGAGACTCCATTCCTTTTCTGTTCCCGGCAAAAGTATCACCCAGACAGAAAGAACCTTTGTTTCTCCCACACTCCAGCTTTTAGTATCTTGTCTCCTCATTGGTCATTTTGGTCAGATGCCAGCGAGATTATCCTAGGTTCTTAACCCTTTACAGGTGAAAGGCTTTTTCCTCTGGCCAGGAGGGATTTTAAAGGTGTTTATCCTTCCCTTTATATTTATGATACGCCCCCCAAATCACAGATAGGGTGAAACGCTGGCTGTGATTTCTTCCTGGAGCTCTAGGAGAAAACAAAGTTAATAAGACACATGCACCTCTAAATATACTACCAAGTATGTAAAGACTAACACTATTTTCCACATCTCAAGGACAGTTTTAACCAGTTGATTCTGGGAAGCTTTCACAGGAGAGTGCCTCAGCCACTTTGTTAGAAGCTCCTGAGATGTGTTGGATGTCGAAATCAAAATCTTGGAGAGCTGAACTCCACCGAATACGTTTTTCGTTATTTCCCGTGGTGGTATGAAGCCACTGTAGCACAGCACGGTCGGTTTGCAGGTGGAAACGCCATCCCCAAACATATGGGCGTAGCTTTTTGAGAGCGTAGACAATGGCATAACATTCTTTTTCACTGACTGACCAGTTGCTTTCCCTCTCAGACAGCTTCTTGCTGAGAGAAACTACAGGGTGGAATTCTTGATCCGGTCCTTCCTTCATTAAAAGTGCTCCCACACCACACTCGGACGCATCTGTGGTTAGTAGGAAAGGTTTGTCAAAGTCTTCAGCCCTTAACACTGGGTCAGACATGATTGTCACTTTAAGAGGGTTAAAGGCCTTCTGACAGTCTTCGGTCCACTGAACGGCATTTGGCTGTTTCTTTTTGGTTAGGTCTGTCTGTGCAGCGGCGATTTGGCTGTATTGCGGTACAAATCCCCTGTAATAACTGGCCAAGCCTAAGGAGGATTGGACCTGTTTCTTTGACTTTGGGACAGGCCACTTTTGGATAGCATCCACTTTGGCCTGTAGGGGGTTGATAGTTCCTTGACCCACCTGGTGTCCAAGGTAAGTCACTCTGTTTAGGCCTATTTGACACTTCTTAGCCTTAACAGTTAGTCCTGCCTCCCTTATGCGCTCAAAGACTTTTTGTAGATGTTCCAGATGTTCTGCCCAGGAATCTGAAAATATGGCCACATCATCAAGGTAGGTGACTGCATATTCTCCTAATCCCGCTAGGAGACCATCTACAAATCTTTGGAAGGTGGCGGGTGCATTCAGCAGCCCGAAAGGGAGTACATTAAATTCATACAGCCCGACCTGTGTGGTGAAGGCTGACCTTTCCCTGGCGGATTCATCTAGCGGTACCTGCCAGTACCCCTTGGTTAAATCCAAGGTAGAGATGAACTGGGCCCGTCCCAGTTTCTCTAATAGTTCATCTGTGCATGGCATTGGATAGTTGTCTGGGCGAGTTACAGCATTTAGCTTACGGTAGTCCATGCAAAAACGTATCTCCCCATCTGGTTTGGGAACTAGAACCACTGGAGATGCCCATGCACTGCCAGACGGGTGGATTATACCCATCTGTAGCATATCCTGGATCTCCCGTTCTATAGCAGCTTTAGCTTGAGGAGATACCCGGTAAGGTTGGGCTCTAATTGGGTGAGCATTACCTGTGTCAGTGGAGTGGTATGCCCGTTCAGTCAGTCCTGGGGTGGCTGAGAACATCGGCACGTAGCTAGTGCACAGCTCCTTGATCTGCTGTTGCTGCATACGCCCAAGGGTCATGGAGAGGTTCACCTCTTCCACACCACCAGCACTTTTCCTTCGTAGTAGACACCTTCAGGCCACTCAGCATCATCTCCTCCCGGGGCTGTAAACTGACAAACCTTTAATTCTCTGGAATAAAAGGGCTTTAGAGAATTAATATGGTACACCTTAGGCTTTCGGTTGGAGATGGGGAATGCTATGATATAATTAACAGCTCCCAGGCGCTCCTGGACCATGAATGGCCCTTCCCACGACGCTTCCATTTTATGGGCCTGGAGCGCCTTTAAGACCATGACCTGGTCCCCTACTTTGAAGGAACGCTCGCTTTATCATACCAGGCTTTTTGCTCTTTTTGAGCATCCTGTAGGTTTTCTTCAGGAAGGGCTAGAGAGGTTCGGAGGGTGTTTTTTAGGTTGGTTACAAAGTCCAGAATGTTAGTTCCTGGAGAAGGTATAAACCCCTCCCATTGCTGCTTCACCAACTGTAATGGCCCCTTAACGTCGCGGCCATATACAAGTTTAAATGGTGAAAACTCTAAGCTGGGATGTGGTACAGCTCTGTAGGCAAAGAGCAACTGCTGCAACACTAGGTCCCAATCATTGGAGTGCTTATTTACGAATTTACATATCATGGCCCCCAAAGTTCCATTAAACTTCTCCACCATGCCATTTGTTTGATGGTGGTAAGGGGTGGCAACCAAGTTATTTACCCCATGAGCTTCCCAAAGGTTTTACATAGTTCCTGCCAGGAAATTAGTTCTTGCATCTGTAAGGATGTCGGAGGGCCAACGTACCCTGGCAAAAATGTCTGCTCGTGCCTGCACACACTTTTAGCCCTGATGTTGCTTAGAGCTACTGCTTCCAGCCATCGGGTGGCAAAATCCATGAAAGTCAGTATGTACTACTTCCCTCTGGGTGTCTTTTTCGGAAAAGGACCCAGAATATCCACAGTTACTCGCTGAAATGGAACTTCAATGATGGAGAGGGGCTTTGACCTGGTCTTGGGGTTTTCCCACTCTTTGGCATAACTCACAAGACTGGACATAGGCAGAAACATCCTTGCCCATTCCCTCCCAGTGGAATGACCTCCCCAAATGGTCTTTGGTCCTGTTCACCCCAGCATGACCACTAGGATGATCATGGGCTAAGCTCGAGAGCTTGACCCGGTACTTAGTTGGAACTACCAACTGTCTCTGAGGATGCCAGTCTTCCTGGTGTCCACCAGAAAGAGTTTCCTTGTATAAAAGTCCTCGTTCCACAACAAACCTGGATCGATTAGAAGAGCTGAGAGGCGGTGGGTTGCTCTGTGCTGCTGTCCAAGCTCTCTGGAGGCTTTCATCTGCTTCCTGTTTGGTCTGGAACTGTTCCATTGATGCTGGAGACATCAGTTCCTCATTGGATTGTGGACCTATGCTTGGTCTCTCTGGAAGCGATGTAGGGGATGGGGCTGTTTCTGTTGACTGTGAACCGCTCTCCACTGGTGCACTATGTTGGAGTTCAGGCTCCGGCTGAGCCTCTTGTATAGGGTTATCGGCTGCTGCCGGTTCAGGTTTGGTGGGGCCCTCTGGTGTTGGGGTTGCAAGTACTGGATTCAGTGTTGGCAATGGGTCTGGTGCTGGTTGTTCCGCCGATCCCGGTTCTGGGACTGGCTCTGTCTGGGTCTCTGGGACTGGATCCACTACTGCTGTTGCAGACATTGGCCTGGGGTCCGGGTCCATCACCTCTGACTGGGTCCTGGTAGAAGTTTCCGGAACAGAGCTAGGCGTGACGGCTTGTTTAGCCTGTCTGCGGGTGACCATTCCCACCCTCTTGGCTAGCTTCACATGATTGGCCAAGTCTTCCCCCAACAGCATTGGGATGGGATAATCATCATACACTGCAAAAGTCCACGATCCTGACCAGCCCTTGTACTGGACAGGCAACTTGGCTGTAGGCAAATTGAAAGAGTTGAACTTGAAGGGTTGAATTGTCACTTGGCTCTCTGGGTCGATTAAATCTGGGTCCACTAAGGAAGCATGGATAGCTGACACTTGTGCTCCAGTGTCCCTCCACGCGGTGACCTTCTTCCCGCCCACACTCACAGTTTCCCTCCGCTCCAAGGGTATCTGGGAGGTATCTGGGCCTGAGGACCTCTGGGGTGATTCCAGTGCAATGAACTGTAATCTGTTGGGGTTCTTGGGGCAGTTGGCCTTCACATGCCCCAGCTCATTACATTTAAAACATCATCCAGCTATCCGTTGATCACTGGGGCGAGGTGGGTTGCTGGAGAACGGGGTGGCGGGACGATAAGGTGTCTGGAGGGTTCCTTGGTGTGTAGTTGGGGTTTTGGGCTGCCCCCGATAGTAGGGTGTGGTCTGAGGTTGTCCCTTCTGGTATTCGCTCCAACTGCAACCAGTTTTTTTCTTTTCTGCCACCTCCACTCATTTGGCTCCAACCTCCCCCGCCTCGATTACAGTTTTGGGCTTCCCATCTAGGATGTATCTTTCTATTTCCTCAGGAACACCCTCTAAGAACTGCTCCATTTGCACTAGGAAGGGCAAATCTTCCGGAGATTTAACACTTGCTCCTGATATCCAGGCATCCCAATGTTTCACAATGTGGTAGGCATGTCGGGTAAATGACACGTCTGGTTTCCACCTAAGGGTTCTTAACCGCCGATGGGAATGCTCGGGTGTTAGCCCCATTCTGACTCTCACCTTGGTTTTAAACAATTCATATTTGTTCATGTGTTCCTTAGGCATTTCAACCGCCACCTCAGTTCAGGGTCCACTGAGCTGTGGCCTCAGCTCTACCACGTATTGGTCTGTAGAGATGCTGTACCCAAGGCAGGCCCTTTCGAAGTTTTCTAAGAAGGCCTCGGTATCATCACCTGCCTTGTAGGTGGGGAAGTTCCTGAGATGTGAAGCGGTACCTGGAGAAGGATTGCTATTCTGCTGAGCCTTTGCCTTCTCCATCTCCAGTGTATGCTTCATTTCTTTTTCCCTTGCCTCCATAGCTCTCCTGTGGGCAGCCTCCCTTTCCTCCTCAGCATGCTTCCATTCTTTTTCCCTTGTCTCCATAGCTCTCCTGTGGGCAGCCTCTTGGGCTGTTTCTGTTTTGGGCTCTGTCATGTTTGCCTCTCTGTTTTTAATTAACTTTACACCCGAGAGTTAGAAATAAAACAAACAAAAAAACTTGGCTTGTAAAATTTTGCTGTGCTGTAACCGGATACCTATGTTCTCTGATAGTGATTGTCAGCCTACAGAAAAATCCTTTAAAAAACCCCCTAACACCTTTTTCTCCAGGCAAATAGGCAGAAAATCCCTCTAGTTGCTCTTAGGTAAAAAAAAAAAAACTTCTTCAGGTCTGTGAAGACTTGTGAATTTCCCTGCAGGAGGTTAACTACCCTGCCTTTAGGTAGAGAAAACTCCAGCTCACAAAAGACAATTCCCTTTTGTCTCTGCTCTGGCCCCCAAGCAGAGACCAAAAAACCCCTTAACTGCTTTCAGCTGAAAACCTGCTTTCCAGCAGCCCAAAGGAAAAAAAAATTTCCCTTTTTAAAATCTGTGCTTCTTCTTCAAAAAATCTCAAATTGATCTCAAAATGATTTCAAGTTAATCCCACCGCTCTGACACCTCATCAATGCTGCCTTCTTATTCTTCAAAAAGAGAGATGCTGTCAAGGTTCCTTCCCCACTCTGAACTCTAGGGTACAGATGTGGGGACCTGCATGAAAACCCCCTAAGCTTATTTTTACCAGCTTAGGTTAAAACTTCCCCAAGGTACAAACTATTTTACTTTTTGCCCTTGGACTTTATTGCTGCCACCACCAAGCATCTAACAAATATATAACAGGGAAAGAGCCTGCTTGGAAACGTCTTTCCCCCCCAAATCCTCCCAAACCCTACACCCCCTTTCCTGGGGAAGGCTTGATAAAAATCCTCACCAATTTGCATAGGTGAACACAGACCCAAACCCTTGGATCTTAAGAACAATGAAAAAGCCATCAGGTTCTTAAAAGAAGAATTTTAATAGAAGAAAAAGTAAAAGAATCACCTCTGTAAAATCAGGATGGTAAATACCTTACAGGGTAATCAGATTGAAAACATAGAGAATCCCTCTAGGCAAAACCTTAAGTTACAAAAAGACACAAAAACAGGAATATCCATTCCATTCAGCACAGCGTATTTTCTCAGCCATTTAAAGAAAACAGAATCTAACGCATATCTAGCTAGATTACTTACTAAGTTCTAAGACTCCATTCCTTTTCTGTTCACGGCAAAAGCATCACCCAGACAGAGAGAACCTTTGTCGTCCCCCCCCCCCTCCAGCTTTTGGTATCTTGTCTCCTCATTGGTCATTTTGGTCAGGTGCCTGCAAGGTTATCCTAGCTTCTTAACCCTTTACAGGTGAAAGGCTTTTTCCTCTGGCCAGGAGGGATTTTAAAGGTGTTTACCCTTCCCTTTATATTTATGACAGCTTGTGCCAGAAGGTTTTACAATATCTTTTCAAAAAGTTCCCTTTGCATGTCTACAAAAATCTGCATGAAAGCATTCTCTAATTTCACTCATCTATAAGCAGTGTTTATTACTATGTAATGAATCCCTTCACACTATCAGAAAAGCACAAGATGAAGAGGAATAACTCAGTAAAGCGAAGTAATTCTTGTAGTAAAACATCATCCTAGTATTTCAGTACTTTGTGTGCTGCATCTTTGTTCTTGGTCAGAAATGCTACTTATTCACAAATATTATTGAAGGGAAACTTTAATTAAAAATGGTCTCCTGGACCACTGAAGGGTCATCTGTATGATAATTTACAGCACAAAATGTTATATTCAGTGGAGCTGTACATTCAGTGTTTTAGCAGATCACTCAAATTAATGGGTTACTGTACATGTGATACACATTTTTTTCAAAGGTCTAGTTGTGGGAATACTTAGATGGCTTCTTTCACAGGAGCTCACAAGGAGCACATATGGTGACCAATTATTGGTGACTCACTGCATGGAGTATAAAAATTGATAAGCAATTTTATGGTACTAAGGCAGAACCAGCTGTGAAGGGCACTGCTGCTTTGCTATGCAGTAACCATTAAGAAATAATTAACAGTCAGAACAAGAGAGATTGCGCAGCGAAAGGAAAGGAAGAAATGTTTGTCATCTCACTGGGCCAAGGAGCCTAAAGCTCTTGGGGTTTGATTTAATTTATGGACAAAAATTGTTACTTCATCTGCTGTTGGTTAAAATACTACTAATAAAAATAACATCTCCAATCCAAATGGAAATAGCTTTAAACCTAAGGGACAATGTTTACTTCACAAGGGAAAATGATAAGCAAATAAAAAATAAGGAAAGATAAACAAGAAATAACTGAAACCAGAATGCATTGGAAAGCATCTGGGGATATGTCTACACTGCAAAAGAACCCGCGCGGCAGCAAGTATCAGAGCTGGGTCTAGAGGCTTGGGTATATGGAGCTCATGCTACGGCACTAAAAATAGCAGTGTAGACATTCCTGCTCCAGCTGGAGCTTGGGCTGTGAAACCTGGCAAAGGAGGTGGGTCTCAGAGCCCGGGCTTCAGCCTGAGTGGAATACCAGCACTATTTTTAGCACCGTAGCATGAATCTGTGTCTGGAGACCTGGGCTCTGAGACTCGTTGCTGTGGGGCTTTTGGGGGGATTGTTCTTCTTTTTTTTTTCCCCAGTATTGAGATACCCTGGAATGTCCTATGGGACAATTTTGGTATTGATTTATTATTGTTGAGCTGTGATCCTTCGGTGCTATTCCAGTGACTGATATGTGCCACTGTCTTCCCTTCCTTAGGATAGTTTTTCTGAGTTTGAAAAAACAATGCAAAAGGTGAATGTAGTATTTGTATATTAACACTTAGCTTTAAAAAACGTAAAATATCCAAATTTTGCCACCAGATTAGCTGAATTTTTCTTCTTAAAAACAGCATTGAACATTTATAATGACAGATTATGCTTCAGATCTAACGTCCTTTGAGGTGAATTAGAGCAATTCATCATGCTAGCCAGTCAAACCATTCCAGCTCAGAATTTCATCAAGTCTGCAAAAAATCCAATTTCGTGCCTGAAATTAGTTCACAAGACCATTCTCAAGCTGCCTTTATAAATGCAGAAAGAAACCCAGCCTATTCGTGTAACTAATGTCTCAGTATTGTCTTTCTCTTTTTGATATGGGAGAAGATATTTCTAATCGTCAAACTTCTTCGGGAAGCTTTTTGAGATGTCCTTATTAAGTTATTAGCCTTTGTCTCCTCATCCAATTTCTTTCTTCCAAGTTGGTGGAGCTAAACATCCTTTCACCCTTTTTGACTCATGATGACAGGCTCCTCTTCCCTCTGCAGAACTCCCAGTCTCTTTATAGTTTTCTGAAGCCTTCTGGATATATTTCAATTTTCCCAATCCTGCTGTTGTACTTAAAAAAAAACTCTAAAAGGCCCTTACAGTGTTTTTCTAGCAGGTTTCCTCTGATGTGGTGGCTGATTTGGGGTACTTCTGTTGCTTCAAAAATATCAGTAGATCTCTAGATGTATTTCTTTTATCTTCTGAGAGAATGTTTAAATGTATAATAAATTATGAGAAATCCAGTATTTCATCAGCTAAGCTACTTTATAAATAGAGAGCTAAGTTTAGACGAGATCATAAACCCAATCATATTTTGGCAGATAAAGAACAGTGGGCCTCCTTGGATAATCTTTTCAGTTCCTCTTACTCCCTAAACAGGACTTGGAATGAAACTGGCCCAGTAGCTCCTCTTGGGATAAACAGATGCGCTACAGATGTCTATTCTAAGAATGGATTTTAGTGTCCATGGAACATTTGTTTGTCTATCTCATTATAGTTGTTTTTATTAATAAGTACTAGGGTTGTCAAGTGATTAAAAAAATTAATCGCTATTAATCACACTGTTAATAATAGAATACCATTTATTTAAATATTTTGGATGTTTTTACAAATATAGTGATTTCAATTACAACACAGAATACAAAGTGTACAGTGCTCACTTTATATTTATTTTATTACAGATATTTGCACTCTAAAAAACAAAAGAAATAGTATTTTCAATTCACCTAATATAAGTACTGTAGTGCAATCTCTTTATCATGAAAGTTGGACTTTTGGGGGGGCTGGGATAGCTCAGTGGTTTGAGCATTGGCCTGCTCAACCTAGAGTTGTGAGTTCAATCCTTGAGGGGCCATTTAGGGATCTGGGACAAAAATTGGGGATTGGTCCTGCTTTGAGCAGGGGGTTGGACTAGATGACCTCCTGAGGTCCCTTCCAACCCTGATATTCTATATTCTATGACTTACAAATGTCGAATTATGTACAAAAAAAAACTGCATTCAAAAATAAAACAATGTAAAATTTTAGAGCCTACAAGTGCACTCAGTCCTACTTCAGCCAATTGCTCAGACAAACAAGTTTGGTTACATTTGCAGGAGATTATACTGCCCGCTTCTTGTTTACAATGTCACCTGAATGTGAGAACAGGCGTTCGCATGGCACTGTTGTAACTGGCATCGCAATATATTTACATGCCAGAGGCACTAAAGATTCATATGTCCCTTCATGCTTCAACCACCATTCCAGAGGATATGCATCCGTGCTAATAATGGTTTCTGCTCGATAACGATCCAAAGCAGAGCAGACCGATGCATGTTCATTTGCATCATCTGAGTCTGATGCCACCAGCAGAAGGTTGATTTTCTTTTTTGGTGGTTCGGGATCTGTAGTTTCCGCATCTGAGTATTGCTGTTTTAAGAATTCTGGAAGCATGCTCCACACCTCATCCCTCTCAGATTTTGGACAGCACTGCAGATTCTTAAACTTTGGGTCAAGTGCTGTAGCTATCTTTAGACATCTCACATTGGTACCTTCTTTGTGTTTTGTCAAATCTGCAGTGACAGTATTAGTAAATCAAACAAAGTGTTCTGGGTCATCATCCGAGACTGCTATAACATGAAATACATGGCAGAATGTGGGTAAAATAGCAGGGGACATACAGTTCTCCCCCAGGGAGATCAGTCACAAATTTAATTAACACACTGTTTTTTTAACAAACATCATCAGCATGGAAATATGTCCTCCGGAACGGTGGCTGAAGCATGAAGGGGCATACGAATATTTAGCATATGTGGCAATTAAATACCTTGCAACGCCAGCTACAAAAGTGCCATGTGAACACCTGTTCTCACTATCAGGTGACATTTTGTAAATAAGAAGCAGACGGCAGTATCTCCCGTAAATGTAAACAAACTTGTTTGTCTTAGCAATTGGCTGAACAAGAAGTAGGACTGAGTGGACTTGTAGGCTCTAAAGTTTTACATTGTTTTGTTTTTGAGTGCAGTTATGTAACAAAAAAAATCTACATTGGGCTGCTACTCTGAAAGCTACATTTGTAAGTTACACTTTCACAATAGAGATTGCACTACAGTTCTTGTATGAGATGAATTGAAAAATACTATTTATTTTGTTTATCATTTTTACAGTGCAAATATTTGTAATAATAAATAATATAAAGTGAGCACTATACACTTTGTATTCTGTGTTGTAGCAGAAATCAATATATTTGAAAATGTAGAAAAACACCAAAAAATATTTAATAAATTTCAATTGGTATTCTGTTGTTTAACAGTGTGATTAATCACGATTAATTTTTTTAATCACAGTTAATTTTTTTTATTTAATCGCATGAGTTAACTGTGATTAATTGACAGCCCTCATAAGTACAGGTAAAGCTGGTGATGGCATATTGCTTATAACTTTGCCATACTTTAATTGTTTTAATTAAATTTTTCCATGCTAGATGCCTGCCTCAGGATGAATTTTTTTGAAGGCGTCAGTAGAATTGGTTCATGCATTCCTGAGAATAAAATTAGGGAAAAGGCATCATTTTGCCTCTGTTTAATTCTTATAGCCATTTTATGAAGGAATTTCAGTGTCTCCATGCTTGGAGAAGGGGCTTAAAATTTGCCTGGGGAGTCACCTTGGTGTCCCCATGGGTATACATTATGATACAGTGCCACCAACTCACACTGACTGTAGTGATCTGAGGCAATATTATCTATATCCTAGGCATCTTATTAAGTCAAGTCTTGTGGAAGTCAAGACTGATCAATTCATAGTTTCCAAGACCAGAAGGGACCATTGTGATCATGTAATCTGACCTCTGGTATATCACAGGTCATAGAATGTCCCCAAAATAATTCCCAGAGCATATCTTTTAGCAAAAAAATTCAGTCTTGATACAAAAAATTGCCAGTGATGGAGAATTCACTACAACCATTGGTAAATTGTTTCCCTGATTGATAACCCTCACTGTTAAAAATGTGTGCCTTATTTCATGTCTGAATCCGTCTAGCTTCAACCCTGCTATCCTTATTCGTGTAAAACTTCCATTTCATTCAGTGGGACGTTTGTCTGCTCCATGACTGCAGGTTCAAGATGTAGTTGTGTAAAATGTAAAAGATGATCCTATGAGGGCCAATATTGGTTATAGATTGACTCTGATTAGTACTCCAGATAGTAAAGTTTTAAATTGCTTGTATGTGGAGATTGGGAGGTGGCCATTTTTTGTACAGACTTCTCACATCCTGGATAGTAATAAAATAGCATGTTAAAAGTTGTTTTTTCTTCTGTTTATCTAATGCTGTGTGATATGTTTGTATTGTGTAAACTGAATTAATTTAAACAAGAAAACCGAGTTCTCCCACTTTTAATCAAGAAGTATCCCTCCCATGTAGATAATCATAGAGATAACCCACTCAATCAAGTAAGGAGTATTAGCAGGTATACATCAACTCTCAGGGATCTGGTCTTTACTGCACGAGGAAATATCTAAATTTTAAATTTTTTAAAATTAATAGCAGTCTTTCTCACTGTGCAGTCTTCACAGAAAGGCATTCCGCAATCTCTACTTCTAATCAGAATCCACAACCTGGAATCTTTAGGGCTTACCTGGATGGTTTGGCAATGTGCACTACAGGGAAGTGATTTCTCCAGCCCACTAATGTACTGTACAGTAAATGGTCCATGTAGACCCTGCTGGTGCACACTAAAAATTCCCTACAGCATTTTTTGCTAACATAATATTGTTTCAAACAGCATTATGTTATAACACACTAGGGAACTTTTAGTGTGCACCAACAGGGTCTACGTAGACAGAGCGCATTAGAAATCACACCTCCATAGTGCACATTGCTTGATTGCAGAGAAAAGTCCTTTTATTTAAATAAACAAGCCAGGGGAAAAAAAGAAGAAAGTGGAATGGGACAGTTAGTGTATAGAACCATACTCTTTGTGGTCAGTGAAATACTATCCACATTACAGGAAAAGAAAAGAAAATGTCAGAGCAGCCTGTTATCAGTTACATCTGTGTATAACAACAATCAGCTGTTTGGGAAATGAGTGAATACAGTATGTGAATTATCAATATGCTAATCAGAAAGGATACTCTTTTTATGTATTTATTTAGATTTATATCAAAAGGGAAAAAATTATATCCTGGCCTTTTGTTGATTTTGATATAATTTTAAAAATACAGGGATATAAGCAAACAGCCTCCCCGCATCCAGAAAGTAACCAACCAGAGCTGTGAACTCAGCATCCTGCCAAAAACATTCCACATCCACAAAGAGCAGCTGTTTTCATGCTCCTTACTGTGTGCCTCTCTTTATTTTCAAAGGATCCCACCTCTGTTAAACAACGTAAGGCCTTGCCTGCACATAAATTATACTGTTGTAACTAGGGTTGCCAGGTGTCCAGCTTTTGACCGGAATGCCCGGTTGAAAAGGGACCCTGGCAGCTCCGATCAGCGCCACTGACCAGGCCATTAAAAGTCTGGTCGGCGGCACAGCGGGGCTGAGGCAGGCTCCCTGCAACTCTCCAAAGCTCCACACGATGCCTCCACCCTGAGTGCTGGCTCCGCAGCTCCCATTGGCTGGGAACTATGGCCAATGGGAGCTGCGGGGGCGGCACCTTTGGGTGTGGACAGCATGCATTGGGCTGAGCTGCCTGGCCACCCCTGAGTCTAGGAGCCAGACATGCCGACTGCTTCCAGGAGCCGCATGGAGCCAGGGCAGGCAAAGAGCCTTCCTTAGCCCCGCTGGGCTGCGGACTGGGAGCCGTTTGAGGTAAGCACCGTCCAGCTGGAGCCCGCACCCCAACCCCATGCCCTTGGTCGGAATACCCTCCTGGAGCCCACACCGTGTCCCGCACCTGAGCCCTGTCCCACCCCCAAACTCCCTCCTGGAGCCCGCAACCCCTCCTGCATGCCAACCATCTGCCCCATCCCTGAGCCTCCTCCAGCACCCCAAACCCCTCATCCCCACCCCGAGCCCACACTTCCAGCTGGAGCGCACACCCCCTCCCATACCTCAGCCCCCTGCCCCAGTCCTGAGCCCACTCCCACTGTCCGAACCCCTTGGCTCCAGCCAGGAGTCCCTTCCTGCACTCCAAACCACTCGTCTCCAGACCCACCCAGAGCCTACACCCCTAGCTGGAGCCCTCACCCACTTCTGCATTCCAAGCCCCAGACAGGAGCCCCCTCCTGCACCCTGAACTCCTCATTTCTGGTCCCACCCTGGAGCCCTCACCCCCTCCTGCACCCCAAGCCCCTGCTCCAGCCCACTGAAAGTGAGTGAGGATGGGGGAGAGCAAGCGACAGGGGGAGGGGTGAGGCCTCAGAGAAAGGGCGGAGCAGGGCCTCAGGGAAGGGATGGGGCGGGGGGGGGGCAAGGGTGTTCGTTTTGTGTGATTAGAAAGCAACCCTAGCTGCAACTATGTTAGAACAATACAACCCCCCTAGTGTGGATGCAATTATACTGCTATAAATATGTTTATACCGGTAGAGCTTGTTTCCATGTGGGAAGGGGAATAAGCTATACTGGTATAACTGTGTCCTCACTAGGGATGTACAAGTATAACTATATTGATAATGCCATAGGGTGTACAGACCCCATCCTACCATGGCCACCAAGGCACAAACAGGTGGGCCATCTGCATCCTCAGGGGCTAACTGCTGGGTCAGCAAAACCTGGGGGATAAGCAATTGCAGATCAAAGGAGAGGGGTGACTGCCAGACAGACTGAGGGATTGCCCAGAAGATACTCCTGCAGCAGCAGGCTGGCAGGAAGCTGCCCAGGACATCAGACTTCCAGTGAGGGAGAATCAGAGAACTTCAATCTGGAAAAGGCCCACAAGAGAGGTGAGGTAGGAAGCAGCAAGGGACTGTGAGGAGCTGCTTAACACAGGGTCACTGGGCTGGAATCCAAGAGAGTGGGTGGGCCTTGGTTCCCCTGCCATCCGGAAAAGGAATAGTAAAACCCCTTGGCGCAAAGGGGTCAGGACTCTGGGGGGGCCTGGGGTTATTGATCCTTCTCTAGGGTCACTGGACTCCTGCTCTGTCAGACTTTTTATTGGCCTGAAAGGGGAGACATGATAAATGACCCAATTGGAGTCAGAAGAGGAAGATCTGGTGCAGGCCAAATGATTGTTAGCAGAGTGAGAAAAATTGAGGCAGAGTCATCCTGACATCATGCATAGCCGGGAGAGGGCGCTAGCTGACTGAGGCACTCTGGATGGGTAAAAGAAAAAAAATCACACCCCTATTTATACTGGTGCAAAATCTGTGTGTGGACTAGACCTAATCCTCTGATATAGTACAAAGGGCCCTGATGACCAAGATGTTTGAGGAGGTCACAAAGCTAATCCAGGAGTCCCATTGGACTATGGCACTTCCTATATTAAGGTGGCTTACTGTAGTTTCCATTTTTCTTCTACTTACCTGTCCCCAGGCAATCAAATTACAATTTGGGCTGACTATTAAAAATATGCCACCTTTCTTCCCTCACCATGCAGACCATTTCAGCTGTTTGGAAAGATTATGTATTGTATTGTACTAAATGAAAGGGCTTACAATTTTTGACCAAAGAAAAGGTTATGATCCAAGAGCAACCACTATTAAAATGATCCCTCAGCCTCTGAAAAATACTTTGCACTTAGATTTACAATTCAGAACCATATAAATCCATTTGGTTTGCTGTTTTATTGTTCCAAAGAATTGAAAACTGTGCATTCAAGTATGTTTTCTTCTAATTACATCCCATCCAGTTATGCACATAATCCATGTTATTTTATATTCTATAATATTTTCCATTCTAGTTGCCTCAGGTACCTTGCATTGGCGTTTGAAAACAATCTGACAACTGAGCTTTTCTCTGCCATGCATGAGATGAAATACCAGATCTTGCATTATTTTGGCCACATCATAAATACATAATAAAAATAAAAACACTCATACAAATACTAGACCTCATCCATTCTCCTCCTTTGTAAAGGATAAAATAAGCACAAATGAAAATCTGCAGCAAGTGTTCATGCTGAATTCCTTAAACAGGAAAAGACGCATTTTCAAAGGTGAGGCCGGGGTTGCATAAACACATACACATGGCTTTCTTGTGGGCACAGTGAGTGCAGATGCAGTTTGAAAAAGCAGCCTTTGCCTTTTCCTTTGGCAATTTGAAATCTAAGGGCTAAGTTTTGCCATCTAGACACTACCCTGACTAGGGTGCAGTTCAAACTCCTTGGTGCTGGGAAGAGTCATAGAATGTAAAGTCAGAATGGACCACCAGGTCATCTAGTCTGACCTCACATATGTTGTAAGTCACCAGCACCACCCAGTTACCTGCACACTAAACCCAACAACTGAAATCAGCAAGGTATTACTGCCCTCAGGAGGCTAAAGACAAGAGTACAGACTGTACCAACCCTGGCCTTGCCTCCCATATACACTTGCGTAACACCTAACACCCCCTCCCAGTGGCAAAATAATAATAATTATAGTAATAATAATAAAGTTTGCAGACATGGACTGAAATAAGATCTGGATTAGCCAAACAAGTTCACAAATAATTTTGCTTTACTATTCACCCAGCTTGGCTCATCAACCTGTGTGGCATTTTAAAAGCCAATATTTTGACAGTATTCCCTATTACCCTCTCCCAATCTCTCATTCTAGAAGATGACCTGAGAATAAGTGCCTAAATATCTTCCCATCATATCTACAGCATTCAGTGGTCACTTAATCTGCATATTTTATGATACATTGGTGTCCAAAACATACTGTGAATAATTATGAACAGCATTATTGTGGTAGTTAACAGAAAAATGAGTTTATGGAACAAGCCAGAGTAGTATGCTCAAAGATGAAACCCATACAACAGAATAGCATTCAGCACAGTTTGGGAATGAGGTTGCTAGAGGAGGGATTCACTCTTGTTACCATCACTGGAAACAGATACGGTTATAGTATAATTGTTTTGATTAGTGAACACTGCATTCGCAGATTTGACAAGTAACAAAGAAGACACGTTTCATGTGTTACTTCTTTGAGACAGATTGGCAATTTATGTTGGTGTTCTGGCTTATATTACAATGGACCAATAAACAAAATTAATCAGCCACTTGGATCATTTAGGAATGACAAAACAATGAAGCAAGAACATTTCCAAAGGCTTGTTTTTAAGCACTGTATGCTGAAGAGAACTTTGGAAGTAAAGGAGTAACACAGCTAGGAACTGGGTTCTGTTTTAAATCTCAAGCATGTTAATATCCAGTTATACATTGTAAAAACTTTCTCTTCAGTCTTCCCCTGATACCACCTTCTTCCCAAACTACCTATAGAGAGATGTTTTAAGTGGATACACTGTGCATCAAACAGTAGTAATTTAGTAATCCATTTGTGTCACAGTTACATATTAACTCATCACCCCACAGTGAAGTTCATGTGAGTATTAAATTGATCTCCCATAGAAAACAATTTGTTTTCGGAGGTGCAGTTGTTTACACTAGTCTCCATTTTTAGAATATTTTTTTACCTGTCATACATAGACTCTTGGCTATTTTTCATCCATGAATGGGCAGTTTAGATTAATAACAAAAAGAGACCTAACATTGGAAAGAGAAAAAATCATAGAAGAAAAAAAGGCACTGTGTGTCACTACAGATGTCTGAGAATCCCGGAACAGCAAGGGATCCTAAAGGACCCTAAGTGTGCAGATGTTTGTGATAAACAACGGATGGATCCCCTCAATGGAATGAACATTGACATCTCTCTGTCTTTTAGCCAGCTCTTCCAGTTATTTTCCAATGTCAACCAGCATCTTATTAATAGTAATACAGTACTACCTTGGATTTATGCATAACAGACTCTTGGCCATGTAAGTGGCATGTTTTGCTTTAACATAAATGTGTTTTATGTGAAATAATCATGTGCTTGATTTAAATTTACATTTCTGTTTTGTGCAAAATTGGATTAAATTCAAACAAAAATACGATGTTTGTGATCCATTTTGAAAAAAAGGTTTTGGATTGTACGTCAGTTTAAAAGGACTGAACTTGTTTGTACAGGCGGTATGCTAGAATGAAAGCAGTTGCATATATTATTTGAGTTCAGTTGTACTTTAATGAAATATGTATACATAAGCGTACTCAGTTGAAAAGAGTTTGAGGGACTTATACGCTTGGGTGTCCTGCTTTCCCCCCATATCTTATGCAATTTTAATGCCCCTCTTTTATTTCCTGCTCTTTGTTGATTTGGATGGAAAGGAAAATGTAGGCTATGGAGGGTTGGTGATGGTGGCTGTTCAAACACCACATTGAAACTGAAGTGCCCTCCATCTTTTATCTGCAATTTCAGAGCAAGGATAACGTTTGCCGTATACAGATATTACTATTATCGGGAAGGGATCTTGTAGTGTTAGTGTTTTATTGCACAGTCACTGTATCCTGTTGGGTGGAATAAGGTTTGCAGTTGAAAGGGATGCTTTCTACAGTTTAATACTGTATAAGTTAAACTGATTTTGAATAGTTTCTTAAGAACTGGAACACATTTCCAGTGTCAAACGCCTTAGTTTCTTTGTTCTTAGATATGTTTTATCTTTCTGATTTAGAAATGAAGAATAATTGGCTCAGTTCATTGGTGTATAATGGGGGAAAGTGTAATTTTATTGACATGGGCAAAATAATCCCCTGGGGCATGTGAGATAGGTATGTCATTTGCGTGCTGGGTTCAGTGTATCGCCAGTGTAACTGTGTGCTAAATCCACGTAGAGAGGGCTTTAGAGGGAAGTGCAGATGGAATAGAGCCTGCTTTAAGCAGGTAAGGCATGCCCACCCTTTCTGGTAGCTATGCGTAGGCAGATATCGGGTAAGGGTGACTAACTTCAGTGTCTGAATCAAAGTAGCCCCCAGTTGACCAGCATAGTGCTGCTTTCTGGGCAGCGTTCAGGGCCTGTCCCCACTCAGAAACCCAGATCTGCAGCAGGCTTGGTTGTAACATTGGTCTGTCAATAGCCATCACAGAAGCATGATACAATATAAAATACTGATTCTTAAAGCAATCTGCCAGCACAATGATGATTGCCACATGAGGAACCCAGCTGTCCACGGCAGTGACCAGCAGAATACCTGTGTGTTTTGCTTCATAAACTCTGTTCAGTCCCTGTTGTCAGCACACTAAGGGTATGGTATACTGCAGCTAAAAACCCTGGATGGCCCATACCAGCTGACTGAGACTTGTGGGGCTCAGGCTAAGGGACTGTTTAATTGCGCTACAGATGTTCAGGCCTGGGCTCTAGGACCCTGCATCCATACTGCAATTAAGCAGTACCTTAGCCCAAGCCCGAGTCAGCTGGCATGGGCTGGCCACAGGTGTCTAGTTGCAATGTAGACATGCTCTCAGTGACATCATCACAATCAGATCTTCTTTGTCCCTTTTCAGTCACTCTTTTGGAATAGATTGAATTGATGCATTTTTCTATTTTCATAGTAAATTACTAAATATGATGCCTTATATTATCCCTTTTATAAGAGCCACCAGTACTGAAAGAGTGTGAATAGTGTCTCTCAGACTTCGTACATGTCATGTAAGCGAAACCCACAAATTACCGTTCATCCTTCAGGATTAGGGCTATTTTAAAGGTTTTCAATAGCTACATTTAAAAAGTTTCTTCCCATAACACAGGTCAGCATGAACTGGCAAAATTAGTTGACATGTAATAGTTTACAAGAATCCATCTTGGAAAACATCTCAGCAGCTAGTAACCATTGTAGTGTGGACAGAGCCTAAAGGCCATTATGCAAGATGTCCTGTCAGAATTATGCATTGCACTTACCTGAGTGACAAACAAGAAGTTTTTTACTTGGGCCTGTGAATTTAGCTTCCTCCTCAAAATCCTTCCCATTCATTGTAATTTATGGGTTTTGGTTAAGAGGTGGGTGTGAAGTGGCTGAGACATTCTCCTTTATCTGGTAACTATGGCCCTTGTATAAGAGATCACATAAAGCATCACTCCAGTCCATTGAAATTAATCCAAAAAAGATTATTGTAGATGAACAAAATTATTCTTCTCTTTAGAAGAAAAAGGGAAACAGTTCTAAATATTAAGACACAATTAACGAAGAAGTGTTTTCAGCCACCATTTTAAAGAAATGTTTCTACCCTTTCACGCTGACTGCGACTCACTGGCAAAACCATTTTACCTGAACGGCTGACAAAAACAAATCGAGAAAACTGTTTTGAGATCTGGCAGAAATTGTGAACAGGGCCTGAGGGATACAAGTTGTGCATGGCATGTGAAAGATGAGCCTCTTAATAATACCAGTTTAACACCTAAAATCCCACATAATTGATATCAATATACTTAATAAAATAAAACCTTAAAAAATAAAATTGTTAATCCTCAGGGATTGTGTGGCCAAACAGCCAGGCATACAACAAATTTACACTGCAGTAATTCATTATCCCCTAGTGTGTAGATTGCAAATTTGGCTTGTATAAGCATGTTTTCCCTTAGACTGCGGGATAAAAAGATTTTACTGATGTCTATTTGAGCACTAATGTGAGTTTTCATAACAATTTTTTTCCCATTGGTTTTGGTTGATGAGTAATCTAAAGAAACTTGTTCAGTTTTGTTTTTTAACTGAGAGTATATAAAACTGAAAAGAAACTTCATTCAATTTGCAGTAGCAGTGAAAGGGTTATATAAACAAATTAAATTGCCAAGGAGACTAATGTTTGTGGTCATCCTTGATGGCTACGTGTGTGCTTGGAAGAATTAAAATGAGATTTGTGCAGAGTTAGACTGGGAGATTGGATGAAGGAAATGTTTGCTATGCAGCAGCTGTTGTCAGTCAGATACGTGAGAGTATAAGAGTTCTAGCAATGAAGCACATTGCTACAACTCTACTATAATATGGGTCTCCACTTCTGCTTGTATAATGTTCAGGGCTGCCCATTTTCTTAAGAAACAGGAGCTGCTTAAACCAGGTAACAAAAAGATGAGTGTGCTAAAGGATTTAACAGAATTCAGCAAGAAATCTGCTATGATGATGTCACAAAAACAGTAATTCTTTTAGCTAATAAGTTTGTGTACTGTATTTTTTGAAGCCTTCAGTGCAGCAGAACTGCTGAGCTGTGTGTGTGTAATATATTAATAGCTCCCTTTCAAGTAAAAGATATGCCTGGAAAGGAAGATCATCCTTATCCTAATTTTGCGATCTGCATAAACTACAGTACTGAAGTGTAATTTACAAATCTTGAAAGGAGGAAGTGTTCAAACTTTGAAATAACCAGTCTCCTTTGCTTGAAAATTTCTTTATTAAACTTTCTAAAGAGCGCTGAAGGAAGAGTTTCTGGTTTGGTCATATAGCATATTTTAAAGACTAGTAAATTCTAGTAAGTTTTGTCTGTTTTTTCTCTTGCAGAGCAAACAAATTGAAAAAATATTTTATTTGCAAATTAAGGGCCTGTTCTCATTTGTACTGAGGCCCCTTTTTAGTACTCAGGCTCATTTACATGGCCATAAAGTGAGCATAAATTACATATATACTCACATATAAAGGCCACTTTGCACTGGCAGTGTGGTGTAAAGTGGCCGTGGGGTAAATGAGAATCAGACCCCAAGTCTTTAAGTTTGCATTGGTTTTTAATATGAGGAATTAATAACTTTCAGCCATTGTAAATCCAGTTCTTTCTAACCACAGTATCTCAACAACTGTTACTCTCTTTCATTGCAATAAAAGTTTGGTTTTGGTCAACTCTGTAAGAGGAGAGGAGCATGAAGGGTGAAGAGCATATTTCAGAATATAAGAAAAACTTTTTCAAAACCACATTTTCTTATTGTTTCATCTCTTTTCTCACCCCACTTTATCTGTTGTCTAAATTTTGCATTGGTTGTGAAAACTATAGTTAATGTTGTCTAACACTTTCCATTAGAAAGTCCCTTTTTTGAGTTGCTTATAACTTTGTCAAATTCTAATCATTCAGACTGAAAATTTACATGCTAGCTCTCTGCCTCAAGCTGAAATGTTTTGGAAAGTGTCAGTGAAAATGATTCAGCCACTTGCAAGAATGAGGTTAAAGAAAAATAGGTAAGTTTGTTAGTGTTCATTTCCCCCTCGTCAATTGTTTATTTGAAGAACAGCCATAGAATAGAAGCATCTCTAGCATGGTCCATCTAACCAAGTTCCTGTCTCTGACATTGGCCATCACCAAATGCCTCAGGGGAAAAATGCAAGAAACACCACAGTAGGCAGATATGGAATAATCTGCCCCCCATGAAAGTCTCACCCTTATGCCTAATAGTTAGACATGAGTTTAAGCCCCGAAGCATGAGGTTTGACGTCCCGTCCAACATTTTTGTCATCATTAGCTATAGCATCCAGTCTTTGAACTCTGCTAAATTCTTGATCACAATGACAGCCTTTGGTAATGAGGTCCACATTCTAACTATGCATTGTATGAAAAAGTATTTCTTTCTCAATTTGGAATTTGCCACCTTTCAATTTAATTGAATGTCCCTTTTTTTGTGTTCTGAGATGAGGAAAAAGCATGTTCTCCTGTGTTCAAGGCACTGGACTTGGACTTGAGAGAGCTGGGTGCAAGTACTTCCCCATTTCACAGAAATAACTTGCTCAAGCCCATACAGGAACTCTGGAGGAGACATTTACTTACTTAATTAAATTTAAAATAGTAATTTTATTTACTTAATATTAAGTAATTGAATAAAATATTCTCAACTGTAATAATTTTGTTTATCGTCTACTTCTCCAACTGATGATGTCTGTCTGTATCTGTATGAGTTTTTTCATGAAGTTGATAGATTTCCACTCCATACAGCTAAATGCAGTGCCTTGCATAATGGCAGGTTTCAGAGTAGCAGCCGTGCTAGTCTGTAACATGGCTGCTACTCTGAAACTTCTCCAGCTGAGACCATCATGATGCTAAACAATTACAATAATAATGAACACATTAAATAAGTCAAACAAAATATTCAAAATTCTGAATAGCAAGCAGTGTGATTTCCATTCCTGTGTAATTAATAGGAAGTATGGAAATGATTATCTGAACAAGAGTAGAGTCAGTAGGATGATTGTGGTTCAGGTGAGAAAGGATTTTGTCCCTGCATAAAGCAGTGGCATGAAAACCTTTTGGGGCTAGAGAACCACCTTAGTGCTGTGCTTGGGAGGATATGCCACCACAACTGAGGCCAGATCTGCACTACAAAGTTTTGCTCATATAGGCATACTGGTTAGGGGTGTAAACCCCTTGTGTAGATGTAGCTTATACCAGCAAAAGACCCTTTTGTCAGTATAGGTGATGATGATCAGGGAGGTGTTTTAACTATACCAGCAAAAGAACTCTTATTCCTGATTTGTACTGCATCTCTGGTAGCGGGCTCTGCTGATATAGCTTTACCACCAAAGCCTTTGTAGTGCAGGCTAGTCCTAAATGGTTCAAAACTAGGGTTGCCAACCCTACAGGGTTGTCCTGGAGTCTCCAGGAATTAAAGACTCATCTTTAATTAAAGATTATGTCATGTGATGAAACCTCTAGGAATATGTCCAACCAAAATTGGCAACCCTATTCAAAACTGACTCTCTAGTTTGGAATCCACACAATGGATGATCTCACACAGCTCCTCCTCTTGCTGAAATGCCACCCATGTGCTTCAGCAGTCTTAAAGTGTGCGATGATATCAAGCAACTGCCCAATAATACCATTTAAGTGAGAGTCCGTAACCCTTTCGATTGGTCTGCAGTATTTTCTTCAAGTAAACCTTCAGCAAAAGGCATCAATTCCAGTATCACTCTTCTTCCCCTAATATAACATCTCTGTGTGAAAAGCCAGGAAATGACTCTAGGGAAAAAAACATGTTGAGTGTTTGGATGCTGTACTGGGCACACGATAATCAAAAATGAGAGCTCTTTTTCCTGGATGTCATCCCACAATTGTTTTTCTCAGAAGTCTTGTTTCAAACAGCTTTTAACTATGTAAAACGTCAGCTCTTGTTTTTGTGTATATAAAAATGAGTTTCAAATCATACACATTGGTTAACAATGAGAAACAAATGAAATCTGCAACAAACAGGATTATTTGTAAATATAATCCATTCCAGTACTTTTCTTGGTAATCATAAAACTAAGAGTGCTATGGTTTCCGATGTCACCAGAACAGAATCATTTTGGGGTCTGGTATTTTCCAGGAAAATGCAGTGGTACTCCATTTATTCAATGGCCAGATGAAATGTACTGTATGTGTTTTCAGTGTCTTGTAATCACATCAAGCTTTTAATGGCCCTGCTTAACTGGTTGCCGGGCAAAATGTGCTAATTTCTTCATAGCAGTGTGATCCAGTCTCATTGTTTATTGCATACATTTTTCTATTTGTCCTACTTTTCAGTTGGTTTGCAGGTAACCATCTCTGCAGAAAGTGCTTCATATTAAACAATAATGAGTAAATTACGTTAAAAAATGGAACCGAAACACTGATAAATACTGCATTTGAAAGAATGGTGCTCACAGTACAATGGAAAAGCCAATGTGCTTTAAAGTTACCATAGATACATTGCTCTTCCCAGTGCAGGAAAGAAGACACCATGTGTGTATATGATTAAAAATTATATTCATTCTAACATAACCAGAACAGAGCTACAGCATAGTCCCCATTCTACCAGAAGGGCAAGCCCAGCATGTTACATTATCAAATTGCCATGGAAACAGGGTCTAATCCTAAGGAGGAGGCTAACCCACTTTTGTCAAATCAAGCAGACATTAGGACTGAGGTAGCCCCCAGAATCCCCAGACTTTTCCTCGGGTGAGGGATGTGGGTCTAGATGACAGCTTCCACTTTTTGGGTGAGATACTGAAGCCTGCTCCTTGTCGTGCAATGCAGAGCAGTGACTGCAGCCAGAAGCCACTGAGAAGCCTCCTTGTCGTGCAAGTGACTGTGAAGGCATTCCGGCACCCTTACCTCAGTTATCCTGCTGTATTCATCTACAGCAACGTGTGACAATTGAACAAGTATAAACAGATTCCTTCCTTAAACCAGACCACCTGTGTGCTCTGAAGAAAGTGAAAACCTGATATTTACTTAGTGCCAATTTTGTGATGAGGGGAAAATCTTTCCTAGTCCTGAAAAGATTGCTGGTGGAACCTCCAGCAAAACAGGCAGTCCTGCAGCAAACAACAAATTGTGGCAATTAACTAAAAAACAAACAAACCAGGAGAGGCAAGGGAAGAATGGGTGATGTGTGCAGGAAGGAAATGTCTGCGTGGCCTCATGCCTGAGAGGAATCTTTGAAGGCCATACCCACAATGGATCAGGGACATTGGCCAGTGGGAGGCCCTGTGGCATTCAGAATGGTCAATCAGGTGAAAAGGGGGAAGGCCAGGCAAGCGTGGTCAATTCCTACCAACCCACAAGGCATTTTGGTTTTGTAAGTTGAGACAATTGACAGGGCCATTCAGAGCCTGTGTGTGGGCACCATTTATTTACTCTAAATTAGAAGACAAGAAAAGAAAAATAAGTAAATCCCTTAATGGCTCGTACTTGGATTCTAGCGTCACGTGAGATCTTGGATTCACGGCTGAGTACACTTGGTTGCAGTGCCTAGAGAGACATTATCTGCAGTAGTTAGAGCAGGGCAATGGGAGTCAGGACTAGCACAAATGACTAATTCGGTGTGTGACCCTGAGTGAATCACATAACTGATCTGTACCTGAGCTTTCTATCCCTAAAAGGGGGATACTGGTTCAGAGCAGTGGTGAGGCTTTTTAAATTATTGTTTGTAGTGTGCTTTGAGCTACTTGGATGAAAGGTGTTATAAAAAGGCAAAGGCATATTAAAATGTGATCTGAATACCTGATGACTGATAAGCCAGTTCTCATTCATCCTTTTCTTAAGATGTTATAATTTTTAACAACCTCTCTTTTACCCCAGTCTTCCCATTGTCAGCTTTCCTTGTACACACAAATACTCTTTCATGTACTGATTTATGCAGTCTTGCTGAGAATAAGAAGTCTGGTTGTTTCCCTTCAGTGAAAACTGGGAGTTGTTTATTCCAGATTTATATGTGTGAATGTTTACTGATGGGACTGTCTACTGGTTCTCCCCCTGCCTCTCTGGTTTTCTGTCCTTCCCCCAACTCCATTCTTGGGTGCCCTGTTCATTATGAATACAAAATCTCAGTGAAGTTTATATTTTTAAAAGTATGTTGGTTGCTCTCTTTCCTTCCTGATCTGCTCTAAACTCTTGGCTAACCGAATCTCTTGTCTCTCTTTGAAAAAATTGCAGTGTGTTGCTCATTTACAGTCCAGTTGGAGTGGAAGCCTGCTTCCCTTCTTCTCTGATAACAAAACTCCTTTCTATAAATCTTTTCAACCAATGGGTGTCTTAATTAAAAAAAAAAAAAGAAGAAGAAGAAGAAGAAGGTCACTTAAAGAACTGACCATTGAAATAACCATTGTACATGTCACAATTTTGATAAAAAATGCCAACTGTAAGCATGATAGTGCAGGAGGCCATCTTATCTAAAAATAAATATTTTCATATCAGGACGAAAGTACTCTTTAAACAGTTTATTGCTTCAGTGTATTTAATATGATGCATCATGGAAGTTTCGCTTATATCTGAGTACTTGCAGAAGTAGCCCAACCACCTGGAGGTGTATTCCCAGCTGGTGGTGTGTCAGTCTATTTTAGTTCTTAATTTGAGATTGGAAAAATAAAATGATCTGTGCTGCATTATATGTCACTTTCCACAAGGTAAGGGATACATTTTCTAGCAGCTGTCATTGCACCCACATATATACACACAGTGGAGTTGCCTTCAAGTGAGTGCAATAAATTACTCGTATTTAATCTATTGTTATAAGGCAAATGAAGTTCTACCATGAACAAATAATGTTGGTATAGTAAAGCTGTCTTCTTTAGAACTGAGATGTACTTCTCTTTATCATCTGTGCAAGTCCCTTTTCGCCTGGAGGTTTAAATTTTCTATCAGCAGTTCTAACAGTCTGAATAGATGGATGTTAATGTCCAAATTAGGCAAGTCTAAAATAATTGAAAAAGAGATTTGTTGACATTCACTTAAAATGCATTGTTAAATTCCCAGTTATATAGCTGGAGTCTTTGACTTTATCTGTTAAACTTTTTGCACAAGCAATTAAATAATCCTTTCAATAGGAAAGTCTGGGCAGCTATAAGCACCTCCATTTCTATTTGTCTTGTCATTTCTGAGCATCAGCAGGAAACCAAACCAGTACAAATGTCTTGGGGGCATGAGAGAAGTGTTACCAAAACACCGCATTATTCCTAGTTGTGTGAAATTACTGTGCGCTATGTTTTCAAAACTTTCATTTCATGCATGATCTATGCAAATTTCTAGTAATTTCTACCTTTAAGAAACCAAAGAGCTGGAAGGAAACATACATTGTTCTTATAGGCCTTAGCAATATGAATACAGCTTCTCAAATAATACTTTACATTTGCATTTTTGTCCACCATAGGATTTATGACCCTTCAAGGTCGAAAGTCATAATCTATCATATCACATGCAGACTTACTTCATCTCAGTTGTGTTGATTTAATATAGTTATAAATGTATGAGTGTTTCGTGTGAAAAAGAATACTAGATGAATAAAAATACCAGGACTTGGAGACAGGTCTGACAGTTGTTCGCTTTCCCTTGGCAGCCACCAGCTCAGCCCACTTAGAGGATCTAGCTTACCTGGATGAGCAGAGACATACTCCCCTACGTACATCCCTCCGAATGCCTCGGCAGAGCCTGGCAGGTGCCCGCATACAACAAGACCTAAGAGGTAAGGACCAGCTGAAGGACTTTTGTGCGGCCACATGCCATAGGTAGTGGCCACAAGGATATGACTTTATATGGTGCTTCCTGCAGTTGTCTATTATTTTGGTGGAAACATCTGATTCATGTAAAGTTTCCCATATTATATATGTGAAGTGCTGCCTCGCTACTGAAAGATGAGGTAGCCTCTTGTCTGTGTGTTTCTTCCTAGCATTGTCAAATAAGAAGGGAAAGAAAACTTGAGAAGGTGTAGCAATCGACTCAAGTACTGATCGCATTAGATGGTGGTAGTTAGCCAGTGTCTGAGCCATGTTTCTGTGAGGAACACTGCAAAGGGAGCTACATGGAGTGTTGTTAAAGTACTCTTTCTGGGTTGCTCTTGCTGTGATGTTTGCTTAGAAAGCAAATGTGTCAAACTTTGATGTCTGTTTAGTTTGCTGTATACAGAATTGTGTGCTGGCAGGTTTTACGTACGTGTTCAACATTACAGCCTGTTGCACCCTAATTTTTCCTTTTATTGGACTTTGGTTTGTTTGTATTTCAGCAGTTACTGCTTGCAAAAGATGCATCATGGTTAAAGGTTTGGGTTTGGGGGTTTGTTTGTTTGGGGTTTTTTGGTAACTACAGTATCTGACTGAGCATACACTGAAAAGATGCTTGAGTCTTGAGTTGTGTTCCAGTTCTGTGGGACAGCTTCCTGCTGTTGGTTTGCGTGTCTGCAAGTGCTTGTTAAGAGTCCGTAAGGCTCTCCTCTTCTCTGGGTGATGTGCTTATTTTTACCTTGAGGAGCTGACCAAGTAAGGCAGTCTGGAATGTGTCCATCAGTCCATGCTAGACTGATTTCTAATGTAGCAATCCAATGGCACTGCAAGCTTGGCCGGTTTTAATTCTGATGGGGATTTGTACAAAATACACAACCCTTGACTGAAAGAGAAAAGTGATTTTGTGTCGTCTTGGATCACGGTTTGTAATGAAATCATATTGGCTGGTGATACAGTTATAAAAATGTATTGGCAGGCAGTAAGCGAAGAAAGCAAACTTTGACAGACAGAATTTCCATATGTTCTAACTGAGCAGCTTTCCAAGCCTTCATAATTTGCAGTGATTGCATCCAAAACATTAAACTTTATTGTAGGAACAGAATCAAATTGTTTTCCAGACACACTTTAAAAAAAACATGCAGCACCATATAGTTTTTCTTTTTTGGTTAAGCCTGCATGGGAATAGCAGCAGTGTTTCATATTTTATGTCTGGTTCTGGTTCTTGTTGTAGTGACACACTATCTTAACAAAGGGGAGGGAGGGAAAGAACTATAGATAATACCACTATTTGGAAGTCTCTTCTTTTCACAGGATATGTGATATTTTCTGAGTGTTAAAAAGTTCCAAATGTTTCCCTGAAACTGCATAGAACTGGCCTGTTGTAGTGACCAGGTCTTTGAGCTGTTGTGCCAATTGGAAACCCTACACTTGGGCTCAGGCTCAGTACATCACGTCTTGGAGATTTGCAGAGATGGTTCCCAGTCTTTAGTGGAGCAAGTAGTGGCTTCCAATCTGAGGGCCAAGAATTAGGACTATTGTTTAACCCACCAATCCCCCTCATGCCCAAAATTTAATTTTTCATGGAGAGGTTCAGTGGGTAGACATTAAACAAGGGACACTTCCCATGTTAAACCCACCTGTTTGAAAATGGGAATTGCATTCCTTCCCCAGCTTAATACTAAAGGCTCAGAGCAGGGAAAATATTTTGTACAAGTGGCAGGTTTTAAACAGAATACTGAGTGCACTTTTCATTTTTCTGCTGTGAGCCAGGGGAATTTAAGGCTAGTTTAGGTTAATATAGCTTAACCTGCAAGATAATAGTTGCAAGGTACCCTAAAGTAGAAGTCTATTGTAGAACTAAGTACTGGATATTAAAACATTCTCCAGTGTTTTCATCCTGTTCCCTTCCCAGAAAAGGGGAAGTCAGTGGTAATTTACTATGTAAAACATTCTTCTTGTCCTCAATAGGAAATATTTTGGGGACAGTGGATTGGATGGCGAATTCCTGAGTGCTACAACTCTTGCATTAGAGTGCTAAAGCACTGCTGCTGTTATTAATATAGGCAGTACAGTAGTGCCTAACACTTTCCGTTATAATCCCCTGTTTCCACTTGCTTGTAGCTGTTCTACACGTTAACCTTGTGGGCTGAAGTTTTCCATACTTCACTGAGTTTTCTGAAAACTTGATAAAAATAGTTCAGCCATCTCCAAGGAGGTGCTCAATAAAAAATAGATATTTATATCCTGCTAAATGTATGCTAGGCTCTTTACAGAAAAATAGTAGGATTCTCTGAAAAGCTTGCAATCTAAATGGAATAAAAGGAAGATAGGATCAAGATTCTCAAGCATTTAATATACCCACGTTTGCATGCTGCTGTTTAACATAGGATAGAAGGAGAAGACAGTTGACAGTACTGGGTTCCTCAGATCTACGTTTCAATTCTAATAAGTTTAAAGTCACTCGTGTCCGGGCGTTGCTCTCTAGATAGTTGCAATACTCTTGCTATGTGGCTTAGTACTGTATGGGCTTTGTATTGGACAGCAAGATATCTGTGTGTTCCAGCTGCTGGTCCTAAAATGGAAACTGGCAAGTACACCACACAGCTTAATACTAATAATGAACTGTGGATGCTTACTGCCAGCATAGCTCAGAAGGAAGAGAAAGGAGTCTGCAAGCCAACTAATTTCCTAACAGGCACTTTAACAAAATCAAATTACAGCTAAGAATTCAGTTTGTATAGGGGAGACTGATCTAGATGGTACAGAAGCGTGTCTCCTGAAGGCCTCTGTTTAAATCTGAAGGTTAGGATCAGAAGTGAAATAAATTATTGGATCTCAGCTGTGCGGATTTTGTGCATTTTTTCATATTATTCAATCAGCCTTACTTTGGTATGATTGGCATTTTCTGCTATGGAGGGACGCAGGACTGGAATAGCAGGCATGTTTCATATCAGGATTGAAATGTGTTTTTAGGGCTCTACTGAAGAGGTTTGCAAAGCTTATACGTTGTCAGTCTCTCATTTAGCACTAAAAATTCACTCTCTACCTGCCCCCCTAATTCTTTCCAAAGAAATATAGATTTAATTTACTTCAACAGGTTATCTCAAGTTCAGGATATTACCATGGGACTCCAGCCTCAATTCTGTAAAATTCTTCATTAAAAGCGAATAGTAAATCCAGTGAGGGATTGACAAATTGTCAGATATAAAAATGCAATTGTTAATTTATTTTGTGGTTATTTTGTTGTTATTTGTAACAAATACTAAAGCCAAGCAATTAACCAGGATCCTCCAGTCCTACATACTCTGGCCTGCTAATTATTCACATTTTTGTCCCTCTCCATCTGAGCTCTTTCCAATCATCTGACCTGCAATGAATTAGTCTGTAACATGTAAGGGCCGTGTTACAGTCTCCCTGATCTCTATTTCTTCTCTTGCCCTAATTTGGTTTTACCTACTTTCTCATTCTCCATTCTTCTCCTTTGTTACTAAGTAGGCTTTGAAGATGAAGGATCATTGCCCTATTGCAAAAGTTAGAATGCAAAGGTTGTGGGTTGGGAATTCGTTAGGGCCCCATAGTTAATTATCTTCTATGACGTTGATAGAGACCCAGCTGAATGGGGCCTTATTATGGGTCTGACTCTTGGTAGCTCCCATAGTTCTGTGACTTGCTTGGCTATGCCTGGGGAGTGCTGTCTGCTGAGGATTATCAAATAAATGTTAACAGGGATTCTTAAGATGTTCATCAGACAAGATCAGGAATTGAGGAGGTTAAATAAGTATCTGGCATGTATCATTTGACTAATCAGTGACACTTGAAAATTATTTTTAAATGTTTTAGAAAACCCAGTTAGCAACATCTCTGTGCTCTTTTCTTCTCTAAAAATATGCAGTCTTGGCTTGATGGTGTAGTTTAAAATAGGTATTGGCCAGGCATCAGTTTAACAGAATGGACAAACCAGTGATTAGGAATGGTGTGAGTACACTGCAGGATTCAATTTAGTCAGCATAATAAAACGAAATACTTTTCCTATGGACCATGTGGAATTAATATTCTAGCATTTGGTACAAATATAACTTTGGTGGCTAGTGAAATACGGAACATATCCTCAGCACTGATGTCCAAATGGTTGTGGCACTAAACATTTTCTTTCTGGCAAGGTACTTACCAACGTTGCATACTTTAAATGGAGTGCTGAGACTACAGCCAATTACAGGGGGAAAGTTTCATGTAGTTTGTTCTTCTCTTCATACGTGTCTGACAGGCATCGGGTTCATAGAGAGGTCTCAGGTACAAGCTTCCTACTAGGTACTGAGGAGGGATTTGGGGCAAAACTTTGGAATTCGGGTCTGATTAGTAAAAAAGCTGGAAGGGGAAGGAAAGAAAAACTTCCCAAAATGGGGGGGGGAGCAAATAGCAACCTGTTCTGTTAAGAAAATAAAACTCTAAATCAAAAACCGTTTTAATTTAAAAAATCAACTAAAAATCAGAAGCAGATAATTTGTAGTCTCGTGGATGGTTGTCAATTGTCAGCTCCTTTAATCAGATTTCTCCTTCCTTGCTTTTTTAATGTTATTTTTTGAAATCCATAATGCCTAGGTATGAGCCCCACTCCTTATTAGTCCCTGGGGTGAACCGAGGAATTCTCAGTAGAGATCATCTGTGGTTATCAGCATTGACTATGTATTATTTCTGACTATTGGAAAGTGAGAGTATAGTCTTGAATGGAAGGCAATATATGTCATTAATGCAATTCTGGCTTATCCATCAGAATTAGGCATTGAAGGGCAGGTCTACACTACAGCCCGGATTGACACTCTGAGATCGATCCACTGGCGGTCGATTTAGCGAGTCTAGTGAAGACCCGCCAAATCGACAGCAGATTGCTCTCCAATATCTATCCCTGTACTCTACGCCGATGGGAAAAGTAAGGTAAGTTGACGGGTCAACCCCCCGCAGTGTAGACCCTGCGGTAACTTGACCTAAGGTACGTTATTAATATAGCTGGAGATGCGTAGCGTATGTCGACTTACTGCAGTAGTGTAGAAATAGCCTCAGACACAGAGCAGTGAAGCTGCCTAGCTCACTGAAAGATATTTGGTGGAAAAGATGTCCCCTAATTCCTTTCCATGACTTTCATTTTTGTGGCCACAGAAGACCAATAAACTACTATTGTCATTATACCTAATATTTTTAAATGAAAGAAAAAAACAACTTTGTGTCAATGCAGCATTTATTTCAAATGTCAAACAGTCAATAGTTAGGAAATTTAAAAGATTAAGGTTCTTCCCACAATGTTAATTTGGACACATTGTACCTTATACAGCATAGTCTATTCCCATAAGGTGTCCAATTCCCCTAACTCCTTTGAAAATTACATACTAAGTTAATGTTGTAACTCCATCTTTAATTTTTAGAATTTCTTGACATTGAGTACTGGATATTTCAACCTTAATATTACATTAATGCTGCCAGTTGTATTTAATAATAATAATTAGAGATGGGCCAAAACTAGAACCTCAAATCCAAACTGTTTGGAATTTGGAATTTGACAACCATTTGGATATGGGGAATAATCAGATATAAATATAAAAAATGCACTAGCACTTTAAGGAGCTGCTAGTTTCCCTTCCAAACAAGGTAATGCATGAGATTAATTAAAACAATAATAAGAAAAGGAGGACTTGTGGCACCTTAGAGACTAACAAATTTATTTGACCATAAGCTTTTGTGAGCTACAGCTCACTTCATCGGATGCATGCAGTGGAAAATACAGCAGGGAGATTTTATATACACAGAGAACATGAAACAATGGGTGTTACCATACACACTGTAACCAGAGTGATCAGGTAAGGTGAGCTATTACCAGCTGGAGAGAAAAAAAACCTTTTGTAGTGATAATCAAGGTGGGCCATGTCCAGCAGTTGACAAGAACGTGTGAGGAACAGTATGGGGGGAGGGAGGGAATAAACATGAGGAAATAGTTTTACTTTGTGTAATGACACATCCACTCCCAGTCTTTATTCAAGCCTAATGTAATGGTGTCCAGTTTGCAAATTAATTCCAATTCAGTACTCCTTTTCTTTTTGCGGATACAGACTAACATGGCTGCTACTCTAAAACAATAATGTAATAGTTGCATGCTCAAAGTGAAAATGTATTTACCTATGTAGAAAGACCTTTATTCTGTATTCTGTTGAGACATAAATGTGTCCATCTATCTCTTTCCCAAAGACCACAGCTTTCATGTGGCTTACAAATGTAGTCTGTGAGCACTACCATATTGTGTATAGTATATAGTATAGCTGTGTGTATAGTAATGCAGACAAGACAGTTTGGGGCATGTGTCAGGATTAGCCATTGTGTGTAAATTTATCATCACTTCACAGAAAAAAGTCTTTATTTTTAGATTTAGTATGTGAGTGCAGGAAAGTTGTCTCCTTTTGACCAGATGTTGCTGCTTTAATTAGCTGTATTTGGACCGTTAAATTCCCTAGGGGGCATCTGAGCATTCCTATTTACATCAACAAACAAGTAACAGTAAGCTGCATGCATTTTAATGGTCGAACTAATACTTAATCAGCTTTAGGAAAAACAAATAAATATGCACATATACACGTCCAAATTGTAATTTATGTATTGTTCGCTAGTAAGTCCGTTGTGAAAAGTGATATTAACAAACTGTAAAGTATCACTTTTCACAGAAGACTTACTCAGCCCTGGCAAGCCTGTGGACAAATTAAGCCCTGGATGGGGGGTCGGGATAGGCAGTAGGGGCCAGGTGCGATGGAGTTGCGAGGGCTGGGGGAGACAGTGAGTGGGTGAAGCCCAAAGCCTGAAAGCCCAAAGCCTGAGCCCCACCACCCCTGGGAAGGTGGGGAACTCACCAGCTGCTGGCTCCTCTAGCGTTGTGCCCCAGCTGTCTCCAGAGGTGGGCAGGGCCCAACCACTGCTTGCAGTCCTAGCAGACAATACCTAGGCGGTGCATCCAGGAGTAACAGGGAGGGGGAGGGACCACTGCTTTGTCCCCCCTGCCCCCAGTCACAGCCCAGGAGGCTGTGGCCACAAGAAAAGCCACTGATAGCTGCATGGTGGCCGCATTTAAGAAACACTGGCCTTGGGCTCTACCAAATTCATGGTCCATTCTGGTCAATTTAATAGCCAATGTTTTTTTTTAAATTGGTCAATTTCATGATTTCAGATGTTTACATCTGAAATTTCAGGATGTTCTAAGCGTGGGGGTCCAGATCCAAAATGGGATCATGGGGGAGGGGGAGGTTTGCAAAGTTGTTGTAGAGAGGGGGTCCCAAGATTGCCACCCTCACTTCTGTGCTGCCTTCAGGGCTGGGCTAAAGAAGGTTCCTGGAGACTAAGGTGGGTAGGTGCTAGGGGTTCTTAGCTGCTAGTCCAGGCCAGTGGAAAATTAAAGCAGAGACCTCCAGCTAATTTGTGGTCCCCTTAGAAAAATGGGTGCCCCATCCCCAGAAGAAACCCTAGGGGCGGTAGCCCCTACCCGGTCACCCTGAGTCCCAGCAGGAGCTGTGGGGGAAGAAGCCCCAATCCCGGGTGCACTGAGCCCAGCTGCAGGGGCTGAAGCCCTGAGCCCTGGCTGGAGACACAGGGGGTGGAAACCTTGAGCCCAGGCTGCCCCAAGCCTCAGCTGGAGCGGCGGGGGGCAGAAGCCCGGAGCCCGGGCTTCCCCAGCTGCAGCTGCCAAGAGCAAAAGCCCCCAGCTCCAACAGGAGCTGCCGGGGGAAGAGCTGTGGAGGGAAGAAGCCGGGAGCCCAGCTCCTGGGCTGCTCCAGCGCAGAAGTGAGTGTGTACCACCTTCATTTCTGTAGTGCCTCTTGAGGTGGGTCTGATCTCCCTACCAAGAGTGGCCGTGCAGGGGAAGGACAACTCCTGTCCTTCCCCAGCCTGGCCAGACTAGCAGCTAGGAGCCCCAGGCTCCCAGCAGCATGGGGAGACCAGATTTCATGGGGAAGGGCAGATTTCACAGTCCATGACATGTTTTTCACAGCTGTGAAATTGGCAGGGCCTTAGCTAATCCCATGTAGGTTCTGGGGTGGCTGAGGAGGCAGTATTTGCTACTCAGCTTCCTGGGTCCATCAGTATTCTATCTGGAGTCCAGGGAGATTACTGATGAACTCAGGAAGCTGAAAGCACATACCACCTCCTCAGCCACCCCGGAACCTGCATGGGGCATAATAAAACAAAAACTTCCCCCGCCAAACCGCGCAACCGGGGGTCCGGCAAATACCCGCTGCCCATATGCCCATCTCTTTTATCTTTGGCCACTTTGACATCATTTCTCCAACCTCCTTTCACTAGCTGGGTTGTATTGTAGTACCTAAATTTGTCTGAGATGATAGAAACCTAGCTACAGATTGCAGTGCCTGTTACTAATGACATTATGCTAGTCAGTCCAGTGGTATTTTATCCCATGGAAATTGTTGTATCCTTTTGGATGTGTTGGTTTTGTCTTTGAGCTTTGGCTGTTTCAAGGTTGAGCTTGAATCTAGTGCTCTCGTGAACAAGTATAATTAGATGTAAAATACCTTTCGCATTATGATTGCTCAGGACTAAATGATATATTTATTTGGCATCACTGTGACATGAAGATAATAGACAAAGTTATGGAGAGACAACTGTTTGAGTACTTAGATGTTTCAGATCTTCTTGACCCTTAGCCATCTGAGTACAGATGTGGATATGAGACGCAAATCTCACTGGTAAAGCTGGAAAATTATCTCCTTCTGTGTGGTCCCATCTTGTTTTCCCTTCTGCTCAACATATATATGAGGTTGTGAGGCGGTATAGGTTTCAGTTTTTCAGCATGCTGATGATTCCCGGCTGAGGGAACTGGGCTTATTTAGTTTGCTGAAGAGAAGAGTGAAGGGGGATTTGATAGCAGCCTTCAACTACCTGAAGGGGCGTTCCAAAGAAGATGGAGCTAGGCTGTTCTCAGTGGTGGCAGATGACAGAACAAGGAACAATGATCTCAAGTTGCAGTGCGGGAGGTCTAGGTTGGATATTAGGAAACACTATTTCACTAGGAGAGTGGTGAAGCACTGGAATGGCTTCTTAGGGAGGCAGTGGAATCTCCATCCTTAGAGGTTTTTAAGGCCCGGCTTGACAAAGCCCTGGCTGGGATGGTTTAGTTGGGGTTCGTCCTCCTTTGAGCAAGGGGTTGGACTAGATGACCTTCTGAGGTCTCTTCCAACCCTAATCGTCTATTCACCTCTATCTCACCTGATCCCGCCACTGTTGTTGAACACAGCAGTGTTTGGAAGAGATTAGGTCATGCATGAGAGCTAGAACATATAAAACTTGAGGTGATGTTGGAAGGCTGGGGAGAACAATAGTAGCTCTCATTTGTGATTTGTGTTTGCAAATCTGGTGGTTGAGTTGTATCCTAGCTGCTGTTACACAGTCATATAGACAGCAGAGGCCAGAAACACATTTGACCATCCACAATATTAGGAGGTTGTAGCATTTGTTTTGACTGATGACTTTGTCACCACAGGATTGGATTTTACCGCAGTGAGTTCTGTTCCATGGGGCTACACCTCAAGTCAATATGAAAACTGATGCTAGTTTAAAACACCTTCTGAACAAGTAGTGGTTCTCAGTACTCCAGGAGCTGAACTGGCTGCCGATTGGTTTCTTCCAAGTAGAATTGAGGATGTTGGTTTTCACCTATGAAGCCTTAATGCTTTGGCATCTGCCTGCATGAGAGCCCACCTCTCCTCATGACATGTCATTGTAGCTGTGATCATTGGAGATGCTCAAATTAGTGTCTCCTTGATTTGAAAGACATGAGGCTCGTGGTAGAGAATTAAACATGAGGGGCTCTTAGTTTTGGAACCATCTTTTCAAATAATCTGGGATGTTTTACTTTTATGGGAAGAGGTCAAGAAAGAAATGCATTCGATTCCTACCTCCAGGAGCTTCCCAGTAAACCTCAGTGATGATTTACAGTGCTCTCTATTATTCCATTTCCTGTTGCAGTGATCCCTCTCTCTCCTGTGGGGAGTGGGGCCCCTCTTCCTCATTGTATTGGGCAGTAACCATTGGGTTCGGGTCACACTGGCGAGGCCAAGCCATAAGTAGTCTATAGTTCTGGGCCCATCTAATTAGTCTGCTGCTCTTGTTCCCACCCTTGAGCAGGGCAGTGCACTGAGTAGTCTTAAGAGTACAGCCCCGCAGCTGGGGCTGACAGTAATTAACAGTCTGGAGCTCTAGTCCTTTGGGCGGGGCCGAGCTGGGAGCAGGCTGTAGCCTAAGCCTCCTGGCAAGGCAGCCAGCAAACACACAGTCTCGGGGTTCAGGCAGGGATGAGCAGGAATGAGCAGACACAGTCTAGGGGCTCCAGAAGGGGTGAGCACATACACAGTCTAAGGGCTCCGGAAGGGGGAAGCCCCCACTGAGTCTAGCTTCCTAGCGTGATGGACAGTAGATCCACAAAAAGAACAGGAGTACTTGTGGCACCTTAGAGACTAACAAATTTATTAGAGCATAAGCTTTCGTGGGCTACAGCCCACTTCATCGGATGCATAGAATGGAAAATATAGTAAGAAGATATATATATATATATATATATATATATATATATATGTACAGAGAAGGTGGAAGTTTCCATACAAACTGTAAGAGGCTAATTAATTAAGATGAGCTGTTATCAGCAGGAAAAAAAAAACTTTTGTAGTGATACTCAAGATGGCCCATTTAGACAGTTGACAAGAAGGTGTGAGGATACTTAACATGGGGAAATAGATTCAATATGTGTAATGACCCAGCCACTCCCAGTCTCTATTCAAACCCAAGTTAATGGTATCTAGTTTGCATATTAATTCAAGCTCTGCAGTTTCTCGGTGGAGTCTGTTTCTGAAGCTTTTCTGTTGCAGAATTGCCACCCTTAAGTCTTTTACTGAGTGGCCAGAGAGGTTGAAGTGTTCTCGTACTGGTTTTTGAATGTTATGATTCCTGATGTCAGATTTGTGTCCATTTATTCTTTTGCGTAGAGACTGTCCGGTTTGCCTAATGTACATGGCAGAGGAGCATTGCTGGCATATGATATCATACTGGTATATATCACATTGGTAGATGTGCAGGTGAACGAGCCCCTGATGGCGTGACTAATGTGATTAGGTCCTTTGATTGTGTCACTTGAATAAATATGTGGACAGAGTTGGCATCAGGCTTTGTTGCAAGAATAGGTTCCTGGGTTAGTGTTTTTGGTGTGTGTTGCTGGAGAGTACTTGCTTCAAGTTGGGGGGCTGTCTGTAAGTGAGGACTGGTCTGTGTCCCAAGGTTTGTGAGAGTGATGGGTCATCCTTCAGGATAGGTTGTAGTTCTTTGATGATGTGCTGGAGAGGTTTTAGTTGGGGGCTGAAGGTGACAGCTAGTGGCATTCTGTTATTTTCTTTGTTGGGCCTGTCCTGTAGTAGGTGACTTCTGGGTACTCTTCTGGCTCTGTCAATCCGTTTTTTCACTTCAGCAGGTGGGTATTATAGTTTTAAGAATGCTTGATAGAGATCTTGTAGGTGTTAGTCTCTGTCTGAGGGATTGGAGCAAATGTGGTTGTATCTTAGAGCTTGACTGTAGACAATGGATTGTGTGGGGTGTCCTGGATGGAAGCTGGAGGCATGTAGGAAAGTATAGCGGTCAGTAGGTTTCCAGTATAGGGTGGTGTTTATGTGACCATCGCTTATTAGCACAGTCGTGTCCAGGAAATGGACTGCTTATGTGGATTAGTCCAGGCTGAGGTTGATGGTGGGATGGAAAGTGTTGAAATCATGGTGGAATTCCTTGAGGGCTTCTTTTCCATGGGTCCAGATGATGATGATGTCATCAATGTAGCACAAGTAGAGTAGGGGCATTAGGGGACGAAAGCTAAGGAAGCGTTGTTCTAAGTCAGCCATAAAAATGTTGGCATACTGTGGGGCCATGCAGGTACCCATAGCCCGTGCCGTTGATTTGAAGGTATATATTGTCCCCAAATGTGAAATATTTATGGGTGAGGATAAAGTCACAAAGGTCAGCCACCAGGTTTGACGTGACATTATCGGGGATACTGTTCCTGATAGCTTGTAGTCCATCTTTGGGTGGAATGTTGGTGTAGAGGCTTTCTACATCCATAGTGGCCAGGATGGTGTTTTCTGGAAGATCACCAATGGATTGTAGTTTCCTCAGGAAGTCAATGGTGTCTCGAAGGTAGCTGGGAGTGCTGGTAGCGTAGGGCCTGAGGAGAGAGTCCACATAGCTAGACAGTCCTGCTGTTAGGGTACCAATGCCTGAGATGATGGGACGCCCAGGATTTCCAGGTTTATGGATCTTGGGTAGCAAATAGAATACCCTGGTCGGGGTTCTAGGCATGTGACTGCACAGATCTGTTCCTGTGCTTTTTCCGGGAGTTTCTTGAGCAGATGGTGTAGTTTCTTTTGGTAATCCTCAGTGGGATCAGAGGATAATGGCCTCTAAAATGTGGAGTTAGAGAGCTGCCTAGCAGCCTGTTGTTCATATTCCAACTTATTCATGATGACGACAGCACCTCCCGGCCTATGGCGGGGAGTCGACCACCCCGGGGGTGGGTTGGCAGGGGTAGGGGGTCGCGGGCCTACCCAACTTCACCGCCTCTCAGCCCAGGGCCCTAACAGTGCTGGAGTGATCTGCCACTGGGTCAACGGGGATTCAGCCACAACACGCTGACCTAGAAGCAGTCAGCCACATAGCCAGACTAGCGTTGGCTGCTCCTGAGCTACTTCCTACCTCCCTGGGGTTTGGTACCTCTGGAATCCACAGGTCCTCTGGCTCCTCTGGGTACACTGTGGACGGTAGTCCCAGCAACTCCCCATCTGGGTCCATCTCCTCCAGAGGCAGGGTGCTGCAGGGTGCAGATTCAGCTCCTGGGTGCTGCACAGTACGGAGGCATCCGTCTCCTTCCCAAGCTCTTGCTCAACTGAGCTGCAGAGCCCTCCCTTTATACTTCCTGTCCAGCCCCGGTACTTCTGGTGAGGGGGGCAGGGCAGGCTTTGCTTCGCCCACCAGGGGGAGCGTAGTGATCCCTTGCTCTCCAGTCCAGAGGGATCCGCCTTGCTACACCTGTCCAGTCCTGTGCTGACATGCAGGGTTGCTTGGTGATGAAGACAAATGCTCATCGCTACTCACCCTGAGATCACCTGCCTACTTGTGATAGGAAGTCAGAATTTGAGCCTAGGTCCCTGAAGGCTAAAGTTATTGCAGTAGCTTAATGGACCACTTCGTAAATCAACAGAATGTCTATATTTAGTCATTCTTTGTCTTTATTACACTAGACACTTGTGACCATTCACTGTCTCTGTTAGATTTCTGGTTTGCTACTTGGAAGGGCCCCATTGCAGCCTTTGGAAAGAGCGTTACAGTGTGTTTTTATTCCTTAACATTGCGTGCATGCGTGTTTCTCTGTCTTTCTCTCTGTGTGTATACAGGGCAAAAGTAAATCTCTGCAACTTGGCAAAGTTTAGCTCTTGGCCTAATGTTTTCCAAATGTAAACTTTTATTTTATAACAGTATTGCTGCCTGAATGCAAAGAAAATTTGTCTCATCAGATATTTCTCTAGAATATTTTATTTATATATATTGACTTTGCATTTGTCAGTCTTACCAGCTCAGCCAGTTAACTCAGTCAAAGGCCTGCAGTGTTACTCAGCAACTTTATCTGCCACTTAACCCCTAATATAACAAACCTCCATATGTGTTTATGGTTGTAATCTTGAAAAGATATGTTCATCGTTTTCAAGAGAACTGGTGGACACAAGGTCCATATTTAGTGGCATACCAGTGTTCCCACTGTGACAAGAGATTCTTCAAAGGCATGAAGGGGGTTAAAAAGTGTCATATTCCTGAAGCAGTTTAAGTGAAAGTTTTCTTCTAAGGAAGTGAGCAGTTCAGAGAGCTCCCAGAAGCCTATTGCTGCATGCTCTGTTGAAAATTCCTGTTTCAGGATCAACCTCTAGAAGGAAGTTTTGCTCTTTAACATTAATTTAATATAGAAATATGTTTTACTATAGATTATAAATCTAGAACAATCTAGACTAAATCTAAATCTAGACTAAATCTATACTAAAGACTATAAATCTAGAACAATCTTCTTACATTGGGAACAAGTTATGAGCATGAACCGTGCCTACCACAGTTATGGGTGCTATCCTAATACTAGCACCCATAACTGTGGTAGGCACTGTTCATGCTCATAACTTGTTCCCAATGTAAGAAGATTGTTCTAGATTTGATTTTGACAAATAGGGAGGAACTGGTTGAAAATTTGAAAGTGTAAGGCAGCTTGGGTGAAAGTGATCATGAAATGAGAGAGTTCATGATTCTAAGGAATAGTAGGAGGGAAAACAGCACAATGAAGATAATGGATTTCAAGAAGGCAGATTTCAGCAGACTTAGAGAGGTGGTAGGTAAGATTCCATGGGAAGCAAGTCTAAGGGGAAAAACAGAGTTGGCAGTTTTTCAGAGAAATTTTTATTAGGGCACAAGAGCAAACTATTGCACTGCATAGGAAAGATAGGAAGTTAAGCAAGAGACTACCTTGGGTTAACCAGGAGATCTTCAATAATCTGAAACTCAAAAAAGGGTCCTACAAAAATTGGAAACTAGGTCAAGTTACAAATGATGAATATAAACAAATAACATAAGTATGTAGGGACAAAATTAGAAAGGCCAAGGCACAAAATGAGATTAAACTAGCTAGAGACATAAAGGGTAACAAGAAAATGTTCTACAAATACATTAGAAGCAAGAGGAAGACCTAGGACAGGGTGGGCCCATTACTCAATGAGCGGGGAAAGAGAATAACAGTAAATGTAGAAATGGGAGATGTGCTGACTTTTTTGTTTCGGTTTTCACCAAAAAGGTTAGTAGTGATTGGATGTGTAACATAGTGAACACCACTGAAAATGAGGTAGGATCTGAGGCTCAAACAGAGAAAAAACAAGTTAAAAAATTACATAAACAAGTTAGATGTCTTCAAGTTGCCAAAGTCTGATGAAATACATCCTAAAGTACTCAAGGAGCTGATTGAGGCGGTATCAGTGCTATTAGCAATTATCTTCAAAGACTAATGGAAGATGGGAGAGATTCCAGAGGACTGGAAGAGGGCAGATATAGTGCCAGTCTACACAAAAGGGAATAAGTACAACCCAGTGAATAACAGACCAGTCAGCTTAACTTCAGTACCAAGAAAGATAATGGAGCAAATAATCAAGCAATTAATTTACAAACACCTTGAAGATAAGGTGATAAGCAACAGTTAGCATGGATTTGTCAAGAATAAATCATGGCAAACCAACCTAATAGCTTTCTTTGGCAGGGTAACGAGTCTTGTGGATGGGGCGAAGCGGTAGATGTGGTAAATCTTGACTTTAGTGGGGCTTTTGATATTGTCTCGCATGACCGTCACATAAACAAACTAGGGAAATACAACTTAGATGGAGCTACTATAAGGTGGGTGCATAACTGGTTGGAAAACCATTCCCAGTGAATAGTTATCAGTGGTTCACAGTCAAGCTGGAAGGGCATAGTGAGTGGGGTCCCCAGCACAGGCGCTGACTTCTAATTTTCCCTGAGGGTGCTCAACCCCTGCTCAGCCCAGGCCCCACCCCCACTCCACCCCCAGCCCCACCCCGACTCCACCCCTTCCCCCAAGACTCCTTCCCACCCCACTCTACCCCCACCCTGCTTCTTCCTTCCCCCTCCCCTGAGTGCACCCCATCCCCACTCCTCCCCCTCCCTCCCAGCACCTCCTACATGCTGCGGAACAGCTGTTCTGGAGCATGCAGAAGGCACTGAGAGGGAGGGGGAGGAGTTGATCTGTAGGGGCTGCTGGTAGGCGTGAGTGGGGTGGGAGGGAGGGAAGCTTCACTGCCGGTGGGTGCTAAGCACCTGCTAATTTTTCTCCAGGGGTGCTCAAGCCCTAGAGCACCCATAGAGTCTGCACCTTCCCAGTTCTGTTCAATATCTTCATAAATTAATTAGATAATGGCATTAGAGAGTACACTTATAAAGTTTGTGGATGACAGCAAGGTGGAAGGGGTTGCAAGTGCTTTGGAGGATAAGATTATAATTCAAAATGATCTGGACAAACTGGAGAAATGCTCTGAAATAAATAGGATAAAATTCAATAAGGATAAATGCACCATACTCCACTTAGGAAGAACAATCAGTTGCGCTCATATAAAATGGAAAATGACTGCCTAGGAAGGAGTACTGTGGAAAGGGATCTGAGGGTTATAGTTGACCACCAGTTAAATATCAGTCAACACCGTAACACTGATGCAAAAAAAGCAAACATCATTCTGTGATGTATTAGCAGGGGTGATGTAAGCAAGACATGAGAAGTAATTCTGCTCTACTCCGCGCTAATTAGGCCTCAATTGGAGTATTATGTCCAGTTCTGGGTGCCACATTTCTGGAAAGATATGGACAAATTGGAGAAAATTCAGAGAAGAGCAACAAAAAATGATTCAAGGTCTAGAAAACATGATCTATGAGGAAAGATTGAAAAAATGGGGTTTGTTTAGTCTGGAGAAGACTGAGAGTGGACCTGATAACAGCTTTCAAGTACACAAAAGGTTGTTACAAGGAGGAGGGTGAAAAATTGTTCTTATTAATCTCTGAGGATAGGACAAGAAGCAATGGGCTTAAATTGCAGTAAGGGAGGTTTAGGCTGGACATTAGGAAAAACTTTGTAAGTGTCAGGGTAGTTAAGCTCTGGAATAAATTGCCTAGGAAGGTTGTGGAATCCCTGTCATTGGCGATTTTTAAGAACAGGTTAGACAGACCCGTGTCAGGAATGGTCTAATTGTTATGTCGTCCTGCCTTCAATGCAGAGGATTAGACTATTTGACCTCTTGAGATCCCTTCCAGTCCTACACTTCTATGATTCTATGACCAACAGCATGTGAAAGATGGGGAAGAGGAACGTAACATTAATGTGTACCTTTTTTATATATGTTATAAACCTATCATAGAATATCAGGGTTGGAAGGGACCTCAGGAGGTCATCTAGTCCAACCCCCTGCTCAAAAGCAGGACCAATCCCCAATTAAATCATCCCAGCCAGGGCTTTGTCAAGCCTGACCTTAAAAACTTCTAAGGAAGGAGATTCCACCACCTCCCTAGGCAACGCATTCCAGTGTTTCACCACCCTCCTAGTGAAAAAAATTTTCCTAATATCCAATCTAAACCTCCCCCACTGCAACTTCAGACCATTACTCCTTGTCCTGTCCTCTTCCACCATTGAGAATAGTCTAGAACCATCCTCTCTGGAACCACCTCTCAGGTAGTTGAAAGCAGCTATCAAATCCCCCCTCATTCTTCTCTTCTGCAGATTAAACAATCCCAGTTCCCTCAGCCTCTCCTCATAAGTCATGTGTTTCAGACCCCTAATCATTTTTGTTGCCCTTCGCTGGACTCTTTCCAATTTATCCACATCCTTCTTGTAGTGTGGGGCCCAAAACTGGACACAGTACTCCAGATGAGGCCTCACCAATGTTGAATAGAGGGGGACGATCACGTTCCTCGATCTGCTCGCTATGCCCCTACTTATACATCCCAAAATGCCATTGGCCTTCTTGGCAACAAGGGCACACTGCTGACTCATATCCAGCTTCTCGTCCACTGTCACCCCTAGGTCCTAGGACATACAAATTATCAAACTGAGTGCAATTTGAAATTCCTAAGCCATGGCTCAAATCTTTTACAGCTTTCTGTTTGACTTAATTATACATAAGGCTTCTATTTGTCAGGGTTTATTAATTTCATTTTTTTCAGGATTTATTTTAGCAATTTTTAAGTTTCATGTAGAAGTCAAAAAAATCAAGGTTTTTCAGGGCTTTTTCTTTGTATATACTGTAAAGAGTAATAAATAAAAGACAAATTATCCCATCATTTATAGCATAAATGCTAACATGGGAGTTAGGTGAGTGTACACAAAGGGAGAATTTGGCCTTGCAGTGTTCCATAAAATAGTACAGTCCTTTGGAATACAGACCTGTTTAAATCATAGTCATGATTTTTTATACAATTTTAGTGCAACGTGGTTGCCATGTAATCAGGTTCCACTGTAAATTTTAAAATACTGTAATTGAACTTGGAAAGAGAATGTAAATGTTTGATAGAGTAATTAAGTAGTGATATCCCTGTCCAGGATTAGCCTCTGATGGAACTATTCAGATTATTGCAGAAGAAAGCAGAGGGGCCTTGCTATTACTCCTATAATAATACATGCTTAATTAAGTAATAATATAATTCCCTTTGGCTAATAATATTATTCATTACTAAGTGATGATAATAATAAAGTGATAATATCCCTCCCCTAAAGGTCAGAAAAGCATTTTCCAAGGAAGCAAGATTTTGTGTCTGACAGATGAAGTTTCCAGCAACGTCCAGAAAACTGATGTTACACTACTTGTTTTACTGTAGGCACACTGAATATGGGGCCCGTTCCCCGGTTCTGATTGGACCACAGAGTCCATTTGCATCGTTATGTTGTATATTGTAGGAAATGATGAGAAAGTCAAAAAAAAAAAAAAGCCCCATTCAATTACATCATATAATGGCAGACAGCTAAAAAGTGACAAGTTTTTAAAGTGCTTATATACCAGTGCTAGAAGTCCAAATAATAAGATGGGTGAACTAGAGAGCCTCGTATTAAATGAGGATATTGATATAATAGACATCACAGAAACTTGGTGGAATGAGGATAATCAATGGGACACAGTAATACCAGGGTACAAAATATATCGGAAGGACAGAACTGGTTGTGCTGGTGGGGAAGTGGCACTATATGTGAAAGAAAGCATAGAATCAAATAAAGTAAAAATCTTAAATGAATCAAACTGTACCACAGAATCTCTATGGATTGTAATTCCTTGCTTGAATGATAAGAATATAGCAGTAGGGATATATTATAGGCCACCTGACCAGGATGGTGATAGTGACTGTGAAATGCTCAGGGAGATTAGAGAAGCTATTAAAATAAAAAAACTCAATAATAAAGGGGGATTTCAATTATCCCCATATTGACTGGGTTCATATCACCTCAGGAAGGGATGCAGAGATAAAGTTTCTTGACACCTTAAATTACTGCTTCTTGGAGCAGCTAATCTTGGAACCCACAAGAGGAGAGGCAAATCTTGATTTATTCCTAAATGGAGCACAGGATCAGGTCCAAGAGGTGACTATAGCTGGACCGCTTGGTAATAGTGACCATAATATAATTGAAAAGAAAAGGAGTACTACTGGCACCTTAGTGGAAATCTATCAACTTCATGAAAAAACTCTTACAGATACAGACAGACATCATCTTCCTTTCCAAATGCAAACAGATGGACATTGTACCAATTTTTTCTAATCTAAGGTGCCACTAGTACTCCTTTTCTTTTTGTGAATACAGACTAACACGGCTGCTACTCTGAAACCTGTCATAGTATAATTAAATCTAACATCCCTGTGGCGGGGAAAACACCACCGTAGCCCAACACTGCAGCATTTAATTTCAGAAATGGGAACGACACAAAAATGAGGAAGTTAGTTAAACAGAAGTTAAAAGGTTCAGCACCAAAAGTAAAATCCCTGCAAGCTGCATGGAAACTTTTTAAAGACATCCTAATAGAGGCTCAACTTAAATGTATACCCCAAATTAAAAAAACATAGTAAGAGAACCAAAAAAGAGCCACCATGGATAAACAACGAAGTAAAAGAATCAGTGAGCAGCAAAAAGGCATCCTTTAAAAAGTGGAAATTAAATCCTAATGAGGAAAATAGAAAGGAACATAAACTCTGGCAAATGAAGTGTAAAATATCATTAGAAAGGCCAAAAAAGAATTTGAAGAACAGCTAGCCAAAAACTCAAAAAGTAATAGCAAAGAAAATTTTAAGTACAATACATCAGAATCAGGAAGCCTGCTAAACAACCAGTGGGGCCACTGGACAATCGAGATGCTAAAGGAGCACTCAAGGACGATAAGGCCATTGTGGAGAAACTAAATGAACTCTTTGCATCGGTCTTCACGGCTGAGGATGTGAGGGAGATTCCCAAACCTGATGCATTCTTTTTTGGTGACAAATCTGAGGAACTGTCCCAGATTGAACAAGGAGTCAGTGACACTTTAAAGACTAACAGATTTATTTGGGCATAAGCTTTCGTGGGTAAAAACCCCCCTTCTTCAGATGTATGGAGTGAAAATTACAGATGCAGGCATTATATATTGACACATGAAGAGAAGGGAGTTACCTGACAAGTGGAGAGCCAGTGTTGACAGGGCCAATTAGATCAGGGTGGATGTAGTCCACTCCCAATAATTGATGAGAGGGTGTCAATTTCAGGCGAGGCAAAGCTGCTTCTGTAATGAGCCAGCCACTTCCAGTCCCTATTCAAGTCCCAGATAGGGACTGGGAGTGGCTGGCTCATTACAAAAACTGCTTTGCCTCACCTGGAACTGACACCTCCTAATCAGTTATTGGGAGTGGACTACATCCACCCTGATCGAACTGGCCCTGTCAACACTGGTTCTCCACTTGTCAGGTAACTCCCTTCTCTTCATGTGTCAGTATATAATGCCTGCATCTGTAATTTTCACTCCGTGCATCTGAAGAAGTGGGTTTTTTACCCATGAAAGCTTATGCCCAAATAAATCTGTTAGTCTTAAAGGTGCCACCGGACTCCTTGTTGTTTTTGTGGATACAGACTAACATGGCTACCCCCGATACTTGTCCCAAATTGAAGTGTCATTAGAGGAGTATTTTGGAACAAATAGATAAACTAAGCAGTAATAAGTCACCAGGACCAGATGGTATTCACCCAAGAGTTCTGAAGAAACTCAGATGTGAAATTGCAGGACTACTGACTGTCGTCTCTAACCTGTCATTTAAATCAGCTTCTGTACCAAATGACTGGAGGATAGCTAACATGACGTCAGTTTTTAAAAAGGGCTCCAGAGGAGACCCCGGCAATTACAGGCCTGTAACCCTGACTTCAGTACTGGGCAAAGTGGTTGAAACTATAGGAAAGAATAAAATTGTCAGACACATACATTAACATAATTTGTTGGGAAATAGTCAACATGGTTTTTGTAAAGGGAAATCATACCTCACCAATCTACTCAAATTCAATACAAATGTAGATAAATGCAAAGTAATGCACATTGGAAAACATAATCCCAACTATACATATAAAATGATAGGGTCTAAATTAGCTGTTACCACTCAAGAAAGATCTTGGAGTCATTGTGGATAGTTCTCTGAAAACATCCACTCAATGTACAGCGACAGTCAAAAAAGCAAACAGAATGTTAGGAATCATTAAAAAAGGGATAGATAATAAGACTGAAAATATCATATTGCCTCTATATAAATTGATGATACGCCCACATCTTGAATACTGCTTGCAGATGTGGTCACCCCATCTTAAAAAAAAGATATACTGGAATTGGAAAAGGTTCAGAAAAGAGCAATAAAAATGATTGGGGTATGGAACAGCTGCCATATGAGGAGAGATTAATAAGACTGGGACTTTTCAGCTTGGAAAAGAGACGACTAAGGGGGGATATGATAGAGGTCTATAAAATCATGACAGGTATGGAGAAGGTAAATAAGGAAGTGTTATTTACTCCTTCTCATAACACAAGAACTAGGGGCCACCAAATGAAATTAATAGGCAGCAGGTTTAGAACAAACAAAAGGAAGTATTTTTTCATGCAACGCACAGTCAACCTGTGGAACTCCCTGCCAGAGGATGTTGTGAAGGCCAAGACTATAACAAGTTTCAAAAAAGAACTAGTTGAATTCATGGAAGATAGGACCATCAATGGCTATTAGCCAGGATGGACAGGGATGGTGTCCCTAGCCTCTATTTGCCAGAAGCTGGGAATGGGCGACAGGGAATGTATCACTTGATGATTGCCTGTTCTGTTCATTCCCTCTGGGACACCTGGCATTGGCCGCTGTCAGAAAACAGGATACTGGGCTAGATGGACCTTTGATCTGACCCAGTATGGCCGTTCCTATGTAGTGGTGGTTTAAAGAGGTATTGTTGGGGATCAAGGTGTCATTAACCTAATACAATGTCACTGGGGAAATTTTTAGTGGGAGGGTCTAATTTGCTAATTTTGGCAGCGTTAAGTGTCCTGTGAGTGGCATTACAGCAGTGATTCTCAAACTAGGGGTGCCGCTTGTTCAGGGAAAGTCCCTGGCGGGCCGGGCCGGTTTGTTTACCTGCTGCGTCCGCAGGTTCAGCCGATCACGGCTCCCACTGGCCGTGGTTCGCCACTCCAGGCCAATGGGGGCTGCGGGAAGGTTCTTCTGCCCACAATGCTTCCTGGAGCCCCCATTGGCTGAGAACGGCGAAGCGCGGCCACTGGGAGCTGTGATCGGCTGAACCTGTGGACACGGCCAGTAAACAAACGGGCCCGGCCCACTAGGGGCTTTCCCTGAACAAGCAGCGCCCCTAGGTTGGGAACCACTGCATTACAGCATCAAGGGAAGATTTAAATGTTTGTTTTAAATTGATACCAAAATTTAAAAAGCAAAGTTAAATCAGTTTTAAATATGTGTTAATAAATATACTGTCTATGATACAATAGAGGCAGTCTCAACTCTGGAATTTAATTTGCGTAATCTTAAATAATTACAAAGTTTTTATGCTGCTTTATTTTAACACACATGGGGATATTTTCAAAGACACAACTGGTGGTTAGGCATCTAACTCCCATTCACTTTCAATGGGAGTTAGAGGCTTTCCATATATATCTTTAAAAACCTCCCCCATTGTAGATATAATTCTGTAGTGTGAAGATGAAGATTACAGCAGCGTGAGTCACGCTGTATGATTAACCTCTCTGTGTGTGGGAATCACCTGCTGCCTTTTTTGGCCACATTATGAAATGTTTTAATTAAAAGATCATTTTAGCAATAAACTGTGAAGATGCAGCTGAGGTGCATGCCAGGGTATGCTTCGATCTAAATGTTTGCAGGATTATCTGAAGCATTCCAAACTACAGATCTGGTATACATGGTATTAACTACACTGGTTGAATTTTTTTAAAATAAAGTCTGAACACAATTATTGTGCATTCTAGGTCTGTGCTTCCTACATACAAATAAGGCCAAATTTGGATTATGCCTCTAAGCATTCTGGAAACAAGTATCAGGAATGGTTTATATCTTGATTTACAGATTTGAATAATATGTAAATATGAGCTGAATCCAGACATGGAAGGTAATGTCTGAGAGGGGAGTGATTCTAGACAAAGCCAGGACCTCCCAGGCACTGAGCAGTGCAGAGCAAAGTGCACAGCAAATGCTGGTCACCATGCAGAGCAGCCTATAGGAGGGGATCTAGCAGATGTCGGTCTCCATACCTCTGCACACTGCAGAGGTTTCAACAGTAACTTGTGGAGACAATGGCAATTTAACTATTGTTACATTTCACTGCGTAAAATTATAAATCTTGTTGTTTGTCTTAAAGCAAAGGTCCTAAATATTCTGAGGAATTCTGAGTGTAAATGAGGGGGGGGGATCTATTTAGAAAGGTTATGTTTCTGCATATTATAAGTGGATTTTCTTCTTTGAATTGCCTCTGCATAGTCCCACTTTTGGGGTGCACTGGCTGCTGCTTAGACTAGTGGAATCTGCTTGGTAGCAGCGTCGATTGGAGCACTTTTGCGCCCCCTGCCCCTCCCCTCCAGACTCTGAATGTTCAGGGGTGGGGCTATACAGTGGAGGTATGGCATGACTTGCTAACCCCCTATTTACCTTTCATTGCCTCCCCGAGTCTATAATTGAAAAAAGGGCTCAGAGGAAGGTGGGTGTAATGTGTGTGCGGAGGTCATTTTGAAGAACCCCAATTACAGGAGAGTAAACTTCATTTCTTGAATTAATTAGATCAGACATTGCATTCCTTTTTCTCCTACCTGTAGTAGCTCAGCAGTGAGCTACTTACATTTAGTCCCATCAGTTTGCTATTTACAGTCTGCTAAGGTTTGTGTAAACGTGAAACATAAATCTTATTGACTGGCTGGATTCAGTTTTATTCTGTGTGTTGTGTGCTCTTTGAAAAGGCAGTGTTTATTTTTTAATCTTCTGCCTTTCAACTGTATTATTCTAAATCTAATCATACACCAGGCTTAGACTATTCCATGGTTGCAAAAATATGATCTAAAATGTTAGAGGTACAAAGCACATAAAGTTTAGGATTTTTTTGCTGAGTGTCAGGCAGGGGAATCAGAGAGATGAGTTAAATCTTTTACAATTCTGATTTTTAAAGATTTTTTGGCAAGAATGGAAAAAAACCATCTCTATTATAACATCTTTTCTATTAATAGAAATGACATAATAGACAAGGAACAGCATTTTATGTTTTATTGTACCAATTTATTAAAGCCATATATTTACACTGTATTGTGGATATTCACATTTCTGTATTCATTGCTTGCACTGATGTGAAGCAACAAAACAAAAACAATGGCCGACAGATTCTTGGTGTTTGAGGATTGGTTGCCCTCTCTCCACCCTTGGCCAAGAATGCTCTCCACAGAAGTGCAGAAAGAGCCCCTTGGAGAGGGGGCTTAAAGCTGCATTATGCTCTTTGAAAAGGAGTACTTGAGGCACCTTAGAGACTAACAAATTTATTTGAGCATAAGCTTTCATGAGCAAAGTGAGCTGTAGCTCACGAAAGCTTATGCTCAAATAAATTGGTTAGTCTCTAAGATGCCACAAGTACTCCTTTTCTTTTTGCGAATACAGGCTAACACGGCTGCTACTCTGAAACCTGTCATTGTGCGCTTTGCATCAGTTAAGGTGCATTCCACGCCTTTCACTCCAGCAGCAAGATTTGCAGTATAGATCATGTATTTTCAAGGTCAGGGCTTGTTTGAAAGGAGGATCTCTCTGAGATCATTAGGGTAATAGACAGTAAATGGGAAAATTGTCAAGGCAGGTTAATTGTAAAGCCTAATGATTTTGATGTTAGCCCTTTAGAATGAAGAAAAACACCCTTGGCCCTATGTCTGCGCTAAAGTGCTTTAATTTTTTCCCCTGGAGAGCTGAATTGAGCATCTTGTGCATTTAAAAGCAACCTGTGTTAAATTATTCCCTTTGTGAAAAAAAAATCGGCTTTCAGAATCCTGCTATAACATTGGACTGCTGCAAGGGAGTTATACAGTAAATCTGCAGATAATGGTTTATGCTGCTCCTTCCCCCATAAGCCTTTATGAAATATTGCCGTCAAGCAAACATTTAAATGCTCAGAATTAAATGAATGAGCAAACATTCCTTGGCATCTATCTGAATGGAGGAGGGGTAGTTTGTTTTTAAAAAATTAGAAAGTATGCATCAAGCCCTTCTGCAATGGCTTCTCTACATAGAGGCCAGCAATTGATCCTGTAGCACAGGTGGGAGTGTTCTGAACCAGCACTGAGAAGACCTAGGTTAAAACCCTGTTGCTGATGACCTAGGTAGGGGGACGTCATGTTTTATGTAGTTTTCACAGTAAGAAGATATCTTTAAAACTGGTTTTGTACTTTAAAAACTATGACAATCTGTAAATCATAGTATGAATCACCAGATAACTGGTATTGAATGAAATATCAATGTGTCACTTGTTTTGCTTTGCTGATGTTACATATTGGTAGGTTTGAAGGTGAAGAGGTAGGTTTCACACAGGCAGGGACAGGGGATCCAGAGGAAAGGAGAGCATGGTAAACAGACCTGCTGCTGCTCCTTGCTGTCTCCATTTTCAGAAGCCCCTGAGAAGCTGTTGTGTGTTTCAGGAAATGAGTGACTACACAGAGTCCTTCTTGGAGGTTATCTCCAGCTGACAGGTTTTGTGGTTAATGCAAAATATGGTGGTTTGCTGTTTGACTACTTACTTTCAGTAACCTTTACATGGAGATGAAATGTTGTAGACTAAAAAACTTAATGAAGTTGCAGCCTCTCATTCTCTTTAGTAAAGTCGACACAGTCAGGAGTGGCTTCAGCTGCACTGTTTCTCCCTCTGATTGTCAGGCAGGTGCACTTCCACTTCTCCCTGTCTCCCCCTCCCTGACCGTGGGTACCTGTGCTGAGGAACACCAACCCTGGATAAAAACTAGGAAATTAACACAAGCACATACTAGGTTTCATGACAGAGAAGATTGCATCACAACCAACCTTGTCTACTTAAATCAGAAGTTAAGGGAAATGTCTCCGGCATTCCTTGCCGCTTTATATTGCATCCAACAGTGTTGGTGACATGCTCCACTATTCCATAAGACTTTCACTTCCATCTCCAAGACATTGAAAAAGTAATATGTATCCCAACTTCATCAAACCTATCCTCTCAAATAAAACCTTCACAGCAACCTTGGCAATGTTAGAGCGGATTAATTTCCCAAATTCAGGGCATGTGTGACAGTCAGATGTGCTATCTGTTGATTGATACAATGGGGTAGAAGGTTTACTCTTTTCTGTTAATGTAAGACACGAGGATTTATGCCTCTTACTTCATGGATTATTTGATACTAAAATAGCAACTTTCTTAGACATAAAAACATTAGTTTGTGGTTTCTTGGTTATAATTTTTCTCCAAAAATTGTTGTAAAGATTGCCTAGCTGTAGAGGAGGATGGATCCAAAAAACAGTACTAGTTAAAAATGCTTCTTCTGCAGTAAGATGTGCCACATGCAAAATACATGAAGAGTGTTGAGGTAGAATGGCTTTGTTGGCCTTCACTAGCAATGAATTGCTTTACTCACTTTTGGCTTCACCAGTAAGAAGTATTACAGCCATTCCAAATGCCTGCTGATAACACCTTTCATAGAATATCAGGGTTGGAAGGGACCTCAGGAGGTCATCTAGTCCAACCCCCTGCTCAAAGCAGGACCAAACCCCAATTTTTGCCCCAGATCCCAAATGGCCCCCTCAAGGATTGAACTCACAACCCTGGGTTTAACAGGCCAATGCTCAAACAACTGAGCTGTTGCTCCTCCCGTTTATACTAGAGCTGATCAAAACATTTTCACAGGGGAAAATGCAGTTAGTTGAATTAACATTTTCTGCATGAAAAGACAGATTTCAGCAGAATTTTCCTTCATGAAGAACAAAACATTTTGGTTTGGTTTGGCCATTTGAAATGGCTCAAACTATTTAGTTTAGCTCAGTTAAAACCCCCTTTTGCTATCAGTGTGAACAAAGTTTAACAACTTTAAGATAGTTTTGTTTTGGTTGCATTGTACAAGAGGACAAGCTCAGATTATCTGGCTATGTCTACATGGTGGTTAAGGGGGTTTTCAATGGAGTTCAGTGGAGCTGAGCTAACAGTTGAAAAACACACCTTTTTGCTCTTGTTGACACGGCCTTTATTTGTAATAAGTCTCTGAGATATAAATGCAAGCCCAATGGTCATATAAACTCTCTTTTTTCTGTGTGAGCACTCTAGCCTTCAAATTCATTATAAGTGATGTCATAACCATAGTTGTATTGCCATCTAGCCCTAAATTGTATGTTCTTTCCCTGTGTTTCTTCTTTACAGTACGCTTTGCACCTTATAGACCTCCAGACATCTCCCTGAAACCACTGCTCTTTGAGGTGCCAAGCATCACCACAGAGTCTGTGTTTGTCGGACGGGACTGGGTGTTCCATGAGATAGATGCACAGTTGCAGAGTGCCAATGCCAGTGTGAACAGAGGTGTGGTGATTGTTGGGAACATTGGCTTTGGTAAAACTGCCATTATCTCCAGACTGGTTGCTCTCAGCTGCCATGGCACACGAATGAGACAGATTGCCTCTGATAGCCCACATGCCTCCCCAAAACGTAAGTACTGCTATATAGAAAGAGCTCTGAAATGCATGAATCTCATACGTTTATGTGTTTAGCACTTTTCACCAACAAGGATCCCATTACCACTTCTTCCCCTCCCCCAATAGACCAGTTCAGAGATTGTTGCCAAACCTGCCATCTTGGGGCCACCTGTCATGGTTTACTGTTCATGTGCCAGACCTGGACAATGTGGAGCATGACCTGGTTCCTGCCAGCTGAGGCTCCCTGAGGAATCAGGCTGCCTTTTCTGCTGTTGGCCACTGGCTTGGGCACATCATGGGTTCTCCCACTGGCATGCTTAATGGGAAACCTCCATCTGTTATTTCCTAACTTGTTACTGCAACACACATTTATGTTGGATACATCACCTATTCCTTCCTGTACAGTTGGTCTATCCCCCTCCATTCTGGTAGAGCAGCTTGGGGTGGGTCACACACCGCATCTTGAGCCTGGCAACTGCTTTTCCTCCTTCACACCAGCATAAATCACTTAGCCCTCCACTGAAATGCAGCCACCTTGCAGGTAGAAAGCAACAATAGCTTAATACCACACACAGGACAATTATAAGGGTAAAACAGGAATGAAGGAATACTCTATCCTACTGAAATTATAGTTAAATCCCTTGTTGGACAAATGCTGTTTGCTAGAATGAAATATTCTCATCCATATATAAGCATCTGAAATGAGACAAATTGTTGGTTTTCTGAAATATTGAATGTCACCTTCTAGAGCAAAATGGACAATGTGTAATGAAAGGCAGGGTTTGTTTATGTATTTTAACTAAAGCCTGCAGTACACCTGCTGGATGATTCTCTCAGTCTATTTAGAGAGATTGTGAGGGAGATTACAGAGGCTATAGTTTAAATGTTTTCAAACTAAAAACCACACACACAGTTGAGACCTGGAGGCTTTGAATAGGAAAATGTTCTACAGTCCTCACATGCAAAGCACAGAAAAGAGATCCTTGTACAAACCAAACACATACAGGCTTTCAGTTCTTACTCCAGCACTTCCTTGAAGTAGCAGTAAATTGGATAGAGCCCCAGCTCTAAATTCTGGGAAATAAGTGAATCACAAATTGTGGCTGGGGTTATTTGTTTAATAAGGAGCTCTGAGCTCCTCAGAATAAGAAATAACACATTTATTCTGGAAAAAGCCATATATAGAATCATAGAAGATTAGGGCTGGAAGAGACCTCAGAAGGTCATCTAGTCCAGCCCCTTGCTCAAAGGAGGACGAACCCCAACTAAATCATCCCAGCCAGGGCTTTGTCAAGCCAGGCCTTAAAAACCTCTAAGGATGGAGATTCCACTGCCTCCCTAGGTAACCCATTCCAGTGCTTCACCACCCTCCTAGTGAAATAGTGTTTCCTAATATCCAACCTAGACTTCCTGCACTGCAACTTGAGATTTTTGTTCCTTGTTCTGTCATCTGCCACCACTGAGAACAGCCTAGCTCCATCTTCTTTGGAACCCCCCTTCAGGTAGTTGAAGGCTGCTATCAAATCCCCCCTCTTCTTTTCTGCAGACTAAATAAACCCAGTTCCCTTAGCCTCTCCTCATAAGTCATGTGCCTCAGTCCCCTAATAATTTTTGTTGCCCTCCACTGAACTCTCTCTAATTTGTCCACATCCTTTCTGTAGTGGGGGGCCACAAAACTGGAAGCAGTACTCCAGATGTGGCCTCACTGGTGCCGAATGGAGGGGAATAATCACTTCCCTCAATCTGCTGGCAATGCTCCTACTAATGCAGTCCAGTATGCCGTTAGCCTTCTTGGCAACAAGGGCACACTGCTGACTCATATCCAGCTTCTTGTCAACTGTAATCCCCAGGTCCTTTTCTGCAGAACTGCCGCTTACCCAGTCGGTCCCCAGCCTGTAGCGGTGCATGGGATTCTTCCATCCTAAGTGCAGGACTCTGCACTTGTCCTTGTTGAACCTCATCAGATTTCTTTTGGCCCAATCCTCCTTTGTCTAGGGCCCTCTGTATCCTATCCCTACCCTCCACCATATCTACCTCTCCTCCCAGTTTAGTGTCATCCGTGAACTTGCTGTGGGTGCAATCCATCCCATCATCCAGATCATTGATGAAGATGTTGAACAAAACTGGCCCCAGGACTGACCTGTGGGACACTCCGCTTGATACCGGCTGCCAACTAGACATCGAGCCGTTGATCATTACCCTTTGAGCCTGACAATCTAGCCAGTCCTTAACCTGTTCTTTCATCGCTGAGGGCTGCTTACCTCCTCCCCATACTGTGCTGCCCAGTGAAGCAGTCTGGGAGCTGACCTTGTCTGGGAAGACTGTGGCAAAAAAAGCATTGAGTACTTCAGCTTTTTCCACATCATCTGTCACTAGGTTGCGTCCCCCATTCAGTAAGGGTCCCACACTTTCCCTGACCTTCTTCTTGTTGCTAACATACCTGTAGAAACCCTTCTCATTACTCTTCACATCCCTTGCTAGCTGCAGCTCCAATTGTGCTTTGGCCTTACATCCCTGCGTGCTCTAGCAATATTTTTATACTGCTCCCTATTCATCTGTCCAAGTTTCCACTTCTTGTAAGCTTAGTTTTTGTGTTTAAGCTCACTGAAGATTTCGCTGTTAAGTCAAGCTGGTCGCCTGCCATATTTGCTATTCTTTCTGCACATCGGGATGGTTTGTTCCTGAGCTCTCAATAAGGCTTCTTTAAAATACAGCCAGCTCTCCTGGACTCCTTTCCCCCACATATTAGCCTCCCGGGGATGCTGTCCATCAGTTCCCTGAGGGAGTCAAAGTCTGCTTTTCTGAAATCCAGCATCCATATTCTGGTGCTCTCCTTTCCTCCTTTTGTCAGGATGCTGAACTCGACCATCTCATGGTCACTGCTGCCCAAGTTGCCACCCACTTCTGTTTCCCCTACCAATTCTTCCCTGTTTGGGAGCACGGCCCCTAGTTGGTTCCTCCAGCACTTGCACAGGAAGTTGTCCCCAACGCTCTCTAGAAACTTCCTGGATTGTCTGTGCACTGCTGTTTTGCTCTCCCAGCAGATGTATCTATCTTCATTTATACACATTCAAAAACAAACTCTGTTAATATGTTTAATAACTTAAGTATTGATCAGGTGACCCAAAAGTCCTATAAGAAGTATATTATTGGTGTTAGTGAGCTAGAAATAAGCAAAATCCCACTACAGTTTCTTCATAACTCAGACAGGCAGATAGAGCTGCTGATATGTTCACATGTGCAAAACATGAATTTGTTAATTAAACATACGAATTAAGTATTTAGACAGTGGACGCCACCCTTATTGTTTCTACCAGCAGATAAATGGATCATAGTTTAAATTATTATTTCAAGTCAAAGTCAAGGGTACATTATAGCATTCAGGAAAATTCTGTGCTAGTAGGGTCTGTGTTTGAAGAGACTGTTGCTATTAGCAAAAAGAACAGGAGGACTTGTGGCACCTTAGAGACTAACAAATTTATTTGAGCATGAGCTTTCGTGAGCTACAACTCACTTCATCTGTAGCTCACAAAAGCTTATGCTCAAATAAATTGGTTAGTCTCTAAGATGCCACAAGTCCTCCTTTTCTTTTTGCGAATACAGACTAACACGGCTGCTACTCTGAAACCTGTTGCTATTAGAATACTCTTAAAGTACAATTTTTTTAATCAAAAAAATTTGAAATCAATAACTTCTGGTTGCAAAATAATGTAGTTTGAAAGAGTTAACAGTAAAAACATGCCATATATCTTGACATTTACAGAGGGCCTCTAGTTTGTGCCACATCACTCTACCCAGACAAGCAAATCGGATTAAATGAGATTTAGAATCAGTTATGCTTTAGAGATGATTCCAATATCAAAGAATATCATAGTTGGAAGGGACCTCAGGAGGTCATCTAGTCCAACCCCCTGCTCAAAGCAGGACCAAGCCCCAGTTTTTGTCCCAGATCCCTAAATGGCCCCCTCAAAGATTGAACTCTCAACCCTGGGTTTAGCAGGCCAATGCTCAAACCACTGAGTTATCCCTCCCCCCACAAATCATTACTTTCATGCAGATCCATCCCAACATCCTAATGCTCCTCTGGGTATCATCTCGTACTTCTCTCTTTCTGGTTACTTTACTTGGTTGTGAATTGGGATGTTAGTTACCGGGTTAAACGGTCCCCATTTATACATGTGCTCAAGAAAGGCTCAGGACTAAATTAGAAGAAGCATTTAGATGGGAGGCCTATGGGCAGAAGTAGTAGAGCATTGCCCAACAATATATTTGACTCTATGGAGAGGGGCCACATTATCATGAGTATTAAATTCACTAAATACTGTATGTATTTAATGACTAAGATTAACATGAAGAAAATGAGTAAGATGAGGTTAATCCTTTATCTCTGCTGTCCTTCCCCTGTTAGTTCTGGCAGAAATTTGTTCAGGAGAGTTTCCCCTGAGTGCACCCCTATACTGCTCAGAGTCTTAGACTGCTTACAGAAAATATATTAACCGCTTTAATGGATTGTTAGAAAATACCTTATCGTGTGCTTTGTAATTGTCTCAGTCATGGTTGGCCTGTAGAAATCTGTTACCCTCTTTGTTTGGTACAGATGTGGATGCAAATAGAGAGCTACCCCTTACACAGCCACCTTCTGCTCACTCGTCAATCACGAGTGGAAGCTGCCCTGGAACGCCTGAAATGCGCAGACGCCAAGAAGAGGCCATGCGGAGACTTGCTGCACAGGTATTGAAAGAGTTTCTTGATGACCTTTTCTGGGAATGTGTACTGTTTAATCACTGAAGTTGTCTTTGTATACATCACACAAAAATGTGGATATTGACAGAGGACAGTGAGTATGCAAATGCTTACAAGAGAGAGTATGGGGAAGACCTTCCAGAGCAGTTTTATTACCTGAGAAAAGCTATTTCTCTTTACAATGAAATTCTCAAAACATCAAGAGTTCATCTCGTACTCTGAGGGTTAATCTTTCACAGCCACCAGACGGCATATTAAAGGCTGTAGAACAGGGTTACCATAGTAATTATTCCTCTTTCTTGAAGAATGGAGTGAATTCCAGATGAAATTGCTGAGTAAGTGTCCAGAGCTCGCTTTTGTAAGAGATAATTGCTTGGGTTGCATGACTTCTTGGACGAAGCTGTAGAATGTGAATTGTTGTGCTTTGTGGGATACTTGCACCTTTTTGGGTAACGTCCACATACATAGATCAGAACGCTTTAAAAAGTGATTTGCAAATCAGTTGCTGTATTGACTGGAAAGGATTATATATCATGTTACCATAGGCTGACATTTACATCCTGGGTTATATGGTACCTTTAAGATACAGCCCTGCTTTGCTGATGGTGTGAAAGTGGCAAAATATTGCTAAGAACTCTGGGGAGCTTTGCTGGGGAACTTTTATAAAGGGTGCATGTAGTTTGTGCTTTCCAATTCCCTGCTCCTGCGCTGGGGAGGAAAATGTCCAGCAAACTCTTAGTGCTAAATGATTGCCAGCACTTACTTTGCTTGGCTTTTGTACCAGGTATATTGTTGCCCGATATTTGTTTCACATAGCACCCAGATGGCAAGGCAAAGAGTGTGTGATGAATGTCTATATAAATAAATATTAGAACTTTCACAAGTGTTCTCCTCTTCCACATATGGCTCTTGGAAGGGAATGCAACTGCCAGCTCTGCATTGTTCAGCATACATTAGTCATTATGTTCCTTGTATGTTGTACACGTCGCACACTGTCAGAACGGCCAGTAAGAGAGTGTTATCTCTCCCTAAAATATCTCATTTATCGAAAGACTTTTTTCACTGAGTTCTCAAATAATCCTGCTGGGTAGGTATCTGACAAATGGATATATTTTTAGCTCCAATCTGCTCCTTTCCTTAAAAAGAAGATAACTTTACAAAGCCAAAGTGTGCGAGTTGGGGCTAGTCTACACTGGCAACGTTAAACCACCTCCACGAGGGGTGTAGCTACCAGCGCTGGTGCACTGTCTACACTGAAACTTGCAGTGCTCGGGGCGGGGAGGGGTTTCACACCCCTGAGCGAGAAAGTTGCAGCGCTGTAAAGTGCCAGAGTAGACAACCCCTTTGTTTCAACTAGTGTGGCACATTCCACTTCACATCCAAAGACTGTGGCTTTACTTTTGGCATTTTAGATCAATTAGGGAGAAAAGAGAAACAAGTCACGGTTTTTAGGCCAAAAAATCTGACCTGCTGTACCTTGGCTATGGCCCCATTTGGAAGGACTTTTAACACCGAATCCATCCTCCGCTGAAAATTTAACCCCCACAAAAAAAAGAAAAATGGAAAAGCTGATGTGCTATGTACCATCAGACTAACTAAAAGGCAAGGGACCTACGTGACCTCCTATTGTATCAGCTTTGCATCTGTTAGTTTGTTCAGTTGTTAATCTGACAGTAAATCTTATCTTGCCTATTGTAAACATGGACTGATTCCAAAACTAACTAACTAACTGGGTTCCAGAGCATACTGTGTCCTCTCAGAGGTGACCAGTGCTTAAGTTGATTAGTTGACCTTTACGTCTTTGGCAGCATCCATTAAAAAAAAACAAAAACAGCTGATACTTCATGGAAAACTTTGAAAAAGTCTTTTATGAAACAATTCTGGTGACATATCAAAGATTTAATTTCTTTCTTCCATTAGGCCCTAATTCAGAAAAATCCTCTTTTTGGTACATTACAATAACTTCCACAGCCGGTCGTGGAGAATGTCACAGACATCAGAGGTATGATCATCTGCAGGCCTTATCAAAAACAAGATCTCATGTTAGATAGCAGTTATTAAGAGCTGCTTATTTGGAGTAGCAGGGCAACCAGCATCAAGATATCCTGTGTGCATGTCACTATCCTGAGTAATTTTTAAAGAAATACAGAAAAGAGCTGAGACATTAAATAGCCCTAAGTACTGATATTCCAGCTCTTTGCCGGTGGCAGGTGTGAAGGACGTTGTCAGTATACAGTGTACAAAACAATAAAGAAAAATAACCTGCCCATTATGGAAGTCCATGAATAAAAGAGTAAAGAGCCTTGTTGACATAGGCTACAGAAATCAGGGGTGAAAACATGCCATCAGCATCAACTCTTCCAAATCTCTCCTTCAAATTGACTTCTCCCCTGGAGCTCATAGGTTTTGAGTTTATAATAATAGAGGCAAAAGGCCTGTGATTCCCTCCTCTGGATTTTCCAGTGTGTACTGTCTTCTCTATGGCTGTTTTCAGACTGTGAGCTCTTGGCGGCAGGAGCAGCCTTTATCTTTGGCTTTGTACCAATTTTGATCACATTGGTAGCGTTAAATTACTAATAAAAAGTATCAGAGAGAGCTCCATGTGAGCCTATCATTTATTTTAAGTTTCTTTGCCATACTATTAGGGAGAAGCTTTTCACTGTTCTCTGAGGGAGCAGTTTGAAGTCTTTCATGATTTATAGTCCCTTAGCCATCAGGGAGAAGAAATATCCTTAGAAATAAGCCAATTTAGACAACTAGCAAGCAGATCTATTTCCCATGGAAAACTACCGAAGAAAATGAGTTATTGCATTCTGAAAGCACTTCCTTCCCCTCAGCACTGCACAGAAGTTACCTGAAATTAACCCCCCCCCATAACAAAGCTGTTATCAAAAGCAAAAATTATCAGAAACAATGGGCATTGTCCTGTTCCCATTGAGCTCTGGCAAGACTCCCACTGGGGTCTCTGATTCATCAATCCCGTACTTTGATCATAAAATTGAAACTTTGGCACAGGAATAACTACCATGGAAGGAAAGGTTGCTTCTTTTTGGGGATTTCAGTGATTCCCTGAAGTAATTAAGGAAAACCGATATCTTACACCAAATGTAAAGTGTGTTAGAAATATCAAACTATCAAGGTATTTGTTTGGCTCTAAAAACCCTGAATTGCTGTGATCTTTTTTGGAATTTTTCTCTGAAACAGGCTCACTGAATCCATCTACGCCTTTGCAAGAGGAAACACTGAGATTACCACTCTGTAAGATTCACGAACAGAAATATTGAAAATGTAATGCCACTGTGTATCAGTGTTACACCCTCACTAGGAGTATTGCATTATGTTACCCTCCAAACAGCATCAGTTATAGACGTTTGTGTTTGGAAGGTGATATTGTAGTAAAGAGAGTGCTGGAAGGCTGACATCCCTTGCACAATGGTTAAGATTGGGGTGTTTGGTCTGTGGTGTTAGTAATTTTGGAAGTGGTAAGGCATCTCCCTGCCACTGAACAAGTAGAGGGTTAAATGGCTTAACTATTCATTACCTTGCTTTTTGTGGTTTACTGAAGCTTGTTATGTGTATAGCAACCTTAATTTTCCCAACAAAGATTTTTGTGAATTAATTTCCTAGTTTTCTTTAAATGTAGCATTAAATGGCTCACCTACATGGAAATCAGAACAATCCCTACTTCTCTTCCGCCTCCCCTCCCCCGGCTTCCCTAGCCTGGGAATAACAGCCAATGGCATTAGCAGTCTCAGGCCAGTGAACTTCCCATGATTCTTTGCAGAGGGGCTTTCCCGAGATGAACCATGAGAAGTTTGTCAGACCCCAAGGCCTGGCTCAGTAATGAAGCTCAGAGCACTGCTTGTCAGGGGAGATTGCCTGCCTCATTCCTCCACCCCCCCCCTCCCCGATACCCCGCAGTTTTTAAGTGTTGAGATATGGGGAGAAGAGACAGGTGAAGATTGCAGAGAAAGAGAGCAAGGGAAGCTGTATTGACAAATACAGGCATTCAAAAACCGTGGAACAGACTGCTCAGAATCATGAGACTGGCTTGGAAAAATCTTAACCTTTCAAAAAGACACATGTCTTCATCTGCCTTCTGATTTTTGAGCTTTTGGGTGGATGCTACCCACTCCCAATTTGTACACGATTGTTTCGGGCTCAGAACTCAACCTTGTATGCACGAACAAAAATGGGAGCTGCCCCAGTGGCTGCCAGGTGAAAGATTCCACTCACTTGCCCCAAGCCCCTGGAGGACAAAGGAACTCTATCCCTCTCCACCCCCTGCCCCTCTCACTGTCTTTCTCCTTTCTGGGCCTTGCTTCCCCACCCTGTCTTCTGGGTCAGTCCTGTTCCCCTTTGGGCTCCTCCATAGCGTCTTGTCTTCCACGTGTCCTCCACCTCCCCAATCCCTTTCTCTTCACGTTCTTCCTTCCATCTGTCCGCTTCCTCCTCAGTCTCCACCCTGAACACACACCCCAGTGCTGCCTTCTGACGGCGGGGAGGGCTCCCCCTTCCCTGGTAAATTATGTGGGTTTGGGTTTTTATAATACATATTTAATATGAAAATAGGTTTGTAACAAAGCGAATTTCCGAGTTATTTAAGGTTCTGCCTAGTAAGGATGAGCGTCTGCTGGCAGGTCCACAGTGTTGAGGCTACATGTAGTGGGCCAGATCTTCGGTTGGTGGAAGTTGACAGCAGTGGAGCTACAGCAGGTTACGCCAGCTGAGAAGCTAGCCCACTATATGTGAAAATCGAGGGGCACGTACCTGCTGAATCTGTCTGCTGGATGTTGCTGTATAATACCCCCCCCCCACTATCTAAGGTCTTGTCTACGTGGTGTAGCAACGCTCATTGCAGCGATGGGACTTCTAAACTGCACTGACATGCTGCACACTAATTGTTCCATAGTGTGATTTGACTAGTGTGTTTCAAACGTTTAATGTGCACTAGGGAACTTTTAGTGCACACCTACAGGGTCTACGTGGACCAATTAATGCACAACATATGGATGCGCTTTAGCAATCACACCTATGTAGTGTGCAATGTCGCGCTGTATAGTTGAGCCCTAGGTGTCACACTACAGTTACAGCATGGGAGATAGGGGTTGTGAACTCATGGAAAAAGAGTAGAGAGGAAGGGCAGAAAGGCCTGGAGTCCATTATAAAAATAAAATCTAAGATCCCATAAAAAGCACACTAATATGACTTATGTTTAGCATGAATTTCTTTATGAAGTTCCAGTTTTAACAGTTAGATGAAATAGTGACCATAACATCTACTTTTTAGGGCATGAAGACATCTGTCTAACACCCTCATGTTGTGGTCTAACCAGCCCTAAATCCTGTCTATGTTTGGAGTCCAGGTTTATAATCCTTTGTCTGCACCATCTATTGGTCTTAGACAGATTTTTTTCTTTTTTTCCCCCTTGCTTTGTGTGTGTACTTCTTTCTCCATTGAAACACTTTTCTACCTAACTTCCTCTAGCCAGGAGGGGCCTCCACCAACAATCACCCAAAAACCAAACCATCACACTAATATATAGCTGTTTTCCAAAATTCAGTGAGAAGTTGCAGTGTTGCTTTCCTAGCACCAGGTGGTGCTGTGTAAAGGTATAAATAGGATTTGCATGCCTGCAGTGGTTTTCAACATGTGGTCTGCAGACCCCTGGGGCTCCCCCAGACTATGTCTAAGCGGCTAGAGAAAGGTGACTATGAAAATAAAGTTTCAGATCCCAGAAAAGGCATTCTGTTTTTCTGATCAATCAGAAGTACGTGAATACCCCACGTACAGGTCAAAACCCGTAAGGGTTGTTGTTACCATAGAAGTCCGCAGTTTAGCGCCCTCGGGGCGGCTCTACCAATTTTGCCGCCCCAAGCAGTCACCACCGAATTGCTGCTGCCACAATAGTAGCAGAGCTGCTGCCAAATGGCCGCCGCGCCCGGAAGAGCCGCGGAGCTGCCACCCAAAAGCCACTGCGGCGGGAAGAGCCGTGGAGCTGCCGCCAAATTGCCGCCGTGGTACACGGACTGCCGCCCATTCTGAATGCCGCTCCAAGCACCTGCTTGCAAAGCTGGTGCCTGGAGCCAGCCCGGAGCACCCTTTCTCACGTTGCGTCAAATGCAGTGCCGAGCACATGCAACATTTATAGTTGAATTCTGTTCAGTCAGTTTTCTGTGTAAGACTTCTATGGGAGGGGTCCGCAGAGCACAGGTTGAATTTCCAAAGGAGACTGCACCTCCATTCGAAAAGGAAAAAAAGGTTGAAAATCACTGCCCCATAGTGATCATAGAATCATAGAATATCAGGGTTGGAAGGGACCCCTGGAGGTCATCTAGTCCAACCCCCTGCTCGAAGCAGGACCAATTCCCAGCCAAATCATCCCAGCCAGGGCTTTGTCAAGCCTGACCTTAAAAACCTCTAAGGAAGGAGATTCTACCACCTCCCTAGGTAACGCATTCCAGTGTTTCACCACCCTCTTAGTGAAAAAGTTTTTCCTAATATCCAATCTAAACCTCCCCCACTGCAACTTGAGACCATTACTCCTCGTTCTGTCATCTGCTACCATTGAGAACAGTCTAGAGCCATCCTCTTTGGAACCCGCTTTCAGGTAGTTGAAAGCAGCTATCAAATCCCCCCTCATTCTTCTCTTCTGCAGGCTAAACAATCCCAGCTCCCTCAGCCTCTCCTCATAAGTCATGTGTTCTAGACCCCTAATCATTTTTGTTGCCCTTCGCTGGACTCTCTCCAATTTATCCACATCCTTCTTGAAGTGTGGGGCCCAAAACTGGACACAGTACTCCAGATGAGGCCTCACCAATGTCGAATAGAGGGGAACGATCACGTCCCTCGATCTGCTCGCTATGCCCCTACTTATATATCCCAAAATGCCATTGGCCTTCTTGGCAACAAGGGCACACTGCTGACTCATATCCAGCTTCTCGTCCACTGTCACCCCTAGGTCCTTTTCCGCAGAACTGCTGCCTAGCCATTCGGTCCCTAGTCTGTAGCGGTGCATTGGATTCTTCCATCCTAAGTGCAGGACCCTGCACTTATCCTTAGTGAACCTCATCAGATTTCTTTTGGCCCAATCCTCCAATTTGTCTAAGTCCTTCTGTATCCTATCCCTCCCCTCCAGCGTATCTACCACTCCTCCCAGTTTAGTATCATCCGCAAATTTGCTGAGAGTGCAATCCACATCATCCTCCAGATCATTTATGAAGATATTGAACAAAACCGGCCCCAGGACCGACCCTTGGGGCACTCCACTTGATACCGGCTGCCAACTAGACATGGAGCCATTGATCACTACCCGTTGAGCCCGACAATCTAGCCAGCTTTCTACCCACCTTATAGTGCATTCATCCAGCCCATACTTCCTTAACTTGCTGACAAGAATACTGTGGGAGCCAAAAGCTTTGCTAAAGTCAAGAAACAATACATCCACTGCTTTCCCTTCATCCACAGAACCAGTAATCTCATCATAAAAGGCAATTAAATTAGTCAGGCATGACCTTCCCTTGGTGAATCCATGCTGGCTGTTCCTGATCACTTTCCTCTCATGCAAGTGCTTCAGGATTGATTCTTTGAGGACCTGCTCCATGATTTTTCCAGGGACTGAGGTGAGGCTGACTGGCCTGTAGTTCCCAGGATCCTCCTTCTTCCCTTTTTTAAAGATTGGCACTACAATAGCCTTTTTCCAGTCATCCGGGACTTCCCCGGTTCGCCACGAGTTTTCAAAGATAATGGCCAATGGCTCTGCAATCACTGCCGCCAATTCCTTCAGCACTCTCGGATGCAACTCGTCTGGCCCCATGGACTTGTGCACGTCCAGCTTTTCTAAATAGTCCCTAACCACCTCTATCTCCACAGAGGGCTGGCCACCTCTTCCCCATTTTGTGATGCCCAGCGCAGCAGTCTGGGAGCTGATCTTGTTAGTGAAGACAGAGGCAAAAAAAGCATTGAGTACATTAGCTTTTTCCACATCCTCTGTCACTAGGTTGCCTCCCTCATTCAGTAAGGGGCCCACACTTTCCTTGGCTTTCTTCTTGTTGCCAACATACCTGAAGAAACTCTTCTTGTTACTCTTGACATCTCTCGCTAGCTGCAGCTCCAGGTGCGATTTGGCCCTCCTGATTTCATTCCTACATGCCTGAGCAATATTTTTATACTCTTCCCTGATCATATATCCAACCTTCCACTTCTTGTAAGCTTCTTTTTTATGTTTAAGATCCGCTAGGATTTCACCGTTAAGCCAAGCTGGTCGCATGCCATATTTACTATTCTTTCGACACATCGGGATGGTTTGTCCCTGTAACCTCAACAGGGATTCCTTGAAATACAGCCAGCTGTTACCGTAGTTTTTGAAAGTTGATCCCCTAGCTCAGGAAAATGAAACCAATCATGTCCCCCTTGCAAAGGCCAACCCATCTTATTTATACATCTTCTGCCCCCCCACATGCTAGCCCTTCACATCGTCCCAAGGGGGCACCATACATAACTGTAGCTCAGTAGCTCCGTTCCCCATAGTGTTAATACACTTGACCCACAGCATTGCTGCTGACTTGGGAGGTCCTTCCCCACGCTCTCCTAGCCAAAAGAAAGAATCATTTATGATTGCTGGGGCACCCTGAAAAGAATGGGAATACTCTCCTCTGATGGAGAGGTAGAAGAAGAAATAAAATCCACTGCAGCTGAGACCTGATGCCTTGTAACACTAATGTGTTTCAGCAGGCGTGTACTAACATCCTCAGCTACGTAGAAATAATGAAAGAACCTTCCCTATAAACAGGGTCCCCACATATATACACAGTCACGAAATAATAAAATACAGTGATGCTGATTTCCATTTCCATTATTAAAACTAAAATATTACTTGGCGAATGGCCTTTTGGCAGGTAAATGGATTATGCTGTATTTACTTCCAAACCATTTTGTGTGATTGAAAAAGAGATAAATCCTGTTAGATACAAAAATTTGATTAAAACACAAGTTGGTAGCCTTGTACTAAAAGCAGGGATGCACTGTAGGGATTTGAACATTTTTCTAAGTGTGTCAGAGGTGACAGGCCCTCAATATTGAGATACTTTGGCTGTATAAGAAGACCTAAGACAGAACAGACTCCTCATGTCAATGATGGCACGTTACAAAATTGAACAGACAAATCATGTCTATAGGCATGATGTCAAAGGAATGCTGTCTTGAGTGGAAGATGTTACATGTCACATGAAGTGCCTGAGAACTGCTTAAAATGGCCCATCCTATTAAATAAAATATCTTTCAAAAGTGACATTTCCTAACCCTTCCTTTCTCCCCTTCGTACTCCTTCTCCTTTGAGGTTCATTCTGTCTAGCCTTTCTTTCTTCTTTTTCTCTTACTGGCCATTATTTACTGCCACTCCTAACTCCCCATCCTCCTTTTTCATTTGTCTTCACCTCCCATGTGCTACATAATCTTCCCTTACATACATCACTGATCTCATTTTTCCTGCTCCGTATTCACCTTCCAAACCTTTCTCTCCTTACTGCTGCATTCCTCTCCTTCCTCTCTCAGCTTTGTTCCTTTACTGAGGTTGCTCCATATTCTTGGAAATATCTTCCTGTTTTTATCTACCAACCACTGTCTCTTTCCTTCTTCAGATGCCTCCTTAAATCCCACCTATACCAGGAAATCTTCCTTCCTCCCTCTAATCTTCTGTAATCCCGCCACCATTTTTAATCTGAACCAAAACCCAATTCAAGTCAAGTAAAATTTATTTATTGTACTGTGCTGTACAGGTCAGATCAAATCAGTGGCTTGACCTTGAAGGTATAGTGCATATAACACACATACACAGAGTGTGGAAAACCCATTCTTCGCTGGGAGAAATGCAGATCTGTGTGTTTTCTCTAACGATCAGGATTGAATGTTCCTGCTGATCCCCACATCCAGAAAAGGGTGACTGAAGAGGGAACAGAATGGAGTGGTGAAGGAGAGAAAGAGTGAGTGGTGACGGTTGTTTGAGGCTGAATGGAAAAAGTGACTGGTAAAGGTTGGGCCACAATGGAGAGAGAGGTTGCGGAGGGGGAGGGAGGGAAGCAGAGAGATTGGAGAGGCAAGAATAGAAAAAATGAGCAAAGGAAGATCTCAGTTTTTGTGACACTTACTAGCCAAGAGCAATGTGACTAGTCTGGGTAAGATTTAATGTCAGTATCATAGTAGGAGCCCCAAAACACGCACTCTTGGTAGCCAGGAGGGTGATGCACAAAGCATTTCTCACTAATGGAGAAATTAATTGCTCCTTCACCTCACTTCAGGAGTGGCAGCACCTTTCCTATTGGCATGTGGCTACTAGAGTCAGTATTCTAGTTTCTACTTATCGGGTATTTTTTTAAGCCCTGTAATGTGTTAAAAACAAAAAAGGCTACAAAAATTGTGATAATCATATTTCTTTGTGTCAAGATTCCTTCCGCACTCTGAACTCTAGAGTACAGATGTGGAGACCTGCATGAAAGACCCCCTAAGCTTATTTTTACCAGCTTAGGTTAAAAACTTCCCCAAGGTACAAACTTTGCCTTGTCCTTGAACAGAATGCTGCCACCACTAAGCATTTTAAACAAAGAACAGGGAAAGAGCCCACTTGGAGATGTCTTCTCCCAAAATATCCCCCCAAGCCCTACACCCCCTTTCCTGGGGAAGGCTTGATAATAATCCTCACCAATTGGTACAGGTGAACACAGACCCAAACCCTTGGATCTTAAGAACAATGAAATATCAATCAGGTTCTTAAAAGAAGAATTTTAATTAAAGAAAAGGTAAAAGAATCACCTCTGTAAAATCAGGATGGTAAATACCTCACAGGGTAATCAGATTCAAAACATAAAGAATCCCTCTAGGCAAAGCCTTAAGTTACAAAAAGACACAAAAACAGGAACATACATTCCCTCCAGCACAGCTTATTTTACCAGCCATTAAACAAAAGAAAATCTAACGGATTTTCTAGCTAGATTACTTACTAACTTAACAGGAGTTGGAAGGCTGCATTCCTGATCTGTTCCCAGCAGAAGCGTCACACAGACAGACAAACCCTTTGTGTCCCCCTCCCTCCCCCCCAGATTTGAAAGTATCTTGTCCCCTCATTGGTCATTTTGAGTCAGGTGCCAGCTAGGTTACCTTAGCTTCTTAACTCTTTACAGGTGAAAGGGTATTGCCTCTGGCCAGGAGGGATTTTATAAAACTGTATACAGAAAGGTGGTTACCCTTCCCTTTATATTTATGACACTTTGTTATACAAGAAAGTTGGAGATCCAGGTGGTTCTAGGAAATTAACCTTTCCAAAATGTACTGCTCTGCATTATTTTATCTCTTTTCAAGGGGTGCGCAAGCTAAGTTGCCAAGGAATTGTTTTAGCACTATCCGAGGTAGAAGCAAAAGATCTGAGTTCATACTTCTGCTGAGAGAGAGAGAGAATTCTCTGCCTTCAGGACCCACAGCATTTTGAACTGAGTCACTTGGAAGTATTTTCTGTTTTTTCAAGTTTCAAAACAGAAACGTGTAAATTGCTTAAGAGCACTAACTCCACTGTATGCAGAAACTGTGCAGATGGTTTGCCATGGTTGATTGGTTTCATGATCCCATGCACCAGCATGGGGAATCACTTGAGGGAAAATATGCATAAAACAAGAATAAATTCCTTTGAAGCTGTCTTTAAAAAGAAAATACACAAGTGTGACCACTGATATTTGCTGTTTAATGTAAAGAATATAATGTCTTGACTCCTTAATATTTTACCTGGAATGGCTTGACTTGCACTTACAAAAGATCACATGGAAATTACTTGCTCAATCATCAGGAAAATAATGGAAATATACATTTTAAATGTAATCTTTTATTCTCAGTTCACTTCCATTGCATGCGTATTGTTTTCTTCTTTTCAGTGTAATCTATATTTAGAGAATTAGCACAATGTGTAAAAGGTGTTGGATAGAAAGCATTTGAGACTGGCTAAATTGAACTTTACCAAATACTTCAGCAAAGAACTCTCAGTGCTGCCTTCAGCTTCGGTGGTGACATTTACCAAAACCAAAAATGGGAGTAAAGTGAAAAGTCTCTTTTATTATTTATAACCTCCTTTGCACTTTTTGATGCCAAGGCTTAAAATGCAGTTAGGATGAGAAAAATGATGCCTTACAAAGTCATATCTGCTTGGTTCAGATAAAAATAAATGTTCACTCCTGACAGCATCTCAGAACGAGCACATCTTTGGATGTTCTAGAGGCTGTTGCCAACCAAGGGTTCGTTATGGCAGTTCAGAGGCATTAAAGCCCAAGGCATGCCACCCTATACCAGCAGCCATGAGCAATGTTGAGTAGCGGCTTATATCACCAAGGATCCATCTGTGGCTCCTCAAAGGACTAGATCCTTTGGGATTAAGAACACTTTGCACTAGTGCAGAAGCACGGCCCATAATTGGGGCCAATGTCATTACATTATGAATAGGGGAAAAATTAGCTTTTTAAATCTCTATCTGCTTCTCTCTCCTCACCCCCATGTTCAAACACTATATATTGTTTTCTGAATTTCAGTGGGATTTCACCTCACTATATCATGTCTTTCATACAAAATGGACCCCCAAATGCATTGCAGAATAAAATAAATAGAGTTAAAATGAAGAACTATAGAAGAATGATATTGTCAATGAGATTTTAAAAGAGGTGGAAAGTGGATGGGGAAGCGTTCTATGGAAAGGCTGACCAAGATGACCGAAACTGAAAGGAAGAGGACACTTGCCTCCAAGTGGCCAGGTGTGGTGGAGAAAGAGAGAACAGCAGAGGGAACAGGGAGAGTTGTCCTCTACAGACTGAAGCAGTTTGTGACCTCAAGTGCCTAGGGCAGCTCTCACTGAAAATGCCAAGATCAGGGCAGGCTGAAAAAAAGGAGCGCAGATTCTCCCAAAACTGGTGGCTAACACTGAAGTTAGACTCACCAACCAGTCGCAAACTGTGCTCCTGACCCCCCTCCCTGGTTACCAAGTAGCTGGAAAAAAAAATCACACAGCCCCCATTCCAGTTCTCAGCCTCCCAGTTAGCACAGAGGTCCAGTAAAGTGAGAAGTTACTTAAAAACTCTGCTCACTTATACAAAATGTTCTTCTGACCCCAAAGGGCCAGCCACCTTACCAGGTCAGCATCAGTCTGGATCTCACCCAAAATACCACACTGCCAGACAATCCTATTGCATCTAAAACTAAAGGTTTATTATAAAAGAAAAGAACAAGAAGAGAATTGTTAAATGATAAAGCAATCAGATACATACAGAGACTTCAGTGTCCATATATCAGATTCTTAGCAGTATTGGTGAGTTTGTTGGCTTGAAAGTCCCTCCGGAACACACCCAAAGCTTGGATGGGCCATTCAGTCATTTGTTCAGAGCTTCAGTTTGTAGAAAACCAGAGGTAAGAAGCAGGATTGAAGGTAAATGGAGATGATGCAGCTGCCCTTTATATTCCTTTTGCCATGTGGTTTGTACTTTCTGTGTCCCAAACACAAGCTTCACAGCACATGGCGTGGAGAAACCTTAGAGTTCTCTGTCCACCAGCCTGTCCCTACATGCCTTGCTGACTCGTAAGGTGTATCCCTTGGCTCCTTTCAGTGGGTTCATTGTACAGCTGATGGGCCATCGAACAGGCTAGGCAGTGCTGATGCCAATCTGTTTGGGGGTGTCACCCATAAAAACAGCACAAGTTTGGAAATACAGATATACCATATATAACTTACAATACAAAGGTGATACCAACATATAAACAAGATTACCATACTTGGCAAATCATAACATTTTCACTGACACCTTACACGGCATATCTGGCACAATCCATTGCAATTTTATAATATTGGTATTAATAATAATATAAAGTGTCTCACAATTCTATACAGCATAACACAGTCCATGGAGGGAGGAGTTTTTAATCTGATCCTGGAACCAGTGGAAAAATGGAAAGGGGAAGGAGGATCTGGTTGCACTTCTGTTTATTTGAGAAGGTTGGCAGCAGTGAGACCAAAGAGCTGGGACTTAGGGATGCGATGGGGAAGGGGAGATTTTTCTTTAGTTAGTTCTCTGCAGGAGAACCTTTGTGAGAGAGGGTATGGAATGTAGAGTAAATCTGGCAGCCCCTTTGTTCAGGAGAATCTGTAATTTGCAGGTTTTGCAGTGCTGAAAGGTCCTCTTTTTAACATATTGCTGTATACCGTACATCCGTTTCCATGCTTAGCTTGATATTTTAAAAACACCAAATAAAATGTAAGTTTAAAAACCAATCACAGCTTATGACTGACAGGGGAGATCTGAAACAGTGGAGCACAAGTCTATCATGCAGTACTTCAGACAGATCAATTTGTTGTTGTCACTGTCTACTTTTGTGAATGGCTGCACTTTAATTCACTTGTTCCACAAGTGGCACATCTAATAATTTTTAAGGATCAGTACCTGTTTTTACCAGCTGATTCATCTGGATCAATGTCAAAGGCAGTTAACAGGGGTCCCTCTAAAGACTTGGCCTGCCGGAGTAAGTGAAATTTACAAAAAAGATGCTGCTTTAACATCTGTCTGACTGGTGTCTGATGTAGATATATTTTTGTTCTTTTCCCTTTGGTAGGTTGTCGCTTACCATTACTGCCAGGCCGATAATGCCTACACCTGTCTTGTGCCAGAGTTTGTACACAACGTGGCAGCACTGCTCTGCCGCTCACCACAGTTTGTCGCCTACAGGGAGCAGCTACTGCGGGAACCACATTTACAGAGTATGCTCAGCTTGAGATCCTGTGTTCAGGATCCCATGGCCTCCTTCCGGAGGGGAGTCCTAGAGCCCTTGGAAAATCTTCATAAAGGTACTGTGGTTAAGACTGTTTTTAACTCTTATCAGCCTGAGAATTTTTAACTTAGCTTTTCTTTGAGTGTGAGCCTCCAAACCAAGGAGCGGATGGATTCCATGTGTGAGCCCCTAGCGCACCAGGAAAATTCAAGAGTTGTAGAAGAGAAGGTAGGACTTAGGGAGGCTGAGAAAACAGACTCTTGTTTGGTTTGTAACTCCTCTTCCAACCCAGTCCTTCAGTTGTGTTTTCCAAGGTGGTGGAGTGAACACTTGACTTTGAGCACATTTGGTTTCATTCACATCCAAAATTTGGACCAAAAGATCTGAAAATGAATGCTAACAACATTTGCCTTGCACAGCTGTTCTTAGAATAGCATCTTTGCATTCATTTGTTAGGTCACTAACTTTTTCCTCCACTCAGTTACCCCTCCAAAATTCATTATTTAATCAGCTCTTGGGAATTCTCAGCCTCCAAACAAAAATGCTGACAATATACAAGTCTGTCGATGACTTATGTAATGCTGCTTTGGGGAACTGGGTAACAGACCATATCCTAATTACTGACTCCGGAGATATAGCAAAAACCCTTCAGGACATTTCCATTTTCCCACATGCAGTGTCAGCTGTACCTGCTCCTCTTTCTTTTGTATACAAGAAAGATGCAGTTAGTTTTTCTTAATAGAGTGGCTAACGGTAAAACCTTTGACCTTCATAGCCATAGACACTATTCAGGTGTGGGTAGAGTGCAGAGCTCTGTCCCTCTCAAAACCATGTTTATACAAATACTGCAATGTGTAATATTGGCTGTGGAAATTGTTCAACACGATTGTACGTTTCATCCCAATGCAATAGATGGATCAAAGTGATATAAACACCACTCCAGTCATATTTAGCAGCTTTGTTGTTCAAATAAAGTCGCTATTTTGAAGCTGAGTGTCTAGATTCTAAATACTGACTTCAGTACAGGTGCAAAGGGACTATAAAGCTGGCTCAGCTGTCCAGCTGTGGATTCCCCTGGCTTGGGGAAATCTCTGAGTGTCATCAGATCAGCATTCTCTCCACCCTTTGCAACCACCACTTTGCATTAGGGGTTTGTTGAAGATGTGGCTGGCAGGCAGAGAAGTAATCTACAGCTGTTACAATGTCACCTGGGGGGCCATTCCAGATGACGTAACTTAGAGCAGTTCTGAGGATGCTTTAAATTATGCTGGCAGCCGAACTCATCCCCATCAGGCACCTAAGATCAGGGAAAATCAAGCTGTTCTTGTGAAGCTAGGTTTTCCCTCTTGTGCCTTTCCCTGAGCATTGCTCAGCTGGATCCAGGGATCAAGACCCCAGTCTTTCAGTGTTGCTGATTAAGATTGTTGGCAAACTAATTTGTACCAAGTGTTTTATAACAAAATGAACATCATATGGAAATTGGTTGAAGAAAATATGTAATATACAAGAATTTGTTAATATGGCAACAGACCCTTTACAAGGTGCTGTTGAAGCTTTAAACAGTAATTTTATTTATGAATTTATTATCAATTTATTTATCTATTTATTATCAATTATTAATGCTGAATATTGCTGACAAACTGAGCTTCACATTTTTCAAATGTATTTATATATATGTATTTTTCAAATGTATTTATGTATATATTTGAGTAATAGAAACAACTTGTAGGGGAACCATGACCGTATTTCCTTCTCCTCCCCATCCCCCATATAAGCTTTATGAGAACCAGGAGATGTGGATGTAAAAATCAGGCTTCCATCGTATTTGCTCCAAGGTGAAAGAGTCGTAAGGGCTATTTCCTAGTGTGCCCTGTCATCCTGCTTAAAAGTTACGTGAAAAAATGTATGTAATGATTTTAATGCAAAATAAACACCTTTTCTGTACACATATGAACAGTAAATGGAGAAATACAAAAAGCTTGGGATGAAGAGATAATCGGACAATGAGATTTAATGTATAGCTATTCTGAAGGTATTTATTATAGGGGTAATGCTTTTCACCACCGTACTGTTTATTTTAAATTTAATTAAATATTTCCTTAAGTGATTAAAGGGGAAAAGAAAAAGCTAACCCGCGAACTGTAATGCCTAACTTTCATAGCACAGTCCATCTGTAGTGCTTTACAAAAGAAGGTTAACACTGTATAGATGGGGGTCGTGAGAGTATTGCAAATATAAATCAACAGCACTCCTCAGGAATAGAACCAGGTCTCCTAACTCCCAGTCCAAACCCACATTCATTAAGCAGCACTAACTTCCAGAAAGGTGCGGCTTGCAGCACACCCTAAAGGTGGCTAGACAAGGGCTCTGATGGACTTGCCAGAGAAAACAAATTCAAGATATCGGGTATGGCTACATTACAATAAAAAACCTGCAGCACCAAGTCTCAAAGCTGGGGTCAGCTGACTTGGGCTCAGGCTGTGGGGCTATAAAGTTGCAGACTGGAGCCTGAGTTCTGGGACCCTCCCCCGTCATCAGCCCTCTTGAATGTCTACACTGCAATTTTATAGCCTCTCAACTCAAGCCCCCGAGCCTGAATCAGCTGACATGGGCCAGCCATGGCCATGCCATGGGTCTTTTATTGCAGACGTTCCCGTGAGGACCCTTTACTGAGAATGCCCTGCTCTTTGCCCTGAGGGGGACACAGCAAAAGCATTGTAGTCCCTTGTAGCTGCCATGACAGAGCATATATGGAGTTCCCTCTGAAATAAACAGGTCTTTGGCCATTTAGTTTTAACTGCCATAATACAACCTTCAGATGGGTGATCAGGTGTTAAAAATAGCAAATAATCTAATTAAAAGGAGCAATAATTTTTTAACTGCTCATTAAATATAAAATACGATTTAATTTACTGCTAAGAGAAAAGAGGGTAATTTATAGGGAGCTGACGCAAGGAAAATCTCAACTGTATTAGAAATTAAATGCACCTGTTCTTTTGTGTTCTACAAAACGGTCCGTTCCCTTTGGGAGGAGAGAAAATTAAGGTGTCTTTCCATTTTCCAAGCTGATACATGAGATGTCTCACTGAAGTGGTCCCCATACAGAACTGATTCGTGTTCGTGACCCATACTTTCCGTTTATAGCCCCTGTAATAGTCACTGGATACTGTCTTGTGACATGGTTATTATTAAACTTTTGTGGCTCTGAACCAGGTTAGAAAACTGGGGCCAGGAAATAGACCTGTTTCTTGTGTTCCACCTCTATTACACCTTCTTTGCCTGCCTGTTTCTTTTTTCTACAGATTTCAGCTGTGGCAAGATGACCACAAAAATTGGTTGTCTTTAATGCAACATAGTACAAAAAGCAATCTGAGCAGTTAAAATTCTGCTGCTGTTATCTGATGTGCTGATGGTTTGAAAATGTCTTGTCCTGCAGTCAGGGTCTACTTTTGAAGAAAGAATGCAACTATCTTTTGTACGTGTACAATAGTGCACTAAATATGTCCCTGGCTAGAATTTTTTAATGTATTACTAGACAATATTGTACAGCGAAACTTGTCTTAAGCAGCCGCCAAAGGGAAAACCAACAGTTGCCTTTCTCTAAAAGGAGGTCTTTGGTGCTAGGAAGGCTGCATCTCTCTCAGAGAGAGTGAGCTGTAATGGGTGGGATTGTCAAAGCCAGATAATAGTAAGGCCCCCATTTTGAAAGTCTGTGAAATTTGGACACCTAACTTCCTCTGACCGCTGTGAACATCCCAGACAGTGGGAGTAAACAAAAATTGCGAAATTCATAGATGTGACATCCCCACTAAAAAGCGCTGAGTGGGATAGTCCTTCATGGGTGAGAGATGGAGAGAATAACTGTATGAGGCCGTGTCTACACTATGGGCACTACTGTAGTGCCGTAGTGTAGACATTTTGTACAGCAGCGGAAGGATTTTTTCCATCACTGTAGGTAGCCCATCACCCTGATGGGCAGTAGCTAGGTCAATGGAAGCATTCTTCTCTCGACCTGGCCATGTCTACAGCAGAGGTTACGTTGACATAGATATGGGGCTCAGGGCTGTGAGTTCACACCCCTGAGTGCTATAGTTATGTCAATCTAAATATTAAGTGTAGACAAGGCCTAAGTCTCCAACTTCTGATTCCATAAGTCAACTTGGCTGGTACAGAGAACCAGTTGACCCAGAAAACCCCTTGTGATGCCGCACCAGCATAGAAGCAGATTAAGGAGCTGCTCTGGGCTGCAGTGGACCCCTCCCCTCCAGACCAGACCAGGTCTGGAGGAGGGGTTAAAAAGAGGGGACTCTGCTCAGCTAGGGACAACCCGGGAAGGGAAAGGGCTGTTGTGCTTTTCAGCTCCCAGAGAGAGAGGCTGACAGCCAACAGAGCCCCTGCCCGTGCAGGAGGAGGACGTGGATCCCTTGAGCTAAGAAGGGGAATGAGACTGAGGTTTGTACTGGAGACCCAGGGAACTCTGAAGGGGACTGTGATACTGCCATGGCCCTCTGAAGTAAGAGAGGCCAATGCCCCAACTGAAGCTGCAGATAGGTTTTCCTTTCTTCCTTTTTCTTCATAACTTTTATTTAACCTTCTTTGCTGACTGTGGACAGTTTGGTTTACTTCACATGGGACCCTGAGAGGGGAAGAAACAGCAAGGAGGTCTTGGCCGGAGGATCAAGCACCAACCCACAAGAGGGATACATCCCTGCAGCACTGACTGGGATGGGTGCAATTGGACCCACACACTTGCACTCCCTACATACTCCTAAAGGGGGTTTCTGCCAAGGACAGATTTGTGACACCGCTATTTTTATTTAATGGACTGCAGTGTCAGTGAGACGTAGTTCCTCTTATTGGCATCGATTAATGCTAAACTTAAAGTTCAGCCTTCAAAATCTGCTTGAGAAATGTAACTTTATTGCATGAAAACCACACCGTTTTTCCTCAGTAATTATGTTGTTAGCAGCATGAAAAGTGCCCAGGGTCCTACGCTTAAAAATGTTCATGTACAACTGTCAGCAAACGTAATCGTCGAGATGGTCTGAGCCATAGAATTCAGATCCAAACTTCTCTGAAGTTCATGAGGCAGGGGTTTGTTCTGGACCCATCTTTACTGAACAGAGGGCAGAATTTTGAAAAGTTCATCTGACCAGCTCCTGTGCATGCAAACTGATTTGTGCTCAAACACCTGCACTGCCCGTGAACCATGGTTTGCACATGTTTATTAGTATTTGCATGCACGTTCGAAAATCTAGCCCAGCATGAGCATTAGTTGGTTAGAAAGTCTACTGTGTGCCTACACAACATCCCAATCTAGATTATCTAAAGGTGCTAGTGGCATATACTTCTATGCATACGTATTCATAGCAATTGTAAATGTTGCAACAGGTTTACATCAAGACGCTGTTGATGTTTAATGTCACCAGTGAAAGTACATGTAATAATGTTCTTGTCAAAATGTGCTGAGAGTTGCTGATTCACATTTCTCAAATATATTTGAGTTTGGGGAGAAGGTGACTTGTTTAATAGCCTTAATCGTTTTAATGAAGTGGTTGTCACAATTGTATAGATATTGTAAATCAAATACATATTTTATGCAACCTGAGAAGTACAGTTATTTTATCTCTTTTCATCTATAGCAATGTCTGATTTCAAACAATGTGGTGAGTGCTCATTGTAGCCATGCTGCTAGCCGATGGACTGAAGCTTTTTCTCTTTCATATCATCTCAGAGAGGAAGATCCCAGATGAAGACTACATCATATTAATTGATGGTTTAAATGAAGCTGAATTTCACAAGCCAGATTATGGGGACACCATAGTATCATTCTTGAGCAAAATGATCGGAAAATTCCCATCCTGGCTGAAGTTGATAGTGACGGTCAGGACAAGTCTACAGGTATACTAAGACCATGTTTCCTATTAAACACACAAACACTGGATTTTTGTCATGATGGGTTTTCTTATTGAAAATCTTAACCAGTGTCATATAGATTTAATTATTAATTTTTTTGAAGTTATATCATTTTATCTCTCCTTTGCACCAGTCTTTTTGTAATGCATTCAGATTGATTTATATCCCCTAGACTCTTTCTCTGGATACTGTTACAGGACAAGAGTCTGGTCCTGCACCCTTTACCCGTGTCAATAATCCTTGCTCAGCAACTAGTTCCATTAATTTCAGCAGGACTATTCACATGAAAGAGGACCACTCACCATCAGACTGTTTGCAAGACCAGGCCCAAAGTCTCTGAGACTGGACTATTACGAAATGGGAGCTTAGCCGTGTATTCTCTCTTAAATGAGAAGAAGCTAGGAGAAGGGATTTCATGCATAACTTCCTGCCCATCAGTATGAGAATATAACCATGATAGACTGATTCAGGGTCTGTGTGTTTATTTGGTACAGTCTGAAGGAGTCATAACATGGGTCCAAGAAGCTATTTAACTCTATTAGAACGCTTGATCTTCGGCAGTTTCTGAGGTTTTAGAGTGAATGTAGCTGACACTGTTCTAAGTGTTTTTGTCTTAGGTTATGTCAACTTCCGCTCAATTTCTGTTGCTAACATACATTATAATGCTAGTGCCTAAGGCTTTAATGAACATCCTCTTTGCTCAGAACCTGTACTGTACTTTCCTCTAGTGTAGTGGCAATAGACAAGAAAATACCAATCGATCTATTTAGCTGTAATTCTCCCAGCCAGACCCCAGAAGTAATTCACCATTATTGTAAATCAAGAACTGCAGGGACTTGCTAGCAATTCTCACTAGCAATTTTTGTATTTGTTACAGTGGCAGGTTGCACAGTCTTCCTATTTCAGTGCCACACTTTCTTACTTCCCCTTTATTTTAAGGTAGTTTAAATATTTCATTCTGGAAAAAAGGGATTTTGTAATGTTTGTTTCAATGACAGATTTTAAATTGCATTCCTGGTATTTTAAGCTCTCAGTTATTTAATTGGTCAGAGCTTTTGTAGCCCTCAATTTTTTTAAATTGTAAGATTTGATTCTCCTCTGTGCCCAAACTTTACTTTCAGGGAGCTGGTTGCAGCTCCCTGATTCTCAGTCATCCAGCACCAGTGCAAGTCAAAGCTTCAAGGGGCAGCTTTAACTTACAACACTGGCATAATATCTCTGAGACCTTATGCTAATCTAAATTCACCTCCATTTACCCACCCCACCACAACACACCTAATGTATCCCCTCATTCCCCTTGCATGGGGTGGGGTTTCCAGCAGGGGCAGCAGAATTGCCTCTCCTAGCTTTATATCGGCAGAGAGTAAAATTCTCTAGGGGAAACTTCCATCTGATTTACACTGACTTTGTGCGGCATGAGCACTGTAAACTGAACTTACCAGATCAGACATGCCAGCCCACAATATCTTGGTGATATACAGATGTGCAATCCCACACTATACACTTTCAGAAACAGCCCTTTGGCTGAGAAAAGAGAACCCACTGTTGACTCTGAGCAAATCAACGGCATATATAGTATTTCCTTATGGCATTCACTGTGCAGTAGGAAATATCTACGAATAACCTTCCATTTAATCAACTGCTGTATGATGCTGAAGACTACTGCACTCAGCACTCCTTGAGATATACTAAGCTGTCTGTTTCAATGAGAGGCCTAGAATCCTGGACCCCACCAGCTTTGGCTGCCCACAGGTGATGCCCTAATCTGGGTATCTGCATGACACAGAAGAAAGCTGATGGCAGGTCCAATAGCTGGTTGGGATGGGACTATAATTTTAAAGGGCACTGCTCTTTGTGAATACTCCAACCCCTTTCCTTGGCAAGTGTGTTAGGAAAAACTTTCCTCAGTTTTATTTCAGCTACCTAGTTTCACAAAGAAACCCACTCCAGTGCGTTTTAGATTGGACCATGTCATCTTAGGTATTTGCCCAACACCTCTCTAGGTGCTGATGGAATACAGATTGTTTATTTTTATTAATAATAAGCCCTTCCAACATGAATAATTTCTTTTCTTTTCTTCCAGGAAATAATTAAGTTGTTGCCCTTCCATAGGATTTTTTTGGATAGACTGGAAGAGAACGAAGCCATAGATCAGGACCTCCAGGCATATATCCTTCATCGAATACACAGCAGCTCTGAGATCCAGAACAACATCTCCCTTAATGGCAAAATGGACAACACTACATTTGGCAAACTCAGTTCTCACCTCAAGACCTTGAGCCAAGGGTCCTATCTATACCTAAAGCTCACTTTTGATCTCATAGAGAAGGGCTACCTGGTACTAAAGAGCTCCAGCTATAAAGTAGTCCCAGTCTCTCTCTCTGAGGTTTACCTGTTGCAGTGCAATATGAAGTTCCCAACACAGTCTTCCTTTGATCGGGTTATGCCTCTCTTGAATGTGGCCGTGGCATCTCTGCATCCATTAACGGATGAACATATATTTCAGGCCATTAATGCCGGTAGCATTGAGGGCACACTGGAATGGGATGACTTTCAGCAGAGGATGGAGAACCTCTCCATGTTTCTTATCAAGCGTAGAGACATGACACGAATGTTTGTTCATCCGTCTTTTCGAGAATGGCTTATCTGGAGAGAGGAAGGAGAAAAGACCAAGTTTCTCTGTGACCCTCGGTAAGTAATTGCAATAAAAATATCTGCAGTATTTCACTCTCGCTCATCCTAATAATCTTGCTACTGTATTTTCCACTCCATGTGTAAGCGGAGGAATAGTTCCGCTCTTGTGGGGAACTTTCCTGGCTTCTGCACTGCCGCGGTGAAGTGGGCTAGCGAAAGGATCTGAGTCCTCGCTCCCACTTCCTTTACCCAGTGGCCTCCCTGCCCTTGAGGACTCCCCTTCCACTCTCCTGTCTGGCAGAGTCCTTGTAACCCCAACAAGGCTGGGCCCAGGATTCCTGGGGGGCTCGACCCCCAACCCTGCTGTGGTCACCTAGGACAGGGGTTAGGGTGTCCCCATTCTGGGGTACTCTCTCTGCACCGGGCACTTCTCTGACCCACTGACAATTACATACAAGTTAAAGCAAATGCAAGTTATTTAATCAACAATTAATTTTAAAAAGAATAAGGAAAATGGGAAAGGTTAAAGGAAACACATCAACCCGCTCGGTGGCAGGGAACATCACAGACAGTGTCTCTGGAACGTCAGGGCAGTTCACAGTCTGCTCCTTGTAAGTCCCAGGCCCCTTCTCAGGCCCTGGCTGTGCTGCAGGGATGCTGTGGGTCGGATTGCTCTGGTGGTGGCCACAGGCTCTCAGGCTCTAAGTGGTAGGACCCTTCTGCCCTGTGTCACCCCCGCCCTGTCAGGGTTACGATCCAAGCCTGGCCTGCAGAGCCCCTTGGCTGAGGCATCTCCCTGTGCTGGGCCCGCTGCCCAGGGTCCCCCTCGGTCTCCCCAGCTGCTCACCGCACCCAGCTCCAGACTGCTCCAGCCCCAGCTCCACCACTCGGTCTCTGCACGGCTGCTGCTGCTCTGCCTCCAGCTCCCTGGGCTGCTTCTCTGGCCCCTCTGGCTCTGGTTGCTGCAGCTCTGCTCCCAGGACAGGTCTGCTCTGCAGGCTGCTTCTGTGACTCTGCTCCCAGCACTGACCGGCTTCCTGGGCTGCTTTTCTGGCCCCTCTGGCTCTGGTCGCTGCAGCTCTCCTCCCAGGGCAAGTCTGCTCGATCTGGGCTGTGCCTCTGGCTTTGGAGCTGCAGCTCTGCTCCCAGGACAGGGTCTGCTCTCTCTGGGCTGCTTTTCTGGTCCCTCTGGATCTGGCCCAGCTCTGCTCCCCAGCTTAGGTTGGGCCCCTGCTTTCTCCTTAGCTCGGCCCCACTCTGTCTGACCCAGGCAAATCCAGCTCACACGAAGACGGGACCTCCCTGGCCTCCTGACTCCCTGATTAGCCTGCCCACCCTGTCATTCAGGCTGACCTGGAGCATTGGCCTCTCCCCATTGTTCCTGGGGACTGTCAGTCTCAGGGTCCTGATTCCCCATCGACCCTTCCCCTTTTAGTACTGGGAGCTAGCCACCAAAACACCCCACTGACTGTTAGTAAGGGGGCAACAGTCCCCTTACACATGCATCTGATGAAGTGGGTTTTAGCCCATGAAAGCTTTTGCCCAAATAAATTTGTTAGTCTCAAAGGTGCCACAAGTACTCCTCCTCCTTTTTGTTGATACAGACTAACACAGCTATCACTCTGAAACCTAATAATCTTTGAATATGGATAAATACAGTACAGACTAAATGGGAGATTCTTAGTCCATCACATCTGCAAAGGCATATAATCGGTCTGGGATAGATGATAAAGAGATGAAAATCAAACAACATACGGACATATATATACAATGAGCTCGATTCAAAAGCCATTCTGTACATGGAACTCCCACTGAATGTTTTCTGAATGCAGAATCAGGCCCCATTGTGTTTTTGGAGTGTGAATTCATGTTTAAAGGACACAATGACCATCTGATAAATTATTATTGTGTTCCTGGCATAGCTGTGAACATAAGTTATATCAAGTCACTACTAGACTTTATAGTCTGTTTAAATGCACTGATAGCATGAGAATATTACTACACTATTAAAAATGTATCTTCTATCTTTCAACCTCAGATTGGGTACAGGTGTTGTCTTCATCATTTTAGTTGTACATCCCAACAGTTCTAGTTTCACTTATATTAGCCCATTCCCTGAAACAGATATATTAAAATTGGGAAAGTCATTCATATTCTGAGCCCCTCCAATGCATCTCCTTGAACCGGTAGTCGGTACATAGTGATAGTATCTGCTGAAACTGAGCATTCAGCCAAGGTGACAGCCACTCACCTCATTAAAGCAAGTTGCTGCTGTTATCAGTGCCAGGGTAAAGAATATATTTACCATCTCCGGTATGGAGCTTCTTGGTAAACAGGATTTAGTAGAAAAAATAACATACAGCTGCTCCCAGTGGAAATCCTGGCTGCTTTAGTAGATTTCTGCACAGCTCTCCTGTTATTTAACCCTTGCAATGCGTCTTCGACCTCTCCGCAGTTATCTTTATATGAGTGTTAATTATTTACGTTATAGCTTTCCTCAGAGTCATTAGATACTTCTCACCATGCAATGCTTTTCCCACCAGAGCTTTCACCAGAGTTATCTGCTATTTGCAAAGCCATTTAAATGCATGTCTCTCATTTATTTTTAATCCGAGCCTATTGTACTGAAAACATTCTCCCTAATATCCACTTGTGCTTAGCCCAGATGCTTTCTGACCATAGTAATTTTTGACTGGATGTACACAATTTCATCAACTAAGATGTGAATCTCTAATGCACTAGCTACTAATTACTTTACTGTTTTATCACAGATGAGACAAAACTGTGGGTTTAGGTGCAAGCTTTGACACTTGCTGTTGATAATTAGTCATGGCATACATTTTACATGAAAATAAAAAACATTTTCTTCCTTCTCTACCAAATACAGTAAAGTTAACCAGAGCACATCTGATGGATTAGGCATCAATTTTTTTTACACGGTGTATGTGCTGTAATAATTAGGCAAATTTGTAAAGCTGTGCAAATGTGTACAGTTCTGATTCTCAGGATTCCAAGAATGTCCTTCTCCTTAGTTTTGGTCTACATGGGTTTATGCCTTCTGAATGTGCCTTTGAGCTCCAAGTTTGAATGAACTCACAAACTCAAAGCAAAACTCAGGCAAAACTGCTGTTTCACCAGGCTCTGCACTGAAACCATGCACAGCCAGAAATTTCACATGGTTTTAGCATGAAATCATAAATCAGCCATGGTTCACTCTGAAGGTAACAAACAGTTTGGGCTGAGCTTCAGGTTTCATGCAGTTTTGTAACCTTTATGCACAGTGTGAATGTTTTGCACAGGCTTCCCAACTAACACACGTCACCTGGAGCTTTGAATCCCTGTACTGTAATGATGCTGATCATAGAATCATAGAATATCAGGGTTGGAAGGGACCCCAGAAGGTCATCTAGTGCAACCCCTGCTCGAAGCAGGACCAATTCCCAGTTAAATCATCCCAGCCAGGGCTTTGTCAAGCCTGACCTTAAAAACCTCTAAGGAAGGAGATTCTACCACCTCCCTAGGTAACGCATTCCAGTGTTTCACCACCCTCTTAGTGAAAAAGTTTTTCCTAATATCCAATCTAAACCTCCCCCACTGCAACTTGAGACCATTACTCCTCGTTCTGTCATCTGCTACCACTGAGAACAGTCTAGAGCCATCCTCTTTGGAACCCCCTTTCAGGTAGTTGAAAGCAGCTATCAAGTCCCCCCTCATTCTTCTCTTCTGCAGGCTAAACAATCCCAGCTTCCTCAGCCTCTCCTCATAACTCATGTGTTCCAGACCCCTAATCATTTTTGTTGCCCTTCGCTGGACTCTCTCCAATTTATCCACATCCTTCTTGAAGTGTGGGGCCCAAAACTGGACACAGTACTCCAGATGAGGCCAATGTCGAATAGAGGGGAACGATCACGTCCCTCGATCTGCTCGCTATGCCCCTACTTATACATCCCAAAATGCCATTGGCCTTCTTGGCAACAAGGGCACACTGCTGACTCATATCCAGCTTCTCGTCCACTGTCACCCCTAGGTCCTTTTCCGCAGAACTGCTGCCTAGCCATTCGGTCCCTAGTCTGTAGCTGTGCATTGGGTTCTTCCGTCCTAAGTGCAGGACCCTGCACTTATCCTTATTGAACCTCATCAGATTTCTTTTGGCCCAATCCTCCAATTTGTCTAGGTCCTTCTGTATCCTATCCCTCCCCTCCAGCGTATCTACCACTCCTCCCAGTTTAGTATCATCCGCAAATTTGCTGAGAGTGCAATCCACATCATCCTCCAGATCATTTATGAAGATATTGAACAAACCGGCCCCAGGACCGACCCTTGGGGCACTCCACTTGATACCGGCTGCCAACTAGACATGGAGCCATTGATCACTACCCGTTGAGCCCGACACTCTAGCCAGCTTTCTACCCACCTTATAGTGCATTCATCCAGCCCATACTTCTTTAACTTGCTGACAAGAATACTGTGGGAGACAGTGTCAAAAGCTTTGCTAAAGTCAAGAAACAATACATCCACTGCTTTCCCTTCATCCACAGAACCAGTAATCTCATCATAAAAGGCGATTAGATTCGTCAGGCATGACCTTCCCTTGGTGAATCCATGCTGGCTGTTCCTGATCACTTTCCTCTCATGCAAGTGCTTCAGGATTGATTCTTTGAGGACCTGCTCCATGATTTTTCCAGGGACTGAGGTGAGGCTGACTGGCCTGTAGTTCCCAGGATCCTCCTTCTTCCCTTTTTTAAAGATTGGCACTACATTAGCCTTTTTCCAGTCATCCGGGACTTCCCCGGTTCGCCACGAGTTTTCAAAGATAATGGCCAATGGCTCTGCAATCACAGCCGCCAATTCCTTCAGCACTCTCGGATGCAACTCATCCGGCCCCATGGACTTGTGCACGTCCAGCTTTTCTAAATAGTCCCTAACCACCTCTATCTCCACAGAGGGCTGGCCATCTCTTCCCCATTTTGTGATGCCCAGCGCAGCGGTCTGGGAGCTGACCTTGTTAGTGAAAACAGAGGCAAAAAAAGCATTGAGTACATTAGCTTTTTCCACATCCTCTGTCACTGATCATCTCAGTTATTGAACTTTCCCTGACCTTGAGTATACATGCCTGACAGGTGCAGTGTCATGAAGTTCATTCTTACTAGTATAGTTAGGGGAAACCAATTCCTCCGTTGTTCCAACGTTCCCGCACCACAGAACTTGCCATTCAGAGCTCAGACAACCTGTAAAACTGAGAGAGTCATTTCTGTGGGCTTTCAGGCATCAGTTTAGTCCCAAATTTACCATCTTAACCAGATGAAACCATAAATCGCTGTAAAAGGGGAGGAAAAAACCTTTTGTAAATATGAAATCCTAGACCAGAGCTAGCCAGGCTTCACTCACTCACAGTAATTTTTGCCAGAGGCAAAGATGAAGCACTCTGATGGACTGCAACAGAAACAATAACTAGTACTGCTTCCTGTGCCCAGAGGGCACGTCCATACCTACGGAAGGACTATTAAAAACCTCTGATGCGTTATGTGTGCTAATTGTATCATATCCTGATAGAGAGAGAAGTTGGGTGGGGTAATATGCTTTATGGGACCCACTTCTGTTGGTGAAACAGACAAGCTTTTGAGCTACACAGCACTCTTCTTCAGGTCTGAGAAAGGTACTTATAAATAAAATGCGGTACATATCAGTCATCGATAGCGCCCCGGAGAGTTAGCTATTGTGTTGTGTAAGGCTTCTTGTCCCGCTCTCAAGGTAAAGCTGATGTTGAGCTCAGAGCGTGGTAAGCCCTCATCAACAATTAAGATGAAAAATCACTATGTATTTTCACTACATTAATTGGGGCACAGCTTGCCACTGATTTGACTAATAATAGGACAAGTGTGTGAAGACTTGCTTGCATTTTGTTTGCTCATGGTGAGCTTGATTTTTTTTCCCCAGTAAAATGGGAATTGACAAGGTGTGGTAGCTATGTGAAGCACAGTTTAGTTCCCTTGTGCTGAATTTCAGAAACAAGCAGCTAAACCTAGGCTTGTTGACTTTGCAGAGAGCTACTGTAGAGATAGTGGTTGCTGAGGCTGATTCTCTCATGAGAATAGCTTTGAAACTGAAGTGTGACCATGTGAAACAGCTCTTAATTGACTTTCCCTGACAGAAGTGAACAGATTTGGAGGATGTTATGGAGGAAACTGAGATAATGGGACCTGGGTCAGCAGCACTGCAGCTGGGATGGTCTTTTTCCTTCCATTAATAAGACTGGAACATCCATTGTCCCATCCTCTCAGCAGAACAGAAAAGGAAAAACAAACAAACAAAACGGCTAAGTATCGTACTCAAATTTAACACATGCTCTTCTAGCTACATACAATTAAGCAACAAACCTCCTGCCCTCCAGATTTTTCTTTTAGCCTGTTGTGCTTCTAGCCTTCTTCTTCCCTGAATGCTCAGCGTGAGTTTTCTAACCAAAGCAAAGGCTAATTGGCATTGAAGGGAAACACTATCATTCTAGATTATCCCACAAGGGAGCCCCTCAGCGCTGACTGTTTAATAATAGGACACAAGAAAAGCTCTTGCCTGATTTTTTAACCAGCATTGTAACCAGTAATGACTTCTGCAGACCATCAGTGTAGTACTGTTAGCCAGTTGTATTATGTGATATATAATATAAAACTATATACTGGGAGACCATTTTTTAAGGTTTATGCATAAGGGGGCAAACTTATCATTGTGCATTTATCGTTCACTCTGCACTTCTGGACCTAAATGTTGCTATAATGCTAAGGCATTTTTTGCATAGACTTTTATTTTAGAACCTTTCATGCAATGATTTCAAAGCGATTCACAGACTTAGGAAGGAAGGTGTTGTTATCTCTGTTATAGATGGGGGGAAAATGAGGCACAGAGAGTTGAAGTAAGCAAAGCACTGGGAGTCAAATGTAGATCCCAGGTCTCCTTACTCCTTGTCTGCCTCTTAACCACATCAAACATGTTCAGAATCTTTCAGCTAGAGTCTCCTTTTCTCTTTGCCTGTGTTGATCTCAGCAAAGGTAAGGAAGGGACAAGGTAGGCTGGTAGCTTCCTTTGCATCCCCTTAATTCTGGCTCTGGCCCCCGGGGCTGCACTAAATTTCCCAATCTTGTCATCTCTCTCTATGGGCCATTGCTCCAGTGTAGAATAGCTGGCGACATTCCCTTCTTCTCCTGACACCTCTGTGCTGGTCAGAGAACGCTCCCACACACAGTTACACCACTGTGTAAAAAGGTGTTTAGGGTAAGGGAGCATTTGGGCCTTCAACCAGGGCGGGATTAACCCATAACTGGGCCCTAAGCAAACATATACGTTTGGGCCTCTACCTTCGAATATGAATAACGACAGACAGCTGATACATGGAGAGAAGGGGAAAAAATACACTTCGGTGATGTTCCCTCTCATACATGCCCTGGCAGTAAATTCCCATCCCAGCCTGTTCACGTGCTGCTGTTAGGGAAGGAAGTGGTTTCTTTAACCAGTGGCCCCGCTGGGAACAGCAAAGAGAGTTTCAGCTGTGTGTGAAGACTGTCTCTGCCCACTCATCCGCTGATGCAGGAAACTTCACTCACCTGAACGAGCAGTGTTGCAACCTGGCACATGGGGTTGCCACAGAACTCAAATTTGTCCCAGCCGCCCCTCCGTCATGACACGTGCTGGGTCACAATGCCACTTACTCAAGTGAGTGAAGCTCTTTAAGTTCATGAATCGGTTAAAATAAAATAAAAATCCACTCCCCCCCCCCACATATTTAGACCCTATGCACATACCTAGTTTGTATATTCATCAGCCTGGCTCTGCTTTCCTCTCATAATAAAATGCTCTCATGGTATATCTGTTCAGATTTAAAATAATGAAAATTACAGAGGTCACAGCTTTGCTCCTGTACAGTGAGATCCCCAGGAGGGAGTGAATTGCTGTATGATCAAAAGTGTTACCTCCTTCCAGTACCTACCAGGTTGTATAGGCAAAGCAGAGCTAGGAAATCTCAGCTGCATTTGTATTTATTAAGCTTGGCCTATGAATACATGTAATGAGAAATGCTCTATATCTACAGAAATGAGGCAATGCCACTTTTTCTCCCTCGCTGTCTCAAGAAGGATTTATCCTGCATGGAGTCGATTTTAGCTAGGCACATTTCTGTTTTAAAATTGAAACTTTTAAATGTGTGGTTGTGTCTTTTAGGGGGACAGTCACCCTCTTTTCACCCTCCTAAATAAGAAATGCAAAAGAGAGGTACTAATCTGAGGGAGCAGAATGTCATTCATTAAAAATGTCTTAGGAAAAATGGCCTGCTGTGCACTGTGCATTTTTACTAAATGAGGGTGCAGTTCTATCCTCCTAAGACTCTGGCTTACGGCTTTATTGCGGAGGCCTTGGACAGCTGCAGCAAGAGTTTCAGAGGTGCTGAGCACTTGAAGATAAAAGGAGCTGCAGGCACTCAGTATCTTTGAAAATCAGGCCACTGGAGTCTTGTTGAGAGCACAATGCAGAGGAATAAATCTTTTGCAGTAAATTTCCTTTCAGTACACAGAGAATTAGGCATACAGCCGCTGTCTATTAATATTAATAGGAGACTTCTTGCTAATACCCCAGGAAAGCTCTATAAAAATTAATGAGAGCTACTAGTCCTCTTTGTTTCACCTTTGCAGAATCAAGTCAGTTCATATCAGTCTTCAAAACTCTTAAGTAAAGGTAGCTTGGTAATAACATCTTGTAGGAATTAGGGTGCAGTAGCAATCTAAACCGAATGTATGAAGCTGTAAACCAGTATCTTGAGTTGCCATGGTTTCCAGTGGAATTACCTTATATCATCATCCAGCGTAGGTATTTTACATTCTTTTTTCTCTCCCTACGTCTCCACAAAATCATGCTGCAGATGGAGCTCTTAGTTAATCACAGTTCCGGAAGCGACTATTTCTATATATTACCCAGCAAACTTATGTGTTTGTGCAAATTAGCAAAAATATGACGTTTGTATTTTTGATATATAGCCTAGTCTCTCTGGGAAATAATAATGCCGAAATGAAAAGGAACGGATGTAGAAAGTTTGGAGACAACAAGCAGGAGATAGTGTAGATGACTCGTATAAAAATTCATTTACACCTCAGTACTGCAAACTTCTTAAAACGCTGCTGCTTTCTTGTGTCACACATTGGCTTTTTTTAATAGTCTAAATTTTGCTTCAAATTGCATATCTTGGTTTGTCATTGTGGAGATACGTTTAATTGTTGAATGCATTCATTCGTCTATTTTCAGTAACCTGAGACTCCCTGAAGTCTCTAAGCAATACATTCTTCTTTATAAGTAGCTGGTGTGGTAAAGGGTTCTCAGAAAAGATGGGGACAAACCTGAGGGTGGTTTTGTTTGTGTGTTTAATGGATTTTATTCAGGGAGGTGAAACTGCCATTTCAGTTTGAGGAAAAGAAAAATTACAGTTTTAACAAGAATTTTTTTAATCCCTTGTGCACATGCGTGTGTGTGTGTGTATAAAAAAACCACACATTGTGTATATACTATACATATATACACATATACACACACTCTCTCTCTCTCAAGTCCAAATTTCAAAACGCTCACACCCAGCAGCTCCCATTTAGGTACTGAAATGAAGTGGCCATATTTCAGAAGCAGCCATTGTTTCCAAAGGGAGCTGCTGGGTGCTAAGCCCCACTTCTTTAGGAGCTGAAATGGGAGCTGAGCGCTTCTGAAAATCTGGTCCTTACTGGACTCCAGTACTGTGCCATTTTCTGTTTTCATCAATGAAACTCTGTCTCTTTCCTTCATAGCTCAATACCCCCATTTCTGTTTTATACCCCAATTATCTATTTGCTAGTAAGAAAATTAGTTCTCCCATATAGTACCTCTCTCCAGGCTCAATATCCCATTCTGTTTGATACCCCAATTATTTTTTGATCAATACAGATAAAATGTACCACTCCCTGTCATTATTATTCTTTTTATGTTTTAGTGGCTGCAGACTCGTTTGTTAAGGCACATTCACACAAGAAATCAAATACATTAATCACAGATTTAGCTCAAGAAATCAAATCTCTTGGTTCTGTCTTATTTTCGCCAACACTTTCAGCGCTAGTGTGCTCTGCATGCCCCCAATCACGTATATACGCCAAGGCACTCAGCTCACTGGGACACAGACACCAGGGATATGGTGTTGTGGTTAGTTATTTTACGGTGCCCAGAGGGGTGCTGGGTGCTGTACATCACAGATAAAAAGACATGAGGCCAGATTCTCCCCTAGCTTGCACTCTGTGCAGTCATTTTCACCTGCACGCAGCCAATGTAGGGTGGGTACAAAATGCTATCCAGTCAGAATGCTAGCATTGTGCACAAACTTCACACAGGTGAAATGTTGGTACAAGTGGGCAGGAGTGGTAGTTTGGGGCACCGTTGTGCTCCTGGTATAATAAATGTAATAAGATGTGGGTATTTTCATTGCAATATCCCATTTCTTTATCAGGATAAACTGGGAACAAGCTTGGGTTCCAGACGTTGGGTCATCATAAGTCCTTCAGTTAATTAAACTGGCAAACGCTGCCTGTACCAAAGCATAGTAAGTTTGCTGTGCTGCCATCATTGGGAATAGTACTGTTCGGCATCCCAGAAGCCTGCCTGGAATGAATAGGGCCGTCTTACTCCACTACGTTCAGTGTAATCGCTATAAAATAGCGAGGGAATTTATCACAGCTTGACGAAACGAGCATAGGAGACCCATTACCTTGTGTAAGTAACCCTGTAGACCGTCATAAAGAAATGCCGCTGTTCCTTGAGTGACTCTGTTTAGTCACATTCAGAAGTACAGATTCAAGATATGATAAAAAAAACATGCTGCTAACCAGGGTGGGAAATGTAGCAGGGACTGTTGAGGGCAGTATAAGCTAGCGTTGTAATAATAATCAGAGTGAAAGCATTGGACTAAATACAGCTGTGGCATTGGTGGAAAATGTGAAAGAAGAAAAGTGATGGTTTAACTTGGTCTCAGGTGGTGGGTCTGCTCTTTTAATGAAGTGCTGAAATGCATTTTTGAACTGAAAGAGTTGGGCAGGGTTGCAGTCCCAGTGTCAGTCTGCACAGAAGATGGGAAATGCTGCCCGGCCCACGAAAGCTTATGCTCAAATAAATTTGTTAGTCTCTAAGGTGGCACAAGTCCTCCTATTCTTTTTGCCACCCAGGCAGATTCTAAACCGTGATTAATGACATGGAGATCCAAAATAATTGTGGCCACCCGAAAAAGACTTTACCATGAATAGAGTAGCTCACGGTTACCAGCTTGTGATAGACATAGCCCAAACGCTAACAGAGACAATGCTGTGTGTGTGTTTTGTATACGGTAAAGGTCCCATTTTAATCAGCTAATTTAATTTAATCAGTACATCTAGTTTGCTGCTTCTCATTTTGCCACCACCCTCATTTCCCTCCAAGCCTCCTCCCTCAGGCCCTGGTCCAGCAAAATACTTAAGCCTGTGCGTAACTTTAAGTACACAAGAAGTTCCATTGACATCAAAGCATCTGCTTGCTGCTTTGATGCACCAGGGCTTTCGTACATCCTTTGCACTCCACTGTGGTTAGAACTGGCTGTATCCTGACCCAGGTTCTCTGCCAGTGGATCTGCAAGATGTTCTGGTGGTTCTAAAACTGTTCGGGGCCACACTTTTTTCAAATGGCCTTTCATTGTGGTCTGCCATCAAAGTATTTTGACTCCAGCTAGTTTTATTGATCAGGCAATTGGACTGCAGTAAAACAACTTGCACTGTGGATGATTGTGAAAGAGCAGAGGAAGTGAGGGAGCTGTTTGCAGAAGACTTGAAGCCTGGAGCAGACTTGCTAAATGAGCTAACCAGAGACACCAGGCACAGGTAGGGAACCTCAAGTAACTGGTTCCTTGTAAGAAAGCTGAAGCAGTTGTTTGAGAGGGGAGTCAGCTCAGAGCAGGACAGCTGCAAGCCAAACACCAGGGTGGGTACACCCTAAGAACTAATATAGAAAGAGGACTATGAATGAACCCCTTGTCACACCCAGGCTGTGAGGTAAGAGCCAGGCCTCAGGACAGATTTTGGGGACTTTGTGTTTTGCTTTTGAGTTTATATGTCTGAATAAACCCTTACCCCAATAAGGGACAAGCAACATTTGAAGGAACAAGTGTGTGGAGTCTCTGTAGAGGGAGAATAAAGGGCACCCCGGCAACAAGAGGGCACTCAGACCAACTCATTTACAATAACCCTGCTGCTCAACCCAATCTAATTAGTCCACTGCCCTCTCCCAAATGGTAGCACTTTATAGTGATTACTCTAAGGAATTTTTAGGTGACTGCTCTCCGAAACCATTGAAAGTAAAAATATAACTGTATGTCACTCTATCTTGAGTTGATGTACCATCCAATAATTCTTTAGACTCTGGACTAAAAACCACTGTATGCTGTACAATTTTCATATCTGAACACTGAAAACGCACATTGAAATAATCCATTCTGTATCACTGTCCGCAGGAAAAAGATGCACCTTGAACAGAAATTTATCAAAGAAAACAAGAATGTTTGCTACATTAAAAATGCCTCTTAAAGCATCCTTGTTATGACCATATGATGGGTTGGATCAGAAACCCCCTGGGAGCTCCCACCTGATGTGCCAGGACTACTTCTGCCCCTGCTTTCCTGCCCAGTCAACTTAGGACTTCTGTGCCCTGCCTGGTTTGAGCCAGACCCACTAGCCTGCTGCAAACCCAGACCCACGTCTGAACCATGTCACCTAACAGCAGAAGGCTTAACTGAAAGCAGCTTACAGACGTGTGCCTGTCATTAACACTCAGATGCCCAACTCCCAATGGGGTCCAAACCCTAAATAAATCTATTTTACCCTGTATAAAGCTTATACAGGGTAAACTGATAAATTGTTCACCCTCTATAACACTGATTATTAAATTGATAAATTGTTAACCCTCTATAACCCCCCCCAACTATTAATACATACTCTGGTTTAATTAATAAGTAAAAAGTGATTTTATTAAGTACAGAAAGTAAGATTTAAGTGGTTCCAAGTAGTAACAGACCGAACAAGTGAATTACCAAGCAAAATAAAATAAAACCCGCAAGTCTACGTCTAATAAAACTGAATACAGACAAAACCTCACCTGTTCCAGTAAGCTTCCTTTTACAGACTAATCTCCTTCTAGTCCGGGTCCAGCAATCATTCATACCCCCTATAGGTATTGTCCTTTGTTCCAGTTTCTTTCTTGGGGGTGGAGAGGCTCTCTCTTTAGCCAGCTGAAGACAAAATGGAGGGGTCTCCCACGGGCTTAAATAGACTTTCTCTTGTGGGTGGAGACCCCCTCCTCTCGCCAATGCAAAGTCCAGCTCCAAGATGGAGTTCTGGAGTCACCTGTGCCAGTCACGTGTCCATGCAAGACTCACAGTTTTTACAGGCAGAAGCCACTGCCCACCTGGCATCTTGAATGTCTCCGGAAGACATCTTATGTGGATTGGAGCCTTCTAAGATGCACTGTTCCCTAAGTGCTTCTTGACTGGGCACTTAACTTCGCAAATTCCTTTCTCCTGGAACTGACCAAATGCTCTACTAAGGTTATTTAGAAATCAAGCCAGGATGTGGCCAATATTTATAACTTCGAATACAAAAATGATACATGCAAACCAATAGGATTAATAGATTCAGTAGATCATAACCTTTACATAGATATGTTAGATGGCATATGTAGCATAGAACATATTCCAGTTATGTCATATATATTCATAAGCATATTTCCATAAAGCCTTATGGGGGGCACTGTCACAGACCAGGCCTCAAATTTAAAGATCTACAATGACCAAAATAATCTTTAATAGAGGGCCTGATTCTCCTTGAACCTTGTGCAGTAATTTACCCTTATGGAAAGGGGGTGTAAAAAACTCCAAAAGCAGGATCAAACAAGAACAGGTGGTGCAGTGGAGAATCAGGCCCAACATATCCAGCAGGTTAAGGTGCTAAATATATTTTAAATCCAGGATCATGGGAGTGCTTAATTTAGAGAAGGCTTAGTTACTCTATCTATTACATATATTTCTTTAAGTATTCCTGAGATTTCTTGTCACAGTCTTAAGGCCACACCTGTTTACTTAAAATACAAAGTAATCCATTCGTAACAGCCAGTGAGTCAGCTGAAATGCTTATAAACTAATCTAAGACATAAGGATTTCTTCTTTGCTAACAGAGATTCACCTTGTCAAACTCATATTAAAACAGTGGCTTTAAATCCTTTTTTTTTTTAAATAGTTAATATCTTTTGTTGCCTTTAAATCTAAAGGGTGGCCATAGATTTTCCAATTCCATCCATGATGCTTCCCTGGGCTGCTTCTGTTATCTGCCATTATTTCAGGCAGTTCAGTGCAGATGTTCCCCTGAAAGAGTTCTTGGTGAGAATTCATCTACATAATCCTGGATAAACTAGAGACGTTTTGCTTCTCTGGGACAGCCAAGTGTTTACTGTAGTCTGAGGCATGTACTCTCCTGTACATAATAAAATACAGGCACAATGTCACCAGTGCAAATAGAATATTAAACAAAAAATAAACCTTGAGAAATATTAATATTACATCAGGATCATTAGCAGAATTTCAGAGTTTCAGCTGATTTGCAACACTGAGATGACTGCTGATCAAAGAGATGGGAGGAAACTTGGTAACTTTCTATCATGAATCATAATGTTGGTAGAGATTGTTAATGCCCTGTTAAAGGAGGTTAGAGTGCCAACTTTCGCCAAATGAGGGGGTTGTTAGGCACGTGCACAGTAAACGGTCTCTCGACGTCTGAAGACCTTGCTAGCTACCATCCTTTTTCTGCCCTGCCCTTTCTGGAGAAGATTGAGAATGTGGTTCCAAGAAAATTTGAGAGTCAGATTTCTTTGATCCTGTCTCAGTCCTTGACCTAGATTTTAGCCTCCATGTGGATATGTCTGTGGTGGTTTTATTGGTAGCTGTTCACCTCCTAACAAGAGACAAAGGTCAAATGACCTTGCTGATTTTATTACGTCCATCAAAAAACTTTGGTCACAGGATTTTGTTGATTTGACTGCAGACCCTTGCAGGGTAGACCAGTCTGCATCAGAATGATTCCATGCCTGCCTTTTAAAGACGTCCCAGAGTGTGGCACTGGGCAATTACCCCTTGGGCTCTCTTCTATGGGATTCCACAGTTTTCTGTTTTGCCATTTCTCCTGATGAGTATACATGTCAAGCCATTGGGTGATAGTGAAGCAGACTGGGCTATGCTAGCACCAATATACAGATCCTATGTACAATCCTGTGTCTTATATTCAACAAAAATTAAGTGCATCACATATCTGTTTGACTGAGATAGGGTCTTTGTTAAATTGGTTAAAATTTCAATAAATTGGTTAGTCTCTAAGGTGCCACAAGTACTCCTTTTCTTTTTGCGAATACAGACTAACACGGCTGTTCCTCTGAAACCGGTCTTTGTTAAGGCTTTCAGTTAAGATTGGACGTCTTTCTAAAAGACATTCTCCAGTTAAACCACAAATTAAACTTGATACAGAAATCACTGTGTGAAATTCTCTAGCCTGTGTTATGCAGATGATCAGACAAGATGATCATAATGGTCCCATGTATCCGTAGTCTCAGGGACTGACTTTTGGTTGTGTGTTTAGTACCTAGGACAATGTGGTCCTGTCTATGATTGGAGTCCCTAGTCTCTACTGTAATATAACAAAATCATTGTAATAATTATAATATGAATGACTTCGTCTAGATAAGGAAGAGGTGGGCAAACTACGGCCCGCGGGCCATATCCGGCCCACAGGACCGTCCTGCCTGGCCCCTGAGCCCCCGGCCGGGAAGGCTTGCCCCCGGCCCTTCCCCCACTGTCCTCCCTCCCCCGCAGTCACACCGCCGCGCAAGCAGCACCCACCCACCTACCAGGCTTTCCAACAAGCCTGTCTTGCCGATTTGAGCAGCTTAATAAGGGGGCGGAGGTGGGAAGGAGTTCTTGGGGGGCAGTCAAGGGACAGGGGGCAGTCGGATGGGGTGGAGGTTCGGAGAGTGGGGCTGTCGGGAGACAGGGAGCAGGGGGGGTTGGCTAGTGGGTGGGGTCCTGTGGGGGCAGTTAGGGATGGGGTCCCAGGAGGGGGGGTCAGGGGACAAGAAGTGTGGGAGGGTGGGGGGATCAGAGGTCCCGGGGGGTCTGTCGGGGGCAGGGGTGTGGATAGGGGCAGGGCAGTCAGGGGACAAGGAGCAGGGGGGCTTAGGTAGGGGGTGGGGTCCCGAGAGGGGGTGGTCAGGGGACAAGGAGCTGGGAGGTTCTGAGGGGGGCAGTCAGAGGGCGGGAAGTGGGAGGGAGCAGATGGGGGTTGGGGCCAGGCTGTTTGGGGAGGCACAGCCTTTCCTACCTGGCCCTCCATACCGTTTTGCAACCTCGATGTGGCCCTCTGGCCAAAAAGTTTGCCCACCCCTGAGATAAGGTGATTTGATTTTAGTTGGCAGAGGAAAGCAACCAAAGAACATCAAAGGGTAGGGATCTTGCCCCAGAATTAGGGAATGCACCTGTCCTTGTCACACTTCTTCTGGATCTTCAATTACTTTTAGATTTCCAGGTGACTTCTGTGGTTCAGTGTACAGTTGTTCATCTCTCCATGGCAAAATCAATTAAACCATTCTTCTTTACTGCAGACTTTACTGCTCCAAGGTATTATTGAATCAACTAGCTTGGAAAGAGTGGGATATTCATACAAATAAGAATAGCACCTGTACTGTTGTAAAATTACAAAGATTTTGAATTCTCCTGCTTTACAACCTAAGCTGATCAGTGTTTTATCCCATAGGGTCTGATATTGCACATATAGGTGCATTTCCTATTTTGCCTGTGTTATTTCTTGCATAGCATTTAACGAACTCTATATCCGTTCACAGTTAATCTCTATAATAAAACTCCAGGATTGTCGTTCTGAAGCCTAGAATGTCTGCTGAGTCAGTGTGAAGTGATAGAGACAGCCACAGGCATGGCTGAAAGCTCTTTTGGTTCCTAATATCACCAGGTTGAATCATCACAGGGTTGTGTAATCTGTTGCTGTACAATTTTTAAATTCTCAGTCATTTTAATCACACCCATGTGGTGCAGCAGAAAGGCATGCCATGCCAAAAGTCCTACATAATTATGCTGTCCGAGTAACTCAGTCAACCCACACCCTTATTCTGCAGCTAATTTACATACAGCAATTTCATTGGTTATATGAGGGAGACTGCACAGATGGTGGATTACTTGGCCCAGCTGCCACAGTTCTTCAAAACCACCCACACAACAACACAACCAGCACACACAATATCCCCAAACACACACAGCGCCTCACTGCAGCATCCACCCATCATTCGCCACCTGCACGAATCAGCACAAATCTCCCAGCACAGAACAACCCCCACACAAATCAACAACTCTCCCAGCCCTTCACACACATTTGCCCACCTTCCTTCTTACTGTCTGCGAGAACCAGATGGAGTGTTGGAGTCCAAAGGTTCTGTGGTAGTTGGAATGTGACAGCTGATCAGAAGGTAGGAGTAACAGCTGTACAGGGTAACAAAGAGGCGGTTGTGTCTCCAGCCAGGGGGACAGCCCTCTGTACAAACTGTGGGGAACATGGACTTTTAAGTTCTCAGCCATTTTGACTTTATAAATTATACAACACAAAATCCCAAAGCACAATCTCCCCAAACACAAGTCAACACAACCGCCCTTCGTTCATCACCAACACAACTCGATAGCACGACCTCCTAGACACAACAACACAAACAGAACACACAATAACCCCAAACACAGATAGCTCCTCACCACAGCAAACATCCCTCATTCGCCACACACACAAATCAGTACAAAATCTCCCAGCACTAGACGCATACTTGCCCACCCTCACTCAAATTTACCATAAACTTGAGCAGCAAAGCTGCATTTCCTGACTGGTACATGAAATAAATCATTGGTGCAAAATTCAATCAGTTAACTTCAGTGATCTAATGATCTTTCAAAAATGCCCACCATGAATGGTGAATCTTTGTGCTCTGTGTGTGTGCTGGGCAGGACATTGGCTTAGAGCATTTTTGTTTTTTCAGGAGACATTTTTGCAAACTGGCTTCCTTTTAAGAGAGACGTTTCCGAGATGTCTAGTAGAAAAGGAGACACTTGTCTTTGCTGGGATAGGAAGTACTGTGTGCACTGCAGTTCTAATAGAAGTACACTGTGGAGCTCTGAATAAAATATGAACATGAGTCTCCTGGAAAAGCGAATTCACTGGGCCCAGTGTCAACTGTCTGTATGTCGGAGGGTTTTCATCAAATTAGCTTCAAGAAAGGCAACTTGGATGTAAATCAGGGAGCTTGGAATTTACAGAGCACAAAGCAAATCTATTGTGGCTGATGCTCACTGACACTGCCAGAGTCGTATAAAGGGGCCTTAGTGTAACAGTGCCTTAAATTGGGAGTTAGTGTAATTTACACCTATTTTAAATCCCCTTTACTTTGCTGGAGTGATAGAAAGTTATCTTCGTGTAAAAGAGAATCAGGCCCGTTAGCTCTTTATCTTCATCATCCATTGTAATCTTTGGGCACATTGAGAATTTTTCTCAAATCACAAAACTGGAATTCTGAATGTGAGGATATGTCTGTGGGCAAAGAATGTAGTCGGCAGAAGATACCTACTAAAGCAGGAAGGAAGAGATGGAGGAGTAGTTTTAGGGATAATACAGCTTTCCTTAATCTAGTGATGTTCTTCCTGTAATTCTTTTGTATTGCTACATGATGTAATGAAGTTGACAAATCAACTGGGGGTGTTCCCCCAACCCACAAGAGAGACTCATCCTCTCCAGACAAGGTGCTCAGGAAATAGCTGAATAAACCGGGTTTGTTGCATGCCTTGAAAGAGTAAAAACAAAAAAAACAACCCCACGCCCAAATCCTAGGCTTTTTTGGACAAGCAGATTAAGTGAGTTCCTCCCTCATCCTGAAAACACTGACCAGCCTGGCAGCATTCAGAGTGTTAACTGGACTCTGCTAGTTAATTTCAACTGCCGGGAATGTGAATAACAGAAGTGGATCTCTGTGAAGAAGTCAGGGCACAACCCATGCAGGGCTTTGTAGGTTAAAATTAACACCTTGGTTTGCTTTTTGAATGTGCTGTGGATAATGAATGATGGAATGTAGGGATGTGCTTGAATATCAAATTACTAACAGCATGTGAATAGTGATATTCAGTTCTCTGTCAATGCCCCTTGCTTTTCACTTTTGGGCCTCACCCAGGGTGAATTATGTGATGCTTTTGTGATTAGAATCCATGATCACTAGGGACTAAGATAGAACCACCCAGTTCATGTTCATTGGTGCCCTCGATCTGCATTTGAACCCTGGTCTCCAATGGTGAAAGCCCAGAGAAGAAACCTACCCCAAGCTGATTTGTTTATGTGGTGATGTAGTTTTCTCTTATGGTGAAATACTGTAATGGGAAGCCCAAGTTTTTTTCCTCTTAAAATGGAACTGTGAAGAGAAAAGTTTGACACCGTCACAGCTCACCCCTATCTGATGGCACTAATACGACAACATGGCATTGGGCAATCCTAATACTGATTTGTAAACTCTTCAAAGCACCAAACAAGATCAGTTACTCATTTAGGCCCAGTAATTTTTGTATGATTGATCCTTATTAATTTTTTTAATTAAATTTGTAAATGTGTTTATTTTAGCATTTCTAGAGGAGTCTAATTCTTTTCTTTCCCCTTAATTAACATTCTGATCTGTGTATACAAACCGTGGACCGCATTCTCATTTAAAGTAAGGCCCCTTTATGCTGCCCTGGCAATTTCTGTAATCTCTCCAGCTGTGTGACCGATATAACATAGAAATAATTTGCCTTTCCACTTCTGCTGATATTGTTTCTTCTCAGCCAGCAGGTGTCACTGTTAAACAGATTCAAGAATTCTAAGGCATGCAGATGAAGTGAGCTGTAGCTCACGAAAGCTTATGCTCAAATAAATTTGTTAATCTCTAAGATGCCAGTAGTACTCCTTTTCTTTTTGAGAAATTCCAGTGTTTGTGAACTCTTCAGGACCAGCTTAACCTACTGCTGAAAACAGAAGATGAGACGTGAAACAAAAGGATAAAATGTGATTAGTTTGTTGTAGCATTCCCATACAGAAGTCGTGCCATGCCTTATACAGCATTGATATAATATCAAGAATTCAAAGGAGACATATCAGAAAGACAGATATAAATGGGCATTCAAATGTATATATAGCAATAATATCCCAAGTACATTGGGCAAAATACACCACACATATTATTCCCAGTACAAGATGGTGAGTTTTCGTTGTGATTGAAGTGGACCATCAGAGCATCGATAGAGTGCCATCAAGGGGACCATAAGCAGAGTGATTAGGAAGACTTATTCCGCTCATTTGATTTAATTTTGTTTCCTTTCTTTGGGCCAAATGATTCATCCCTGCAGTTGCCCCTTGCCAGTATCTGTTTTATCTGTCTCTGATCTACTTTTCTTTCTCCTTTGCCACTTTCCATCCCCCCAACCCTGGGAGCACTATGTTTACTCTTCCCCTGATTACACATGGAGCCATGGTGTCCTGAGAGAGTTAAATGTGACCGTGTCCATTCAGTGCTGCTTGCTGGTGGCATAATCTTGGAACCTGAAATGAACCGAGCAAAGGGGTGCTCTCTTGCACTTTTCACACATACAGAATTTGATCCTGTCCAGAGCAGGTGTGGAGTGTTGTACATGGTAAAAAATTATGAGCAGGATGGGAAGCCTGGGGGAACCCAATCCTGAATTAATAAGAATGCTGCTACACAACCACCAAGTCACTCCTGCCTTCTGGCAGGAGGGAGGCTTGAGTGGGGAGCATGTAGTTAAGAACCTTAGTGGCCTGATGAGCTCAAGCACATTCCTCATATATCCTTGGACTTGCCAGTTCTTCAAGTCCTGGTCTCTATGTGTATTCCACTGTGGATACACCTGCACTGTCATAAACACAAGAGCAGATCCCTATCTAAGTCATAGAACCATAGAATATCAGGGTTGGAAGGGACTCCAGAAGGTCATCTAGTCCAACCCCCTGCTCGAAGCAGGACCAATTCCCAGTTAAATCATCCCAGTCAGGGCTTCGTCAAGCCTGACCTTAAAAACCTCTAAGGAAGGAGATTCTACCACCTCCCTAGGTAACGCATTCCAGTGTTTTACCACCCTCATAGTGAAAAAGTTTTTCCTAATATCCAATCTAAACCTCCCCCACTGCAACTTGAGACCATTACTCCTCGTTCTGTCATCTGCTACCATTGAGAACAGTCTAGAGCCATCCTCTTTGGAACCCCCTTTCAGGTAGTTGAAAGCAGCTATCAAATCCCCCCTCATTCTTCTCTTCTGCAGGCTAAACAATCCCAGCTCCCTCAGCCTCTTCTCATAAGTCATGTGTTCTAGACCCCTAATCATTTTTGTTGCCCTTCGCTGGACTCTCTCCAATTTATCCACATCCTTCTTGTAGTGTGGGGCCCAAAACTGGACAAAGTACTCCAGATGAGGCCTCATTAATGTTGAATAGAGGGGAACGATCACGTCCCTCGATCTGCTTGCTATGCCCCTACTTATACATCCCAAAATGCCATTGGCCTTCTTGGCAACAAGGGCACACTGCTGACTCATATCCAGCTTCTCATCCACTGTCACCCCTAGGTCCTTTTCCGCAGAACTGCTGCCTAGCCATTCGGCCCCTAGTCTGTAGCTGTGCATTGGATTCTTCCGTCCTAAGTGCAGGACCCTGCACTTATCCTTATTGAACCTCATCAGATTTCTTTTGGCCCAATCCTCCAATTTGTCTAGGTCCTTCTGTATCCTATCCCTCCCCTCCAGCGTATCTACCACTCCTCCCAGTTTAGTATCATCCGCAAATTTGCTGAGAGTGCAATCCACACCATCCTCCAGATCATTTATGAAGATATTGAACAAAACCGGCCCCAGGACCGACCCCTGGGGCACTCCACTTGACACCGGCTGCCAACTAGACATGGAGCCATTGATCACTACCCGTTGAGCCTGACAATCTAGCCAGCATTCTATCCACCTTATAGTGCATTCATCCAGCCCATACTTCTTTAACTTGCTGGCAAGAATACTGTGGGAGACCATGTCAAAAGCTTTGCTAAAGTTAAGGAATAACACGTCCACTTCTTTCCCCTCATCCACAGAGCCAGTTATCTCGTCATAGAAGGCAATTAGATTAGTCAGGCATGACTTGCTCTTGGAGAGTCCATGCTGACTGTTCCTGATCACTTTCCTCTCCTCTAAGTGCTTCAGAATTGATTCCTTGAGGACCTGCTCCATGATTTTTCCAGGGACTGAGGTGAGGCTGACTGGCCTGTAGTTCCCAGGATCCTCCTTCTTCCCTTTTTTAAAGATGGGCACTACATTAGCCTTTTTCCAGTCGTCCGGGACCTCCCCCGATCGCCATGAGTTTTCAAAGATAATTGCTAGTGGCTCTGCAGTCCCATCCGCCAACTCCTTTAGCACTCTCGGATGCAGCGCATCTGGCCCCATGGACTTGTGCTCGTCCAGCTTTTCTAAATAGCCCCAAACCACTTCTTTCTGCACAGAGGGCTGGTCACCTCCTCCCCATGCTGTGCTGCCCAGTTCAGTAGTCTGGGAGCTGACCTTGTTCGTGAAGACAGAGGCAAAAAAAGCATTGAGTACATTAGCTTTTTCCACATCCTCTGTCACTAGGTTGCCTCTCTCATTCAGGAAGGGGCCCACACTTTCCTTGACTTTCTTCTTGTTGCTAACATGCCTGAAGAAACCCTTCTTGTTACTCTTAACATCTCTTCCTAGCTGCAACTCCAAGCGTGATTTAGCCTTCCTGATTTCACTCCTTCATGCCTAAGCAATATCTTTATATTCTTCCCTGGTCATTTGTCCAGTCTTCCACTTCTTGTAAGCTTCTTTTTTGTGTTTAAGATCAGCAAGGATTTCACTGTTAAGCCAAGCTGGTTGCCTGCCATATTTACTATTCTTTCTACACATCGGAATGGTTTGTCCCTGTAACCTCAATAAGGATTCTTTAAAATACAGCCAGCTCTCCTGGACTCCTTTCCCCCTCATGTTATTCTCCTAGGGGATCCTGCCCATCAGTTCCCTGAGGGAGTCAAAGTCTGCCTTTCTGAAGTCCAGGGTCCGTATTCTGCTGCTCTCCTTTCTTCCCTGTGTCAGGATCCTGAACTCAACCATCTCATGGTCACTGCCTCCCAGGTTCCCATCCTCTTTAACTTCCCCTACTAATTCTTCCCGGTCTGTGAGCAGCAGGTCAAGAAGAGCTCTGCCCCTAGTTGGTTCCTCCAGCACTTGCACCAGGAAATTGTCCCCTACGCTTTCCAAAAACTTCCTGGATTGTCTGTGCACCGATGTATTGCTCTCGCAGGAGGTATCAGGGTGATTGAAGTCTCCCATGAGAACCAGGGCCTGCAATCTAGTAACTTCCATGAGTTGCCAGAAGAAAGCCTCGTCCACCTCATCCCCCTGGTCCGGTGGTCTATAGCAGACTCCCACCACGACATCACCCTTGTTACTCACACTTCTAAACTTAATCCAGAGACACTCAGGTTTTTCTGCAGTTTCATACCGGAGCTCTGAGCAGTCATACTGATCTCTTACATACAATGCAACTCCCCCACCTTTTCTGCCCTGCCTGTCCTTCCTGAACAGTTTATATCCATCCATGACAGTACTCCAGTCATGTGAGTTATCCCACCAAGTCTCTGTTATTCCAATCACATCATTATTCCTTGACTTTGCCAGGACTTCCAGTTCTCCCTGCTTGTTTCCCAGGCTTCTTGCATTTGTGTATAGACACTTGAGATAATTCACTGATAGTCCCTCTTTCTCAGTATGAGGCAGGAGCCCTCCCCTCTCACGCTCTCCTGCTCGTGCTTCCTCCCGGTATCCCACGTCCCCATTTACCTCAGGGCTTTGGTCTTCTTTCCCCGGTGAACCTAGTTTAAATCCCTCCTCACTAGGTTAGCCAGCCTGCTTGCGAAGATGCTCTTCCCTCTCTTCGTTAGGTGGAGCCCATCTCTGCCTAGCACTCCTCCTTCTTGGAACACCATCCTATGGTCAAAGAATTCAAAGCCTTCTCTCCGACATCAATGCTCTCCTACTCCCTTGGATAGGCCACTTGAACTGTGCCTTTCCTCCCATCCTGCAGCTATCCTGGGGTTCTTTGGAAAATTTGACAAGACAGAGCACAAGCCATCATCATTGCATCCAAATGGCCCAGACAGTTCTGGTTCCTGAGTCTTTTGTGAATGTCAACCCCATTGCCCATCAACATTCAGTCCTTGACAGATCTCTTGGCTCAGGAGAACAGCAAGGTCAGTCATCCCAACCTGGATGCTCTTCAAATCACTGCTGGAATGCTCGTCACATCTAGAACATTCCTGTCCTGGAACTGTGCAAGCCGTTATTGATAGCAGCAAGGACTCCACCGGATAACATTATCTTGCCGAAGGGAAGTGTAACAGCGACAGACCCCGGTCGTCAGTGTGCAAGGTCGAACCTTGGACCTCTGAAGCTTAGTGCATCAGCCTCTACTGCATGAGCAAAAAACCCACTAAGCCGTCCTTCCAAATCCTAGCTAGATGTTTGATGTCAATGAAGGATACCTTCCTCGTCGCCATTTCCTTGACTAAAAGGGTAGGTGAACTTGAGGCCCTAATGCAGGGGTGGGCAAACTTTTTGGCCCGAGGGCCACATCGGGGTTGTGCAGCTGTATGGAGGGCTGGGTAGGGAAGGCTGTGCCTCCCCACACAGCCTGGCCCCTGCCCCCTATCCGCCCCCTATCCACCCCCTCCCACTTCCCGCCCCCCTCAGAACTCCCAACCCATCCAACCCCCCTCTACTTCTTGACCCCTGAACACCCCCTCCCACCAGGACCTACCACCCCAACCGCTCCCCAGGACCCCCCCCCCCCCGCGCTCCCTGTCCCCTGACTGCCACGACCCCATCCACACCCCCGCCCCTAACGGTCCCCTGATACCCTACCCCCTGTCCAACTCCCCCTGCTCTCCGTTCCCTGACTGCCCCCCCCCAGAACCTCCGCCCCATCGAACCACCCCCTGCTCCCTGTCCCCTGACTGCCCCTCAGGACCCCCTGCCCCTTATCCTACCCCCCGTGCTCCCCGCCCCCTTACCATGCAGGAGCCAGCCGCACTGGCGTTCTGGCGTGCTGCCTGACAGGAGCGGTGGGCCAGAAGACTGCCTGCCTGGCGGCGTGGCTGTGGGGGATGGGGGACAGCTCAGGGGCTGGGCAGGATGGTCCCGCAGGCCAGATGTGGCCCCCGGGCCATAGTTTGCCCGCCTCTGCCCTAATGGCATACCCACCATACACAATATTCCATAAAGAGAGAGTCTCTCTACAACTGCACCTGAAATTCACTTGCCTGCGTTCTTCCCAAAGCTCCTTGCTTCCAGCGAGGAGTGGAGGCTCATGCCCACGACATGTGATGAGCAGTGTGCCTGCAACGTGTGATAAGCATTGATATTTTACCTGAAGAGAACAAAACAGATCAGAAAGTAATGTAGATTGTTTGTTGCCGTAGCTGAATGAGCCTGAGGGCAAGCTTTTTCCTCCCAGAAACTCTCCAAGTGGATCTCTGGCTATATCCTACTTCATTTCACATCTGCTCTCCCACACAGGCTACAGGATCACTCTACAAGGAGCCTCAGTAACTTCACTGCACAAAGTATCCCTGCTTCTTATTTGCAAGGGAGCAGTGTGGAGCTCCATCCACGCATCCAGAAGACTTTACACCTTGGTCCAAGCCTCCTCCGCTGACATATCTTTTGGGATACAAGTTCTACAAGCAGCCATACTACCTACATCTTCACGCCCTCCTCTTGTCACAGTGCCCTTGTAACTCACCCATAGAGGAATACATATAGGGACGAGCACTCAAAGAAGAAAGGGAAGTTACTTACCTTATTGTACCTTGAGTTCTTCCAGATGTGTGGTTCCTATCAGAATTCAGCTATGCTTTCCCCTCTGCTTCGATCATGTCTGGATTAACAGTAAAGAAGGAAGGGGAGAGGCGGTCGGTCCACACCACCCCTTATAGAATCATAGAAGATTAGGGTTGGAAGAGACCTCAGGAGGTCATTTAGTCCAACCCCCTGTTCAAAGCATATACCGTCAGAGCTGAGCATGAGAAGAGCAGGGTGCAGACACAGACGGACAGACGCCAATTGCAAGAATTCTCCAGTCTCAGGCTCTTGGAGCCCATGCATACCTGCAGTGGAATACAGATGGGGACTGCATGTCTCAAAGAAATCCAGTTACAGTAAGGGAAGTAACTTCCCTTTTTCTGCCTGTGCTCCAGCCCTTTTATACCCTGCATTCTGGTTGGTTGGGGAGCAGGCACACAGGGGCTACCCTACTCAGTCCAGGGGACTATGCCTCATACTCAGCTTTTCCAGTGTCCACATGTAACCCTCACTTGTATTAGGCCTGGCAACAACAGTCTTGTGCATATCTCATATTGTGCCAGAACTTGCAGGATCAAGACCATAGTCTCTCGAGTATGTATATGTCTGTCTGGGAATAGTCTGTGATGTACTGTGCAGCGTTAGCACGCAGTGACACATGCCACCTAGGAGAGTGAACAAAAGCTTTGATAACAGAGCTGGCAGCACTAACAATTTTTCACACACAAAAACTTACATTAAAAATAGAAACCTGCTGAGGATAAGCCTCTGCTGTGGTGAAATTCAAAGCAAATCATTTCACGTGGCTCCTTGATGTAGAAATCACTTCTATCATTCTCTGCTGTGTTTTTAAAAAAGACACTGCTGTTAGAATCCGTTTCAGTGTGCAATTACCATTGACAGAGCAAGTCACTGCAGGTATTTATCAGCAAGTCCAAAGCCACTGCTTTTAGGTAGGAGAAGTATTGCAGAGGTAACATGCTGCTCATGAATCCTGTCCTTTATTCTGAAATAGGTGGTGCATGCCTTATTCATAACAACAGCCCAAACCATACATACAGATATATTATACATACACATGCATTCTACCAGCCGCAGCTGGGAAACAACTGGAACTACCTGCTGCCTGGGGCTGCATGGGTTGAGAATTGCACCTTATCTTTTGGTACATGGACCCAGCCACATTAGAGGTGCCTGGATATGCCATGAATACCTACCATTAACATAGAGAGCTTTGTGTTCGAAGCTCTTTCCAAACCTTTTCGGACTATTCTTCAGTCACCTCTGTGCAGTAGGCAAGTGTGAGCGCTATTAGCTTTGTTTCACAGATGAGAAAACTGAGGCTGACAGGCCCATGTATGGAGACAGTATCAGAGCCCAGAGTAAAGGTTCAGAGCTCCTGATTTCCAGTCCAGTGCATAAGACTGCCTTCTCTCCCAAGGAAGGCCAGGAGCTGAGTTCTCTGGGTGGGCTCAAACCGCCATCCTTTTGGCTGAGGTAAATGTATGGGACATTGCCCAGCAGATAAGTCAGGTTAGCCACTAGATGCACTTGGTGTATTAAACTAACAGTAGTAATGAGGTTTGCTGTAGTGCTTGAGTTGCAGCTGCATCCCACAGAACTCGAGCAGTACATCACAGTGTCTGTTTCCTTTTCATCCAGTTTCTTTCCTCTTTAAGGGCACTTCTGGAGGCTAATCCTAGGTCATGATCACCCGTTGCAGTTGTGGTCAGTGTATTTCAGAAAACCGCTGCTACTGTAAACATGGTGTTTGCGAGATTATCTTCTGTAAAGGGGCACCACTGACTGCAAATCTAGTCAATTTCACACGCACACAAAAAAAAAAACTCCTAAAGAGGCTTCAGGTGCTACAACCACTTCAAACTCCCCCTGCCATTTCCATGGTTTTCCAGTCCCGTTCCCATCTGGCACACGGTTTTCTGTCCGTCACTGCTGTGTGAAAGACTCGCACAAACAGGGAAGTTACTGATTAAGCTACACACGTGCACATGGACAGCGGTGAAACTGACTATACGCAAAATGCTGCCAAATAAACAAAATACATAAACTGAATAAACAGAAATAAATATATTTTCTCTGGAATCCTTTTCAGTTCTACTCATCTTAAGCGTTACTTGTAACAATAGTAGGTACAAAAGTTTCAGATGGCAGACTGATATTTAAGTTGATGTTGTACTTTTACATTTATTGCATTTTGGGGAGAGGTACAATAGAATTATGTATAAGTTTAATGCTCTGGCCTTTGACTCATGAAGAAAAGGGTTCAAGTCCTGCCTTTTAAGGAAAACCATTGAAAATGTGTTTTGTTGTTCATCCTATTCTGCTAATGCATTGGTGCTGGACCTAGGGGTGCTGCCGCACTCCCTGGCTTGAAGTGGTTTCCATCAGGCTTTGCACTTTGGTTCAATGGCTCTCAACCCCCCACCATAAAAATTGTTCCTGCACCCCTCTGCTAATGGTCAAGTGTCCATATTTTAAAACCATCCTACCATCTGGCAAATAATCATCAGTCTCTGTATTACCTGTCAGAATTAAGATTCATTGGCAGGGCTGCGTATGAGAAGCTTGCTGAACACCTGGCCCTGGTTTACAAATCCTTCACTTCCGTGCTATGCTTAAAACAAAACAGTTTCCCTTTTAGAAAGTACTGTCTCTAAGGATTATCGTTCTTTGGATTTAGACATGCTGATAAGCCCTAGCATTGTGGAAACGTTGATCTTCTAGTCTAGATTACTCAGTTGCATTTAGATCATTCTAAGCACTGGTATATTAGTTTTTTCATTTGATAAGGTACTAATGGGATAGTGGCATGCTCTGTCCTTAAAAACCCTATTAAAGCTACAAGTCACATCGTGTTAGCTTTGTGGGGTGGGGAGGGTTGTTGTTTTTTAAATGTACCGCTACATTGGTTCCAGAAAAGAAATTGGTTAAAAAAGTCCCTGAGGCTTCCAAGGTCTCAGAAAAGCAAAATAATGCAATACACATGCCTTTGTTCCTTATCTGTAGTGTCAAGGGGAAGTTACAGACAATTCTCTCTCTTCTCACACGTTTTTCACTGTGGAGTACAACAAAGAAGGCAGTTCTAACAGTGCTTATTTATGTTTCTGATATATGTGGACGATGTAGAAGATTGCCGAGCTGGCACTCAAAAAGACCGGGAGGTCACTGTATCTGGGCTGCTTATACATTAATCCGGACACTGCTTTTTGTAACTCTGCTTCTCAAAGTGTTCCTTCACGTGAATCTCTTTGTTGTTTTGTTTTTTTCCTTTTCAAAGTACAGTATATTTAAATGTAAAATGAGAAAGGAGTGTTGCTGTCAGGAGAAGCACTTCTAACAAAAACAAGAGATTTTTTTACCAGGAGATACTGTTTCCAGGCCATACAAGTCCAAGTACGGAACATTCTTTGGGGCCTGATCCTTCTCTGCTTTACATCTTGTGCTGCCACTTTCACCAGTGCAAAGTGGATGTACAATTCTAAATTAATTTCTGATCTGGTTATGTTTTATACCTGCTTTTCACTGGTGTTAAATGACTATAGAGGGCCCAAAGCAGAAGAGAATCAGGTCCTTAATCTTTAAAGGACACCTAAGATCACTAGAACTGAAAGAAGTTAATGAAATACATTTTCCTCTCTTTTTTTCCAGTTTACTTTATGCATTTGCCAGCACTCAATATATACAGTCCAATTTCACTTTCCTGTCAGTTAATTAGCTTCTCCCTTGCTGAAACCATCTTTGTAAATATCAACAGGAAAGTTTAGAAACCCTTGTAATATTGTTTTACATCAGAGAGGAATTACAACAGTGTTAGGGAGATATAACAGAATGAAGCATCTGGCTGATTATATAAAAATTTCTTTCTGAAACTGACAGGTTTCAGAGTAGCAGCCGTCTTAGTCTGTATTCGCAAAAAGAACAGGAGTACTTGTGGCACCTTAGAGACTAACCAATTTATTTGAGCATAAGCTTTCGTGAGCTACAGTTCACTTCATCGGATGCATAAAAGTGGAAAATGCAGTGAGGATATTTTTATACACTCAGACCATGAACAAATGGGTGTTTATTACTTCAAAAGGTTTTCTCTTCCCCCACCCCACTCTCCTGCTGGCAATAGCTTATCTAAAGTGATCACTCTCCTTACAATGTGTATGATAATCAAGGTGGGCCATTTCCAGCATAAATCCAGGGTTTAACAAAAACGTCTGAGGAACAGGGAGGGGGGTAGGAAAAAAGAAGGGGAAATAGGTTACCTTGCATAATGACTTAGCCACTCCCAGTCTCTATTCAAGCCTAAGTTAATTGTATCCAATTTGCAAATGAATTCCAATTCAGCAGTCTCTCGCTGGAGTCTGGTTTTGAAGTTTTTCTGTTGTAATATCGCAACTTTCATGTCTGTAATTGTGTGACCAGAGATATTGAAGTGTTCTCCGACTGGTTTATGAATGTTATAATTCTTGACATCTGATTTGTGTCCATTTATTCTTTTACGTAGAGACTGTCCAGTTTGACCAATGTACATGGCAGAGGGGCATCGCTGGCACATGATGGCATATATCACATTGGTAGATGTGCAGGTGAACGAGCCTTTGATAGTGTGGCTGATGTGATTAGGTCCTATGATGGTGTCCCCTGAATAGATATGTGGACACAGTTGGCAACGGGCTTTGTTGCAAGGATAGGTTCCTGGGTTAGTGGTTCTGTTGTGTGATATGTAGTTGCTGGTGAGTATTTGCTTCAGGTTGGGGGGCTGTCTGTAGGCAAGGACTGGCCTGTCTTCCAAGACTTGTGAGAGTGATGGGTCATCCTTCAGGATAGGTTGTAGATCCTTGATAATGCTTTGGAGAGGTTTTAGTTGGGGGCTGAAGGTGATGGCTAGTGGCGTTCTGTTATTTTCTTTGTTAGGACTGTCCTGTACTAGGTGACTTCTGGGAACTCTTCTGGCTCTGTCAGTCTGTTTCTTCACTTCAGCAGGTGGGTATTGTAGTTGTAAGAATGCTTGATAGAGATATTGTAGGTGTTTGTCTCTGTCTGAGGGGTTGGAGCAAATACGGTTGTATCGTAGAGCTTGGCTGTAGACAATGGACCGTGTGGTGTGGTCTGGGTGAAAGCTGGAGGCATGTAGGTAGGAATAGCAGTCAGTAGGTTTCCAGTATAGGGTGGTGTTTATGTGACCATCGCTTATTAGCACCGTAGTGTCCAGGAAGTGGATCTCTTGTGTGGACTGGTCCAGGCTGAGGTTGATGGTGGGATGGAAATTGTTGAAATCATGGTGGAATTCCTCAAGGGCTTCTTTCCCACCTTGATTATCATACACATTGTAAGGAGAGTGATCACTTTAGATAAGCTATTACCAGCAGGAGAGTGGGGTGGGGGAAGAGAAAACCTTTTGAAGGGATAAATGCCCATTTTTTCATGGTCTGTGTGTATAAAAATATCCTCACTGCATTTTCCACTTTTACGCATCCGATGAAGTGAGCTGTAGCTCACGAAAGCTTATGCTCAGATAAATTGGTTAGTCTCTAAGGTGCCACAAGTACTCCTTTTCTTTTTTCTGAAACTGGATTTTATTAAAATGTTTCACTTTCAAAAAGTTAAGCTGATGGTGTTCCCTCAAAGCACAGGTTTTCTCTGTAAAGTGATTTTAAAATGGCAACACTGGGTTCTATGATTGCTGTATCGCACTGATTACAGTTCATACCTGTTTACATTACAAGTAAAACTACGTATTTCCTAATTTCCAGTACTGGTAATTCCCCCAGAATCTGTAAATCAAGCATAGTTCTTAAGTCATACACACTCAGCAGTAATAAAAGTCCTGTGATTAGTTTATGTCATGGTATTCAAATCAGAATTAGTCCAGTTCATTCTCCCAAGCTGGGTTGGCTCTGCAAGGCTAACAGGAGTAAAAAAGTACTGTTGTAAAATATTACTTTGTCCATAAAGCCAGCAAATATGACTCAGAACACACACACACACACAGCAGATCTGAAGAATAAGGGCTTGTCTACACTTGAAAGTTATTTTAGGTAGGGTACGAATAGCAGTTCTGGTTGATTTCTCAATGTAGACAAGCCCTGAGAAGGTACCATTTATACGTAGTCACTTTTCTAACCATCCCCACAATTTAAAATGAGTTGACAGAGACCCAAAAAGAAAGAGAGAACACCAGATGCTGTGTGTACAGAGGAAACTTGAAATGAGATCCACGCTTCTCTTCTTTAACAAAAACATTTTTCTAGTCTCAACTTCATGACCCAACACTACTTATGTCAAGGAATTAGAGTAAGAAAACATAAAGCAATTGGGTCTAAAATAGTGAGGTACCATTAAGAAGTATGCAGAGATACATCCTCATTAGAGGGACTCAACCAAATGTCCAGGCTCTATTTCAGCAGTTGTTTGGTCAGAGTTTACAACCAATTAAAAGCAAGTTCTTCAGCTTGCACCCTACAGGCATGTGGATCTGAGAAGTCATTCTCTGGGGAAGTAGTTTGAGTGAGACTGATAGCCTAGGTCTTCCTTGTAAGGCAGCACGTAAGATCGGTGATGCTGAATGACACCGACTCCCAAGGAAGACCCCTGGGATTTAAAAACGAAATGCGATTCTTCAAATACTAACTTTTTAAAATTCTTGTTCCTAGGAGTGGCCACACACTGCTTGCCTTCTGGTTTTCTCGTCAGGAGGGGAAGCTAAACCGACAACAGACTATTGAGCTGGGACATCACATTCTCAAAGCACACATTTTTAAGGTAACAAGAATTCAAGGCAAGGTTCACACCATCCTCTTCCCTGGTGCACAGAGTCTGTCTATTAGAGAGACATGGTGGGTAAGGTGGTATCTTTTATTGGCCCAACTTCTGTTGGTGAGAGAGTCAAGCTTTCCTGGGACCAACGTGGCTACAGCCCCGCTGCAGTACCCACTATATAAGGTCTGTTCTTGTTGCAGTATGGCCTTAAGAAGTGTTATTGCTTCAGGCTTCCAAAACACATGAAGGAAGTTTAGCTTTTGAGAACTGGTGAGGACATGAGGAATTCTAAAGGCCAGAAATTTGGGGAGATCTGATTTGATTCTAAGGGGGAGGGGGGGATTAAAATCTGACAACATGTCTTGTTTCGTTAAATTACTGCACACTGCTTAAAATGCTCCTTGCCAAGTACTTCTGCACCCGACTTATGAATAAATGGCATTACAAATTTGACTGGCCTTAAAATGTTGCCAGAGACAAAGGTTGGAATTCTGGTCACTGTATGCAATGCCGTGCTTGTTACCCAGGTTTTCATTTCATACCCCCACAGCTCTTCTGAAACTTTCTTAATGTTAAAAGTGACAGAACCATTAGTGGATAGGGCACTAGACAGGGTGTCAAGAGACCTGGATTTTATTTTATTCCTGCCTCTGCCACTACCCTTGGTCAAATTTCTTCTTCTGTCTGACTCAGTCTCCTTGTGTGTAATATAAGGATGAGTTCCCTCCTTTGTAAAATGCTTTGTTCTTAATCTGTACATCTCAATGTATAAGAGTCAAGTATAGTTTGTTTATGATCTACCAGTGAGGGCAAAGCTGAGACACTGCATGTTCCTGCAGAGCTGAGCTTATTAAAAATAATGTCTGGTTACTGCTCCTTAATGGTCCATTTATACCCTCCACACAAAGAGTGGCCCAGGGGTCACTAGTTAAGATTCAAGTTTGACCCACAACTTGCGTCGGATCTTCAGGCCCAAAGAACGTTCACCAATCAGCATATGAATTGATTAGCCCACTGTAACTACTACAGAGGGAATAAATCATTTCTTAAAATTAATGGGAGCTGTGGGTACGCAGCACTTCTGAAAATCAGGGCACTTATTCAGGTGCTTAAACTTAGGCACCCACTTTGCCAATATTTTTTAGAGCAACAGGCCTTATGAACATCCTGCTAGATCTCTTTATTTCATTGCGCCCGCTATTATTAATAATCATGTGTAATGGCAGGTCTGTAGCATTTTGGGAGATTATAGGTAAGTTTGAGGTAAAGTGAGGAATCCCAATCAGCGTATAATTTTCAGATTTTAACATACATAAGTAGCTTCAGATTTAGCCCTGACATTAATGGGGTCAGTTCCTATTAACATCAGTGCCAAAGCTGAATTTGGATCCTAGTCTTTATCATTTTACACTTTATAATGGAGAAAATGGCAGTATTTCAAAATCTAAATAAACCTTACGTTTCATTAAGTGAATGAGTTGGCAATAGATTCCAACTTTAATTGAAAAATATTTACCATCCTGGAAAGTGAACATACGGAAGACGTCCATATAGCTTTCTGTTTCTAATTACTTGGCAAAATCCTTTTAGTGAGAATAATTTGCCTTGGTGACAGATAAGTGTAACATCAGGTTGTACAGAAGTCCTACAGAGTTTTGAAAGGGGTTTGGGTTAGATGGTTTACATGAGAAAAGCACTGTAAAGATTAGGCCTTTGGTGTTTCTTAAACAGATTTATTTTTATTCCTTTATTTATAGTAGTTGTTTGTTTAAGAGGATCTGCTTGTATTTTGTACCAAACTGAACCATAGCAGCCCTGTTTCTTGAAAGAGACACTTTCAAACTGGAACATTTCAAGGAGAAATATAAGTATCTTGTGTCTGTATTCCCATTCCTATTATTGCAGATACTTTTTGTTTATGAGGAAGGGATTTCTCCTTCACAGCATCTCACTCTGCCTGGTCGTCTAGTAAAATTATTATCTTGTAGCTATGACATGAGCCTTCTGCCAAGTGAGATGCATGTCAGGTCATAAAGTCAACTTAACTTTTTTCTGCGGTATTGTGTTGGAAGAGCAGCCTTGTCTAAACACAAAGGTCCTGATCCTAAATTTACACTGGTTTTACACCAGCATAACCCCATTGCAGTTACCTTTTACACTGCTGTGAAAGGAGAATCAGATGCTAAACCGTGGGTGGTGGGTGAAGCTTCCTCTTGGGGAGTCTAGCCCCTGCCTCACCTCTTCCAGCTGAAGCCTGGCCCTCTTCTGGTTGAGTCCACACCCCCGCTCACTTCTCTCAGCCTCCCCCATGGCCCCAGCCAGGGCGGCATGGAGGACTGAGAGCTCGGCCCGACCATGGCGGAACTCTTGTCCCTTGCCAGAGCCCTGAGCCTGAAGCCCATCCCCTGTTCCACCCCCGGCCACACTCATGGCCGCACCCCATTCTACCCCTTTCCCACAGCCCCTCCCCCACTCTGCCTCTTCCCCCAATATCGCATCCCCTTCTCACTCCCTTCCCCCTACCCTTTCCCACTGTAGCCTCGAGACCAGAAAAGCAGCCCCGGGGACATGGCTGGGGGAGGTTTTTCCGGGGGCCTCAAATTGGCCGGGGCCCCATGGGCTCTTGTGGTAATCTGCCACTCCTCCATCCCCCTCTCCCCCCCCCACCCTGGTGACATGAGGTTTGGGGAAGCTTAGCCTCCATTGTGCACTACCCATGTGCAAAACATTTGGTAGGACTAGGTGGAGGTGTGGGTTATACACAGATGTTATTTTGGCTAATAAAATACAATTTAAAATCCGTATTTGTCCTAATACATGTGTTTGTCCTGTCACATCCCGAAAGGATTGTATTATTTGAGTCTCTGTTAAGGACAGACCCAGGTGTGGAATTTGAATGTGTGATAAATCAGTGATATGCAAAATCACTGAATAACAATCACAAAGAGGTGTTTTGACAGATCTGTGTAGGGAAACTTGCACACTGTCTGTTTGCATTGTGGCTCAAGCAAGTGTCTTTTAGCCCCCTCACTTTTATGAGCGTAAATACCCTCATGTCATTTTTTTAAAAATAACAAAGTATAAATGTCTTCAGTAACTGATTTAAAAGATTAAGAAGGGATCTTAACAGATGGGAACCAGCTTGGAAAAAATGGCATGCAATGAAAGGGCATCAAGAGAAACTTACAAAAATTACACCAGCAAATCTAAACTTCAAGGTAACATTGTTTTAAACATCAAGCAATGAGAAGTCCTTCATTTCAATCATAACTGTCCTGCCTAAAATGTTAGTGATCCAGAAATGAACTTCCCTTGTCCCTCGATTAAGAGACTGATTAAAATTACAGGCAATGAAAACAGGCTAATGGAATGAAAAGATGTCCAATATTCCTTGAAACAGTATTGCAAAAGATCATTACATTGAGTTTAGCTGGCAAATTGTCTTAAACCAGAGGCCCTTCACTACTGCATTTCAGTTCTAATCTTTTCATGGGTCACAAACAAAAATTAATTTTGTGTACATCTAGTCCCTCGTGGATATTTTTCTGCATCACAAAATCATGATACAATCTAGTATGATTTGGACAAAGGTTTTTAAATACCCTGGGGATGTAAGAGGTTAGGACTGAGATGCTTTGACAAAGTACTGGGAGGATCCTGGACTGAAACAGCTAGGGTTATATAGTAGGTGAGGACTCAGGTACATTGGCAGAACTGCTTTGGAAGGATTTAGAACTGAAATAGCGCTGAGGTCCATAAACCAGAATTTCAGTTCATTGGCATTGCTTGAGGGGAAACTTGCACAAAGACAGTCTTTACTAGTCTACTGTTCCTGTGTATGAACATATTAATGAGATTAAACCCATTCCTCTTATTTCAGCAGTTTAATCTTGTATTAAAGTCGGATTCATTGTTGCTGACAGATAGAGCCTGACTTTATAACTCAGGACTTAAAAAGAAAAGAGAAGAATCAGACACTAGCTATGAATTGAGGAGAAATAAACATTGGTTTCTGCTGCTGAACTCTTTTTGTATTGAATGTGTTTATTTCCTAGAAAACAAGTGCCCTCTTCTGTTGATCAGAGTGTCCTGCATAATCCAAGTCTGTTTGTTTCAGTACAGTTTACTAACCGTTTGCTACAATATTTTATCTTCGGATGGCTATTTTGAAAGGTGCAGATATGCCTTCTCGTGTCACACCTGATAGAGATTATAGAAGCTTATTTATTAATGTAATAATACACTAATCATGTTTAGTATTTCTTTTAAATTTCTGCTTCTAATTTGTCCAAATTATACAACGCTCACTTAAGTAACTGAAATAAATGTTGCTATGTCATTGTTTTATAGTGTGTGATATAAAAAGCAGGGAGTAATAATTGCCAGAATTCCCGAGGTCTTTGCTTCCTGCCCCCAAGTACACACAAATTTTTCCTCTACACGCATAGTGTCAAATAAAGTAAAAATCTTAAATGAATCAAACTGTACCATAGAATCTCTATGGATAGAAATTCCATGCTTGAATAATAAGAGTATAGCAATAGGAATATACTACCGATCACCTGACCAGGATGGTGGTTGTGAAACGCTCAGGGAGATTAGAGAGGCTACAAAAACAGAAAACCCAATAATAATGGGGGATTTCAAATATCCCCATATTGACTTCATACATGTCACCTCAGCTTGTCCTGGAACCCACATGGGGAGAGGCAAGTCTTGATTTAGTCCTAAGTGGAGTTACAGCATTTGGTCCAGGAAGTGAATGTAGACGAACTGCTTGGTAATAGTGACAATAATGTAATTAAATTTAACATCCTTATGGGGGGGGGGAAGCACCAAAAAAACCCAACACAGTAGGATATAACTTCAAAAGGGGAACTACACAATAATGATGAAGCTAGTTAAATGGAAATTAGAAAAAACAGTCACAAGGGTGAAATGCCTACAAACTGCATGGAGACTATTTAAAAATACATAATAGATTCTCAAATTAAATATATTCCCCAAATAAAAAAAATAGTAAGAGGGCCGAAAAAAGCATGGAGCAGGTCCTCAAGAAGTCTATTTTGAAGCACTTGGAGGAGAGGAAAGTGGTCAGGAACAGACAGCATGGATTCACCAAGGGCAAGTCATGCCTGACCAACCTGATTGCCTTCTATGATGATATAACTGGCTCTGTGGATATGGGGAAAGCGGTGGACGTGATATACCTTGACCTCAGCAAAGCTTTTGATACGGTCTCCCACAGTATTCTTGCCAGCAAGTTAAAGAAGTATGGATTGGATGAATGGACCATAATATGGATAGAAAGCTGGCTAGATCCTCAGACTCAACGGCTACTGATCAACGTCTCAATGTCTAGTCTCGATGTCTAGCTGAAGTACTCAATGCTTTTTTTGCCTCAGTCTTCCCAGGCAAGGTCAGCTCCCAGACTGCTTCACTGGGCAGCACAGTATGGGGAGGAGGTGAGCAGCCCTCAGTGATGAAAGAACAGGTTAAGGACTGGCTAGATTATCAGGCTCAAAAGGTAGTGATCAACGGCTCGATGTCTAGTTGGCAGCCGGTATCAAGCGGAGTGTCCCAGAGGTCAGTCTTGGGGCCAGTTTTGTTCAACATCTTCATTAATGATCTGGATGATGGGATGGATTGTACCCACAGCAAGTTCACGGATGACACTAAACTGGGAGGAGAGGTAGATACGCTGGAGGGTAGGGATAGGATACAGAGGGCCCTAGACAAATTGGAGGATTGGGCCAAAAGAAATCTGATGATGTTCAACAAGGACAAGTGCAGAGTCCTGCACTTAGGATGGAAGAATGCTATGCACTGCTACAGGCTGGGGACCAACTGGCTAAGCGACACTTCTGCAGAAAAGGACCTGAGGATTACAGTTGACAAGAAGCTGGATATGAGTCAACGGTATGCCCTTGTTGCCAAGAAGGCTAATGGCATATTAGTAGGAGTATTGCCAGCAGATTGAGGGAAGTGATTATTCCCCTCTATTCGGCACTGGTGAGGCCACATCTGGAGTATTACATCCAGTTTTGGGCCCCCCACTATAGAAGGGATGTGGACAAATTGAAGAGAGTCCAGCAGAAGGCAACAAAAATTATTAGGGGGCTGAGGCACATGATTTATGAGGAGAGGCTGAGGGAACTGGGCTTATTTAGTCTGCAGAAAAGAAGCAGGGGGGATTTGATAGCAGCCTTCAACTGCCTGAAGGGGGGTTCCAAAGAGGATGGAGCCACCATGTTCTCCATGGTGGCAGATGACAGAACAAGGAATAATAGTCTCAAGTTGCAGTGGGGGAGGTCTAGGTTGGATATTAGGAAAAACTATTTCACTAGGAGGGTGGTGAAGCACTGGAATGGGTTACCTAGGGAGGTGGTGGAATCTCCATTCTTATTGGTTTTTAAGGCCTGGCTTGACAAAGCCCTGGCTGGGATGATTTAGCTGGGATTGATCCAGCTTTGAGCAGGGGGTTGGACTAGATGACCTCCTGAGGTCTCTTCTAACCCTGATCTTCTATGATTCTATTAAATGCTATCACAGCTAAACAGCAGAGTAAACGAGACAGTTAGAAACAAAAAGGCATCCTTTAAAAATTGGAAGTCTGATCTTACTGATTGTGATAGAAAGGAGCATAAACTCTGGCAAGTCAACTATAAAACTATAATAAGGCCAAGTAAGAATTTGAAGAGCAGCTAGCCAAGAACAAAAAAATAACAGCAAAAAAAAAAATTCAGTACATGTGAAAGCAGGAAGTCTGTCAAACAATTATAAGTGCCACTGCACAATCAAAGTGCTAAAGGAGCACTCGAAGACAAAGCAATTGCAGAGAAGCTAAATGAATTCTTTGCTTCAGTCTTCACTGCAGAGGACATGGGGGAGATCCCCACACCCAAGCCATTCTTTTAGGTTAGAAGTCTGAGGAACTGTTCCAGACTGAGGTGTCAATAAAGGAGGTTTGGAGACAAACTGACTAATTAAACAGTAATAAGTCACCAGGGCCAGATGGTATTCACTAAAGAGTTCTGAAGGAACTCAAATATGAAATGGAAGAACTATTCACCGTGGCAGGTAACTTAGTGCTTAAATCAGCTTCTGTACCAGATGACTGGAGGGTAGTTAATATAATACCTGTTTTTAAAAAAGGCTCCAAAAGTGATCCTGCCAATTACAGGCCGGTAATCCTAACTTCAGTATGAGGCAAATTGGTTGAAACTGTAGTAAAGAACAAAATTATCAGACATGTATATAAACACGATATTTTGAGGAAGAGTTAACATAGCTTTTGGAAAGGGAACTCATGCAGTACTAATCTATTAGAATTCTTTGAGGGAGTCAACAAGGATGTGGACAAGGGTGATCCAGTGGATATAAAAAGAAAAGGAGTACTAGTGGCACCTTAGAGACTAACCAATTTATTTGAGCATACGCGTTCATGAGCTATAGCTCACTTCATCCAATGAAGTGAGCTGTAGCTCACGAAAGCTCATGCTCAAATAAATTGGTTAGTCTCTAAGGTGTCACTAGTACTCCTTTTCTTTTTGCAAATACAGACTAACACGGCTGCTACTCTGAAACCAGTGGATATAGTGAACTTGGACTTTCAGAAACCCTTTGACAAGGTCCCTCACCAAAAGCTCTTAAGAAAAGTAAGCAGTCATGGGATAAGAGGAAAGGTCATCTCATGATCCGTAACTGGTTAGAAGACAGGAAACAGGGTAAGAATAAATGGTCAGTTTTCACAATGGAGAGAGGTAAATAGGGTCCCCTAAAGATCTCTGCTGGGACCTATGCTGTTCAGCATGTTCATAAATAATCTGGAAGAGGGGATAAACAGGCTGCAAAATTTACAGATGATACAAAATTACTAAAATAGTTAAATACAAAACTGACTGAAGAGTTACAAAGATATCTCACAAAAGTGAGCAATAAGGTGACAAAATGGCAGATGAAATTCACTCTTGATAATAATGCAAAGTAACACACATTGGAAAAAATAATCTCAACTATACATGCAAAGGGTAGGGTCAAAATTAGCAGTTACCACTCAAGAAAGAGATCTTGGAGTCATTGTGGATAGTTCTCTGCAAATATCTGCTCAATGTGCAGCGGCAGTCAAAAAAACTAACAGAATGCTAGGAGCCATTGGGAGAGGGATAGTTAATAAAACAGAAAATATCATAATGCCACTATAAAAATCCACAGTACGCCCACACCTTGAATACACACTTGAATACCATCTCAAGAAAGATATGTTAGAATTGGAAAAGGTGCAGAGAAGGGTAGTTAAAATGATTAGGGGTATGGAACTGCTTCCTTACAAGGGGAGATTAATAAGACTGGGACTGTTCATCTTGGAAAAGAGACAACTAAGGGGGGATATGATAGAGGTCTATAAAATCATGAAGGGTGTGGAAAAAGTGAATAGGGAAGTATTTAGTTACCCCTTCACATAACACAAGAGCTAGGGGTCACACAATGAGATTAATAGGCAAAAGGGCTTAGAACAAACGTAAGGAAGTACTTCTTCACACAATGCACAGTCAGCCTGTGGAGCTTGCTGCCATGGGATGTTGCGATGGCCAAACATATCACTGGGTTAAAAAAAGAATAAGATAAATTCATGGAAGATAGGTCCGTCAATGGCAATTAGCCAAGATAGTCAGGGATGCAACCCCATGCTCCAGGTGTCCCTAAATCTCCAACTGCCAGTATCCTGTCTTCAAACAATGGCCAGGGCTAGGTGCTAGCCCTGGCCATTGTTTGAAGACAGGATACTGGGCTAAATGAACCATTGATGAACCAGTATGGCCGTTCTTATGGTCTTTATTTGACAAATGTTTAGCTAAAAGCTGCAGGACTTGAAAATAATAAATTTAGAAAACTATTAGTTCTTCATGAGGACAAGTACCTTCTATTGTTTTTCTTAAATAAAATTGTTTTAAATGGTAAGTATATTTAACTGAAAAAATGCCTTTAAGTATTCACAGTAGTTACTATTTGTTACTTAGGTAGTACAGTCCAGCCACTCGACTGACATGCTCTATGATGGTCTCGAGATAAAAAAATGTTCAAGTCTGTGGTATCATGATGTTAAGACAAAAGGTTACTAATGCAAGTATATAGAGGAACATGTCAGATTACAACGGCAAAACAGTCATTGCTGTTTAATGCCAACAAATGATGATGATCAAACAATGGCAGTAAAAATCTATAGAGATTTTATGCATAATTATTTCATTGTCCTAGGCCTAGTATGGTTGTTTACATTATTGCAAAATGGGTGTAAAACACTACCAACTTGAACTTGTAGCAGTTACACTCTCTTTGCACAAGTGTAAATGACCACACAAGGTTCAAGGCAGTGGGAAATCAGGTCTTGCGTGTCAAAATAGTAGCCAAAGACATCTGTACAATTCCATGGAGACTACAGTAGAAATAATGTTAAAGCACTATAGAAGTAAAGCTATCCTTTTAAAACCTGATCCAAAAATAGGCTCCCCTTTTCTTTTGCCTGTCATCAGGCCACTGATTAATATCTGTTTGTTATGAATAAATTATCATTCTTATAGCAGGAAAGCAAGTTCCCTTGACTATTACATGACCTATAATTTAGTGCTGTTCCAAAAGACTTTAGTACTTGGTATCTAGTAAGCATAAAATAACTATGTTTACCAAATAAGAAGATATTTGGAGATAATCTAATATTAGATATGAAAATGTCTACTCTCTTTTGGTAAAAGTTCCTTAATTTATCTTTCTATGATGGAGTATGTAGGACAAGTTGAGTCAGCTCTGTGAATAAGAAGAATATTTTGCGAATCAGTTTCTGCCACGGTATTAGGTACTTTATAAACAAACAAAGAATGTGCCACATTACCCAGTGTAATGGGACTCTCTGAAAGAGAGCTCAGCGGGACCCTGTAACCTCAGAGTGACAGGGCTGGTTTAAAGATATCACTTCAGCATTAACTTGGGGATTCTTTCTTGGGGCTACAAGTTATTCGTTCACAGCAGGGGTCTAATGTGATAAATGGCTTCTGTGGCAACCTTAGTCTGTAGAGACTATTCTTAACTGGCGGGGAAGAGTATTTTGGTTAGCATTCTCATTCTCCATTAAAGAAAGATGCACTGGGACGAGAATACGAGCCTTTAACAGTAAGCCACAACTGCACGTTTCTGTGTCGCCGGCAGCTCATTACTGTGGCATTGTATATTAATGGAGGATCTGCCCCACTGCATCTAGTATTTTTTTTAAATAAGGGTTTTGTATTGCCAGCACTTTGTTGATAAAGGTTGAATTTTAAGTGAGTGTGGTTATTATAAATGCTTAAAGTTATTCTCAGCTAACTGGCTTTTTGTTGTTAGCAGGAATCTAATTCTACAGCCTGAGATCTGTGAAATTCTTTTGTTAATTAATATTTTCTATTACATGTAGTAATTCCTTCTGCATAACATAAAGCAAATATGTTGGGTACTAGAACTAACTGGATGAATCTCTCTCTTTAGGGGCTGAGTAAAAAAGTAGGGGTGTCCTCGTCTATCTTGCAAGGGCTTTGGATCTCCTACAGCACAGAAGGTCTTTCAATGGCATTGGCATCTCTGCGAAACCTCTACACCCCTAACATAAAGGTACTGTACAGAACAGACAATTGACGAGCTGGTTTAGTGCTTTCAGCCTCCAGTGGTCCAAGTACAAAAGATTCTCCAAGGCTCCAGTTTAGCAAGGTCCTTAGCACATGTGTAATGTTAAGCATGTGAGTAGTCTCATTGAACTCCATGGAACTCCTCAGAAACTTAGTTACACAGGTATGTAAGTAACTTGTTGAACCAGGACCTTGGTCTTTAAGTGTCCAGTTAAGATTTGATACCAATGAGTAGCGACTCCCCAACTCTTCTACGTTTAGCAGGGATTTTCTGTTAATTCCTATAAAAGAGCAAAAAGAACAGGAGTACTTGTGGCATCTTAGAGACTAACAGATTTATTTGAGCATAAGCTTTCATGGGCTGCAGCCTACTTCATCAGATGCATAGAATGGAACATACAGTAAGAAGATATATATACATACAGAGAACATGAAAAGGTAGAAGTTGCCATACCAACTCTAAGAGGCTAATTAATTAAAATGAGCTATTAGCATAGAATATAAGGGTTGGAAGGGACCTTAGGAGGTAATCTAGTCCAACCCCCTGCTCAAAGCAGGCCCAATCCCCCATTTTTGCCCCAGATCCCTAAATGGTCCCCTCAAGAAGTGAACTTACAACCCTGGGCTTAGCAGACCAATGCTCAAACCACTGAGCTATCCCTCCCCCCAGGAGGAGGAAGGGAGGGGGAACTTTTTTAGTGATAATCAAGATGGCCTATTTCAGACAGTTGACAAGAAGGTGTGAGGATACATAACATGGGGAAATAGATTCAATTTGTGTAATGACCCAGCCACTCCCAGTGGCATAAAAGAGCAGTGTCATATCTGTTCCTGATGATCATCCTTCATTGCCACTGATCTCTCCGAAATATACAGAAAGCCCCCTTGGGTGTTGTAAACCTGACAGTGCCTTGGGGGTTTGTCTGTTCTAGAGTTCTTTTCTTCTTTTCATCTCAGGGCGTTTTTGCAGCTATGGAAAGCAGTATAATGTCACCATTCATTCCTGTGCATAGCTTGTTCCTCCATTAAGCCCAGCCTGGTCATGTCCCTGCATATGATGTCCCACCATCTAGTTGGTGGTTGGACTTACCTTGCTTGTATTTGCTGGGATAAAACAGTGTAGAGCTGTGTCCCCCAGGTGGTGGGTGGAGGTAGCCCATCTTGGGGAAACCCAAAAGGGTTGCATTTGCCATGAACCAAGTATATCTAGATGAAGGAAAACTCTTGATTTAAGACCCACAGACAGAGCTCACTTAGCCTCTTCAGGCAAGTCTGTCTATTTAGAAGGAAAACTCTAATTATAAATCTGAGCAGACCAAGCTAGCGTGGAACCCTGGTACCTATTGCTATCAGGCTATGAGACATGGCATTCCCATGAGCTGGATAGGGTGGATTGGTCTAAGAAGCCATTGCATCCTAAGTTCACTTGTGGTAGAAACAGAGTTCTTTAACTTGAGTTAATTGCCAATTAAGTTGAGTTAGCTGGCACATTTGTACATGCTAGCAAGGACACTCTGCAAACATTTGTGAAGTGTCCAGATTAGCATGTACAAATATGTTAGCTAGAGTGGAAAATAAATCAAGTGCAGACATAGCTTTAGAGAACCTTCTGGGCTTGCAGCCCTTTCCCTACATGAGGGTGGGGCCAACCTGAGAGAGCCTCCTCGTAAGGAGAGGGGGCCCTTCATCCTCCTGTCTATCCCTTCCCTATCAGGGGCCCTCTCTCATCTCAGCTTCACAAGCTGTCTCTTTCGCTCTGCAGCCCAGAGCAAGGAAGGCAGCAGGAGGGGAAGCAGCAATTGGGTGACCAGTAAGCATCACAAGGCCCCTGTTGGATGGATGATCAAGCGGTTACAGAACCACCCACTGTCTTTCCCCATGTGAGGCTCCCTGTGGCCCTATGTCTGGCAGTCTGTCTAAGGCCAACCTGCTCCAACACCACGCAAATTACAGAACAAAGTTCATTCTGAAAATGTTAAAGATTAGACAGCGCTCCCTCTACCTAAAATAAAGCCATGTTTTGGGCTTGTCTTTTTGTTGAAACCTTGTGGTGATGAGTTTCTCTTTTTCCCTTCAGGTCAGTCGGTTGTTAATTTTGGGAGGTGCAAATGTTAACTACCGGACCGAAGTTCTAAACAATGCCCCAATTTTATGTGTCCAGTCTCACCTTGGTTACACAGAGATGGTGGCTTTGTTGCTGGAGTTTGGGGCCAACGTAGATGCCTCTTCTGAAAGTGGCCTGACTCCTCTTGGATATGCTGCTGCGGCTGGATATCTGAGCATTGTTATGCTACTGTGCAAGAAACGGGCCCAGGTAATGAGACTGTATTTATCTGATGACACTCTGACTTCCCAGGAATTCCATATTTACATGGAGGAGAAAGCAGGTAGCATGTGAAGTACATATCAAACCTCAGGAAAGAAATTGAGCCACTGTTCGCTTTTTCCTTTGCCAAGTAACGTTTCTTAACAGCACCCTTTCCTCTGGTTTTTGCACATGAAGACAGGCTAAATGATAAAAACAGACTGCCTACTCTCTTGGAACATTTTCTATACAGTCTAAACCAAATTCCTACAATTACCAAGTGCTGGCATCTTCAGAAGCTTCAGCATCCTACCTTCTTGCTTACAAAGCCATAGTTACCCTTCATTATTAAATGCTTAATCCTGCAAGGGGCTGGACATCTCGTGTGAGTTTGCTGGACCACACATAGTATTGGGCATTAGTTGTGAGGATCATGGTGAGGATTCTCCTTCTTCAGGAGGGACTGGTTACTGCCTGAACATGGGTAGCTTCAGTGATCTGATCTGGTATGGAAAGCCTGTGTTCTTATAAGCCCCAAGTGCAGCATCAGCAATTAAAAAATATCTGAAGAGATGCCAACTCTGCCCTCTTGTGTTTCTGTCTAGAGGGAGCATTTCAAAGGCACAAGAAGGCAGTCAGATAGTCAGCTCCATTGGAAGTCAATGGGAGGAAGGCACTTAACTCCCATTTGCGCCCATGAAGATTCCGCCCCGGCCAACACACACAGTTGCTAGCTGTCTAATGTCTATCTTACCTGTCTAGTTAGGCTGAGATTTTCAAGAGTGTAAGAGAGTTAGGTGCCCAGATTCCATTGAATTCAATGGGATTTGGGACCTTGCCTTAATCTCTCTCTGTCCCATTTCTTTTTCTCTAAGGCACCTATTCCCATGGTATCCAAGCATTGTACTAAAAATAGCACTGTGTGCGCCCTAATTGGCAGGTCTTACATTTTCCATTGTTCCTGGTGTGCATGTGTGAGTGAGGGTTTTTTTAATTATTGCAGTTTTTTGTTCTTGTGATAGAAAAGATTAGAATCCTGTTTGTAGTTGCTCACAGGTGAAGCCACAATGCTGGCTAGGTTTGCTTTTCTATGAGAATGTGCTACTTTGAAACATGTCACTAGCACAAAAGGCATAGCAGTTCTGCAGGGTCTGTAATTAGCATTCGGGGATGCAGGCCTGATACTGGAACTGAGGAATCCTGCCTTGCTAATGGCTCGCTGAAGTCATTTCTCTACAAGTCCTTGACCACAGTGTTAAACAGCAACATTGTTTTGCAACATCCAATACACCAGGGGTTCTCAAACTGGGGGTCGTGACCCCTTAGGGGGTCACAAGGTTATTATGTGGGGGGTCGCAAGCCATCAGCCTCCACCCCCAAACCCCACTTCTACTCCAGCATTTATAATAGGGTTTAATATAAAAAATGTGTTTTTAATTTATAAGGGAGGGGTCACACTCAGAGGCTTGCTGTGTGAAATGGGTCAGCAATGCAAAAGTTTGAGAACCACTGCAACACACCAGTTGGAAATATTCTCTGAACACTTCTGTCAAACTCGTCCAGTAAGAATACCCTTTGTTTAGCTTTGTGGTGAGCATTTCAACGGTTAATAGTGTGTAATGAGTCAGGTTTCAAACATTTTGTTGAACAGAAAATTTTTGCCCAGAACTGGAATGGCAGCCTCCTGGAAACAATTTGTGGTTTCTGTAAATGTTTTGCCTTAGTTCTGAAAGCAAACTAAAGGCTTGTGTGGTTTTAATACGAATGTCAGGATGTCAGGTCTTGCTGAGTTGTCAGGACAATGTAAAGGAAAAAATAGACTTTAAAAAAAAGATAAGCTGGGTGACTCCCTAACACTCACTGATAAGAAGCAGTTTTAATAAACTTCCAATGGAGTTCCGTTGTATCCTCAGTCGGGGGAAATGGGAGAGAAACCCAGGGCATGAATGTGATTTTAAAAATCCCCATCCCAAATGGAAAAAAAGAAGCTAGCTTTCGTGAGTATCACCCTTCGGTACTGAGCGAATATACACAGTGTTCTGGTAGCCGGTATTTTTGGTTCAGAGATGTTGGGTTGTATCGTGGATAAATTAAACAACAATGGTCATGTGCATTTCCTGAACAAACTGATAAGTTGTTCAGCAGTGAAGTGGTTAATGAGTAGAAAGAATCTAGCTGAAATGCTTTGCTGTGATACAATACTCTTTGTATTATGGTAGGATCTAGAAGCCAAAGGTCACATTGTGGTCAAACCCCTAGAAAGCAGCCCTCAGCTTCCTAGTAGGATATCAGATTATAATATCACCACCTGAAATTTCTGTTTTAATTAATGTTTCTGTGCTGCCCCCTTCTAGTGAGGCTGACTAAGGTGCAGCTGAATAAAACAGGCTGGCTAATCATTCTAACAGTGGACTCATTATGAGGTATTTTTGCTCATTTTGAAGACTTGTGAAATGGCGGGTTTAGAACATTCTCTTTTGACTCAGTGGCTCTTTGTGTCCTGAGGCAGACAAAGTCAATGGGTAGAATTTCAGTGCAACAGGAACTACAGTTGGCATACTTGAGAACACAGCGGAAACGTGCTTTTGCAGGAATGAAGCCAGTATGCTTTTAGTGTGACGACAACCAAAGCTGTAAAGCGGTGACCTACCCCAAGAAAACAGCTGTGGCCAAGAGGATGTCTATCCTCAGGGCAGCGATTCTTTGGGAGTGAACTTTGACTGGTTATGGATGGGGTGGTTAACTAGAAGAATGCAGAAAATGAGCATCCTGCACACGTGGCATTATTACAAAACCAGGGCTGGAGATGCTGCGAAAGCCATGGTTTTTCAAACATGAGTTTGGTTTAATTTTATTTTGTCTTTCTGTTCCCCTGAAAGGTGGATCACTTGGACAAAAACGGTCAGTGTGCCCTGGTTCATGCGGCTCTCAGAGGTCACCTGGAGGTAGTGAAGTTCTTGATTCAGTGTGACTGGACAATGGCTGGGCAACAGCAGGGGGTCTTTAAGAAGAGCCATGCCATACAACAGGCACTGATTGCAGCAGCCAGCATGGGCTACACTGAGGTAAGATGTAACTACACTGTTCGGGATCTCTGTGGCATACAGAAATAATAGGCTAGCTGTGTTCCCTGGTCACAAGGCTGAGCACAGAGGGTCTAGGAGGTGGAGTCAGTAACTTCCTCCCAAGTCAGTGGGATCCACTAATTTCTTGGCAACCTTGGTGGCCTGGGCAAAATCTATGCAGGCTTCCATCCAGAGGGAGAGTAAAAAGCCCCTAATTTATTTGAATATACCTTTAAGTAGGCAAAGGTAAAACCATGTACTGCTCACCCCACTTCCCCAGTGAGGGTAGGGGACTCTGAGATGAGGCAGTTGTTGGTTATGTGCACAGAGATGATGATATGTAAAATACTGTTTATTTTCCTGTTGGGAAGTACTATTTGGCTAAAAAATGGTTTCTGTTTAAATAAAACCCCTCTCATTAATTTCATTAATCATGAAACTTCAATCCATGAAAACATAAGTAACATGATCAGATGAGAGGAGCTAATCAAAGGGAGCTGGGTAAATCACACTGTCGAAGGGAACACAAGTTGAATTGCTTAGGAACAGATGTGCCTTTGAAGCAACAGAGCTTCTCTGCAACCTGGTCACATGACTCCTAACAGCACGCAGGATTATTTTAATGGGAAACTTCCCCAGAATTTTACTGGAGATATTTGTGATTTTTTTAAAAAGTGGTTTCAGAATAGTTTACTGTGTATGCAGGGCTATAAATGGACCTGGCACTTCGCAGACAAATGAAGATGTGTAGCCCATGTTCTGAAACGCTGACAGCCCAGGGAGGTGGAAAGCCAGTGTTATAATTAGTAATTATATAATATAATAATCATACTATAATTAAAATGTATATAATTTATAATTATAATAAAGTTAAGGTGGAATGTTACTTCAGCTGATTAAGCAGTTTGCTGACATAACAAGCATGACCATTTTTCTTCTAGCGGTAAAGCATGTATTAAAGCTGATTGACCACTGGTTTAGTCTGTGACTTCAGGCTCCCCAGGGCCCGTGTTGTACGTGCCGTTGCTTTTCAGTAATGGACAGCCCAGGCAGGCAGCTTAGAAATGGCAGTTGTAACTGAAACCCTTTCTTTTCATAGCCCCTTGCACACTGTGTTCATGAGAGATGTTCTTGCCCTTCTCTGCCGTCAGGGTGCTATGCTGAGTACAACAGGCACTGTTGCCCCACTCTTGCCTTGTGTGTCCCTTCTTGGATGAGAAAAATGTACCTTTGTCTGTCTATAAACTCTGTTCTCTCCTTAATCTCTTGCTTTCTCATATCATCTTACCAAGCACTAGGGAGATTTTAGCCAATTTCAAAAATTTACCCTTGGAGGAGATTAATTCATTTCTTTGAAACCCAGTCTACAATGGTCAGGGAAACTATGTTGGTACCTTTAAGCGATCTGCGTAAATGTCATTCATGCTAGGCGAACAGGAGTCCTTGTGGCACCTTTGAGACTAACAAATTTATTTGAGCATGAATCCGATGAAGTGGGCTGTAGCCCACGAAAGCTCATGCTCAAATAAATTTGTTAGTCTCTAAGGTGCCACAAGGACTCCTGTTCTTTTTGCAGATACAGACTAACACGGTTGCTACTCTGAAACCTGATTCATGCTAGGAAGGAGCTAATTCTTTCTAAAGGCAGCCCAATCTAGTGACTGAAACTCAAGACAGTCAGGAGACTGGAGTTCTGGTCTACACTCACTTGACTCACTTTTTAACCTTAGGAAACTCACATCACCTGTCTGTGCCTAAATTTCCCCATCAATAAAACAGGGATGTTAGTATTCACCCACCTTGCTAAAGCACTTCAAGATCCAAAGATGAAAGTCACTAAAGCACTGTTTCTTCACTGGTCGCTCTGGGTAACCCAGGAGCTATGGAGCAGTCACTGCATGCACAGTATAATCTGTATACAAAACACACACAGCCTCTGAGTTGTTAGGTAGCACCACTATAAAGGCTCGTCATGTGCAGTTGTCTCAAGAGACTTGTTTTTTCCCTTGTACAGGGCAGCAGGCTCACTTGCTGATCTCGGGAAGAATATTTACCTACGCTGAGGTGCCAGGCAGAGACTTTGTTCATTTTCTTTTGTTTATTCAGAACAGCTTACGTTAAGATGTCAGCAGTTTATATATAACATGCTGAAGTTCATGAGCTGACATGTCTCTTTGTTTTAGATCGTCTCCTACCTGCTCGATCTTCCAGAAAAAGATGAGGAGGAGGTGGAGCGAGCACAGATCAACAGCTTTGACAGCCTGTGGGGAGAGACAGGTAATTTCTATAGATGCTGCAGTTTCTATCTTTCATGGTTGTGTTTGTGGATTCCACTAATATCAAATACACATTTTAGACCTGCGTGTGTCATGACTTACTGAGGGGGATCAGTTTCTTCGATTTGAACGTCCCTGTAGATGCCAAAATAGGCTCTGTAACCTGCTTTATTATTTTTCCAAAAAGTGCATGGCTTGATTTTTGGGGTTATTGAGTACCTGGAAGATTCAGGTGTGCAAGACCTCTGAAAATCAGGCCAACAATCTTTTCTGGGACATGTTCCACTGTATTCAGCTAGATGAGCTCAGAACTCTCTTTTTCTACTTTGATGTTTGGCACAGCTATGAAAGGAATGTTTGCCCACACCAAAGTAACCTGCAGCTTAAACTCCTGAATGTTAAATTAGCATTTAGTTTTCTGCAAGTTTGTAAGTGCTTTATTGTAACATTGAAAACACACCTGGCAATTAAACAAATGTACTTTAATGGAGGGTAGTCCAGTTGATAATCCTGGATGCAAATCTTGAAGTGTCATCTTCCCAGTGTCTACTAGAAAAAAGGCAGCATTTCAATCCACACCCTTTACAGGTACAGCTTGTGCTCTGCCAAAGAGAGATCTGTAATATGGAGCCATTGGCTTTTAACTTGGATGAGCTAGTTAAATGTTAGCTACAGGGTTTGTGCTCTACTCACTAATCAGCTTAAACCACTGATATGATCACAGTGATATTCCTGTCTGGGTAGCCACACAATGATTTTGATCCTGCCAGCTTTAGTCAGAAATGACCTGAACCAAGGGTGCAAACACTGGGTGACGTGTAGTTTTTTGTGTGGTTAAATTGTTTTTGGTAAACAGAACACACAGTTGGGTACATCTTGAATTGGTTCAGACTTTGTCGTTTGGAAAATGTACTCATGTAACCAAACCTCTGAATGTTTTCATGTTCATGGCAACACCAAAATTTGAGCCTACCAGGAAGAACCTCCTCTGGATAAATGGGGCTTGTGAAGGACAAAAGTGTAGATGAGAATTGGCACAGCAGGCAGCCTGAACAATAACAAGATTGGTGTGGGCTAACAGCAAGAAAGTGTGAAAGGATGAAGCCTCCAGAATCAGCAGAGGAGACCGAAATACAGAATAAATATGTCATGATAATATTAACTAAATTTATTTTACAAATAAATGTTACTTTAGAGAGTCAGAGAAGGAGAAGGAAAGGGAATAGAGCGTATAGTTATCTAGATATGATCCCTGAATACTGATAAGGTATTCATTGCAATCATATAATGATATCAACGTTTTTACAGATGAGTTGTTGTCAATATGCTGACCAGTGCAGAGGTACTGTTATCTAAAATGTATTCTCTTTTACTTTAAAAATAATGCCAAAATATCAAGTTATGCTATTAATTGGAAAACAGACTCTGAAATTGAGGATGGTAATCCAAAATATTTTTAAGGTTTGGTCAAAAAACCACTAAAATATCCCTCTGTTGCGTTTACCTTGGTTAGCAGCATCAGATACTGCAGATGCGGTTTTCTTCAACATCTTCATTAATGATCTGGATGATGGGATGGATTGCACCCTTGCCAGTTTGCAGATGACACTAAACTGGGGGGAGAGGTAGATACGCTGGAGGGTAGAGATAGGGTCCAGAGTGACCTGGACAAATTGGAGGATTGGGCCAAAAGAAATCTGATGAAGTTCAACAAGGACAAGTGCAGAGTCCTGCACTTAGGATGGAAGAATCCCATGCTACAGGCTGGGGACCGACTGCCTAAGCGGCAGTTATGCAAAAAGGACCTGGGAATTACAGTTGACGAGATGCTGGATATGAGTCAGCAGTGTGCCCTTATTGCCAAGAAGACTAATGGCATATTGGGCTGCATTAGTGGGAGCATTGACAGCAGATTGAGGGAAGTGATTATCTCCCTCTATTTGGCACCGGTGAGGCCACATCTGGATATTGCGTCCAGTTTTGTGGCTCCCACTACAGAAAGGATGTGGACAAATTGGAGAGAGTCCAGTGGAGGGCAACGAAAATGATTAGGGGACTGGGGCACCTGACTTACAAGGAGAGGCTGAGGGAACTGCGCTTATTTAGTCTCCAGAAAAGAAGGAGGGGGGGGGAGATTTGATAGCAGCCTTCAACTACCTGAAGGGGAGTTCTAAAGAGGATGGAGTTAACTGTTCTTCATGGTGGCAGATGACAAAACAAGGAGCAGTGGTCTCAAGTTGCAGTGCGGGAGGTCTAGGTTGGATATTAGGAAACACTATTTCTCTAGGAGGATTCTGATGCACTGGAATAGGTTACCTAGGGAGGTGGTGGAATCTCCATCCTTAGAGGTTTTTAAGGCCCAGCTTGACAAAGCCCTGGCTGGGATGATTTAGTTGGGGTTTCTCTGGCTTTGAGCAGGGGGTTGGACTAGATGACCTCCGGAGGTCTCTTCCAACCCTAATCTTCTATGATTCTATGATATCATTGGACATGAGTTAAGATAGCCCATGACTCTAGTTAAACTTGACAAAGTCTGATATTAAGCCACACAGATTTTCTGGACTAGTGTCTAACTCTCTCCCCGTTTGCAGTGCAGTCTTCCTTCACATTCAGACAGCTCTCCCATATCCATGATCATCTCTGTACAGATGTCTGCCTGGAGGCTTCTCATCCATGCACCTCTGCCTGACCAGTTCCAGCAGCTTCATATTCTGCTCAGACATCTCCCATTTCCATACATCCCATGCAACTTTCCTTGCCTGACTATTCCCTGAAGGACACTTCCAGCATTTGCCTTGTTCCCTCTGTGTGTTACTGCCCCTGGCAAAGAGCTCCCTTTAAAGGAAAAGCTTTTTCGTGGCATGACTATTAGATATTTCTTTCTGTTTGTGGAGAGCTCTTGGAGTCCATCTGGTTATCTTGTAATGGCATTGATTCACATGCTAATTGCACTCAAATAGAAGAGTCATCTCTAAGGAATGCCCAATATCTGATTAAAATTGCCCTTGTGAAAGATGGTAAAATGAGCAGCCAGGAATATTGGAAATTGTCAAAATCTCAGTCTCTAGTTTTTACACATATTGCATAGGTAATTTGAGCGTCCTGTGGCTCACGAGACTCCATTTTACTTTGTTTTGGTTTTATTTTCCAAAAAGTACTTAACAATTCTTGATAAAAATAAAGAGAAATGCAGCAATGAAATGTCTCAAGCTAAAAATGCTAATCAACTTTGAAAATCCGTATTGGTTCCTGTTCTGTTTTGATACCTGTTGCTTGTCTCTCTGATCTTGTCTGGAGTAAAACTGACTGCCTGGCTTAATGATATCATCCTACTGTCAACCGAATTGCAGTGCCAAGTTACATGATAACCGAGGAACTGCTGACAGCACGATAAAGTCAGTTCCAGATGGAATATTTAGCGCTGATACAAGACTAATATCAGAAGCCAGCAGAAAGTGTCTGTGTCACCAGTAATAATACAGTCAGAGATGGAGGTGCAAATACAACAGTGATAAATGCATCAAAATGTGTCGTCCTGCTCTGAGTATGAAAGAGATGATTGTACAAGACAGGAGACTGAAAGCACATTAAAAAGGTGGTTCTTTTTCCCAGTAGAGAAGTTGCCTTTTTCCTTACAAACAGTGCAATTGCATTTAAAAATAGATTGTTATTGAGCCCACTAGGAATGTAAAATAAATGCACATTACATAGTTGACAATATTTTGTGTTAGAGACATCACACAGTGAATCAATGGCAAAGCCCAAGATCAGAACCCAGAAGCCTTGATTCCTCCCTTGTCTGTGACCACTAGACATGGTCCCTGTCTTCTACTTTTGTAGCTTACATTCAAAGCCACATGGATATGATTATGGGTTTCATAGTCACTTCTGTTTGTAGCATTTAGAGGTTTTTCTTTTTTAACTCTTGATGTCCCCCAAACCCAAGAGAAAAAAATAAACTACAATTTGGAACAGAGAAGTTGAATATATCACCCACAATTAACAGGGTTGCCGCTGGAAGCCCATCAACACCTCTAAATCAGCCATCCCACAGAAATGAACTTCAAAGAAGAAGAGACATGCTCCATCAGTTAGAAATAGACTCCCACCTTCTGCTCAGACTCCTACTAAAAGGAGCAAAACACTGAGGCAGAGGAGCTGTGCTGAAATACACATGAAGTTGAGGAGGAGAGGGAGGAGCTGAAAAGTCTAAAATTAATACTGAAGACAAGTAAAAGACAAGTCCTACACTTAAATCTATTTTCAGATTCAATGTGTCTTTTCTAACCCAGCCATGTTGTCAGAGTTTACAATGCACGTTTTGCCAGGGAGGGGAACTTTCATGTTACCAGGGCACTTGAAATATTGAAAATTAAAGATCATTTTGGTTTTGCATGAAAAGGCATTTGCAGGTGGGATCTGTCCTGGCCCAGAAACAAAGGGCAGAATTACCATTTAAATTGAAGAATGCTTGATGATATGCATTGTGTTCCAATTGTTTCCCTGATGGGATTTCAAAATCTTACACGCTAAAATGGGATAGTAAAAAAAAAAAAATCTTCCATTTGGATAGCACGGCTCTGCACTAGTTCTGAAAAAGAAAACCACAAACTCTAATTTCCAGCTGGCTGGCAATAATTTTACAATAACTCCATCTCTCTCTCTCCCTTCCTTCAAGAAACCCACATAGTCAGGTTCCCTAGTGAAACCAGACAAATACAACTTACATTTTGTGGAAGGGCTTTAAAGTGTTTGTGAAGAAAGCATGTACCCAGAAGTTTGTGTATTCTATTGAAATCATACCCAAGCAATGATGTACTGGGTTGTAGAATCCCTGGATTGTATGCTGTACTGTGCAGCAGAGAAGCTGCAGGAGGCACAAGGGGAAATGTTTAAAGTTTCAAATTACACTGCCTTGAACTTCATAGTTAAATATACCAGTAGATTATTTGGTGATTATCATAGCTGGGGGTGGTTTTCCTGGTCTATTGCAACTTGGGGGAAAGGAAAAAGGTGTTTGTCATACAGTACTCTTTTTCCAGGATCTTATGAAGTCTCTTTACAGAAAGGACTGACCTTTGACAATAAAATATAAGTGATTAGTGAAAATTACAACTAGCAAAATATCATAGTCTCTATCTATGCATTCTTTGTCTTTTTTAATCCTACCTATGAGGGTAGTATCTAGGCCCTGAATATAAGAACTGTAACCTTCAGGGTCATCCTGGCAGGACTGTTCTCAGCTCTGCCAGTCGTGAGACTTTAAAGAAGGGCTGGTAAAGCAGGGGGAAATGGGTGGAGGGAATGCAGATGTTTGGAGGGAAGAGAGATTTGAAATTACTTGCAGAAATTACAGCCCTAGTGAAAGCTACTCACAAATTGCCATGAAAGAGCAGAACAGGCTTTCTTTCTCTGGTATCAATTTTTGGGGTGAACTAGGCTTTTTTATTACTGTTTTTTTTTTATTTGTTTTCACTGGAATTTTTTTATTAGTATTATTTAGTTCACTGTAATGCTCAAGTACAAGCCAGCTGAGCCGCTCCTTTTGCTTGGTGAAATTGAAAGAAAATCTGTTTAACATAAAGCACATTTTATTTTCTGATCACTGAAAGTAGAAAAGCAGACCGTTTTCTTACTGCTGGAAATACGCAGTTCTAAAAGACCTCTCTCTCTCCCCTCTTCCCCCTTTCAGCTCTGACAGCTGCTGCAGGACGGGGCAAGCTGGAAGTATGTCGTCTGCTTCTAGAGCAAGGAGCAGCGGTGGCCCAGCCAAATCGACGTGGAGTGGTGCCGTTGTTCAGTGCAGTGAGACAAGGCCACTGGCAGGTAAATGAGGTCACTGCAGCATCCTCCAAAAGTTATTTCTCATTTGACTAGGGTGGCAGGTGTGCGTGTCTTTGGTAATTATAGAGTTATGCATTGAGATAATCCCTTATACTAGTATTTCACAGAGGAAATGTTCAGCCATCAGGCTTCTGACATGCCCAGCTAAATGCTTTGGCCTAAATGTTCCACAATGTTTCATTTGGAGAAGGCGTATAAAATGAAGCCCCTTTAAGGTGTCTTAGTTCGGGCATCACAAAATCACCAGTCATTTTAGAAGATGTAGGTCTTTACTTCTAGTGCTATGTGAGTGGTTTCTCCTAAATACGATACTCTTATTATTGTGGTTAAATAGAAAAGGCTTTAAGCCTTGAAATGTAACCTGAGTTAGAATTAATGGCTGTCTTAAAAGAACCAGTGGCTGTCCTGGTGCATTCTCTATTAACTATCTAAAAGATAGAAAGTGCTGGTGTAAATTTAGCTATTATCATTAGGATTATTGTGGTTATTATTATTACAGCCTTTGTAATGCAGCCAGGACCATGCTATTTTGGTACACTTTAGTTCGTTTAGATTAAGAACAATAATATTTTCTACGTGAACTAATCCACTACAACCCCCAGCCACACCTCACTTTAAAACACAGTGGCAGATAAAGCCTGGGCAACAGGTTAGGTGTCAGGCACTCCAAAGTCTGCAGTTAGCAGGGAGAAAAAATACAGATAAAGAAGTAATTTCTTTCTCTGTGTCTGAGGTTTGGGTGAGGTTTCAAGGCAGGTGGACTCCTATGCTGTATCTCAGCTCTCATTTCATCCCAGCAGAACCTCTTTGTATAAATTGTATCCTTGTTTTATGTGTTTCAGATTGTAGAGCTCTTACTCACCCATGGCGCTGATGTAAACATGGCAGATAAGCAGGGTCGGACTCCTTTGATGATGGCTGCTTCTGAGGGACATCTAGGCACCGTGGAATTCTTACTTGCACAAGGTTAGATCTTAGTTGGAGCCCAGCACTAGGCTACTGGTGTTTGAGACAGGCCAGGGTAAACCAAAAGATCAAATCACTGGGACACGGACAGTCTGTTGTCTGGTGGTGAAGGTTAGATCGCATGTAAGTGCATTACACTATTTGGTAGTCTCAAGGCCCCTCAGCACCTTGAACAGTTTCCTCCTCCTACCTTGTGGAATGCATACGTTGAAAACATTGAAACTCAAATTTAAAAATAAAAAAGCATGAGCTATTGCAGCGATTCTAGAATCAGAAGGGTAGCCCATGTTAGTCGGGATCTGTAAAAGTGGCAAAGAGTCCTGTGGAACCTTATAGACTAACAGGTATATTGGAGCATGAGCTTTCGTGGGTAAATCCCCACTTTGTCGGATGCATGCTATTCTAGAGTGACGCTATTCTTACATCAAACAGCATGCTTCCGGGTTTGACAATATTGTCCTGCCAAATTTAATTGGAGGGTTTCTGCACTGGACTGTTGTTCCTAAAATTCTTCCTTGTTGTTACCAACAGTTCACATACACACACCCTTTGGTTGCAATGGTTGGAGAGCTAATGCAGATCGGGTGCTGGAATTTTACCCACCATGTCATCTAACCCTGCTGAAGGCAAGGCTAGGTGACACTGGTGGCTGCTGGCACTTTGTCTACACTAAGGCTCCCAGAGTTGCTACCACCAGTGGATCTTCATTGTTGGAAGCCATGATTTGTAATTTTAGGGAAATAGGACTGAAATAGTCATGGCCTTAGTCTTGGCTGTTCATTTGTTTTCTGTCTTGGGTGTGTATCGCCTCAATGCCATGTGCTCATTTGAGAGCCTTATTGAATAACACATGGTGAAAGCTTCAGCCATCAAGTTTTACAGAGAAAATGTATTAAAAACAATAAAAGAACCACATGCGTGCTAAAAAGATTACCAGAGGTCATCCCAGCTCCAGCCTAGAGCTCTCGCAGGTATCAGTCCTTCAAAACTCACAACTGGGTTTTCCCCATGGTAACAAGTTCATATCTGTCTCACCTCAGAATCAGAACCACCAGCTGGTTTCTTTACACAGTTTGGGCTTTTGATGTCTAGTCTCTGGGAATAGGTTATCAGCAGACAAATACCCTCTCCTCAGGGCGTAGCTTCAAAAGATAGGGTTTTTGCATAACCAGAGGTGGAGAATTTGCATTAGGCTCTCCCTAGGGTATTCTCCAAGAAATCCACTTAGCACTTGTTGTCCTAAAATTCCATTCTTTTTTGGCACATTTGCAATATAGTCCTCTGAACTCCCAGGCCTCACATCACATCTCCCGCCTAGAGATGTTGCATACAACCCCAGTCCACAATAATACATAAACTTTGCATTTAATACAATGGACCCCAAAGATACTTAAACTTAATTCAATAAGGGTTTTCAATGATATTGCAAGAAATTGCCATATCTGTTGCAGTGCCACATCAAAAGCATAATCTATATCCAATGTTTCGGATATAATCCAAAAACCACATCAAAACTAGGAAACATACTTCTTGGTGATAACGAGCGTCATGATGGAAACCGTTTAAATGCATGCGTCAACAAGACCAAATCCCAAGACTCAATCGTGGCTTATGAAACAGTATTGAACACAGTTTGGGACACAGTTTAACACTTGTAATTAAACCTTGTCTACGCTTTCGTGTCCTTGCGGTGCTGTCTAGGGTGGGGGCATAGCCGTATGCCATAGTGAAAGGCAGGCTGCGTCCCCACTCGTGGTGTGTAGCTACACACGGCAGAGGGGAGGCAGCGGGGAAAGGCCCCAGAAGCTTCTCTTTCTTTTAATATTTTGCTCCAGTTTGTCCTCATATTTTTTCTTTTCAGATATGCTCCCTAAACTCAAACCACTGTGGGGAGGGATATTTTCCTTATTGTCATAAGTAGCTGTGTCTATCTAGTATTCTTGCTGGCTAAAATATTAATTGTAAGACTCTTACATAGAATTATTTACGTAGCTATTTAAAATATTATTCCCATTGCTCACCCTGGCCATTCTGGGAGTATATGCCCCAGCGATCCCCACTGTTTAGTGCTGTGACTTGTAGAGCGAGATGGGCCCGCTCTTGAGATTGTTCTCATTAATCATCCTTATTCTTTTTGCCCCTATTAAAATTCTGACCTTTGCATCTCTCCATCTATCTTAAAATGAGTATTATTTAACAGACATGAGAGAGATGCGCACTCTTTAAACCTGGGTGAATGGATGGAAAACTTTCCACTGGATGGAAAACTTTACGTAGCAGAGCAAACATGAAAGAGCAGAATCAGCTAATCTGGTCCTGGATATAAAAAAGTCAGAAAAGTCCGGTTCATGTGTAATCTCCCTCTGAGCTTCATGACCCTAGAGGGGTAGAGAGGTCAAGAATATGAAAATCACCTTTCATAAGAGATGCTCTGCAATACAATAGCTTAATTAGCATCCACTAGCATAAAACATACAGCTGAAAACTTAAACCAAGCTCAGGTAGAATATAGCACTAGATGATGCATTTTAATTACAATGGCTTTGAAATCCTGTTCGGCGTTTCATTAAAATCAAAGTGTGAATCAGAAACCATAACCATCAGTGTTAATTAGTAAGTTGCAACACAAATCTTATTTAACTGTACTTGATTAGCAGAGGCAGCATTTGTAAACACGTTTTATTAACAGAGTTACTGTCATCAATCAATTTGAAATTCACATTTGCAGAATTACCTGCTGTTCTTGGTAGTATCCAGAATTGCTGGGCATGTGGACATTACATGGACATTTTTGGGCTGCAGCTGGATGGAATTCTGTCATATGTTGAGCTGGAATTGCAGTACACAGAGGCATGAGAACTCTACATGAATTTTGAGATCTCTTCGGTTTTGGATTATATCTGAAACATTGGATATTGATTATGCTTTTCAGCAGACACAGCGCATCTTGCCTCATACAGTCACCAATCTTATACTACTTGGTGCAAAAGACAGTGGGAGGGAAGGAAGAGGTCAGTGGTTCGGGATGGTTTTGGGTGTATCACAACATCAGCAGATGTTTGTTTTAAGTGAATCAGGTGGTGATATCCATCATCCTTCCGAAATATTCCTATACTACTGGCAAGCTCTGCTTTCCAACATCAGTAAAGTGAAGGACCTTTAGCATGGAAGTGAAGAAGCTTTCTTTATATACAAAACAGCTGTTTAAACAGACTCAACAGGCACAAGAGAGCTCTAAATATTGTGTCTTCCTGGTCCAGACACTGGATCATCAATGTATCTTTTGCTTGTAGACCAGCTTTCGCTTTCCCATCTCTTCTGGGGAGCAGTGAAGTTTCAGGATGGTGTGGACAGTTTCCAGCCAACAGAATAAACTTTCTCCCTCAATCCCTCAGTTCTGAAGTGCTGGCAGACCCAGTTGTGAAAAATCTTGGCTTAGATCCATATGTTCCAGTGGTGCCAAGATTACAGAGGCAAGGACTTTGAGTTCACTTGGTAAACGACAGCTTGGATTAGTGTGGAGAGGTTGTGCGTTCCAATTTAACTTGTAAACCAGGCAATGGCATGATCTCTCTGTCTGACAATGCGGAGTCAGCTCTTATACCACACATCGGGAGGGACTAGTTTAAAAGCAGTTTGCAAAAATCTATCCCTCATAACAACTGAAAATATATTTGCTTTTCCAAGGGTCCAAGTTGTATTTGTTCCGCCCTCTCTAGATTGTGTGCCTCTGTTTCATAGCACTGAGTCCTAAGGTATTGAAATCACCCACCACTCCTTCCCCAGCGGAGGCACACACCTACCTGGGCATTTTGATCTGTAGCTGCCCTTGGGTTCCTTTCTCTGTACAGATACAATCTGCACCGTCCATCATCTGTTGCTGCGTGTCACTCTGCCAGGCGTGGTGATCCTAGAGCAGATCCTTGGCCCTTTTGACTGAGAATTGAAGTGGAGCCCCTCTTACAATCTCATTCACTGACTTATTTTCAAATATAAATGTAAAAGGTTCTCTAGTTTGTTGAGGCTTCAGTGCATCACTCGTGCGTTTGATGCAATCCCTTTTTCTCTTGTCTGTGTCTCTTTGTCAGGTAAATCTTTTACTGTTTGATTGTTGACTGGGTCACACTTTGAATCTTGTTTTTATCCTGATTCGTTTTTGGACAAGGAGAAGCAGCCCTGCAGTTTTACATGCTCTGGATGCACTCACACAAAGGGCCTTTCCTGCCACAGCAGTAATCACAACTCACCTACATAGGGGAGCAGTTCCAGGGTGTCACCCTAACCTGACAGAGTTGAGGGCTAGTGGCTTGTGTCATGTTTGGCTTCCCCCAGTGCTAAGTGGGTCTGAAGGACCTTAAGGAAAGTCACTCCTCACGGTGAGCAGAGTCCAATGTAGATCCTACTGAGAGCAATGACTGCCTCATGGATTTAGCACTTGTGTAGCGGTCAGGCATGATAGGCCTAGGAGCAGCATTTTGACATCCTTGAAGCAGTCTGAGTTGTGCACTTAAAGCTGCACTGGTGCATCAATACCCTGGGGTCTTCATGTGTCACCCTAGAATAGGGCATGTCCTGATCTCTGGAAAGGATTAAAAAGGCTGGTGGTTGTTGTGGCTTCTAGCCTTTCCCAATTCTCATGGGATTTGTACTTACCTATGCAGGAAGATTCTGGAAGAAAATAGAGCAGAAACCTTTGGCTGCTTGATCCCCAGAGTGCAGCTAGGAAAAGAGAATGCCTCTGTAACCACTTTCATGAGCATGCTGCTCTCTGATTGGCTGACTACAGGCTAGCTGACCCTTTCATGCAGCTTTAAAAGCTGTTCAGGACAGAGTGAGGGGCAGTGTAGGAGAAGGTTGTCAGATTAAGAAGAGCTGCTATTGATGGTACTTAAAACTGGGCTTACATGTGTATATCCAAGCTATGTTTGGTATATGCCTCTTGGTGAACCAATGTACCATCTGTTTCTGAATGAGACATCTGGTTCTGTTGTCCCGTGAGGTTGCCACACATCCTTTTGGCATTCTACACTCCAGTTTGGAGGTTGTGCCCAAGCATGGCGCCATGAATGTGTTTAGAGCTCTCAGTGGAGACTTTCTTGGTTGTATCCCAAGTGAACTTGCCTGTGTCAGCATGTTAGGCTCTTGCTCCTCTCCAAAGGGAAATTTGAAGCCAACATGCAAGGAATAAGGCTGTGGATATCCGAGGTATGTTGTCTGGATAATCTAAATGGGTTTGTGGTCTATCCAGTGAACACATTGACCTAGATGGATGAAGAGGATTGGAAAATACATTCTTCTGGCTCCCCTGCTTTTGCTGAGAGGATGGCTGTAAGTCATCCCTTTGCATTTGGAACCAGTCAAGAACCCACAGTGGATGTGATAGAATTTGCAGGAGATTGTCATTTTACCTAGTGGAGAAGAAGACCTCAATACCACAGTGTTTCAACCTGTTGGTAATAGAGTCATGATTGTGGGTGGTGGAAAAGCACTTTCTTCAGAGGGATGCAGCTGATTTAGGTCCCTTCATCACACTTTGGAATGAAAACATTGCCATTGTTCTAGCAACAGAACCCTTCCCTTTCCGTGAAGAGCAGTGTTCACATACTCTAGTTATTTATGTTCTGTCATGTCCCTCCCTCATGCCAAAGATTCTGACCTAGATCATGAGAGACAGAAGTTGGATGATCCTTCAGTAGCTCCCGACTGTCCAAGAAAACTTTGGGTCCCTCTCCTGTTGGCTCTCAGTCGACAGTGTCTGATCCCACAAGGGATCCCATCAAGTTAGCTCAGTTGAGTTAATGTAACTTGATAACTACAACACCACCGGCTCAACTGATCTCAAAGATGTTTAAACTGTGATTACAGGAGTGCTGTGGAGGGTGAGAGGTGGGGTTGATAAAATTAAGCTAACTCATCTGAAAAAGCACCTTTTTGTCCTGTGTAGACAGAGCCACTACGACTGATTACCCCAGGATGCCTTTGCATCTCTTTCCAGACTCTGTCCATATCGGCAGGGTTCCTGACAGAGAAGAGTGGGCTTCTTGATGTCTGTGGGGAGGGATCTCAAATCCAACTAGCTATTCATAAGGAGTTTGGCAGAAAAGCCTACAGATCTAAGTGGGGACAAAGTGCATTTTGGTGTGAACCAACTCCAGTTAGTCGCAGTCTCCTCTCTGGTAGATTTCCGTTGCCATGGCCTTCCACTAGGGTTCAAGGCGCTGTAAATGCTTGGTGAGTCTAGCCCCAAATCGCTGTAATATTACAGTGGAGCAGGAGCTGAGTCTTCCGCTTTAAAAACAAAGCGGTTTCCCAAGTGTTTATCCAACCTCAAGGTACCATTAATCCTCTGACTGATTTAGATTTTGAACTTCTTTGAGGCAGGGACTGTCCAACACTGCGTGTGCAGCACTGCTGATGCTCAGGTAGTGTTCGTCTCATATTAGAGTCTGGCTTTTCGCTCACCTTTAGGTGATGATTTCAGGGTTCATTACCTCCCTGCAGCACCTGGTGAGAGAGCAGGTAGCTGCATTCCCTGAATTCTGCGTCACTTATTAGTATTGTTACCTCCTGCAGCTGTGGAAATGCAAAACCCCTGAGCTCAGGCCTTGCCAAGTCAGTAGAACAGGATCTGATTGTCCTGTATGTTGTTTAGAAGCTGTTTATACGCAGGTTTTTGAGGTTAGCGCCACATTCTCTTCGAGACATAGCCGGGGCCCTGATAGCAGAACTGCTGCAGAGATGGCATGAGAGCTGCAGTGGCTATGGGAACTGTGGTGCTGAAGCAGCTTCCAGCTGCTCTGCATCCTCGAGGAGCTGATTCACTCCCATCTCTTCCATGCACACACCTGCCCAGTGCCCAGCCCAGCTGCTCAGGATTTGGTCCATAATGACTTGGGATCTCAAGAAGTTTGATGTTGTTCATTTCTTTAATAATGCCATTAGGTTTCCCTTTAATTATACTTACAGGAACATAAAGCAACAGAAAGGCAGGTTGATGGACTGATCATCATAGTCCAGTGATTAAAGGAAGAACTCTCCTGAGTCCTTATCCTGACTCTGTAACTGACTGTTTATGTGGCCTTGAGCAAGTCAATTAACGGCTCCATCAGAAAAACAGGGATAGTCAGACTGGGAACCCTGGGAAAGTAGTTAACACTTGTACATCGCTCTGCAAATAGAAAGTGCTACTGTGTAGCAGTGCTAAGTGTGATTACTGTTGTTGTTGAATAGTACCAAGCCCTGTACAAGAGAGAGCTCCTACGTGGACTTGCACTTGCTCTTTCAGGTGGGTCCATTTCGCTAATGGACAAAGAAGGACTGACTGCCCTTAGCTGGGCCTGTCTGAAGGGCCATCTTTCTGTGGTGCGTTCCCTGGTGGAGAATGGAGCTGCCACAGACCACGCTGACAAGAATGGACGCACTCCCCTGGACCTGGCAGCTTTCTATGGTGATGCAGAGGTGGTAAGTGCCATGTTAATAATTGCAGAACAAGGAAGCAATCAGCTGAAATACCATAAAATATTAGTGCTCAAATGTCTCACCCATGTTATTGTTAATCATGAGCACGTTGCCTGCATTCACGTAGCACCCAGACCTGCAGACTAGAGCAACGCAAGAGTAACTTTATCTCAGATATTGTAGTGATGGGCCCAGGATAAGTCCCAGGAGCTCCATACACGTGGCATGGAATTATGCCCGGTTGGTCTTGCGTAGGGCAGTGGTGACTTTGGCATTCATCATTCCAGGTTCAGTTTCTGGTGGACCATGGTGCCATGATTGAGCATGTTGACTACAGCGGGATGCGCCCACTCGACAGGGCCGTGGGGTGCCGCAACACTTCCGTCGTGGTCACTCTTCTGAAAAAAGGAGCAAAGATAGGTAGGGCTAAGGGGGAACCCCTCTTTCAGCTGTTTACTAAAGCAAGACGTCTGGGGAGAGGGTCTGCTTTCTGCAGTGTAAATGTAACATTTGTGTGAATGTTAAAGCGGAGCTGCTGTTTCCTACCCAGAGTGCAGCACGAGAGTTCTTACTGTCATGTTCTGTTTGTTAAACTGTGATTTTTGCTGCCGTACTACTTAGCAAACGTAACCAATAAGCAGCGGTTTCTTTGCCGAGGCCTTTCCTATGGTAATGCTTTTCTACCTTTACTAGTCCCGGTCTATCAACAGTACTCTGTTCATGCATTGCTGTGAGCTGCTGCTTTCACATGCTCTGTATATGCTTTCAGATCCTAGCGTTAACTGCGCTGCTCCACACAGCCACTCCCGTTACCTTGCCCTTGGAGGGGATTTTGCTGGTGCATTGGCTTCTTTGCTGCCTGCCTCTCACTGCTGCTTTTTCCTTTCTTTGTTTTTGTTTTTTTTCACCTTCATCCATTTCCCCCCCCCTCCTACAACTTTTGTTTTCTCCTTTCTTTGAAGGTTGTCAGACGTTACCGAGTCGCCCTCGAGGTATATTTCATCGCTGTCAGCATCAGGCTTGATCTGATGACTTTGTCAGCTTTGCCTTCTTCTGTTTGATTTAGCCTGCATGCATTCCCCTCTACCCCTAATCTTTTAATTTACCTCACCTTAAAATATTTTGTTTATGACTGTTGCAGAGAATAACTTGAACTCAAAAACTAACCCTGAAAAACACATTGGATCCACTTTTAAAATATGGTTGACTCATTCTTCACCCAGACTAATGAACTCTGCTAAAATTTTTACTGCTGCTCCCTCACTGTATTAGACCTCAGTTGACTCCGTATGGGTGGATGCCTGCACTCACTGAAGTCAGTGAGACCCTGCATTGGTGCAGATCTCTGCCTGTGGGGAGTCAATTGTGGGAACAAGACCTTAGAATAACCTGCTGCAGCGCGGGCTCTGCCTAAAAGATTTTGTTGTTATATTCTCCAGCTTACTGAATTTTCCATTTTAGTATTTCACATCATATGAAGTTTCAAATCAAAACCTAGGCCTAATATCTAGGTGGCTGAATTATTGATTAGCTCTGTTAAATTTATATATATTTACGTAACATGCTTTTTTATGTAATCACTTTGATTTCCTCTTTAAACATTTTTTTTAAACCAAACCATTTCCCCCAAAGCTTGTTCTACAACATGTGCTGCCCTCTTGTGATCATTGAAAGACCTGGTTCTTTTTTTAAACGAATACAAAGGAAAGACATTGTGTCGAAGATGGTGTTCATTTAAGAAATGCAAGATGAACGGCCAGCTCTTTAATTTGAAGCAGTCTGCTCCTTGACCATGCCAAGTTGTTCTCTCCAGCAGAAATTCCCACCCCAGGATATTTTTTCCACCTAGCTTCCTACCACCCTTGCATTGTATGAGTTTTTTACCCATCATGCATCCTGTACACTACAGGTCCAGCAACCTGGGCGATGGCCACCTCCAAACCAGACATCATGATCATCCTCTTGAGCAAGCTGATGGAGGAGGGGGACATGTTCTATAAGGTGAGAGGGAGAGCAGAGATTTTTCCAAGGGATGACAGTGAGAGGGCTACGGAGTTACTTGGTGTGATGTCTTGTTCTCCAGGTGTCCGTTTGCTCGGCGACACTTGCCCCCTTAATCCAAGCCAAGAGAGAGCCACATTTCTATAAGTAAAACAACACTTACTGCGTTTCTTGCAGTGCAGAGGAGTTTTACCTTCTGATTGCTAAATTTAAATAGGGCTGAAACAAAGCAAAGTATGTCTGCATGGTTAGGATGCGAGGTGAGACTTCACTGGTTTTCCTCCTTGAAAACTCCAGAACCAAAGCGTTTTACAGGGATTTTATAGCACTGATGATGTAGCTTGGCAGTGTCATTGTTATGTAGCAGAGTCATTCCTATACAACAAGGAGAAAACACAATACGAGTGTCACAGGAAAAAATGTCCATGTAATGAAAGCAAATTCTCAGGACATGGTTTTTTTAGCCTGTCATTACCATTAGGGTGACATTTCACAATGACAGTAATAGAGGCCCTTTGCTCTGCATTTATTTGTAGCTGGTCTTCCATGCCTGGAGATTCACACACACACACAAGAAGCTAAAAGAAAAGGAGTACTTGTGGCACCTTAGAGACTAACCAATTTATTTGAGCATGAGCTTTCGTGAGCTACAGCTCACTTCAAGTGAGCTGTAGCTCACGAAAGCTCATGCTCAAATAAATTGGTTAGTCTCTAAGGTGCCACAAGTACTCCTTTTCTTTTTGCGAATACAGACTAACACGGCTGTTCCTCTGAAACCACACAAGAAGCTGTAAGTCCAACGATGATTCAAAGTGAGTCTGAGAGTGAAGTAGAAAATATGCAAAGCTGGCACCATAACTGAACTCATCTGCCAGGGATATATGACACAACTGAGGAACTTGAGTCTCAAGGATTTTAAAGCTTAATATTTGCAGCTGCAAAATTAATGTCTGGATAATCATGAATTGCATGTGTCCTAATTCCTGTTTTTCCCCTCCCTCTTTTTATTCCCCCATTGCTGCCCATGTGTCAAATTTGTGCATTTAAAAAAAAATATATCTAAGATACAATAATACGACCAGGTTTATCCTCCCCCTCAGAGAGGCCTCCCCTTCACTCCCATGTCTAAGCCCTAAGGATTCCACCAGACTCAAATCCTCCATCCGGAACAAAGGCAATAGCTACCATCCTTCAAGCTGAGGAGGTCTGCCAGTGGATCTCATTAATCTTTAGGCTTCTGCTGAGCAACACAGAACACTCATTCATAGGGATTGAATGTCTGCTTCTATGCCACACACAGTCCCTGCTTGCCCAGAGGGACTAGCTCAGGGTGAAAGAAAGGGGCATGCATCCCTCTTCCTGTACATGTCTGTTCGTGGGCCTCCCACCGTAGCAATCCTTGGGCTGCTCAGTCTGTAGGGAATGTGAAGACTACTTGTTCCTCCTCAAGAAAGTCAGGGTGCCTAAAAGCAGTTGGGAAAGAGGTGGGATCATGGCTTTGTCCCCCTCATACACTGGCCGATAGGAGCAAGCTGCTCCCTTCTAATGGGTGAAACAAATTGCTCCCCAGTTGCACACGGAGCAGCCCAGAAGACATTGGACCTGCCAGAGACACAGCATCTCCAGTGCTGCTCCTGAGGCAGAGCAGCTCCGCCCCACCTCCAATGCACAGCAAAGGCCCAGATGTCACAGTCTTGTCTGGAACAAGAGGAAATGCGCCTGAATCACCTGTGAGCCAACACGCTCAAAGGGCACCCTCTTTGACTGTGCCTCATTTCCATGAGGTCACATAGTAAGCGTCTCCAGGTTCTCCTCACATGGATGTCCCCTGCACAGTCAAGCCATAGAGCAGCTTTCAATACTGCCATTTGCCCAGGGAGAGGTCACTACGCATAATTGTTCACTCCAGCCTGAGTGCCTGGCATAGCTTGCAGGGCAGCACATCACATGGGGAGGGAAACATACCCAGTATAGAACAGATTTTACCGGATCCTTTTGAAGAATGATACTGTTTTTACATGCCATGCCCTTTTCCATCCATGTGAGAAGAAAGGGCAACGTTCAGTCTGATTTTCTACAACTTTCAACCTTGTAGCCCTTCAGCGTATGGAATTTACTCTAAAAAATCTTTCGCTTCATCAGGGTGCTTGTTATTAGATTAACTGTTCGTTACATCAGTGTTGGAAATTACAGTAACCAGTATATGACATCTAGAAAGTGTCCACCTTCAGGTGCCCTTGCCCAACAGTTATGTAATAGTGCTGCCATGTTACATGCCAGAGGTAGCTGCATTTCAGTAGTGGGTGAAGGAATTCTATCTGATCTCTCTGTGATATTTCTAAAGCACTTATCACTTCCCCAGGGATGGATTAATGCATAAGCGAACTAGGCATGTGCCTAGGGCCCAATTTGGGGGGGAGAACCAGAATGGACCTCCTCTACATGTGGGTTCACAGCGCCACGTGGGTTTGGCCTAGCTGTCCTTTCATCATGACGGAGGGATGGCCAGCCCAAACCTGAGTGGTGCAGACGCCAGTACGCCAGATGTGCCTGACTGAGCATTGGGCTAAGGACTTGGCCCTATGTGCAGTATGGGTGAGGTAATATTACTATGGGGACCTTAACTTATTTCTGCATCCCCTGCCATTTGAGTGGAATTATGTAAACATACTGTGGTATTAATGTCATGTAGTCAGTTTGTTGTTATTGGTGTTAGAAGGTAAGAGCCCAGAGGTGTATGTTTGCCTAGAGGCCAATGATGGGTTAATCTGGCCCTGCATCTCCCACAAGGAGCACAGCACTTTACCTACAAAATATGCCTCAATTCCAGCAGTTCCAAGGAGTTCTTAAAAGAGGGAATTTGTTTGCTTATATCAATAAATCCAGAAATAGATACAATTGCCATCCAGCTAAAAGATAGGACCAAGGAGGGCAATGAGAAGTTTGCTCTAAAGCCAATTTCTAGCAGTGAAGAAGGAGAATCTTTAAAGAAACTGTCCATAATGCTTTTGTAAAGCAGTGTCATTAATGTTTCTGTATTGTGCTGCAGGACTGGAGGAACGCACCCAAGACTGTTGCTGTAGACAGGGCAGTGGCAGCCAAACTCAAACAAATCTAGCTATAAAATATATTCTTGTTGCTATGAAGTTCCTGCTCTGTTTTCTACTGTAGCTTGAGATCTCTGCATGAACTGGGGGAGCAGTTCTTGCAGAATGCATCTCCAGTTTAGAAACCGTTCCCTTGATCAAATGTTCTGGCTGTTCTTTCTGAAAAGGAGAACAGCACCTAAGCGGTGTTACCTGGCCCATACAGTCACGGCAGCTGATTAATGGGCTACTTTTCAGCAATTAACAAGCTGCTGCCACTCTTCAGTCAACCAAGTGATGTATTTTGACATCTTACCCTTCTATTAGAAAGGTAAAGTGAAGGAAGCTGCACAGCGCTACCAGTATGCGTTGAAGAAATTCCCCAGAGAAGGATTTGGAGAAGACCTGAAAACCTTCCGTGAGCTGAAGGTGTCACTCCTCCTCAACCTCTCCCGATGTCGAAGGAAAATGAACGTAAGTTCCACACACTCTTCAAGTCCCTTTAGAGCAAGCTGCCAGCTTCCTGCCTGCGCATAACAGAGTGTGTCTCTCCCACAGTTCTGCTATGGCCTCTGAAATCTCTCCTCTTTGTAACCTGGTTGTCCTTCACAGAGCACTGGTATTTACAATTCGGAAGAAGTAAAGTAGTGATTTAATACTCATTTCAAATGATTAAAAATTCATTTCCATGTTTAGAGCTTTCTGAATTTTTTATTACTCATTTCTGATGACAATATGAATTTGAGGGTGGAGAGGTTAGTATTTCTCTGATATCGAGGGCAGTGGTGAGGGGTGGAGTCAGTAGATGTGATCATTTGAATACCAATGAATTTGAAATCAGGGAGCTTAGAGAGCTCTCACTTCCCCAGGGCAATGACTCATCCAGAAACACTCTCCCTCCCTCCTCCCAGAACACCATGTCCCTGTTCTTCCCCCTGCTCTAATTTAGCTGCACATAGGGATAATCTTCTGGAGTCTCTCTGTTCCTCCAAAAGAGACACATGCCACCTCTCCCCTTCTCTGGATTCTGAGAGCATCACATCTCCACAACCTGACCAGTCTCCATAGATTTGAGAAGTGAAAGTCTTCATCAGACCCAGGTGCTGGCCAGGATTATATTGCAAGGGAGGGGACTTTGTGATGCCTTCATTTCTTTAAGCTGTTGAAGGAGATAGATGAAAGTGACATGTGTAGTGATCTTAATGCTGGCTAGCAAACAACACAACAATCAGAGAACACTACAGAGATGTTAAACTCACCTTTAAACAAGCCAACTTTCTGCTAAGCCTGCACTTTCAGGGCCAAATTTTCAGCCAAGCCTTAAAACTTCCTCTTTTTTCCTTTTCTTTTCTTTTTTTTTTTGGTGCAAAATTGCAGGGGCATATCATTGCACCCATAATTTAGCTCACATGGACATCTAAACCACAGATTGCATCCTCTGATAAGTGATTTCAATAGCTGAGTGACTGGAATTGCAGATGCAAACTAAAATCAGTCCCTGTAGACCCACTCTTATCATTTTTTGTGTATTTGGGTGCAGAAATTTATTTCATAAGAAGCCTTGAAATGTTCAAGAAACAGTTAATCAATTTTAAACCAAGCAGAAAAGATATTTGAATAAAAGGCAAGTGTCTGGAAATAGAACTGAAACTAAGCGAGCTTTCCTCCGTGGGTTTCTGTTCTGAAGACATGGTTTTCTTAAGATACAAATGACCTGGTTGGTGCATTATGATTAGTATTGCATGAGCCAAATACAGTCAAAATCAAAGTCATATTGACAGTGCATACTTGCCTGGGAACGTTGTATTAACTGGTAAAGTAGCACACAGCTGTGGTTCACAGAAGTCCTTTTCAGTATATAAGATGCCAAAAGCTTTTCCAAGTTACACTCGTGAGTGACTGCAGCCAGTGTGCCTGATAAACTCCATTTGTAGCCCAGTGGAGTTTGCCTTGCTTATTTTTTAAGCAAAAAGGAATTGTATTAAACACCGTATCCTAGAACTGCTGACTGTTACAGCCCAAAGCCATTGCTAGACATGATGGGCAAGCGGGTGCTGTACCAAAGCCACCCAACTGGCAAGTGGGCACCCTATTGAGTGCTCACATGAGCTCTGTGGCGAGGCACATGGGCACTAGGGAAGACAAGGTCAAGGGACGGGCAATCAGGAAGAGTTATACCTTAGCCGATAATGTACCATTCATGGCAATGCCACACACGAGCATTTTAACCAATCTGCATTCTGTTCACCTTCCCCTTCACCCCAAGTCAGTGTTTTCTAAGTAGTCCCTAAAAGGGAGGAACAGAGGGAAGTGAGAGAGAGTGCACTGCGAACGGGTCCTACAGTTGTACCTGTTCATTGGTGCACTTAGCTATATAGGCACCGATATCCCTTTCCTCCCGGAGGAGTGTTATTCACGACCCCTAGTGTTAGTGTGTGTGCCAGACACAGTCACCGGGGGGAGTGGAGGGGTGGGGGGAAGGGTTTCCTAATGGTTTCAACAGTGGAAAATCCTTCCTGAGATGACCTTCTAGTCTCTGTGAGAGCAGATGTTCACTGGAGGATGTAGGTTACTGTACAGGGACTGCATGCCCTTATTGGGATCCAAGAGGTAGAGAAAGGAGCAAATCTGAGAGAAATTTTCACCTTGGGTTAGTGTGGGTGCCGTACAGTGTCTAACATTATGAAATGGGTTTGCCTCTTCTGGACACCGTTGTAGCTCTCTTGCTATCAATGATGTCTGATCCATGTTAAAAGTACCATCAGGTTTTCCAACTCTACATGCAAAAACTTTGTCCATATAATTTTGTTTTGTTCCCAAGTTGTATATATTTTTATTTTTATATATATATATATATATTCAATTACTTATCTACACACCTATTGTAATGACAGGATTTTGGAATGGCGGAGGAATTTGCCACTAAAGCACTGGAGCTGAAACCGAAATCTTATGAAGCTTACTATGCAAGAGCAAGGGCCAAACGCAGCAGCAGGTGAGGCGAGAGAGAGAGAGAAGTGAGAGGGGCTGTTCTCTGCAAGTATGGGCACAGTGGTGTAGGAATTGACCATGCAAAACTACATGAGTATCCCCGTAAGAACAAATTGCAAAGGAACATTGACTAGGGCGGCTGTAAAAGACCCCAAAACCAACATCCTCCCTTATTTAGTAATCCCTGTGGAGCATGTTCATGTGAACTTTTGAGAAGCTGGTTGTAGTTGAGTTTGTTGGAATATTCTCAGCACCTTACATCACTGGGCAGCTTCAAATCACAACTGAATGACTTCTCTAAAAGACACACTCTAGTTGACCCGCAGCTATTGGACTGGAAGCAAGGATTCATTCATAGAATTGCTATGGCCTGTGTTCTACAGGAGGTACGACACTGAGATGGTCACAATGGTCCCTTCTGGCCTAGGAATCTATGAATCGGTCCATTCTAAAGCGTTCTTCTTCAAGGCAAAATTTTGGCTACTAGTAGTGCAGTGACTTTGTGGGCAAATGCCAGCCAGTGTGCTTTCAGCAATAGCTCATGCATCATACTGGGCACTAGGACAATGTGATAGTGAGATCTCGCTACGTTTCAGATGCAGCCAGGAGGATTCCCTCATTAAATCTCCCTGAAGGCCCAGGGAGACGAGATCCCTGCAGAACCTGTCAATGCTATTCCTGGAGTGGCAGGAGGGTTTGCTTTTGAGTCTCTCCCTCAGGGGCTGAGCACACTGTCACTGCACGGCTGCTAATCTCTGCTCAGTCAGTGGAGTGAGACACCACTTTTGCCTGCATGGCAGTGCAGAGCCTCACCATTAGTCAGAGGATATTTAATGTCCATTTGTGTAAACATCAGAGCTGAGGAGAAGACCCCGCAGTTTAACTTCTCATCCCAAAGACAACACTTTTAACTGTGTGTCTACCCTAGCTATCACTGCAGGGAGCTCAAGTCTTATGTGGGAGCAAACCCATGACCTTCTCTTCCAGAGACAAGCCCGGCTAGTTGAACCAGACTGACATTTTGTAGCTTTCCTTGAATGTTTTCCTTCTCTACTGGCTGCAAAACATTTACAGACGTTTAACCCTCAAATGCCTTTTCCAGATAATTTGGTCCTTTCCTACATACAGGCAGCATTGTTTCCCCATCTCTCTAATGAAACAGGCTCAGCATGGCTCTTTTTGGTTCCTTCCTTGTTTGTGCGCCAGCATCACCATTGAGATCAGCGTAGGTCTGGGGAATGCAGTTACCTTACCTGCTCTCCCCTGGTTTGGAGTGGGTCTTACCAAAGTGGTGGGAGGCATTTGTGGTTTTTCTTTCTCTATGATGGAGCAGTGAACGGGAGCATTTTATACAAAGTCACATGTTGAATCTGGAGGCTGTTCACCACCAGATCACAATCGTGTTCAAATAGATTCAATTTTGTTCAAAAGCTAACAGTGTCCCTGTAAATGACAACCCACCTCCCCTGAATACCCCATCCCCTTACTCCTCATAGACTAGCCTTCACAGTGTCAGTCCCAAAGAGCATCTTCCACGGGGGCCTTGCGAGCTTGTGACTGTTGGGACCTCTCCCTGCCTTGTTCCCTTCATCCTGAGGAGACAAACCCAGTACCCAGCAAAGTCCAAGAGGCAGCCTGGTCTTATGCATTGGCTGCAGGAACCCCGGAGTTCTAGAGCCACCCCTGCCATTATGTGGCCTTGGGCAAGTCAGAAGAAGCTAAAGGGGCCACTGGCATGAGCAGCTGCAGCTCCGTCGAAGTGGACAGAGTTGCTCTTGCTCACTCCAGTGGTGAGCTTGGCACAACGTCTTGTGCTTCATTTTCCCCTTCTGTAAACTGGGGACAATCTGCTGACAAAGCTTATGGGGTGCTTTGAGGGGTAATTAATATGTAAAGCACTCTCCAAGTGAAAGGATAATTACTGGGCTGGGTTGTGCTGTCCCAGTAATGTGTCTCCCTCCTCCCCAGAATGACTAACAATGTTTTTCTTTGGTTGGTGTAAAGTAACCAAATGGAGGCACATAAGGCAGAGCTCGAGAAAGCCGCTGTAGAGATCACAGTCTCTCCCTAAGTAAAGACAAGCTGCTCAAGCTCAGTAGAATCCCCAAAAGGCTTCATTCAAATCCAGAGTAACTTCAATTCTCATGTCTGTCCCCTTGTCAAGCAGGCAGTTTTCAGCAGCCCTGGAGGATCTGAACGAGGCCATCAAGCTGTGTCCGAACAATCGTGAGATCCAGCGGCTGCTGATGAGAGTGGAGGAAGAATGTAGACTGATGCAACAGCAGCAGCAACCCCCAGCGGAGCCGGAAGCTGAAGCCCAGCATGAAGAACTGTACTCTGTGCAAGATCTCTTTGAAGAGGAGTATCTTGAGCAGGATGTAGAAAATGTTTCCATTGGCTTACAGACAGAGTCGAGGCCCAGTCAAGGGCTTCCCATCATCCAGAGCCCACCCCCATCCCCCGCTCACCGGGATTCAGCCTATATTTCAGGCTCACCTCTTGGGTCACATCAAGTTTTTGACTTCAGATCCAATAGTTCTGTGGGTTCACCAACAAGACAAGGGTATCAGTCCACCTCTCCTGCTCTGTCTCCAACACATCAGAACAATCATTACAGACCTAGTCCGCCACATACTTCCCCTGCTCACCAAGGTTCCTCTTACCGCTTCAGTCCACCTCCAGTTGGAGGTCAAGGGAAAGAATATCAAAGTCCACCACCTTCACCCCTCCGTAGAGGTCCTCAGTATCGAGCCAGCCCTCCTGCAGAAAGTATAAGTGTCTATAGGGCCCAGTCTGGCTCCCCAGTACGTTACCAGCAAGAACCTAGTGTTAACCAACTCCCTGGTAGACCAAAGTCTCCATTATCCAAAATGACACAGAGGTCCTTCCAGATTCCCCAGATTCCAGTTGCAGTCCCACAGCAAGGGCACAGGCTACAGCCAGCCAAGGCACAGATTGTAAGAAGCAACCAGCCGAGCTCTGCCGTGCATTCTAGTACTGTGATTCCAACCGGTGCTTACAGCCAAGTTGCCCACTCTATGGCCAGCAAATACCAGTCTGCATCCGGGGAAATGGGAGTTGGTCAGAGTAGGTTGGTCTACCAAGGTTCAATTAGTGGAATAGTGGGTGATGGTAGACCAGTGCAACATGTTCAAGCCAGCCTTAGCGCAGGAGCTATCTGCCAGCATGGAGGGCTAACTAAAGAAGATCTTCCACAGAGGCCTTCTTCAGCATACAGGGGTGGAATGAGATACAGTCAGACCCCGCAGATTGGGCGCAGTCAGTCCGCTTCCTATTATCCGGTCTGTCATTCAAAGCTTGATCTGGAACGTTCTTCCCTTCCCTCCAGCCAGCTTGGTTCTCCTGATGTGTCTCACCTAATCAGAAGGCCCATTACTATCAACCCCAACGAAATAAAACCTCACCCACCAACTCCAAGACCGCTGCTTCATTCTCAAAGTGTTGGCCTCAGATTCTCCCCTTCTAGCAATAGCATCTCATCCACCTCCAACCTGACTCCTACCTTCCGCCCTTCTGCTTCTATTCAGCAAATGGAGATCCCTCTCAAGCCAGCCTATGACAGATCATGTGATGAACTTTCTCCAGTCTCTCCACCTCAGGGGAGTTACCCCAGTGAACCAGCTCGTTCCAGGACCACGCCGTTCATGGGAATTATAGATAAAACCGCTCGGACTCAGCAGTACCCCCATCTCCACCAACAGACCCGGACCTGGGCTGTGTCTTCAGTGGATACTGTTATTAGTCCGACATCTCCTGGAAACCTCCCCCAGCCAGAATCGTTTAGCCCACCTTCTTCAATCAGCAACATTGCCTTTTATAACAAAACCAACAATGCACAGAATGGCCATTTGCTAGAGGAAGACTATTACAGCCCCCATGGGATGCTAGCCAATGGGTCCCGGGGAGACCTCCTGGAGAGAGTCAGCCAAGCCTCCTCATATCCAGATGTTAAGGTGGCTAGGACACTGCCCGTTGCACAGGCCTACCAGGACAACCTGTACAGGCAGCTCTCCAGGGACTCTAGACAAGGGCAGACATCCCCTATCAAACCAAAGAGACCGTTTGTGGAGTCTAATGTGTAAAAGACACTTGTTGGAGTAAGACCCTTATGTTTTCAGCACACGTTTCCAGGCTTGATTCCCACCTATATTTTTATTATTACTATTATTTCTATTTGGTAGCTACATGAGCAAGTTTCTCTGGTAATTTCTGTGTGGTGATCAGACAGCCATGCCCGTGCTCAGAATCCTTTGGTACCCAGCTGACGGTGAAGCCAACATCAAACAAGCCAGTATTGTTTGTCCAATTCAGACTGAGTTCCCTCCCAGGTTTCAGCTGTCAATAAGGATATGTTAGTACATGGAGTGGGTTAACCCAGATAAGTCCCCCTATACAGTGGGAGGTAACCAGCTCTTTGCAAGAGTTCATGTTCAAATCTAATTGGTTTCTTTGGTTTTAAGGAGCTCTCATGAAAATGCTTATGAAAATTCCTAGTGGAAGCTGGCTAAAAATTGTCAGCCTTTTCAAAATTTGCATTGTCCGGTATTCCTCTAGACAACCAGAGTCTTCATCTTCCCACTTGTCTCTTGCCCACAAAGAGCTCGTTATCTGCACCAAATGGGGCTTTATTTGCTTTTAATAACAAGTAGCTATGCATAATAACCAACCTGCTTGAGCTGGATTTATAGCATTTTAATCTGAATTGGATTTGTTTGTTGTTTTAATACCGTAGCCTGTTGGAATGAGTGGGGACCATAAGATGCTTTGCTACTTCGACAGCTACATTCCAAATGCCACAGTATTGATTTACTCTGAGGCATTTTAAAAATATTTAGAGAGCAATCAAACTCTGCCCCTTTTGTGAATTTTAATCAGCCAAAGGAATTGGCTAGAAACCTCTTGTGCATTTTGTAAGCAGAATTAACTGCAACCTTTTCTTCACACCTCCAGCAGATGATTGCATCTCACACACATCACCACATTTTCACCAGGACAGTTTAATGGGTTTTCGTTTTGCTTGCGAGGAAAATTTGAATAGGAAACCCTCAATGGAGGAAGGAATCTTAGATTTTTTTTTGATCATGCTGCATAACGTGACATGGAGGTTTCCAAGCCAGAAAGTGTCCAAGGAGTCACTTTAGTAAAGTCCTTCTGAACACACAGCCTTGCCTTGCCATTTCCTTTGTGTTTGCACCTACTCTTTGGAAGCTGTGTGCTGTAGTGCAGGGCTGCACTCCTCCAAGGGATTAATGAGTAAAATGTGTGTTTCTTAGAGCTGCAAGGTTTGTTCCTGGAATTTTGGAAAGCGGTTGCTGTGTTCCATACCTGTAAATGTTAGAGACGATGTTTTGCTCTTTAAGAACCTGTAGTTAAGAGAGATATTTATAATTAATTTATGTGCTCTATTTCAGGAAAATGTTTTTGTTTTGTTCTGGTTTCTTTCTTTCTTTTTCTTTTCAATCAGATGCAACTAGTATTGAGTCAGTGTGAAAAGCAGGGGACATTTCCAAAAACCATTTTTACAGAACTTTCCAAGAATTTTCTGGAGTTTTGTTTGCATAGAGGGAGCTTTCTTTGCTTGATTTATTGTTGGTTACGTTTTTAATCTGCCTTTTCAGTAACTGAGAGCAAACAGCCAGGTGGATGGGAAGAGCAGTAATATTGTAGCTTGTTTTAAAGCAAACCAGTGCCTGTTGCCCAGTATTGCATCTCATATCAACTCTTACGAAGTGAATTGGTCCTTGGAAAGAGTTCACGTGGTTTGTTTCCAAAGGGTTACGTGGATCTAGTCGTAAAAGGAAACATGCATTGAACCCAATTAAGGGTAGATCCTCAGCTAGTGTAAATCGGCGTCACTCCGTTGTGACTGCAGCACAGCTACGATGTTTTAAACCAGTTGAGGATCCGGCCCTAAAACTCTTAGTAACCCCTGGCTTTGATTAAAGTGGCTCAGCACCATTTGTTGTAATTTCACTGCTTAGACCAAACTGAGAGGCGCCACCCTGGGGACAGGCCAGGCATGTCTCTCACTGACAGATGGAAAGTACTCTTGGTTCTTCCTCTGTGTTCTTTCGGGGATTACGTTTCTTCCACTCGGATATTTGTGGGACACTTTTATATTTCTCCAAGACAGCTTTTGTATTGGAGGGTTATTTTTTTCCCCAAGGGGCAAGAAGAATTTTCTCCCTTTGCTTTATTACAGGGATCTCTAAGCAGGTTATAAAAGTGGGAGCCTTCCCAGTTACCTATGTCGCCTTCCCAACACCCTTAGACTGGGCCACGAAGAAAGGAAGCTGCATGCACTATTTCTGTCATTGAAAAGGATACTGACCAGTATTGTTTCTCTCTTTTTTTAAGTGTGTTTTATCATATAAGGAGCAACTGATTGTTTGAATCTTCCCTACAGTGCACCAAGCTAGCTAGATTGTGTCCATTGATTTTTTTTAATAACATCATGTTTTTGTTCAAAGCTCTATCTTTCCTGAACAAATGGAATGGCTTTTTAGCTTCAGTAGTTTCTTCTGAAAGGACAAAGTAATCAAATTTTACCCCGTCCCTTTTTTATATACAGTTAAGTGAGACATGCTGCTGCCATAAGCCAGTCATCTCTAATCTTATTGTTAAGAGAATCCAAACTGAATGATCCTTGTCGAAGATAATGCCATTGTAATATCTCTGACTGTGCTTTGCTTTGCTATTCACTGCCATGTGATTCCAGTACTGTACTTTAGAAATGTCCCCTAAAAGCACTTACATGTACAACTGTGGGTTTATGAAGATGTTTTAAGGAGCAAAAAAACAGCTCACACTTTAACACTAATACAAAAATGAAACAACGCTTAAATACTGTAGCGTGCAGGGTTTTTTTTCCACAATATCGTGTGTTACATTTTCACAGGATTCTTGCACTAATGGTTTACCATCTGTTCTCTCTGTAAATGGTGCACTTTACTGTTTGAATTTGTTACGATGATAAATACTGGCTATTTAAGCGTGAGTAGTGTCTTCATTAGAAAATAGCATAACACCTCTTGTCTCCGTGTATTTTTCAAAAAGAAAAAAGAAATGAAGCAATGAATCATAACATTTATAGCACAAGAACTAACTGTTGTATATAAGCAGCAAAAGATTGAGTCATTTTTAAGTACAAAACTAATTGCAGTGATTTTTAAAGCGCTTCCCCAGCAATTTTCTTAGGACACCTGAGGTCTATTTGTTTCTTTAGTTACTGGATCGGTAAGGAACACAATTCTCAATTGAAAAATCAATATTTATTTAAACACCCGTTTGTATCTTCAAAGTCATAATTAGTATCTGGCATGGCCGTTAGTTTGTATCTGCTGTCATATTTTGTCTTGGTTGTAGAGTACACTAGCTAAAGGCAACTCAATAGAGCACAAGACTGAAATTTCACTCAGATTTCCCCTCCCCCTTCAGGTTAGATGTGTATCTTGTAAGCTTGTCTGCTGAGGAAAGTAGGAAAATCCTGTACCGTACCCCTAGCTGGTGTCAGGATTTCCAGACAGGCTGTACTTAGATCCTGTACATTTCTCCTGTTGGCATAATTAAGACTACCACCATGGCCCCCCAACCAGCACCCCAGCAGGAGCTACGTAATTTGAGACTGCCATCGAAAGTGGGATTCTTCAGGTGCACCAGGTAAAACAGTTTCTTGATGCCTATGTCAGGACCCCAAGAATGTTTTCCTTGGAATGTAGTCTGAGGGGTATTCCTAAACAAATACTTGTTGTAACCAAACTAGCCACTAGATGTCACTGTGACTCCACACAGAGTCACCTTGAGAGGGCACTGGGCATTGGACTGAGCTAGAATTTCTATCCCAGCTGAGCGGATCGGGATTCCCCAGCTGGAAAGACTACACTCAACCCCAGGGGAGAGGGCACCAGCTTTGTGTGTGGCTCCAAGGTGATCACTACAAGCCAGCTTAGGAATGGTACTGGCGAGTTTTGAAGACAGGGTTAGAGGAGGGAAGGGTTCAAGGAGTGAGGCCCTTGGACCCATCTCAGAGGGAGAACAGAGTTGGACAGCCTGAGCTGTACCCCCTTCTTCCTTATATTACTGGGTGCAGAGAAATGCTGTTGTGTAGGTGAGGACTGTGCCAGTTTTGGCTGACCTGGCCTGTTGGAATCACATGCATGGTAACTTAGGGTCGTTTTAGTGGAAGACTGGGCCTAGAATTTTGTTTCTTTAGAAGTTTTTGTGCACATACTTAATTCAAATGATGGTTTAGGTAAGTCCTGGCGAGGGTGGCTGCTAAGTAGCAGTAACTCAGTACTCAAGTACAAAGATTATTGTATATTCAGGGTTACCCAGAAGAAGTCTAGCTAAAACCGAAGTGCCAGCTACGCCTTACTTAGAGCACCAAGCACGCCTGCGAGTTTTTTAACCTTAATTGCTAAGGTGTGTCCTTGCTGATCTGTTGCAAGCTCTTTGGTTGTTGTTATTTTTCCTTTGGACATTCCAGACAATTCATCTACCACAATTACTGATCTTTAAACAAGGGCTTAGGGTAATAGCTACTGTATCTACTGTGCAGTGTTGCAGAGACCTCCATAGCAAAATGCCTTTACTCACTTCTGGTTGCTCAAAGGAAAATTTGGTGGGGATGCATGTGGACACAAGCACAATGGTGAAGGTGGATCTGCTTTTTCAGAATTACTTGAATAATTGATGGACTTTTATTCAATCAAACTCTTTTTCTAATACAAACCACTAAGGGCTGAATTATTTAGCAAGATTCATTTGTGTGCAACGCCTGACAACAGCTGAATCACACTGGAACCTTTTCCTGATGTATACACGACACCTAGGAGAAAACAAAACTAACCCAATCAGCGCTATTAAAGGGAATGGACACCAGATCAATACACTGTTTCCTTTATATTCTACCAGCCATTCGGCTGCACTCATGCCACTTAGCAACCTGAGCTGGAGCTTTTACGCTTACTGCTCAGTTACGAAGGAGATGGGGCTTGGCCACTGCTAGAACACAGAGTCTTGTTAGGGGTTGGTGGGAAAGCCTCAGAGGTAGGTCACTAGCTGCACTATGCCTTGGTGGGCCCTGACATAGAGACAAACTAGGGGAGTCGCTCTGTGCTTAGGTCCATTTTGCCAATACATCAATAACCTAGAGATTCCAATGTGGTCGCTTCCAGCGGTGACGGTGTCATGTCTGTCCAGCATTTTACTGTCCGTAGTATTACAGCATTTTTGTCTCTGTTCCGTCCGCTCCACTTTCAAGAGGATTTGAATTAGTACAAAGATGTACAGGATATACCCTTGGATGATCTGTACTAAATAAATAGTACTGGTTGCCATCCTTCAAGACACTTGCTGGGAAGATCTTTAAGACACTTAATTTTCCTTTAGCTTTTCTATAATTCTGATGTAAAGGACTTTCTCTGTACAGTATATTACTCAATGCATGTTCTGTTCTCTCTACGGATATATTGAACACGACACAGTTGTGATATTGTGCAGGGGGAAGGCAACTCCTGCACTCAACTGAGGCCCTCAGCCTCTGACGTACAAGGAAAGAAAAACTATTTTTTCCTTTGCTGTATTTGCTTGAGCAGCGTTTTCTTGTCTGTACATGTGAGCTGTGAGATAGATGTGAAAAGTTCAAACGAATGCATTTGCCCCCATGTATACAGATTGTACTCTGTACAATGACCTGTACGTATGAAAAAAATGTACTTATTTATAAATGGTTAACACTTGAAAAGAGTCTGGCCTGGTGCTTTCCTCATTGCTGCAGCCTGAAATTAAGAGAATTCAGTTGTGTCTTAGCACAGCCACACAGAGATGCAACGAAACAGGATGGCATGCTCCACTGCGGGAGCCTGTGTTATTGTATGGGGGTGGGGGAGAGTCTGCCCCCTCGTCATTCCTGCTGGATGCAGGAGAATGAACCAGTCTCTTCCTCTCCCCAGCAGAGCAGCTTGTATGTGGATCCCACAGGCTGCCTCCATCTTCTTATACCAGTTCCACTATTCCCCCAAGAGGAAAAGGTTCATTCCAGCACCCTGAGCTGTTGATAAACAACATGACCTGGACTAATAGACAGCTGGTATTGCAAGGGAATTTAGGTGACCACCTAACCCAACAGTCCTTATGAGCCTCAGCTAAAATACGGAAGAGCCTGTTAGCCACTCCTCGTGATTGGCAGCTGCGTAGTTAGAACAGATTTTTGTTGGACTAGCCTGCTTCCAGCAGCCCTGCAGAGCACCTGAGCATGGCGAGCACGATGCTTACCCCAGTTGGAGACCGGCTGCCTCAAGGCCCCTGCGGTCTCTTGGGCTGGCTGCTCGTGGGGAAGCATTGCGTGACTGCACTTTAGCAACCCACCTTCCCAAAGAGACGGCCCAGTGCCACGCTGGCCTTGCCCTGCTGGTACCGCCATGCGGCAGCACGCCGCTCACACACCCCAGCATGTGAGTGGCTCGCTGTCTAGCTAGGCACGAGAGGTATTATATCCCACTCTCCTCTGAGCCACACTGGCTGCGGCACCCTTGAAGACAAGGGCAGTAGCTGCACAGGGGCAATCCCGCAGTTAAGCACTGCACTCAGTGCTCCATCATGCTGTGACGCTGGGCACAAGTTGTATGGGGCCAGATTACTGAAAGGTAGGTGGGTGGGTTAGATGCATGTTTAGGCATCTAGATGCCTTTACAAATCTGGCCCTTAAACTAAGTCTGAGCCCCTCAGGACCAGGCCCCAACTCACACACCCAAGCTATGGGGGCCTTAATTTACGTATTTGCTACAGCTTCTCAGAGGTGATGGATATATCCTTTATTGAAAGCAGGCAATGACTGTGAAGTAATCAGGCTGCTCAATCTGTTGGCCCCAGGACTACCCGAGGAGTTGTGCTTCCTTTGGCCAGCTAGAAAGAATACAAAGAGTGGCACATGCTCGTTACCAGGATTTATTGATTGACTCAGGTGCAGTACAGTACAGGCAAACAGAATTCAAACAGGTTTCAGAGTAGCAGCCGTCTTAGTCTGTATTCGCAACAAGAAAAGGAGGACTTGGCACCTTAGAGACTAACCAATTTATTTGAGCATGAGCTTTCGTGAATGCATCCGATGAAGTGAGCTGTAGCTCAGGAAAGCTCATGCTTAAATAAATTGGTTAGTCTCTAAGGTGCCACAACTAGAGTTCAAACAGACTGTCTAGCTCGGCATTTCATTAACAGGTTTTTTCCTTACTAGCAGTTATGAGCCACCAGCCCCGTGCACTGATTGCGGCTCCTTCGACATGGCTTTAAAGATATTTTGTTTTAAAACAAAGCCTATACAATAGTCATTCATGTAAACATTAGCTGCAATATTTGGGGTCAGTTCAGGAATATGCATTTGGCGTAGTACAAGAATCTGCTGCGAATACACATTGCTGGCAGGCGTTTTCTCAGGGGACTTTACACCCTCTGTTTGATACAAGTTTGTTGGGTTTTTTTTTTTTGGTTATTGGCAGTTAGGGCCGTGTTTCCCTTCCCAGCAGTGCACTCATCTCTAACAGGGTGTTACTTCTCTGAGCAAACCTTACAGAGTTGGCCATTTGTTTTTCAGGCTAAAGGGACTTGCCTTGGTCCTCCTGAGAGACAAGATCAGCCTGAAGAGTGGGTGAAATCCTGGCTCCACTCAAGTCTGGGGAGAGAGGATTTCAGACACTGGCTGTAATAGTTTTGCACAAATTTTTCTGCGCACACCCTTCATTCGCTCCTCTTCCCATAGTCAGGATAAGGGAAAACAGCCGTAGAACAAGTCTTTCAAAAACCAGCCAGGCCCCCCTGCCATTGTTAGAAAACGCTCTAGCCAGATCTCTCTCCCTACAGAAGTTCCAAACGGACCTTTACTTAAGTGTGTCTCTGGCAGTGGAAGTAAAATCTGAGCTGAGGTTTTCACAGGGGACTAGTGATTTTTGGGTGCCCAGCTTGAATGTGGAGTTAAACAGAGCCAGCATCACTCCAGAGGCCCCTGCTCAGCGGGGGGGGGGGGGGGGGGTCTGAAAGGGAGGCTGTGGTGGGAGCGGGGTTAGGATGGGCAGGCGAACCCGCAGCTCTTTATTGGGCTCAGGACACTTTAGGGGCCTGCACTGAACAGAGGCTGGGGAAATGTTTACAAAGAAAATCAACAGCCACGTGGTGAAGTTTTTCTGGGTTTACGAGCAGTATCTGCTAAGTAACAGCCAGGACCCTGCTGTCAAAGCGCCTCGCCCCACCGTTATCTCCCAGCGCAGGGGCTCTCCACCTGTTCCTTCCAGAGCCCCTCCCCTCAACAGGCGATAAAAACTCCACAGCAACTGCTTCTCTGCCTGTAAAAGCCAGGGCTGGCAAGCAGGGCAAGTGCCCGGGGCCACACACCACAAAGCTGAGTCTATTAACTGTAAGCCGGGGGGGGGGGTGCTCCGCCCACCCTTTGGGGAAAGGCCCTAGGATGACTAGAAGGCTCTAAACAGGCTGTTTCTAGTCTGCGGGATACTTCAAACCTAGATCCCTGCCTCATCCTGCTAACAAAGCTGGTGTGGGGCGTGCAAGAAGGGAATATTTAACAGGTGATCAGTACAAAGACCCTGCAGGACAGGCGAGGTCTTTGCTGCAGTATCACCAGGCACCAGCAATGCCTGAAGTCCGGCATCTAGTTACCGAGAAGAGCAAACAAAGGGATAGATGGGAAAGTTCTGCATTTTAGATGTAAAGAAAAGCCACTGCATGAGTGACCCATGGCCAGCTGCCAGACAGGGGCCGTGCTCCCTGCAGTGACAGCTGGGGGAAACCAGCCCTTTACTTGAACATAATTTTTAAAAAAATTCACTGCCCACCCAGTCACTAGCCCTCACCAACCAGCACGTCTGCTCTGCCCAACATCAGCTGGCTGGAGCTGCCAGCGAGAGCCCTGGGGGCCCTGTCAGGAACGAGAGGTACCAGGGACAAGGATTTCTAAAAACACTGATGTTTGGGCTGGGCTTAAGGGCCAGGGGTGTTATCTTCCTCAGGGCAGACAACAGCACACGTCCCCGCCGCCGGTTCTGCTGCCAGCAGGGACCTGGAGAGGCACTACGCTCAGGACATGGCTGCAGAACGGTCAGGGCTAGACAAATGCCACAGCCAGAGAGGCACAGAAAGCTTTGGCATTCAACATGGGGAAAGGGGCTCACTGTGTGCAAGTGAGGGAGGGTTTAACACCAGGGTGCTGGAGAACTGGGGTTGGTATTAACCATACCACTCAGCCTTCTCAGTGAACTCAAGAAGGGATAAGAAGTCAGTGCAGGCAACTGAAGGAGCGAGCCAGGCCCTGACCTTCGGCCACCCTGGAGTTAGTGGTCCTCAAGCTGCCGTGCCAGGCAGGCTGGGAAATGGAAATGCTGCAGTCCTGCTGTTTGAGGGGCAAGGGATCCAGCCCCCAGTGGTTTGGAGAAGGAACCAAACCCCCACCAGCAGCTCAGCCAGCTGGGAACGCCCCTGAGCCTGGCACATACAAAGAGCAGCTCCCATCCCCTGTGATTTGGGTGGCAGGGGAGTGGCCATGGATAGCATAAGGCCTCAGTGGGAGAACGTGGCTCAACCCAGGGTCTCAGAGCACCATGATGCCAGGTTGGGGCTGGGAGAGCTGCTACATTGGCACACAGCACCCCTGCAGACGGGGGCTTAAAGCAAATGCTCCCCCTCACACCAGCTGTACGCGTAACCACCAGCAGGTGGCAGAGAGGTAACAGCAACACCAACACACCAGCAACAGACCCTGGTACATGCAGGAGTGAGCAACGACCACAAAGTCCACCCCAGCCCTGCCTTTGCGGGAGCTCCCCAGCACAGGGAGCCATCACTGGCTGCCGCTGGGGCTCTCCCCCTTAGTGAGGGTTTTAAAATCCATGGACAGGGCCAGCTCCTCAGCCAGGGGCGGCCGCTTCCACTCGTCCCGCGTCAGGATGTAGCCGATCACCAGCCCAAAGACGATGAGAAGCAGGCCCAGGATGTTGGCCAGGATCCCTTCAGGCACGAATGAGCTGTAGGTGGCCCTGCAGGAGCAGAGAGGGGCTGTGCTGAGAACAAAGCTCCCTCCAGCAGGGAACACCCAGAGGAGGAAAACGTCTGCCCTGCCACACAAGTGGCTCCCTGGGGTTCAGCCCAGACCTCTCTACCAGCTTCTCCCACCCACGGCCCAGGAAATCACACCCAACCTTCCTGAGGCTGCAGTGGGAGCGTTTCCTCTCCTCTGAGGCACCTGTTCATGGCCATGGCCAGAGGCAAGAACACATGCTAATGGTCTGGTTCAAGATGGCAAACACTACAGCTGCAAGAAATGCTCTCCAGCTACTTTGCTGCCTCAGGCAATTGCCTGTTCTAAAACGGGGGTGTCACGCTCCCCATCACAGCAGCAGTATGGCAAGTGAGCTGCAGAGCCATATGGAGCCAAATCTGCAGCAGGGTTTCCTAGAGCTGTGTTCGAGGTGGTTTGGGGGCGGGGGGGACTGGGAGTCTTGCCTGCAGTGAGAAGGGCTTTGAAGTGCTATTGCATCTCCCAGCCATTTTGGGTCTGGGGTTAACCGACAGCTGACACCGCCCCGCCTGCACATGCTGGAGGGATCAAAGAAGGGGGTTTGCCATTGGTAGTGTAATTTACACTAACCCACGTCAATTCTCCCCCTCAGAAACAATCCTGTAAAACGTTTCAATCTACGTTTTCTACTGGCAAATTCTTCAGGTGAAAGATTTCCAGCAGCTCCAATCATTAGGGGGCCGTGGGTAACCCTGCTACGTCCCTGGAGGGGCGGTTCCCCCAGCTCACCAGGGAAAGTTTTGCTGGTACTGGCCAGGGATTCTTCTGTATATTTTTGCCACAGGGGCCATTGTCTTTGAGAAAAGTCAGATTTGCCCACTGAGGGCCTGAACCAGCCAGGGGCTGTCGTCACACCCCCACACCCCCCAAGGGAAGGCAGATCAGCACTTATGTTGCTAATGCTGTTGTAGGCATTACAAAGTATTCTGGGAAGGGTTAAAGGTGAGAGTGTGGGTGAAAGGTTCCTTTGCAGGGCCAACGAGGGGGAAAACAACTGATGTCGCATCCCTAAAGCCAGGATGTTTTGGGAAAAACTGAAGAAGCCACAAAAGGCTGGCTTGGACCCAGTACAAAGAGCACAGGGGGGCAAAAGTCCCGGACCAAGATGCCCCCAGAGGACCCTAAGGTTTAAAACCCTCCCAAGAGCTGAAGCAAATTGGAGATTGGCAGCGGACCCTGGACAACCCGTGCACACAGGACAGTACTCCCGTCCACCCCTCCCCCTCTTCTTCTTACATTACACCCAGGCCTGGCCAGCCTCAGGTAGTGCGGGTATGAGTATGAAAGTGGGTTAGGGCTTGGGGCACCAACGTTTTCGTCCTTCCTTTGAGTGACGTGGGGAGCACACATCACTCTCCGCTGTTATTTTATTATTTTATCAATAAAGCTTTAAAACTCAGTTGCTTGATGTGCTCCATCATCTCCCCCTCCGACGATCCTGTGGCCTGAGCCTGATCACCTGACGCCTCCGGCAGATTGGGAACAGAAATCTGTCACAGTTTTGGTGGAGAATTGCTAACAAAATCTATCAAACTGAACGCCCCATGTTTATGAGATGTGAGGGCCCTCACACTGAGGGAGGTTCAGTGATAGGATTGAAATCTGGATCCGTACGACCCATTCACTCAATTTCCCAGGGAGGTGCCGGCCTGTGGCAAGGGTGTCTTTTTCTAAACTCACGGGGGACGCTGTGAATTTCAAAGGGCAGAAGCTGCAACCCAGATGCTTCAATCACTTACTGGATATTGAAGAGGAGCAGCTCCTTGATGCCTAGCAAACACGTGGCAATGGAGAGAACGAGGAGGAAGACACCGAAGAAGACGTGCTGTGGTTTGTATCTGCTGCGGAGTGAGAAGGACGTTCCAGGAAACAGGAAGAAGCTGAAGCCCATGAGCCACTGGAGGAGAAGAAGAAAGTGCAGAGGGGCTTAAAGGACCTTTCCCTGCAGAGCCCAGGTTTCCCACTGGAATTTAGTGTTATTACAACAGGCCTCAGAAATTGGAGCAAATAAGGTCCTGGTCCAGCTAACCAAGGATGGCGAGTGTGGGCTAGTCCAGCCAAGCCCTGCTTAGATGCTGGCACAGCCGCAAGCTCCGGCCTGCAGCCAAGGAACAGAGCTTGGAGATTCAAAACAAGCTGGGGATACAACCCAGCAGTCCTGACTCCCAGCCCCTGCTCTAACCACTGGAGAACTCTGCCTGTCGGGCACATACATAGCTCTCCTGAAGGGCACCCTCCTCCTCCTCACCTGGATGAAGTAGAGGCTGAAGGCTGTTATTCCACACCAGCTATGCAGGCTGTACATGTCGGCAAAGCCTTTCTTCCTGTGGTAATCGAACACGGCTATCACACCTGCAGGGACGGCAGGAAGCGGCCGGTTAAAGCAGGGCTCTCATCAGCACTGGAGTCCCATTCGTTAGCCCAGGTGCACCCCCCCCTCACTTGGGGGTCCAGCCTGTAAACAGCAAGGCCAGCTGGACCCGCCCCCCAACCTGGCATGGGGAGAAGAGCCTCAAACCGCAGGCGCTGAGCCTGGGGAGCAAAGGCTCTGCTCTGGGAACCTTTCTGGGATGATCTTGTTGTTGTGACAGAAGAGGGTGGATTTAAAAGCCTCCTGAGCAGGACGCCGCTGACCCGCTGCTCTTGGAAGCCTCCAGCCAACACAGTGGCCTTAGGGGCAGGGGGCTGCCATGTGGGTCCTTCCAGTCACCTTCCACTGTGGCATCCGAGACTCACCCACAAGGGCGATGACCAGCGCAAAGGCGTGGAGGAGCCCATGGAGGATTTTGACCGAGCGTTTGGTCTCGTTCCTGAAGACCCGGTAAACCAGAAGAGCTGGGAGAGAGAAACGTGTGAGAGACAGGCAGTGGGGGTGGGCAGGGAACAGCCTCCTCAGCTCTGCAGCCCAGAGCAAAGGGAGCCTTCCCCAGGCCAGGTGGGCTAAGCGCAGCAAATGAAGCCTGGGAGCGGTGGGGTCCCGGGGCCCTGAGGAGGGAAGAATCAGCACTAAAATGAATGCATCAGAGCCGCTGGAGGGAGGCAGAGGATGACTCATGCTGATGGGAGCATAAAGCACTTTTGTTCTCCCAACTGCCTTTTCCAAATTTAATTTGCTACAATTAATCTTTTAAGCCCCAGGGACTGTCTGGGGGGCACCTGCTGATGCACTTTCCCCATCACGACTCTGTTCAGCGGCAACTGGTTCTCTGCTTAAGTGGCCGTCTGGGAGACGATTACTGCCTCCAGCTCTCCAGAATCACATTAGTGTGAAACGGAGCAGGGCCCAACGCCGACCTCCAGGCAGCCCTGCTAAGTGCTCTGCCTGATGCGGGTTCTGTGTGGGTAGTGAGAGCAGGAATCTCACTACCCGCACGCGGCTGCTTTTCATAGGGTTTCACTGCACTGTCACCAGAGACAGATGAGGGATCTGGTAACATCCTACTTCAGCACCAAGGCTGAACAGGTACGTGCCTCGTACTGAAGTAACCCAGTGCAGACAGGGTCAGTGCACCTATTACTAGAGTGACCAGACAGGAAGTGTGAAAAATCAGGACAGGAGGTGGGGGGTAATAGGCGCCTATGTAAGACAGCCCCAAATATCAGGACCGTCCCTATAAAAATCAGGACATCTGGTCACCCTACGTATTACCCCAGCTCCAGTCCCCATTGCTAACACCGGGGGGACAGCTTTGTCCTTGGCCAGGTTGGTTACCTGGACCGATTTACCTTCGTAGTGTCAAAGCCCTAATACTGCTGAACCGCAGCCATGCAATGAAAGGTATGAAGGCCACGATCCCAAGCCAATTACTCACATGGAAATCAGGAGTCACTCCATTTTTAAGGCTGCACTGACACACCTAGACTTTCCAGCGAAGCAGCCGGAGGCATCTGTGTGATTGTGGCAGTGAAGGGGTCATTTCCAGCAGAGCTCAGAAGCCTGGCTGAGAGGTAGGTAGCGTTTTGAATGCTCTTAGCCCTTCAGCAATTCAACATCAGGATCCCAACTTACCATCCCCTTGGAGGAAGACCATGCCAATGATCATGCAGAGAGGGTGGACGTTGAACTGCAGCGCACTTTCCCAAGCAATACCACCCCGGTATTGGCCCATCCAGGCTCCGGTCATGGCAATCACAGTCAAACCTAACAGCTGAGAGACTGCCATGTAACAGGAGAGTCCTGCTGGGCTCGAAGGCCTTGTGAGACTGTCCTCCATGCCAGGCGAGGCCAGGGACACTCCTGGGACAAAATCTCAGACTGCAAGAACAAGGAGAAAAGTGATCAGCACGGCAACCCAACAGCATGCTGGGGACACTGGGCTGCCCATAGGGACCAGATGTATTTCTCACTCCTCTTCACCAGGGCTGTGAACTCTGCTCAACTTCTACTGAGATCAATCTCAGGGATTAGAAACCTGCTATCAAGACCCATCCCTAGTTTTCCGCCCATCCTGACTCAGAACCAAGTCTCCCCAGAGCAGCTTGCTACTCAGCTTCAGACAGGACCTGTGAACCCTAATCCACCCACTCCCAGCTCTAAGAGAGCCTATGGAGCTGGCCAGCCCACAGCACCTTGCTCCATTCCTCGCACTCACTGCTCTGTAAAACCAGCCCAGATACTACTGTGCTGGACGTAGAGAAGTGCAGCTCTGACACTGCGTTGCTGGCATGTAGACAGGCAGCACTCGGCTGTTGAATTTAATTGTCTTATTCAATATTTATCTGGAGGGAGACGCACCCAGAGGGAGGCAGGCTGGGTACTGTGTCTACGCCACAGAGACAAACCCACGGCACAGGTCAGTGGACTCCGGCTCACAGGGCTGGGGCTGCTGGGCTACAAATAGCAGGGGAGCTTAAACTGGAACATCTGCACTGCTATTTTTAGCCCCGCAGCCCCAGCCCCACAAGCCTGAGTCCATTATTCCAGGCTCAGCGACTCAGGGCCATGGGGTTTGATTGCAGTGTAGACACACGCCTGGGCTAGGATTCCCCTGGGGGTGGATTTCATTTTAAAGAACTAGAAGGGAGAGGGCCGGAAACAGTTCTGCCAAACTAGCCAGTCAAGTTTTTTTTCCACTGAGCTTAGTGGCAGCTTTCAGTGTCTCCCCTCATTGGCCAACACTGCTCTAGCCCTGACCTGCCTCCATACAGACAGAAGCTTCCTGGTTTGCCTAGAGCCAGTCAGGGGACAATCACGGGACAGGGTTAGCTTGCGGTGTTATAACGATCTCTCAAATGCTCACCTGCTGCAAGAGGTTTGGCTGGACGACTTAGCACAAACGACACGTTTCAGAGGGGCAGCCCTGTGAGTCTGTATCAGCAGAAAGAACAAGGAGGATTTGTGGCATCTTCTGCCCCTCCACTCCCACGAACATGATACAGTTCTGTGGTGACCTAGAATCCTATTTTCGACGTCTCCGACTCAAGGAATATTTCCAACATACCTCTGAACAACATACTAATCCACAGAGACCTCCCTACTAACACTACAAAAAGAAGGATTCTAGGTGGACTCCTCCTGAAGGTCGAGACAGCAGACTGGACTTCTACATAGAGTGCTTCCACCGACGTACACGGGCTGAAATTGTGGAAAAGCAGCATCACTTGCCCCATAACCTCAGCCGTGCGGAACACAATGCCATCCACAGCCTCAGAAACAACTGTGACATCATAATCAAAAAGGCTGACAAAGGAGGTGCTGTTGTCATCATGAATTAGGTCGGAATATGAACAAGAGGCTGCTCGGCAACTCTCCAACACCACTTTCTACAAGCCATTACCCTCTGATCCCACAGAGTTACCAAAAGAAACTAAAGCATTTGCTCAAGAAACTGCCTGAAAAAGCACAAGATCAAATCCGCACAGACACACCCCTGGAACCCCAGCCTGGGGTATTCTATCTACTACCCAAGATCCATAAACCTGGAAATCCTGGGCGCCCTATCATCTCAGGCATTGGCACCCTGACAGCAGGATTGTCTGGCTATGTAGACTCCCTCCTCAGGCCCTACGCTACCAGCACTCCCAGCTATCTTCGAGACACTACTGACTTCCTGAGGAAACTACAATCCATTGGTGATCTTCCTGATAACACCATCCTGGCCACTATGGATGTAGAAGCCCTCTACACCAACATTCCACACAAAGCTGGACTACAAGCCGTCAGGAACGCTATCCCCGATAATGTCACGGCTAACCTGGTGGCTGAACTTTGTGACTTTGTCCTCACCCATAACTATTTTGCATTTGGGGACAATGTATATCTTCAAATCAGCGCCACTGCTATGGGTACCCGCATGGCCCCACAGTATGCCAACATTTTTACGGCGGACTTAGAACAATGCTTCCTCAGCTCTCGTCCCCTAACGCCCCTACTCTACTTGCGCTGTATTGATGACATCTTCATCATCTGGACCCATGGAAAAGAAGCCCTTGAGGAATTCCACCATGATTTCAACAATTTCCATCCCACCATCAACCTCAGCTTGGTCCAGTCCACACAAGAGATCCACTTCCTGGACACTACAGTGCTAATAAATGATGGTCACATAAACACCACCCTATACCAGAAACCTACTGACCGCTATTCCTACCTACATGCCTCCAGCTTTCACCCTGACCACACCACACGATCCATCGTCTACAGCCAAGCTCTGCGATACAACCGCATTTGCTCCAACCCCTCAGACACAGACAAACACCTACAAGATCTCTATCAAGCATTCTTACAACTACAATACCCACCTGCTGAAGTGAAGAAAGAGATTGACAGAGCCAGAAGAGTACCCAGAAGTCACCTACTACAGGACAGGCCCAACAAAGAAAATAACAGAACGCCACTAGAAGAAAAGGAGTACTTGTGGCACCTTAGAGACTAACCAATTTATTTGAGCATGAGCTTTCGTGAGCTACAGCTCACTTGGATGAGCTATCACCAGCAGGATAGTGAGTTTGTGTGTGTGGTTTTTGGGAGGGGGGCGAGAGAACCTGGATTTGTGCAGGAAATGGCCCAACTTGATTATCATGCACATTGTGTAAAGAGTTGTCACTTTGGATGGGCTATCACCAGCAGGAGAGTGAATTTGTGTGGGGGGGTGGAGGGTGAGAAAACCTGGATTTGTGCTGGAAATGGCCCAACCTGATGATCACTTTAGATAAGCTATTACCAGCAGGACAGTGGGGCGGGAGGAGGTATTGTTTCATATTCTCTGTGTGTATATAAAGTCTGCTGCAGTTTCCACGGTATGCATCCGATGAAGTGAGCTGTAGCTCACGAAAGCTCATGCTCAAATCAATTGGTTAGTCTCTAAGGTGCCACAAGTACTCCTTTTCTTTTTGCGAATACAGACTAACACGGCTGCTACTCTGAAACTTGTGGCACCTTAGAGACTAACCAATTGATTTGAGCATAAACTTCCACAGGCTAAAACTCACTGCATCGGATGCATGGAGTGGAAAATTCAGTAGGAAGATTTTTTTTATTTTACACACACAGAGAACATGGGTGTTGCCATACTCACTATAATGAGAGTGATCAGTTCAGGTGAGCTATTATCAGCCCCGGGGGTGTGTGTGTGTGTGTGTGTTCAGTATTCAGAGGTCCTGTCTGTACTCCTCGTTCTTTTAGCATAGGTAGTGGCCACACTCACGGCTAAGAATGAATAAGGTGAACAGACTTCCCTTTCCTTACCCACCAAGGGGTCCTTCCTAGAGCCTCCCCTCTCAAAAAAAAAAAAAAATCTCCATTTTATCCTCACTGGGAACACTCTCACCTTCTCCTCCAGCTGATGCCTCATGTGGGTCTTATTTATATTATAAATTCTTTGGGGGCAGGAAACAGCCTTTTTGTTCTGTTTAGAAAGCAGCTGGCACAAAGTGATGCTGGTCCGTGACTGGGCTCCTATATACTACTGCAGTGAAAGATATTAACATAACTCTGGGTTTGTAAAGCATTGTATCAATGGGTCTGACCAGGGTAGCCAGCTCTTGAGATTTTATCACGAGTCTTGCAATTTGGTGATTTTCTTAAAGGCCAGCTCTTGGAGTCAGGCGTGAGAGAATTGCCGCTTTCTTTTACAAAGCAAGTTTGCAGCACACATCATTGCAGAGAAAAGCTTGAAACCGTGAATCCTAAAGGCTCAAAAACCAGACAGCAGATAAAGCAAACTTTAAAATAAAAATTGGGGACCTCCCTCAATAGCCATGAGTTTTCAAAGATAATGGCCAATGGCTCTGCAATCCCATCTGCCAACTCCTTTAGCACTCTCGGATGCAGCGCATCCAGCCTCATGGGCTTGTGCTCATCCAGCTTTTCTAAATAGTCCCAAACCACTTCTTTCTCCACAGAGGGCTGGTCACCTCCTCCCCATGCTGTGCTGCCCAGGGCAGCAATCTGGGAGCTGACCTTGTTCGTGAACACAGAGGCAAAAAAAGCATTGAGTACATTAGCTTAGATTATTGTGGGCAGTGTTGTTGTAGCCAGGTTGGTCCCGTATCTTGCTAACTGAGACCGTCATAAATGTATGTTCTGAGTGGAAAATTTACTTATGAATTTCAAACTATAAAGGGTATGTTAGTTTGTTGTGGGAGTACTTATCAATTACATTTTTACTGTTAACGCTGCATTTCGGAAATGACTTTGTTGCTCATATAATCAAAACACCTTAGATGAAGTTTTCTTATGTAAAAAAGTAAAACTTTATTAGGCATTTATTAATTTTAACACTTAAAAGTGTTTTTTTTCCCCCAAGCCGCTTGGAATGTTACTAGAGATAAGGGTTTTAATAGATTTAGATACAGTCAGGCCTCCATTACCCGGTGGTTATGTTCTTGAACAAACACCGTGCAAATAGAAATCACGTAAAAAGACACCAAGGGTCTATGGAAAATAAGGGTTTAGGTTCCAGGCTCACAAGACGACCTCCCTAATTTATCCCATACTGTACAGGTTTTATTTTAAAAAATTAATGAAATTTAAACTTGCTACTAACCTTTACTGATGTTGAGAATGAACTTGACGTGATATTGCTGATGTTGAAGTCAGAACTCTGAGGGTTTGTCTGGGGAGGCCGGGGAGCATGGAGGCAGGAAGTATGGGGCAGGAGGAATCAGGGCCACCTCCCCCTCCCCCTCCAGCAGGCCTTACAGGGGGCAACGGATAATCTGACTAGAGGCCCCCTGGCCCCAGGCACGCTCCCGAGGAGTAGCGTCGGGGCGCGGTGGCTTGCCCCACTCCGCCCGGCACTCCATCAGGGAATAGGGTCGTGGCACAGGGGCTCGCCCTGCTCCATCTGCCTGGCATTCCAGCTGGGGAGCGGGCAAGCCCCCATGAGCCAGCTGGAGTGCTGGGCAGGCAGGCGGAGTGGAGCAAGCCCCTTGCCCCACTCCCTGGCTGGAACACCGGGTGGGCAGAGCGGGACAAGCCCCTGACCCTGGTCCCCAGCTGGAGCACCGGGCAGGCAGGCTGGCAGAGTGGGGCAAGCCCCCGGGTCCATGCCTGGGGTGGGGTGGGGTGGGGGCCCTGGCCGAGTGTCCATTGCCCCCCGCAAGGCCAACTAGAGGGGGTCATAGAATACCAGGGTTGGAAGGGACCTGAGGAGGTCATCTAGTCCAACCCCCTGCTCAAAGCAGGACCAATCCCCAATTTTTGCCCCAGATCCTAAATGGCCCCCTCAAGCATTGAACTCACAACCCTGGGTTTAGCAAGCCAATGCTCAAACCACTGAGCTATCCCTCCCCACCTCCTGCCCCCCTCCTCTGCCATTGCCCACCCACCCGAAGTCAGGACCCACCCAAGTGTCCCATCCTGGCTACGCCACTGATCTGCACATCTTGGCAACCATGGGGCACCGTGTAAAAGTGAATCCATACTTTGTACAAAAATAAAGGGTCACAATTTATTGACCATGCATAACAAACTGTGCAAACAAACAAAAACACCCACACATCCTGTAAATTGAGGCCTGACTGTAACCATTGCTTTCCTTATAAAAATGGGGTTAGAATAATTTTATTCATTTAAACAGTGGTACAAACAGCTGCAATAGGAGGAATATTTAATTTACAATCTCTATTTAAGTAGCGCACTGAATAATACTCAGTGAATAAGTGACTTTTTTTTCCATTTTGTTCAGCGTCCACCTCAGACATTGGGGGTCCTGAACATACGCCGCCATCTGCAAAACATACAACTTCAGAGTCATCAGTGCTGCAGCTACATGTTGGACAGTAATTTACTTCTAGTTTAAAAAAAAAAAATCTTCTCATCCAATAAATCCATGGCTGAGTTTGTCATCAGGACCAGAAAATTTCAGCAAGAGATTAAAAGATTGCTCAGTTCACTTATACAACATATTCTCCCTTTCGTTTTGTTCAGAACAAACATTTCATTGAATGGTTCAATCATTACAGGCTGAGCACAGGTTGCTGGAAGGATCCTGGATACAATGTCTGAGAAGGAAATTGAACAGCATGCAAAAAACACTGACAGGAAATTCATTAGTCTGAGTCTTGATGGGTGGAGCAGCGTACACAGTGCTTGTGTGACAGACATCCCCTATTGTGTTATCTAACAGGAACAATACAACAGGAAATGCCCATACAGCAGAATCCTTAAAAGTAGTAACAGAAACAGCTATAACATACTGAACAAGAATTCAAGCATCAAGTATGTAGCTGTGTCATAATACTGCAAATGCAGCAAGGATGAGAAGAAATCTAGAAGAACATAATGAAAGGAAGCTGAAACTTATAACATGTGGGCGCAATTCTCATTTGAGGCCTCTTTTAGTCAAAGACTTAAGTACAACTCCAGGAATAAAGGAAAATACAGCTGAAATGGCAAAATACTTCCATAACAGCCACTCTGCGTCAGCATCAAAGAGAAATACAGAAGGATCCAAACTAATTCTTCCCCTAGATGTATGATGGAATTCAGTGGTTGACAGTTTTGAGCTATTTATTAAGAATTGGCCTATTCTGATAGCACTGTGAAGACAATGACAAAAAATGATGGAACCATCACAGCCAAAGTAATCAACATTGGACTAAGGAGAAATGTTGAAGATATGCTGAATGTACTGAAACCTATTTCCATAGCCTTGGACAAACTGCAGAAAGACTGCTGCAGGTATTGCTGATGCTGTTGAAATTTGGAGAGAACTTCAGAAGACATGAAAGAAAGAGACCCGGCAACATAAGAACATAGGAATGGCCACACTTGGTCAGACCAAAGGTCCATCTGGCCCAGTATCCTGTCTTCCGACAGTGGCCAAGGCCAGGTGCCCCAGAACAAAGTTAAGATGCAGGCAGTAAACAAGCGAATGGATTAAGCACTTACTCCACCTCATTTTCTTGCCGTTATTCTCAACCCAAAGTGTCAGAGTAGATACCTAACTGCTGAAGATGTTGCCAACCATAACAGAGATCAGAGCTGGAGGTGAGCATTCAAGCAGTGCATGTGTGCTGATGTTGCTTTAAAGAAAGTCAACACCACTAAACTGGAAGTCACTAGCTAAGCATCTGGAACCAGAGTTTGTTGAAGAGCTAAACCAGCTTCTGACAGCAGTAGCTTCTATGCCTACAGAAGAAACAATATTTTCTTCATTTGAACTAATTCAGTCAAAGTTGAGAAATCGATTGGGAGTTGAAAATGCAAGAAAACTTCTCTCTTCCAGTCTATGAATAAAAATGGAGGAGGGAGGGGTTGAGATCTACCAGTTTAAAAAGTTTGCAGGACACCCTAAGTAACTTAGGGGACAGTTGCCTCATTTTCAAGAAACATAGGTGAATACAAACTTAACTTCCAGTCACTTTCACTTAGGCAAACTGAAAATTTTCACAGACTGATCTGAAATAATCAATTAATTCACTGACTGCAGTTAATCCCTCTGTTTAATAAGTCATTCCACTGTAAATGTGAAACATGTTTTGATAAGATAAATTTGCATCTAACACATGTAAAGTTGTTTTGTTTAATAAAAATAAATGTTATATGTTGTGTGTGTTTAATTCCAGTTACCATCCCAACTTGACACAAATCATGAGCAAAAAGTAAATTATATAGTAAATGATATACTGATTTACTATTTTATAACATACTAAAAATGTATAGTCACTAAGAATCTGAAAATATTAAGCTATATAATTGCTTAAATAAAAGTACACAATTCTAGTGTACCCTCCTAGGTAGCAAACAGATACACCAATTCTAGTGTAAAGCCTCTATTTAACTTTAAAATCAATGTGTTTTAATGGTTACTCAACCAGTGAGAATGCACTTTTCTTTAGGATATAACTGAAGAACAAACAGAAAAATTGATTAAAGTCACTGATTTAAATCGAGGTGTTCCATTTGGTGATTTAAATCAATCCACCCTGAGCTAAGTGCATGATTTTGGGGGCTGGACTCATGATTTTGAATCGCTAGTAGTTGGCGATTCAGGGACAGAGTGAGTCAGCATTAAACGGCAAAACCTTTGCTCATACAATGCATTGTTGAAGGGAGGGCTCCCAGAAGGAGCCCAAGATCTTGATTGTTTTGCTCTCTGCATAGAGCAAATGGTCTTTTTCCAGCACTGGGCTCCTAAGTGAAACCCTCAACACCTAGTCTCTGCTGGTATTCATGATGGAGTGCCTAGATCTTCATTAAACTTAAAGAGGCAACACTTCGCAATTGGGAAGCAAGAAAACCAAGCAGGCAGGATTTTTAAGACCTACTTAGAATAAGTGAGCGAGATGAGATGGACATAGAAGTGCTCTGGGGATGAAATATAATGCTAGATTGGATTTGTGTCTGGTGTTGGTCCCCATAACAGAACTGTCAACTGCTCGGCATCTGGAGTGCTGGGAGCTGTTGCAGGGGAAGATTCTCACTCTCTCTCCACCAAAGAAGGGAAAATGGGTGCAGATGACAGCAGCATAGCTACACCTGCACAGCCCCTAGTGTAGACGCAGCCTACGCCGACAGGAGGAGTTTTTCCATCAGCGTAGTAACACCATCTCCCCAAACGGTAGCAGCTAGGTCGATGGAAGCATCCTCTGTCGACCGAACTGTGTCTACACTGAGGGGTTTGTCGGTGTCGGTCAGGGTGCTGCGCAGATGTACAGGTTTTCAGTGTAGACCAAGCCTCAGTAATTGCTAATAGAGACCTACTGAAACAAAAGTCTGACATGCCGCAGCCTTTCTTGGGAGGTAATAGAAACAGGGATAGAGAAAGTGGAGAAACCCAAAGCTTGAATAGCAATAGGTCCGGGGAGAGTGTGAATACTCCTGGTACATGGAATTTTTTAACCTAAGGCTAGTAAGCACATATCTGTATTGACAGGGCCTTCATTTATGAAGCAGGGCGTTCAAAGGCTCTAGTATCGGACTTCCTCGTCCCCAGCATCCACCACAGGAGAGGAGGCCAACTCCCTCTGATGCTCTCATCCTCTACCACTCACAATTTGGCATGAGCTGTGGGTACTCAAGAGGGGACCAGGGCAGGCAGAGCAGAGATGCTGCACAAAAGGAATGAAGCAGGTTGGCAGAGCCAGGTGACCGGGCAAAGCCTAGGCCAGGTGACGCCCTCCCTTCCATGTTTATCCAGCAACTGGAAAGCCATGTTGACTTTCAATTCTGCCCAGGCACCAGAGCAAACACAATGAATTGTCCACCTGGCCCTTTATCTATTCCCTAAACCCGCATTAGGGCTACAAATTAACTTCTGTTAGGCAGTGGCAAGGGCTAGGTAGGGTTGCAACACCATTTCTGTTGCATAAATAAGTTCAGCTTGGAAACTGGTATGCCAGTTCAGAGTCCAAGGCAGAGCAAGTCATGCAAACTGGAAGTCATTTAGTCAAGTGGTTCCTGAAACAGCAGCATTCCCGCCCCCCCCCCCCAACCCAATTTTAAATTTTCAACTTGGAGGGGCACAGAAATAGGGGGATGAGCCCACTGGCGGTATCCATATGGACCTTATCCCACTGGAATGGCTCTGTTGGATGCTTACTCCACCACCACATATCCTGAGCCCTGAGGGAAGGAGCAGTGGGTTGGGAGTGAGGAGATCATGAATTCAGTCCTCCCCCAGCTGTTATTAATGTTTCTGCGCACTTTACACCAGTTTTTATTGACCCAGGCTGGCCTCAGGGACTGGCAGCTATCAATCTCCCTGTGTTACAGAGAAGATAACGGAGACTGCACAAGGTCACTTTAATTAGACTCCAATATTGCAGACGCAAATTGCTAAAGGCTATGCAAACAAATGGACAAGCCTGTGAAGGCTACATGTTTGCCTCTGTAACAGCTGCTTTACCACATCTCTTTGCTGAAACCAGGAATCCTATTGACTGTGCAAACCACTTGCAAAGTGTCTTGATTCAAGAGATAAACAGGAAGGTTCCCATTCACACCTGCTGCAGACTCATGGGAGAGGCATTTTGCTTCCACAAATGGAACTTCTGTTCCACCAGAACAGCTAAGGCTGCAGTGAAGTCTGTTTAAAACCTAGTTGTTGTCTCCTCTCTAAAATCCATTTTAAAAAAAATCAAGCAAGGCTGATAAGACAGATAAGACTGATAGGGGAGAGGCTTGGCAAAGGTTCCATATGTCACATCTGGGACAGCCAAGAACAGAACCAACGTGAGCCTGTCATGCTGCCTCTCCACCAGGCACCGTGCACCAGCAGGGCCTTCATTCCCCATAGCCTTCCCAGAGGTGGGACTTCAAACCTTATGTACTGTTTCATTGTTTCCTTGTGCTCCCCTGTCTCTCTATATCCATCTGTTGTCTCTTGTCTTATACCTAGATTGTAAACTCTTTGGGGCAGGAACCATAGAATCATAGAATATCAGGGTTGGAAGGGACCCCAGAAGGTCATCTAGTCCAACCCCCTGCTCAAAGCAGGACCAATTCCCAGTTAAATCATCCCAGCCAGGGCTTTGTCAAGCCTGACCTTAAAAACCTCTAAGGAAGGAGATTCTACCACCTCCCTAGGTAACGCATTCCAGTGTTTCACCACCCTCTTAGTGAAAAAGTTTTTCCTAATATCCAATCTAAACCTCCCCCACTGCAACTTGAGACCATTACTCCTCGTTCTGTCATCTGCTACCATTGAGAACAGTCTAGAGCCATCCTCTTTGGAACCCCCTTTCAGGTAGTTGAAAGCAGCTATCAAATCCCCCCTCATTCTTCTCTTCTGCAGGCTAAACAATCCCAGCTCCCTCAGCCTCTCCTCATAACTCATGTGTTCCAGTCCCCTAATCATTTTTGTTGCCCTTCGCTGGACTCTCTCCAATTTATCCACATCCTTCTTGAAGTGTGGGGCCCAGAACTGGACACAGTACTCCAGATGAGGCCTCACCAATGTCGAATAGAGGGGAACGATCACGTCCCTCGATCTGCTCGCTATGCCCCTACTTATACATCCCAAAATGCCATTGGCCTTCTTGGCAACAAGGGCACACTGCTGACTCATATCCAGCTTCTCGTCCACTGTCACCCCTAGGTCCTTTTCCGCAGAACTGCTGCCTAGCCATTCGGTCCCTAGTCTGTAGCTGTGCATTGGGTTCTTCCGTCCTAAGTGCAGGACCCTGCACTTATCCTTATTGAACCTCATCAGATTCCTTTTGGCCCAATCTTCCAATTGGTCTAGGTCCTTCTGTATCCTATCCCTCCCCTCCAGCGTATCTACCACTCCTCCCAGTTTAGTATCATCTGCAAATTTGCTGAGAGTGCAATCCACCCCATCCTCCAGATCATTTATGAAGATATTGAATAAAACCGGCCCCAGGACCGACCCTTGGGGCACTCCACTTGACACCGGCTGCCAACTAGACATGGAGCCATTGATCACTACCCGTTGAGCTCGACAATCTAGCCAGCTTTCTACCCACCTTATAGTGCATTCATCCAGCCCATACTTCCTTAACTTGCTGACAAGAATACTATGGGAGACCGTGTCAAAAGCTTTGCTAAAGTCAAGAAACAATACATCCACTGCTTTCCCTTCATCCACAGAACCAGTAATCTCATCATAAAAGGCCATTAGATTAGTCAGGCATGACCTTCCCTTGGTGAATCCATGCTGACTGTTCCTGATCACTTTCCTCTCATGCAAGTGCTTCAGGATTGATTCTTTGAATCAGGATTGAATCTTTTCAGGATTGATCTTTTCGTGCTGCGTTTGTACAGCACCTAGAACAATGGAGACCTGTCCATGATGGGGGCTCGTAGGTGCTCCCATAATACAGATAATAACCCCCCTCTATACTCCCGAAAAAAAACCAATTAAATGTTACAAGGGGGGGGGGGGGAAGACCACAACACAAACTTACATAAAGCAGGACATGCAGTTACAGTGCAGCTGCACACCCAGCTCTAACTCTGCCCTAGCAAGGGTGCCAACAGAACATCACAGTACCTTACTCCTCCCCAACACACAAAAAGCTACTTTCTATGTGCCCACCACAATTCCAGATCAGGACCTCTACTCACACAGTCCAACAGGACCTTCAGTGTGGTCTGAGCAGCAGCACTGACCTGGTTGGGGGAGAGGGGAGCTGCTACTGGTTGATAGATCACACCAAGCTGCCTTTCCTTCGTGTGGCCGGTTTCACAAGCACAATGCAAGAGCTAAAGATGCACTAAGCAATTTTCTCCTCGCAGGTTAGGGAAGAGTTTCCCACCACTGAAGGAGGACAGGACAAGGTGTTGGTGTCTCAACATTAGTGGTCTCTTTTCATGTCACACAAACGTTCTTTTGGAGAAAAGGTAACTATGTGCTAGCTCCCAGCGCCGGGGTGCGGGGTTTTGAAGCCTCTCAATCTGGAAGGGTACAGGAGCAGCAGGCAGCATCGTTAATTCCACCTTGAAGTTTCTGTGTAAGTGACAGAGGAAGATTAAAGATGCCAGTTGAACCAGGGGAGATTTATTAAGAACACACACACACTTCACTCCTAGCCAGAGCTGCAGGCTTTATTGGATCATACCCGATAAGTGGATTAAGACAACTGGCTTATTCTATTAGATTGCATTGAAAATGCCAGCTGTGTGCATGTGACACTTGCAGCCTGCGGGCAGAAGAGGCTCTGGAAGGGTCATTAGGAATCAAAAAGCAGAGGAGTCTTAAGGCAAGCAGCAGGCACGGTCCCTTTGGGAATATTAAGGAACTGGGTCATAGGGCTCCTCTCTCTCAGCCAAAGGCAGGCACCTCTATTCCCACATATCTCCCGGGGCGGGGATGGGGACACACGACACACTTGCAAACCAGCTAACAGCACTTTCCTCCTGAACATGGAGTGGGGACATCAAGGCACCCACCAATGTTGGGACAAGAACTCTTCGCCAAGGGAAATCCTGCCCCTAGCCAAGAGGGAAGGGGAAGGAGAAGGAAGAGATGCAGCCCCCTTATCTAACCCCATAACCTCAGAGGCAGCCCCAAAATTCCTAGCCCTAAATTAAGCCACCAGTGGACAAATGGCCATTTGTCCATCCACAGTACAAGATGGTTGGAGTCAGCCCCCACCGTCCTACAAGGGGAATCAAAGAGCCTTGGAAAGCTGTGTACAAATACCACTTGTCATTTTCCTCCCTCCAGTCCCCACACCATCCAAGGCAGTCCGCTGCACCAGGATGGAGTCCTGGAGACAATCAGACACCAGAACTGGCATCACCAGCTATTTTTAGGGCACAGAATCCAGGTGCCTCCTGCAGAGCTCACTTTTCAACCCAGGTACCGGGGGAGTTCACCGCAAGGGTTGTTACCAGGCTGGGAAAGAGCACGACACGGTTGTGGTAGCAGCAGGAGAAATTGCCACCACCATGACAGAACTTAGATGGCCCTGGCAGTGCATGTGGCTGTAACAGACCTTCTCCCAGGGGCTGGGCACCAAACCAGAGAAAGGTTCATGGCAGGTAAAAAAGATGGGTGCAGACAAAAAAAGTCACTAGGAAATATTACGGACAGCAAAGCACACACAACATGGGACCTGAGATATTAACCCCTTACAGGTGCAAGGGGAACTAATTCTACTAGAACTTAGCTGTGCATTGCTATAATCGTAAAATGGCCTTCAGAAGCCTCATGTGCGGCTGACTTAGGAGCTATCCACAGGGCAATGCTGTTTACATGAGTCAGCCTGGAGGTGGATCTGGCTATAAGTGTTTTGACTTGATGCTCTGCCCCTTAACAACCAGATATTCCAAAGGCCTCAGCTCCTATCTAGGTATGATTATAAGCGTCCAGATTTATGGGATTGCTCAGCATGCTGGCTGTGGAGCAAACAGGCCATCGGTGTCAATGGGGGCTTAGCCCTTTCAGAACATGGCCCTTGTTGTGGGTTCTGCGCACTTGGAAATCTGGCCCTTACCATCTAAGAGATTCCTGGTCTGCAGAGAACAGCTGAACACACAATAGCAGGAAAGACCTTTACAAAGGAAGGAAACACACTCATCAAGCTGCTCTGGTGTAGACATTGCTTTTGTTCTCTAAATCTAAAATAAAGGTCACTCTGACTTAACTACATGACTACTCTTTGTGCCTGGAGAAACATAACATGCTGTAGGGCCAGGGCATCAGAGCAGTAACCCTGAAATGGAGCGAAATACAGACGAAGATTAACTTGATAGCATGAGGGGATAATGGAGATGTGTTCTCTTCAGGGTCCCCTCGAACCGGTACCACAGGGGACATTTTCTATTGAGGAGGAAAAACCCCTTCTCAAATATTATTGCAAAGGTTAAGATTTTGTCACCATTATTTTTAGTAAAAGTCACGGACAGGTCGCAGGCAATAAACAAAAATTCATGGAAGCCCGTGACCTGTCTGACTTTTACGAAAATTATGGGGGGAGGGACTGAAGCCCAAACCCTGCGGGGTGCGGGAGAAGCATGAGCCCCGCTGCAGGCAGCTGAGGTCCCCGGGGCCCCTGCCAGCTAACCGGCCCTGCCACCTTGGGGCTGAAGCAGAAAATGTCAAGGAGGTCTCTGAAAGTCACAGAATCTGTGACAATCTTATCCTTAATGGATACCATAAGCAATAAGAGAGTCTCTCTCCATTCCCACCCACCTAACCAGCAATGGAAACACCCAGTGCAGGACAGACCCTCTGCCGCTGCAGCACTAAGGACTTAAACACCAGCTCGCCTCACCCCTCTTTGCGAGCTGTGCAGTCCAAGTCACAGTCCCCTCACCCCAGTTCCCCCATCCCTTTGCTTGCTTCCATTGAACATCTCAAGCAGCTCCCAATGACAGAAACTAGGAGGGGACCATAACTTAAAAGAAAAACAAGACATGCATCTGGAGTTGCTACCTGCCCCACACCCCCCCAATGGGTGGACAGACTCCACCCAAAAAAAATAAATACACTTCTACTGGAAAATACAGAGATCAGTCTCAAGTCACTAAATCTCAGTATCAAGATCCCACACAGTTAGCCCTGCTACTGGGGCTGGTCAGTGCTGCTGGTCAGAGCCCCACCCCACACTCCCAAAATTAAAGCCTACAGAGTCAGTGCTAAACTAGTCAGAAGAAGACTCACATGGACTCCTAGACAGTCAGTCCACACCACACTTCAGTCTCGAACAACAGCAAGAACAGCCCCTCTGTGATTCAGTATCATCTGCCAAATGACAGCTGCTTACCCAATGCTCTCAGCTGTGCTGGATGTTTCAGGCTAGGTTAATCACCTCCTGACAATCTGCCTCAGCTAAACTGGTAACACCTGAAGCAAGATCCCCAATTAAGCTCTGCATGCTGCGAAACAGACACCCAGAAGCAGTTAACCCATTCCGCTTCACAAGGCAGTTGCTTTGCAGTTGTATGAAATGGTAAAGCGACCATCGCTGGTAGAGGTCTGTGTTCTTGTGGACACTTACAAACAGGAGCACAACACATTAGTGCCAATTCTCAGCTCCCAATCATTTAGCCACTGACATGATCCCCTCATGGGCACAGGAAACAAGTGAGACATGTCCTGTCGGAGCCTTGAAATAAAGCATCTGACAAAAAATAAACGAATGCAACCACCCTAAAGAGAGTTTTTACAGCTGGTCATTTAACAGAATCAGAAAGTTAGAGGTGGAAAAACCTTATCTGGCTGTCCAGTCTGTCTCTCTGGGCATCTTCTAGTCCCTTGTCCAATCCGATTTTTAAAGTCCCCAATAATGGGGCTTCATCCTTTTCAATCCTCCTTCAAATACAGCTCACACCCTGGAGCTTGTTATATCCCAATATTCAGCCTACACTTTTCCTTGATTTCATCCTATTACTTCTAGCTAAACCTCAGGTTACTACATAAAGCAATTCCCTCCTTCTTTGGCCTTAACAGTCTGCAAATATTTGCAGAGTGTTAGACCCTTCCTTAGTCAGCGCTAACCAAGCTATACAACACCCAGCTAAAATTGTTACAGCTACATTTTCACAAGAGCCCATACATCAGATGCAAGTTGGGTGCTGAGTTGTTGGGAAAACCTAGCTGTATGTGGCACAGTGGAGCTGCTGGGTGCTGGGCACTTTTACAGATCTGACAACTAAGTAAGCAAATATGGGATTAGCTCTTCTGGAAATTCAGTCCTGATTGTGGATGCTGAGTCCTGGGAATTCTAGCCCTTGGCTTAAAATTTCCTTATAAATCAAACCCTCCAGGTCAGGTCAGTTGTTATTCTCTGAACACTCTCCAGTGTCAATAGTGTTCTGGTAACTCAGTGCCCAAAGCAGAATGCAATATTCTAGGTGGGGGTTCACCTTGCAGAGAAGCACTCTTTCCTCCCTGCTCTGTGAATGGTGTCTTTTTTAGGAATTTATCTGCACCCCCCATTTCCACAGCATATGAGTGCCTACGATCTTTAATGCAGTTAATCCTCACACATCCCTAGGAGGTAGGGAAGTGCTCTTACCCTCTGCTTACAGATGGGGAACTGAAGCACTGAGGCACTAAATGACATGCCCAAGATCACACCAGAAGTATGTGACAGAGCAGGGTCCTGGGCTAGTGCCCTAACCACTGTGCCATCCTTTCTCTCTGCAATCCAGGATTACACAGCCCATTGCAAACTCCTGTCTAACTTGCTGCCCACTCTTGCCCCTAAGTCTAGTTCATCATTACAGCTGCCTGGATATTTCTCTCACATTGAACACATGTGTTTCAGATCATTTCTGAAGTCATTTGGTTTGATCTGATAGAATCCTGTGAGTGCTGACTGATGGAAAAGTACAGTTACTTGGGGCACCCCCACCAGGAAGTGAGGTCTGCCTAGCATATTTTAGGGAAATAAGAAATCTATATGGGAATGTGAATCTTTTCAAGAACCAAGTGTCAATAAATTCCCCAACCAAACCCAAGGGAAGGAAAGGGAGGTTAAGAGAAAAGAAGGCTATTTAAAGTTTGCTAAATAAACAGTTTTGGGGCAATTGTTATAGGCTTGTAGAAACTTTGCAGGAGAGAGAGAAACAATCCAGTCCCCCTGGGGAAACATTCTCCGCTCTTCAATTTCTTCAAGTGCTTGTGATGTAACAATGAAATTATTGCCAACAAACTGAAGCATAAGGCAGCTGGATAAGAGAATACAAAGGACAGGGTGGGTGGCACCTGGCTTATGGTCCTGCCTGAAGGCCCCTGCCCTCTTGTCCCATCACTAAATGCAGCTCTCAGATATCACACAGCTTCAGCACTGACTGACGAAAGGGTCCACCTGCTGAGCAGGAAACACAGCTGAGAGAAAAGGCCTGTCCTCAGTTAACTGAGGAACCAACCCTGACCCATTAGAAGCCTAAGCACTTGCATTCCAGCTACCCCCCTATACAGTAGCCCCCATCCTGTGCCCAATTACACCTTGCATGCTGGGGCCTCCAGCCCCTACCCCAAAGTCTTGCCACTATTAAGCGTTCGCTTTCCCCCATGCTTAGTGCTAGGAGCTCAAAAAACCCCACGGGTCAAACAGATGATCCAGGTATTTGCTCTTCCCAGAACCAAACTGCCCCTCACCCTGGCTGCCTGGCATGGGATGGTGCCCACCACGGAGAGTTTATGTGGGTCACTCAGGGTTTAGTGCAGGAACCGCTGGATACTTGTGAGCTCTGTACGCGCCCAGCCTGGCTCAGCCCTCGGCCAGTGTAGCCAGCCTCCCCCATGCCAGGCGACCAGCGTCAGAGCAAGGCCATCCCTGAGCGCCAAGACACCCCCAGCCTGGCCCAGGAGACAGGGGCCTGGGCAGCCAGACTCCTGTGTGGGGCGTAGCTCTTGGGACCAGAGAACGCCCGAAGAGCTCTGCGGGGGGGCTCAGAGACATGGGGCTGGAGGAGGGGGTCTGGGGCTCAAAGACACTGACCCAGGGTGTGTGTGTGTGTGAGTGAGTGAGGAACTCATCCCTTGGGGCTCGGAGGCACCGACCCCGGGGCAGGGGGGGGGAGCGGGGGTGTCTCCACCTGTGGGGCTCGGAGGCACCGACCCCGGGGCAGGGGGGGGGAGCGGGGGTGTCTCCACCTGTGGGGCTCGGAGGCACCGACCCCGGGGCAGGGGGGGGGAGCGGGGGTGTCTCCACCTGTGGGGCTCGGAGGCACCGACCCCGGGGCAGGGGGGGGGAGCGGGGGTGTCTCCACCTGTGGGGCTCGGAGGCACCGACCCCGGGGCAGGGGGGGGGGAGCGGGGGTGTCTCCACCGGTGGGGCTCGGAGGCACCGACCCCGGGGCGGGGGGGGGGGGAGCGGGGGTGTCTCCACCGGTGGGGCTCGGAGGCACCGACCCCGGGGCGGGGGGGGGGGGAGCGGGGGTGTCTCCACCGGTGGGGCTCGGAGGCACCGACCCCGGGGCGGGGGGGGGGGGAGCGGGGGTGTCTCCACCGGTGGGGCTCGGAGGCACCGACCCCGGGGCGGGGGGGGGGGGAGCGGGGGTGTCTCCACCGGTGGGGCTCGGAGGCACCGACCCCGGGGCGGGGGGGGGGGAGCGGGGGTGTCTCCACCGGTGGGGCTCGGAGGCACCGACCCCGGGGCGGGGGGGGGGGGAGCGGGGGTGTCTCCACCGGTGGGGCTCGGAGGCACCGACCCCGGGGGGCGGGGGGGAGCGGGGGTGTCTCCACCGGTGGGGCTCGGAGGCACCGACCCCGGGGCGCGGGGGGGGGGGAGCGGGGGTGTCTCCACCGGTGGGGCTCGGAGGCACCGACCCCGGGGCGGGGGGGGGGAGCGGGGGTGTCTCCACCGGTGGGGCTCGGAGGCACCGACCCCGGGGCGGGGGGGGTCGTCTCAGCTTTCGGAGCACACGCACCCCTCCCCGCACGCCCAGACGCTACGGCGGTGGGCGCAGAACAAGGGCCCCGCCGTCCTCTCACAGAGCGGGCTCCCGCTTGTCGCCCCCGCCCGACCCGGGCTCCGGGCCTCGGGCCTCGGGCCTCGGCTCCTACCTGCGGCGTCGGGCTCGGGCCGCGGCCGGTGTCAGCGCCGCTGGACCGGGCCGCCGCTTCCTGCTCCCGGGAGGGGCCGGGGCCGCGGCGTTGCCACGGCAACGGGCTCGCTGACTGGCTGCGGCTCCTGACGCCCGGGGCGGGGGGAATCGTGCAAACGTGGAGGGGGCGGGGCAGGTGAGTGTGCAGCTGTAGGGGGAGGGGCTGGAGTGTGCAGCGTGTGTAACGGGGGGGCTCCCGTGCGCCCCCACAATCCCGCAGGGGTCGCGGCTTCTCCTCCCCGGACCCCAGCCTCAGCTCCGGGGAGCCTGCAGCAGGCGGCCGTGCTCCCCCTCAGCCCTAGCCCCCCACTGTGCCCCCCCTCCCGTCCCCCAGCCCGCCCCCACTGTGCCCCCCGCCTCCTGTCCGCCCCTCCTTAGTTCCCCCCACTGTGCCCCCAGCCCCCCACTGTGCCCCCGCCTCCCGTCCCCCAGCCCACCCCCACTGTGCCCCCCGCCTCCCGTCCGTCCCCACTGTCCCCCAGCCCGCCCCCACTGTGCCCCCCGCCTCCCGTCCGTCCCCACTGTCCCCCAGCCCGCCCCCACTGTGCCCCCCGCCTCCCGTCCGTCCCCACTGTCCCCCAGCCCGCCCCCAGCCTCCCGTCCGCCCCCACTGTCCCCCAGCCCTAGCCCCCCACTGTGCCCCCCGCCTCCTGTCCGTCCCCACTGTCCCCCAGCCCGCCCCCAGCCTCCCGTCCGCCCCCACTGTCCCCCAGCCCTAGCCCCCCACTGTGCCCCCCGCCTCCTGTCCGTCCCCACTGTCCCCCCCAGCCCGCCCCCAGCCTCCCGTCCGCCCCCACTGTCCCCCAGCCCTAGCCCCCCACTGTGCCCCCCGCCTCCTGTCCGTCCCCACTGTCCCCCCCAGCCCGCCCCCAGCCTCCCGTCCGCCCCCACTGTCCCCCAGCCCTAGCCCCCCACTGTGCCCCCCGCCTCCTGTCCGTCCCCACTGTCCCCCCCAGCCCGCCCCCAGCCTCCCGTCCGCCCCCACTGTCCCCCAGCCCTAGCCCCCCACTGTGCCCCCCGCCTCCAGCCCGCCCCCACTGTACCCCCAGCCGTCCACTGTGCCCCCGCCTCCCGTCCGCCCCCACTGTGCCCCCGCCTCCCGTCCGCCCCCACTGTGCCCCAGCCTGCCCCCACTGTGCCCCCGCCTCCCGTCCGCCCCCACTGTCCCCCCAGCCCGCCCCCACTGTGCCCCCGCCTCCCGTCCGCCCCCACTGTCCCCCAGCCCGCCCCCACTGTGCCCCCGCCTCCCGTCCGTCCCCACTGTCCCCCCAGCCCACCCCACTGTGCCCCCCGCCTCCAGCCCGCCCCCACTGTACCCCCAGCCCTCCACTGTGCCCCCCGCCTCCTGTCCGCTCCCCCGTCCCCCAGCCCGCCCCCACTGTGCCCCCCACCTCCTGTCTGCCCCTACTGTACCCCCAGCCCACCCCCACTGTGCCCCCCGCCTCCTGTCCGCCCCCACTGTGCCCCAGCCCGCCCCCACTGTGCCCCCGCCTCCTGTCCACCCCCTGTACCCCCAGCCCGCCCCCACTGTGCCCCCTGCCTCCTGTCTGCCCCTCCTTAGTTCCCCCCACTGTGCCCCCAGCCCCCCACTGTGCCCCATGCCTCTTGTCCGCCCCTCCATAGTTCCCCCCACTGTGCCCCCAGCCCCCCGCCTCCTGTCTGCCCCCCCACTGTGCCCCCAGCCCCCCGCCTCCGGTTCGCCCCCACTGTACCCCTAGCCCTCCCCCACTGTGCCCCCTGCCTCCTGTCCGCCCCTCCTTAGTTCCCCCCACTGTGCCCCCAGCCCCCTGCCTCCTGTCTGCCCCCACTGTACCCGCAGCCCTCCACTGTGCCCCCTGCCTCCTGTCCGCCCCCACTGTCCCCCAGCCCGTCCCTACTGTGCCCCCCGCCTCCTGTCCGCCCCCACTGTACCCCCAGTCCTCCACTGTGCCCCCAGCCTCCCTCCACTGTGACCCCTGTCTCCTGTCCGCCCCTCCTTAGTTCCCCCCACTTTGCCCCCAGCCTCCTGTCTGCCACTCCTTAGTTCCCCGCACTGTGTCCCCAACCCCACACTGTGCCCCCAGCCTCCCTCCCTATCTCCAGCCTTCTGCCCACCCCCACTGTACTCCCCAGCCTCGTGTCCGCCCCCACTGTGCTCCAGCCCTCCACTGTGCCCCCAGCCTCCCTCCCTCCCTATACCCCAGCCTCCTGTCTGCCCCCACTGCAGCCCCAGCCCTCACTCAGCTCCCCCTTTGCCTCCAGCCCTCCCACTGCATTCCTAGCCCACCCCCACACAACTGCCTGTGCCCCCAACCCTCTATCCAGACCCTGCTGGTGCCAGTTCTGTGCAACTCCGTCTGTGATGTCATGCAAATTATGTTGAGCTCCTGTCCGCCCCCACTGTACCCCCAGCCCGCCCCCACTGTGCCCCCGCCTCCTGTCCGCCCCCACTGTACCCCCAGCCCGCCCCCACTGTGCCCCCGCCTCCTGTCCGCCCCCACTGTCCCCCAGCCCGCCCCCACTGTGCCCGGCGCCTCTAGCCCGCCCCCACTGTACCCAAGCCCTCCACTGTGCATGCAGCCTCCCCCCACTGTGCCCCCGCCTCCTGTCCGCTCCCCCGTCCCCCAGCCCGCCCCCACTGTGCCCCCGCCTCCTGTCTGCCCCCACTGTGCCCCCTGCCTCCTGTCCGCCCCTCCTTAGTTCCCCCCACTGTGCCCCCAGCCCGCCCCACTGTGCCCCCTGCCTCCTGACCGCCCCCACTATACCCCCAGCCCTCCACTGTCCCCCAGCCTCCCCCCACTGTGCCCCCTGCCTCCTGTCCGCCCCCACTGTGCCCTCTGCCTACTGTCCGCCCCTCCTTAGTTCCCCCCACTGTGCCCCCCGCCTCCTGTCTGCCCCCACTGTACCCCCAGCCCACCCCCACTGTGCCCCCCGCCTCCTGTCTGCCCCCACTGTACCCCCAGCCCTCCACTGTGCCCCCCCGCCTCCTGGTTCCCCCAGGGGCTGAACACCCACCCTCACAGCTATTAAGCAGCTCTCGGGAGGGACAGCAAGGAGGAACTTTGAAAGCACTGCTGGCTTTCAGCCAGGCCAGGAGCACTGAGGGTGGGAGCCACAACCATACTTAGGCGCCTGGATAGAAGCAGGAAGTGGGCTGGGGCTTGAAGGGCTTTCTCTGGGGTGCTGGCATGTGAATTCCCAGAGACTTGAGAGTTGCTTGTGAGTCCTCGAGACTGTGCAGTCTTAAGTCTGTCTTGTCAGCGAACAGCCCCACACCATCACCACACCAGCTCTGTATTGTATTCTGGACCTCCGCTGGGAGTCCCGAGACCTGTAGCCATGAGCTATGCCTCATTGTAATGGCCACTGAGTCAGCAGAGTCCAAAGCAGCTTGGAGGGAGATTCTAGCCACCACTCTGCCCTCCTCTAGGACTGCAGCAAATTCCTGTCCTGACTCCGACAGGAGCAGTTCCTGAAACATGGAGAGGGCGTTCCAAGAGTTGTATGCATAGTGGCTAAGTATCGCCTGCTAGTTGGAAATTCGAAGCTGGAGCCCCCTGGTCGAGTATACCTTTCGACAGAAGAGGTCCAGCTTCTTGGCGTCCCTATTTTTAGGGGCGGGCCCCAGTTGCCCCGATGCGCCCTGTGGTTTGCTGCATCCACCACCAGGGTCCCTGGTTGGGGGTGGGTGAAGAGGTGCTCATACCCTTTTTGTGGGACTAAGTAACACCTCTCTACACCCCTGGCCATAAGTGGTATAGCGGCCGGGGTCTGTCAGACCACCTTCGTGGTGTTTTGTATAGTTTTTATAAGCAGCCACGTTTGAGGTGCCCTCCGGGGCGAGTATGTCGAGCATCGGGTCCGAGTCCTGCATATTGAGGTTCTGGGCCACCCTCCTAAGGAGGTCCTGGTGGGCTTTTATGTCCATTGCCAGAAGGGCCGTAGCAGTGCCCACTACTGCCTCGTCTGGCGAGGAAGAAGATGAGGCGCGAGGTGGGACAGGGTCTTCCTGCCTCTCCGGTTCCCTGGTGATGTGCTCAGGGACATCCACCACTGCAATTGGTGGTGGGGGAGCCGCAGGCGTTGGCGGCTCTGACAACGCCCCCGATCTGGGAGGCTCGGGGTCTGAACTCCGTGTTGGTCCTCGGGAGCCCTGGATGTGTCAGGGGTGACCGACGTCGCGGGGGGGGGGGGGCATGGGCAACAGAAACTACTGATGCTGCCCGGAACTATGCCCTTGGGCCTGGTGATAGGCCCAAGGTGTCCAAAAGGGCCGTTGTACCGGGCCCTGCCAGGACTCCATCGGTACAGAGGGGTCCTCCACCCTACAGTGCCAAGACCGGTGCCGGGATCTTGAGCAGTACCGGCTGTGTCAGGACACGAATAAGTCCGCCTTTGACTCAGAGGAATAGTCCGAGCCCAACCAGGGAGGGGTGGACCCTAACGGTGCCAGGGAGTGGTACCGAGGCAATGGGGAATGGCGCCGCATCATGGTGGGCTTGCACCAGAGCACAAAGAGAATTGGAAAACCTCACTACCACCAAATCAACTCCAAATCTCCCAGCGAGTGACAGCCGGTGCTTCTGCCCCAAAGGAACACAGAGAAGGGACAGGAAAGTGTTATTGGATTGATTTCCTTAGTCAGGACCTACTCATCTTGGCAACCACACTCCTGAGTCCAGTATTTGAGGAATAGGTCAACTGCTGTGTGCACCCACAGATAGTGCATTGGGCTATGACTCAGGAGATTCCTGCTTCGCTACTGACCTGCTGTGTGACCTTGCTCAAATCCCGTCACCTCTCTTCCCCTCCCACCCTTTGCCTGTTTAGACTGTAAGCGCTTTGGGGAAAGGACCGTCTCTGTGCCCTGATCTCTGTTGGGGCCTCTACGAATGACCACAGTGCAATGAACAGCTCTGCTGAAAGAGTCACTATGCCCAATCCAGCCCTGGTGGAATCATTTACACCAGGGCTGGGGCTGGCTAATTGCGAGCCTCACTTTTGATACTTCACTTGGTGGTTTCTAGAAGTTGAGGCTCATGACCTAAGGGCGGGACCAGCTGCTATTTCACGAGGGAGGTTCTGGAGAACCGAGTGCCCCCTCGTGACCAAAATGGACAACTGCACCTCTCAATTCTGACACTCGTCTGTCCTCAGAATATAACTAATAAAGCCAAAACTGTCGTGAAGACCTCCCTGCTGCCTGGAATTTAAACATTCCCTTTGAATAAGCCATCCCTTGGGCCCACAACAGAGGTGGGTGATTTTGTACTGAAATCCAAAAACGTCCAAAACGTGGGCCCGATTCCTAAATAGGGTCACAAAAATTCAGGCTATTCTAGGAGTAGTTTGAAATGGATCTGTGCAGCTTTATGGCTGAAATGGTCTTTAGTTGCAGTAATATCTCTGGCTGCGGGTACCACGGGGAAGAGGAATTGTGAGAGTAGGTGTGTATTTGGGCTTACAGCAACGAAGAACCAGGGGAAAAAGGAGAGAAAGTAGGAAATTGGAGGAGTGGGAGATAAACAAGGACATTGGTCAGCCTGGATTAGTGGTTTTGAGCGCTCATGCAGCAAGGCAGTGGCAGGAACAAATCCAGGTCTGGATTCTAGTCCACTACGCTATCCTTCAAGAAAACTAGAATGGACTCACTGTGCAACATTTACCAAAGTCTCCAGGTATCCAGAGATAACCTGGGAGGTCAGGCATGCAGAGCTCCAAATCTTTCTGCAACAATACACAGCAAAGGGCCTTTCCCTGAATTCCAGGATACAAAGCACCTGCACGCCAAGCAAACTCCAAATTTCACCTCTCTTTGAAGGTACAGGGGGAGACACTCCCCCTTTCCCAGCTCCTTTCCACCTCTGTTTTGGTGCATGGGAATGGAAGAGGCAACACAGTGGCCCAAGATAGCACCCTCCGGTAGCACAGGAGCAGTATAGAATTGGGATAGGACTCCTGGAAATCTACCCCTTAACATCCACAATTGGAGCCAGATTTTCACAAGAGTTCAGCCTCCGACATGCACCCAAAATACTGGGTTGTTGTGAAAAATCCAGCCACTCACATTGGTGCCTACTATCCGTTTCCTCTATGAAAAATACCATGTTCAGGTATCCTTAGGGCTGCAGGCCACGAGGTGGCAGAAAGAACCCAGAAATCCACAGTCCCCACTGTGTTGAACCAGCAGGCTGTATTCACTCCAGGATCCATGAAGAGAAGGGGATAAAAAGCAAGAGCTAGATTCACCCCTGCTGTCACGAGGAGGTGCCAGTAACTTTGGCTTTCTAGACTCCCTTTGGCTTTTTAGACCTTGCCATTCAAGGCAACCACAGCACTTAACATCGTAGGAAGCACTGTCCGTGTCTGTAATGCGTAACAGAGGTACAGTCGACGGGGCAAGGAGACCTGCCTTCTATCCTCCATTCTTACTTGTGGCAGCCTGTTCTGTGCATTAGCGTCTCCATCTCTAACATGGGAATCGTAACTCACAGCAAGCTGTGGGGCTTGATCAGTGGGTATCTGTAAAGTGCTTTAAAGGGGCTGTTGGAAGGATGAAGCATGACTAGCCTTCATTTACGGTCCCGTTAAGCTCAGGAATACCCCCCAGGTGCCTTTATGTCCAGTCTCCTCCTCAACCTACCAGCCAATTTCATGTGCTATGTAATGAAATTGCATGGACAGGCATTTAAATCCCCCTCAACACCCAGGAACGTACTACACAGGGGATGGGTTCCAAGAGAGAATGTCATAGAATCATAGACTATCAGGGTTGGAAGGGACCTCAGGAGGTCATCTAGTCCAACCCCCTGCTCAAAGCAGGACCAATCCCCAACTGAATCATCCCCGCCAGGGCTTTGTCAAGCCTGACCTTAAAAATATCTAAGGAAGGAGATTCCACCACCTCCCTAGGTAACGCATTCCAGTGTTTCACCACTCTCCTAGTGAAAAAGTTTTTCCTAATATCCAATCTAAACCTCCCCCACTGCAACTTGAGACCATTACTCCTTGTTCTGTCATTAGCTACCATGGAGAACAGTCTAGAGCCATCCTCTTTGGAACCAACTTTCAGGTAGTTGAAAGCAGCTGTCAAATCCCCACTCATTCTTCTCTTCCACAGACTAAATAATCCCAGTTCCCTCAGCCTCTCCTCATAAGTCATGTATTCCAGTCCCGTAATCATTTTTGTTGCCCTCCGCTGGACATTTTCCAATTTTTCCACATCCTTCTTGTAGTGTGGGGCCCAAAACTGGACACAGTACTCCAGATGAGGCCTCACCAATGTTGAATAGAGGGGGACGATCACGTCCCTCGATCTGCTGGCAATGCCCCTACGTATACATCCTAAAATGCCATTGGACTTCTTGGCAAAAAGGGCACACTGTTGACTAATATCCAGTTTCTCGTCCACTGTAACCCCTAGGTCCTTTTCTGCAGAACTGCTGCCGAGCCATTCGGTCCCTAGTCTGTAGCAGTGCATGGGGTTCTTCCGTCCTAAGTGCAGAACTCTGCACTTGTCCTTGTTGAACCTCATCAGATTTCTTTTGGCCCAATCCTCTAATTTGTCTAGGGCCCTCTGTATCCTATCCCTACCCTTCAGCGTATCTACCTCTTCTCCCAGTTTAGTGTCATCTGCAAACTTGCTGAGGGTGCAATCCACACCATCCTCCGGATCATTTATGAAGATATTGAACAAAACCAGCCTGAGAACTGACCCTTGGGGCACTCCACTTGATACTGGCTGCCAACTAGACATGGAGCCATTGATCACTACCCGTTGAGCCCGACAATCTAGCCAACTTTCTATCCATCTTATAGTCCATTCATCCAGCCCATACTTCTTTAACTTGCTGGCAAGAATACTGTGGGAGACCATGTCAAAAGCTTTGCTAAAGTCAAGGAACAACACGTCCACTGCTTTCCCCTCATCCACAGAGCCAGTTATCTCGTCATAGAAGGCAATTAGATTAGTCAGGCATGACTTGCCCTTGGTGAATCCATGCTGACTGTTCCTGATCACTTTCCTCTCCTCTAAGTGCTTCAGAATTGATTCCTTCAGGACCTGCTCCATGATTTTTCCAGGGACTGAGATGAGGCTGACTGGCCTGTAGTTCCCAGGATCCTCCTTCTTCCCTTTTTTAAAGATGGGCACTACATTAGCCTTTTTCCAGTCGTCCGGGACTTCCCCAGATCGCCATGAGTTTTCAAAGATAATGGCCAATGGCTCTGCAATCACATCTGCCAACTCCTTTAGCACTCTCGGATGCAGCGCATCCGGCCCCATGGACTTGTGCTCGTCCAGCTTTTCTAAATAGTCCTGAACCACTTCTTTCTCCACAGAGGGCTGATCACCTCCTCCAGTGCTTTGCATCTAAACATACCCCATAGGAATAACTCTTCTAGGTAGTTTGGGTGGGGTAGGAAGCTCTTTTGCGTGTTCCACCATCCCCTCCTAAAGCAATGTCCCCCCGCTCCCATCTGTGGTGATCTATGCAGGCTGATCCCCATGGAGCCCCAGTGAGTTCACTGGGACTTCACACAGGGGCAGCCGCCCACTCGCATGGATCACCAAGCAGGATTAGGGCCCAACAACCTGCATTCCCCAAGCAGTTCAATCTGACACAGGGGTAATCTTAACTTCCTGTCCTAAACTGTTGTGCAATGACCACTTGCCAAAACAGGACCCTCCCCTCTCCCCGCTGCACAACAGACCGAGATCCAGCATTAAGATTAGTGCTGGGCTAAAGGAACAAACCCTTTCCCCACCCTCCACAAAACGTTGCGGGAACGTTTCAGTGAAGTCCCAACAAAATGCAGGATGGTTTCCGTGGGAAACTGCTAAAAACCTGCCTTGTTTCCTCCAGCTCACCTGCTTGGCTCCTTGGCAGCCAGGGCTCCCAGGGGTCACACCCTTGGATTAAACCCTTGGCAGCCTGCCTTGGATCAGGAACCCCAGAGCTCCCAAATCTTAATGAAATCAAATTTAGAAACATCAAAATCCTCCATGAAACAGATGGGAGTTAGGCACCTAAATTCCTTGGAGAATCTGGGCCCGGGTGATTTGCCCAAGGTTTTCCAGAGAGGCTGTGTCAGAGCACAGACCTGGCTAGCACCATGACCACTGGACCCTCCTTCCTCCCATGAGAGCCCTTTAAATAATCTGGAATCACATTCAAAACAACTCTCGGTTTTTACACTTTTCCAGACTTGTTACAAAGTTTTCAAAGACGGCTCCCACAGAGCCAGCCAAAACTACAGACAGAAGCCAGTTCAGGACCCGATTCTCCACTGCCCTGCACTGTCTACAGTCATTTACACTAGGGAAAACTGAGTGCAACATGGATGTAAGATGCTACCCAACCGAAAGGGCAGCGTTTTACGGCCACTTTGCCCTATGCACATGACTGACGGGCAAGGTGCAGGACAATAATCTGCCCAAGATTACTGTATGTTTTTTTTCCATAATTGCTGATCCAAATAGTAGCAAAGTTCACTTGGTGATACTTTAACCCATGGCGTGACAAAACTGGGCACTAAATTCCTTTTTCACTAAGCGAATGGCTGGCACGTTTCTGGGGTTTTCATTGTTGTTTTTTTTTGGGGGGGGGGCGCTGCTCTATACAGATTTTGTATCATTATACCTATATAGTTTAAGCAATACAGACCCCCGAGTGTAGAGCCCTGCACGGATACAAAATATGCATCCGCATCCGATCCGCAAACATGGTCCATGGATATAAAGCAGATATGCGCAGATTTGCAGGGTTCTACCCAAGTGTTAAATTCATTGCGATAAGCTATACCGATATAAGCACCTTTATTCGGATATAAATACATCCACACAAGAGGGTTGCATCACTTTAACTATACCTGTTGCTAAACCAATCTAGCTGTAGCGGGACCAACCCTATAGGCAGACAAACCCTGGTTGAAAATTGCCCCCAACTGAACTTTATCAATAGGCAGGAGCCAGAGTTTATTCCTTTATCATGAGTTTCAGTGCCCTAAACCAACAGCAAGTCTGTCAATCAGTAAATCATTCTAATCCCTCTTTTCCCCTAGATTAGCCTTCCCTACCCGGGCCTCCATACAGTTGCACAACCCTGATGTGGCCCTCGGGCCAAAAAGTTTGCCCACCCCTGGTCTAAATAGATGACAAACAAAGGCTGTGGGAAAGAATGCAATCCCCATTTTAGGGGTGGGGAACTGAGGTCTGGAGACACTTAGGCTCAGATCCTCAAAGTTATTTAGGTGCCCAACCCCCCTTAATTTCAGAGGGAGTTGGGTGTCTAACCAGCTTTGAGGATCTGGGCGCTAGAGGCTGGTCCAGTGTCACACATGGAGTCTAGTAGATCCAGCTCTCCTGAGGCCAATCCCCTGCCTTCACTACAAAACCTTCCTTCCTCACGGGGCTTTTGGAGCAGAAGGTTCTCTGCACCAGCCCTGAGGTGGCCACACAGCTGAGCAGTTGCACCATGGGCTTTTTACAGCAGCTCAACATTCAGGGCAGTTGCCCCTTTAGACTTAAGCACCCGTCAATGCTTTTCATTTGCAACCTGTCCAAGGCCTTGGCATCGCACCAGCACTCTGAACTGGAAATGACTCAGGGGATCTTCAGCAGGATAGAGGACACTGCATTCTGTCCTGTGCAATCCCACTGATTTCAGTGTAAGAGTCAGGGCAGAAATGGGCCCAAAGTTCCCCCCGCCCCCAGCCCTCTAGGTCAATCAGCCCAGGTCAGCAATGACCCAAAATAGTTACCTTCCTACTCGCTAGCACATGATGCCGGCTGGAGAGATTTGCCCGTGGCTAAATCAGAGTGTAGACTCAGGTGGTAGCATGTCTAATCAACAAGGCTTTTCATTGCGCGGGACAGGCATGGATACTATAACAGCATGTACAATGAATGGATTTCTCTCTCTCTCTGAGTTTATTCCATTGTCTACTTTTAGCTTACGGGAAGCTCTTATTCATTAGCCTCTCCCAGACTTTGCACCTTCCCCCAGCACTTGGGTCAGGAGAGCCACAGAGGCACACGCCATTAGTAGTCATCCTCAGCCTGCCTGGTCTATAGTGTTTGCAATTAGATGGGGCCAGCTGACCATGTCTGGAGAGATGGCTCCATACCTGTTTGCTGAATTGACCGTCTGCAATGAAGTAAAAATGATCAAAGAAACAGAAAATACCTAGTAGGTGCGTCCCCACTTGGGTCCATACAGGCCTGTCCCCTACGGTGCTATCCTCCAGTGCTTTGCTTAAGTCTAGTCTTCCAACCCTTCCCCTATTCCACAGCCCAAGAGATCTCACAGACTGGAAGCTTTTGCTAATACGGACACTACATTTCCCTTTGAGTTTCACACCCTTGCCCCTACTTCTACCCCCTTGCCCATAGTAAATTCTTCTCTTCTTGGTATTTACACACTGGCAGATCAGTATACTTCTACCAGTGACTGGGGAGGAAAGGATGGTCTCCCACACTCTGGGGCACTGCATGCACCTGATGGTGGAGGGGGCTCAGTCACTGCACATTTTGAATAGCACTGCGAGAGATCAGATTGTCAAATGCAAGAGGCCTGACAGCACCAAACATCTGTACCTTGTTTATGCCAGCAATGTTTGATCACAAGATACCAGCATGAGGAACGCTACGTTCAGACGCTGCTTCTGCCCCTCAGCGTTTGCCATCTGTCGCCGCTGATAGATCACCGGAAACATTCCAGAAGAGGCTCACGCTCATGGATTAGCAACTAGTTAACTCAAGTGCGAGGCAAACCTGTGGCAGATCCAGCTTTGTACGAAGGGCCAGCTCTTTTTGGCTCAGGTAATGGGATAAGGAGAGGTTAGCTTGGCTGGTTCAAATAAGAGATGGGCCAGAATTGCACAACATGAATTCTGGCTCTGTATCAAAATCCTCCTCCTTGGAGTGCTTGGCTCAAATTCAGAGCAGGTTCTTCGAAAGCTAGAGCCATCGTTTGGTTGTTCTGGGCTGAATGAGCTGCTGGTTTTCATCCCATGCAGATGACGTGTTACTGTGATGACAAACCTCAATCCCTGGGTGTCAGTCCAAGCAGAAGGAGGGTCCAGGGCCTGGCTGAGGCCCTTTCACAGCTGCTGCTCTGATTGCTAGTGTACCTACCGGTTGGACTTGAGTGTGAAGAGATGTCAATCCAGAGGCTTTGGAGAGGCAGGGTAGTCTAGTGGACAGGGGCTGCACTGGTTCTCTGGAGACCTCCCTTCTATTTCTAGCTGTGCAATTGCTGAAACTTGGGAAAGTCACTTTGCCTCTTTCCCCTCCGACCATGTATCTGTCTTGTCCGTTTAGATTCTAAGTGCTTTGGGGCAGGGACCAGCTCTTACCACATGTTTGTTCAGCATCCAGCACACTGGGGCCCTGATTTGTTTGGACCCTCAACACAATACTGCAATATAAATAATAACCACCTTTCACACATCACAACCCTAAATTACACACACAGCAGCAAGAGAACAGCCATGCGGCTAGATAATCAAAGCGAGAAAGTGCCTTTATGCAGGCGCGTGAATATAAATTACTGAAACCGACACGAGTTAATTTATCTCAGCATGTGCAAGGATGTGTTTCCTGGCATCTGCTTGGACTTGGCAGACAACACAGGCCGCATCCATATTTCATTGAGGGAAATGAATTCACTGTGCAGCATCCGTTGCCATTTGAAAGCATTTGATGATGTCTGTTTCATCATATCTTCTTCCAACTACGCAAGGCACAAGATCTCGACTGAGAAACCAAGAGCATTTCCTCACTCGCTGGTCTGTTTCATGGCAGGTGCAAGGTTGAACACAAAACCAGTGGAATTAGCCACATAGAAAAGCACCAGCAGGAGAGATTTTATTTCAAAGCTTGACATATTTTGTCCATGTGCCAAGAACTCTGACACAACCCTTACAATTTTCTGCAACATTTAAAAACAATAGGAAACAAACACAAAGTCACCTTTGAGCAGCCAGGGTTAGGTAGGAGAAGAGGAAGGAGGGTCTAGAGGTTTAGACACTTGACCTGGAGATCTAGATTTAGTTCCTGGCTCTGCCATGCACTGTGTGTGTGTTTCTGGACAAGTGACGTCATTCCTCCATGCCTCAGTTTTCCCCATCTGCAAAATGGCAAAATTAATACCTCCTGGTGTACTTAGCTGATAAGCTGTTTGGCCCAGGGGATGGCTCTCACTGCAGATTTTCAAAAGACAGCAGTTCCCATTTAGGCATGAAAATAAGTCCATGGACTTTCCAAAGACTTGTGCACATTGGGTACTGAGCACTTTTCAAAATCTGGCTTGTGTTTGGGAACATAAATGGAAACTGAGCCTTTTAAAAATCTGGCTTCAAAGGTAAACAAAGTATCGAATGCAATGTGGCCCTCCATGCTCTCGACAATGTGTTTTTAGGGCCGGTCCTTGGAGCCGTGTTTGTATCCGAGGGCAGAATTTGGTAGTACCAGTGTTTGCAGGACTGGAGCCCTAGAACGATACATAGCTTACCTATACCTTGATGACTCAAACTAACTCAGAATTGTTACTTGTTAGTAACAGATCCTGCAGCACGGTGAGTCTTGTCTAGCAATCTCTTCAGACCTAGGAATAAAGAGTGATTGCAAATAGCTCTTTCACTAAAGCGGCTGCCGTTGGCGTAATGATTTTATTAAATCTGCCTTGGCTTTTGATGAATCGCCACCAAGCAGTAATGAAATTCTCCCTGCACATCCTCCGACTGGTGATGAGTCAATTCAGAGCATCTCACGCCGTGGAAGGAGATGCTTTAGGCTGTACTATTGCAGTAGCTGGGCTGATCCTGTTTGAGAAGTTTAAACTGGGTGGAGGAAGAAAAGGAAAACCCCTCTTCTTGACCTGGGTCCAGTAAACGGTGACAGAAAGTTCATGAAAACTCAAGCACAGCTGGGAGTCCAATTCACTGCAACACTGTCCCAGGCAAACCATCTTCAAGAACATCAGCTGGTTAGAGGCCTTCAGAAGGGAAAAGCAGGAGCAAGGTCAGATGAAAAGACAGAGGAGATCTAGTATATTGGAGCAGGACCTTGCCAAGGCAGTGCAGTTCAGGAGACCGAGCTCTGGCGAGGGTTTTAGGAGACTAGGGTACATCTATACTGCAATAAAAAGCCCATGGCACCCAATCTCAGCCGACTCTAGGGCCCAGGTTCCAGCCTGAGCCTGACTGTCTACATTGCAATTTAAAAGCCCCGCAGCTTGAGCCCAAGTCATCTGACCTGGGCCAGCCGTGGTCATGCCATGGGTCTTTTATTGCAGTGTGGACATACCCCTAGGTTCTACTCCTGGCTCTGGCACTGACTCAGTGATTGACCTTGGGCAAGTCACTTGATTTCTCTGTTCCTCCATTTGTGAAATAGGGGTAATTGCGGCCATTTAGGGGATAGTCTGGGTCAAATCATGAATTCTATTTTGTTCTGGGAATGCCATCCATGGTTGTAACCGTCGCTTGGGATCAGAGGGTCTATTTTGCAGGAGAGACTCGATACCTAGTGGACAGACTACAGGTATATCTACAGTACAATATAAGCCCAGGGTTAGTGGGACTCGAGTCCACAGACCCTGGGTTTGAAATTCCAGGGCCTGAGCGTCCACACTGCACATTGACCCTAGGCCTCACACCATGGCTCCAGACCTGAGTCCAAGCATCCATATCTCAGATTTCTTAGAGTGTTCCCAAAACATGGCTGCTCCCGCCCTTTGTTTGAGGTGCAGTATGGGGAAACTCGACTGTCCACACCACACGTTAGAGGAAGTTGTCACTATCCACCAAGTTTCCAGCAGATCCTGCCGAGCTATCTCGTGGGTCTCCACACTCCCAGCAACCAGAGCCAGCAACTTGGAGGAGTCACCATTTGAAGAGTTTCTCTTGCTTGGCACTTTGGCTTCTGTTTCAGGAAACAGGCAGTGTGGGGCAGGGAAGAAGGAGGAAGAGGAGAATACAGACATGGAGGACTTGAACTGGCTGATGCTGCTTGTGAGTCTCAGGATAGCCACTGATGCCTTTCATGTAGACTGGCACTTCTGGAGCAGGGCCACAAGTATAGGCTGGTGGGACCACATTGTCATGCAGACCTGGGATGACCAGCAGTGGGTCCAGAATTTCACATAAAAACCCCCTACGTTTCTGGAGCTCTGTGAGCAGTTTGCGCTGACTCTCCAGCATCGCAACACACCTGAGGGCAGCCGTATCGATCCAGAAGCGGGTTTCTATAACCATCTTGAAACTAGCTACCCCAGACTGCTACAGGTCCATTACTGACCAGTTTGGGGTTGGAAAGTCAACTGTGGGTAAAGTGGTGGCAGAAGTTTTTGAGACTATCAGGTGTGTGGTTTACCCAGCAGTGCTGCATAAGCAATACCCCTGAAGTGACTGCTGGTTCTGAGAGAACGGGGTTTCTAAACACCACTTTGATGGGACTCTCATGCTCATAATTTACCTTCCTCAGGGAGCAAATGAACTGCAAAGGGTACTACTCCATTGTTATGCTGGATCCTGTGAACCACAGAGGGCAATTTATGGACGCCAGTGTGGGCTGCACTGGAAAGGTTCATGGTGCCAGGATTTTCCACGGTTGGGGAGTCTACATTCACGGACAGGCTGGGACACAATTCTCACCAAATGACATTGTGAAAAGTGGAGTTACTGTCCCCACTGTTGTTCCCAGGGATTCCTGTGGACCCAATTTTGCCTTGGCTTACGAAACCATATCCTGCTTGCAGCGGGCCTGGCACAAGAAAGTTCAATTACCCTCTCAGCAGGGGTAGAGTGCTGGACGAATGTGCGTTTGGCAGATTGAAATCCTGCTGGTGCTAGCTACAGACTTGTTTGGATTCCAGTATCATCAGTGCTATCTGCATTATTGTGGCTTGCTGCGTGCTTCATAATCATTGTGAAGCCAAAGGTGGGCCCTCGGTCCCTGAATGGAACTGGCAGAGTATTGGATTTCTGAACCAGCAACCTCAGCCGGAAAGTGCCCTGATCACAGCTGGAACAGGATGCTGCGATAGGTGCTTGTCTGGGTAGTTTGAGGGAAAGTGTCAATGCCATTGCCCTAGTGAACACCCCACCGCTGACATTTCTAGTCCAATCCCCTGTACTGTACCTGTTCAGTAAAGATTTAATAGCTCATGTGGCTTGCTACAAATTACCTCTGTTGCAATAGAACAGGTTTTTATTCAGTGGAAATGTTTACTGTGAATACAGAAGAATATATCAGGGGGGAAGGAAACAGAGGACTTGGGGTGGGAGGGAATGGGGGCCAGAGGGAGGGGTGGCAGGCAGGCAAGCCTTGGACTGTTTTGAGAAAATCTGTATTTTATTAACCCCTGGAGTGCGGGGGCAGTGGCTATTTCCTGGTCTCGGGGCAGTTTAATGTGGTATTATTAATTATTCATTATTATTATTATTAGGGGGGCGGGAGGGATTACTCAGTGGTTTGAGCATTGGCCTGCTAAACCCAGGGTTGTAAATTCAATCCTTGAGGGATCATTTAGGGATCTGGGGCAAAAATTGGGTATTGGTTCCGCGTTGAGCAGGGGGCTGGACCAGATGACCTCCTGAGGTCCCTTCCAACCCTGGTATTCTATGATTCTATTCCCAAAGACATAGTGTGGAACTGTGAAACTGACAGCGCAGGTTCCTTGACTCTGGAGGGAAGAAAAATGTGTGCTGCCAGCTTGTGGATTTTAAGCGATTCCTGGATCACAAGGTTGCAGAAGTTCAGGGGAGAGCAAGGAGTGCCCCATGAGGTGGGGATTGCTGATTTGGGTAGAGAGAGGTGCCCAGCGTTGGCCTCACCTGTTGCCCGCTCTGTAGCATCTAACCAGTGACTTAAGAGGTCGTGACCTACCGGATATTGTGGCGATTCACTCGGGTGGAAATGATCTGAGCCTTATCCAGGTGCACACCTCACACAGTGTATGAGAACAGACCTGGATCACATCAGAGATTTGCTCCCAGAAGCTGTGATAGTTTCCTGTCACTTGGCCGAGCAGCTGGATAACTGCTACTGTGACAATATGAAAAGCTATCAAATGTTGGAAGAACAAAATGAAACATTTCTCAGTTATCAAAACAAAACGATTGGCATTTTCCAATGAAAAAATCCTTGCATTGAAAAATTCCCAGTGTCCTCTAGGAAGGAGGTGCAGAGAAGCTAAGTGACTTTCCCAAGGTCATGCAGGAAGTCTGTGGCAGAGCAGGGAATGGAACACAAGTTTCCCAAGTCCTGGGCTATTATTGGAAAACTGTGCTCTCCAGTGGTCTGGTTCCTTAGTCCAAGGGGCAGCTTATCCACCTTCCTACTGCATGGGGACGTGGACTACACTCGCTTGTGGCCCTGAACTGTGTGGTGCTGAGCTGCCTCTGAAATCAACAGGTGTGGAGTCTGGAACCGTGAGAAAAATCCCTTATCAAACCCCATGTTTATTGCCAGGTTATAAACCATCCGTCCAGACTCTCTGCTCCTGCTCACTTGGGAATGAGGGTGACAGCATCAGCACCCAGAGACAGGTGTGCCAGCCAGGCAGAGAGCTGATGGTCAGCCAGGCACCGAGAGCGGCAGACGCAGCAGAGCCGACACGATGCCCATCAGCTCTTTGGATGGCTACCGAGCAGCACATGCCAAGACAGGACGGATGCCATTAAACACGCGGGCCCAGGTCCTCAAATGGATTGAGGAAGTTAGGAAACTAAATACCTTTGAGGAGCTTGGCCTCGGAGTCTGAGTCCTAATGCAAAACACATGGCCATGAGAGCCTGTAGGACGCCCGGTCTCGGCTCCAGATATCCCCACCAGCCACGTGGACTACATCCGAATGCACCCCTGTGCAGGACTGACCCCTCTCCCCATCACGTGCCGCAGTGCAGAAGTGCCATGTGTCCCTGATTTCACACGACAGGTCAGGAATATTTGGTGTTTGCCACAGAAGTCAGAGTCCTGTGTCAGAAATCCAGACTGAACACAGCAACCCATGTCTCCCCATAAGTCAGCCCCATGCCCTTAGACAGCCAGCACTGACTAGTCTTGCCCTGTGGTGGGTCGGCCCTACTGGCTTATATTCTTCTACTGAGGGGCAGGAGGGACAGTCAATGGTTGTGGGCCCAGCGGTGGGACTGAGGGTCCCCCCACATGCTCTCAGGCAGCGCAAAGTTGAAAGTCTGTATTCTTCTAAAAATCCATGACTGTACAGTGGTGTCACGATGCAAACAGGCCACGCTGAGGTGACTCAACATGGCCCAGTCCCGTTAACGATTCGTACCTCCCATGTTCTGGTGGAAGGGGAGGTGGCCCCGGTTATAGGATACTGGGCTAGGGCTCAGGAGACTTGGATTCTAGTCCCAGCTCTGCTGCTGGGGTGACCCTGGCCCCCGCTGTTTCTCTATCTGTCAAATAGGAATACTGATACTACAGTGCTTTGAGATCGATGGAAGGAAAGTCTTATGTAAGAACTAGGTGCAATCAGGCAAATATAAGACAGGTGCAGTGACTAGGAGCAGTATAACATAGGAATGGCTGTACTGGGCCAGACTAAAGGCCCATCTAGCCCAGTATCCTGTCTTCTGAAGGTAGAAAAAGCCTTGCCCGTTTCTGGCAAGTAGAGCACCCCAGAGGCTGCAGCCAGTCATATAGCCAAAGAGCTCAGGTTAGACACTAGCCCAGCTGTTCTCTTGAAGGGCCTTCTGTGAGCGATAACTTGCTTTTCAGGCTAGGATCCGCCAGCGCTTTATGAATCCTCTCAAATCTCCCAGCAGGTATTTCCTCCCTATTTCTCAGGGAGGAGAAGTGACTCCACCAAGGCCATGCAGGGAGTAGATGGCAGAGCCATTAATAGGAACCAGGAACCAAGAGTCCTAAAGCTGTGACTTCATCACTAGAGCCTGCTCCCTCTCATGGTTAGATTGGCTCACAATAGATATCATCTGGGTACCTTTGGGGACATGTTGAATTAACCTCCCCTTCACCGGGACCTGTCAACTCTAACTTCACAGGGGAATGCAACTCGCCCCATTTAGAACACAGCTGTCCTGACAATATTACTGTATAACCACTGTGTAGTCTCACGTACACGTAAAGGGAACTGGGGAAACCAACTAAATTCTCTGCTTTGTCCAGGAGGCTACGTTTAAATGACTAGAAAGTATTTGGTTTTTAACATTGTTGGCAATTATCCAGCATTTGTCTTAGCCGGGAACACAAACTCCATGGGAAGGTTCAGAGATAAGATTCATGCAACTAATGCACATATTTCATCTTTTTCAAAACAGGGCCAAAGTACCATTCACAGAGGTTTTAACCGCTTCGCGGATAAACAACCGCATCAGTGTGCACTGGGTTTCAAGCAGATGATTATTGCTTTAGCAGCAGTCGTGCTTGCTAGCATCAGGGCTGGTTATGTTTTAAAAAAATAAAATATAACGAACTTTGTTACATTTTATAGGCTCATAAAGCTGATAGCTTTGGGAAGAGCTCCACTGACTACCCCCACACCCACTCAGCTTTGCCTGAACTTTTCCACTGGCTAAGCTTTCTTTAGTCATCACAAAAAGAAAAGGAGGACTTGTGGCACCTTAGAGACTAACCCATTTATTTGAGCATGAGCTTTCGTGAGCTACAGCTCACTTCATCGGATGCATAAAGTGGGAAGTACAGTGAGGAGATTTTATATACACACAGACCATGAAAAAATACATATACACAAGCTATTTACAACACACACTTTGCTTCTCTACAAAAGAAAAAGGACACTAAATTATCTAAACTACTACATGCCACAAGGGGCCACAGCAATGGTTCCCTTAACCCACCCAGCAATATTGTTAATCTATCCAACTATACTCTTAACCCAGCAGAAGAATCTGTCCTATCTTGGGGCCTCCTTGGGGCCAAGGAAAGTGTGGGCCCCTTAATGAATGAGGGAGGCAACCTAGTGACAGAGGATGTGGAAAAAGCTAATGTACTCAATGCTTTTTTTGCCTCTGTCTTCACGAACAAGGTCAGCTCCCAGACTGCTGCGCTGGGCATCACAACATGGGGAATAGATGGCCAGCCCTCTGTGGAGAAAGAGGTGGTTAGGGACTATTTAGAAAAGCTGGACGTGCACAAGTCCATGGGGCTGGACGAGTTGCATCCGAGAGTGCTAAAGGAACTGGCGGCTGTGATTGCAGAGCCATTGGCCATTATTTTTGAAAACTCGTGGCGAACGGGGGAAGTCCCGGATGACTGGAAAAAGGCTAATGTAGTGCCAATCTTTAAAAAAGGGAAGAAGGAGGATCCTGGGAACTACAGGCCAGTCAGCCTCATCTCAGTCCCTGGAAAAATCATGGAGCAGGTCCTCAAAGAATCAATCCTGAAGTACTTACATGAGAGGAAAGTGATCAGGAACAGTCAGCATAGATTCACCAAGGGAAGGTCATGCCTGACTAATCTAATCGCCTTCTATGATGAGATTACTGGTTCTGTGGATGAAGGGAAAGCAGTGGATGTATTGTTTCTTGACTTTAGCAAAGCTTTTGACACTGTCTCCCACAGTATTCTTGTCAGCAAGTTAAAGAAGTACGGGCTGGATGAATGCACTATAAGGTGGGTAGAAAGTTGGCTAGATTGTCGGGCTCAACGGGTAGTGATCAATGGCTCCATGTCTAGTTGGCAGCCGGTGTCAAGTGGAGTGCCCCAGGGGTCGGTCCTGGGGTCGGTTTTGTTCAATATCTTCATAAATGATCTGGAGGATGGTGTGGATTGCACTCTCAGCAAATTTGCGGATGATACTAAACTGGGAGGAGTGGTAGATATGCTGTAGGGGAGGGATAGGATTCAGAGGGACCTAGACAAATTGGAAGATTGGGCCAAAAGAAATCTGATGAGGTTCAATAAGGATAAGTGCAGGGTCCTGCACTTAGGACAGAAGAATCCAATGCACAGCTACAGACTAGGGACCGAATGGCTAGGCAGCAGTTCTGCGGAAAAGGACCTAGGGGTGACAGTGGACGAGAAGCTGGATATGAGTCAGCAGTGTGCCCTTGTTGCCAAGAAGGCCAATGGCATTTTGGGATGTATAAGTAGGGGCATAGCGAGCAGATCGAGGAATGTGATCATCCCCCTCTATTCGACATTGGTGAGGCCTCATCTGGAGTACTGTGTCCAGTTTTGGGCCCCACACTACAAGAAGGATGTGGATAAATTGGAAAGAGTCCAGCAAAGGGCAACAAAAATGATTAGGGGTCTGGAACACATGAGTTATGAGGAGAGGCTGAGGGAACTGGGATTGTTTAGTCTGCAGAAGAGAAGAATGAGGGGGGATTTGATAGCTGCTTTCAACTACCTGAGAGGTGGTTCCAGAGAGGATGGTTCTAGACTATTCTCAGTGGTAGAAGATGACAGGACAAGGAGTAATGGTCTCAAGTTGCAGTGGGGGAGGTTTAGATTGGATATTAGGAAAAACGTTTTCACTAGGAGGGTGGTGAAACACTGGAATGCGTTGCCTAGGGAGGTGGTGGAATCTCCTTCCTTAGAAGTTTTTAAGGTCAGGCTTGACAAAGCCCTGGCTGGGATGATTTAATTGGGGATTGGTCCTGCTTTTGAGCAGGGGGTTGGACTAGATGACCTCCTGAGGTCCCTTCCAACTGTGTAAATCTAGGATTCTCTCCTTCTGCTTATTAGCACTGTAGTGTCCAGGAAGTGTCTCTCTTGTGTGGACCGGACCAGGCTGAGGTTGATGGTGGGATGGAAATTGTTGAAATCATGGTGGAATTCCTCAAGGGCTTCTTTTCCATGGGTCCAGATGATGAAGATGTCATCAATATAGCGCGAGTAGGGGCGTTAGGGGACGAGAGCTGAGGAAGTGTTGTTCTAAGTCAGCCATAAAAATGTTGGCATACTGTGGGGCCATGCGGGTACCGACAGCAGTACCGCTGATTTGAAGGTATACCTTGTCCCCAAACGTGAAATAGTTATGGGTGAGGACAAAGTCGCAAAGTTCAGCCACCAGGTTTGCCGTGACATTGTCGGGGATAGTGTTCTTGACGGCTTGTAGTCCATCTTTGTGTGGAATGTTGGTGTAGAGGGCTTCCACATTCATAGCGGCCAGGATGGTGTTTTCAGGAAGATCACCGATGGATTGTAGTTTCCTCAGGAAGTCAATGGTGTCTCGAAGATAGCTGGGAGTGCTGGTAGCGTAGGGCCTGAGGAGGGAGTCTACATAGCCAGACAATCCTGCTGTCAGGGTGCCAATGCCTGAGATGATAGGGTGTCCAGGATTTCCAGGTTTATGGATCTTAGGTAGCAGATAGAATACCCCAGATCGGGGTTCCAGGGGTGTGTCTGTGCGGATTTGTTCTTGTGCTTTTTCAGGCAGTTTCTTGAGCAAATGCTGTAGTTTCTTTTGGTAACCCTCAGAGGGTAATGGCTTGTAGAAAGTGGTGTTGGAGAGCTGCCGAGCAGCGTCTTGTCATCATGAATAGGTCAGAATATGAACAACAGCACCTCCTTTGTCAGCCTTTTTGATTATGATGTCAGAGTTGTTTCTGAGGCTGTGGATGGCATTGTGTTCTGCACGGCTGAGGTTATGGGGCAAGTGATGCTGCTTTTCCACAATTTCAGCCCGTGCATGTCGGCGGAAGCACTCTATGTGGAAGTCTAGTCTGCTGTTTCGACCTTCAGGAGGAGTCCACCTAGAATCCTTCTTTTTGTAGTGTTGGTAGGAAGGTCTCTGTGGATTAGTATGTTGTTCAGAGGTGTGTTGGAAGTATTCCTTGAGTTGGAGACGTCGAAAATAGGATTCTAGGTCACCACAGAACTGTATCATGTTCGTCGGGGTGGAGGGGCAGAAGGAGAGGCCCCAAGATAGGACAGCTGCTTCTGCTGGGCTGAGAGTATAGTTGGATAGGTTAACAATATTGCTGGGTGGGTTGAGGGAACCATTGCTGTGGCCCTTTGTGGCATGTAGTAGTTTAGAAAGTTTAGTGTCCTTTTTCTTTTGTAGAGAAGCAAAGTGTGTGTTGTAAATGGCTTGTCTAGTTTTAGTAAAGTCCAGCCACGAGGAAGTTTGTGTGGAAGGCTGGTTTTTTATGAGAGTATCCATCATGTGCCAGCAATGCCCCTCTGCCATGTACATTGGTCAAACTGGACAGTCTCTACATAAAAGAATAAATGGACACAAATCAGATGTCAAGAATTATAACATTCATAAACCAGTCGGAGAACACTTCAATCTCTCTGGTCACGCGATTACAGACATGAAAGTTGCAATTCTTCAACAAAAAAACTTCAAATCCAGACTCCAGAGAGAAACTGTTGAATTGGAATTCATTTGCAAATTGGATACAATTAACTTAGGCTTGAATAGAGACTGGGAGTGGCTAAGTCACTATGCAAGGTAACCTATTTCCCCTTGTTTTTTCCTAACACCCCCCCCGCCCCCAGATGTTCTTGTTAAACCCTGGATTTGTGCTGGAAATGGCCCACCTTGATTATCATACACATTGTAAGGAGAGCACTGTCTCGTTTCAGTCTTCCAAGAGATCATAGAATCATAGGGTTGGAAGAGATCTTAGGAGGTCATCTAGTCCAACCCCCTGCTCAAAGCAGGACCAAACCCCAATTTTTGCCCCAGATCCCTAAATGGCCCCCTCAAGGATTGAACTCTCAACCCTGGGTTTAGTAGGCTAATGCTCAAACCACTGAGCTAGTGGTTACTTTAGATGAGCTATTACCAGCAGGAGAGTGGGTTCGTGTGGGGGGGGGGGAGGGGTGAGAAAACCTGGATTTGTGCTGGAAATGGCCCACCTTGATGATCATACACATTGTAAGGAGAGTGATCACTTTAGATAAGCTATTACCAGCAGGAGAGTGGGGTGGGGGGGAGGTATTTTTTCATGCTTTGTGTGTATAAAAGATCTTCTACACTTTCCACAGTATGCATCCTATGAAGTGAGCCGTAGCTCACGAAAGCTCATGCTCAAATAAATTGGTTCGTCTCTAAGGTGCCACAAGTCCTCCTGTTCTTTCTGCGAATACAGACTACCACGGCTGCTACTCTGAAACCTGTCAATTTAGTCATCACAGAAGGTCGCCATCACTGCAGGGCTCAGAGAGGCAGTGGGTAGAACACTAGATTAGGATGCAAGAGATCCGGAGTCTGAGTCCGGCTACCAATCTTTGGTTAATCACTTCACCTCTCTGTAACCCCGCTTCCTTTCCAACCCATTCTCTATTTAGAGAGTTAGGTGCCTAAATACCTTTGAAAGTCTGGGCCTTAGCAATTGGTGGCAGGAGCTGGGAATTGTACAATGCCTGGCTTAACATGGCCCTGACCTCCACTCGGGCACCGTAAATCTACTTGCAACAACAGCCTGATGATGCAGTTTCAGCAGTTTCTCCTCAGCAGTGAGTTGATAAGATTTTACAGCCTGCTTCTGGCAAGCGGCCAGCGGCAGAGAGGCAGATGCAGAGCTGGACAGCGATGTGAAAGGATGGGAGGAAGGATGGGGCTGGTAGTGAAAGAAGAGACCCTGCCCGGATTGCGGAGATCTGGAAGTCGGTTGGTGCAAGAAGCCTGAATGCGCGGGGAGACTTCAGAGACTGGGATGGGCGTATGGGGATCTCAGGGCTGCAGGCTGCTAAGCATGGCATGGTGCGGGACTCAGGATATGACTAGAGAACGTCTGCAGAGCTGAGGAGTCACTTTTACACCCGCAGGCCTTCCAACTGGGAGAGCATTCCCAAGGCGGGGCACTCCAGTAGCTCTGGGGTGCTCCCTGCTCTCCTGCTCCAGAAGGCATGAGGCAATTCAGTCCGGGTGAATCCAGCAATTCCAGCACTTTGTGAGGAGAGAGGGGGCACTCGGGTTGTTTTAATCCCACCTCATCAGTGAGTTCAGTGCTCACAAAATGGAGGGATTAACAGACCCAGCTTGAATGTAGCCAGGCATGGTGCAAATGTCTCCTGTAGACCTCTGCTGATGCACCTCAGTCCTGATCCGCTGTCCCCTGCTATTCCAGTCCAGGGCTCCCCACTCTAATGCACCTGTCCTGATCTGCCCTCCCTGGAGCGCTACGGCCCCAGAGAGCGGCTGGGGAGATGATGCTAGCGTCTAACTCTGAGCGAAAGAGAAAAGATGGTGAAACCCTAAAAGGAGGAGGCTGGCACGGCACATGGAGATGACCCTCCCTTGCCGCACCAGCAGGGAAGTTCAGTGCTTTGGGCCTCTCAGAACAAACTAACATTTTAGCTACGGTGACCAGATAGCAAGTGTGAAAAAACAGGATGGGGGTGTAATAGGAGCCTATATAAGAAAAAGCCCCAAATATCAGGACTGTCCCTATAAAATCGGGACATCTGGTCACCCTGATTTGAGCTGAAGTCAGTGGCGGGAGAAGGATTCCAGAGACTCGCTGACCAGGATTTTATTCCTGGTGGTGGAAGAGCAGCTGCGGCCTTGTCTCTGCTGGCAGCCATGGGAGCCGTGGCTCACCCGAGGCGCTGATGGGAGCTGTAATGTTGACAGGCTGGAGGTGCCTTGGGGTTTGTTCCCACTGGCACTGGAGGGCTAAGTCCCAGCTTGAGTAGCTCTGGGGGAGCTTGCGTGCTACAAAGAGCAGCGAGTCTGTAGCGAGGGTCTCAGACGGGATCATACTCGGGGGCCGGCCCCATCTGCCGCTCACACCGCCACAGTGACACTGCAATTTTAGCATGCGAGCGCGGGTTCGGCTGCTCCAGTTGGGAATGACACCTGCCAGCTCCAGTGTAGACGCACCCTGTGATGACACAGCGGTAAAAACTCCTGCACTTTCCATCCTCTGCTGCTCCCATCACCGCTAGCGCTGCTGCCCCACTGGGGAATTGGGGGGGCCAAGTTTTGCTCCTCTTTATTCCAGGCTGATAGTGATCTCCATGTGGCCCTCTGCGTGTCTCCAATCTCAGCAGTCCCCTTCAGCTCCCTCCAACCACTGATGGTTTTGTATTTAGCAGAGACTCTGGCCGGAATTCGCCACGCCCACGTGCAGACCCCCTACGCGTTAAACCATCACCCCACCCAACGGACCAGTGTCAACGAACGCTCAGCCTAACTCCCAGCACAGTGCAAAATCCCCATGCCAGCTGCTTGACTCCCATACCATTGCCTTGGTCCTTGACTTTAATTAACCAGTGGGGGAGCAGGCCGCGGGGGAGTGAGCAGAAAAATTGCAAATCTACGTGGCATGTTTCAGGCCAGAAGGCCAATGCAATCCAGCCGCCCGCGTGGCCAGCAGCCAGCTCCACGCAGCTGGGATTCCAGGTAGCAGCAAAACAGACCCAGCTGCATGACACGATCTGATGGAGTTTGTTTCCATTGCGCGGCTCCCACCTTTATCTGTCGTGAAGCCTGACTCTTTTGGAGCTCTGCTGATGCTGCACCCATCTGGTGCCACATCACCCTGGATTAAGTAGCAGCTGGGGATCCACATCTTCTTGGGCAACTGTTCTGCCCAAGAGCTGCTTAAGCCCTGGCATAGGACTTATCAGGGGGAACTCTGCCCACTCCAGATGACCTAGATCGCCCTGGCCAGGGTTACATGGGTGACCCCCTTATTCAAAGTCAAAAATATTCGCAACTGCCTCACGTTAACGACACAAGTAAAATGACATCTCAGTGCCAACAGCACCGAGCCAATATTAACGGATCTGCAGGTGTGGTTCAAGAGGTTGACAGAGAAGACTTGACCTCCAAGCGTCAGGGTGTGCAGGGAGCGAGAGAGTGGGGTTTTCTTTGCTTTCGATTGTAATAAAATTTTCAGTGCCTTGCGCTCCACCCCACTCCCGATTGCCTCTGTGACTCCCCTAGGGGTTGTGACCCACTGGTGAAAAAAACCATTGCCCTGGATCAAAGGAATCTACCTCTCTGCTTGGAATGCACGGCACCTGCTCACAGGCAGGTCAGCATTGCACTGAGACACAATTAGGGACCGCCAACCTTTGGCTGTGGGGTGGGGAGAGCCAGGAACCCCCAAACCCTGATTCAAATTTAGCAAATAGAGCCAGCTTTCTAAGGGGTCAATCCCACTGGCTGGATCTGACGCTTCTGAACTGTACACCAGTTGGGCCCTGAATTTTGCAACTCAAGCCCTCTCATTATCAGCAACTCACTAGTTCGGGTAGGAAGGCTTTCCATGGCTTGGTCTGGATACCTTCCCCAAGCCTCAGAGGGCACTGGCATCATATTCCCTCTCTAATTCAATGGTACCTAACAGAATGGGGTTCACAGGAAATCGTCCAGACCCCAGCATCTTGAAGCAAAGAAACAACAGATCTGTCTACACTGCAGTTAAACACCCACAGCAGGCCCATGTCAGCTGACTCAGGCTCGAGCTACAGGGTTGTTTATCTGTAGTGTAGATGTTCACGTTCTGGGACCCTGGGATGGCCCTAGAGTCCTGGCTCCAGCCCGAGCATCTACATCACAATTAAACAGCCCCGTAGCCCAAGCTCTGTGAGCCCGAGTCAGCTGACTTGGGCCAGCCACGGGCATTTAACTGCACCACACCCAAAGGGACTTCACTGTTACTAGTGATTTTTCCGGGGCAGGTGCTCAGGTACCATACTGACGGGCAGCAGGAAAAACACAAGAAGAGGGAAAAAAGAAGTTTAATACTGACAGCTCAGAGACTCCACGGGCAAACTCAGCAACCATCACACTCAGCTGCTGCCCTTTGGGCTTGGATTCAGGTGTCTGACATTCAGATTTTTGTGTGTGGCTTACACTTGGCCAGCACCTACAAAAAATGGATCTGGAGGGTTTTTAAGGCCCCAAACACTGTCTCCCTAATGGTGTGTCATTTGGATCTATTTATATGTATCCACACTTGGCCATCAGTGCATGCAGCCTTGGAGAGGAGGAATGGATTTATTAGGAACACTGCATCACCCACTGCCCTTTTCAGAAGACAGCCACAGACTCGCCAAAAAAAAAAAAAAAAGAAAGAAAGAAAAAAAAAGACACTCTAGTATCAGAATCAGGCTCCTGGGTCTCCCAACGGGGTTAATTATCTCACCCCCGCGTGGGAGGTGTGTTCACTATGAGGCGCTGAGAAATGCAAAGTGGCATCTTTGACACCCAGCATGGCCCATCAACGCCAGCAAAAAGGGCCCCAGAGAGACATTTTGTATGAAGCATGGCAGTCTCACTACAGAGTGCAATACAGGTCATGAATGCAAGGGCAAGGTGCACCTTTCACAGCACTGCAATCTCGGTATCAGGATCTGGACTCACCCTCTACTTCCCCTGGACAATGGACCCTCCCATGAGAATTAGGAAAATAGCCGCCTTCTGACAGGTGCTTATACAAAGGAGTTGCCAGGAGAGGAAACAATTACTAAGATAAGGAGCATTTCTGCTGCATTCAGCCCACAGCAACAGCTGAGTGTGCAGTTCAGATGATAAGTCAGCAATTACTGTTATTAATTGGGGGCCTATTCACGCAATGAGACAATTCACAGATCGGATCTGCTGCTTGTTTCTCTCAGGCACGACCCTGATCGCAGAATTCGCCGGGCACTGTTTATGATATACCGTGCACTTTTGTAATCCCTGTGTGCATAAAACCAGCCTGCACTGGAAAAGCACAGACCGAGTGTCTATCACGAATCCGATGGCTAGTGCTCTCACTACTGGATCAACCAACTCTCATCTGGGCTACAGCTCAGAAATTCTCCTGCGCAACACTATGGGAACTCCCCTCTCATCCCCACATGCCCCCAGTACACCCGCTACGCGGGAACGGTGAGAGGGGCAGGGCAGGGCCATGGTTGTCAATCCTATACTGCGTCTGCTCTGGGGGGATTTGACCCTGACTGCCCCTGTACATCACTAGAGTGACATGTAGGGGCCAGGGTCGGCTCCCAGAAAGAAAGAGTCAATCAGTCTCGGTGTGTCCTTGGGGTGCATGAGTGTTTTTTAAGGCCACAGTTCCAGGCACAACTCACTGTATCGCCCGTCTCTGCGAAAGCCTAGGAAAGCCACCCCGGCTTCCTCGCTGTTAAAAATGGGGCCTTCTGTTGCCAACAGACAGAGCAAAAGCCATCTGCAAGTTTGCCGCAACACAACAACGAGATGCCAAAACACACAGCACCACCCCGCCACAGGCTGCCTGCCACTCACAGAGCCAGCCAAATGAGCAGCCGGCGCAGGGAAAGGTGCCCAGTCACTGTCTGGCAGCCATGCCAGACGGCTACTTCTACCTCCCCGGCTGCTCCCACCCACCAGGATTCCCAGGGGAGCAGAGAAGGCAGGGGACTGTTCAGTGTTTCCCTGTCACAGGGAAATCTCCCTTGTGTAAAGGGACCACTCAGTGCAAGGGAAAATTAATTTACTCACAGGAGTGCAGGCTGGGAACTCATTGCTGTCTCGAAGTGCGTCACAGCATGGGGAGGGGGAGGAACCCCCACTGACAAACCTGGAAGTATAGAAGGAGTAGAGCATGGATCCAAACCCTAATACTCAAGAGTATTACCCAGTTAACCCCTTGATAGCCACTTCACTACATCCCCCGCCCCCCCCAAAGATAAGGTCATTTGGGGGACAGGGTGGGGTTTCTTGCCACCATTCATGTTATAACCAAGTAGTAGCTGAAAGCCCCTACTGGCACATGGGTAAAATTTGTAAAGTCATGTAAAAATGCCGAAAAGGGAGAGTAGCCGATTGCTCATACTCAGCATAAAACCTTAGCCCTGGCTCATCGCCAGGCTCGGTCATTGCTGGGATTTTGCAAAGGTGGGTGACCATGTGTGCAGGGCTGGGAGAGTCGCGTTGATTTGTATGGGGGCTGTTTTGTCCAGGGAGATTTGTGTTGAATCGTGCGGGTGGTGAATGAGGGGTATGTGGGTTTGGGTTTAGTTTGTGCGTTGAGTGTTGTGTAGATGTGTGTCGAGAGGGTGTTAGTCTAGGAGAGTTGTGTTGGTTTATGTGGGTGGCATCTGGGCCAAGTAACCCAGACAAGCAATGAGTCTGCTGCAGGCGAATTAGCAGTACAGTAAGGGTGGTGATCCGTGGAGTTTTCTTCGATAATACAATAGCCTAGGATTCATAGCATGGCCTAGATACATGCCTTACTACAGCTGTGCACCACACGGGTGTAATTCATAAAGTCAGAATTGCTGCGAATGTACACACTGGCTGATAACAAACCGCAAGAGCCCATGATGGTTCAACCTGGTGGTATTCTAAACCCAAAAGAGTTCCCAGCCACACTTATAGCTACTTCCCTCTCATCACCCTGACAGACATTTTATGCTTCAGAGTGACACACATAGCAAGAATCCTGGAATCTTATTAAAGAGCTGGACTATCGCTCCTGCATGGCATGGAGCAGTTCCCCTAGGTCCAGTGGTGATGCAGCCTGGATCTGTTTGGACTTGGGTTCCGAGTACTGTACCTTTAAAAGGAGGAGTCCTCTCAGCTGCTACATGGCATTCCGAGACATGGGGCACGTTGCAGAGGAGATGCCATTCTGGTGCTTTCTTGGGTGGCTATTCTCGTCATCGAACACAAAGGTTTCTCTGTCTGGGACCGTGAAGTTGCTCTCTGTGTAGGGAAAGACATGAGCATGGAGCAGGTGGCCTACACGTGGCATGTTGTATCCTGACTAAAGAACAGCTAAGGCAGAAGGTGCAGTAGATGCTCAGCGGGCTGGCGGTGGGCGGTCTAGTGCGAGTACGTGCCCTGGGGGGACAGAGCCTCAGAACGGGCCTAGGCCCCCAGATTTGAATGGCTTCGTTTCATAATATTACGACTCTCAGCTCTTCTCTAGGCCCCTCGTCACAGCCAAGTGGGAGCCATAGATTCTGAAACTGCTTGGACCACAGCTCAGCCTTGCCCCTCCTCATTGCAGAGCTAGGTTCAGCCGCACCCAACATCAGCAGAGGGGCTACCAAGGCTGAGCTGGGAAAACACATTCCCACCTTCCAGACTTGGGCTCTGACCTTGCTCTTGGGCTCAGGTATCTCAGATATAGGGGCTGGAACTAACACAAGAGGCCAAGGGAGAACTCACAGCATAACCCCCTTCCTCCCAGGTGGCACCTTCTGCTCACCATGCAGTACCGAATCTTAACCCTTAAACTGCCCATTTCCCTGGAAGATCCTGGGAGACTGGAGTCTGCAGCGGGGGGGGCCTAGCCTTCCTGTTTGAAATCGCAGGTGCCAAGAGGGCCCCAGCTAACGGGAAGAGGGAGTCTCAACCCCCCGCTTCTAATACCTCCTGAGCCTCTGTGGCAGAGGCCGAACACCGGAGCAGATGTGGGCTGCAGACTCTCTCTTCTCCAGACTGCTCCAAGCTGGCTGGGCTGGAAAGCAGCTAGAGAGACTGGAGGAGGAAGCGTCCTCGCAGACAGAGCCACTGGTGGAGGTGGGGAATTTTAATCACATCCCCAGCTGGAGGTGGCTGACGCTCATTACTGCGAGGTCTCCCCTCGGGAAGGGAGTAGCAAGGGGCAGCAATAAGCAGAAGATTAGTAATCGCAGACTCAGCAGAAAGGTCTCTCTCTCCATCCCCCCCCCAGCAAGAGGTTCCTTCTGCCAGTTCGCTGCTTGGCAGCACGTCCTCCTCTCCCGCTTTCGGCGCTGGGAAAGCGCGTGGGCTTTAGAGGAAAGAGACAGAGACAGTCCATGACCCTGGCCTCTCACTGCAATTCAAAAGGCATGGCTGGCCCACTGTGCCAGCTGACTTGGGCTCCCGGGGCTTGGGCTAAGGGGCTGTTCAATTGCAGCTGGAGCCCAGGCTCTAGGACCCTGCAAGGTGGGTGGGTCCCAGAGCTTGGGCTGCAGCCCCATGCGGACTTAAACAGTCCCTCCAGTCTGAGTTAGCTGGCCTGGGCCAACCAGGGATGGGATGGGATGGGTGGTTAATTGCAGTGTAGACGTACCCGAAGATCTGGGGGCCTGCAGAGAACCCAGCAGTCAGCCAGACCTTGGGGCTTCCCAGAGACTGTAACACACGCAGAGGTGGCTGTGGACACCAGTAAGCATTGTATTGAAATTGCCTTGACTGGCAGGCAGGAGGTTGGTTAGTGCAGGGGACTGGGTGTCAGGACACCTGGGTTCTATTCCTACTCTGGCACTGACCCCAGGGGACTTTGGGGATTACATTGATTTACCGCACTACGGAAGAGGGTGTATGGAAAAGCAAAGGGTAATACACAGCCTACATAGGGCAGACTGACCTCCATGCAGCAGGTTATCCCCTGTGCCTGCCTGACAACACTTGCTGTCCCAAATCCCCCTCCCTTCCCACCCACACCCGCTCCTCCCCTCAGCCAGTTACCAACACCTCCCTCACTGCATGCAGGCTGACCTGACATGCTCCAGAAACAGCCAGGAGTGGGTGGAATAAGGCCATATGGGACTGGATCCATCACCATTTCAGGGTCCCCAAGACAGATTCCATCTCTCTCTGACTTGGGGGCCAGACTCCCCACTGCTGAGCTCGTCAGAAGGGCAGTATTTTACCCCAGTTTTGCACAGGTGTCAATAACACAAGATGCCAGGCAGGCCTTTCAAGTCCCCGACCTTCCTCCGCAGCTAGGGCACAATCAGATGTGTATGCACCAGCATTTGCTGCTCTGCCTCCCACTCATGTCTGCCTCTGGATTGAGGGTATCAGAAAGGCAAGGACCCTGCCTTCAGTGGCTCGGCATGTGGCTTTGCCACCAGCTTTCTAGAATGGTGCTTTGGCAGTCACTCGAGCGGGACTGACCCTGAGGACTGAACCAGGGATCCCAGAGCCATAGTAATGAGCTAACGAGCCAGTCTCACAGCCTCCATGGATCGAGCCCCGAGGGAGACCCAAAACACACATGGACCCGGGGGGTTACAGGGAAATCTGCCTAAAGCCATAGGAGGGAAGGTAGAATGACTCACCTTCCTCACTCAGTGCAAAGCCAGCACTGCACACATGCAAACTCCAGCTGTCTGCACGGCCCTGCCACGGACTGTGGCCTCTCACGTTCACAAGTAAAACGGCCCCAAAGGTGGGAAGAGCCCAGCTGATCTGACTGTGTTTTGGACAGGAGCAGAGTCTTGGTTTTCCCGTGTCCTCTCTAATGGGACACCCTCATGTGCCCCATTTACTTTATACATTACAACTGTGAAGGGCTCCCCTGCAGAGTCCTGAAACTGCACCACACCCAGGAGTGCTGGGGCCTCTCCAGCTCCTGGAAAGCTGGCAGAGATTCTCAGTGGGACTAGAGTGAGTGGGTCTTCAGGGGGCAGCGTAGCTGAATGCTCCTTTCCCGGTACTAGTCAAATAATCCACCAGCTGGTTAGCAAACGGAAGAAGAACTTTGCACATGCATCATCTTGCTCCTGAACATCTGCAGAATGAACACCGAGCGCCAAGGACACACCACCCACCTGCGCTGGAGGTCTGTGCCCAGCTCACGTTCCTCTTCCCCTTGGCAGAAGGTTTCCTGGATTGAGACTGGGGAGGGGTGCCCAGGTAGCAGAAGAACCTGAGTAGAATAGAACTGAATCAAGACTATCATAAATATAAAGGGAAGGGTAAACACCTTTAAAAATCCCTCCTGGCCAGAGGAAAAACCCTTTCACCTGTAAAAGGTTAAGAAGCTAGGATAACCTTGCTGGCACCTGACCAAAATGACCAATGAGGAGACAAGATACTTTCAAAAGCTGGGGGGAGGGAGAAACAAAGCCTCTCTCTCTGTCTGTGTGATGCTTTTGCCGGGGAAAGAACAGGAATGGAGCCTTAGAACTTAGTAAGTAATCTAGCTAGATATGTGTTAGATTCTGATTTCTTTAAATGGCTGAGAAAATAAGCTGTGCTGAACGGAATGTAGATTCCTGTTTTTGTGTCTTTTTGTAACTTAAGGTTTTGCCTAGAGGGATTCTCTATGTTTTGAATCTGATTACCCTGTAAGGTATTTACCATCCTGATTTTACAGAGGTGATTCTTTTTACTTCTATTAAAACTCTTTTTAGGAATCTGAAAGCTTTTTTCATTGTTCTTAAGATCCAAGGGTTTGGGTCTGTGCTCACCTATGCAAATTGGTGAGGATTTTTATCAAACCTTCCCCAGGAAAGGGGGTATAAGATTTGGGAGGATTCTCGGGGGAAAGATGTTTCCAAATGGGCTCTTTCCCAATTATATTCCAGTTAGACGTTTGGTGGTGGCAGCGAAAGTCCAAGGGCAAAAGGTAAAATAGTTTGTACCTTGGGGAAGTTTTAACCTAAGCTGGTAAAATAAGCTTGGGGGCGGGGATTCATGCAGGTCCCCGCATCTGTACCCTAGAGTTCAGAGTGGGGAAGGAACCTTGACAAAGACAAACCATGTGTCAGTTCTTGGGCACTGAGCCCTTACTCACACAAGGCCCAGGCCCTCTCACAGCCAAAGAGGAGACATTTTTAGACTGGAGTTCATGCCACCAGTGAAATAGGTCTGCTCCTATGCCCACTAACACCCTGGCTGGAGCCTATCTTGTCCCATTAAGCTGCAGACAGGAAGCAGCTGTCTGGTTTGGTCTGTAGCTTTTAAAGCAGGAATTCAATCTATATTTTAATGAGACTTTATTTCTCCCCCAGTGGAGAGAAGCTGGCACCAAATTACCTTCAAAGATATTTTTGGAAAGCCCCATAAAGCCAGTTTAACTAACTGGGGCCTTCTGGAGACCCTGGTGTGTGGAACGGGTTTGCAACTTCATGGCCCACTGTTTAAAGTTAGGATGTGTTGACAGTGACTTTTCAGCCCTGCTCTGCAGCACTCTTGCCAGCACAATGGCAGGGGCTATTGAAAAACCAACGATAGACCAAGAGATGATGACCAGAGCAGTGAGGAGGATAGGAACTAGAAAGCCACTGGGACTAGATTCCTGGCCCAGGGCTGTCCATATCACACACTGCCAGCTTTCCAGTTGGGGCAACCCAACCAAAGGGGCTAGCTGGCCATGGATCTGGTACAAGTGTCCTGACCCCGGGCCATGTAACAGCACAAGCTCCAGCCTAGAGGCCCTCGGGGGCTGGTGCCTTCCCTACCAGGATCCTTGCTACTCCCTGCCCCCTCGGGGACATAGCAGGGAGCCATTGGGCCCTGTGGGTTTGCAGCCAAGCCTGTAAGCTCTGCAAAGAGTGGCGGTGGTCTCAGCAGCTGTGAGAAGAGGGAAAACCCATCCCTGTACTCGGTCTGTCAGGACTCTGCTTCACTTGCCAACCAGCCCCAGCACTGCCTCTCGCTCCTGGGTCTGGTTTTGCATGTGTCGACCCAGGTACTCCCTTGTGGCCTGGGCTTAGCAGCCAGTGGCTCAAAGGAGACATTTGCTGGTGGCCAATAACAAATGTTACCGGCATTCAGGCTCAATCAGCAGCAAGAATCATCCTTAGAGTCAAGAATCATCTAATGGCTGATGAGCTATACATGATACTGGCCTCCCTGCCCCATGCCAGCTGACATCGCTGCCTGGCACTCAATGAGAGTGGATGCCACCTGTTGACCCCAAATATTTCCTGTCTCACCCCCCACAAACCCCCTCTGAGTGCTCTTGGACCCTTAGGATACATCTACACAGCAAAAAACCCCTGTGGTAGCAAGTCTCAGAGCTCTGGTCAACCGATTCAGGTTCACAGGCCTGGCACGCCGGGACTAAAAACAGCAGTGTAGACATTCCTGCTCAGGCTGGAGCCTAGTGAGAGGCATGTGGCTCAAAGCGGGAACGTTTACACTGCTATTTTTAGCCCCGCCGCACAAGCCCCAGTTGATCTGGGCTCTGGGACTTGCTGTCGCGGGGGTTGCTTGCCGTGTAGATGTATGGCAGTACCTTGGTCTGGGCTCCTCAGCTGCACTGTTCCAGACCTTGTGTGTCAGGGGGGTCACGTAGCTTGGGGAAGAGCATTTCTCATCTAGGATTGCCACTCCGATCCAGATCACGGGGTGTGGCTGTATATAGGCCCCCATCACATGGCTGTTTGGTAGCTTCTGGACAGGGCCCTGGGTATTGTGTAGGGTGCTGGGACCACATGCCAGAGCAGGAAGGACTAAGAATATATGCAGCTCTGTGTCACAGATTTTTCCTCCCATGGGAATCCAACCCACAGAGTCCCAGCATCTGCTACCACTGGGCAGGGGGGCGACACTGTTATTATTTGTATTATGGTAGCACCCAAAGACCTAAAGAGGAAAGGTTCTTGTGCAAGTATATTGTAGGGAACGTGTGTGTCTATGTATGTTACTGCCCTCTACTGGCTAGAATCAGAAGTGTTCACCTATGCATCACAAGCCCGGTACTGCTGAAAGTTAAGGGAGATTCTCTTCTAGCTCACGTGCTGAGGCCAGTGCCTTTGGAGCAGTGGGATTAGAGTTCTCTTCTAGCTGTTGCTCTGCTGAGTGGCTGTGGCCTGTACCGTAGGGCCTGCTAGGAAGCTGCTAGGTAGCCATCCAATGGGTTTCCATGGGCTTCACCCCCAGTGCCTGTGAAGATAAGTCTGGGCACTTAGGAAGCTTTTCACTGCACTAGCTCTGATTCCAGGTCAGGTGCCTTTTGGCCTCTTGGGGTACGTCCACATGGGGATAAAAAACCCACAGCTGGCCTGGGTCAGCTGACTTGGGCTTGTGGGACTTGGGCTCCAGGGCTAAAGGATTGCTGTGGAGACGTTCGGGCTCGGGCTGAAACACAAGTTCTGGGACACTCTGCAGGTGGAGGGTCCCAGAGCTCGGGCTCCAGCCTGAGCCTGAATGGCTACCCAGCCCAAGCCCCACGAGCTTGAGTGAGCTGACCCAGGCCAGCCGTGGCCGGGCCAGGGAGCTCTTACCCCCATGCAGACACGCTCAGAGTTCCTGCGGTCATTGTTCCCCATGTTACACTCACACCTCTCAAGAAGCCATGCTGGAGCTGTAAAAGCAGAGAGGCGGAGGAAGGAAGAGCTTTGAACTTTGCAGTCACGTGGCTCTAGGAAGACAGCACAGCAGTAGCTGGATTTTATATTCGGATTTTCATTCTAAGCTTTGGCCATAATGCTCAGATTAATTTAAATTAATTTCTTGGTGCTGCTTGCCTGGGACACCGCACTTCGGTCGAATGTTCCATAATTATTTTAGTGATCCCAGGCCGAAAACTAACTGCAAAACAGGGCTGTTTAAAAAGACTCACGAAAGGGCTGTTTTTATGAAAAACTAGGAATCGAGACTCTTTTTTTTTTTTTTTCCCTTCCTGCAACATCCCAGCATCTGGGAAAGCAGCTTAGCGCATTAGGCAGGATGATAATTGATTGCATTCATAAGTAAATAAACCGGGATCATTTAAAACCAGGGTCCGGGGAGAGGAAAATTCTCCTGGCTTCAGTGGTTTTACCAGTTCCTGAGGGGGGCATTGTGACCACAGGATAGTGAAACCACTGCAGTCAGGAGGATTCATGCAACGGAGCTTGTGTCCCTGGAAAGGATCCGAGTCAGTGGGAACAAGTCCAGGTAAAATAAAGTCCTTAACCCAATCTCTTACCTGGGTCACTACTAGCAGGTGAGTTGCTAAAACAGTGAAGTGTGTAGGGTGGACTGTGTACAGCTCGCTGGGGATTTGAACACCTGCTTCCTATTAAAATGAATGGGAAAAGGGCATTTCAGTGCGAAAACCACAGCCCACAGCTCTGATCTAGTGTTTTCCCATCTGTCCCACTCACGGCACTCTTCAAAGGAGGTCTGGATCATCGTCCCCATTTCACAGGTGGGGGAAACGGAGGCACCGAGGGGGAAGTGACTCATCCTCGGGGCCAGCTTCAATGAGCTGTTCCAGCTAGCAGGGCCCTTCTGTGGCTGGGCACTTTGGTTTGCACGCAGCCCCTTCTGGCTGGTGCTAATATGGGCCCCTGTCCCCACAGTAGCTGAATGCCATCTCTCCCAACACCCGCATCGACCAGGGAAGTGCCATTAGCCCCATTTACTGAGGCTGAGACCCCTCACTTCCACTGATTTCAACATCCATTAAAACTAGTGGAAGTTAGGAGCCTTGTGACCTTTGAGGTTCTGGGCCAGAGCGCCTAAGGGGTAGATAGTTAAAGGTATTTAGGCACCAAGAGATACAGATAGGCACCTGGTGGGATTTGCCAAGGTGCCTGGGCACCTAACTCCCATTGCAGGGGTTAGGCAGGTAACTGGCTTAGGCACTTTTGAAAATACTACTAGGCACTTAAATACCGTGAAAGGTCTGCCCCGAAGTGACATGCCCAAGGTCACAGAGGCAGCCTGTGGCAGACCAAATAATTGAACCTGGGTCTCCTCAGTCCCCCACTAGCAATCCAACCACCAGGCTACCCTTCTGCAAACACACCTCTCCACCCACACAGCTGTTTGCTACTATGGTGGCAATTCCCCTCCAGAAACAGGTTTTCTCCTCCCTTGTCTAATTGCTTAGTGACCCTGGAGCTGCTGGAGGGTCCCGGAGCAGCATCCCTGGATCCTGAATGCTCTCTATCCACAACACAAATACTGCATGGGGTAGTGGCAATGCCAGCTTTGCCCATGCTGCCCCCCGGCCTGGCTTGCAGGGGTGCCCCCCCCCGGAGGACGAGGGGAGTTCAGTCTGCGTGGCCCATCTGGTCTTGAGCCACTGTATTGAGTGTGCCAAGGAGTGGAGGGGCAATCAGTGGGGGCATTGCCTTGGACCTCTTGTGGTTGCCAGGGCTGTAACATTCCAAACCAGGCTACCGGAGCAACCCTGCGAGGTGCAGTTCGGAGACTGCACGTGACGGCACATCCTGCCACTTGAGTCACCTCCTTGCCCAGCGCTCAGCCAAGCCCCAACCTCTCTCTCCCCCCCGCCTCCGGTGCTGTTGCCTCGCTAGGGGCGAGTCGATAAGAGGCATCAACTCAGTTCCCTCTGACATGCTCTCTCCCACCCACCCCGGCCCCTTTCTTCTAATCCTCGTTTTGCAGGGGCTCTCCATGGTGAGGGGGATGGACCCACAGCCAGCGTGGCCGCCTCCTCTGCTTAGCCCTGCGGAAGGAGTCTGGGCAGCCTCCTGCCCCCTGGACTTGTGTAGAGCAGCTTGTCCTCTGTTTTCTGGTTGTTGCACCCAATGAATGTCATGTCAGGGAGCAGCAGATACTAGCTCTTTTCCATGAGGTGCCTGGGCAGGGCAGGGAGAGCAAAGCCCCAGCTTCTGATGCAGGGAAGAGTTGGCGCCATGAGTCCCAACTGGAGCAGGGAGGCAGGTGGGTGTAAACGCGGGGGGCCCCTGCTTCTCCATTCTCCTGCAGCTGGTGTCGTCACTTACACCAGTGCCAAGTCAGCCTGCTCATGTTTTACACTCACTTTGCTTGGGTGAACACAAAGGCATGGCGCAGGGCAGCGGAGAATCCAGCCCAGGGAGTTCCTTGCAAAGCAATGAATACAAAGTGCAAGAGGAAAGTGAGAGGATGTGACGCATGCAAAATAAATAACCCTCATAAGAAAAGTGGGGAGAGAATGTTTGTGGTTTTGTGTATTTACATATGTATGAGTAGGGTCAACCGATGTAATCAACAGTCTCTGTCTATGCTGTATTCTGATAATTCAGAAGTCAAAAGAACATCCTATCCTTTAAATGAATTGTAAACACAGGATATGGGATTCATCTCTCTTTGAAATGTCCTGTGAATGGTGGAGGAACAAGCAAACGGCCTTATGTTCATTCGTATAGCTAAGTACTGGTGACGGACCTGCTTCCAAGTCATCCTAATGACCTTTTGTTCCCTGAGAAACTCCAACTTGTCAAAAGACATGAAATTGTATAAAAGATCCTTGGGTCCTGATTCTGTCATCTCAGATCTGCTTAGGCTTCATCATGGGAAGTTTGAGTCGCAAGACTGAGGTCCCAGTTATGCTGGGATGCCCTGAATATGAGATTTGCACATTGGACTATAACCTATGAAATATTTCTAAAAGAATTCTTTGTGACTACAAAGCTCACCATCTCTGCTATGAATCTGGACCTCAATGAATTGAACTCATGTCTGTATGTGTATTGACCTTTTAACCAGACTCTCTCTCTCTCTTGTTTTTTTAATAAATTTTAGTTTGGTTAATAAGCATTGGCTGTAGCGTGTATTTGGGTAAGATCTGAAACATTCGTTAACCCGGGAGATAATGTATCCGATCCCTTGGGATTGGGAGAACCTTTTCCTTTATATGATGAAATGAGAGTTACAGAAATTTTCACCATATTTGACGTGGGTACCTGGATGGAGGCCTGAGGCTGGATCACTTTAAGGGAACTGTGGTGTTTGGACTTCTGAGTAACCCGTGAGGTAATAAAGAAGCTGTTTTACGCTGGCTTTGTAAATCTAAGTATTGGGATATCCCCCAGCTTTATGGGGACTGTCTGCCCCATTCTTTGCCGTTCACCCTAATTGAGTGACCACGGTTGGCTCCCCACGAGGACCCCAGTCACAGAGGAGCAAACTGCTGGCTGGAGCCCAGAATGCATATTGCAAACTTCTGCTGTGGCATTGCACCTCTCTCCTCAGCTGTAGCCTGCCTACTCTTCCAAGCCTGCCTTTCTTCCCCATCCGCTTTACCAGCGCACCTCCCCGCTAACCTACAGCACCCCAGGCTATTCCAACCTCAGCGCCATCGGCTCTCTCGGACCCCTCGAACACCTCAGAGCCATCTACTACCTCAAAGGTGATTTAATTGGGGATGGGTCCTGCTTGGAGCAGGGGGTCGGACTAGATGACCTCCTGAGGTCCCTTCCACCCCTGAGATTCTATGATTCAATGCTGCATCTTCAGAAAGGGATCAGTGATAGGGACCCGTGTCAGAACCCTCACTGCCAGAAAGGAACTCACAGCACAAAAACAGAGCGCTTTTCTCTCTCCTTCAGCTCGCTCCAGGCTCCCTTACACAACTGTGCTTGACTGTGAGCTTGGTCAGGATGACCTCCCTTACCCAGGCACATCTGGTGCAGTTCCCTGGTCCTTTCATTTCCCACTAGGGATAATAGCATTTTACTGTCCCACAACTCAAAACCTCACTGTACTTTAACCGAAATGACCCAAACTGCCTCATATCTGAAATCTAAATGAGGCCTGGCCCATTCAGTCACTTCCCCATGCAGCCCCTGTCCATCTGGAAAAAGAACAGGAGGACTTGTGGCACCTTAGAGACTAACAAATTTATTTGAGCATGAGCTTTCGTGAGCTACAGCTCACTTCATCGGATGCATGATGAATTTGTTAGTCTCTAAGGTGCCACAAGTCCTCCTTTTCTTTTTGCGGATACAGACTAACACGGCTGCTACTCTGAAACCTGTCCATCTGGAGTTCTCCAGGAGCTCTGGGCTGCTCTTCTTCCTAATCACCAACAGGTGTCAATAGTGAGCTCCCTGGGGCTTCAGGGCTGACATTTATACGGGTAATTGTGATATAGGTAACCAAAAAGAGATGCAGGGGTGGTATTTCTGGTTGTTTTTTTTGTGTAGTGTTCCTTTAAATACAGGGGATATCCCCCACCTGTTGCATTTGTGTTTCCACTGGGGTGCAGAATGTTACAGAATGAGACATTCTCTCTCACGCGCACACACCCACTCCTCCCCTATGGACTTGATATTTGTTCTTTCTTTGTTGTTCATAGCTGGTAAAGGTTGTGTAGCTGTGTGTGAGATATTTTATGACAGTTAATTAATGGACTGATTTGCATATTTGCAAATTATTTGCATATAGCCATAAACTTCATCATAAAGAACTTTCCCAAGTGCCCCCTTGTGCCCCAGGGTGCTTAGGCACTGACTCCGTGGGTGCTTCCCAGGCCTGGGTGGTGGGAATGTAGCATGGTCTCCTCCCACTTTTCCAGGCCTGGATGGTGGGGTTGCAGTGTGGTCCCCTTCCCTTTTTCGCAGGCCAGGTGTTGCATGGAGGGAAGGAAAAGGGGGGGGCAAATAAAAGCCACCCCAGTGTTCACATCACAGGGGAGGATGGAGCAGAGCCCCACTGAGCAGCTGGACCCTTTCTTCTCTCGTCTCATCTCCCCTCCTGGGAAAACGGTGCCAGCTCCTGATGGGAGGGGAGAGAATTCTGCAGCAGCTGTGATTGGCAGCTTTTCCCTAGGGGGTGGGCAAGCCAGTGGGGAAAGCAGCCAATCAGAGAGGGTTGTCCCCCTGGCAGTACTAAAAACGTGCCCCCTCAACGACTCAGCTGGCACTTTGGAAGTTGTCTTCCCCAGCTCGGTGACCTGGCATGTGTTCAGCCCTGTGATGCATATCCCGTGCCAGGTCTGGTTGTTTTCCAGTCCCCCTCCTGGTCACCAGATTCTTCACAGACACAAAAAGCAATAATGGATTTCCCAGTCTCAGTGACTGTTGCTTCAGGTTATGGGAACTGGGGGAGGGACCCCCAAAGGGAACAGATACCAAGGGTGAAATCCTGGCCTTATTGGTGTTAATGGCCAAACTCCCCGTCACTTCGCTGGGCCCAAGGATTTCAAGTTGGAGAGAGCGTGAAATGTTCTTCTGTTCAAAAAGAGCTGGCAGCATCCCTCCCCCTCCCGTACGAACAGTCCCCTCTGGAAAACAATGGGCCTCAGGGTGTGCAGAGCGTCACGTTTCCTGCGGTTGCCGTAGTAATTCCCTGGCAGAACAACACCCCCCCCCTTTTTTTCCCAGGGCCTGGTGTTTGACTGAGGCTTGTTGCGATCTAAACACAGGTTAATCTAAACAACACCCAAGTTCCCATGATCACAGGCTAGGAGCCACTGAGTCTCCTCGCTAGACCCCCTGGCACGTGAGCCTTCTCCACACTCCAGCTTTGGCGCATCTCAAACATGGCAACAGCCACCTGTGGTTTGCGTCCACACCTGATGTCCCGTGCATTCAGAATCGCGGCTATGAGCAGGGAGGGAGTACACCCTAGGCACACCAGCACACAAACCCGTCATCCTGCCCTGGGATTCGCCCCTCTCCCCACCCACAGAGGCTGTGGATTTGTCAGCCCACCCTCCTTCGGGGCAGGCACCATCTGGTATGCTATGTTTGTACTGTGCCTGTCCAATGGAGCCACACTGTGCTTAACTGGCTCTTAGGCACGATCGTAATAAACATGATGATGATCAACGGGGTAATATTTAAAAACTGGACACTCCAGCAGGAGTGCTGGAACCTCCCCTGCCCCACCTCTTCCCCCCAAGGTCCTGCCCCCATCCACTCCTCTTCCCCACTCCCCTCATCGCTCACTGCTTTTCCCCTCCCACTCCCTATTCCCATCTGGGTCAGGAGGGACTTGCCTCCATGCCTCCCCCGCCCGCAGTAGCTGTACATTAGGTGTCCGGTCAGGAGATCTGTCCAGTCCCCTTTTCGACCAGACTTTCTGGTTGAAAACCGGGCACCTGGACACCCTAGATGATGATGAACAGCTCAGGGGCCAGGCATGATCTGGTTCTAGACTGTTCATGTGTTTCAAGAGAAGGGCTTGGAATGAGTTTGTGTGTGTGTGTGTGTGAAAAAGAGAGAGAGAGGGAGGGTATATGGGTGTGTGAGGATGTGTGTGTTATTCCTGTAAGTTTCCCATTATATTTGGGAGTGAGAGATCTTATCCCTCTTCCCGGGTGGCCAGGCTAAATTGGCTGCACCAGGGATGCATTTTTATATTAATTAAAAGCAGAATAAGAATGATAATGGAGTGAAATAACGAATTCCGTCCCTGCTTCACTGCAGAACAGAAGCAAGCTGCACAATGCCACTTGGCCCAGTAAATAGCTACCATAGCCACCAAATGTGCCACGACCGGTGCCGCGTGTGTATGCAATCTGTGCGCGTGAGCTTCTATCTGAGTTTAGGTCTGCGTGGTCATGTGTCAGTGGAGGGGTTGGAGTGTAAAGCTGCATGCGTTACGCACCTGTGTATGTAGATGTGTGTTTATTTGCATACAGGTGAACCTGTGTGTGGGCGGTGTGACAGGGTTGGGCCAGATGGCTACAGGAGAATAATAGAAGGCAGATATATTAGCCCCAGGTTAAGTAGGTCCCTTTTCCCTGGGTAAGGTAACCAGGAAGGTTCCAGAACAATCAGGAACCTTCTGGAGACAATTAAGACAGACAGGCCGATTAGAACACGTGTAGCCAATCAAGAAGCTGCTAGAATCAATTAAGGCAGGCTAATCAGGTCACCTGGGTTTTAAAAGGCGCTCACTTCAGTTTGTGGTGTGCGTGTGAGGAGCTGGGAGCAAGAGGCACTAGGAGCTGAGAGTGAGAACTGTTGGAGGACTGAGGTGTACAAGCATTATCAGACGCCAGGAGGAAGGTCCTGTGGTGAGGCTAAAGAAGGTGTTGGGAGGAGGCCATGGGGAAGTAGCCCAGGGAGTTGTAGCTGTCACACAGCTGTTCCAGGAGGCACTCTAGACAGCTGCATTCCACAGGGCCCTGGGCTGGAACCCGGAGTAGAGGGCAGGCCCGGGTTTCCCCCAAATCCTCCCAATTCCTGGTCAGACACAGGAGGAGTCGACCTGGACTGTGGGTTCAGAAAAACGGCCAAGCTCAGGGCTGCTGTGAAGCTCCAAGGCCAGCAAATCCGCCAATAAGCGCAAGACCCACCAAGGTCAAGGAGGAACTTTGTCACAACGGGTACTTGCACATCTGTGTAAACCTCTGTGGGTCTGCATGTGGATCTGTTTGCACGTGTGTGAAGCTGTGTGTGTGCCATGTGACCCCCGGCGTGGAGCGTAAGCAGGCCTGTGTGTGGGTGCACAGACTGGCCTCGGAGCTCTCTCGCTCTGTCTCGCTTGCCGGCTCTCTCACGCTCTCCGAGGGGCGTCTTCGCATCTGTCTCCATGGCAACACATTTTCCACATCCTTTACTGCCTCCAGACCCTCTTGTCTGCTTTGCCTGGAGTTCCAATGAAGCAGAACACAGGCCGTCTCGGGCCTGCGGCTCCGGCTGCGGGGGGAGATGACACGCTTAGCCTGGCGGGGAGTGAGTGCTTGCCCCACCCACAGCCCCCTCTGGTGGCTCAGGGGCCAGGCAGCTGGAGTGAGGCTTCCTGGTTGGGGTTTCTGGTAGCAGTGAAGAGTAAAGCAGAGGAGAATCAGTGTCAATAGCTCCCCTCTGGATAAACTGCTCTGAACAGGTCCTTGCAAGGAACTGTCTGTAAAGCCACTGAGCCTACCATTAGGGGGAGCCCATGTATGTTCTTTAACTTGATATTGGGGAAGCGGTGTCTAGTGGTTAGAGTGTGGCACTAGGGTCAGGACACCTGGGTTCTATTTCTGCCTCTGCAACCGACTCACCGCATGACCTGTGTCAACTCCCTTCCCCTTGCTATGCTCACCTCCTCGTTTAACATAATGGGGGACACTGAGAGTATTAAAGGGTATTAAAGTCCACTGAGGATATAAATACCCTTAAAAATCTGGCCATGCACTGACATCACCTGTGCATTTATCTCAATAGGGTCTTGATCTGACATTCCCTGTAATATGAAGCAGCTTCTTTGTGTCCTTTTGCAGCCGCAGTTCAATGCCTCTCTTACAGGGAAGGGATTAATTCAGTGATCCAACAGATCTGGACCATCTCTCACCCCAGCATCCAAAATCAATCACTGTTACATCCAAACATGCCTAGCGGTCATCCAGGGAATTCTCTTTCATTAGAGCCTGCTGTTTCTGTAGTGAAACAGGGTTTTTTTAGGTCATGAAATGAGAAGTCCAGAGAACACTGCAATTTATCTCGGCTAGCTTAGTGGGAAGCAGAGATCAAAGGTACTGATACGGCCCCTATTATCACAGCATCTGACAATCTTTAATGCATTTACCTTCATGATACAGGCTAGTGAAGTCCAACTGTCTCCATTTTGTGGGTGGAGAACTGAGGCAGGGAAGTGAAGGGTTTGTCTGCACAGAGGGGAGGTGTAATTCCCAGGGCGGGCAGACATACGTGTACGACACCTAGAAGTCGCAGTAGGGCTGGGGCTCAGGCTAGCTGCCCAAGTACAACGGATATGTACTTGGCCAGCTGGCGTGGCCACATGGCTATTTTTAGGTGTTGGAGCAAGGAGAGCTAACGTAGATATGTCTACCCACCCTGGGACTTAACCTTCCAGCTGCTGTGTAGCTATGCCCAGGGGATCTGTCGACACTGCACACGAAGCTCGGGCTCTGACTCAGGGGTGAGCTCAAGGCCCCCTTCCGGCCACACGCATATCAGTGTGACTCAGATCAGCCAGCACTCAGGACCCAGGTCCTAGGACCCTGCTGGTGGAGTGGGTCAGAACTCGAGTCCCACCCTGGCTCGCGTCCACCCTGTCATTTTGCAGTGTGGACACAGGTCAAGTTGCAGTCTTGAGTCAGAAGGTCTGTGAGGTGCAGTTACAGGCCCGTTAGCACAGCTGTGAAACTCGGGCCTAGCAGTTGTCAACCCGGGTTTACGACGCAGGGTGGAAGCTCAAGCACAGGCTTGGAACCATCGAGTCCACAAGCACCGGGCCCACAGGGCTTACAATGCAGTGTAGATGCGCCTTAGGGGACTTACCTCCAGGAAGCCTATAACAGAAGAGGGAATTGAACTAGGCTCTCCTAAGTCCCTGCTTCACATCCTAACCACTGGACCATCCTTTCCTCTCCGGTACAGCTCAGATACCTCCAGCTCTTCACACACACATTCTTGCATGACATTGCCCCAGGTCTTGGAATTATTGAGGAACCGAACAGCAGATACATCCTGACCAGTCATGTGACTGTTTTCGGCCAGTCACAGGCCAGGATCGTCTTCTGTTGAGGAGTAATTCCTTAATGTCTGCAAAGCACTTTGAGAATCTCAGATGGAAGGTGAGAGGAAGCTGGGCTGCCAACTCTCCAGGATTATCCTGGAGTCTCCAGGAATTAAAGATTAATATTTAATTAATGATTATATCATGTGATGAATCCTCCAGGAATACATCCAACCTAAAATTGGCAACTGGGTCGGCTTGGGAGCAGTGGCAGTGGAATTCCAGAACAGTCTCACCTTCTTCTCTCCTTGAGATACATTCAGCACGAGCATAAGAACCAGACAACCTATTATAACCTCCTGGCTTTGCGTGGATGAATAAGTAATTCCTGATTTCCCAGCTGGCGACAGAGTATAGAAGATCCATTACCAGTGCTGCTAAGGTGCAGCTCCCTTCAGCTCACATGCTAGTGCGGCTTAGAGCTCTTCAGACAGCACTTCAAGCCCTGGTATCCCATGTGTGTCAATGATTTGTATCTACTCTGTTGTCTGCCCCATGTGGATTCATTATACTTCGATGTGTGTCACGCTCTCTGCCTGCTGCATGAACAGACATTTTAAGAGAGCAACAAGCAATAAAAATAAGCCTAGAGGCCTTCAGTATCGGTCTGAGCCTTAAAACCCACGATAGGCAAACCTCAGACTGCTCAGGGGGTTGGATAAATATCTCCATCCTTGCAAGTTTCTCCAAATGTATCTCTGATGGCTTAAGAACATAAGAACGGCCAGACTGGGTCAGACCAAAAGTCTATCCAGCCCAGTGTCCTGTCCTCCGACAGTGGCCAATGCCAGGTGCCCCAGAGGGAGTAACCAGAACAGGTCATCATCCAGTGATCTGTCGCCCATTCCCAGCTTCTGGCAAACAGGGGCTAGGAAAACTTCAGAGCCTGGTTTTGCCTCCCTGCCCTGCCCGGCTAATAGTCACGGATGGACCTGTCCTCCTGTTTTCGTTGGGCTGGACACCTAACGAGAACTAGCTTCCTTCAGAGATTTTGCCTGCTCCTTGTTTCTGACTAGGGTGGGAGAATTATTCCCCAACAGAAGATGATCCTGGCCAGAGAGGCCCCACCCCTGAAATCTCCACACTGGCTGGCACCTTGCTAGCAGAGAGACCCTTGAGGCTCAGGTTGTCTTTTCACCCCTGGAAGTGGCTCTGTCAATTCACTGGCAATGCATTGTGGGAAAGCTATTGTTGTATTGAATGAGAGAGAGCTTTGGGCCCAGACCCTCACAGGGGTTTAGGTGTCTAACTCCCATTGATTTCTCCAGGGGCTACACTGGGCTATCAGCCCACAAGATACTTAACCATCCATGGATGTATTCAGACCGCACTCATCTGGAATATCTTCACTGGGGTCCATGGAATTATTCTGTATTTACCCCAGTGTAGCTGAGAACGGAAGCTGAATTTAGGCCTGTCCTTTTGACGTCTTCCCGCAGCATGACATGAATGGAAACAATTATTAGTATAACTCATCAATCAGCTGGCCCTTCTCAAGCCGGCTTTCAAGGCCCCAAGTTTCCTAAGTGAATTCTCCTTCCATAACACTCCCAAGCTCTCCCAAATCCTACCTCATTAATTAAAGCTTCCAAAGGCGTCTCCTACGTCTCCCACCATTGAACCCATTTGGGAACAGAATTTCTCGGAGAGCTTCCGCTTTCCCAGTTGTTTATAGTGTCACAGCTGGGATTTCGGAGCCTGGTCTCAGTGTTGCAATCTGCTGGGCATGGCAGGGTCTCCAAGCTTGATTCCTAACAGCAAATCCACAAACTCCTTAGACCCAGACAGTGACTCATGAAGCTCCCTTGCCTTTCTGCTTTCTCCTTCCACTGGCACCACAGTCACGCCTGTGGCTCTGGAGGAAAGCGTTTCACGTCCTTCCTTAAGATCTTAATGAAACTCCTCCATTTCTTCAGCATATTTCAGGTCCCATGATCTCCACACATATTGTTGCAACCACTGCTGCCATGTAACTGCCTCTGGGATAGAACCTGGCCACTTTTTAACAGCGCACAGCAACCCTTCACAACAGTTTAGGAGTGGCAGCGTCGAATATTGCCCCCCGTCCACTGAAACTGCAGAGCTTAGGGAGGCAGGGTATAACTGCCTGGTGTAGAATTTGGCTGGGACATCAGGATTCACACCTTCACTCTTGGGAACGGCTTCACAGGAACTTTGCTGCCCACAAATGGTCTGGACTTCAGTTGCGAGTCTCATGCCAAAAGTGGCATCTCTGGAAGCACAGCATTGACGCCGGTTTTGTACTGACTCAGAAGGAAGAGCGCCCCCTACTGAATTGCCGGCTCTGCTTCCTGCTGCCATCTCCTCTAGCACCATCCTGGGGCTGGGACAACACCTTCAGCCCCCTCCGAAACACGGGAGCACTTTGCATGATTATGTCATCTCCTCCAGCCAGCAAACGAGCAGCACCCACAGGTCTGAAGGGAGCCACCGACAGTGAGGAGAAGCTGATCAGATGTGAAAGCCTTGCAGGGAAGATTCCCCCTGACCCCGATTTAACTGAATGGACCAGCTATGTGAGGCAAAGCAGAACTTTGTAGCTGCCCCAGGGATCTGCCGGCTTCCTTCCCCAGGAGCACCAGCCATGTCAAGAGCATGGCTAAGTACTAGTTCCCACCAGAGACTGCAGCGGGAGCTGCACTAAACTTCTAGAGCACCAGTTATTGGAGGAGTTCAAGGCAACATTATTCCTTGAAGCTTCAAAATAATCCCCATGAGGCAGGGAAAAGACTGTCCCCATTTCACAGAGGCCCAGCGTGGTTCAGTGTCCGATCTCAGCCAAGGTCCCTCTTTCCTATTCTAACTACAACGACACACTCTCTCCCAAGCCAAGTCCTTGGTTTCTGCCATGACGCACAGCCCCACAGATAACCAATAACCCCCTGCTTATTGACAAGGTAAGCACAAGTCCCTGTGCAAGCTGAAGACCTAACTCTAGGGATGTGACACTACAGAGGAGCCTGGTGGATTGCAGGCTTTAGGTCCAAGAGCTTAAAGAGAAGTTATGGGTTTGGTGCAGGAAGCAGTGGGTGATGCTATGCAGGAGATGACCTCTGTCACATGGGCGCAAGCAGCAGGAGGTTTGTCATGGGTGGCCTGCCGCATCACAGAGGAGGTCTCGTTGGCTCTGCTAGCTGCCCACTTAGACTTCCCGAGATTGAGCCAACTGGTCAGATTTGATTGATTAAGGCTTCCAACTTGCATTGAAAAAATCTGTGGGCGGTAGGCACCTAACTCCCTCAGCAAATCACTGCCCTCCCCTTTGCTTAGTGCCCCATCAACCAGGGAGTGCCATTAGCCTATGAGCAGCTTCCATCATCCCATCCTAGCATGACTCTCCCACACAGAGAGCTCAGTCTGCCGCCAAAGGTCGTTTAACAGCTCTGTGGATAGCCTGTGGATACCCATGGACGCAGCCTTCCTGGGTGTGATCCACAGGGGAAACTGGGAGCCCTATTCAGGGAAAGCTATTTAATCAAGAGGAAGTAGGAAGTCCAGGTCCAGTTAACCCTTTAATAGCCAGCTTGGGAGAGCAAGCTAGAACTGATCATTCTGTTAGCCCAGTAGACAGATGATCAGCCAATAGTTAGGGCCTGTGCATAGGACTTGGGAGACCTGGGTTCTGTTCATGCTGTCACTAATTGCTTATGTGCCCTTAGGCAAGTCACTTAATCTCTCTGTACCTCAGTCTTCATCCGTCAAATAGGAATAACTGCGCTGCCCTTCGTTACAGGGGATAAATATTTTCAAGTTTGTGAGGCACTCAGATACTCTGGCAATAGAGGCCCCCTAAGATAGCTAGAGCCGCGCTGTCGCAAGTTCCAAACAGTTGGCTCAATGTGGTTTTTCTTTGTCATTGTGAATGCTCTGTACAGGGCGATAAGCTGCTAACCTGCCCCTGGAACTGATCCTCTCTCCCACCCCATTAGCTGAGATCTCAGACCTAAGGCATGGAGTCAGATTCCACATGCCTAATGCTTCCCGTAGGTGAAACACAGGCCGGTGTATTTACTAGCCTGCCAGGAGTGACCGGGATCCCAGCGTGGAGCCAGTTCTCCGCAGGAAGGAAAGGATCCTGTGATGACTTGTATTTGCTCTTTTCATTGTTTATTCTTCTACTAACTCATTCATGTGCAAACGTCACTCATTTCCAACTAGCTCCTGTTCTCCATGCAGCCCCTCACTGCAGTCTGTAGGGCTGGACGGGTGTTCCTGGGAGGCAGGACCGGGCCCTGATTGTGTTATGGACTGATTCTGGCTCCAGCCCTGGCCCCTGTATGCTGCTCAGCAGGGAACAGGAGCTGGAGCTGTGTGGCAGGGGGCTAGGAAAGAATCATTCAGTAAGCACAGCACACAGCCACCAGTCGTGCCCCTACACAGCAAAGCTGGGCCCCGGGGCCATTTGGGGGGTGTCAGGGTCAGGGGGGGTTGTGTCCTCATTGTATGCGGCTTCAGATGTTCTGGAATGCAGAGCAACCCAGAGGCAGCACTTGGGAGGCTGCAGTAAATTAGAGCACCTTTGGGGCTGCTCTGATTTACAGCAGGTGCTGTTCTGCCCCTAGAGCAGCTCTGAATCTGGAGGCTTCACCTTTGAACCCCTCCCTCAGCCAAGTTTGCCCCACTCCTCCTTCCAAGCAGACTGCATGTTCTGTCCTGGGCCCCCTAAATCTCAGCCTGGGGCTGGGAAACATTTCCCTTTGGATCAAAGGGTCTGTGGGGCTCATCTTCTGACGGGTCAATACCCCACGTCTCCAGCTGCTGTCAATGGGCGCTGAGGGTGCTCAGTGGTGCAGGGATATCAGGCATGATACCACTACATCGAAGGGAAGGGAATGGATTTATGACAGCCGTCCTTGCAGGAGAAGGACTCGGGGCTGTGTTTGGGGCCAGGGTCTCCTGTCGAATTTGGTTACAAGCTTTAGACCATCCTCATGTTGCTAAGGGGTGGGGGTTTCACAGCATACCTGCTCAGGGCTCAGTTGTGCCTGATGGGCGCCAGCCCGTGTTGCAGGTGGCAGAAGGGTTTGGGTTTCAGGAGGCACACGGGTTGAGAGCCCAGGCACGTATGGGGGGGCACGTCTGCTGTGCCATCCCTTCGGAGGGCACCTCCTGCTGACCTTGAGTGTCTAGTCAGCGCGGATGGCCAAGCAGGGGTGAGCCAAGGCCCTGCCTCCTTTTGAGGTGGTTTATGCCTCCCAGGGTGCTAGGAGGGCACAGCCGCTGTGCTCAGGGGCACCCCAGGGCTGGGCCAGCGCCCCAGTGAGGGAGGAGAGCAGGCTGCACCATGGTGCATCTTGTGCCCTCTCCCTCTGCACCCTGGGGAGTGTGCTGCTCAAGCTCCCATTGGAGCAGCTTGGCTCAACAGCCCCCCCCCCCCACCACCCATAGCTACGCCCCATAGGGCGAGCACATGTTGAACTTCCAATGAAAGTCAGTGGGAGCTGCAGTGCTCGGCATGGGCTGGGTTTGGATCCCTGCACTCTGCAGGCTGGTGCCTAGAGCCACACAGAATTTCAGCAAGAACATCTGGGCGCAGCCCTTTGAAGGCCGACAGCCCACAGCCGTGGGGCTTTGCTGCTCTCAGCAAGACCGCTGAGAGCACAGATCTCCTGCACGTAGAGCAGATGAGAACTAACCAGCTTTAACCCACAAGTAGTCTGACTTTTACTTGGGTTGCAGAAGTGTCTCACGGCCCCTGTCCTGGAGCAGGACCCCATCGTGCAAGGCGCTGTACAAACAGCACAGACAGTCCCCGCCGCAAGGAGCTGACGACCTAAATATCCAAGGATTCTTGTTTTCACAGGCCATCTTCCAATCAGATGACATTTCTTTCAGGTGCGGGGGAGAGATGTCTTTTAACCAGATGCTCAATTACGGAGTCCTCTCAATGGTTTATTTCACAGGGGGACCCAGGGACATGGGATTCTCTTTACAAAGATCCTTCTATCCAGAAGGTTTTCTTTGCAGAAGCCCTCAATAGTAATGCTTAGTCCTTGTGCATTTCTTCCCTAGATCTTTACAAAGGCGGGTCAGCATTATGACCTTCATTTTCCAGATGGGGAAACTGAGGCAGGGAGCAGGAAAGTGGGCTGCCTAGGGTCACTGAGTGAAACAGTGGCAGAGCCAGGAATAAAACCCATGTCTCCTGGCTCCCAGCCCCGTGCTCCGACAGCAGAGGATCGGCTGTGTAAAGAGCCTGTGTGTTGCCGACCAGCTCCCACAGGGGTGGTCTCTCTTCTTTTCATCAGCTCATCAGGAACCCCTTGCTGCATAGTTTTATCCTCCTTTCACAGGCAACCAGAGACACAGATGTGATTTTATTTGGCTTTCTTGTCCTGGGAGAGTGCTCCCAGGCCCAGCAGGGAGGCATTCCCTAGGAGGCAGGGACAGCTGATGTCAGTGCCAGGGCTGCTGGGTGGGGAAACCCCAGCAAAACGAAATGAATAGAAAATGATGGGGCAGCTACATCCTGGACCCCATTGAGGGGGGTGGGGAGGACGGCATTGTACAGGGGCACTGCCTCCTGAGCGCTGCCTCAGGGAATGGGGTGGCCCTGAATCGTCTCTGCCTCAGTTTCTTCCTCCCGCCCCTGAGCTTCTCTACATGGAGCAGTGTTGGTGATGCAGCGTGACCACTCGGACTCGTCACTAAACAAATTCAACCCCTTGCATGACAACAAAAGTCCAAGCTAACGAAGATGCTTCTGCTCCTCCTGGGCTAGTCTTCTGCCCACCTCCCGGCTCAGTTCTCAGCCACTTCTGGGCTACCTTTAAGTCCTTTCCAGATCTGTTATAAGGCACAGACTCCCAGGCTCCGGGTCGGATTGACCTTTTGTGGGCCCCCATGTAGTCGTTATGGGCCCCTTCCGAGTGTGGCGCTGTTGTAAACCTGGTAGTGGCCAGGCTGCTTGCCCCCGAATCCTTCTCATGGTCTGCTCTTGGACTCTCTTTTAGCTCAGCGCTGTCTCCCCTCCTAGGGATCTCCCTGCGGACCCTACCTCAGGGACTCTCACGGGTTTGCCGAACCTGCTCCCAGGAGGTCTGGCCTAGCTATTCATCAGGCTAACGTCTGACCCCTTGAGTGCCACGATGACCCTCTTCATCTCCCCCCTCTGGGAGATGAGCTAATTGTGTTGGGGGGCCGGTGTGTGTGTGTGTGTCTGAGGCTGGGCTGTCTCCCATTAAAGGGGCCAGCCGCCTGTGCAGGTATCTCCCATTTCAGGGTGGCTGTGTAGATGGGTGCTGGCCATGTCCCCTGCCGCTGCAGCAAGACTGGGTGAGCTAGCTACATGCCTGCTCCTGGGTGGGTAGGTACAAGCTTTACACCCTCAGTTCAGTGGCGGAAGGAAAGTGACGACTTCGGGACGTGTGATGAGACTGGTGGTCAGTAGCCCAGTGCAAGCCCTGGCCAAGGTGACCTTGGCCAGCTGTCAGCTCATGGAGCTCGGGAACAAAAGAGCTGCCGGGGTGGAACGGCACCGCGATCTGTCTAATGTGAAGCGAAGGCTGCAGGGGAAAGGAATGGGCCAGCCACTGATAGAAACCCAGCAGAACTTGCAGCCTGGGTCAAAGGCGGCTCAGCCAAGCCAAGGGGGTGGAATAATCTACCCGTCTCCTCCTGCATGTGAGCCCCATCCTTCCAGCACCACCCCCGCCTTACCTGGCTTGTGACACTCACGCAAGCCCTGATCTCCACCTGACCAGATGCAGAATAGGCCAGTGCTTCTCACCCTTTCCCATATTCCCCCAGATCCCTCTTTGGGATCCAGCCAGGAACCCCCTCCCATTTAGCACTAGGAGAAGGAAAAGGGGGCTGGCGACCCCCTCGAGGATCCTATCCACAGGAAAAGGGCAGAACAAATCCATGCACCCCTGGCCTGGTGGGATCAAGGGCTCAGCAAAGGCTCTTCCTGGGGCCTGTTGCTCCCCTTGCTCACAGCAGTGGGATTCCACGGACTGCAGTTTGCACCTCTCCAAGCACCAGCAGGCTCTGGCCTGCAGCCTGCCGCTGGGGACTTGCCAAAGCCACCCTAAGTGTCTGCCTGAGCTCAGCTGGGAGACTGGGGGAGGGGGACAGGAAAGAAACCCCAAAGCGAGGATGAGCCTATCCCAGCTCAGCCCAGGCCGGTGTGGCTCCCTGCCCTCCAACCTCTGTGCACCCTCAGCTGGCGGACGGCGCAGGGGAGAAGCTGGGCTCCGGGTGGGCACAGGGGGCTGCATGGGGAGGCAGCTGGCTGCCCAGAGGGGGAGCGCCTGGCATTCCTTTGGAGATGGAATTGGGGGGCAAGGGGCCCAGTGCCCAGGGAAGCAGGGATCCTGCTTTCATGGAGCTCTAAGGAGCCAGGTCCCAGTGCCCCCCCCCCATCTTCCCTTCTCCCTCCTTCTGCTCTTTTCCTTCCCACCGGGTCCTCTCTTTCTCCATCTTCCCCCTTCCTCTGTCCCCCCCATTTCTCTTTTCTCTCCCTCCTCCTTCTCTATCCTCCTTCCCCCTTCCCACTCTCTCTCCCCTTCGCCCTTCCTCCTCTTCCTCCCCACTCCCCTTCTCCCCCCCTCCCCAATTCCCTCTCCCCTCCCCTCCCCGCGCTGCATGGAAGGACTTTGGCACCGCGAGTCGCTCTTTGCTCGGGCTCCCGCTGCGCGCCGCGGAAGGGAGAGTAACATGTTCCCTCTTATCTGCTGGGAGAGGCCGGCTCGGTGGGCAGGGTCTGGGCAGAGCTTATAAGCCGCCGGCCGCTGCGGGAGGCTCCCTGGCCAGGCGCTCCGGGGAGACCCCTGGACCGGAGGCGCGCTCGGGTGCCAGGATGCCCCCAGCTCTGCGGCTGCTGCTGCTCTGGCTCGGCGGGGCGGTGGCCCTGGAAGCCGGGCTCCTGCCCCCCGACACCAGCGCCAGCGAGCCGGGGGCTGCCGTCTTCGCGCAGGGGTACAACAGCTCCGCCGAGGTGGTCCTGTTCCGGAGCGTGTCCGCCAGCTGGGATTACAACACCAACCTCACCGAGCCCAACGCCCAGCGCCAGGTAGGAGCCCCGGGCGGGGTCTCCAAGGGGGGTGTCTTTGGGGCCACGCCGCTGGCTGGTGTGGGGAGGGGGGCTGCAGCACAGAGAACCCCCCCAGGGCCGCCCAGCCCCTCCCGGGGGGAGCAGGTGCCATTTAGGGTCGGTGCCATCCCCCCGCCCCTGCCTAGGGGCATCGAGCACGGGGGGAAGCAGAGGACCCCTCCCCTCCGCCTGGCCCCGGGGTCCCCGGGCTGACTCTGTGCCGCTCCTGCCTGGGGGCTGGCACGGGGAGGACCCCCCCTGGGGAGGTGCCCGGGGGGCTGCCGGGGAGGAAGGGGCTGGGGGGGGGATTGAGGAGCTGACTCGGACCGGCTGGGAGCTGCGGGGGGACGGGGGACGGGACACGGACGCGCCATCGCTCGGGACCCTGCGAACTAGACGGGGCGAGCGGCTGGAGGGAGCCCGGCCGGGAAGCCGCGGGGATGCTGGAGAGCGGCTCAGGTGCGGCCCTTTCCCCGGGGCGGCGGCGAGCCTGGGGCCCGGAGCTCCCTGCCCGTGTCCCCGCGGCGCTGGGATGCCGCGTGTCGGTGCCCTGGCTGCTGGCTGGAGGTGCTGGGGCGACGCGTGTCCCTGCCTGGCTCCGCTCTGGAGACTTGTCCTAGCTCCGGGGCGTCTCCTTCCTGCAGTGGGATCTCTGCTTCCCCTGCCTGCCCGTGCCGGGGAGGGGAGGGAGGGTGGATGGGGTCCCCTGGCCTGGGGATTCCCGGTTGCTGTAAGAGCCCTGGGAGCTGTGGGGTACAGGAGCCACAGGAGGCTGCTCTAGCTTGAACCGGAGGCAAGGGACTGAGTGGATACAGCCCCTGGCACCTGCCTTTGGCCCCGGGCCACGAATTAAAGTTTCATTTCGGTGCCAGTTCCCCTGTGTGCCAAGACCCTTGCTGCACCAGGGGGACGGCCCGTTGCCCAGAGGCGCCAGGATCAGGGGAGGGTTGTGTCGGGCAGCTGAGGATCTGGCCCACTGGTGATTTTGTAGAGTCTGCGTGTGTCTATGTGCGCACCGTGGGCCTGGCTGAATGGGTGTGTGTTGTGTGCTGGGACCTATCTGTATGCGTACAACTTTGGTCTAGGCGATGATGCCAACCTTCGGTAACCCCACTGACTTCCATTGGGCTGGACCTGGCATGTCAGTGACGAGGTGACACTAGATGTGTCTGTAAGTGTGTGTGGGGGGGTAATAAATGTCTATATACATAGGTGTGTGCAAATGTACATGTATACGTGGAAGTGTGTGTACAGTGTATAGGTCTGGCCGCAGGGGAGTATCTAAGTGTATGTGTGTGCATGTGGCTAGACCTGTATATATACATTAGAATCATAGAATATCAGGGCTGGAAGGGACCTCAGGAGGTCATCTAGTCCAACCCCCTGCTCAAAGCAGGACCAATCCCCAATTTTTGCCCCAGATCCCTAAATGGCCCCCTCAAGGATTGAACTCACAACCCTGGGTTTAGCAGGCCAAAGCTCAAACCACTGAGCTATCCCTCCCCCCCACATTACTCTGTTACTCTCTCAAAGAATATACATATGTGCACACGTAGCCATACATATGTATATTCTTTGACAGGGTAACAAGCCTTGTGGATGTGGGAAGCGGTAGACATGGTAAATCTTGACTTTTGATACTGTCTTGCAAGACCTTCTCGTGAGCAAACTAGGGAAATACAGCCTAGATGGAGCTACTATAAGGTGGGTGCATAACTGGTTGGAAAAAACATTCCCAGAGAGTTGTTATCAGTGGTTCACAGTCAAGCCGGAAGGGCATATCGAGTGGGGTTCTGGAGGGATGTTCTGGGTCCGGTTCTGTTCATTATCTTTATCCATGATTTGGATAATGGCATAGAGAGCACACTTATAAAGTTTGCGGATGGTACCAAGCTGGGAGGGTTGTGAGTGTTTTGGAGGATAGGATTAAAATTCAAAATGATCTGGACAAACTGGAGAAATGGTCTGAAGTAAATAGGATGAAATTCAATAAGGACGAATGCAAAGTACTCCACTCAGGAAGGAATAATCAGTGGCACACATACAAAAAGGCAAATGACTGCCTAGGAAGGAGTATTGTAGATAGGAATCTGGGGGTCATAGTGGAGCACAAGCTTAAGTGTAACGCTGTTGCAAAAAAAGCGAACATTATTCTGGGCTGTAATATCAGATGTGTTGTAACCAAGACACAAGACGTAATTCTTCTGCTGTACTCCACACTGATTAGCCCTGAACTGGAGTATTGTGTCCTGTTCTGGGTGCTACATTTCAGGAAAGATGTGGACAAATTGGAGAAAGTCCAGAGAAAAGCAACAAAAATGACTAAAGGTCTCGAAAACATGACCTCTGAGGGAAGATTGAAAAAAATGGGGTTGTTTAATCTGGAGAAGAGAAGACTGAGAGGGGACATGATAACAGTTTTCAATACATAAAAGGTTGTTACAAGGTGGAGGGAGAAAAATTATTTAACCTCTGAGGGTAGGACAAGAAGCCATGGGCTTAAACCATCCTTGCTACAACTTAAGTTGGACATTAGGAAAAGCTTTCTAACTATCAGGGTGGTCAAGCACTGGAATAAATTGCCTATGGAGGTTGTGGAATCTCCATCATCGGAGATTTTAAAAAGCAGGTTAGACAAACACCTGTTAGGGACCGTCTAGACCTAAATTCCCTCTAAGCTGCGTGGCTGTGCAGCAGGCTATCAAGGGCCGTGCAGGCGCGCAGATGCAGGGCCTTGGACTGGAGAGGAGAGAGGTGCCTCTTCCCCAGCCCTGGAGCTGCCGCGGCGGGGAGAGGTGCCTCTCCCCAGGTCCCAGGCTGCTGCGATGAAAAAGGGCTCGGGGGAGTCCTCTCTCCCCTCCGCAGCCCTGGGGCAGCCTGCACCCCAAACCCCTCATCCCTGGCCTCGGCGCGGGCCGAGGGACATACCGGCCGCCGCTTCCAGCAGCTCCCATTGGCCTGCAGCAGCCAAACGCGGCCACTGGGAGCCGCGATCAGCCGAACCTGCGGACGCGGCAGGTAAACAAACCGGCCTGGCTCACCAGGGGCTTTCCCTGCACAAGCAGCGGAATGAGTCTAGGAACCACTGGTCTAGATAATCCTTAGTCTGGCCACGAGTGGAGGGGACTGGACTAGATACCTCTTGAGGTCCCTTCCAGTCCTACGATTCTATGATTGAGGGGTGGGGCGTTTATGTATATGTGCACATGCAAGATTCAGATCTAAAGCCAGGACTCGGGAGGCCCTTATCCAACACTTCCTCTTTGCTGAATATGCAGCAGTGACAACCCACACAGAAACTTATCTTCAAAACCTAACGGACAGTTTTTCCAAAGCCTGCCAAGACTTCAGGCTTACTATAAGCCTAAAAAAGATGAACATAATGAGCCAAGGAGTTGAGGAAGCACCGTCCATCAAGATCAACAACTATGAACTTGAAGTGGTGAACGAGTTCATGTACCTGGGATCCACTCTTGCGATCAACCTCTCACTTGAAACGGAACTCAACATCCGCACTGGAAAAGCTGCCACAACACTGTCTAGACTGAACAAAAGGGTCTGGCAAAACAACAGCCCGAGAGAACACACACAGATCTGTGTGTATCATGCATGTGTTATCAGCACACTTTTGTACGGGAGCAAGACATGGACCTTATTCTCTCACCAGGAAAAGAGGCTCAACAGCTTTCATATGCATTGCCTTCGTCGAATCTCTGGAATCTCCCGGAGGGACAGAGTCACCAACACTGAGGTGCTCAAACGGGCCATCATACCCAGCATGCAAACGCTCCTCCGACAGAGACGCCTCCGCTGGCTTGGGCATGTGTGCTGCAGGGATGATGGGCACATCCCAAAGTTCATCCTCCGTGGTGAACTGGCATCTGGAAAAAGACTCAAAGGACGCCCAACATTGCGTTTCAAGGATGTGTGCAAGCGAGACCTCAAAGAAATGGACATGGATGTGGACAACTGGGAAGATCGCCCTCAAGACCGCAGCCTTTGGAAACAAGAGCTTAACAGAGGTCTCCCGAGTTCCAAGAGGAAGGTGTCCAGTTTAGCAGAGGAGAAAAGAGCTCGCAGAAGACAGAGCCCAAAGGGTGGAAACATCACCTTTAAATGTGACAGATGCGGCAGCGAATGTCTCTCTCCAGTGGGTCTCTTCAGCCAGGTTCACAGCTGCCATAAAACCAACTGAGTAAATTCTTTACCCCTCAAGGGTGTGCATACCCAGGCTCTCTCAAGACTGAAGGATGCCAACAACGACATGCATATGCATATGTGCCTGTATTTATAAGAATGTGTGTGTGATGTGTGCATTTCAAATGTGCGTGAGTGTGTGTGTGCTAAGCATCCATCTTACGAATGGCAATGTGTGCCTGCATCTGGGTGTTTCCAGACCCATTTTGGCACCAGCAGACGGATTCCCATTCCAATAATCTGCTTGAAGGACTTCTTCAGTCTGCAGCACTCAGTTGCTGGTACCGTGAGACAATCCTTTCTCACCCGGAGATAGCTGCGTCTCCGCCAAAGCAGCCAATGTCTCCTCTCCATGCCTGGAGGAGACTCCACCATGGCCCCTCATGCATGTCTGGAGGGCCAGCTGTCTCTTTCTCAGAGGGGATGGTCCAGATTCACCACATTCAACAGAGCAGCCCCCTGAAGGGGGTGTTGCTTGGCCATTTACAGCCCTGCAAGGGCAATCAAGAAATCACAGGGAGTTCTTCACTCAGAGGCATCTGCGCCCCGTGTGCATTCTCCTAGCCTGGCAAGGTTGGGGGCAATACAAGGCAACATTCTGCTGCTGGATTGCTGGAGAGCGGTAGCTGTGAAATGATCTCACTTCAGTGCTTACAAGAAGAGCCCTGGGCAGCTATGTAGCCCCCCGTAATGCCAGGCTCACAAACACCTCTGCCACCTGAATTAAATCTCACCGTGCCCCTTTTAATGGCGCAGGAAAGGGAAAGTGACTTACTCAAGAGCAAGCAGCAGGGAACCCCAAGCCCCTGCTCTAGCCGCTGGGCATCACTGCTTCTGCAGGACAAATGTCCTGCTCACCAATGAACACCGATGTTCGTGCACAATTAAGGTGGAGAAATCAAGCTGACGAAAGGAAAAAGGTCAGAAACCTTGGGTCCAGCCAAATCATGCGCAGCCTGGACCAGCTGGGAGGTCAACGGTGGCCCTAAGTTATCTTTATCTCTCCCCCACTCCTGGGGGCAGCTGAGCACTTGCTATGCCCCACAGCATATATTAGAACTGCCTCAGGGCTGCTTTAACCTGTGCCAGGTGCGGCAATCCCTAGGGCTGTCCTATTGGCTCAGGCTCCCTGGAACGCAAGGCCCTTTTTGAGTCTATGGCACAAGGGGACAAGACTCAAAGCCAAGGCTCTGGCCCAAGGTTTCAGTGTTATCTCATGTTCCTTGGGTCAGAACTTCAGCAGCATGGACTGTGCTGATCCACCCCTGCGTGAGAGCTGAGCCTGTGTGTTTTGTAGTGTCTGTTTAACGACACATGCACCATATGACTTTGGAGGTTCGTACATTTTAAAAGGAGAACAGGAGCAGGGACAGAAAACAGGAACTGTGCTATCTCGTCCACTTTCAGCTTAGGACGGGAGTGGGGGCTAGTGGTTAGCACAGGGGATTGGCAGTTGGCACGGTGGCAAAGGGTGACAGCTCTCTCATAGTGCAGCTGGGGCTCCTCCCCAAAGCCCTCGTTTGGGGAATAGAGCTGTGAGCAAGCTCTATTTTTTGGGCAAGGCTGAGTCTAGCAAGCCTCCACAGGTGACTTTCCTTATCAGCCAAGCCAGGCAGAAGGGAGGGGTGAATCTACTGGGGCTCTCCCCAGCCTGCCCGAGCCGGAGGCTCTTCCATGGGGTCTGAATGGCCTAGCAGACGAGAAAGCACCAGAATGACACGTCTCTTCCATTATCCCAGCCCTCAGCGAGTGGCGTTTGCACCAGCCCGGCAGGTTTCTGCATGACTGACGCATGCCTACACCTCAACAGGAATAAAGAGAACAGGCCGGATCCTTCGCGGCGTAAATTGCCAGAGCGCCATTAACTTCAGTGGAGCTGCTGATTTACACCAGCCGGGGATCAGGCCCAGTAAACGTTAGCTCGTCGATGCTTCAGCAGAGAAGTGTAGGGCCCGCGGCGTGTCCTGGCCAACCCCCTCCCTGTCTCCAGAGGCCAATGCTCCAAAGGTCCAGAGGAGACTGATTTTGCCCTCGGGTCTACCCCTGCATGCGGGGAGCCCCTGAGACTGGAAGGGCCCTGGGGCTGCGGGGGGAGGAGCCACACCTAATATAGCCTAAAGTGTGGGCTGCTGTGGCTAGGGAAGGGGTTGGCCAGGACAGCAGTTTCAGCCACTTCTAGCCTTGAGGCTGCCATGGAGCTGCTTGGGGTTTAAAGCTGCTTCCACTGCAGGGCGGGGGGAGGGAAGCTGGCTCAGGTCTGTGTGAATGAATCTGAGCCTAGGTCGACCTCCTCATGCAGTCTGGGGGCGGGCAGGAGGAGCTTGTAGCCGGCATGGGGCAGGGAGAGCGAGGTGTGCACCGAACAGGAGTGTAACGGGGCCATGGGGGAGGATGCAGACTCTCCAGTGGGGAAGGATGAGACTGAGAGAGACTGCTGTGGTATGAAAGCTACCGGCCTGAGTGTGAGATGGCCACATTAGCCATGGGGGCTATTCGTCACTGGTATTACAGTATCACCTACAGGCTATGACTGAGGCCAGGGCCCCGTGGCGCTGTGCTAAAAGCAAGAGGCAGCCCCTGCCCCAAAGAGCTTACAGTCTAACAGAGACAAAGGCTGGGACGGTAAGTGCTTTGCCCAAGGTCACCCAGCAGGCAGTGGCAGAGCTGGAAATGGAAGCAAAGTTTCCAGGGTGTCAGTCGAGTGCCCCATCCTCTAGCCCAAATCCACGAGTGAGTTATGCAGGTCATCCCAGTTGAGGGTGCCTAAAACCTATGTGCTGTCCCAAACCAGCAATCAGAGCCACAGAAATACTAATCTAGAGCCGAGAGAGCTTCATAAATGTATATTGGTTGGATTTTTCATGTCCCTCCCCTCACAAAGCATGCTGAGACCCAGGGGCCCACCTCTCTCAGTGCAGAAAGCTAAGACACCAGAGAAACCCCAGCGGCAATGATAGAGGAGTGATTCACCATATGGAGCAGGATGGAAATAAAGCCCTGTGGGGAGGACGATGCCTTCTGCTTTGATATATGGATCATGGGCCTGATTCCCTGTTGGTCTGCACCTGGAGTCTTCGTTTGCACCAGTGCGAAGTGACTGTCTGGCAGGTGTAGAACGCTGCCATTCTCCTCTGTGAGCACTTGACACCCCCCCTGCAAAGGTCTCACTGACAACAGGGCAGCGGAGAATCTGAGTCCAGTGGCTACCTTGTGTTGCACTGGTATTCCCGATAGCTGTCTGGGCCTGGGGAAGAGAGAGTTTCGAATGTTCTCTAGCTTTCTTCCTGGTAATTAGCAATCAGTGACATTTACCGAAACAATCCGCTGTTTAAAGGGAAGGCGGTGAGAAGGCTGATAAGATCTAGCCTGACAAAACATTTTATTTCATATAGTATATTTGCAAGATCCAGGACCCCCAAAAAATCTATCTATCTATCTGATGATCATTCCATCCCCATATATATCTATCTGTCTATCTAAATTGTGTGCCTCTTCTCCAGTGTTTCCTCAGATACAGCACTTGCCCCTCATTCCCCCGGGAAACACAACTATCAGAAAATCTTCAGAGTTGCACTGGGATCTTGCCATTGCTCCTCCGTGCAAGGCGTGCGTTAGTGTTACACTTGCTTGGGTGCCGTGCAAGAGACTCTTGGAAACTCACGGCTGTAGAATCCAATCCTCAGCAATCGCAGAACCCCACAGAAGGGACACCCCAGTGGGCTTGAGGCAGTGCAGTAATCTCCTGGTTAACTTCCTGGGCAGAGAGTCCTGGAGAGACCGTGGGGTCAGCATGGGGGAGGGAGGAAGGCAGGGAGCAGCAGAGGGACCACCCTGTGCCTCATGCACGAGGCCTCTGGTGATTAAAGGAGTGTGACTGACAGGCTGAAAAGGCCCGGGAATCACATGCTGAAGGGATTTTGATGGGGTGTAAGTGTAAGTGTGCTTTGAGCAGAGCGGGGGTAGCAGAGACCATTCCCCCTCACCCTGCATATCTGAAACTCAGCTTTGAAAATTGCAGGCCGTCAATAGATCTCATTGATCTGCAAAGCTAGGTGCCCTACCGGGGCGTTCTCCCCTTTACCCTCCTTGCTTCATTAGCCATAAGAGAGGCAGCAGGCAGAGCGGTGAGGTGTGGGGGCTGGGACAGTGGACCTTTGAACTGGATCAAAGATTAGTAACTGTCCATTTTCAAAGGTGGCTGTTCTAAAGGGAGGGGAGCCATGCTGAGCTGCCAGGCAGAGCTCTGGGAGCGCAGGCTCTGGGGAATGGAGCCCTTCTGTCTCCTGGTGAATGGCTCGGGCACTGACTCAACTCCCACCTGCACCGTGCCTCTCTGAGCATCTGCCCAGCAGCTCGGGGCAACCGGTTTTCAGCCTCAGGAGCTGGCCGCCAGCTACTTGCTATGTGGGCGGGTTCTCCTGAGCCGCCTGGTCTCCTTTCTGCTTGGTGATTTGCCGTCTGGAAGGAGAAGAGCAAATCTGGGTACCTGTGCGAAGGTTTCTTCAAATGGCTGTGTGATCAAACCCTGATCTGTGCGACTCCAAAGAGGGTCGAAGCGATGAGCTGTTCCACACACCCAGCTAGGGTGACCAGATGTCCTGATTTGATAGGGACAGTCCTGCTATTGAGGGCTTTGTCTTATATAGGCACCTATTACCCCCATCCCCCGTCCCGATTTTTCACACTTGCTGTCTGGTCACCCTACGCCCAGGCACGGCCGCATGCCCCCTTCGGCTGTATCCACCCACATCCGCTGCCCAGGAAGTGAGGCCTGAGTAATGAGGAAGAGAATGAAATGAAACAACCCAGCCTAGCTGGAGACTGGCTGAAAAGGCTTAAATGGCAGCTAATGAGCTACCAAATAAACTCTCAGAGACTGCCCCAAGAACAGGCACTTCGCATGTTTTCCTTCCCCTGCTGCTAGGCTGTCAGATCTGGACCAGGCCCATCTTGTAACGTCAGCATTTCCAGCCAACAAAATATTAACACATGTGTCACGGAGTCCCCGGGCGATGCTCTGGAACTGCTCCCTACAAAGCCAGGCAGGATTCTGGGGAAGTCTCCTTTCTGGGAGCAGACTGTCTTCAGGACACCCAGCTCACATAGCTTCCACCCTCCTGGGTCTGACCTTGGAGCATTCAGCATCCTCTGCCCCTCCGTGCGCTTCCCACCGCCAGTCCGCTCAGGCGGGCTCCTGGGGAAGCCAGAGGGTCCTGCCCCCCAACTCCGCAGTCAGATGTGACTCTCAGCCAGCCAGTAAAACAGAAGGTTTATTAGACGACAGGAACATGGTCTAACACAGAGCTTGTCGGTGCAGAGAACAGGACCCCTCAGCTGGGTCCATTTTGGGGGGCAGCGAGCCAGACAACCACGTCTGCACTTCACTCCTTGTCCCCAGCCAGCCCCAAACTGAAACTCTCTCCAGCCCCTCCTCCTCTGGGCTTTGTCCCTTTCCCAGGCCAGGAGGTCACCGGATTCCTTTGTTCTCCAACCCTTTAGCTCTCACCTTGCAGGGGGGAAGGGCCCAGTTGCCAGGAAACAGGGTGTCGGCCATTCTCTGTGTCCAGACCCCTGCACACACCTGCCCTCTAGGGCTCTGCAATGATCATACACCCTTATCCCACCATCTAGATACTTAAGAACTGCAGAGGGGAAACTGAGGCACCCCCACAATATTCAGAGGAAACATTAAGAACACTCCCGCTTCGTCACAACATGCCACAAGCAAGAACAGCTACCAGGAAGCTGCTTTGCCTTTTGACCCTGCAGACTGACAGCCAGTCCCCGCGGCCATGCGCGCTTTACTCCGTTACATTTGGGGTCAAGCTCATCTGGCTTGGACTGAGCCAAACCCTGGGCTCCTTACTCAGACAAAACTCTCATAGAAGTCAATGGATCAGGCGCTGAGGCCCTCACCCAGATCCTGTGTAATGAGAGGTCTGCTAGAGGTGATGGCGAATTCCTAGCAAATAACCATTGGAACAATTGACCACGGGTCACAGCGGATTCTCCATCACTGGATGTTGTTTAAAAGATCTGCTCTAGTTCAAACATGAGTTTGTGGGGGGCAGTTCTAGGCCTGTGTCGTACAGGAGGCCAGACGAGCTGATCGCAGTGGTCCCTTCTGGGCTTGGAATCTATGAAGAAAAATAAGTCATCCAAAATTCTCCACCCATGTTTAAACAACTCCCCATAACCCGTTGGTTGCTCTTTCTTGCTCTCGAGTGGCTGGGCCCCAGGAGAGGTTTTATGAGTCTGTTACAGGCTTTGCATTAACAAACGTGCTTCTTTAGCTCAGCCAGGCCAGGATTTTTAGAGCATGGGGTGCCAGGTTCAGCCCCTACAAACGACCCTGCGTCACTGCAGTTTGTTTCTGAGATCTTGGTTTTTTGCCGTGAACTCTACAGGTTGCATCCGTTCCCAGTGTTGCTGAGCAGGTCCAGTCTGCTTGTAACACAGCCTAAGAAAGGGGCGCGCCCCAGAAACGAAAGTAGGGTGAATCTGCTGTTCCTGGCACGTGAAACCCAGTTCAGGCTGAAAAACGGGGGCGGGGACAGTAGGTGTTGAGGTGGGCATAGCACCGGGGCAAGGTGTCAGGCTGGCAGCCGTGGACGTCAGAGGTCCTCTCTTTCTCCTGCAGTGAGTACACTAACAGTGCGAGCTGCCCATCCCTGGCTCACCAGAGACATGGCAATAACTCTCTGTCACTAGGGCTAGTGTCACTGGCTGGATGTGCTCTACGGTCCCCCACGCGAAAGGCTCTGGATCCTGCACCCGGGGCCCAGAACTACTCTGAGCTTTGCAGGGCTTGGGTTCTTTAGGACGGCATTCATCTCTCCCTGCTGAAACTCTGCCTAGGTGGGCTTTGTGCAGGGATGGAAGAGGGTGAAATGAGCCCCCCCCAAGCTGATCCTGATCGGCTGGGAATCAGGTGGCTTCAGTCAGTTATCAGCTGTAGCTAGGAAAGAGACAGGTGGCTTCCATAGAGGCCTGGGAGAGCCCAGTGAGGGAGCAGAGCTGCCGAAGGAAAGTTGTCCCCTGAGAGGGGCTGAGAGGGGAGAAGGAGGCTCCTGGGGCAGGCTTGGGGGGGAAGGTCAAACCTCAAACCACGATTTGAGGACTTCAATAGCTCAGAAATAGGTGAGAGGTTTATTGCAGGAGTGGGTGGGTGAGATTCTGTGGCCTGCATTGTGCAGGAGGTCAGACTAGATGATCATAATGGTCCCTTCTGACCTTACTATCTATGAATCTATGAATCTGTGGCCTGTAGGTAGACTGGAAACAAGGATCCCAGCCTGTGGGAAGGACTCCAGGGAGCAGTGAAGTTGGAACAATTTGTACAGTGGGGGTGCTGAGAGCCATTGAATCAAACTGCAAAGCCTGTATAGGATGGAAACCACTTCAAGCCGGGGGTGCTGCAGCACCCCTAGTTCCAGCACCCCTGCCGGGGAGGAAACTCTGAGGGTTAGTGGCTCAGGTAAAAGCTGGATCTCCAGGAAGAGAGGTGGGAAGGTCAGTAGTGTACGAGAGAGCAGGATGGAGAGGGAGCCCAGGAGGGTGGAGGGCCCTTTAGGTTTTCTTTTGGGACTGTTGTTGGTTTGTGATCCGTAGGGTTGCCACTTCTGAGATGCAGAAAAACTGGGCACGGGCCAACCCCCCTGCCGACAAAGAGGGTCCTTACCCCTCCCTGGTGGTGAACCAGTGGGTCTGTCTCACTTCCTGGTGCCCCCTGCGGGGATGATGGTGTTGGCAGGGGAGGGCTCCCACGAGGGCTCAGGGAAGCGGGAAAGACCTAAGCCTCACCAGCAGGGATGGGTAAAGAGTGGGGTGAGGGAGGCAGGGGTCTCCTTACCCCTCTCTGCTGGCGAGCCTCAGGTCTGTCCTGCTTTCAGGTCCCCAGCCCCAGGAGGAGCGGCCATGGTTTTGGCAGGGGCGGGCCCAGGATGCAGCGTGGGACCTGGGTGCCAGTTGCTTCCAGCTGTGATGTGCATGGCTGGTAGTTACAAGATTGCTGCTCGCACGGCTGCGGGTGCGCATGGCAACCCTCACCCCCCCCCCCAGCTCCTTACATCTCTTGCACTGCAACGGGCAAGGCAAAAACCGGCCCATTGGCAACGCTAGTTATCAGCACTGTGCCTGGGGGTGCTGAGAGAAGCAACTGCCTGAAAGAGCTTCCCTGGGGCGGGTAGGCCGGGGTGTGGACAGGGATTAATGTGAGAGAACACACACTCTGAGAAGAAAGGCTGAGGACCGGAACTGAGCTGGGTCTCAAGCCCAACCAGCAGTGGGGAGGAGCCAGCAGGTGCAGAGAGGGTCTGGCAGGAAGCCCTATTACAAGGTGCAGATCCCTGAAACAGAGTTTTACCTCCAGGGAAACTGAGGTAGGGTGAGTAGTGCCATAGCAGGCCACAAGGGGGCATCGTGGAGGCTGACCCTGCCACAGGGGGTTGTGGACTAATGGCTCCATCTATGCCTGGATTCTCTGTCCCATCCACCGTCCCGCTGGGCTCCCTCCATGCCAGTGAGGAGACCTCCTCTGTGGCATGGAGGGGTGTGGAGACCTCCCTGTGTGCCTGCCTTTCCTGCCCCTCACTGCAGGGCTTGGTTGGCAGGGGGAGCCTGGTGTGACCCCTCTGCACCAGGTGGAGTGTGAGAAACGGAAGGGATGTGGAGTTGCCTCTGAACTTCCTGGAGCGTTAAAGAGAGTGCAGAGTGGGCCCCGGGCTGAGCAGCGGACGATGGAGCGTCTCTGGGCTCATCATCATATCTGCCCACCAGACGCTCCCAAGCAAAAGAGCCGACTCAGCCCTTTTCCCGGGCTCTTAGGGCCCATTCCAGAGCCACCTTTCCGTCCCCCACCGCTGCAAACTGGGTATTTAACATTGCTCTGTATTGTCACCTGACAGCTACTCAAGTGCCAGCTGTCTGTGAATGGAGCCAGCTAAGTGACAATGGGTGGGGCTGGTGGCTGCCTTGCTTGGCGCTTGGGTTTGATGCCTGCTCCAAGCATCTGCACTGGGAGCCAGGCTCAGGAGGGTTAAAAGGGTCTCGTTTTGTTCATTGGAGGGAGCCCTGCGTCTGTAACAAATGAACACAGTAGCATTTACAGGAACCCTAATTACTCCTAGGGTCATTCAGATCTTGCAGGGCACAAAGCTAGATCTATGGGTCTCTTCCCAATTCGAAGCCAGCTACCCTGAGGCCATTGCCACCTGAGAGGGGCTGTGTGACATCAGACAGTGCGATTGCCCAGCAGCCTGGTGCCCACATCACTAAATAACCCTCCAGCTCACTCACTTATTAATAATGTTATAATTAATACGTAGCTCTTAGCTAGCACTTTCCATCACACTTTACCAAGGAGGCCAGTGTCGTTGTTCCCATTTTACAGCTGGGGAAACTGAGGCACAAGATGGCAAAGCGACTTGCCCAAAGTCCCCTAGCAGGTCAGCGGTAGAGATGGGAATAGAACCTAGGTCTCCCAGGCCCCCTTGCTAGTCACTAGACTAAACCATGCTGGCTCTTGAATACAAATGGGAGTTAGTTGGCTGGATTGTGTGCTCACAACACACACTGTAAACTTAATATATAGCTGAATTCAGTGTATCTCTTTATATGCCATAGATTTTTGTCTGATTCATCTAGATGCTGCTGGTGCCTAGACAGAAGAGTGAGGGGCATGCTGGAAATACTTTAGGTAGACAAATAGATAGAGTGATGTGTATGTAACTATGAAACGGCTGCTGCTTTCTGTTTTCCGTCCACTGTGCCTTTCAACTTCCCAGAACTCCGCTTGTGTGTAGAGACATTTACTGCAGCCTGTTCCCGAGTGAAATGCACACGCTACACTCTCGCCACTTGTTGGTTGGTTTGTTTCCGTAGTTTAAAGCAAAAGTCTCAGTATTGGCAAATACTGTGAGCTCAATCCCTGAGGGGGCCATTTAGGGATCTGGGGCAAAAACTGGGGATTGGTCCTGCTTTGAGGGGTTGGACCAGATGACCTCTTGAGGTCCCTTCCAACCCTGATAGTCTGTGATTGACTTGTTGGATTCTCTAACCGTGTGTGAAAACACCACATAATTTCCTGTTAATCATTTATAGCCCACTTAGAAATGGAGCCTCACCCTTGCAAGGTCAGGCTTGACAAAGCCCTGGCTGGGATGATTTAGTTGGGGATTGGTCCTGCTCTGAGCAGGGGGTTGGACTAGATGACCTCCTGAGGTCCCTTCCAACCCTGATATTCTATGATTCTATGACTGGTAGTTTTTTCCCCTGCAAACAGTGCGGGTTATTCAACCTTGCCTGTTGAAGATGCCAGCAGGGCTGCAATAGACGCACATTTACCCGCCAGCCACCTAGAATCCACCTGCTGCTTCTGTTCAGTTCAAAAGCGGGACCGTGCATAACACTTTTTCTGGCGCTTGTTTGCCCGCTGGAGAAGCTCCAGGCAGGGAGTGGGGCTTGGAGCGATTTCCACTTTGGCTGGAAATCGGTGTCTCCTCTTATAAATGTCAGAGATCAGTGCCACCCTGTGCATCTCCTCTGATTATTTCCCCTTTCCTAGCCAATTCTCCTGTAAGGCACGGTCCTTACACAGCAACTTCCTCGTGAGCCACTGAGCCACATGGTTTTCATCTGCACAGCTGCAGTGCGAGGGTTATCTATGCAGATCTGTGCAATGAGCCCTTGATGTCAGTTGCCAGAAGCCAGTGGAGTGCAGGATAATGCGGGAGGTCATTTCAACAGATGGGGGAATTGCTGCTGATTGGGATCAAAGCAATCATGACTGAAAGGAGTCCTGCCACCCAACGGACCGATGGCCTTGCTGGGCACGAATGGTTACACGTTCATACCCATCGTATGAACAAACCCTGGATCTTAATACCATAGGAATCGGGAATCTGAACCTGGATCCAAATGTTATGGTTCCCCCTTTATCTGTCTATATAACTGGCCGGACCAAAATCCTGCATTCAGACATTCCCAAACTTAATGTTGGGGAATTCAAATCTGGCCCATCCCACATGCAGGCCAGCGCGGAGGGCTTCAGAGCCTGGGGGGCAGCCTGAGCGAGAATGTCTACACTGCTATTTCAGCCCGAGTTCATTGATCTGAGCTCTGAGAGTCGCTGCTGCCTCCCCCGCCCCCTCCAGTGTAGACGTACCCATATACACCAGTGCAAAGTGGGCCTGATTCTCATTCTAGGGCCCTTTTACATAGCTCTAGCAGTCTGTAAAGTGGGAGTCCTCACTTCAAGGCCCCTTCACGCTGCCAGCATGGTGTAAAGGGGCCTTAGTGTAAGTGAGAATCAGGCCCCCTGAGTGCAAAGTGGGTATAAAATGCCATCCAATCAGAATGGTAACAATTCCCCCCCTTCCCCCCGGCCTTCCCCTTGTGCCAGTGTGAATGACCACAGTGCAGGGCAGTGGGGAAGTGGGTCCTGTACTGTGCATGCTATCTTCCCACCCAGCCTTGTTTTGTGGCTGCACCAGATTTAGGAAAAGGAATGACAAAAATACTGACAAATGAGCCACTGCATCAAAGCTGGGACAGTCTCTCCCCAGACCCCCTGCCCGCGCTCCAGTGGGCACTCCCTCCTCACCCCCAACCAAGCCTGCCTCAAACCTGGGGGATTCATCATCCCATCCAGCATTGCCAAGCACTGCAGGAAGGAAGGATCTGCCTTTCTGTCAAATATCAATTCTTGCCCTGTGCCAGAGATGGGATACTTGACCAGATGGGCACATTGTCTCATAAGAATACCTAGGACTCCTATTAGCACCCCACCTTTTCCCACCCCAGCCCTGCCCCCATCCCACCCCCTTCCCCACCACCTCCCCACTCCTCCCCCTCTCCTGGAAGGTTCTAAGCGCCACCAAACAGCTGTTAGGCGGTGGCGGGGAGGCCAGGAAGTACTGGGAGGGAGGGGGAGGAGTGGGGACGCGGCATGCTCAGGGGAGAGAGAAAGAGGCGAGGAGGGGGGAGCTTGGCTGCCGGTGGGTGTGGCACACCCGCTAATTTTTCCCCGTGGGTGCTCCAGGGCTCATGGAGTTGGCACCTATGAGCTAGAGCATCTGTCTACCCATGCTGGAAAGCACCCTTCCAGCTACAGTATAGACACACCCCTAGTGAGTTACAGTCCCTGCCCCAAAGAGCTGACTGTCTCCACAGACAAAACTCAGCAGAGGAAACAGACAATGGCAGGTGAAGTAGCACCCCGGAGGTCACACAGCAGGTGGGTGGCAGGTATCTCCTGAGTCCCAGCCCGGTGCCCTATCCACTAGACCATGCTGCTGTACCACAGCTCCCACGTATGTTACAAAGGTGATTCTCGTTGTCTCCATTTTACAGGTGTTGCAGCGAGGCAGGGGACCATGTTGTGCCTCCCTCTTGGTTGGGCTGGCCGTCTTGTGGTCCCTGCTGGTTGGAGATGCGTAGGTCTGCCAGTCTGTGGCCCACGCTGGGGCTGGTTCCTGCTCCCTAGAGCCCCACATAGAGTGGGGCACAGGTGCTGCAGGGTAGACGGTCCCCTGGGAGCGATGGCTAAATGGTTCTCCCAGGAAAGGGGAATATCTGTCACAGAAGAGTCTTTTCCTCCTGCCTTCCAGATCTTGGCGTCCCTGGAGGAGCAGAACTTCACAGAGGCCTGGGGGAAGAAAGCCAAGGAACTCTATGGCTCCATCTGGAAGAATTTCTCAGACACTCAGCTGAAGAGTATCATTGGCTCCATCCAGACCCTGGGGCCTTCCAACCTGCCCCTGGACAAGCGTCAGCAGGTAGGCGTCGTGCCGGGTTGCTCTGAGAGCGGGTGGGGAAGTGACACCCAGGGAAGCTAAGGGCACGTCTACACTGCAGTTAGACACCTGTGGCTGGCCTGTACCAGCTGACATGGGCTCGGGCGAAGGGGCTTTTTTAATTTCAGTATAGATGTTTGGGCTGGATCCTGGGCTCTAGGACCCTGCGCGGTCAGAGGGTCCCAGAGCTTGGGCTGCAGCCTGAGCCTGAAGTCTACACTGCAGTTCAACAGCCCCTCAGCCTGAGCCTCGCGAGCTCAAGTCAGCTGGCATGAGCTGGCCATGGGTGTCTAACTGCATGTAGACATACCCCCAAGTCACTGAGCGGTTGGGGAAGAGAGCAAGAGATTGATCAGGGGTGTGTGTGCATGCATGGGAGGGTGGGGGGAGTCTTCAGGGCTCAGCTGGGTCTCCGGTAGGCTCTTGAGACATAGGAGGCCATCAGAAAATCCATCTTTTGGTTTGTGAATGGAGCCGTGTTGATGGGGAGTCACCAGCTCAGGCTAAAATATGGAGCTTTAGGATTTTCCCAGCTGCTTTTCTGCCCTGTTGGCCCTACTGCGGGCCTGCTGTGGGTGGGTGCAGCTCCTCTGACTGGGATGATGGGCCACTGCAGGCAAAAGGTGGGAAGCACCAACCCAGACAGTGTGGGCCTGCTTCCCACTGTCTCCCCCTCCCCCCCGATAGTAACTCCGTGCAGCAGGGGGCCCTGCTATGCGCAGATCCAGATCTGCACTGTCAGCACAGGAGCCCCGGAGCTGAGCGTGTTCCGGGGCAAAGCTGCGGGGGAAGGAGGCGTGGCTGTGCTGGACTTGTGCTGCAGAGATTCTGTGTCCCGCATGGCCCCATAGGCACAGATCAGACAGGCAGGAGAGCCGGGTCTCCGATTCCATGCCTGACTGGTCATACCACGGCAGTGTGAGCGTTCCGACTAGGTCTCTTAGCCAGCTATCCACTTCTGCGCATGGCCTACGTGGATCTAGTAAATATAGAGTCACTATTTATAACCAGCAGTAGGACTGTTTCCCCAGACCAGGAAGGATTACATTCTACGCCCAGATCATTGGCAGGCCCTTTCCTCAGTATATAGTTTGTTCATTCCAAGAATGAACTGGAAAAGTGACCCAGAACAAAGCTGGTCTCCTGGCCAGAAAAGGCTGCAGGGGCCAGAGCTCTTTCTCTCTGCTCCAGGGCCAGTCTCAGGAGTCAGCCAACTTGGAGCTCCCATTCCAGCTGGGTGTGATAATCAAACAGGGCTGGCTGGCCGGCTCAAGCCCCTGACCCTTAAAAGAGCAGCCCCCCCCATTAGTTACCATGGTTGTCCTTTAAAGGTAAGTCAGTGCGTGCTCATGTCCCGTGTGATGCCACAAGTTAGGATAAGGCCAAGGCAGATGTGGAGGGAAGATCGGAAAGCAATCAGTGTCGTCAGAGAGGCGTGTGAGGTAGCAGGCAGAGGGGACGCCTTGTAGAAGCGAGGGCGGGAGTTTTCACAGCGGCCGAAGGGAGGCTGACGTTGAATGGATGGGAACTGACCCTCCAACTCTCGGGCCAGGAGACACGCGAGCAGACCAGCAAAGGTAGAGAGCGGAGGGAGACAAGACTGAATTGGGCAGTGTGTCCAGCGCCTAAGGAACCCCCTGGGAGGGTGTGTGGCTGGGAAGCAGCTTGAGAGGGCTTATCTCGGAAGAAGTAAACATTGCAAACGAATTGAAACCCAGCGGGTGCCGTGGGAAGGAGAAGAACCAGGGGAGCCAGAAATAAACCAATGGGCCCGCGGAGGCGTGAGACGCTGTAGGAAGACCAGAGGGAGGCCAGGCTCCAGGGCCTAAGTCTCTAGTGATTTTCAAAGTCTCTAGTGATTCTGGGGGCCCCTGGCAAGATGGGTCTTAAAGGGGCCTGGTTTGCAGAGGGCAGGTGCTTGGCACAGTCTGGGAGTCAGGCCCCTTTAAGGCCTCTCAAATTGGGCACCCCAAAAATAAAATCACTCGTCACTTTGGTATATGTAGCCCCAGTGGTAGAGAGGCTCTGCCCCAGGCTTCAGATTGAGGAGTAAAAAGAGGGGGCAGGAGGGGAGTGGTTCCCAGCAGCTTGATTTAGAGTCTGAAATTCTGCGCCCCCAGAAGGTGCAGGCCCAACCTCCCAGCCCACGGCGCTGGGGGGCAAAGGCGGCTTTCAGTCACCTTCTCACCCTGGGCTGTCACCGAGGTCAGCGTGGGCCCCTCTCTAAAATCAGCTCAGATGGTGCGGAAAGGCATGGAGATGCTATCCCATCCTGAGAACCGGTCCCAAATCCTCCTGCAAAGGAAGGCTGGGGTCCCCACTGTCTACGTAGGTACTTCTCTGCCCCCCATCCCCACAGCATCTGAGCCAACCCCAATCGTGAGTGAGTGCAGCCTCCCCATTGTACAGGTGGGAAACCAAGGCCCAGAGAGGTTAAGCGACTTGCCTGAGGTCACCCAGGGCTGTGGCAGAGCAGGGGCTGTCAGGACCATCCTGCCTCGCTTACAAAGTCGCTGTGTCAGGACACTGGACAGGCTGTAATTTGCTATGGGACAAGGAGGGCAGTTCCACTCTCCCAGACTTTTCATGCGCACCCCTTTTGGCCCCCGCCCCCAGCTTTGCAGGGTATCTCATGGTCTAGTCTAGATGTTGACACAACTCTCCCCAACACCCAAGATTTTTTCTGAAATGACGCCCTGGCTGCCAAACCAAAAGGGGCCCCTACCATGGCTTTCACCTTTCCTAGGATGGCATGATTACCAGGGCATCAATGTTTCCAAGCCTCAGGGCTTTAATCGAAATAACTTTTTCTGTAACTTGCTGGTCAGGTGTGCGGCCAGCAAGGTGTGGGAGCCTCGGCTGGAACAGCTGCAACATCCACCCTGTTTCCTCAGTGGCTACTGCTCTTTCCTGGCAAAAATGCCGGCCTGAGCTGATTTGCCCTGCAGCTTGGGCAAAGCTGTAAAAGCCTGCGATGCTGATCTGATAGCACTTTGCACTGGTGTAAACAACTGCCCGGGGCACGGGGGAATCAGACTCTCAGGAGCAGTGAGGGTACAAAGGGCAGGAGTCCTGGAGGCACAAACTGGCATCACATCTGCTACACTATGCCAAGGGGCACACCAGGGGAGCGCTGGGGTAATGGCCTCAGATCAATGGGTCAGAGAAGCAAAGACAGTGTATTTTTTTCTTTGACCGAGGAGGAAACATCATTGAGGTGTGAAGGGAACAGGGAGGGCGGCCGCTGCTGCCAGGCCAGTTGACAGACTGTCAAAAAAATGAACAATGGAGCAGGACAGGGTGCTAAGAAACACACAGGCAGCAAAGGAAAGGCACCGAGGCCAAAGGAGAGAGAGTGGAAATGAAAACAGCAGCAGCTTTGGCAGGAAATCACTGTCCAGGCTAGAATTTTTCCAGGCCGCTCCTGTGGTCAGGAGAAGCCCCATGGGATCTGTGATGCTCACCAGCAAGCGGGTCGTGCTTGTCACCCGCTCCAGAAGTCAGCATGCTGCAGGGAAGGAGGGGCAATTCGTCAGGAATGAGCCAGCGGGAGGAGCACTGCCTCGTGACTGACCAAAGCTCCTGGGTGCTCCGTGGCTGTCTCCCATCCGTGTGCAGACCCGGCCCAAATCTGCAGAGCCCCCGGGGTTAGCGGTGCCGGTGTGACCCTGGGAAGGTGGGCCGCGTGTTGCTCCGGGGAGTCAGGCTGGCCCCACTCTGAACGCTGGAGACCGGGCAAGTTGCTGCTCTCCGCAAATCCGTGCAGCGAAGGGAAGCGATGGCTAAAGCGTTGAATAGGAGGGGCTGGCTCAAAGTTACCCAGCTAATCCTGTCACTCTGCCTGCAGCAGTTAATTTACTGCTGCTCTTCTGAACGGTTCCAAGGAGGAAGGTGGGGAATAAAAGCCTTTTGCCTGGCTCCCAGGCGGGCAAGTGGAGTCTGATGTAAAAGCAAGGGGCGACTCCAGAGACCCTGAGCTCTGCTGATCCAACCCTCCGGGGCACCACCTCCACCTAACCCTGTGAAAGTTTAACCAGACTCATTCTGTCTGTGCCAACCAGTGCCCATCAGCACCCCTTCCTCCCAGCAAAGCAAACCTCACCGTGGAGCATCAAAGCTCCATGCAGCTGAATAGGAGGCAGACAGGGGTGGCGTATGGGGCTTGTCAGGTAGGAATTGGGAGGGCCTCTGTCCAACAGCTTGTGTTGTCATTTAATCAGGTGCAAAGTGCTACCAAAGCCGAAGTCTGCACCCACTGGGACTGGTGAGAACATTACACACTCACTCTGGGCATAGTGAGTGAGCATTTCACACTTGCAAAATGACCCCTTCTTAAATGCTCTGCAGTGTGCTGCTGCTGTAACGCCATGCTGTGCCTCCTCCCCAGAGACAGTCGCATTTGGGTGATGGCCAAAGATGTTTTTCTCTGCAAGAGGGGCAACATTTTCCCAAAAGCTCAGGGCCTGCTTCTCAAGGGCTCCGTGCCCACGATGGGTGCCAGGCTAATAGGAGAGCTCAATGTGTGCCCGGTGAGCTGGATTCTTTGGAAAATCTGCCCACTTGGTTAGGTGCCTAACTGGGAGCTGAACTCTCCCAAGGAACCTGGGTCTGGTTTCCCTGGTTTGCGAAGGGCATTGGGAAGCTCCGGGATGAAATACCACGTAGAAGTGTAAGCTGTGCCACTGGGACCCCACATGCTGGTGCTAGACCCACAGCCATACTCCATCACTAGGCCAGGCTTCCTGCGAGCAGTGTCGGAAGTGTCTCCCTCCCGCCGGGAGAAGCCTGAGCCTTTGCCACTCTTAGCTGCTAGAACAGAAGCAGCAAGTTTTGAAATCTCCTTCCTGACGATTAGCTGTATTTATTCCTTCCCAGCTGGTAAGGCTTGGAGTGAATGCGAATACCTTCCTTCTCCAGAAGAAAGGCTTCCCACCCAGCCCCCTCCCGCCTTCAGCAGTGCGAGTTCAGCCAGAGGAAGGGACAAAGCTGTGGAGTTTCCTCTCCCAGAGATTGTTGTTGCGTTCAGGATGCAGGAAATGCCCTGTTGCTATTGTCCTGCTGCTGGCAGTGAGCATAACCAGTGCAACTGTTGACCCAAACTTTGATCTTCCCTCGTAACTAAACTGAGCCAGCCGCAGCAATAGAGGGAAAGGACATTATAAGCAGCGGCACCCGAGGGTATCTGAAGAGCTACTCCTTCTTTTAAAAGGGCTTTCGGTGAGTGTATTCTCCCAGAGCCTGCCTTTCCTCCCAAAGCGCTATATCAGTGAGAATCATTTTACCCACCACTGCAATGCAGCCCCTTCTGAGGTGCAATGTGGCAGCTGTTTAAAAGCTGATGCCACATAGCAATTTAGGACAAGAAGCGCGAATGACCATTCCATTGAAAGCTTAAGGGGACTATTAGGGAGCAGGATGTGATTTCCCAAACTACAATTTTGCCGGAACAATGGGTCTAACAATTCTACTTATCTGAAAACCATTGGGGGATCTTTAGTGGTCACAAGTGGTCAGGGCCTCAGGCCCCCATCTCATCATCCAAGCCACACTTTCAGCAGCCTCAAGAATGCCCCTCTGGCTTCACAGAAAGAGCACCAGCAGAGCCTAGAGGCCTCAGCCAGGATCAGGGTCCCATCCTTATGCTGCGTGCTGCATACCCGCATCATGAGAGTCAGTCCCTGCTGCAACGAGCCAACCACCTAAATAGACAGGAAGGGAAACAACTTGCTGGAGGTCACACAGCCAGCCAGTGGCAGAACCAGGAATAGAGACCAACTCTCCTAACTCAGCATCCTATCCAGCCGGACCTCCTGCTGGCTGAATACAATTCCAGGAGCACTTTGCGGGCTTCCTGGTCAACCCGAGGAACTGTATTCTCTGGAGATCTGAATGCTGCCGAAGTCAGTCCTATGGGGTGGAAGGGTAGGTGGGTCCCTGGCCCCTGGCTATGTGGGCTATGTTAGGAAGCTCCCAGCCTACAAAATGGTTCCCTGATCAAAAAGAGACCTAGACCGTGAGTGAGGCAGCTTTACGTGGCATAAGGCGAGGTGGCCACGCTGGGACGTAGGTGGATGGCAGGGGTGGATCGGCAGGGTGCTGCAGATCGGGCTGGTAAAGATGGGGAGTGGGTGTGAAAACTGGCAGAGAACTCGGGTGTCTTAGCAAAGAGCTGTGCGCAGGGGTGGGGGTGTAGAGCAGGACTGGAATAGCAGGGGGTGCAGGTCGAGCTGGGGGTGTACTGGCAGAGTGATGAATAGCAGGGTTGCTCTAGGTCAGGATCGAGTGGTATCGGTAGATTGCGGGGCGGGAAGGGAGCCTTTGCACAGCATCTGTCGGCCCTCTGCCAGCCACATTATTTGTCTGGCCCTGGGGATGGGCGTCCCTTGTTTTCGATAGATCCCATATGAGCCTGCCATGGTCTCGCTAAGGCTGCAGATTGTGTGTGGCAGGAGGGCTGACTCACGAAGCCAGGATCACTGACGGTGCTCGTTACACCGCATCACCGTTCCTCACCTTGGGTCACTGAGCCGTCTTTGGGAGATGCATGGCCTGGCTCCGTCTAACCAGTCAGATCGGCTCCCCTGTTTGCCCCTTATTTTAATGAGCAACTAACAATGCACTCCCACAGAAAAGCACCCTCCACCTTCATGAATTTACAGCCCCCCTTCTGCCAAGCCACATGCTCCCATACACTCCCCCCCAAACCATATGCAGGCCCAGCCTTCTTCCTCCACACACATTAAACTGCACAAGCCCAACGGCACACACAGCCACCCCCACCTGCATTCCCATTCACCCTCACAAGCTCACACACAAAATGACATGCACACAGAACCACGTACCAAAGTGACAGGAGCCTCAGAGGTGCTGCCAGTCCATAGGCAGGGTTTCCTCCGTTCTCTCCCTGTACCTGAACTCTGACTGTAGTGCCCATGTGCTGAAGGAAGCCCTGATTCCATGTTCTTCAACCCCTAACATCTGCTTTTGCCTCCTCCCCCAGTACAACACCATCCTGAGCGAGATGGACAATATCTATTCCACTGCCAAGGTGTGTCCTCCAAACCAGACCACCAACTGCTGGGCTTTGGAGCCAGGTACGGTGCCTTCCCGTCCCAGCTGGGTGGGAGCCCTGAGCCCAATGACTCGTACTCCGTCGCTTTCTGAACTTCGAAGCTCCTTGCTCAGGAGGTGGGCCTGAGCCTGCAAGGTGCTGAGCGCCCTCAGCCTCTGCCGGAGACAATGGGAGCCGAGCGTGATCAGCACCGTCCAGATTTGGGCTCCTTCTCGAGGAGGCAAGAAAGCAGCCCAAAGCCTCCGGCTTGCTCAGTGGCCCCGATCCTAGTGGCACTAAAGTCCGTGGGAGTTTGGTCACTGACATCAGTGGAATTTGGAAGCTCTAAGCCAGTGTTGGTGGTTGAGGGGAAGGAAATGAGACTCCTCAGTTCAGCTGGGCAGGGAGGAATCCTCTCCCCTTCCCTGCAATATGGCACAAACGGCTGGGTATGTGATGGGCCTGTCGACACTTTCTCTGAAGTCTCAGGCGCTGACCACTCACCACAGGCAGGTGACAGGGTGAGGGGGTCCAGTGGCAGGCAGCTCCGACACGAGAGAGTCCTCCATGCCCCAAACCCAGGGTTGCCAGCTCCAGCTCAGGGGGGACTGGAAGGCGACACTGAACTGGAGATGGGACAAGGGCAGGAGAAAAGGGGTATTAGGCTGCTCCTGGCGGGCGTTAGAGCCGACAAGCCTTCCTGCATCACAACCTCTGCTCCCTCCGGAGCCACACAATCCTGCTCCAGTTTCAGATGTCCAGCGCCCCGGAGAAGGGGGGGTGCTGTTTGGATCTGGGGTGTTTGTTCAGCATGTTACAGGCACCGGGGCTGCAGACACCCCACCATTCCCGTGGCTTTGGCCCATTGTGAAGCCAGGGCACTGTCTGGCACCCCGATGTTTGTGAGCGTTTGGCTCCAAGCTCAGGCCCGTCTCTGCTTGATCCGTGAGCGATAGAGAACCTGATGGGGGTTCACACCCCTCCCTCTGCCCCAGCCTGTGTCCGTGCAGCTGGGGATCTGCGCAGCCCTAGGAAATTGGGGAGACCTATTGTGGGTGGAAAGAAACTCCCCCTGCATGCCGCGAAAGCTGGCGTGACTCTGTCGTGTTTTTCTCTTTCATGCCTCAGAGATAACCAACACCATGGCCAACTCCCGCAGCTACAAGGAGCTGCTCTATGCCTGGGAGGGCTGGCACAGCTCAGCTGGAAACCCCCTGAGGCCCAAGTACGAGGAGTTTGTGACGCTGAGCAATGAGGCCTACAGGATGGACGGTGAGACATTGAGTCCGGTCTCCTGCTATTGCAGGCATCTCTGTCACCAAGCAGGGGGTGGGGGACGGGGGAGCCTCACAAACCAGCCCCAAGCTCAGAAACACCTGATGAAGGACAATCGCTCCTCCTGGGGTCAGGAGCACTGTTCCCTCTAAGCTGTGCGCATTTGCGTGCGCACACAGATCCTAAACCCCGTGCACACGACAAAACAATGCACGCACAACAATTTGCACAGAAGAAATTTTTTGCGCACACGGCCTGTCAAACATTAGAGGGAACCTTGGTCAGGAGGCATGTCTGCCCCACGCCCACGGCACAGCATTGCATGAGGAGTGCATTCAAGGAGTTAGTCGCCTCTTGCCCGGGTGTAAATGAGGAGCCGATGGAACCCCGTTGGTGGAAGTGAGAGGAAAGTCGAGCCCTGCAAGTTCTGCACCTTCTCGTGCCACATCTGACGCTGGGCAACGCAGGAGACAGGATGCCGGCCTTGACGGCCATGGGTCCATTTCAGCATGGCAGCCCCTGTGCACTGGGGGCAGTAGCCGGGCCTCAGTTTCCTCATTGCTGGTGCATTCTTGCTCAGCTACACATCAGTAGGGTTCCCACAGTGAAATGTAAGTGAGATCAGACTCTGGCCCACTGCACAAGGTCCCTGGGTCTGGCCAAGCTCTGCTCGGAGCAGGGCCTGAGAGTGTGCAACAAAGGGAACCTCGGGGCTGCTCTAGCCTGGGCCTAGCAGAGTTCTGGACATGCCCCCTTTCCTCTGACTACACCCCTTTTCCTCTGGCCACGCCCCTGATCAGTAAGGCCTGGAGAATGAGCGGGGATGTCGTGCTGGCTCTGTACCAGCTGGGGATTCCCCCCCGTCCCCAGCTGGCAGCTCACCTGGAGGAGCAGGCGTCCCTACCCACTGGGCACAGGGCCTCTCTCAGCCTTTCATGCATCCCTCCAGCAGGCATCCTTGCTCCCCCAGGGATGATTTTGTGCAGAAAGGCAAGGAGGGGCGGTCCCCGAACTGCTGTCCCTGGCAAGACGCTGGAGTTCATTGCTGTTGGCCCTGTGCTCTCCGTTGCCAGGTTTCAAGGATACCGGCGCTTACTGGCGCTCCTGGTACGACTCGCCCACTTTTGAGGACGATCTGGAGGAACTCTACCACCAGCTGGAGCCCCTCTACCTGAACCTCCACGCCTTTGTCAGGAGGAAGCTGTACGAACACTACGGCCCCAAGTACATCAACCTCCAGGGCCCCATCCCTGCTCATTTACTGGGTAAGTGGGCATAAGGCAGGGCCTGTGCCCGCTGGGAAGGGACGCCCGCCTCTCCCACTCCTGGGTGCGAAGGCAGTAGCTGCCTCAGGAGGATGGGGTGCCCATGCAGATCTGGCAGCAGTGCAAGTTGACGTGTGCTAAGGAAATTGAGGGAGGTGGGGGGAATGGACATGAGGTCAGCAACAGAGAGGGGGAATTGTGGAGCGTTTGGGTAGCAGTGGGAGGCTGGATTCGGGGCAGGCAGCTGCAGCCCTATGTGCCCAGCTCTGGATACCACATGTGCAAGGAACGCTGTACTCCGGGGGGAGTTGTTGGCAGCCGGGATCGAACCCAGGGCCTCTGAATCTAAAGACACAAGCCTCCCCTGCCTGATCTAAACAATCAAGCTCTGCCTGTGTCCCAGCCGCCCCCAGAGCAGGACAGCGCACCCTGCCGAGGGGGTTACATACACGCCCTGCACACGGTCCACACCAGCTCCTTCCCTGCCCCAGCAGAGCTCGGGAGATGCTGGGCGTAGCAGGGGCCGCTCTGCACTGAGCTCCCCCATCAACGCAGAATGAGGCCCAAGGGCTCCTGTGGGATTGATGGGCCCCCATCGCACGTGGGGCTGTGGCAGATCCTACACACTGAGGTTCTGCCTTGGCATTAAAGATCTCCAGGGCACTTTCTCTAAGAGAGGAGACTTCCCAGCGCCTGCCACTTCTGCGTGCTCTTGAGCTGCCATCCTCGACTCCAGCGGTGGCTGCATTTCCACAGTGCTGCCTGCCCAGGGTTTGCAGAGTGCTTTGAGCCGTAACGTGTTCTCAGATTAGCCCATCACTGTGTGACGCTCACTCATACTGGTGGCCCCCGACAATCAGGCCATGTGAGCAGCACAGCTGCTCGAGCTGGAAGCATATTGTTCTCAGTCTGTTATCAGCCCAGAGCAGCTGCTCAAGGCAGTTCCAGATCTCCCCAAAGGGAGGAAAACAGCAGAGGGAACAACCCAAACAAACCCCAGGATCAGGTCTGACCAGTCAGCGCTGGGAGGAATTCCCAGATATTTAGCCCTGCAACAGATTCCTCCACGCACCCGTGCGCGCTAATTACATGGCTTTGAAGTTGAATTTATGCCAGGCGATTGATTGGCGGGGGTTGGGGGGGAGCACGAGGGAATGGGAAATGCTTGGAGCCAAGCTCTGTGCACGAGGTTGCATAGACTGTCACGAACCACCCTGCATGCAGTAGCTATGGCAGGGCACCACAGCGCCTTCCCAAGGGCTGGCAAATGGTTAGGAAATCAGATAGTTGCAAAGATCCTGGTAGAGGGCATCTGATCCCACCCCACCGCCATGGCCCCATCTCCTCCCTCACCTGCTGGCATCAGTAACTCGCACTTCCGTAGTGCCCATCATCCGAAGAGCTTCCCGCACTTTTCCCAGCCCCGTCGCCAGGCAAGCGTCCTCCCTGCTGTACAGAGGTGTGAAAAGGAGTCACGGAGCCGGGCAGTGATTTGCCTGGGGATCACCCAATGAGTCAATGGCGGGGCAGGCAACGGAGCCTGGGAGTGCTCTGACTGTTGGACAGCGCTTCCTCTTATTGCAGCTAGAGACAAGGAAAGGAGACCTCTCCGTCTCCAGCTCCAAAAGGTGCTGAAACGAGGGAGGAAAGTCAAGGAGCCGTCACATACCTTCTCCCAGACAAGCCCCTGCTGTGCTCCAAAGCTCCCTTTCTCCAGGGATGCTCCAGTAGGCTTATAGGCGGCCATCTGTCCTGCTCCCTGGAGGAAAGTGTGCTGATGGGCCCTGAGCTCTCTGCTCCGTCTAGAGGCAGCCAGAGGTGGTTCACAGGAACAGCTGCCTGCTGTAGCAAACCCCTGAGCTGTGCTGTTCTCTCTCCAGGCAACATGTGGGCCCAGCAGTGGAACAATATCTATGATATGATGGTCCCCTTCCCGGGCAAACCCAACCTGGACGTCACCAGCGCCATGGTGAAGCAAGTAAGAACCTGGTGGCCATTCGCTGCGGGTGTTTAGCCTCTTGCCTCGAAGCCTAACATAGGGCTTGAGTGCTGGGGATTGTGGGTAGAGGCAGGTAAATCACCCCGCAAGAGACGAGGACGCCTGCCTGCTGCCCATGGGGCGGTTTGCAGAGCGCTGCCCGTAGCGATGAGCCGCGTCGCTCCTGGAGGGGCCGTGCTGAGCCTGGCATGTTTTACCCCATAGAACATCTCTCATCCAAACTGCATCCCCCTCACCGCCTGGCCGGAGGCATAGGAGGAGACACTCTGAGGCCAGAAGGGACCACAGTGGTCACCTCGTCTGACTGCCTGCACAGCACAGGCCAGGGGACTTCCCTGCATTGGTTCCTGCTTGAACGAGAGCAGATCTTTTAGTAAAACATCCAGCTTGGATATTCAAATTCCCAGTGATGCAGGGTGCAGGGCTCATGGGAGTGATCTTAGCACCATCAGCCCAAGGCCAACAGCAGAGGGAGAAAGAGAGGGGGGGCTTCCCTTCTGTGGTCACTGCTCCCAGGGGAAACTCACGACCACAAACCATTTTCAGTGGCAACAGCCTCCAGGTCTGAGCCCAGGGCGAAACTAATTTTCTGGGGAAGGGCTGATAAAAAGGCTGCCAACTTGGACAAATCTGCTTTGACCGCCCTTCCAGAATCTCTTAGGCAAGATCCAGTGAAGGAACGTTACTCGGTGCGCACAGCGAGGGAACAGAATGGGTCCAATTCCTCCTGGGTGCAGCAGCTGTGTTGCAGTCCAGGAGACTGGACCCCGGGAGGAATTTGACCCAAGAAAGAGAAAAAAGCGAGGGAAGGGCTGAGAGGAAATGGAAAAGGGAGGGAAGACGGGGAAGGTAAGCAGCAGGGTGTGAGTGAGAGATTTCTTCTTGGGCAGACAGAGAGACTCCTGGCAGCTGGACCCACTGAGCCTTGCTGGTGTCCCAAAGGAAAGCTCCAGGGTCCCCAGCTTGCATCACCATGGGCCACTCACATGCTCTCAGCCCAGTCGGGAGCAGTTAATGGGAGATTCTTCTGCACGGCTTGTGTCTCCGGCTCCCCGGGGAACCTCTGGCTCTGCTCAACCTCTGGCTCTGCCACAGGCCCTACCCCTGCCCCACCCCTTCCCACCCCATCCCCTGAGCCTGCCATGCCCTCGCTCCTCCCTCCTCCCCCTGAGAGCCTCCTGCACGCCATGAAACAGCTGATGGGGAGGGAAGAGGAGGCGCTGATCGGCGGGGCTGCTGGTGGGTGGGAGGTGCTGGGAGTGGGGGGAGCTGATGGGGGGCTGCTGACGTATTACTGTGGCTCTTTGGCGATGTAGATTGGTAAATTCTCGCTCCTTCTCAGGCTCAGATTGGCCACCCCAGGGGTAGAGGGTTAACAATCCACCCAGTGGGCCTGATTTGTCAATGCCCTGCACGTCCTGTCATCATTTGCACCAGTGTGGGGGGAAAAACCACCAGTCCGGTTTGCACTAATGCAAATGGCTGCCCGAGGCTCCGGGCTGCAGGGAGAGGAGCCTGATTTGTTTAGTGTCCTGCTGCTGGCATCCTCTTAGCTACCAGCATCTCTCGGGCTGCCCTGCCTTGGTGTATCTCAGCAGCCTCACGCAGGTATTGCGCCTCCCTTAAGAGCCATCTCTCAGAGCGGGGGGCATAGGCGCAGACTCTGTGGGTGCTCCATCCACTGGCAGCCAAGCTCCCCTCAACCCCTGCCCCACCTCCTTCTCCTCCCCTGAGCGCGCCTCCACCTACCCTCCAGTGTTTCCCGCCCGGCCGCTGCCAAACAGCTGTTTGGCAGCATTAGCAAGCTCCGGGAGGGAGGGGGAGGAGCGGGAACATGGCACGCTCAGGGGAGGAGGCAGGGAAGAGGCAGGGCCGGGGCGGGGATTTGGGGAAGGAGTTGTAATGGGGGCGGGGCAGGGGCGGGGCCTCATTGAAGGGGTGGGGGTGGGGGTCGAGCACCCACGGGAAAGAGGGGAGGTCGGCGCCTATGGTGGGGGGGGCACTGGTGGGGTAGCGCAGGGGAGCTGCCCCACTGTATCTCTCCTGGGGATCGGCAGAACGCCCTGTTCTCCAGGGCTGTGAACCTGGCCCCCTTCGCCACTCCTTGGGAGAAGACCTGACCCTCCCACGGCTGAGGCTTGCGCTGCATGACTGGCCCGGGAGCGTCCCGGCCCCAGGCGGCCTCCTCCTGGCTCGTGTAACGATGGCTTCCCTCGGCTCTGCTTCTCCAGAACTGGAACGCTACGCACATGTTCCGGGTCTCCGAGGAGTTCTTCACCTCGCTGGGGCTGCTGGGGATGCCGCCGGAGTTCTGGGAGAAGTCCATGCTGGAGAAGCCGGCGGACGGGCGGGAGGTGGTGTGCCACGCCTCCGCCTGGGACTTCTACAACCGCAAGGACTTCAGGTGTGTGGGGGCGGGAGGCCAGGCCCCACTGGAGAGAGAGGCTGAGGAGCCTCTTGACTCCACGCACAGCCTGGGGACGAGGGCCACGAGAGCGCTGCAAGGAATCTGGCGGGTGGGAGGGAGCTGAGTGTGCCACCTGCCAGGGGACACGTCCCTTTGCCTCAGTTTCCCAGCCCAGCCCCACCTCTGCTTTCTTCCTAGCAGCTCCTGAGATAGGAGTTAGGCCTGGTCAACACATACTGGCATAGCTATGTCGGTCAGGAGCGTGAGCCCCCCCGCCCACACCTTTTAGCCACGTAACTATGCCGGCAGCCCCCCAAAGGTGACCTCCCTGCACCTCCTAGCCACGTAACCATGCCAGAAACCCCCCAGTGTGACCCCCTCCTGCACCTCTTAGCCACAGAACCATGCCAGCAGAAACTGCCCCCCCCCACATCTCCTAGCCACAGAACCATGCCGGCAAGCCCCCGAGGGTGACACATCCCCCCCACGCCTCCTAGCCATGTAACCATGCCAGCAGAAACCGCCACCCCCACATCTCCTAGCCACAGAACCATGCCGGCAAGCCCCCGAGGGTGACACATCCCCCCCACGCCTCCTAGCCATGTAACCATGCCAGCAGAAACCGCCACCCCCACATCTCCTAGCCACAGAACCATGCCGGCAAGCCCCCGAGGGTGACACATCCCCCCCACGCCTCCTAGCCATGTAACCATGCCAGCAGAAACCGCCACCCCCCCACACACATCTCCTAGCCACATAACCATGCTGGCAAGCCCCCGAGGGTGACACATCCCCCCCACGCCTCCTAGCCATGTAACCATGCCAGCAGAAACCGCCACCCACCCCCCCACATCTCCTAGCCACAGAACCATGCCGGCAAGCTCCCGAGGGTGACACATCCCCCCCACGCCTCCTAGCCATGTAACCATGCCAGCAGAAACCGCCACCCACCCCCCCACATCTCCTAGCCACAGAACCATGCCGGCAAGCTCCCGAGGGTGACACATCCCCCCCACGCCTCCTAGCCATGTAACCATGCCAGCAGAAACCGCCACCCACCCCCCCCACATCTCCTAGCCACATAACCATGCTGGCAAGCCCCCGAGGGTGACACATCCCCCCCACGCCTCCTAGCCATGTAACCATGCCAGCAACCCTCCCCCCGCCCTCAGCAGAGATGCAGCAATGTGGGGTGGGGGGGTTCTCTCTGCATAGCTAACGTGTTCCCATCCCGGCAGAACTCCTTCTCCCATCCGGCTTAGCAGCCCATGTTCTCCCCTCTCCACCGACACCACCTGCCGGAGTCCCCCTTTGCACTGACCCTCGCCAGCACCCTAGGGTCCCTTCTGTGCTGCTGTGAGCATCCGTTACTGGGGGGAGTGAGGAGGGAGCAATAGGAGGGTGTTCTCCATCCCCCCAGTGTTCCCAGCAGGGGTGGGGGGTTGTGCGGGCTGCTGACTGTCCCTGCCCCACGGAGTATGTTGCTTCCCACCTGCCAGGGGCTAGCAGGCTCCCTCCCTCCCTCCCGGGGCTGTGTGTATCCCAGCAGGGGGAGCAGGCAGGTCAAGCCCTCCTCAGTGCAAAGGGCGCGTGTGGACAGGACTCTGCCCCTCGCCCTGCAGGATCAAGCAGTGCACCACAGTCACCATGGAGCAGCTCTTCACGGTGCACCACGAGATGGGGCACGTCGAGTATTACCTGCAGTACAAGGACCAGCCGGTCACCTTCCGCAGCGGGGCCAACCCTGGCTTCCACGAGGCCATCGGCGACGTCATGAGCCTGTCGGTCTCCACCCCCGGGCATCTCCAGAAGCTTGGGCTCCTCAGCCAAGTCACCCAGGATGCAGGTACCAGCGGGGACATGCCCCCAAGGCACCGGGAACCAGATACCTCCTCTGGACAGGGGGTGGGGTGGGTAGGGGGCTGCAGCATGAGCTGAGATCTGCAGGGAGGAAAGCGCCAGGGCCCTGGTATGGCTGCTCTGAACCAGGGCACCTTCCACACACTCTCCCCTGCCTCCGGCATGCAAGTTGCTAACTCTGCCATTCATGCCCAAGTGTGTCTTTAGGCTGGAGTGGTTTGGGCTCCCCACTGTCATCACACCCCCAGCTGCCCAGTCCCTCCAGCTCTTGTGTTGCACGTTGGCTGGTCCAGGAGAGCATCTGAGTCCAGAGTTAGCTCTGAGGGGATTTTCTGAGTGCTTCTAGCCATCGTCACTCCTTGCCTGGGGGCTGCTCTCCATGCTGGTGCAGCTCATACATCCCAGACTGGTGCATTTATTTTTACTCACACCTAGCACTTGTGGGGCATTCTTAAATCGAGAGATCTCAGAGCACTTCCCAAAGGGCGTGAGTATCATTATCACTGTTTGACGAATGGAGAAACTAAGGAACAGCGAGGTTAAGTGACGTGATCAGGGTTATATGGCACGTCTGTGGCAGAGCTTGGACAAGACCCTGGCAGTTGTGGCTTACAGGCCCTTCGTGCTAACCTCCCATGGCAGCACCTGAAAGTAATGGCCCTAGGTCCTCAGCTGCTGTAAAATTGGCCTAACTCCATTGACTTCAGTGGAGCTATACCAGCTTACACCAGATGAGGCTCTGGACCCAGGTGTCCAGAGACGCGGGCAGCGGAGAGGGGCCATGAGTCTAAGGAACCCAGCCAGCATCCTCCTGACCAACAGCAGGGCAGTTGTTCACTTCCCCTTCCAAAGAATGAACCTTCCCCCGTCCCCCAATCCTGCTCCAGCCAAAGACCTGTTTGGGCTGAGATTTGGGGCTCGCCTGGTTCTGAAGCCATGGGCACTTGCCCACCCTGCAGCCCTGGGAACTGCTCGCTGAGGGGCAGGCTCCTTTAAATAACCCAGCCAAAGGCTGCACCGGCAGGTCCAGGCTTTTCGGTGAGGCGAGCGTCTTTGTGGGGCGGAGGAGAAGTGCGTGAGCTAATGTGATGACGGGAAGCCGCAGCAAAGGTCACCTGCAATTAGCTTCTTCTGATGAGAGCGGACGATTTGCCACTCAGGGGGAGGGTAGCCGGGGCTACACGGGTGGCTGCTGCGGCTGATCCTATTGCTAGGCTGGGATCTCCGAGGCTAGCACCCACCCTGTGCACTGGGTCAGCAAGGGGAGCAAGGCGTCAAACGCTGGGACCCAGGAAGCTCTTACTCAGGGAAAACTGACCCTGGGCCTGAGCCCGCTGGCTCCCTGGGGGTTGTGGGTGCTCAGCACTTCTCGGGTTCAGGCCCATGAACGTCAATGGACATTTTGCCTGAGCAAAAACAGAATAGGGACTTGTGGATTATTTGTCCTTAAGATTTGAATGACCACGGGTCCGAGTCTGATCTCGCTTATTCGGATGCAAAGCAAGAGTCATCACGCGGCCGGAAGAGCCTTGGGAGTTTCAAACCAGTGCAAGTGCAGAGGTTTTGAAAGGGGCCTCAAACTAGCCTCCAGCTTTGGAGTGTAATTGCATGGATCCGATTGCAGGAGCAGGCTGGTGCCCAGACACCGAGATGCCATTGTCTTCACCCCTGAAGGACTCCCACGGCAACACCCCTGGGTGCTGAATCGCAGGCTGGCTTGGGAACCGGGGCTCTGTGCCTCGTTTGCTTTGAAGCAAACCCTTCTCCCTGCCAACAGAACAGAGCTCCCCTTGCAGAGCTGTTCCTGGTTTCTTTCTGGAATCTGGATCTTGCAGCCAAGCAAGCCTATTTCCAAGGAGAAGTCAGCTCTCTGGGCTGGGTTTCATGCTCAGTGAATTCCTCTTAGGCCCGGGCCAGCTGTCTGAGTGAAAGTGACTAGTTTCTGCTGGAGAAAGGCAAGGCTGGAAAGGCTCTGTCCTGGAGCTGGGCTTTAACCGGCCCACGTGTTGAGCCAGATGGCACCAGGTTGAGCCAAACGCATTTTGGAAACTGCTGCTGCAAGCCAGCGGCTGCTTCGCAGGGGACAAAGTGTTCTTGGGATCGTATTTATGCTGATGATTATGAATCCGGTCTGGAGCCCTGTCAGCGCACCTCCATCCTGGCCTGAAACGTCGGGACAAAAATCGTTTCGGGTCGAACAAACTTTTATTTTGAAGGGGTTGGGGAAAAAATCAAATAAAATGGACGTAAAATTTGAAACCAAAAGTCGTTTTGACTGGAAAAAGCAGCGTTTTTCGGTTTTCTCTTTTTCCGGCTGAAACAATTTGGCAGATTTGGCGTGAATTGCCACAATGCTTTGGGGGACCCGACAATGCGTTGGGTGTTTTCGTTGGGGAAAAAATAAAAGTTTTGTCAAAAAAATATCACCCCATTCTAGTCAGGAGAGCCGGGGAGGAGCGTCTAGCGAGGTGACTGCTGAAGGAAAGGGGCACATTGTGTCACAATGCCATTTTAGCTTGCCCCCGCAGACCTTCCTGCTCCTCTGGCCAACTAAGGAAGCTGCCTGGGCACAATTCCCACTGCAGGGGTCCGGGGGCTCTTTCCAGGAAGCCTGGACTAATGTCTGCATCCCCCCAGGTCCCTTCCCTGCTTCACTCCGGCTCTGTTTCTTGCAGAGAGTGACATCAACTACTTGCTGAAAATGGCCTTGGAGAAGATTGCCTTTCTCCCCTTCGGTTACCTCATCGACCAGTGGCGCTGGAATGTCTTCAGTGGCCGCACCCCCCCTAGCCGCTACAACTATGACTGGTGGTATCTGAGGTAAAGGGCACGCTGGTGTGAATGCACACACACGTGTGGTTGATGAACATGTGTGTGCATGCGTGTTTCTTCCCACACAGGTGTGTGTGGGTGTGCACCTGTGCGCCCATGGGTGTGAGCATAAGTGAACATGCATGTGTGAAGCGTGAATAGTTTTGTGCTGTTTCTGGTTTGAAAGATGCACCGTGCAAACAGATGGTGATTGCTTGTGAGTTGACCGGATTAGTTCACCCTCGGCCCCAGCATGGGCTGAAATGAATAGAGACAGTGTAGTTGCAATTTTACCCTTGAGAATGGGCTGGGACAAATGTGGCTGGAGAAAAGAAGAAACTGACCCAAATGTCAGTCCCGAACCTTTCATTGATGTGGCTAGGTCAGGTGCCTTTGGGCAGCCATTGTGGCCACCTTTGCACTCGTGCATCCTGGTTGGGATCGGAAGGGGAGGAACCTTGTGACCAACGGGGAATACCAGAAATCTAACAAGAGAGCATGTTCTTAGCTTTGGGACCAGGCCAATACTCTGGTAAATGAATGGATGGATGGATGGATAGGTATGTATGTGGGTGGGTGGATGGGTGGGTGTATATGTGGGTAGGTGGGTGAATGGATAGGTATGTATGTGGGTGAGTAGGTGGATAGATAGATGGGTATGTGGGTGGGTGGATGGATACGTGTATATGTGGATAGATAGATGGGTATGTGGGCGGGTGGATGGATACGTGTATATGTGGATAGAAGGATGGGTATGTGGGTGGGTGGATGGATACGTGTATATGTGGATAGATGGATGGGTATGTGGGCGGGTGGATGGATACGTGTATATGTGGATAGATGGATGGGTATGTGGGCGGGTGGATGGATACGTGTATATGTGGATAGAAGGATGGGTATGTGGGCGGGTGGATGGATACGTGTATATGTGGATAGATAGATGGGTATGTGGGCGGGTGGATGGATACGTGTATATGTGGATAGAAGGATGGGTATGTGGGTGGGTGGATGGATACGTGTATATGTGGATAGATGGATGGGTATGTGGGCGGGTGGATGGATACGTGTATATGTGGATAGATGGATGGGTATGTTTGTGCGAAGATGGATGGGTGTGTTGGTGAGTGGATGGATGGGTATGTGGGTGGGTGGATAGGTGGGGGAGTGTATATGTGGATAGATGGATGGGCATGTGGGTGGGTGGGTGGATGGATGGATGAGTAGGTGGGTGGGTGTATATGTGGATAGATAGATGGGTATGTGGGCGGGTGGATGGATACGTGTATATGTGGATAGATGGATGGGCATGTGGGCGGGTGGATGGATACGTGTATATGTGGATAGATGGATGGGTATGTGGGCGGGTGGATGGATACGTGTATATGTGGATAGATGGATGGGCATGTGGGCGGGTGGATGGATACGTGTATATGTGGATAGATAGATGGGTATGTGGGCGGGTGGATGGATACGTGTATATGTGGATAGAAGGATGGGTATGTGGGCGGGTGGATGGATACGTGTATATGTGGATAGATAGATGGGTATGTGGGCGGGTGGATGGATACGTGTATATGTGGATAGATGGATGGGTATGTTTGTGCGAAGATGGATGGGTGTGTTGGTGAGTGGATGGATGGGTATGTGGGTGGGTGGATGGGTGGGGGAGTGTATATGTGGATAGATGGATGGGCATGTGGGTGGGTGGGTGGATGGATGGAAGAGTATGTGGATGGATGGACAGGTGTATATGTGGATAGATGGACGGGTGGATGGGTGGATATGTGGATAGATGTATGGGTATGTTTGTGCGAAGATAGATTCATGGATGGATATGTGGGTGAGTGGGTGTCTGGATGGATGGGGGGGTGTATATGTGGATAGATGGATGGGTATGTGGGTGGGTGGATGGATGGATGGATGGATGGATGGGTATATATGTGGATGGATGGATAGATGAATATGTGAGTGGTGCATGGGTGTATATGTGGACAGAGGGACGGATGTTTGGGGGGTGGATGGATAGAAATATCTGAAATTAAGCCCCAGACACGTTCAGGGCTGTTCATCACTATAGCTTCCCCTCTTCCTTCTTCTTGTTTCCTCTTTACTATGCACACACCGGGGGAGGGGGGAGGGGCTCATGTGTCCGATTCTTTCAGGCCCCTGCTAATGCTGTTCATTTTGTCCCCCCAACCCCTTTGTTTTACAGAACTAAATATCAGGGCATCTGTCCTCCCATTGCAAGGAACGAAACCAACTTTGACCCTGGTGCAAAGTATCACATCCCTGGCAACACCCCCTACATCAGGTACTTCGTGACTTGCTTCTCGGACCACTGGCATGTGCGGGTGCGCTGGGCCAATCCACCAGCCTGAATTTGACGAGGCTCCACTCTAGTCCTTTGTGGCACGTTTATCTGTATCACAAAAGCCACAGGAAGTGGCTGCAGCTTGCTGTGTGGATCAGGCAGCGTCCTCCAGACCCGCAGCGAGGGGCACCTACAGGTCATACCTATCTGTCTCTCCGGCTGGGAGTTCTGTAGGCCAGGATAGTGGCCCACTGGCAAAGCTGCGTGGGACCCTGCACTGGAATAATAAGGGGTGAACTATGCCATGTACTAGCTAAGCTGATGCGTGGCAGGGCCCCAGTGAGCCTTAAAATTAGTGACAGTTCCTGGAGACTCTCATATACAGCCTGGGTAACCTAAAGTTATTCGATGCTATTGCCCCTGATACTCACAATGTTTGTAATGGCACAACACATAGAATCACCATCGGCAGAGCAGTGTGGGGAGCCCAGGTTTGCAATGACAGGGGGTGCTGTGGGTCAGGACTGGGGTACAGCACAGTGTGGGGAACCCAGCTCTGCAGCGTCAGGAGACCAGAGTACAGGGCAGTGACGGTGAAATGTACACAGTGCTTCTGTCTGATCCCAGTGCTGTCTCTCGTCTCCTCCCCTTTGTCAGCACAAAAACCCCTGGTCGGACTCTGAAACAGCCTAATCGCACCAGTCACCATCGGGGCCCTTTATTGTTCAGGGCCTAGAATGATTCCAAAGATGTGAAGAATGTAAATGGCAGGAGGCAAAAGTACTGGGGCTGGTCTCTCTCCCCCATTCCCATGCAGCCAGTTTAAAACAAACGAAAGGAAGTATTTCTTCACACAACGCAGTCAACCTGTGGAACTCCTTGCCAGAGGATGTTGTGAAGGCCAAGTCTATAACAGGGTTCAAAAAAGAACTAGATAAATTCATGGGGGATAGGTCCATCAATGGCTATTAGCCAGGATGGACAGGAATGGTGGCCCTAGCCTCTGTTTGCCAGAAGCTGGGAATGGGCAACAGTGGATGGATCACTCGATGATGACCTGTTCTGTTCATTCCCTCTGGGGCGCCTGGCACTGGCCACTGTTGGAAGACAGGATACTGGGCTAGATGGACCTTTGGTCTGACCCAGTATGGCCGTTCTTATGTTATTATGGCACTTGCTTTCTTCACAGGTATTTTGTGAGCTTTATTCTGCAGTTCCAGTTTCACAAGGCCCTGTGCCAAGCTGCCAATCACACCGGCCCCTTGCACACCTGTGACATCTACACATCTAAAGAGGCAGGAGCGAAACTCGGGTGAGAGCCGAGGGAGGTTTTGGGAAAGAAGGGGGTGAGCTGCTCAGCCCGGAGCCCCAACCCTAGCAGGGTGGTTAGAAAGGACCACAAGAGGTCACAAAAGGCATGGGGGGCGGGGTGTCTTCATTCTCCACTAGCCTCTCTCATTGGTTCCCTCTGAAGCATCTGGCACTGGCCACTGTCAGAAGACATGAGATTGGGCTAGAGGGACCGTTGGTCTGAGCCAGAATGGCTGTTCTTATGGGATCAGTGCATCGGTTCATCTGGGGGATATGTGATGGCCTTGCTCCCTACAGGCTGGAGGTCCAGGAGGCTGTCAGTCCCTACACTAGGACTAGCTGGAGATTAGCCTTTAGCTCAAGTGGTAGTGTGGCTGTTTTAAACGCCTGAATCCCTGTTCAAGTCCCAGCTAAGGGCACGTTCTCCATACAGGGATGGGTGCCCTCTGTGAAAGTGGCAGGGATGTGTGTAAAGACTTTACTTTCTGCAAATCCAGCACTAATGTAAGTTGATGCAACTCCAGGCCTGAACGAAGCCCAAAAACAGAAGGTCCAGCTGTCCAATTTTTAAAGACACCTAAGTGATTTAGGGGCCTGGGTGTCATTTTCCAAAGTGACTTAAGCACATGGTGAGAAGAGATGCTCCTCTGAGCCTGGGGTGGCCAGTTGATCCCCTGAAGCCTGAGAATCGATTGCCCATAACACTGGCTGCAGTGACTCAGGACAGACTGTTAGGAAGCCGGGCACAAACCCCAAACTGACTGTGAGTTCTACACTTAAAGCTCATCAACCAATTACCAAGTGTGAACTCCTCAGGCACTAATAACAACATATGCATGGAGTCACAGACAGTCCCCTTCGACACCCCCACCCACCTCACCACCCAGGTGAAGATACTTTTGTGACAGATGGTCCCTTATGCCAAGAATCACAGCAATATTCAGGTTAGTCTCAGTCTCAAAGGACCAGTCACTTACCCCAGGTCAATTGCACCTTAGCTCTCACACTAAAGACAACACTTGTAGCCAATATTATAATAAACTATATAAAGATTTATTAAGTTGGAAAAGGAAATTAGAGAGTTATTTACAAGGTTAAAGCAGGTAAAGATATATAAACAAATCAGTTACAATCAAGTTTCAAAAGGTAATAGAAGTTCTATAATCAGCAAGCTGTATATGTCCTTTAGAGCTAACCCAGGGTAAGCAGCTGGGAAACTCTTGCTTATGTCTAGAAAACCCTTGCGCCCCAGCATCCAAGCAGCATAGAGATACCAGGTTCCTTTTGTTTTGGGTTTTTATCCCCTTCCTGCCATGTCCTCTGAGCTGCGAACTCAGCTGATCAGAGGAATCCACTTACAGGACTCATCTTCATGGGAAGGAGGACAGAACAATGAAGTATTTTGTCCTCTTTAATGTCCCACAATAGTTTGTCTGGTGTCAATGGACTTTTCCTGTTGGGGAGGACGTAACACATTGTGTTGATGATCAGCACTTCACAGTAATTAATGTCTCTCTCCTGTCTGGAGAGTTACACAGTCACAGAGGCTCACAATACAACTGCTCAAATATTACACTGGGGGGTACAAATGCTATCAGTGAGATGAATGCATGCAGCAACTCACAAGCATTCTAGACACATTTTTATCATTCTAATACCTATTTTAATAACACTAACACACAGGTGAGGCAGACTTATTCCAGCTCTGTGTGTGTCAGCGTTCAATTGAGACATGGGGACTTTGGCATGAGCTGGCACCTGCTCTCCCAGCATCACACCCGTCTCTTGATGTGCAAAACTATACATGCTTTGCTTGACATGTCCATCTCATTGTCTCTTGCTGGCATTTGCTTTCCCGGTTCTCTGCAGTGAGGTGTTGAAAGCTGGCTCTTCCAAGCCCTGGCAAGAGATCCTCTTCAATATGACTGGCATGGAGAAGATGGACGCTGGGGCCCTCCTGGAGTACTTCAGCCCTGTGACAGCGTGGCTTCAGAATCAGAACAACAAAAGGAACGAAACACTGGGCTGGCCGGACTTCGAGTGGCGCCCGCCTGTCCCTGAGGGCTACCCTGATGGCATCGGTAAATCCTCAGCGCTGGGTCCAGGGGTGTTGGGAGGTGTCCCCAGATGGACACAGCATGGCATTGCTACTCAGAATACACGTGGGAGGTGGGCAATGTCTCTGCTAGAGCGTGGTGAGATGGGCTAGTCCGAAATAGCACCGTGCTCCGGCTGGGCTCCGGATAGCATCACACAGTCATGTGCTTCGTGGGGCACTGCACCTTCCTTTGAAACATGCGCCATTGGCTGGACACCTGATCCACAACGAGATGGGCCAAGGGTCTCTTCTGTTAGAGTAATTCCTGCTCTCCCGATGTAACAGATCATCCATGAGGTAGCATTCTGGGCTGCATTCTGATTGGCTGACCGGTACGGTCTAGACTGCTGGGCTCAGCCTGGCTACTCCTGTCCAGATGAACAAAGGCAGATGCCTCACTAGCGTCGACCTGCTACTCTTCTGTTGGCTTCTCCTGTCACGTCCCTCTAAGGGGGCAGGAAGTGGTGCCCGCTCAGATGCGTGGAGAGCCTGTGGCACTGGATTCATGGTTTCTCCAAGGAGGTTCTGCTCACACAAGGGGAAGAGCTCATTTTCCTACTTTATCCATTGGATTTTCCCCACTTCTAGATAAAGTAGCGGACGAAGCACAAGCCAAAGACTTCTTGGGGGAGTACAACAGCACGGCCGAAGTGGTGTGGAACGCCTACAGCGAGGCGTCCTGGGCTTACAACACCAACATCACGGACTACAACAAGCAGGTCATGGTATGAGACCGGGCTGCAGGCCACAGAGTGTGACGCTGAGCAGAGGCAGGCAGGTTGTCCCCAAAGTCCATTGCAGACAAGCACAGAAAACCGGGGCAGCTCCTGCTGCTGCCAGGGGGTAGCCAAAGAGTAGCATTCATATGCTGGGAGGTGCCTTTCTCCCGTCATCCCTAAATGAGTTGGGCCTCATTTGTAGATTAGACCTAGACCTAGGTCTCTGGCCAGCCTGCAGTGAGAGCATGCCATAGCTGCCAGTATTCTTAGCGGGGGCTGCGTCTCATCACCCCAATCAGATGATCCCTTTCCTGTCCCCCCTTGGTCCTGCAGCTGGAGAAGAACCTGGAGATGTCAGCCCACACCCTGAAGCACGGCATGCAGGCCCGGCAGTTCGACTACTCTGACTTCCAGGACCAGAGCGTCAAGCGCATCCTGAAGAAACTGAGTGACATTGAGAGGGCCGCCCTGCCTGACCTGGAGCTGAAGGAGGTGAGAGGAGGGGGAGGCAGGGTGTTCTGTGGCAGCACCCAGAAGGCCCCGCTTAACATGGAGTGGATTGCGGCCTCCCACGTCTTCCATGCGGAGCTGAGACAGCATGCTGGGCGCTTCCCAAGCAGAGAAGGCCCAATCCCTGCCCCACGGGGTTCACCAAGCAAAGACTTCGTGTCCCAGCATGCAGCGCGGCTTGGCTCTTCAGATGCAGCGGGAGTATTGCATGCTGGGGTCTGTAATCTCCTATGAAAGGCGAGGGCAGCTGTGGGCTGCTTTGCATAACTCTGTGTTGCCCTTAGCTGGAGGGCTGCACCTGGGCCGGCACTGATCCTGGAAATGGAGAAGGACGAGATGCAGTACAGGGCTGATCCCAGGTTCCTGGTGGGTGAGTTACGAGTAGGTCTGGGAGATCCAGTTAGATAAAAGTAACAGGCCCGAAATTCCACCCAAAAGGGGAGCCGAACTCCTGTGTTTTTCATGATCTGGCCAGAGTACCCCAAAGTGTGCCTTCACGCGCCCTCCTTCCCTGCCCATCCGCCTCCTCCTGTCTCATCCGGCAGCACAGTCCGAGCGCAGCCCCCGCCGTTGCCACAACATCACATGAGGATGGGATGGTGGGTTCCCAGCAGGCTTGGGCAGGAGGCCCGACGCCCCCTTTAAAACACGGATTATTCCCAACCACAATAAAGAGAGTTTACTGAGCAGGTCAGAAATGCGTCCGCCCGACTCCCAGATACTCCAGTGTGACAAGCCCATTTTAAAAGAGACCCTTTGTGTTCTGTGCTATTGGGGCAGACCAAGGGGCAGGGGTGGGTGTGGGGGTGTGTGTACACCACTGCCCTCTCCTGGATGGAATCAGTACACTGATTAACCCCCCCCTCCACCCTCACCCCCGATACACAACAAATGAAATCGGTGTTTATTGGAAAGAGTTACTTGTATCTAAGGGCTTGTCTACACGGAGTTGTAATGCACACTGGGGGGGAGGGGGGTGAATTCTAAAGTGCAGTAATGTGTTGTACGTTAATTGGTCCATGTAGACGAGTGGTCACCGATCGTGATCGACTGGTCGAACCTGGCGACTCTCCCAGTCGATTGCCATCTCTGGTGGTGTAGCGGGGCTGCCGCTAAGGCAGGGTCCTTGCCTGCCACGGCCCCACGCCACTCCCAGAAGTGGCCAGTGCGGCCCCGTGGTGGGGGAAGGGGTCTCGGTGCCAGCAGAGAGGGGCAGCATGTTGGCCCCTTCCAGGAGCGGTGTAGGGCCAGGGCAGGCAGGAAGCCTGCCTTAGCCTCACTATGCTGCCAACCAGGGGCTGCCTGCGGTAAGTGCCGCCAGGCAGGAGGCTGCACCCCAACCCCCTGACCCAGCCCTGACCCCCCTCCCAGAGCCAGCTCCCCATACCCCCTCCTGCACCCCAAGCCCCAGCCCTGACCGTCCTCCCAAGCCAGCACCGTGAGCCCCCTCATGTACCCCAACCCCCTGCCCCAGCCCTGACCTCCCTCCCAGAGCCAGCACCTCATGCCCCCTCCTGCACCCCAAATCCCCTCCTGCACCCCAAGCCCCTGCCAACACCCCACATGCCCTCCTGCACCTCAGCCTGGAGCCCCCTCCCACACTGCGAACCCCTTGGCCCCAGGGTGAGGGTGGGGGAGAGCAAGCGGGGGGATGGAGTGAGTGGAGTGGGGCCTCGGGGAAGGGGCAGGGTAGATCCTGGGTTACCCTTAAATTCAAAAATTGATCTTGGGTGTAAAAAGGTTGGAGAACACTGATGTATACCCTGCTAGTGCGCCATGAAGGTTCCTGAGTGCACTTCAACACAATGCTGTTTGAAAAAATACTATGTTCAAGTACACAAGGGACCATGACAAAGCGATTACCCTTACGGAAGTATAGGCTGGAATGAGTCATGTAGCTCATGAATCATTCCAGTCTATACAAAGAGAAAGTCCTGAAACTCCCCTGATTTTTGGACAGCTGCATAAAACTCAAAAATTGCTAAAAATACCTCCCCCAATGAAATTAATAAATCCCCCAAAGCAGAAGCGCTAGTCATGGGCCCTGCTCCTCCTAACAACTCTTGGAGATTCTCCTTTAGTTCCATGTGGTGGGGTCTGTGTCCTAGGGGGAGGCTGAGTTCTGACCCTTGTCATGAAGCCCAGCCGGGAAGGTCTGAGGCCATGGATTTGGTACAGTGTCTGAGCTGGCCAGCTGATTAGTAATTAGGTCTGATCAACATTTTTCAATCAAAACTGTTTTTTTGACAGAAAAGTGTTTTTTCAACTTAATTGCTTTGCAGAAAGGATCTGCTTTCCATGGGAAAAAAATGATTTCTTTTGTTCAAAAACTGAATGTGTGAGAGTCAAAATATTTCAATGTGGACATGCTGCCATGGACCCTTGTTGGAGTTGGAGTTTGGTTGCCTCGCGCCCCCGTTCTTGTTTATTGTTTGGATTCCGCAATTGGACTCAATTTCCCATGATGCACTGCCTCCCATCCCCAGACCCTGGTGCATCATGGGAGATGTAGTCTGACACAGGAGCTCAGCCTATACAGAGAATGAGGGCATGAGGCGACTGACCTATGGCTCATTTTTCAACGGTTCTATTAGTACAGTTATGCCAGGCGTGGACTGCCACCATTAAACCACTTGGCTTCCCATGTTCTCTCTCTCGTTGAAAGAGACAGAGAGTGTTTGTGTGTGAGGGCAGGGAGGAGTATCAGCTAGTGCCCAGAGCACGGTAGCGGGACTCAGGATTCCCAGGCTCCAGCCTCCCTCCTTGTCACAGGAGAGACAAAACTCCCACTGAGGTAAATGAGGGAGATTTGCATCCTGTGGGTTGAAGATTCAGGCCCCTGGGACTTCCACTGGCTCATAGATTGAGCTTGGGGAAGTCTCGTCTCTCTGTGCCTCCATTTCCCCCCGCCATACACATGCCCTGTGAAACGTGGATGTTCATTCCCTACCTTCCCGGCAGTGGTGAGGCTGAATTCATTCATCTCTGTAAAGTGTTTTGAGATCTCTGGATGGAAGGGCCAGAGAAGGGTGGCTGGAGACAGGGAATGCTGTTGGATTGTCTCTGAGTGAAGAGCAATAAACAGGCATCTAAGTGGATACAATTTCTTTTTCAGTACAACAACATCCTCTCGGACATGGAGACCACATACAGCATAGCCAAGGTCTGCAAGGGACAGGACAAGTGCTATCCATTGGATCCTGGTAAGAGGTAGCAAGGACTCCAGGGAATGGGAGGCGCCCACTATCACCGCCCAGCACCTGAAGTTCTTTGAAGGTGCTCCAGAAATTAAAGCTAGGATCTCCATATGTGTGTGCAGCAAACTGGGAGGAAAGTGTGTGACGGTTCCCAAATGCCCGGGGAATTCCAATCGTGTCTGATCTCAGCTGCGATGGCTACAACCCAACGGAGCCCAGTATCAAATCTGGTCTAGTATCAGTGTGTTAGCAAACCCTACTTGATTGCTCTGGATGAGTTTCCACTACAGAGCATGTGAAATATAGAGGACTGGTTACATTCATATGGACAACAGAGAAAACTGTGACCAGCAAGGGTTCTCTCAGGAGGGCTTTGGGAGAGGGTGACTTAGAGGGAAAAGCAGAGTTCGAATGATGGCAGGGAGCAGCGGTCCCGTGGGGTGAGTCTAGCGGGGAGTGGGAGACGATCCCGCCAGGTGAGCTCATGGGGACGTTTGCAGTAGAGTCGAGGAGGGGAGCCTGGGAAGGTGAAGGAGGACTGGGCAATGGGAACCGTTCTGTGGTGGCTGGTCTACGGGTAGAAGAGGCTGTGGCTGGGGATGTGGGGTCAGCCGGGAACTCCAGCGGTGCCCAGGTTCTGCGATGTTACGAGGCACACCATGGTCATTTCCTCTCTTTGTAGACCTCACCGACATCCTAGCCAAGTCGCGGGATTATGACGAGCTCCTCTTCTCCTGGAAGGGCTGGCGGGACGCCTCCGGGAAGGAGATCAAAAGCAAATACAAGAGATATGTGGAGCTGAGCAACAAGGCAGCCAGGCTTAATGGTCAGCTTCCTGCTGTGGAGGTGCCTTCCCAAAGGGAGAGGGTCCACCACTCCCTAACGACACAGCCTGCTCCCGTCCCCACCCCACTGCGCTCCTGTCCCCACCCCCTGTGCCCGTCCCACCACACTCCTATCCCTGCCCCCAGTGCACTCCCATCCCTGCCCCACTGTGCTCCTGTCCCCACTCCTATCTCTGCCCCACTGCGCTCCCATCCCGCCCCTCTATAGCCTCTCTGCGCTCCCATGTCTACCCCACTGCACTCCCATCCCCTCCCCTATCCCTGCCCCACTGCACTCCCGTCCCCACCCCCTGTGCCCGTCCCACCACACTCCTGTCCCTGCCCCCAGTGCACTCCCATCCCTGCCCCACTGTGCTCCTGTCCCCACTCCTATCCCTGCCCCCAGTGCACTCCCATCCCTGCCCCACTGTGCTCCTGTCCCCACTCCTGTCCCTGCCCCCACTGCGCTCCCATCCCGCCCCTCTATAGCCTCCTCTCTGCGCTCCCATGTCTACCCCACTGCACTCCCATCCCCTCCCCTATCCCTGCCCCACTGCACTCCCGTCCCCACCCCCTGTGCCCGTCCCACCACACTCCTATCCCTGCCCCCAGTGCACTCCCATCCCTGCCCCACTGTGCTCCTGTCCCCACTCCTATCTCTGCCCCACTGCGCTCCCATCCCGCTCCTCTATAGCCTCCTCTCTGCGCTCCCATGTCTACCCCACTGCACTCCCATCCCCTCCCCTATCCCTGCCCCACTGCACTCCCGTCCCCACCCCCTGTGCCCGTCCCACCACACTCCTATCCCTGCCCCCAGTGCACTCCCATCCCTGCCCCACTGTGCTCCTGTCCCCACTCCTATCCCTGCCCCCACTGCGTTCCCATCCCGCCCCTCTATAGCCTCCTCTCTGCGCTCCCATGTCTGCCCCACTGCACTCCCATCCCCTCCCCTATCCCTGCCCCACTGCACTCCCGTCCCCACCCCCTGTGCCCGTCCCACCACACTCCTATCCCTGCCCCCAGTGCACTCCCATCCCTGCCCCACTGTGCTCCTGTCCCCACTCCTATCTCTGCCCCACTGCACTCCCATCCCGCCCCTCTATAGCCTCCTCTCTGCACTCCCATGTCTACCCCACTGCACTCCCATCCCCTCCCCTATCCCTGCCCCACTGCACTCCCATCCCCACCCCCTGTGCCCATCCCACCACACTCCCCATCCCTGCCCCAATGCATCCCCATCCCTGCACCACTCAGCTCCCATCCCCACTGCACTGTGCTCCTGACCCATCCCCTATCTCCGTCCCACTACACTTCCATCCTCACCCCTCTATAGCCGCCCCACTGCACTCCAATCCCCACCCCCTGTGCCCGTCCCACCACACTCCTATCCCTGCCCCCAGTGCACTCCCATCCCTGCCCCACTGTGCTCCTGTCCCCACTCCTATCTCTGCCCCACTGCGCTCCCATCCCGCCCCTCTATAGCCTCTCTGCGCTCCCATGTCTACCCCACTGCACTCCCATCCCCTCCCCTATCCCTGCCCCACTGCACTCCCGTCCCCACCCCCTGTGCCCGTCCCACCACACTCCTGTCCCTGCCCCCAGTGCACTCCCATCCCTGCCCCACTGTGCTCCTGTCCCCACTCCTATCCCTGCCCCCAGTGCACTCCCATCCCTGCCCCACTGTGCTCCTGTCCCCACTCCTGTCCCTGCCCCCACTGCGCTCCCATCCCGCCCCTCTATAGCCTCCTCTCTGCGCTCCCATGTCTACCCCACTGCACTCCCATCCCCTCCCCTATCCCTGCCCCACTGCACTCCCGTCCCCACCCCCTGTGCCCGTCCCACCACACTCCTATCCCTGCCCCCAGTGCACTCCCATCCCTGCCCCACTGTGCTCCTGTCCCCACTCCTATCTCTGTCCCACTGCGCTCCCATCCCGCCCCTCTATAGCCTCCTCTCTGCGCTCCCATGTCTACCCCACTGCACTCCCATCCCCTCCCCTATCCCTGCCCCACTGCACTTCCGTCCCCACCCCCTGTGCCCATCCCACCACACTCCCCATCCCTGCCCCAATGCATCCCCATCCCTGCACCACTCAGCTCCCATCCCCACTGCACTGTGCTCCTGACCCATCCCCTATCTCCGTCCCACTACACTTCCATCCCCTCTATAGCCGCCCCACTGCACTCCCGTCCCCATCCCCTGTGCCTGTCCCACCACACCCCCCTCCCTGCCCCACTCTGCTCCCATGTCTACCCCAATTCGCTCCCGTCCCCGCCCCTCTATAGCCGCCCCACTGCGCTCCCATCCCCACCCCACCGCAGAAGATTTATCAGAGGCCTCCAGCTCCCTGCGCCCAACCCTGAGCTCCTTACTCAGACACAATCCTTTTCCTCAGTGCCCAGTTCCACTGGGATTCAATGGGAACCGGGCCTCAACTTTCCTTAGGCCCCCTGGACAATCTCACTATGGCCCCAGGCGAACGCCTCGCAGGGCTTCACGGGCTTGGCTGAAGGGAAGTGGACTAAAAAGCAGCAGCCCCCAGCAAGGTCCTGGGTGTGGCCTGGGGTCTCTGAAAGCCCAGCGTGATGGGAGCTAGATGAGGGAGATGAGGAAGGCCACTTGGAGCCAACTACAATGGCTCAGTCAGCCGCCCTCCGCCCACACTTCCAGCCCCGGAGCGAGGGGGCAGGGCTGTCCCCGGGCCAGGGCTGGTGCAGCCTGTGGAGATCAGCAGCAGGGCACCAATGCGGACATGGCAGGGTGCTCACGATCTCCGCTCTCCTTCTGCATCCGGGCAGGTCACACGGACAATGGGGCCTTCTGGAGATCCCTCTACGAGACGCCCACCTTCGAAGCGGACCTGGAGCAGCTGTACCAGCAGCTGCAGCCCCTGTACCTCAACCTGCATGCCTACGTGCGCCGCGCCCTCCTCAACAAATACGGGCAGGAGCACATCAACCTGAAGGGCCCCATCCCAGCTCACCTGCTTGGTAAGACCCCCCCCTGGGCACGCCCGGGGCCGTTGCATCTCTTGGGACATTATTGTCTGGGCGCTGGGATGGCCAGGGGCCACTGACGTCTGAGATGGACCTCCTTCTCCTTTGCCCCCACCCCGGAGACCTAACACCCCATCCTCCCAGCTGGCTCCAGTGGCCAGTTTTCCGTGGGGCAGTGAATCACCCTGTTAATGTGGGGGTGATGGTGCTAGTGGGTAAGGGCCCATTGGAACGAAAGGGCCCCCATCCTCTGGAAATCAGGGCCCATTGTTAGGGCCCAGACTTCCCCACAGGCCCGGTGCTCACCGGTGGGGCCCGGCTTTGCAAAGAGCCCAGCACACAGAGTGCTGCACCTGACAAAATCGCCCAGAGCTCTCTGCGAAGTCTGGCCCCGGGTATCAAACTCGGGGCATCTAACCGTGGGAACTGTCTGATCTACCGCGAGTCCCAGCGAGCCGGCTGCCAAGGCAGGAGTCCTGCTTTGCAGTCCGCTGCGCTACATACTGGGTGATGTTTTCCCGCCTCTCTGGGCTCTTGGCCCCAAGCTGAAACTGGGTATCAAAGCCAGGCCAGCTCCATTTCTGTCTCTCTGGCCCCATCGCTGCACTATCAGAGCATCTCACAAGCTTATATGTGAGGGAGGGCAGGGCATGATCCCCAGAGTGGCTAAGGCCCAGATCCTCAAAGGTATGCAAATTCCTAATGTCCATAGAACTCAAGAGAAGGCAGGAGCCTAAGTACCTGTGAGGACCTGAGCCTAAGACACTTGTCCAAGGTGACCCAGGAAGTCTGTGGCAGAACAGAGAATTGAAGCCAGGTCTGCTAAATCCTAGGCTTGCACGCTAACCACTGAACTGTCCTTCCTTTCACTGATGGCAGTGGAGTTACATTGGCTTTCGCCAGGTCTCTCAGCCAGGACCTTTTAGTACAGAAAAGGGACTCATGGAGTCATGTGTTACCCCGAGAACAGGGTTGCATTTGAGAACAGGAGGAGGATTTCTGGCTGGGAGGAGGACGGGAAGAGCAGGGAGGCTGACCAGCTCCCTTCCCCTCTTTGCAAGCCAGGGCTGAGGCTTTCAGAGCCACCCCTGGGATTCCCTTTACAGGCATCCAAAGCCCTTAGGCATCTTTGAAAATAGCCTAAGGGAGTGACGTCCCTTCTGGCTCCAGGGCTGGGAGTAACTTTGCTTTGTTCTTTTCTCCCTTTCTCCCCTGCTTCCTGCCCCCAAATCCGCTTGCGGGTCTCTAGGGAATATGTGGGCCCAGTCGTGGTCCAACATTTTTGACTTGGTGATGCCCTACCCTAGTGCCACGAAAGTGGATGCCACCCCGGCCATGCAAAAACAGGTCAGTGCGTTCAAACTCTTTGAGACTCTGCTCTTGGGAACCCCTTCTTCTGTCTAGGTGATGCTGACTTCCCTTCCCCCGGGAAACAGTTCAGGTCTCAGAATAACCAGCCTGAATAACTGGGCCTGATTCTCCTCACACTTATGCAGCTCAGGAACCAGTAGGATACTCTGTTGTAAAATTGGAGAGAATCAAGATAGCACCTTGCAGAGAAATTCAGAGTTCTTCTGCTGGCTCCACCTGGTAACCAGACCAGGTGGGTCCTATTAGCTCCACCCTGGGTTGAAAAGGGGCTGAATCTCCTTTGCCTTGCACCTTGTTCCAGCATTCCCAGCTGTGCTAAGTGGGTGAAAATCACTCCCAGCTCAGTATGTCAGCACCCCCCACCCATGCACCGGTGTAAAATAACTATATAAGGTGCAAAGCAACATAAGCAGGCTCTTGCTGTCTGTGAGGCAGATGGAGGTAGGTATAGGCACAGAGGGTCCTACAGGGACCTGCTAAGCTCAGGAATAAACAGACTGAGGTTTATATTTCGTGTTGCTAATGGCAAGGGGGGGCTGTATGGGCCAGGAAGTCAGTGCTGTGTTAGGTACAAACTGGAGCCACTCCTTAGAGCTGTCCCAGAGCCTCCTGTTACTGAGCACGTCCTAGACTGCAGTCCCCTGCCCCAAGAGATAATCCCTGAAACTTTGACCTAGCGCTGTCTACGCTGGGGGTTTGGTCAGCTAAACTACATCGCACAGGGGTGGATTTTCACCCCTCTGAGCAATGTAGCTCTGCCAGTTCCCAGTGTGGAACCGCCCTGAGTCCCTCCTTCCTGATGGCCTGAGATTCGGAGGCGAGAAGTGCTGCCGTGTTACTGGCCCTGGCTTCCTGCCTGTCTGCCCTGGACCGTTCCTGCTTCCGGCTCCCATGTGCTCTCTCTGCTGGCTGCACAGGGCTGGACCCCGGAGAGGATGTTTCAAGAGTCGGATAAGTTCTTTACTTCCCTGGGCCTGATCCCCATGCCGCCAGAGTTCTGGGCCAAGTCCATGATTGAGAAGCCAGCTGGCCGGGAAGTGGTGTGCCACGCCTCTGCTTGGGACTTCTACAACCGCAAGGACTTCAGGTGCCTCCAGGGACGGGGCTGGGCAGTGCCCCAGGCTGGCACTTGAACAGAGCAGAGGGGTCTTAGCAGAGCGATCGCCAATCCTGGCAGCTCCCTGCCCCCTGCTTTGATGTCTTGTCTGTTTGCCAATCCTCGCGGCAGGGCAGGCTGTTCCTGCCCCTAGTTGGAGCAGGATTTTGAGCCCTGGCCTAGGGCCGCAGGCAGATTGACTCTGTCAGTGGCTGGGGACAGCAACACGGAGCCACACTCTGCACCGGGGTGTCAGTCCAGCCCCACTTCAGGCCTGCATCCCTGCAGGAAGCCTGCTCCAGCCCTGGGAACTGCTTGTTGGTGGGTACGTCCACCCAGCTAAAACAGCCCACGGCAGGGAGTCTCGGAGCCCAGGTCCAGGGACTAGCGCTGTGGGGCTGAAAATAGCCGTTGAGGCTCCAAGACCCTCCAGCCTTGCTGGGTTTCAGAGCCCAGGCTCCAGCCCAAGCCCCAGTGTCTACATGGCTATTTTTAGCCTGGCGGTGTGAGCCAAAGTCAGTTGACCAGGGCTCTGAGACTCGCTGCCATGGGGCTTGTTTGCTGCAGATGTAGCTGAGGAGAGCTGCAGCTCGCTGTCTGGGTCTCGCTGTCTGGGTCTCGCTGTCTGTGCTATCTGTCTGGGCACATCGGGTATTTCTGTAGCTTCCATCGTAGTAGTTTCTTGCTTGCTTTCTCCCTTTCTCTCCCGCCCCCGTCCCCACATTAACCCGTGTGCGCGCTCTCTCTCTCTCGCCCCACGTTCCAGGATTAAGCAGTGCACGGTGGTGAACATGGACGACCTGATCACCGTCCACCACGAGATGGGGCACGTCCAATACTTCCTGCAGTACAAGGACCAACCCATCTCCTTCCGCGACGGGGCCAACCCCGGCTTCCACGAGGCCATCGGCGACGTCATGGCCCTGTCGGTCTCCACGCCCAAGCACCTGCACAGCATCAATCTACTGGATCGAGTAGAGGACAACAACGGTGAGCTGGCCAGGGCCCGGGGCTCGCTCCCCAGAAGTCAGCGAGCCTGGGAGGGGGCTGGGGGCAGGCTGTCAGCTGTTGGTACTGAGGGCTGTTGGCTGCTTATCCAGCTCTCGGCTTAGAACTTTCCAAGGCCCATCAGAGGCTGCTGATGTCGATGGGCTGCTGGCCAGTGGGGGTGGCGAGGGATCTGCTGGACGCGCTGCCTCGCTGACCTCCCATCCGCTCCCCGTCCTTTGCAGAGAGTGACATTAACTACCTGATGAGCATTGCCCTGGATAAGATCGCCTTCCTGCCCTTCGGGTACCTGATGGACCAGTGGCGCTGGAAGGTGTTTGACGGGCGCATTCAGGAGGACGAATATAACCAGCAGTGGTGGAACCTCAGGTCAGTCGGAGGTGCCGGCCTGGCACTGGGGACACATCCAACTGCACCCCTGGGCAGCAAAGGGCTCCGAGCAGTTCTCTGCCGCGTGAGGTCCGGTCTGGGGCATCTACCCATCTCATTGCAATGTAGGATGCTCGCCTGGCAGTCCTGTCAGGTTCCACAGCTTCTCCCCTCCCCGACCTTGACGAGGTCTCTGCTCTCACCAGTCCCTCTTTTGCTGTGTGCCCCCTCCCCTGCTCACACGCAGTCTCCCTCCCGTCTTGTGGAGCTGTGCTGGCTGGAGGTCTCTAACCGCTGCTTTCTCCTCACCCCACCGTGCAGGTTGAAGTACCAGGGGTTGTGCCCGCCTGTGCCCAGGTCGGAGGATGACTTTGATCCTGGCGCGAAGTTTCACATCCCGGCCAACGTTCCCTATGTCAGGTACACAGGCATGCCTCTCCTACTGACTCCCTTCGCCTTTGCTTGGCAACGAGCCCGGCTCAGCCCGTAGCCACTCATCTGACCTGGGCGGAAGGGCCGCAGCGAGAGGGGGGATGACGGGGTGGGCAGTGGGTGGGCGTGGATGATCCGGTCTGTCGATACCAGACCCGTCCAGCAATGACAAGAACTGCAGCCTGGGGGTCACCTGTCTGTCAGCCATGTGCACAAGGAGCCAGGGTGCCCTCGGGAGCAGGGCCGGACGTGGTCACGGCTTGGGGGCGAGCCCTCCGGAAAGGCTGGGGTGTTGTGGGCAGCAGTGGTGATGCTAGCCGTTCTGTCATTCATGTTGGAGCTAAACTGCCGTCTTGAGGTCTTTGAATGATTCAAGGGCTTTTTGTCAGCCTGGGGAGGCTAACTCCAATGTTCTGGGCCACTCCCAACTGTAGCCATTACACTCCTGGGCCCTAAACTCCCCCTGAGGTCGATTGGGAATACAGCGGCACCTAGGACTATTGACATCTGTATGTCCAAACAAGCACTTGAATATAGCCCCATGTGGGTGACCGCCCGTCCCTGACTGGGCAGGACCGTCCCGAATGCACATTTCAAGTCCCGGTTCTAGGCTGGATGACTCCAGGACAGCATTTGTCCCGGATTCCCCGGGGCACTGCTCTGTGCCTGCCCGAGGCTCAGGTGGTGCCAGTCTCTTTCTGGTGGGATGGGGGGGGCTGAGGTGGGCTTAAGTCCCCCCCTTGCTGTGAGGCACCCCCTGCTTCTCCTCTCCCCCCCATCCCCCCGAAGCCCTGGCCCTGGCCAGGCTGGAAGCCGGAGCTGGGCAGTAGGAAGAGCCACCCAGGGAGCCTGGGCTGCTGTGAGGAGCCCCAGACTCTCCATCTGCCCTGGGAGGCATGCCCTGGGAAGTGGGGACAAGGGGCAGGGGCTGCTCTCAGGCACCTTGGCCCCACACCCAGGGCTGGTGGAGGGTCCGGGGCTCCCCACAGCAACCCGGCTTCCCTGGACACCTCTTGCCACTACCCAGCTCCGGCTTCCAGCCTGGCCAGGGCATGGAGCCTCTGGGAGAAGAGGAGGAGCATGGGGCAGGGCCATGGAGTGGGGCGGGGATCCTGCATGTGTCCTGTTTTTGCATTTTGAATCTGTATAGCATGCTGTATAGCACAGTGCAGGGCTGGCTCTGAGGCCTGCTGCTCCACGGACTCTCAGACAAAGCACTTGCGTGTCCAGGTTCCACCTGGCCTGGAAATATTTGATGTGGCCTGACGAGGCCCCAGAGTTGTTGGCCAGCCCTGCTCACGTTCCCTCCAATCCCCCAATCCAGGTACTTTGTCAGTTTTGTGATCCAGTTCCAGTTCCACCAAGCCCTCTGCAAAGCCGCCGGTGACACAGGGCCCCTGCACAAGTGTGACATCTACCAGTCCAAGGAAGCTGGAACCCTGCTGGCGTGAGTATAGCAGCCGGGAGAGACCCAGGGGGTCCTCCAGAGCCTGCGTGCCAGGAGTAAGAATGCCAGGAGGCCAGCACAGAGCCTGCCCTCTTGGATGTCTCCTGATGGCCTTTTCTGGTTCCCGAGCCCCAGTTTTAAATCTCTCCTTTAACACCGGGGACGTTCGCCTGTGTGATGGGAGAGAATGTGTAGGGCAAGTGACTGAGGGCCAGGACTCCTGGGTTCTATTCCCAGCTCCCCAGCTGACTCAACAGGAAAGTCACTTAAGCCTCCTGTTCTCCATCTGCAGCCCCAGCAGCTTCCCAGAGCACTGCAGTAGTGACTGTTTGCCAGGTGCTTTGAGATCCTTGTGCCGCACGAGGACAAAGGCTTACAGCCAAGCGGTGGACATGCTGGTCTCCAGTACCTCTGCGTTCTCCTCCGCCCCACCCTGCCGGTGACGTGGTTGGCTCTAAGGCCCCTGTGGAGTCCTGGCTGGCTCCAGGTACAAATGCTGGGGTCTGCGCCCTTCCCGGCAAGGTGGTGAAGTCAGGAGGAGCAGCTGAATCCCCCCAGTTATCTCCGTGGATGCATCTGAGCCAGTCAGGAGCAGCCACTATTTGAACGGCGTTGGCCGCACTTGTGGGAACGGACTCGTCTTCCGCTAGGGCAGAGGTCGCCAAACTGTGGGGCACGCCCTCCAGTGAGGGTGGGGGTTGAGAAATCTTCCAGGGGGTGCGGTAGAGCCTGGGCCAGCCCCCATGGGGAGGGCAGGGAGGGAGCGCCACTCAGCCCCACTCTGTCCCCAGTTCTGCTCGGCCCCCAGCTTCCGGCCTTGACCGCAGCTCCGTTTCCAGCCTGGGGTCCCGACCATGGCTTGGCACCTGGCTGCGGCTTGGCACCTGGCTGCAGCTTGGCCCCCAACTCCCAGCCCCCGGCTCCCAGCCCGGCTTCCGACTGCAGCTCCACTCCCAGCCCTGGCCTGGCTCCCAACTGCAGCTCCCGGGGGGTGGGGGTGGGGGGGCATGGATAGATTCCATTACTGGTAAGAGGGCGCCTGACAGAAAAAGTTTGGGGACCACTACACAAGGGAGATATGGTGCAATATCAGAGGCCACTACTAGGTGGCACCTTGATTTCTGCAAGGATGAAGTCTGGTTTTAAGGAAGAGCCCCCGCCCCGCCCCATCCCCCAGGAAAAGCAGACATAACCCTTTCACTGCTGTATAGATCTGCAGCGAGACTGCTGTATGCCGGAGCAGCGGGTCTTCATCTGAGCGACGGTGCCCTGTGTCTGCCCAGCCCAGTCCGGCCGGTTAAATGGCCTCCCTCTCCAGTGCATCTGCCTCCTGGCTCGCGCCCCATTAAAGCCCCCGGCTGAGCCTCAGCTCTCGGCGTTAGTAACGGCTTGGCCTTGCCTGCGTGCGATTGTCGCCCCCTAGAGGAGGCCTTTGGCACAACCCCCAGGGGCTGCCTAAGGGTCTGGCCGCACAGCTGTGTGGTGACGCCCCTGAGCTAGCTTGGAGGCGGACAGCACAGGTCCCAGGGGACGTACTCGGGCACCAAAAGCAGCAAAGCCACCCGTGCGAGCTAGCTCAGAGCTAGCCGGGGCATGCCTCCATGTGCTGCAGTCACCCCCCTGACCGCCGCGTCGCCAGCCCCTCACGGGGACGGGGCGGGAGGCTGGGGCTGTTTGCAAGTGCAGCTTCGGCACCCGCGTCTGCCGCAGCAGTGCCTGGAGCAGCTCGCTCTCGTCGGCAGGAACGCCATGAAGCTGGGCTACAGCAAGCCCTGGCCGGAGGCCATGCAGCTCATCACGGGGCAGCCCACCATGTCGGCTGATGCCCTGATGACCTACTTCAAGCCGCTGACGGACTGGCTGATCCAGGAGAACACCAAGAACGGGGAGACCCTGGGCTGGCCCGAGTACAACTGGACGCCGTATGCGGGTACTTCCAGCAGAGGGTGTGAGAGAGTTCTGCCCCGCTGGAAACGCGGCGCATGATGTGGGAAGCTTGGCTTGGTGCTCTGACTTCCACCAGCACCATTGTTCCCAGCTGGCCCCACTTGCTGGCAGGCTCTGGGGAGAGACCACGAAGTGAACACGTCACTGAGACGGCATTTCTCCCCCTCTTCTCTCCCCCCACGTGCAAGGGGGAGGGGCTGCAGGGCTGGGGGAGGAGCTTGTCCTGCTGCTCTGTGCAATTCAGTCCCCAGGGCTGTCAGTCGTCGCTGGCATGATGTTCACACCCGAGGACCAGGTCCATTTGTGGGTGAGGCTGGAAGGGATCTAAATGAGGCTGCTCTGTTTGGGAAGAGGGGGACCTGGAAACAGGGGTGAAAGTAATTTAAAGGACATACTGGTACACCGGAGTCCTGAGCAGGGGGCGGGGCCTCAACTGGAATGGGGTGGGGCCTTTGAGATTTAAAGGGCCTGGGGCTCCGGCTGCAGTAGCAGGAGCTGGGGAGCCCCAGGCCCTTTAAATCGCTGGCCTGAGGAAGCTGCCCCCTGCCGGTATGGTCGGCTGTGTACCAGCTCTTGCCAGTACGCTGTACCGTCTTACTTTCACCTCTGCCTAGAAATGTCCGTTAGACTGGAGTGGGGGAGTGCATGCAGCTTGCTGTCAGTCACACCCTGCACGATGCATCACAAGGTGCTTAGCTCTGTCGCTGCCAAGACAGCTTGGTGCTTAGGCTCCTTTGCTGGTAGACCCAGCCCTGGCAAACCGGCAGCAACAGATGCTTCCCCACGAGCCGGGGCTTGTTTTCAAACACTCGCTGCCTGCACTGGGCAAGCTTGGTTAAATGCCCCCGAGTCGCGGGTGGGTCCTTATCTGCCAAGATCCCCTGGGGCTACATGGCTCCACTTGCGCAGAGGAATGGGGCCTTCGGCAGATCTGCCCATTTGGCGCGCACCCGCCCAGCAAATCGCTGCAACCCCCCGTTTTCTTCTTGCTTCTCAATCAGGTCAAGCACAGTCTAGTGCCAGAGTCAGTTTCCTGGGGATGTCACTGGATAGGAATCAAGCCGCCGCAGGACAGTGGGTCCTGCTTGTCCTCGGACTGCTCCTCTTGATTGCCACTGTTGTCCTGGGAGTCAAATTCTGCTCCTCAAGGAGAAGGGCCCACAAATCCAGCTCGGAAATGGAACTGAAATAAGGTCGAACCTCACTCCTTTCCTTTGCCATGTGTGCCCACATGGGCCTAGTGTGTGTGCGTGCAAGGTGTGTGTGCATGGATGGGCTGTGTGGTGCGTGCAAGGTGTGTGCACACACAAACCTATGAATGTATGCACATGAGCCTTGTGTGTGTGTGTGTGTGTGTGTGTGTGTACACATACGGCCTGTGTGTGTCAGCCTCATGTGGCGCTGAGGCAGGAGTGCAATCAGATGCATAGGACTCTTCCTTCCAATCAGGTCAAAACTTTTTGACTATGCAAGAGCCAAAGCAGAAGATAATTTATTTGTCAATGTTTGGATTCCCGGAAAAAAGAATCCCAAGACGAGGAGTGGGATCGTGTGGTTTGTTTCTTATACACCCTGGGGCTCATTGGCCAGTTGGAATCAAAGTTGCATTGATGAATTCCTTAGTGATTGGAAATGGTTTTATTAATTAAGCAGGGGGTTAGGTTTGAATCCCATCCAGAGTGCCTGGAAGTCATTTTTGCAGCTCCGCTGTGCGGTTGGGAACACCAAAAGGGCTCATGTTAGCAGTGGGAAGCGTTTTGCGGGAAAGGGGCTGTTTGGTTCCCAACAGGGTCCCTCCCTCGGGCGTGCCCACCCACCAGGCTGTTTACATGCATGGATGAAAAATAAAGTGTCATGTTTTCCCCCAGTAAAATGTGTTTGTCTGTTTCTTCAGGAAGCGGCAAGGAGCAGCCTTCTGTTACACTCACAGCATGTGCAGATATAGATAATAACATAAATCCTCTTCCTGGAAGGTTGCAAAGTAATACAGCTTTATTTCTTAGAATCCAGAACCCTAACACGCAACAACCAAAACCAGAGTGAGACAAAGCAGGCTGCTCCCTAAAGCAGAGAGGCACAATTTACCCTACTTTACTCTGGACTGGCTTGCTGCAAGCTGCTTCTAATCACATGCTTCCCTACAGAGCCCCCTAGCCTGTGAGCGGGACCAGGAAACCCTTGAGCACTGTAAGCAAGTGATAGCTTAGAATTTTAATAGTTTTCCATACACAACACCCTCTATCTCTAGATGCTCCAGGGCCAAAAAGATGGTTAGAAAAGTGAGGAATGAGGAAACAAAGTCAACCTCCCCTTCCCCACCAAACAATCCCCTTTACCCTGAGGACCAAGCTCACCTCTGGGAGATGCCACATCAAACCTTCCCTGTGATGATTTTTTTTTGCTGCCACACTGCCTCAGAAATTAAAGATTTCAGCATGGATGGATTCAGCAGCATGCTTGAGCATGTGCTTAATTTTACAGGAGTAGTTCCCGCTGAAGTCAGTGGGACGCCGTGTGTGTAAAGAGAAGCATGCGCCTTTGTGCTTTGCTGAATTGGAGCCTTGGATTCTTGCTTGCTTGTGATCTAGAGCTGTGCCTTCAGACTATGTAGCTCCTCCCAAGCATACACGTGTGTCCGACTGTGCACAGAAACCCCTGGGGACTACACCGGCATACGCCCAATTCCGTTGTCTGAGAGCAACACCTGGGAAATTCCAGAAACAAAACAAAAACCTTTGTTTGAAAAGCGTGTTTTGGTTGCTAAGTGGTGTGAGAAGGGCTGGCTTGATGAACAGCAGCATAACCTGGGCGTATGGCCCCAGAATCTGCTTCACGCTGCTTATTGGGAATTTATAAACCATTGTCAATTTCCCATGGCGCCTTACAGGGCCTAGAAAAGACCTGGGTCTGATTCCTCCCCACAGCATTGCCCCTTGGGAGTGAGTGCAGAAGGCTTCCATCAAATTTAAATGAGGGAAAATTTCTTCTTTGCTAGTGTTCTGCTTACACAGCATGAATAGGGCCCCGTTCCCGTGGCCCTGGGCAGTCATTTACTCCAGGGCAAGAACGGGTGGCCAACTCTAGCAGTCACAGGAGTCCTTACACCCATTCTGTGCTGATGTCAGTGACCCCACAAGTTATTAGGCAGCTGTGTATCAGGCCTGTTGAACCTGCCCAGAAGAGGCCAATCCTAGGCCAATCCAGCATGATCAACCTAGCAGTGATGTTTCAAGGAGTCCGTTTGACTTCCGTCACCTCTGAGACACTGGCTAGATAGGTGTGGACTTGCTCCCGCAGGGGGGACTTAGCACCTCCACTGCTATTAGGTACAAGCTGATCAGGAAATGGGATTTCCAGTCTGTGGGAAATTCTGACCGTTTGAATTGGTTTTATTCTGAATTTGAATGAGAGGTAGAAATTTCCGACTTGTTTTGGACTTTCCAGTCTGTGGGCAATTTTGACGCTTTGTTTTGATTTGGCACAAAAACAAAGGTCAGACTGTCGGTATTTCCCGCAGACTAGAAATGCCAAAAGAAGTCCATTTGGAACCACTGCAGCGTTTCATTTTAATAGTGTTGGAACATTACAATATAGTATAAAGCGTTGACTCTATGGAGGGCTTCTGTTTGGGGGGGGTTATTTTGTAGGGGTTATTTTTAGCAATTTTTGAGTTGTATGTAGATTTCCAAGAATGGAGGGGTGTGTTGGGAATTTCTCGCTTTCTGTGGTAATCATTAATCTCTTTGTACTGTTCCCTAGAGTGCATTAATGTAATTCTGTGTCACACAGTGCTGCGTTAAAGCTCAGTAAGGAAACTTCAGTGTGCACCAACAGGGTCTACACAGACCAATGAAAGCACCTGAGTGCGCTTTAGAAATCACAACCCCGTAGTGCGCACCGCTGCTCAGTGCAGACAAGCCCTTAGATCGGGGTGGCCAACCTGAGCCGGAGAAGGAGCCAGAATTTACCAGTGTACGTTGCCAAAGAGCCACAGTGATACGTCAGGTCAGCAGCCCCCCATCCGCTCCTCCACCCCGCTCCCAGCACCTCCCACCTGTTTTGTGGTGTGCAGGAGGCTCAGAGAGGGAGGGGGAGGAGGGCAGGCTCAGGGGAGGGGGTGGGAAGGGGTGGAGTGGGGGCAGGGCCTGTGGCAGAGCCAGGGGTGGAGCAGTGAGCACCCCCTGGCACATGGGAAAGTTGGCGCCTGTAGCTCCAGCCCTGGAGAGGGTGCCTGTACCAGGAGCCACATGTGGGCCACCCCTGCCTTAGATATAAGTAACCATTTCTGGTGCTTAGAATCACAGAATCTCAGGGTTGGAAGGGACCTCAGGAGTCTAGTCCCACCCCCTGCTCAAAGCAGGACCAATCCCCAATTTTTGCCCCAGATCCCTAAAGGGCCCCCTCAAGGATTGAGCTCACAACCCTGGGTTTAGCAGGCCAGTGCTCAAACCACTGAGCTGTCCCTCCCCCCCCAAGAAACACTGATTTCTTTTTATTTTATTTTAGTTGTATCAGGAGTGTTTTATTGGTGTTTATTGGTTAAAACCTAATATCAGAAGCCCTAAGTATATATAATATTCAATGCGTAATATAATAATCCAGTGGTTTTCAACGTTTTTCATTTGCAGACTCTTTAAACATTTCCAATGGAGGTGTCCTGGGAAATCTTAGACATATTCTGCAGACCCCCAAGGGCCTTGTGGAGCACAGATTGAAAGCTGCTGTTCTGTGGTAACAACCACCTTTTGGGGCCCCCTTAGACATAATCTGCAGACCCCCAGGGACCACAGGCTGAAGACCACTGTAATAATATAATGTTGATTTCACTGACGTTTTCTTCAGAAAAGTGTCCGAATGGATCGTGGTGATTTTCTTGTCTTGATGAGGAAACATGTTTCCTTGCTTTATTTGGTTTTGAATCATCCAGATAGACTATATACAAGTCAAAACCAAATAAAGCAAGGAAACATTTCCTTATCAAGACAAGAAAATCACCACGATCCATTCGGACACTTTTCTGAAGAAAATGTCAGAGAAATTGCTACATTCTTGCAAGATGGTTCAACATCAACTCACCGGTGCTGGCCGATAGAAGTCTGGTCTGTCGGAAATGATCTGATCAGCTCTAATTATGGGGGGATGGGCTGCAGTGAGGGCCTTGGGCTCATTAGTCAGGTGAAGACAGTGGAAAATTCCGCTTGCCAGGGGCAGACTGGGGGGAGCGGTACCCCGGTTGGCTGCTCAGTGCCCTGTGCTCGGCCATGTGTTTATGTAAGAGCAGGGAGGGCACTGGAGTCGCATGCCTCCTGATCTCCTCTCCCCCCTCCGCTTCCTTCCCCCCCCCCCCCACCTTTTTTCTCCTGCATCTGTAAACAAGACCAGTATTTACTCTGTGGTGATTAGGTACAAGACTAATCCCAGGCCAGGGATTTATTGCAGCCTTAAACAGCCAAGACCTCAAACAGCCCCCAGTGCCAGAGGATGGAGAGCTGAGTTCCCACCCCATCTTCCTTCCCAGGATCTCCAACACCTTCCAGATGGGGAAACTGAGGCACAGATATGCAGTAACTCACCCACAGCAAGTCTGTGGCAGAGTCGAGAATAGAACTGAGGAATCCTGCCTCTCTGCCAGACACAGCGCTATACACCACATACTTTATGTAACAGTGATAGGATGTGGGCGGACTGTCTGACAAGGGGCTTTTATCATACACTGCACGGCACTCTGCCCACTGATGCACTCCACTGAAACGACTTCCGACATCCCAACCACGCTGCCACCAGAAATGTTCCTCCCCCAGCCCCCCAGGCGAAGTGCAGGATGGACGTCATTTCACCTTAGGCAGGGGACAAGTTTAAGGGCTGGAACCCTCAAGTGCTAGACGTGTTTGCTTCCTCCTGTTGTGGACTTTGGAATTTCCCCATCCCAACAGGTGCAGCACTTGTTGGTAGCCTGGGTAGTTCGTGAGATCTCAGCTCTTAAACGCGGATTTAAAGGGAACTGAGTTTTGATAATTTATTTTCCAGATGTTCAAGTTGGATTTATTATTTTCCCCCTTCTGAGGCCTGAGCAGTTGGAATCCTGGCACCCAGACAGTCTGGCTTTTCCGGCAGAGGGCTGCAAACGCTTAGCTGTCTCTGATAGGTTTTGGTAAAACATGTGGCATTAGCCAAAGCAAAGAGCAACCAATTGTATGGAAATCAAAACATGAATAAGTGCCCCTTGCTCTCCTTCTAGGAGGATTTCTTTCTTCTCTTTCTTACAAAAATAGGAAAACCAAAGGAAAAACTGTTACAAGGGGATGTCACAGTGGGATCTACAGCTCTAAACAGCTTGCTGGGTGACTGTAGCTGGGTATAAAAGGATTGGTCATCATTAGGGTTCAGAGTTAACAACCCAAATTGTGTTGGGGCAGTTCCCTGCATTGGCCAAGAAGGGGTTAAAGAGTGCCTCTGATTACATTTAGACCCAGCCTGCCGCACCTGTGAGGCTTATCAAGCCTGGGGAGGGCGGCCCTTTAAAAGGGAGGATCCCAGCTCAGTGAGAGGTGGCAAGCAGGATTGGAACACAGGGCTTCCCCATTCTCCTACTTACTGGGGAGAGCGCTTTGGCCTCAGAAGCCCTGTCAGTAAGGGGAGTGGCTGGCTTTGGAGCCCTGGAAGCCCAGTTATTTGGATGCTTGGGGGTAGGCGTCTGGCTCTGCTCCCAGGGGCTGCTTCTTCCTCACACTCGGTGGGCCTGCAGGGACCCTGCCTCTTGTGGGCTGTAAAAGTATTTTGCTCTTTTTTTTTTATTATTATTATTCATTGGGACTACTGTGAATGCCTGGAAGGGGGCAAACTCCCTAAGAGACACAGCTGGAAGGCTGTGCCCTGGGCTCTGAAACCCATCTAAGGTAATGCTGCTGTCCAGAGGAGGAGGACTGGGATGAGAGACCTGCCTATCCTTGCCACAAGGAGGCACTAGAGAAGCGGGATGAGGCTTATAAGTGTTTGCTTTTATTGGTTAGTGTTGGGGAAACATCAATCTCACTGTACAGGCACAAACAGTGGAAAAATATTTCCACTGACCGTCAAAATTCACAGCAAGGCAAGTAAGAGAACTGCTGCTTGAGAATCCGTTAGTTTGAGCTAAGGATGTTTACTCTGTATTTTAACGTGATGTTGGCAACTTGTATTTTAACAGCTATAAAGCTTTAACTCTTTGACTCTCAACCTTTGCTGTCATTATATTGTTAATGCCTTGTGCCCTCCCCCCCCATAATTTCCAGCTACTGTGAAAATTTAAGTAGATAAAAGTTGAAAGGGGGGGAGCTTTAAAAAATGAAGGAATAGAACCCATCACACTGATGAAACCAGCCAGGGCAGCTGGCACTGCTCACAGCTGCAGCCTTGAGCAGATGTCACTGCAACAGTTACACACCAGTCACATGCTGAAGGTTTAATTTTTTTTTAAAGGAAAGCTCAGTTTCTGCCATAATCACAGGACTCCAGGAGCTGGGACTTTAAGAGGACCACGAAATACCACACGACTTGTAATAAAATCATGAGAGCTGGCACGGTTGCAGAGTGGGCTGTGTGGTCTTGTTCTGTCCTTCCACTGTATTTAGCTTGTGAACAGGTTTCTTGCTGAATGGCCAACCCCCAGTGTTACAAGATTGGCTTAAAAATCATGAATTTAACAATAAATTGTGGGTTCTTTTTATTTGCTTTCTGGCCGTTAAGCACTTGGGTCACATTTGTGAGCTTTTTCTTAGCAACCACATGGGCTAGAATCTTCCTCTTTTCTGCTGAGATTCTCATAAAATCATGGGACTCCGGGAACTGCAGCTTTATGGAAAACACCAAATACAGCAAGATTCACAATGAAATCACAAGAGTTGGCAACTGGGACAGGTGGATTTTGGGGAGGGGGGGCAAAAAAAGTGTTGTGAATTTGTGTTTGGTTTGACACGAACAATTCAGTGAAACCCTCTGCTTCTTCCCCCATGTCCCCCCCCCCCAAATCTGTAAGTCTAAATAGTTTGGGGTGTGTTTGTCTGTTTTTCCAAAATGACATTTTGTTTAAAAATTTCCTTCCATTTTTTTTGTATTAAAAAATAAAACCCCAAAAGGTGTGGTTAGCTTGAAATCAAAGCAACCCGTTTTGTTTGACCTAAAATGATTGTTTGATTTGCTAAAAATTTAGTTTTTGGTTCAACCCAAACCAATTTTTTTTCTCCAAGTGCCAGTGAACCAAAAAGCAATTGTTAATCTCACAGCTCGATTGAAGACATTGCTCTTGGAAATGTCAGCCCTCTGCCTGATCTAGGTCAGGAGACAGGCTGTGGTCCACAATCTCAGAGGGGAAATGGAAGCAGAGAATCTGACAACAGCAAGGCAGGAAATTACCTACATCCCACCCCCAGCTTACTGCACCCCAACAACTCCAAGCCCTTTTCTGATGGGGACACGCCACAGCCCTCCAGCCTCTGTGTCGTGTCTCTTGTAAGAAAGTGAGTCTGATGAAATGCTGCTGAAATGTCTGGGAAGCCTGGGGATTAATTATTTTCAGGAGTCTGCTGATTAACAGTGCCACAGGGGTGCCACCATATGGCCATTTTAATGCCAGACTGATGACTGCAGCACCGCGATGCCCTCAGTGTTACATCACAGGACAGCATTCCCGGGCAAAGTCACATGCCATGCAATGCAGCCAGGCACCCCGTGCAAAAGTACAACGGTGTGGTGCGACACCACCGTGCAACACACTGCGACAGCCCAGTGCACGGAGCAATGCCACGCTGCAGCCAGCTCTCCAGCATGTCCCTTTACAATCACAGTGCAATGCCGGCTGCCCAGAGCCACAGTTCTCGTTTTATTTCCAGCTGAACCGCAGCTGGGCTGTGGCGGGTTTCCTTTCTGGCAGGCGGGGGAGGCGCCTGTGGGGCCGAAGCAGAATTATTGGGAAGGAGGGTGACTCTCCACAGTTAGTTAAATCCACCTCTCACCAGGGGAGAATCATAGAATCATAGAATATCAGGGTTGGAAGGGACCCCAGAAGGTCATCTAGTCCAACCCCCTGCTCGAAGCAGGACCAATTCCCAGTTAAATCATCCCAGCCAGGGCTTTGTCAAGCCTGACCTTAAAAACCTCTAAGGAAGGAGATTCTACCACCTCCCTAGGTAACGCATTCCAGTGTTTCACCACCCTCTTAGTGAAAAAGTTTTTCCTAATATCCAATCTAAACCTCCCCCACTTCAACTTGAGACCATTACTCCTCGTTCTGTCATCTGCTACCATTGAGAACAGTCTAGAGCCATCCTCTTTGGAACCCCCTTTCAGGTAGTTGAAAGCAGCTATCAAATCCCCCCTCATTCTTCTCTTCTGCAGGCTAAACAATCCCAGCTCCCTCAGCCTCTCCTCATAACTCATGTGTTCCAGACCCCTAATCATTTTTGTTGCCCTTCGCTGGACTCTCTCCAATTTATCCACATCCTTCTTGTAGTGTGGGGCCCAAAACTGGACACAGTACTCCAGATGAGGCCTCACCAATGTCGAATAGAGGGGAACGATCACGTCCCTCGATCTGCTCGCTATGCCCCTACTTATACATCCCAAAATGCCTTTGGCCTTCTTGGCAACAAGGGCACACTGTTGACTCATATCCAGCTTCTCGTCCACTGTCACCCCTAGGTCCTTTTCCGCAGAACTGCTGCCTAGCCATTTGGTCCCTAGTCTGTAGCTGTGCATTGGGTTCTTCCGTCTTAAGTGCAGGACCCTGCACTTATCCTTATTGAACCTCATCAGATTTCTTTTGGCCCAATCCTCCAATTTGTCTAGGTCCTTCTGTATCCTATCCCTCCCCTCCAGCGTATCTACCACTCCTCCCAGTTTAGTATCATCCGCAAATTTGCTGAGAGTGCAATCCACACCATCCTCCAGATCATTTATGAAGATATTGAACAAAACCGGCAGAGTCCATCTCTGCGAGGATGGATCTCGTGGCCTGAGCCAGGTGTCCACCTTGTGCACTTCACACGTATACCTGGGAGGTCTGGTATTGATGCAGGTTCAGGGGTGGAGGTGGCAGATCATGAGTGAGAGGGGGCCAGTGGAGGAACGGTGTCTGGGAAACTTGCAGCCTCGCTCTGCTCTGTACCGCAGCTACGTTCCCCCATGAAATTCACAATCCCTGGGAGGACAAGGTCAGCTCCCTGGATAAAGAGGATACAGCTAACAGCCTGAATCCCCACAGAGGGAGCGGGAAAACCGCGGTGTTCACCGTGGGTTATAGTGGATGAATGGACTATAAGGTGGATAGAAAGTTGGCTAGATTGTCGAGCTCAACGGGTAGTGATTAATGGCTCCATGTCTAGCTGGCAGCTGGTATCTAGCGGAGTGCCCCAAGGGTCGGTCCTGGAGCCGGTTTTGTTCAATATCTTCATTAATGATCTGGAGGCTGGTGTGGATTGCACCCTCAGCAAGTTTGCAGATGACACTAAACTGGGAGCAGAGGTAGATACGCTGGAGGGTAGGGATAGGATACAGAGGGCCCTAGACAAATTAGAGGATTGGGCCAAAAGAAATCTGATGACGTTCAACAAGGACAAGCGCAGAGTCCTGCACTTCGGACGGAAGAATCCCATGCACTGCTACAGACTAGGGACCGAATGGCTCAGCAGCAGTTCGGCAGAAAAGGACCTAGGGGTTACAGTGGACGAGAAGCTGGATATGAGTCAACAGTGTGCCCTTGTTGCCAAGAAGGCCAATGGCATTTGGGGATGTATAAGTAGGGGCATTGCCAGCAGATCAAGGGACGTGATCATTCCCTTCTATTCGACATTGGTGAGGCCTCATCTGGAGTACTGTGTCCAGTTTTGGGCCCCACACTACAAGAAGGATGTGGAAATATTGGAAAACATCCAGCGGAGGGCAACAAAAATGATTAGGGGACTGGAACACATGACTTATGAGGAGAGGCTGAGGGAACTGGGATTGTTTAGTCTGCGGAAGAGAAGAATGAGGGGGGATTTGATAGCTGCTTTCAACTACCTGAAAGGGGGTTCCAAAGAGGTTGGAACTCGGCTGTTCTCAGTGGTGGCAGATGACAGGACAAGGAGTAATGGTCTCAAGTTGCAGTGGGGGAGGTTTAGGTTGGATATTAGGAAAAACATTTTCACTAGGAGGGTGGTGAAACACTGGAATGCGTTACCTAGGGAGGTGGTGGAATCTCCTTCCTTAGAAGTTTTTAAGGTCAGGCTTGACAAAGCCCTGGCTGGGATGATTTAGTTGAGGTTGGCCCTGCTTTGAGCAGGGGGTTGGACTAGATGACCTCCTGAGGTCCCTTCCAACCCTAGGATTCTAGGATTAAACCTGCAGAGCACTCAGCTCGGAAAAGGGCTTTGATGCAGAAGGTCCCGGATCTAGCTGAGCTGGGAACAGTGGTTGCTTGGATCACGGCCTGGATCAAGGGGGTGCTGGCTCGGGGACAGGCTGAAATGATGCCCCTAAGGGATCATGGGCGTGGCTCACTTCTCCTTCTCTGTTGGTGGGCGGGGGGGAGTGATTTCTCCTCCCCCCAGTATCCTCTGGGGTGTTGTCTCTCGGGGGGAGGAATGCGCAGGCAGGGTTAAAGGAAGAAGGGGTAGGAAAGGCTGGGTATTTCCGGGGCATCCTGATGTTGCCTCCCAAGAGCAGGGCCCATCAAGTAGCACCCATGGGCCTGTTGTTATGTCTGGCTTAGGGCAGATTCCAGCTGGCCGCAAAGAGCCTTCAGAGGATCTGCAGGGTTCCACTGAGCACAGCCCTGTTCACACAGGCAGTGACCGGAGCGTGGCCAGGTTCTGGGGAGGTTTCAGTGAGAAAAGCCACTACTCCAAACCCTCAGGCTGCAGAGCTGCTTCACAGGCACCTCCCGGCCTGGCTCCATGTGGCTGGGGCGGGATTTGTCCTACTCGACCCCAGGGTGACGGCTCCTTCAGAAAGCCCAAGAGGAAAATCAATACAGACAAGTGCAAAGTCCTTCACTTAGGAAGGAAAAGTCAGAGGAGCAGCTCCAAACTGGGGACTGACCAGCGAGGCGGGCGCGCTGCTGAAAAGGATCCGGGGGTTATCATGGATCACAAATTGAGCATGAGTCAACACTGGTGCAGGTGCAAAAAAGGCGAATATCGTTCTGGCCTGGGCAGGAGTGGTGATGTAAGACACGGGAGGTCGTTGTCCCGCTCTGCTCGGCACTGGTGAGGCCTCAGCTGGAGCATTGCGTCCAGTTCTGGGCACTGAACATTCGGGAAGATGTGGACAAATTGGACAGAAGCCAGAGGAGAGCAACAAAAATGATCAAAGTTTTAGAGAACCTGATCTCTGGAGAAAAGAAGAATGAGGGGGGCTGATAAGTCTGCAAATCTGTTAAGGGCTGTTAGAAAAAGGACTGATCGATTAATCTCCATGTCCCCTGAAAGCAATGGGCTTAATCTCCAGCAAGGGAGATTTCAGTTAGATGTTAGGAAAAGCTTTCTAACTCTCAGGGTAGCTGAGCTCTGGAACAGGCTTCCCAGGCAGGTGGTAGAGTCCCCAGCCCTGGAAGATTTTAAGAACTGGTCGGACAAATGCCCTGTCAGCGATGGTCTAGGTTTACTTGGTCCTGCCTCAGCGCAGGGGCCTGGACTAGGATGACTCCTTGAGGTCCCTTCGAGCCTGACACTTCTCTGATTTCTATTACTTTTGGCCTCTGGACCCAGAGGAGAATGTGGTGCACAAGTTCGAACGCTGCAGGCGAGATTCCCCCTTCTCCTGTGTTCCTGGAGCTGGCGATGGCCACTGGCCACCATGGTGCAGCCACTGGCTACTGAGGAGACGGTTTAGGCTGGGGGAGGGCTACAGAAATCCCAGCCCCAGACCTGCTACCCCTAATCCAGGCCCATCTGCCCTCCACGTGTGGCGGAGAGCAACGGTCCTGCTGAGTCCATTGCCTTCCCAGACCGGGGGCCACCAGGGCCTGGCCTATTTGCCCAGTTTGGATGTTCTATTATTAGGCTGTGGTGAGTCACTGGCTCAGGGCCCCCCTCCCCGGCTAAGGCAGGAATGGGAGGGGGCACAGGGATGAGTGGTGCCACATTCCTCACATTCTCTCACCCACAGGGACAAGGAGCTCATGGAAAACTACTGCTGGCATGGGCAGAAAGAGTCACTTTTCCGGGTTGCTCACACAGGGAGCCAGGAGGGGCGACTGCCTCATGGGAGGAGCCCAGCGGCTCTCAACAGAGGAGGGGGAGGCTGCTGCACAGCCCCAGCACGGGTCGCCTGGCACCCCAGGGATCACCCCATGCTGAGAGGCTTAGGGCCCTGGGCTGGGCTATTCTCTGGGGGCTGTTTCAACCCCTTGCAAGGTCCCTTTCTGTCTCAGACCCCCACAGAGGGGTGGGACCTGCCCCAGGGGAACTACGCTCCTGGCCAACCGCTAGGAGCGAGAGGAGATTCAGGCGCCAGTGCTGGGGCCATGTGTTGTGTCAGGGGCAGGATCCACCCCCATGGCTCTGTGCAAAGTGCCTTGCCCCACAGGGAAAGCTCAGGTATGTGGAGACAGGGGAGCGGGTGCAGGGCTCCCAGCTGTTTGGGAGTAGTCAGGTGAGCTATGGGCTGTAACTCTCCGCATGGCCAGCAGATGTCCCCACTCATCTCTTCCAGCTGCCTGGGCTGAGGTTGCCTGGAATGCTTGATGGCTCCAGGAGGACCCCCTGATTTCACTTAGCAGAGGAACAGAAGGGAAGCTGGGGTCTAAACCAGGCATCACAGGGCAGTATTCCAGCGCAAAGGTACATGCAATGCTGCAACCGTGTAGTGCAATATAGTGCAGAGCAACCATGCAACACAAGGCAGCATGAAATGCAACCGCACAGCGCATGGAGAAATGCCACGCTGCATGCCCTGCAGCTTCTCCAGGCAACTCCTTAGCTGCCCTGAGTGGCTGCTTCATGTCCTTTCTCATCAGCCCTTTCCCTGGTGTGAGTTCATTTGTGATCAAATTCCTGATTGACACTGATCTCCTGGTGGACAGCAAACATGGGAGGCCAGAAGCAAAGCGAACCGGAGAGCTCAGAGCAATGGGGGCAGGTTTGATCCTAATGACTTTCAAATCCTGCACCGGGCAAGAGGAGCTAAACAGGCCAGGTAGCAAAGGTCCCTAGTGCATTGCTTTCAAGCCGGCTCCTTGTCACTGTCTCTGTCATGTGACCAAATGCTGGGGTTGGCATGTGGACATTGTGGGGTTGTGGAGAAGAGGTGGGGTGGGAAGATCTTAGGTCTGTTCTACATTAGGACATTTGCAGTAGTGCAACCCTCCAATGTCAATGTGCTGCATTAAGCCCCCTCCCCCCCACCAGCCTTGGGATACAAGGGGCCCAATGAGCCATGTGCTTCCCACGCTATCATTCCTGCGCAGAGTGGAGCTTGGGTGGAAAAGCGGAGAACAAGGAAGTATCGCTTGCAAGGTACTCCCAGGATCTGCGCTCGCTATTCGAGGGATAATGGTGCTTATTAGCAGACATTTGACTGAACAACCAGGAGAGAGAGAGAGTGTAAACAGGCAGATTCTGATCTCAGCTCCACCATTGTAAATCCAGAAAATCCAGAGGACCATCATTATTAACAACATGAATTCACACTGACACAACATGGGATCAGAATCTGGGCTATTGTCCTTGTTACAAACACAACATCTGGGGACATTGAAGATGCTGGAGTCTGCTTGGGATTAATTTGTGGAATGAGATGGGATGCCCCCCCAATATACAAACCCCCACACACCTCTGCTGTCACCTGGAAAGGCCCCTCCCTTTGGAGGCTGCATTCTTTGACAACGACCTGCTTGGCCTCTAGGCATTACTGCAGTATTGATGGGAAGTAACAACACCACCACTAATTAAAGACAATAATGATGCTTGTGTTTCATTCAACAGAATGGATCATTTCATGGGATTTTGCAGGAAGATGGTTAGAGCAGGAGGCAGGACTTGTGGCCTCTCTTCCCAGCCCTGACACAGACTCGCTGTGTGACCTTGGGATGCCATAGAACTTATCCGTGCTTCAGTTTCTCCACCAGCAAAATGGGGATAATTATGCTTCGCAGGGATGTTGAGCACTTAATTCATGGGTGATTGTAAAGTGCTTTGAAGCCTGAGAGCCTCTGATGGAAGGAGCCAGAGGGTTCAAAGTAGAGTTATGTTCAGGGTTACATCCTACTCTTCAGGCATATTTCCCCTTCAGAGAATCTGCTTGTTACTAGCCTATCTGTCCAACCATGGAAGGCTTCACGTGGAAGCTACTGGAGACCATTAGGCCTGGGACCATCTGGAAGGGACCACTTCAAATGACTCTCCCTCCCTGCAAGGCTGGGCGTGTGCTCCTCCCCCTCAGAGAGCCAGGACCTGACCTGGATCCGGAAGTCACACCCTCCAGCGGATCTTCTTGCCACTCGACTGGTCCGTGTTAGCCACCAGGAGGCTGACAAGATGGGCAGCAGCAGGTCTCAGACTGGGCTCTATGGATTCCCTTCTCCACCAAGCTTTTCCTGGGTGTGCAGAGAACGAGATATTTGTGACCCGCGCCGTGGAGAACTGGGCCAGGTGATGGGGTTTAAGAGGGGGTCTCTCACTCATGTAAAATGAAAAGATCGGCGAAACCTCCTCCTTGGCACTGATTGGGCTGGAAAATACCGGCATGGCATAGGTTAAAAGCCATCTACCCCCAGCTGGGATCTCTCAGTTGTTTCGCCCCACACGGCACAAGCCAAACTGCCCTGTAGGGACAGCATTCCATAGGGGGAAAGGGCCCCAGACAGGCCAGCTGATCGGAACAAGACTCCACCAGGGAGGGCCACAGCTGAGGTCCTGTGCCCAGGAAATACCTGCCTCGGCCAGGTCCTGCCTCAGCGACAGGAGCAGAAGCCAGATGGGCATGGCCCCAGGTCAGAAACGTGGCCTAAGAGGCAGCTGATCTCCCTGAGACGTGGGTACTAGCCTACGAAGGGCTTGAGGACCCAGTGCTGAGGGCCAAAGCATCTGGCCTAACCCACACAAAGCATTGGAACCTGTGATTCCGGATCAGACAACAGGGGACTTATGTGAGGGCTGTGGCCTTCCTTGTAGGCAGCAAGAGACAGCTCCAGGAAAGGGGGGGCTGCCTTCCATGGCCCCCAAGGATGGAGGGGGGTCACAGGGTAGTTGGATCCTTTGAGGGGTAACGGCTCCAGCCCCACCTGTGAGGCACTCCACTCTCTTCCCCAGGTGGGGAGAATGAGCAGCTCACATGCAGGTCATGTGGCTCAATAATGCCGGGGCGGGGGGAGATAAAAGAGAAGCTTCCCCCTGGGCTGGGGAGGAGACAAGAGGGGTGGGCCCGGGCACGGGCCTGGGCCCCTCAGAGAGCTGGCCTGCTGAAGGGGGATGGTGGGTCTCCTGAACCGAGGAAGAGGCGCCCTGGGAAACAGGGCTGGAAAATGACTGCTGGGGCGGGGGAAGCTGTTCCCCACCTGCAGCCCTGGCCCCAAGAAGGAGGCTGGGGGGGGGGCCCTGACCCAAGGAGAGGAAGGGTTTGAGACAGAGCGGGGCAAGGAGTTAATAACTAAGGCACCACAAGGGCGTTTGACTTACGCAACCTGGAGTGTGAGCAAGTGATTTTGAGAAGCCTGAGGGAGCAGAAGCGGGGCCCAGTGCAGCACCAAGCTGTGCCACAAGGGGGTGCAATCTGGGATGGCACAGCTGGAGAGAGAGGGGATGGGTGGGCCTGGTTGGGTGGGGCTGCCCCCCCCCGCCCGCACACACCCACAAGCAGCTGCTCTAGTGACCCTGGAGGGAGAGGCCGACATTCTCCTCTGCATGGACTGAGCAACAGCAGCACCCAAGGGTTAGGTGGGCCAAGCCAGCGCCAGACGGCAAGAGAGACCTATGGGGAGCGATGGTGCCAGACATGCCACTGCCCCCTTGAACCCGGCCCTAGCAGGTTTGTTATTGACTCGAGCTAGTTATTTCCCCCCTTCACATTCAATAGCTTTCTAGGAGCGGTGACTGATATAAAGGGTTCATGTGTTTGGGCTAGAAACCAGCCTCCCCCATCCCCTAGGTAATAACTCCAGATCCACGTGAGACTTTGCAGGGTTCCAGCTGTGGAGCTGTCCAGCTACCGATAGCCATGTGCTTTACAAAGGCGGGTCTCTAGCCTCATCCCCCTGGTACAGATGGGGAAGCAGAGAGGTGAACGGACGTGCCTGGGGTCTGGTGCTACAGCTCTTGTGCATGGCCCTTCGTGGCTCGCATCATTCAGTGCAGTGTGGTCATTCCGCTGAGGAAGTGTTGCAGCAGCAGGCTAAAAAGAAGCCCATGGCAGAGAACCCAGGAGTCTTGAGTGCTGGGGCCCCCTCTGCTCTAACCCATAGGCCTCATTCCCTTGAGAGGTAGAAAGTGAACCCAGGACTTCTGCCTCCCAGTCCTGTCCTCTAACCACTAGATCATACTTCCCAGAGCAGAGACTAGAAGCCAGGAGTCCTGACTCCCAGTTGGCACTGCACTATTGGACTATATTCTGCTCCTAGCGATGGGAGGAGAACCCAGGAGTCCTGGTCCAAGTCTCCTGCTCTAGCAATGGGTCCATGCTTCCCCCTTACATAATGTACCAGCCAGGATTCTTTATGGGACGGTATCCAGTAGGGTTAATGATGCTCTTTTCTTGCTCTCATCTTCAGCACTCCAGTCCAATGTCATCCCCTCCAGCACAACTTCCCTCTGATGAATGGGCTCCTGTCTTGGAAGGATGAGTTAATCTGCTGGGAGACTATTCCAGGGAGATGACATCCTCAATCATGCAGCCTGACAGGCCACAGATTCCAGCAGAAATAGACACAAACAAGTGAGGGGCTTGCCTAAATCGCTGGCTTCTTAATCCCCCATGCCCCTGTTCTACCAGATTGACTCTCCTGACTTTGACGGAGTTACTCCTGCCTGGCACAGGTGTAGGTGACAGGAGAATCAGGCTGAGAGTGCGATCCACTGGGTTTAGTCTCCTGAGTCATTTACCTCCATACAATGCACTAAAAGCACCCCAGGGCAATTAGAGGGTTCCTTTAAAGGCAGCTCGGAAAGAGAAAGAAAGAAAGAAAGAAAGAAAGAAAGAAAGAAAGAAAGAAAGAAAGAAAGAAAGAAAGAAAGAAAGAAAGAAAGAAAGAAAGAAAGAAGCTTGTGACTTTTTTCACATCTCTAGGATGGAGACAGAAGCCCTGAGAAGGGGGTGGTTTGTTTGTTTGTTTGTTTTTAAAGGTTTTTGTTCCTGCTTATTTTTTACATTAGAAATTTCAGGTTTCGTCTGCCCTCGAAAATTCTATAGTGACTGGAGACCTAATGAAACAACGATCTCGTAAGAGGCAAGAGAGTGAAAGATGAGCAATTGAGAGGAGGAGGAGGAGAAGGGGGGTGGCTTTTGTTTGTTTATTTGTTAACCTTGTGGCTGGCTGCACTTGATTCGACTCCAGGCTCTGCCATAGGCCTGCTCGATGACCTTAGACAAGTCATTTGGCCTCTCTGTGCCTCAGTTTCCCCATCTGTAAAATGAGGATAATTATACTGGCCTCTTTGTAAAGTGATTTGAGATCTACTAATAAAAAGATCTGTATGAGAGCTAGGAGTTCATTATTGTTTTTTTGGCAGTGAAAAAAGAGGAGAAAAGGGGACAAAGTAATAAAAGGTATTTTTGTTTCATACACAATTGAAATGAATGTTTTCTCTCATTTCACTTTGATAGAAAATATGAAAATTTCCTATGAAAATTTTTATATGGTTAAAAAAAACCAATGTTTCATCCCAAAAAGCCTGTGACAGAAAAATCCAACCGTCCCTATTTAACCACTACATTCTTGAACGGTTTGGAGAAAGGGTATCTTTGTTGAAAGCTCAGCACCAGCTGAGAGCAAGTGCCTATCATAAACATCTGTGAGACCTCCCACCAGTGCTCCAGCAAAGCCAGGGGAGACCAGGGTTAATATACCTGGTGTTTTAAAGCTAAGAAAAAAAATCCCTCTTTAAAACAATAACACATCGACTGGCACGACTTTGTCATAAAGGAGATTTTTTAAAAAGGGCCAAGGACCCAATTTTAAAAAAGTCCTTTGAAGGCAAAATCAGCTTTGGTCTGAGAAAGCTGAATTTCCTTAACAGTGTGAAGAACAGAAAATGCCATTTCAAAACTAGAGCTCGGTGAGTGGTGACCAAAAGCTACAGGCTTCTGGCAGCTGGTTGGTGGCTAATGTGAAATGGGTGGGTAGGTCTCAGCCTGACTCTGAGTAGACTTCAAAAGCACTGGAAAATGTCATAGGGCAGTCTGGCCTTTCAAGGCCGAGCAAGGCTGAGCCGCATGCAGCCCTGTTCAGAGGAACAGCCTGGCAGATGGGTCCTGGAGATCACTGGCTGCAGCTGATCAGCATCCAGTGATGGGGGCTGATGATTCACTAGTGAGGGCTGGGAGTCTATTTACCCGGGGTTGGAGCAGAGGACTGTCAGAGGGCAAGCAGGCCCTGACTACCCCTCTAGACTGAGGAAGGGGCTGAACATTCAAAAGCACTTAACTAAGTGTCCAGTTCCCACTGACTTTCGATGGGAGTTGGTTGCCTTCCTCCATTAGCTGCTTGTGGCTGTCGCGTAGGTCCACAGCCCAAGTAACCCCATGTGTGTTACTGATGGGTGCCCTCACGAGAAGCCTCAGCAGAGAGGCCAGTGACTGGATGGGCCGTGGAACCTGAACTCGCTTCTCCAGCACAGGAGTGAGGTCTGTTGGCTGGGAATTGTGACGGGAAACTACACGGGCTGAGTGCATTTTGTGGGGGTGCGGGGCCTGCAGCCCTTAGGGCCGTCAATCCACAGCTGAATTCATGGGCACGTGGTTTACAAAATACAGCGGGTGGCGGGAAAAGGCTGGAAAAACCATGTTAGCCAGCTGGGTCTGTGAGCCAGGCAAGCATCCAAACTCCACTCTAATGGAGAGACGGCTGATTTGTTAAAAAAAGACTACTAGGGGATGTTGTTTTCCTGCTGACTGCCTCTGTGGAGCTGCGTTCATCTCAAAGGCCCCAGCCCACTGGAGCGAAGCCCGCACTCGAAACTTGTCAGCTCTGAGACTGGGGAAGGTGAGGGTGTGAAATCGGAGCTCAGAGAGTTGGCATCAAGCACTTGGCTGATTCCCCCACATGTGTGCTGAGCGATCATGGAAACAGCGCATCCCAGATCCTGGAGAGCATTTGGGGGAGGGGAAAATCTAGTTCCTGTTGGACAAGTGGGCACATCTCAAAGCAGCACCCCGGTGTGCAATGACTGAGAATCTGGGGGACACCCTTAGGGCTTCTAAAAGCTGTACGGCATTAACTAGCCCCATACAGTTAACGGGGTACAATCTGCTCAGTGTGGACTTGGTTATCCTGGGAAGCCATTCCAGTACAGGAAGGGCAATAGGCTGTATTAGTTCAAGGCACCTTTATACCAGTATAACTACACCCACCCTTGGGATTGGACCTTCACAACTATGTCAGTAAAAAATCACACCCCAATCGGCATAGTTATCCTGGCCTTAGTGGCCAAGGGTTAAAAGGGGCATAGGCTCAGATCCTCAAAGATATTCAGGCTCCTAACATCTATCGAAATCGAGGGGAGTTGGGTGCCTAAATACCTTTGAGGATCTGGGCGATAGCAAATACATTGTCATGTCACCTTTGAAAATGGGCCTTAGGCTCCTAAATCAGTCAGCAGTTGCAAGGCTGAGCAGAGCAACACCTAAGTGCCTTTAAAAATCTAGGTCTTATTATTTAAATACGTGTAATCACAGCTAAATATGCCTCCCCCATGTTTCCTTGTTCCGTGACTATCTCAGCTACCGTAAATATGGCAACGCGTATTCCATATTCAGCGTGGACTATAACTCCCTGCAATAGGCAAATATTTTACACCCTGCCTGTATTATTTGGAATCCTGAGACCCTCTTTGTTCTCTTCCCACCCAAACTAAACAGTGCTTGGCTTCACTGGCTTTCACAGCCCCACGCATGGCTTTTTATTTATTTACTTTAGTGAGAGGAAGAGATCACTGATAAGCTGGAGGATTTTGTTTACACAGGAAATCAGACTGGTTTCTACTTATGCTTTCCCTCTCCAGAAAGATGAGGAGAAGACAGGAAGAGAAGAAAGACGTCAGAGAGAGAGAAGGGAAAGAGAACAGACGGTAGGGAAAGGAGGTTACTTACAGTCTGATCCTGCACAATCAAAGTTAATGGGATTTTTTTCCATTGACCTGAATGGGAGCAGGACCAAGTCCTTTAGCCCCAATTTGAGTAAGCATCCCTATTTTGGACAGCTCTTAAGAGTGAGTTTAACTTTACGTACATGTTTAAGTCCCACTGAGTCCATGGAACTTATTTAAGCATGTGTTTAAGAGCTGTCCTGACTAGGGATGGAATTAAACATGGGTTTGATTGAATCAGAGCCTTAGTCCCTTTGGGACAGGGACTGTTTATTTCATTAAAAGTGTGTACATTTCCTAGTGTTTGCAGCTGTCCAGTTCTGGTGTTCACACCTTAAGAAGGATGTTGGAGAATTAGAGCAGGCTCAGAGAAGAGCCACAAGAATGTTGAAAGGATTGAAAAGCCTGCCTTACCATGAGAGGCTCAAGGAACTCAATCCATTTAGCTTATCACCGAGAAAGTTAAGGGGTGAGTTGATCTGTCTGAAAGTACCTACATGGGGAACATAAATTTGAAAGAGGGCTTTTAGTCTAGCAGAGGCAGAACAAGAGCCAATGGCCACAAGTTGAAGGTAGACAAATTCAGACTAGAAATAAGGCATGCATTCTCAGTATGAAGGGTCATTAACCATGGAACAATTTACCAGGGTTGTGGTGGATTCTCCATCCCTGGAAATCTTTAAATTGTGGCTGGAAGGTTTTCTAAAAGATCCATTCTTGTTCATCCACCAACTATTTGACTTGATGCAGGAATTAACTAAGGGAAATCCTCTGGCCTGTGTTATACAGGTGGTTAGACTAGGGGATCACAATGGTCCCTTCTGGTCTTGGAATCTAAGAATCTAATGGGGCCCTGATGTTTGACTGTGCCCACTAGCTGCTAACATAATAATTGTATTAATATTAATACATGTGTTAATTGGGTTCATTTTTTAAACATCCAGTATTGGCTTGCAAAAAAAGAAGAAAGCCCTAAAAGAAAAATCTGGGAGACAACAAACTTCATTCTATTGTCTAGTGACCCTATTAATACATAATAATACTTTGCCTTCTCATACAGCACCTTTCATCCAAGAATCTCAAAGTGCCTTTGTGAACCGTGGTGAGTATTATCCCTATTTTACAGATGGGGAAACCGAGGCACGGTGAGATTTCCCCTAAAGTCTCCCAGCCCATCAGTGAGAAAACAGACCCCGGAAGCCCTGACCTCCCCCCACCCCCCCCCCATTCTTCCCAGACTATGAAGCTGCAGCCCTGCGATACAGAACAATGCCTCCTCAATAAATCACAGCGAATTATGACCCAGACCGCTGTGGAAATTGGACTGGAGAAAATGAGTTTTCAACAATGGAATGAGTTTTCTCTGCGGGGGGAAGGTCGGATTTCATGAGCGCCATAGATGAAAGCAGCAGCCACATTCTGCAAGGGGCTTTGAAACCTCCTTCCTTTCCTCTGGCTCAGGTTCCCACGGGACAATGGGCAGGCCCAGCTCCCCGGGCACTGCTTTGTATCACGAGCTGTCAGCCGGGGCTGGCGAGGGACGTGCTTTGTGTCTCTCCCTCGGACGGCGTGGGTGAGGTGCTGCTGGAATATTCGTTGGCATCCCCCTGCCAAACCCCAGCCTGTAATCCTCTGCCACCAATTTAATGCATGGACAGTCGTGCATAATCACATCAAAATGCCCTCAGCGGCCATGGTCCTCCGATCATGGGGGGGGGGATGATCATAGTCATGGGGGGTTTCTCCGGGAAGGAGATCAGTGATTAAGTACCGGGGGCTGCTCTGGGGAGCCCTGAGCCCTGGAGTTACTTGGAAAACCTGGGGGCGGGGGGGGTATTTCTGTGCTGAGACTGGCTGATCGGCAGTGAAAGCATCCCTGTGCCATGCCCAGCCAGCCGCCCCTTCCCCCCTCCTAGAAAAGCACTGATGGGGAGCGGGGACTGTGATGATGGGGTAGGGCAGGTAAAGAGGGTCACAGCTGGATGGTGCCTAGTGCAGTGGTTCTTCACCTTTCCCATACAGGGCCCCCTTTCCCACACCAGGACCCACCCCGCCCTCCAGGGACCCATCTAACCCCCCCGCTCCATTTAGCAATAGGGGAAGGGCGCAGTGGTCACCACCCACCGCTTGACCTTTCTCCCTGTAACCTCCAGCTTAAGCAGCCACGGCCTGGCACCGGGGCTCCTTGATCGGTGCCATAGAAATAAACTCTCGCCCCCAATGACTGTCTGTGGGGGAGGAGGCGCCGAGCGGGAGGGACACTGCCCCCCAGCAGCAGGGCACCGTGCAGAGGTGCTGGGGGGGGAGAGAAATGGGAGGAGGGGGGGCTGGGTGGCGAGCTCAGAAGGGACCCTCAGTCCCACGGCACTGGGGGGAGCGGACAGTGGGGCGGCGGGGGCGCGAGCTGGGGGATCCGGCGCTGCACAGGGCTTAGGTGCTTGGAGCTGCAGCCCCGCTCCCGGCGCGCCTGAGCCAAGGTGTCCCCGCGGGCGCAGGGAAAAGTAGGGGGGACAGGGCAGGAGCCCCCAGCTTGGATGGTCCGGGGCTCCCTCCTCCCATCCCGGTCCAGAGCCCCCTGGCTTCTTCCGCCCCTCCCCCCCCCCAGGTTAGCGGCGGGCCCCCGGCGGCTCTCCCAGGCGGGCGGCGCTTCAGCACCGCGGCCGGGGGACAGCGCCCCAGCCATCCCGGGCACCTCCCCGGGGCCAGGGCGCCGCAGCAGGCGGGGGAAGGTGGGGTGGGGGAGAGACCGCCCCTCGGATCCCCTCCCCGCCCGCAGCTCCCCCCAGCAGCCTTCCGCGGCCGCAGCCTCCCCGCAGAGCCGCTCCGGGCGGGGCTCGGGCTCGGGCGGGCTCCGGGAGCAGGGCTGGGCGGGAGGCGGCTGGAGAGCCTCAGGCTCACCAGCTGTTGCTGTTGACAAGTCTGTTCCCGAGCCCCTGGCCGGGCGGCGGTGACGAAGCACATCGAGAATCCCTGGGGCGTTTATTTATTTCCACCGGGGCCTTCCCCTCCCCGCCCCCTCCCTTTTCCTCCGCCCTCCAGCCCCCAAAGCAACCCGGCCCCCTGCACGGGACCGCATTGCCCCCCCAGCCGGGGAAGGGGCTTCCCCGCGGCAGGCTAGCGGCGCCGGGGCCCCCCCGGGAAGCCGGAGCGAGCGCTCGGGGCGGCCCGGGGGAGAGCCCGGCAGCGCCCGCGGAGAGCGAGGAGCCACTTCCCGGCGGTGGGACGCCTCGGCGGGACTCCAGCATGCCCGTGCGGAGGGGCCACGTGGCCCCGCAAAACACCTACCTGGACACCATCATCCGCAAGTTCGAGGGGCAGAGTGAGTACCGCGGGCCGGTCCCTTCCCTGGCGGGCAGCCGCGCTCCCCGGCCCGGGCCAGGGCCGCTCCCTCGCTCCCTGCCCGCAGCCGCGCCGGCCGGGAGAGGCGGGCTCTCCTCCCCAGCGGGGGATCTCCGGGGGACCGGCAAAACTTCCTGCCTAGGCGTCAGCCGCCTTAAAGACTTGCTGAGACCCGGCCATGGCCAGGCTGGGGGCAGCGAGGCAACTGTGCGCCAGTACCAGAGATGGGCAGATAGATGGAGGGACAGTCAGTGTAGGTGGGGGAGATAGTAGGGTGCGAGATAGCCGGGTGGAGTGTGTGGGGATAGAGGTGGCTTGGTTAGCTCGGGGTGAGTGTGCAGGGGGATAGATATTGGGGGTGTATGGGGATGGATAGGTAGGTAGAGTGTATGGGGTTAGATAAATAGATGAGATAGGTGGGGGTGTATGGGGATGGATAGATAGAGGGGTGTGTTTGGGGATCGATAGATAGGTAGAGTGTATGGGGATAGAGAGAGATTGATTAGATAGGTGGGTGTGTATGGGGATAGGTAGGTAGGTAGATAGATAGAGTGTATGGGGATAGAGTATGTGGATAGATAGATTGATTAGCTAGGTGGGTGTGTATGGGGCTAGATAGATCTTGGGGGTGTATGGGGATAGATAGGTAGGTAGATAGATAGAGTGTATGGGGATAGAGTATGTGGATAGATAGATTGATTAGCTAGGTGGGTGTGTATGGGGCTAGATAGATCTTGGGGGTGTATGGGGATAGGTAGGTAGGTAGGTTGATAGAGTGTATGGGGATAGAGTATGTGGATAGATAGATTGATTAGCTAGGTGGGTGTGTATGGGGCTAGATAGATCTTGGGGGTGTATGGGGATAGGTAGGTAGGTAGGTAGATGGAGTGTATGGGGATAGACTATGGGGACAGGTTGATTGATTAGATAGCTGGGTGTGTATGGGGCTAGATAGATCTGGGGGTGTATGGGGATAGATAGGTAGGTAGATAGATAGAGTGTATGGGGATAGAGTATGTGGATAGATAGATTGATTAGCTAGGTGGGTGTGTATGGGGCTAGATAGATCTGGGGGTGTATGGGGATAGATAGGTAGGTAGGTAGATGGAGTGTATGGGGATAGACTATGGGGACAGGTTGATTGATTAGCTAGCTGGGTGTGTATGGGGATGGATAGATATTGCTGGCCAGATGCCATCAATCAAGACTAAAAATGGGGTGGACTCTGATCTTAGTTACACCAGCATAACTCTGGAGTGATTCCACTGAAGTCAGCCTTGGATTTACTAACATAGCCAAGATCAGGAGCTGATTAAAATGTAACTACTGGTGGGGGAGGAGAGGAGAGAGGATAAAACCTTTTTTATTTTGGGGGGCAGAATGTTCAGCTAGAAAATGGCCAGGTAGAAGTGCTTATTTTAGTGCAAAATGGGCTGTCTGGCCATTTGCCTTAAATTATAGGATGCTCCCAGGCCACCTCCCCTGACGAAATGCTGCCATTTGCTGTTGCTAGAAATAATCCCTTTAAATGAATTTTAGCTGGGGTTTATTTTTTCACCTCTAACACAATGACTGGACTGTGGAGATTTCTGCTTCTAAGGCATTTGTCATGGTTTGGGGGAGGGCCATTCTCTGGAGGTAACTGATTCAAGGGGCGTTATCTTTCTTAGACTTGTGGGGTCTGATTCTCCCTGTGGGGTAACTTACCACAATGCCAAGTGAGTGCACAGTGGGCGCCCAATGCTACCAGAGCAGAATATACAGAGATCACTTTGCTCGCCGGCTGCAAGGCCCCAGAGAATCAGGACCTCTGGGTCCCTCCAGCAGCCTAATTCAGCCTGTCTCCCATTGCAGCATTTGCTGGGAGGACAAACTTGCTGGCTTTCCTCCCTACCCAGCTGATCTGTAGTTGCCAAAAGAAGAGAAGGGCCCCTGCGGTGAGGAACGTGATCCTGTGAATGGGGAGTTCATGTAACTTGCCTTGTCTATCCATCTAAATTGGCAAGCGGCATCCCTCGTGCCAGCTGAGTGGGGCGGGGGAGGGGGGCACTGGGGAACTAGCTCGTCAACAAACAGACAAGCCTCCCTCGCCCCTGGCCAGGCGGGACTGAACTTGATAACTTGCTGCTGAGACAAATCTGCCTGCTGCCACTCTTGAAACAGTGCCCCATAGCCTTTCCTTGTGTCTACCTCTTAAAGGGACGGGTGCACAAAAAATAAAGGCCTGCTCTCTCTGCCTCTCTCTTTCACACACCCCCCCCCTCCCACACACGGGTCCTTCCAGCTGCAGGAGCCCACCCTGATCCCCATTTCGGAGGCAGGCTTTCATCTCATTCTAACCAGGATCCCCCCGCGGTAGCACAGTGTGGTGGATTGAGCAGAGCAAGGGGCTGAGTGCCAGGAGCTCCTGGGTGCTAATGGCTCAGCTCTGCGGTGCTGTGGGCATGTAGTTTAACCTGTGGGCATGGATTACTTCTCCCTCGTCCCAGTTTGATGCCAGCTGCCTCTGATAACTGCTGGGGGGGTGGGAGGAGGCCCAGGCCTGAAAGCTATGAGCTAATCACATCCCGCCTCTTCTCCCTAGCTGAGGTCTCCTCCAGGGATTCTGCCACCCTCTACACACACACTGTACCAGATTCTCCTTTAGTGAAGGCCAGTCGCGCGTCACTCTGACCTGGCTTGTATTTGCCCGACAGCCTGTTGTGACTCAATGAAACCACCCGGGAGTTTAATTTCATTTCCCTGTAAGCAGAGTTGCACTGCCTAGTTAAAATCAACAGCCTCTTTTCCCTTGGCCCACCCTCCCAGCTGCCCACTCCCCTCCGGAGCTCGGCTCTAAGCCTTGACTCACTGAAACTAATCCTCTCCCAGGGCTTCTGTCGAGCTGGCCGCCACTCCTCGGCGCTGTTTCTAACTGGCAGCTTCAGAGAGAGTGGCAGGCCGGTGCCCTGGGCGATACGGAGTGATGGCATCCACCAAGCAAGCATCTGGATTTGCCAGTGGGGTCAGAGTCATTTAGTGAGTAGAGCAGGAAACTCCACCGGGATCCTGGGTTCTGAGTCTCACTCACTTATTCATGCCCCTTCTCCTCAGTTTAGCCAGCTTTAAAATGGGTAACAATAGAAACACTTCACCAGCTCAGTGACAGTGCTGGAGCGCCATTTGGGAATGTTTGCCAAGTGCTTTCTCATCCTCTGCTGAAAGGGAAGTGAGAACGGCTCATCCCCAGCTCTCTGCCACCGCAGGACTGCAAGTAGGGGCCCGGGAGTTGCTTGTGGGTCCATTGAGGATAGCAGGAGGCTTCTACAGATCCTTTGCCAATGCACTTTCCCCGGGGCAGGTGGGAAAGGAGGCAAACAGCAGAACTGGAATAAACACGCTGCAGATGCCACTCCTGTGTAATCAGCGCGATTAATTAGGGAGTGCACTAATAGCTATCCCCCAAATGCACCCTCTGAATTTAAGAACTGGCTCCAGCTCCAGCCAAAAGAGATGCCAATGCTCGGGAGAGCCATGTTCTCACATGTCTGCGAAGGGCACGTCCCACCTGAGTACACCCCGGCCCCTAGATCCCCACTGATTTCAGTGGGGCGGAATCAGGAGCTGAATTTGGCCATGAACTGCCCACTCGCCGCAGGTCTGAGCAGCTGCGCTTCACGGCAGCCACACCCCGTGGCCTCTGCGTTGCTGGATTACATTAAGGACAGGAGATGAGATGCACGCTCTAATCCGCTCGTACCATCGGCCTGAGCTTTACAGGGCAGCCTCCCAGGAGAGCTACAGCAACGGCAACAGACAGAGGAACCTTCATGGATGGAGCAGGCCAACCCCTTCCCTTCCCTGCTGCCTTCTGTGGAATCAGCCAAATGCTTCCCCGAGCCCACGACGTCCATGTCTGTTGTCCGGATGTCAGGGAAGTTGAGCTCTGGAACAAATTGCCGAGGGAGGCTGTGGAATCTCCGTTGTTGGAGGTTTTTAAGAACAGGTTAGACAAACACTTGTCGGGGCAGTCTAGCTCAGTGGTTTTCAAACTGTGGGTCGCGACCCAGTACTGGGTCGCAGAAGGTAAGGCACTGGGTGGGGGCGGCTCTGATCAGCACTGCCGACCAGGACGTTACAAGTCCCGCTGGCGGTGCTGCCCAGCTCAGGGAGGCTAGTCCCTACCTGTTCTGACGCCGCGCTGCACCCCGGAAGCAGCCAGCAGCAGGTCCGGCTCCTAGACTGGGGGCCATGGGGCTGCGCACACTGCCCCCACCCTGAGCACTGGCTCCGCACTCCCATTGGCCAGTTCCTGGCCAGTGGGAGCAGGCAAAAGCCGCTTGGAGTCACTTGCGTGCCTCTGCCTAGGAGCCGGACCTGCTGCAGGCTGCTTCCAGGGCGCAGTGCAGTTCACGGTGCCAGGACAGGCAGGAAACCTGCCTCTGCACCCCCACTGCACCGCTGCCTGGGAGCTGCCCGAAGTAAACCCGTGCCCCAACCCCATGCCCCAATCCCCTGCCCCAGCCCTGAGCCCCCCAAACCCAGAGCCCCTTCCTGCACTCCAAACCCATCCTCCCCAGCCTCACCCCAGAGCCTGCATCCCCAGCCCAGAGTCCTGACCCCCTCCTGCACCCCAGCCCAGAGCCCCCTTCTACACCCTGAACCCCTCATTCCCAGCCCCACCCCACTGCCCTCACCCCTGCACCCCAACCCTCTGCCCCAGCCTGAGCCCCTTCCATACCCCAAACCCCTCATCCCCAGCTCCATTGGGTCACGGGCATCAACAGTTTTCTTCAACTGGGTCGCCGGGAAAAAAGTTTGAAAACCACTGGTCTAGCTCATACTGAGTCCTGCCTCAGTGCAAGGGCCTGGGCTCGGTGGCCTGTCGAGGTCCCTCCCAGTCCTACACTTCTAGGCTTCTGTCTCTCAGTTCCCTGCTCCAGCTGCTCAGCACAGGCATATGCTTCCCCTGCCCACATCTGTCTGCACCTGCGGCGGTGCAGAGGGAAGTTAACAGGCGCACACAGTACGGTCACCTTCACCGAGCCTGCAGCAACCTCAGTGTGTGAGTCATCCTGGCCCGGCTGGACCCCTGCAGCTGGATAATCTGGCCCACAAACTAGCCGCCCACTGGTGTGTGCAGGGTAGAACCCCGAGGAGGAGGAATTACAGAGGGAGCTATGAAGGTCATGGGAGGGAAAAAAGAGCAAAGGGATGAAACTGAGAAAAGGGAAAGGTATCAATGAATTATTGACTCACTTATGCCCTTTGTACACATTGGCTTCAAAGAGACACTCCTGATTTACACCAGCATCGGGAGAATCAGAGACTGGGGATGGTAAAGACCCATCAGCTCATTTAGTCCTTCCCCTGGCAAATGCCAGATTATTCCCTGTTGCACGTGTGCTTGTATTTGGTCCTGTCTAGCTTCAAAGGTCACAGCTGCTGCTCCCCTTGGGAAACAATCCCACGGGGAGCTGATCTCACAGCCAGGAAGCACCTGATGCTTTTCCACCGAAATCTCCTCTTTCCTAGTTCCCTCCTATTAGGCTGAACATCGGGAGAAGCTCACTGACACCGACAGCTCTTAGACGGTGGAAAAGTCTCCCAAGGGGAAGGGCTGGAACCCACATCATGTAGGATGCGTAAAGTGGGCAAAATATCAAACAATGGGCTGTTGGCAACAATCCCAGGAGACAGCGTCGTCTAGTGTTGAGGGCCCTTAGCTGGCAGTCCGCGCCCATGACCTTGAGCAAATTATTTCACCCTTTCAGGCACCTGTTTCCCCTCCCATACTTTGTCTTGTCCATTTGGACTGTAAAAGCTGGGACAATCTCTTGCTGTATATTTGTTCAGCACCTCGCACTGGGGCCCTGGTCCTGGCTGGGTCCTCTCGGCACTATTAAATACTATGTTAATGAATAGCTAACCTATTCCGCACCTTGTTGCCAGGCTGATCCTTGGCAGGGACACCGGTCGTGGACCAGGCTCCCTCGCTCCGGAATGACGATGGCAATGAATTGCGTCTCACTGTCTCCACCTGCAAGGAAAGGAGAAAGCTCCTGTCACAGGGCTGGCGCATCCCGTCACAGCCCCCCTTTCTTCACAGCTGTCTCACTCATCCGCAATCATGGGAAGGGAAATACAGAGAAAGCAGGAGGCAGTTTGGGGAATTGCTTTAGGGCTGCCAGTGGCACAGCAGACTGGGAGTCAGGCTGCTTTGGCTTCTATTCCTAGTCCTGCTGCTGCTACATTGGGCAAGTCACCAGGCCTGTCTGTGCCTCAGTTTCCCCTTCTGTAAAATGGAGATTATATACATAGGGATTCTGCAATGTTTAATATCTGTCAAGCACTTTGACATCCCCCAGATGGGAGATGGTTATTAAAGCCCCTTGACACCCTGGCTGAGTCCTGTTCCAGCTAAGGAGACATCCCATGTGGTGCTGGGGAAATCCAATGGTGTATATTCCAGTAGCATCCAACTGAGATCAGGACCCCACTGTGCTAGGCACTATACAAACAAGTAGGGAGAGACGGTCTCTGCCCCAAGGAGCTTACTATCTAAACAGGCGAGGCAAGAGAAGGAACTGACTCATCAGAGGTCGCTGGTGGAGGCAGGAACAGACCCCAGCTTTTCTGAGTAACAAGCCTGTGATTTGGCTACTGCCCCAGGCTGCCTCTCTCAGTACCTTGCCCTCAGACACCCTATTTGCATGAAGGTGACAAGGACGGTGCCCTGGCAAATCTTTGTGCTCAACTCTGCCAGTGGAGAAGCTCCTGTCACTCCCACCCGCACGTCCTCCACTAAGAAGTTCACTTGGAGACAGTCACCTTTATTTTAACCCTTTGCTTCCCATACATCTTTGCAGACCGCAAGTTCCTCATCGCCAACGCCCAGATGGAGAATTGCGCCATCATCTACTGCAATGATGGCTTCTGTGAGATGTTCGGCTACTCCCGGGTGGAGGTCATGCAGCGCCCCTGCACCTGTGACTTCCTCACCGGGCCTGAGACCACCAAAAACTCCATCGCGCAGCTGACTCAGGCCTTGCTGGGGTCCGAGGAGTGCAAGCTAGAGATCCTCTACTACAGGAAAGACAGTAAGAGCCCCTCATTGAAATAGCCACGTGGGCGATCCCTGGATTGCTGGGCCTTGTGTGTAGATAGGTGGGGGATGCGCATGGGGTAGCCCTTCTAAGAGTTGTTTGCTAGTGGGAGATGATTTCTATGTGTACAGCACCGTGGACTGGCCTCCGTCTGTACAGTTGGGCCTGATTCTCCTCTCCCACTAATGTACTTCTCCTGATTTCCCCATAGCTACTCCTGATTTACACTAGGGTGAATGAGAGCAGAATCAGCCCCCAGGACCCTGCCTTGAGAGGCTTAAAATGTGGAGGGCTACCTTTTGCCCTCACCAGTGGGGTGTCGAGGGGAGCAAGCTGCACAGGATCTGGCCTTGAACTGGACTGAAAACATGACAGAAATGATTACAGATCCCAGGACTGGGGGTGGCGAAGGGGAGCCGTATGGGCGGGGGAGGTGACAGCAATATGCCCTGAAAGGGGCCACTGCCATGGGGAGCACAGAGAACGTCTTTATGGGGCTCCTTTGCTCACCCTTGATTTTTCCCGTTCATTGCGATAAGGGCCCTGTCTCCTTCTTTTTCCAAAAGTGACACCTTGTAACCAGCTAGCCCCAGTTCTGCCTTCATGGCAGCTTGGGTTTCAGTGCGGATGCACAGATCTGAGAGCAGCCCAAGCTTGGAGGGAAGGGTTGGGGAGGGGGATTTCTGTGAGCAGGTTACACCCATTCTGAGCATCCAGCAAACACAAGCAAATCCAATGGGCCTGGTCCTCCATCGCCCTGCGCCTTGTGGTGTTATTTACGCCCACGCAAAGCGCGTGCCACCTTTCCAATTTGTAGCATTTCCCCCTCTGGCAGGATCAGTCTCATACTGCACAAGTGGCAGGATCAGACCTGATGGGCCCATTTTAAAGAGGCCTCCCCAAGTGAGTTTGTGGACGGGATCCTTAGTCTGGCTGTCCCACGTGAGTCTGGGCTGGGGAAAGGTCCCCTGAAGCGTTGTCTATTTCTAAAGTGATAGAAGGTCTTGAGAAGTCTTCTGCATTCAACTCCCCTTGTGTTTGGGGGTGTTGGGATCCCAGGTTCAGACCCAGACCCTTTTGCCAATGATTCAAACCTCAGAGTCCAGCCCTCGAACCTCCCAACTTATCTCCCTTAGGTACTTGTCTGGACCCCGTCCCATAGTATCTGAGCAGCTCACGGTCACGGCTGCCTTTATACTCATAACCCTCCGGGAGGTAGTGAAATGCAATTACTGCCATGTTCCTGGGGGGGGAGGGCGGGGTGGGATGGGACCTGAGGCACTGTGAAGGGGTGTATGCCTCACACTGGCTCTGGAAGGGTTAAGGGGAGCTGGGGAGCTTAATTAGTGGTGGCACCTGATGGGTGGGCCAGGCCCAATTAAAGATGAGTCCTAGCTGGAGGAGGAGCCCAGTGGTTCGTACAAAAAGAGGAGGCCCAGGCTGAAGTAGGGAATATAGCAGTTCCTCTCTGGGTAGCAGAGAGGTGAGGAGGATGCTGGGGGGAATCTAGAGTAGAGAACTTTCTCTCGAGGGGGCAGGAAATGGGGAGAAGCTGCTAGGCTAGTGGCTCATTCTGGCAGCACTTAGACCTCCAGGGAGATGTTTGGGTGAGGAGCAACACAAAGGGGAGCCTGACAGGGATAAAAGCTTGAGCCTAAAGTGGCTGAAGTCTGTATTTCATTGGGGACTTGTTGGAGGACTCCAGGGGAGAGTCCTGCAAACCTAGCTCTGAAAGAACCTAGAGGGGTTATGGAGCCTGAGAAGACAGAGACATCCTGGCACCTGAGGAGAATGCAAATACACGGTGGGCCTAGGAAGGGGCTATGGGAAAGGCCAGCTGACAGGCTGAGGGAGGAAGAAGCCCAGGGAGGTTGTAGGGGTGGCTCTGACCAGACAGACCTTGCCTGCTCACTACAGGGTCTCTGGGCTGGAACCCAGAGGAGAGGGAGGGTCGGGGTTACCCCACCAGCCCATGGGGAAGGTGGTGCAAAGTTCCCTAACATAAGGGGATAAAAACTTTTGAAGGCCCATGAGGCCCAGCGCCAGGGGCTGAAACCTGAGGAAGAGGATACTGGACTCTTGTGGGTCAGACTTTGTTATTCCAGAAAGGCTGGGGCTAAAAGCGACCTGGCCAGATGGCCGAGTCCCAAGAAGGAGACCACTACAGGGCCAGAACGGTTGTCAGCCCTAGACGAGGGGAGTCTGCTACACCACGCCCCGCCTTGAGGGTGTGCACTTAGGGGGAATCCGCTATTCCACAGGCACAGAGATACCGAGGTTACCCACTGGAGGTCTGGGGAAGAGGTGGGAGTAGAAGCTGGGTCATAGGCTCGCACCCTAACCACTGCATCCCCCTCCCTCCTTTAGAATACGCCCATGGGTGCAGTGTCCAAAGCTGGGCTCCTTGGGGTCAGGGAGGGCTCTGACTGTGTCCTGCTGACTCTTTGAGACCGCTGCCTCTGGTGGGGAAGATGGGGCTCGGGTTTGCTGCACTGCCAGTCTTCTGATGCCAGCTGTGGCAAACACGGCTTCCTCCTTAACAAACCCAAGCAGTGCGACTGAGCAGAAACTCCACTATTAATTCAAGGCTCTGCTTCCCCGCGGTCCCGCCATACCCACGTGGCATTCTGCCGGCGGGATCCAAGCTCTGCCTCCATCCAGCAGAAGGTGGCTTGGGCGGGCGCAGATGGAATTACGTTAAGATGAAAATGAAGCTTTGCTGGGAAATGCCGGTGATTAATTCTAAAGCTGCAGGGAGTTAGTTAAACAGTGAGGGCTCGATGCCGCAAACAGGCAGCATACAGAGCCCCAGCCCCAGCCAACAGGTGCTCCGCTGGGAGAGAGCTTAGAACACCAGGTACTCGCTAGATATGCAAATATTGTTTTGTAAACAGCCTGAGGCACCTTATTAGTTGTGTTTTATCCTTGAAACCCCAATGGAGGTGTGGGGGTGGGGAGTATTGTTCTCGGTACAAACACCAGGCCACATACAGTTTCTGCCCTGAAGGCCTTACAACTGAAGGCTGGACAGAGGAAGGGTGTGGAGGAGGGGGGAGAGGAAAGCCAACCTTGAGTGACTTGCTCAAGGTCATGCAGCAGGAGAGGCTCAGAATGGACAGGAAGGGCATTGGTCTGTGTGACATTGGGCAAGACAGTCAGCCTCTGTGCCTCAGTTTCCCATCTGTAAAATGAGGATAATAGCACTGCCCTGCCTCGCCGGCGTGTGTGAGGATAAATGCCTTAAAGACTGAAGTGAGGGGGGCAGGTATAAGTGCTTTAGATATCTAGACTAGGGCCCAGGGGTCCTGCCTGCCATCCCAGTGCCCTACCTATTAGCAACAGCACCTCTCATCTCACCTGCCCCTGTTTCGTTGCCTGGGTGACTCGGCACAGCACTGCAGGCAACGAGAGCTGCTGTGCACCAGGAGGCTGATGGCCCAGATTAGGACTCGGCGAATGCTGTCCCCATTTGAATGCAGGTGACTTTCACAACTCTCCTACTGAGGGGAAAATAAGACTTACCCTCCCGCAGCTTTGGATTCTGCTCCCTCTGCATTCCTGGAGTCCTCCCATTTCTAATGACTTGCCGCACGCATCAGTAACAAAGACCCCATCAGAGTCTCTCTTGCGGCAGGGTTGTAAATTGCTCTTATTCTAGTTAAGCGACTTTAAAATCTGGGGTTTGGTGACTTGCCCCTCTCGCTAAGCAGCTGTAGGGACCCGGGTAGCATCTGTATCACCCTGCACTTTCCCTTTAAGAGCCAGGGAACTGGGGCACAGCGGACTTGCCTTCTCAGAAGGATCTACTGTGTCCTTCTGTGCTGGTGTGTGTGTGTGGGGGGGGGGTCTTCACATTAAAGAGACAGTGCCTACTGGCTATGAGGAGCCAAGAATGGGTGTGTCTTAAGGGCCTGATCCTGCCAAGTGCTGGGCTCCTTCAGCATCTTGTCTAGACAGGCAATGTGCCCCCCTGGGGAGACAGCCTGTGTACGCGCGGTGTGATCAGGAGGAGAGCCAGGGCACTGACATTACAGGGGGGTGGCTGGGGGTTGCTCAGGGGCTGCAGATCGTGATTTTCCTCCTGCCTTCAGTGTTCGCCAGGGCTCCTTAAAGAGGGACAGTCGCCTCCACCAGCCCTGCTCAGAGACTGATTGTTGTAACCATCGGGGGAGCGAGCATCCTGGTGTGCCTATTAAACTGACAAGCCACGGCTGAATTAGGGCTACAGGGACATTCCAGCTGCAGGCAGCCCAGATACACGGGCGAGGCCAGACTGGTGCAAAATGCCCAGCCGAGCCACTGCATTGGCTGGGCCACAGGGCTTGAGTTTTAATGGAGCCTTGACCCTGTTTCTGTAGGCACAGCTGCGTGCTCGGATGTCTAGGCAGTCAGATTTGCATTCCCAGTTAAGTTTGGGGGGAGGGGGGAAGGCGGCTCGGAAAGAGTCCAGCCCTGAAACTCTGGCCCCTGATGTTCCATGGGTCCCAGCGTGCCCCTTCCTAGGGGAAGGTGACAGATTGGCAGCCCTGCTGAATAGTGCCCTCTGTTTATCCAGACAGAAACTCCCCCTATTCCGCACCTTGTTGCCAGGCTGATCCTGAGCTCAGCCTCCAGAGGCTGTTCAGTCCTTGCGGCATCTGCTGAGTTGCACTAACTGGCCCCTTGGCTTGGGTCAGTCCCACAGGTTCTGGGCAACAGGGACCCCTGTCCACTAGGAAGTGGCTGGGAACCCGCTATGCTGACTTGCCTCAGAGAGGCACCACCAAACCTCTCTCAGCAGCGATGGGTGTTCAGCAGCCACCTGTGTTGGCCCCTGCGAGCTAGAAGAGAAGAGGGCCAGATTTTCAAGTGCCCAGCACCCACCATCGGGGGCCAGGTTCTCCCAGGAGCTCAGCACCCAACATGCAGAACTCTTGGGGAGGGGGAAATCTGGCCCTTATTTCGGGCCTAAATGGGAGCATTTAGTTTGTTCCCCAAAGAGCTTAGCCTTTTTGTGCAGTGTTTTTACAGCACCTGATACCAGGGGGCTGCGGTCCATGAGCAGGGCTCCCCGGTGTTCCCACCGTGCAACAAGAATGTTGAAAATTCTCCCCAGGGGTTTCCCCCCACCCTGGGGTGCCCTGAGCCACCCATAACCTCCTCCCTCTCCTCTGTGCAGTGTTCTGCTGGCCACCGGAGAAGCTTAATAAGTTCAGCACTTAACCTGGGAGAGCTGCTGCTGCTTTTCTCATGCCGTGAAGAGAGCCATTCACGTCTATTTTTAAAACCCTGCCCCACTGGCACGAGGCTTTTCAAGGGGAGCATTGTCTCCCCGCAGCGCTCCGCCTGTGAGTGTTCAGACCATTATAGATGGGGCTTATCGGGAAGGAAAGGGCCTGCGTTCAAGGGACCTGCCGCTTAATGACACAGCGGAGGCTCCAAACCCGATAATCCTCTTTTATAACGTCGCCACCAATCTCCAGGCTCTGCCGTTTCTGACTGCAGTGCAGCCAGCCCGGCAGGTCGCAGGCTTCTTGTCTGGCTTTTGCGGCCTGCCAGAGACACAGTTATGCCTGGTGGAGAGATGTCCGCTCCTTTGACTAGAAAGAAGCCGCTGCTAGGTGCTATGGTGCTTGCTGGCATTTACCCACCGAGGAAACCACAGTGAGCGTCGGAACTGCGAGGGAGGGGTGTGGGATTTGCACTGGGTCCAGAAGCAATAAATATTTGTGTGTTTCTGTATGTGCTCATTGACATATACATGTGTGTGACTCACATGTCCTTTGGACGAGGTGGCTCAGTAGAGGGTAATGGCCCAGCAGAGGAAGGATGCCGTGGACAGGAGGCTGGTTGCTTAGTCATCTCGGGGACATGTAATCTAATAGGTCTTTCCCAGCTCCATCGGTGCAACTTCCTGAAAGGGTGAGAGATCCCCCTCCTAACACAGGCTGCATCAGAGGAAAGCAGCTGCAGGTCCAAACTGACCCCCTGAGTCCCATCAGCCCTGGGTTGGCGAATTGAGATCCACACATGGGCTTTGTGATGGGTGGCTGCTTGGTCTCAGAACTTCTCATCCAAGCCTGTTGCTTCTATCTCAGACCCTCAGTAGTCTTGCATTGCATCCTTTATGCAGACACGCATGATCCCTCTTCACAAGCTCTGCTTCCTCCCACTTGCACTCCTTACAGCTGGCTCCAGACCCATGGTCTGCTGCAAGAGGGGAGCTGATTAGGATGGGTGTGGCAAGAAAAGCCACCTCACCTGCTCCCCGGTGCTCTGAAAGGCAGGGCTCTTCCTCCTGGAGCTGTTCCCTGGCTAAGAGTTCGAGGGCTTCCCCTGCCATGAACATGGGAGGGCAGGACCGCAGAATTCATCTCACCTCTGGATACTTCCCATGACTCCTATTCCGGGCAGGATGCTGACGGCTAATGGCAGCTATTGCAGGAACTGCTGGCCAAGCTGCTCCTGTTCCCATTCCACTGGGACCTCTAACTGTCAACACCCTTCTCAACCATGTTTACTGAGTTCTCCGGGGTGGCGCCATCTCTTTGTAAGTTGGTGGATCATGAGTTCTTAAAGGTGCGGGTCTGCTCTGCACAGCAAAAATAGCAGGGTCTCATACTTGCCTGCCTTTTGGCCAGATCAAACCTGCCCACTTAAAGTTAAAACGTTTTTTCTAGCTGCCAGCCCTGCCAAATCTGCCTGGGATCTGAGAGTCAAGCGAGGGTCTTCCCTTCCTGCAGTCACAGCAGTGCCGACTCTGCTGTCTTCAGCGCTGCCCTCAATGGATTCCAAGGAATTTGCAGTGGTGTAACTGATTGGGACTTAATAAGCAATTGTGTAGATGCACAAGAAAGAATAAACCCCAACTCCCGTTCTCTCGCTATGCTGGCTCCATAGGGCTAATGGGAGTAAAAAGCACAAGACCCTTATTTCAGTCCCTAAAGTCAGCGGATAAGGGGATACTTTTTCAGTCATTTTCCATCACTTTCAACATCATTGAGTGAGGCAGAGAACATGTGGAAGGGCATGTTGGCTAGACTAGGGGCTTGTCTACATGGAACGTTTAATCTGAATTAACTAAAGGTATGAATTTAAAGTGGATTAGTTAAACTACATTAAACCCCTGTGTGGATGCTCACATTTGGAATTAAATTCACATCTTTACTTAATTTGGATTAATTTTCCTGAGTGTCCCTGTGTAGACAAGCCTTTGGACTACAGTGTTCTATTCCCAGCTTCACCACTGACATGCTGTGTCACAGTTTCCTCCTCTCCTGCCCGTCATCGCATCACGGGGGGTTGCTTCAGGATTGGTTGCTGGGAAAATCATTTTGATGTCCTCAGATGAAAGGCGCTTTTGGAGGGCAAGGGGACAATGTGAAGAGACAGTGCTTATAACCTCTTCCCTCTGCATTCTCGCTTTGGGAGGACTTGGCTCTGCTGACTTTAGCATCTGTCACTTCGCCTCTTGTAACGGGTCTGCCCGTCCACGGTCAAAGCCTTGTGGAATCCTAGCGGTTACGTGCATCCCTGGCTACTGGTACCTAGAGGCCTACACGAGATACAAGCTTTGCTGCTCGAGAGGCAGTGTGGTCCAGTGGGTAAAGGCATTGGTCCAGGATCTGTGCTCTATTTCCCCACCCTGCAGCTGCCTCTGGACAAGATGCTGCATCTTTCCCTCTGCTTGTCTATTTAGAGTGCAAATCCTTTGGGGCAAGGACTCTCTCTCACTGTGACTGTTCACCACCATGGGGCCTGGAACGGGGGCCTTTAGGATGGTACTACAATACTGATCCTAGTGTCTGTTAATGGAGATGCTCCTCTAGAATCTCTAGATGGAATGGCAGAGGGTAGCTGAATGGGTCAGCAGTGAAATAAATGAGTGGTGTTGACAAGTCCATTGTCATTGGGCTTTGGAGTCGACACCCTCCTGGGCCGCGTGGGGGTGGGGGAGTATACACTGCTCTTGAGGCTGTTTAGTTCCATCTGCAAACTCACTAGAGTGGCTTGAATTGGTTTCCTCAGACCCGTGAGTTTCATTTGTGCATGGTGCTTTAAAAGGGATCTCGGCCCCCCAGGAGCCAGCGAGCTAGTGTAGACCTGTTGAGCAGTGCCAGTAGCCAGCGGGTGGAGGGGGGATGCTGCAGCCAGAGGAGTGAGCTGCTCAGTGCTACCGTCTAAGTCCCTTATCAGGCAGCACATGGTGGGGTAAAAAGAGAAGTGTGTGTATATGGGGAGCGGGTCCTTCCCTCTCTGCCCCGCAGCGGGTCCTGGGGGTGCGGGGGGGAACACTGTGGAAAGCAGCTGAAGCCTGGACGTGGCTGATTCAGCATCCCTAATCCACCCTGTTCAAATCCAAGCGATCAGTCAAAAGTTAATTTCCTTACAAGATGCCTGACAGTGACGGAGCAGGAGAGCCAGGAGGTTAATTACAAGATCATTTGCTTTAACCAGCTCCCACGGCAGGGAGGGAGCTGCCAAGGGCGACAGTCTCATCCATCCCTGCGCACACCGTGTTGTTTCCTGGGGCTCTTCCCTTCCTGGGCCGTGGGGAGTAGCCCCGCTCTAATGGGCCCCACCAGGAGAGTCCAAGGAGATGATGAAGGCAGCCTGAGACCTTGCTTTAGTGCAAATAGAAGCAGCTGTTGCTACAATTCGTGCTCTAGGATGCAGACTGGCACTTGCTTTCCTTTCTGAACCTTGGTGGGGCCCAAACTCTGCCACTTCCCAGTCATCTCCCCTCTATTGAGGCAGCCCTCACGCTGGGCTTCCAGAAACGGATCATGGGTCCATGCTGAGCGGAGATGCTGCACTGCTGGCTTTGGTCCGCAAGCTGGAGGGAGGGAATCTGGGGTCCCAAAAATCAGTCATGAGAGTGGAATCCCCCAGACCCTGGTGGTGATGTCTGCTGAGGGGCACTTCCTAATTCAGATGCACCTCTAGGCTATGTGGGGCCAGCTCTGCATCAAAGAAACTGGACCTAGTTTTCCATTGCCCTGAACATTGCATTGTCTCTTGCAGCAGTGCAAAGTGGGTAGAAATCCGCATTTGGCACCCAGCTCACGCTCAGTTTGCACTGACGCAAATGCTGCACAAGGGCTGGGCCAATGGAGAATCAGGCCCAAAGGCAGGGAATGGGGAGGCCCATGAACAGGAATATTTTCCCTTTGTTGGTGGGGGATGCAGGGCACGGATGAAATATTGCCATAGCCCAGGGAGCAGCAGCAGCTGGCAGCCTCTATTAGCGTGGAGTGGTTTTCTTTTTAATCTGCATGCGTATGAACATGAAACTGGTGAGCCACTGGCAGCTGGTGTGTCAGCCTCCTTTGTGCCGTTTTTTAAAGCGGTTATAATTTGCGACACAGCCAGCTATCCCAATCCTGGCCCTTCACCCTACCCCAGCTCTATGGATGTTTCTCAGCCTTGACCTGCAGCACCTTCTGCTATCCCAGGTCTAGTCCTCACTGGCCAGAGACAATCAGTGGTGTGGCCAAATGGGGCTGTGAATTAGGGATTGCAATCAGCCCAGCAAACTCACTTCATTTGTGTCCCGCTGAGTTAGGCACCTAACTGCTTTTGATGCACTGGGCCCTAGGGCCTGATTCTCCATTGTCTTGCACCTTGTGCAATCATCTGCATTGGTGCAAAGCACGTGCAAAATGCTACCGTGCCACACTGCTGCGGTAGGGGCCGGAAGGTTGCCCTGCACCCTGGTGTTGTAACTTGCCCCAATGCAAAATCCCACCTAACCAGCGCAGCCAGCAGGTGGCAGTATTGCACACCCACTTTGCTCTGGGGTATCCCATGGCACAAGACCAAAGCAAGGAGCTCTCCTGCCTAGGTTGCTTGCACTGAGCCCAGAGATCTGATGTAGACGGAAGAGAAATCCTTCCTGCTGGCCCTGCTGTCTCCAGGTGGAGCTGTGCTGGTGGTTTCCCTGTTGAATAGATGATACCTTTTCCAACATGTTGCTAGAGCCCCTGAGCAGCCAGGGGACGTTGGATTCCAGCAGGGGGGTTGAATTTACTCTGGGAGAGAAAATAGACCTGACTCTCCATTACAGCTGGTTTTGTCCGCACCAGGTGACTCTGGTTTGGTAGCATTTTACAGCTGGCCAGCACAGGTGTAAATGTCCATATGACAGGCAGTGGAGATCCAGGCAGGATCAGTGAAGGGAGACCGAAGTGATGCTTGATCCACGGTGTTTACATGTCTTTGAATTGGGGCGTTAGGCCGTTAAAGCTGGGCACGTCCAACCGCTCCCAGGGCTCCTGGAAGCAGCTGTACCTAAGTCCCCAGCCCGAATGCTTCCGTCTCTAACTCTTCCCCGGGGCCTGCGTCTCCTCTGCCTGGCACCATGTGTTGTCATTGACACCATACAAAGTGAGTTAAAATTCTGCCTTCCCAGGCCGCTCACACTGCTGGGGAGCACTTCACGCCCACCTGGCACACTGTAAGTGACAGCACAGAGCCCAAGGCCAGACCAATTCAGGTGTCTCTTCTACAAGCTTTGCAGTGGTCGCTGGCATAGGGGCGAGCTGCTGTGTCCACAGAGCTCGGCCATCTCAGTGTTGCCAGCTGAACTCTCTCAATTTTATTACAAGTCTTGTGATATTCGGTGCTTTCCTTAAAGCCCCAGTGCCTGGAGTCATGTGAATATAAGAGCAGCTCAGCTTTCATTTTAAAAAATAAGGTTTCTAGCTGCAGAGAAAAACGGGAAAACTTGGCCTGAGCCCAACCTCAAAAGCCAGAAGGCAAATAAAAAGAACCCAGCATTTACTGTGCAGTTTTTTTTATTTGTAATCTCAGGATTGTTAAGCCAATCTTGTTGTTTTGGGGTGGTCTCACTCATGCTCTTTTAAGGCATGGGAATATTGTAGGCTGCGAGCATTCTGGGGAAGGCAGGTCTTGTACAGCACCATGCACAGCGGGGTCCTGGTTTGTGACCGGGTCCCCAAGGGGCCACTGCAATATAAATAATTGTAGCCAGTCGATCACATCGCTCATGACCACGCTAGGGGGGAACAGGCGCGGTGTCAATTGTAGCTACTACATTGCTAGCTCCGAGGCAGCCCCTTCTCCAGTATATAAACCCCGGAGACACGACAGCTCCCAGTATGAAGCTCTGCAGCTCAGTCAGCGATCAGGCCATGATGCACGCTGAAGCTTGGCATCTGAGAATTGCTCCTCCCATGGGAAGGTCGAGGGAGGCTGCACTCTGCTTGTATGCTGAGTGCAGCTGGTGCATTGCCTTTGGGGCCCTTTGTTGAGCAAAATTTGGGAGGCCCCAGCATTGCCAGAGGCCTGTGTAAAGGGGGCCCCTTGCTATTTCTCTTTCCCTGCCTGGCAGGATAGTCATTAAGCAGAGAGACGGCTCTGAGCTTCAAGGGGCGGCAGCCCATGGGAGCAGTCCTCGCGTTGACCCATCCATCAACGTGGGATGAATTCTATAACTCAGCATCTTTATCCTATTAACGCTTCCACAGGCAGATTCTGTCACGGAGAGACACCCACTTATGTCCCTGGGGCTGGTCCCCACCTGAAGTGACTTCACTCAGGGCTGCAGCTGCCTTCATCTCTCTTCCCATGCTGCACGTACGCTGTTACTGAGACAGTGTCTGACTCCAGCATCCGACGCAAAACAGGACTCAAAGAATGACACGTTCCTGCTGCTGGGAGCAGAATCTGCCCATCAGGTGCAGCTGACAGTGACCTGCTGAGTAACAAAGCCCCTCAGTTCCAGCCATATGGGGCTAGATTAATGCAATATAAATGCAGTGAAGTTCCTCTTTCCTTAATAACAGGAGAGGCAGGCGTGCTGTGATATATGAATCAGGTCTAGCTGTGTTGGGAGAGCAGGGTTCTGCTCTTGACTCTGTCACTGCCTCTCACCTTGGCATGGCACCATGTCCCGCTCTGTGCCTCAGTTTCCCTTTTGTGAAACAAGGATTAGCTTACCAAAACTATTCTAAGGCTATCTAGCTGTGATGTTTGTTGCTGGGCTACATACAGTGGCCACTAGGAACTTCACTGGGACAGAACTCTGATCCTGCTAGTTCAAACGGCCCTGGCGCCTATCACTTGAATGGAGAATATCCCTTCGCTGTTAGCAGTGTAGGGTGTCTGACCCACAGGTGAGCTGTTCCAATACAGTCCTGCAGAGGGCACTGCACATATACACTAGCTGGTTCATTACAGTACTAATCTGCCTCGGACTTTTGGCAGCAGCATTTCAGCCTTAAGTCTGCTTTGCTGGGTGACCTTGGGCGAGTCATTTTCACTCCATCTTAGTTTGCTGCTGTAACATGGGGATTGTGGTACTCGCCTCCTTTGAGACCTAGGGGTGGAAAGCGCTGGAAGAGGGTGCAGTCTTTTCCCATTTCTAGCCTCTGCAAGATGCATCCTCAGGGCCTCACTCGGTTTCCCCTGATCCTGACCGGGGCAGAGCGCCCCCAAATGCTTGCAAAGATCAGTGGGAGATTTGGCTGAGAGGGCCAAATCCAGGGATCCTAAGAGCCTCTGTTTCATGAAACCAGCTCAGCACCCCGGCTCCTCCCCAAATCACTCGCTGACTCAAGGCTTCTCGGTGGCGCTTGGCCCTGGGAATTCCTGGCTTGGGCCCCCAAGCTCTGTGCAGGGGCGTGTGAAGCTGGCTGTGTGGTGTGCGGGCTAAGGCTCTTTCCGATGAAGGGACCCCCCCTCCCCGGTCCCCTTTGAGGCATGGGAAAGAGGTGCATTGGCTGGGCTTTCGGGAGTGTCGCAGCGTCACGACACTCAGTTTAATTGCTGCCGATTTCAGTTTAACTGCTTTCAGCTAAGCCGCACTAATGCCTGAGGCTGCAGGGGTTTAGCGCGAAGGCCACAAGGCCCTGTGTTATCCAGCGTCATTCCCTGTCTTGGAGCCGCACCCTTGGGTCTGGCTGGAAGTTGGCTGGGATCCCAGGGGTTAGAATCGTAGAATATCTGGGTTGGAAGGGACCTCAGGAGGTCATCTAGTCCAACCCCCTGCTCAAAGCAGGACCAATCCCCAATTAAATCATCCCAGCCAGGGCTTTGTCAAGCCTGACCTTAAAAACTTCTAAGGAAGGAGATTCTACCACCTCCCTAGGTAAATTCTACCACCTCCCTAGGATTAATGGGGGATCAGTTCTCTCGCCCTTCTCCTGCGGCCAAAGCCACCCGACCGCCCCATCGGCAATATGCAGCATCGAAGGGACATGGGCAGCCTCGGAGACATACGACTGCCAGGCTGAGGGAGGCTCTGCCCTCAGGGCTGAAGCGTGAGGTCAATGGGAAGCCGCTGAGGGATGAGGAAGACTCCCAGACTAGATTACCAAGGCCTGGGTACTCAAAAGCAGGCAGGTGTTGTGATGCCGACCAGCACCATGCCGGATGGTTAAGCGCCTTGGAAATCACTGAGATTCCCAAAGCCTGTTAGGTGCTGATGCTCCTCTCCCATGAATGTGGAGAGAGGGGTGCCGTTGGGTGTGTCTGCACTGTAGCTGGAAACACGCCTACCTGAGCAGGTGGGCAGACTCCTGTTAGCAGGGTGCAAGTCTTTGGAGCAGGGGACTGGATCCTGGGTAAGGGCTCTAACCACCACGTAATCGTCATTGTCATGCTTGGGCTCTCTGTCTTCCCCAGCCCCAATTCTTCTCCCTCTGAGTCATCTGGGTCAGAGAAGCAGGAGAATGACCCTACAGCAGGGGTGGGCAAACTTTTTGGCCTGAGGGCCACATCGGGGTGCAAAACTGTACGGAGGGCCGGGTAGGGAAGGTTGTGCCTCCCCAAACAGCCTGCCCCCTGCCCCCTATCCTCCCCCTCCCACTTTCCGCCCCCTGACTGCCCCCCTCAGAACTCCCGACCCATCCAACCCCCCTGCTCCTTGTCCCCTGACTGCCCCCTCCTAGGAACCCTCACCCCAAACCGCCCCCCCGGACACCACCCCCTATCTAAGCCTCCCGTCCCCTGCCCCCACCCCACAGAACCTCTGCCCTATCCAACTGCCCCTGTTCCCCATCCCCTGACCGCCCTCCCCCCGAACCTCCGCCCCATCCACCCGCCCACTGCTCCCTGTCCCCTGACTGTCCCCCAGGACCCCCGGCCCCCTTACCATTGCTGCTCAAAGCAGCATGTCTGGCAGCCGCGCCGCCCTGCCAGAGCTAGACACGCTGCTGCCCAGAGTGCTGGCGGCTCGGCGGCATGGCTGCAGGGGAGGGGGGACAGCGTGGGAGGCATCCGGGGACTAGCCTCCCCAGCCGGGAGCTCACAGGCCGGGCAGGATGGTCCGTGGGCTGGATGTGGCCCGCGGGCCATAGTTTGCCCACCTCTGCCCTACAGCCTGGTGGTTACAGCTCTTGCCCCTAATGTGGGAAACCCAGGAGTCCACATTAACCAGTCCTCTAATGACTCTTTAATTAGTGAGCCGGAGTGCAACAACTTTGAGAGGAGAGCCTGGGGGAACCCCAGGTCAGAATCCCCCAGTGTGCAACAGTTAGAGGACTGACCTGAGAGGTGGCAGATCCCTATCAGAACACAAGAACAGCCACACTGGGTCAGACCAATGGTCCATCTAGCCCAGTGTCCTGTCTTCCGACAGTGGCCAATGCCAGGTGCCCCAGGGGGAATGAACAGAACAGGGAATCATCAAGTGATCCATCCCATCATCCACTCCCAGCTTCTGGCAATCATTGGCTATGGACACCCAGAGCATGAGGTTGCATCTCTGACTATCTTGGCTAATAGCCATTGATGGACCTATCCTCCAGGAACTTATCTAATTCTTTTTTGAACCCCGTTATACTTTTGGCCTTCACAACTTCCCTTGGCAGTGAGTTCCACAGGTTGACTGTGCATTGTGTGAGGAAGTACTGTTTGTTTTAAAGCTGCTGCCTATTAATTTCATTGGGTGACCTCTGGTTCTAGTGTTATGTGAAGGAGTAAATAACACTTCCGAATTCACTGTCTCCACCCCAGTCATGACTGTGTAGACCTCTCTAAGAGGGGATATGAGTCTTCTCTTCTCCAAGCTGAACATTCCCAGTCCTATTAATCTCTCCTCATACGGAAGCTGTTCCAGACTCTTAATCATTTTTGCAGTCCTCAGTACCTTTTCCAATTCTAATTGATCTTTTTCGAGATGGGGTGAGCAGAACTTCATGCAGTATTCAAGGTGTGGGCGTACCTTGGATTTATAGAGTGTCATTATAATATTTTCTGTCTTCTTATTGATCTCTTTCCTAGTGGTTCCTAACATTGTCTTTGTTTTTTGGACTGTCACTCCACATTGAGCTGATGTTTTCAGAGAACTATAAATAATGACTCCAAGATCTGTCTGGAGTGGTACCAGCTAATTTAGATTCCATCATTTTATACGTATAGCTGGGATTGTTTTCCCAAGGTGCATTACTTTGCATTTGTCAACACTGAATTTCATCTGCCACTTTGTTGCCCAGTCACGCAGCTCTGTGGAATCCATTTGTAACTCTTTGCAGTCTGCCTTGGACTTAATCATAGAATATCAGACTTGGAAGGGACCTCATCTAGTCCAACCCCTGCTCAAAGCAGAACCAATCCTCAATTTTTGCCCCAGATCCCTAAATGGCCCCCTCAAGGATTGAACTGACAACCCTGAGTTTAAGCAGGCCAATGCTCGAACTACTGAGCTGTCCCTCCCCCTATTCTTCTATGACTTAACTAACTGCTCAAATCCCTTCTCCTCCTTAGGGGGAGGGGGCTGAACTGGGGGACTTGAACCGGGGGTTTCCCATCCCAGGTCAGTACCATAACCACTGGGCTAAAAGTTGAGGGATTTTCTCCTCCTTCTCCCTCTCCCCCTCCCCTGGCTGGTTTGTGTGGTCTGATCTGGTAGGTGGCCTCTGAGCACCCCTGCTGGATCAAGCCCTCTATGTGATTTAGGCAGCTCTGCACCTATCCTCCCTGGTTTGTGACTTCTGCTGGGGCTTAGTTGGGAGGTGAGTGTAGGGGGGGCCTAGAGTGGGGGGCAGCCGTGCACATGCACAGAGGCAGAAAAATAGGCACCTAGGGAATTTTTACTGCAAAAACTTAGGTGTCAAATGAGTTTTTAGGCAACTACCAGACTCAGTGGGAGTTTTGTGCCTTGCAGTGGAGCCTAAAACAGGGACTTAGGCACCTTACTCCTTTTGTGCATCCAGGCCCTCGTCCTTCTGCTCCAGCTCCCTGGCCAACACAGACCTGTCCCCTAGGGATTCCTCAAGAGTCCGGACAGCCTAATCGTCAATGACGTCCGCTCCCAATAGATCTCTGGCACTTCCAGATTCCAGCCACCGCTATCCGATTGGGTCCATTTTCCTCTGCTTAATTTCATCCCATGGCCCGTGCTCGTTTGAGCCACTCTAGGCAAGACATCCAGTGGGAAGGTGTCGCACACACGTTTCCATAGGAATATTGCACCCAGTGTGCGTGAGCACACGCGTGTGAGCAAGCTTCCTCCTCACCCTTTAAGGTCCCGCCCCCCACCTCCCCGCGTCCATGTGACGTCCATCTCACTGCGATGAAATCCTGGGCTGGAGCACAGCTTTCTGTTATGGCTGGGCTCTTGGTGAGCAGTGGGCGTGGGATTTGATGGGGTGTCGGCGCTGAGTAGGGGGAGAACAGTTCCGGCTTTGTCTCTGGTTTCATGTTACTGGGATATTTTTAAATGGTGTGAAGCTGCAATTGCACCTGGGCTCCAGAAGCCTGATGCTTGTGACACAGAGCTGCATAAAACCACCAGCCTCTCACATCCAAAGCCAGCTGACTGCACTGCTGTCTCAGGAGAGAAAGGCAAGAGGAGACTTGCAAGTGTTTCAAATGGTTCCCGGCTTTAACTGCTGGCAGATGCTCCGGTGGGCATGGGTGGTGCTGGTACCCATGACCTGGTCTCAGGCTGGTCAAACATTTTGTGACTGAAGAGTTTTTCCCATTGAAAAATGATTGAAATTGAAATGTTTCATGGGAACGTATCGATTTCGTCAAAATTTCAGTGGGAAAGTACCTGAATGAAGCAATCAAGTTGAAACGAAACCTTTTGATGTTTCTGAAACAAACCGTTCCGAATTTTCGTGTGGGAGTAAATGTCAAAATTTTGACTTTTTGCTCCAGTTCGGGATGTGAAAGGAAGTTATTAAAATGTCAGATGATCCCATGGAATGGAAATTCAGTCATAGAAGGTTAGGGTTGGAAGGGACCTCAGGAGGTCATCTAGTCCAACCCCCTGCTTGAAGCAGGACCAATCCCCAATTTTTGCCCCAGATCCCTAAATGGCCCCTTCAAGGATTGAACTCACAACCCTGGGATTAGCAGGCCAATGCTCAAACCACTGAGCTGTCCCTCCCACCTATAGCTTGGTCCTGGATGGGGACTTGTGCCCCACCCCTCATTTCTAGTAGGGGGAGCTGTTAGTCTGGGTCAGAGTTCATAAGCAGATGCAGTAGGGAGAGGAAGCCTAGCCTGGATCTAGGCAAATTTGTTAGGCAAATTTATTCACCCTCTTACCAGACACATGATATTAGGGAGGGGGATAGATGTCAGGGATTGGGCAGTCTGACCCAGGAGTTACTGCAGGGCCCAGAAGGCAAGCGAAGAGTCAGAGCTGGAGACGGAAGCAGGGCATGGGAGCAGAGCTGGAGCAGACCGGAGTAGGATAGGAGCAGGGCTAGGAACAAGGCCAGGACAGGAGAAACCTGTGTAGACACAGAGCAGCCAGTGACCTGTTGCTGAGCTTAACTGCAGCCCTGTTGGCTCCTTGCAGCCGTTTGGACGGTTCTGCTGCAGCCCGGCTGGGCTCATTAGCCGGCCTGTCGGCGCCCTCAAGCACAGAGTAGCTGACCGTGGAGGGGAGGAAGGGGAAAGGACGATGAGGGAGGAGGAAGTGGGGAGTCAGCCTTGCCACCTCTTGCTACTTTGGCTGGGCTGGAGCCAGTTTCATCACGATGAAGAAGCTCCAGCTCCCTAGTGAATCTGAGCCCTTGATTGGCTGCCCACCCCATGCGCCCGCCTCCTGGGGCAGAGCAACAAATCAAAGCTGCTACAGGCTGCAGGCAGACCCCCCCACCCCCTCCACCCATGCACCTGAAGCTATTTTCACAGGAGGGTGGGGAGGAGGAAGACCCCAGCAGCTCAGGGCGGCTCCGCTCCATCCTGCCTCTCCCCTAATGTGAGCAGCCAGGACAGGAGGTTGCTCTGCTCCTCCCCTCCCTGCAAGGCCTGGCCTGGGCCGGGGGACGAGGGTGAAGAGCCCGGAGAGCTGCAGGAGGAGCAGAGGTGGGGTTCGGGGGGGGGCTTGACTGAGGCGGGGCTGGAGTGGCAGAACAGATGTGGAGGCAGGATGGCTGAGGGCAGGGGCAGAATTGATTTGGGGCGGGGGGGGGAGGGACGACTGATTTGGTGTGGGGTGGGAGGCAGAATTAATTACTGGGCAGGGGGATGGGCAGATGTGGGGGTGGTGAGACCGCCCCCTTCCCCGCTGCTTTTTTCAAACCACTTTAAGCCTTTGTGTCAGGGAAACTGTCTGTCTGTCTGTGTGTGTGTACACGGCCACTGAAGGGAGGCTGTTTCTACCTTCACCCTTTCTGAGCCCCTCCCTCGTGTTGCCAAACTAGGGGTCACTCAGTCTCTGCCCCCCGGCCCTTTCTCTCCTCATCTCACTCCATCAGACCCCCGGCAAGCGAGCAGGGTGTGATCACAGGGAGGGGGCAACTTTGGGGGAGAGAGGCTTGTGTTGCCTCAGGAACCTCAGACTCAGGTGAACCCTGGAGAACCGCTCATGCCGAGGGAAGAGAACGGGGCTGGGGTGGGGGGTTGAGAATCCGAATTCCTCTCGTCCTGGTCCTGCCCCAGCCCATACCAGGGGCAATTTGTATAGGGTTGTTGGCCAGTCTGTGCAGTCTGCCCATTGATTAGATGAATCCCACTTGCTTTGCAAGAAATAAGTCTCTTCATCTCTATGGTCTAATGGAGGGAGTTTGAATGTACAAACAGTCCCACCCAAATTCCTCCGAGCCAGTTAGGACTTAGAGGTTGTGCCATGTGTCAGCAGAAAGGTCATTGCCCCTAGAGTCACATTCAGGTCTCAGCTTTGACCTCTTGGCCTTTGATGTGTGCTCTCGAATGGTTGGCACTGAACGCCTCCTAGACGATTAGGAGTCAAAGATTCCTCCCTAGGCCATTCAAATGTATGGATTGAGTGAACAGGGGCCCACCTGAGAACCTTGATTCCTGGCTCTGATAGTGACTGGCTAGGTGAGCGTGGCTATTTCACTTAACTTCTCTGTGCCTTTCTTTCCACATCTGTACCAAGGTGATAATATGGATCCATATGTGCAGAATATATAATTATTATATATTATGTGGTGCATTAATAGCATGGACCTGATTTATGACCGCAGTGGCTGTTTATGCTTATTCTGTGAGTGATTGGTGGCCACTAATGGTTATTTATCTCCACTGGGGAGTAAGCACATGAACCATCATTTCAGTAAAATTGCTAGAATGCTATTTAGGTACTAAGCTAAACTCCGCTTGTCGGTCTTGCTCATTTCTCAGTCTGAACACGCTTACACAGAAGATACCTGATCGTCAGACAGGGAGCTCATCTGGCATTTAACATTGTGAATGTCCATTAGTTGCCACGATGAGATGGAAAATCGAGGCGGCAAGAGGGATCAGTGAAAGACTCAATCCATCAATCTAGCCTTCACCATCTGCAAATGCTCTCTTGTTGGGAGAGATCTTGGGGTGGGCCCGCTGCAGTGGGACTCGAGGGCACTGAAATGGGAGGTCAGATTTTCAGAAGCTGTCTGCATGGCAGGCGCTGAGCGGCTGGGAAACCCTAGCCCTGCTGGTGGGTGCTGACTGGCCCTGAATCCTTCTGCCCGTTTGGTCCCACAGCGCAGGTTGGGATCCCTTTCACCTCCATGCCCTTGCCAGCTCCTGGGCTCTGTTATATAACCCAGATGTAGACTTAGCTACTCTGCCATGAGACCCTGCGGATTAAAACCAGGCCAGGTCGGGGAGGGGGGACTCAGTGATAACTCCCGGGGGAAGATTAATAGCTTGCTTTTTTTTTTAATATTCATAATAATGCTGCTTTTGTCTCCAGCTCCAGGAAAACCCCATGTCCTGTTGATTAGTTTAATACTGATGATACGGCCAAATACATTAACCACTCTCGCTGCTGCAGGGGATAAGCTGGCGGGGGGGAAGGAGGACAGCTCCTATTACGATAATATTTTTATGTTATTAAATGTTTGCCATTATCAAGGTCAAGGGACAGGAGGGGCTGGGAAACTCAAGCCCCCTATTTATCTATAGTAACAAGGCCCAGGACAGGCTTCTAGCTGGCAGGGACGGGGCAGGGCGGGGGTTAACTGTGATCCAGGTGCCTTTGGCCCTTGGTCAGTGGTTCAAAGCCTGCCCAGGTCAATCGCAACTGAAAGGGGCTCTTCTCTCTCAGCCATTTGGTGGCCTCTGAAAGGAGCTAGTGGATCTCTATGCAGTCCCTAATGGACAGGAGACCACATCCAAGCCCTTCCCGCTGCAGTGGGGCCCCTGACATTGGCCAGAGACTCAGTGAGCCGTGGGGACTGAACTCCTGGTGTGGCCCCATCAGGTTGGGACTGAGGCGGGTTAGGAAGGGACCCTGCATGTTGGGGAGCTTGTGCTGCTCCCGTGCCCACCCTGTGGATAAAATCAGGGCTCTGGTCTCCGTGGCCCGGCCTGAGGAGCGGGAAGGTCCATGGGGTGGTTTGACAATGGAGTTGAGGTGGCCGAGCCCACTCTGTGCAGCTTTCCTTCTGCTCCCATGGGCTGTGCTCTCTTTGGGAGTGGCAGGTGGGCCGCACTCCTGCCAGCTTTCACCCACTTCTCACGCCCCTCCTGACAGCCCAGCTTGTTCCCACGGAGCTGCCGGAGCACTCCCCTGCCGCTGGCTGCACAGAAGCAGGTTGGCTTCTCTTCAACTGAGAGAGGCCTCTGCACCTGTCCGCCCCGAACGGCAGGAGGGTGAGCGCTCCCTGCACTGCCATGTGGATTGTGGTGCTGTGTGTTTCCAAGAGCCAGATGCTGGGATCTAATCAAATGTCTTGTGTGTTTGCTATGGACGAAACGCTCCTGGGAGAGGGACGGGTCTTCCTGTAGGGTTGGCACAATCCAACCCAGTCCATGAGTCAGCAGAGCACTTCCGATCGGTTTGGTAAAGGCTCAGTGTATAGGATGCCCTCTAGTGGTCATTAAAATTATAGTATTTCTTAGTGGAAATGCCCGTTGGACTATACTGCCCAGAGGGATTTCCACACTGGAAAAAGTCCAGAAGTTTTAGAGGAAGGTGCAAGAATCCAAGTAATGGACAACTGTGGTGTAACCAGCTTACAGAGGATGTTGCTGGTGGAGGTTGTGTTATGCCTGAAGCAGGAGTGGGACTCTGGATCTGTGTGGAGAGGGAATGATAAAACATGGTGAATTGTTTGCTCCCAACACCAAAGCCTCTGGAGCTGATTCTGACTCACCCCGGTAAAATTGGCGTAACCCCCTCCAAAGTGCGAGAGCAGAATCGGCCTTTGTTTTGCAGTTCCCCACGTGTCTATCAGGCCGACATTATAATTCTACATTGTAGCTGCTCACGCTTCTCAATGATCAAAACAGGAAGGAAAATTCACAATCAAGGAGAAATTTAACACCTTTATACACACCACATGTGTTAGACAGCGGGGTGGGTGTCGCATGGAAAGCTGTGATTACACTACTGTTAGAAAAGCTGTGGAAATGCATTTACAACATGCGCAAGTAGGAGCAAATCTGCTTTCTGCTGGGTTTTGTCCTAGGACTGAGCCAACTTGTTTGGGATAAAAATAAGGACTGATCCAAACCACCTCCTAGAACTTGCATCCTTTCATCTCTGAGGAGAAGCTGGGTGGATTCATAGATTCAAAGGCCTGAAAGGACCACTGTGATCATCTGTGTTATTCAGGAAGTCAGACTAGATCATAGACTCTAGGAATTATTTGGGGGAAGTTCTATCTTTCAGCAAAACAGCCAATCTTGATTTAAAAAGTGTCAGTGATGGAGAATCTACCACAACCCTTGGTAAATTGTTCCAGTGGTTAATTACAATCATTATTAAATATTTACACCTTATTTCCAGGCTGAATTTGTCTAGCTTCAACTTCCAGCCATTGGATTACGTTCTACCTTTGTCTGCTAGATTGAGCCCATTATTAAATATTTGTTCCCCATGTAGATACTTAGACTGTAATCAAGTTACCCCTTAACCTTCTCTTTGTTAAGCTAAATAGATGGAGCTCCTTCAGTCTGTCACTATAAGGCAGGTTTTCTAATCCTTTAATCCATTTTTGTGGCTCTTTTTTGAGCCCTCTCTAATTTATCAACATCCTTTTTGAATTGTGGTCACAGACCTGGACAGTTTTCTAGCATTGGTCATACCAGAGTCAATACAGAAGTAAAATAACCACACTACTCCTACTCAAGATTTCGCTGTTCACGCATCCCAGGATTGCATTCGCTCTTGGCCACCGTGTCGCACTGGGATTTCATGTTCAGCTGATATTATCCACCAGGACCCTCAAATCTCTTTCAGAGCCACTGCTTCCCACGATAGAGCGCCCCCAGTGTAAAAGTATGGCCTACATTCTTTGCTCCTAGATGTATGCATTTACATTTAGCCTATTAAAATGCCTATTTTTTTTGCATGCCCACAGTTTACTAAGCAATCCAGATCGCTCTGAATTAATGATCTGTCCTCTTCATTATTTACCACGCCCCTGATTTTTGTCATCTGCAAACTTTCAGTGATTTTGTTTTCTTCCAGGTCATTGATAAAAATGTTAATAGCATATGGCCAAGTACCAATCCCTAAAGGACCCCACTGGAAACATACCCACTGGAGGATGATTCTCCATATACAGTTACATTTTTGAGACCTATCAGTTAGCCAGTTTTTAATCCATTTAATGTGTGCCATGTTAATTTTAGATCATTGTAGTGTTTTAATCAAGATGTTGTGTGGTACCAACTCAAACATCTTAGAGAACGCTAAGTATATCAGATCAACCAAACGTAATCTCGTTTAAAAAAAAATCAAGTTAGTTTGACCGGATCTATTTTCCATGAACCTATGTTGATTTGCATTAATTACATTACCCTCCTTTCATTCTTGTTTTTAATTGAATCCCATATCAGCTGCTTCATTATCTTGCCTGGATCGATGTCAGGCTGCCATGGATATAATTATTCATGTGTGTTCCATATTCCCACTGCCCCTGTACATCCTGCTTTCCATTGGGATGGGAAATGGAAGAACTGAAGCACTGTGGTGTTTCTAACATGACCTGAATCAGGAAGCACTTGGGGCTTCCTGAGGATGGCATGTTTGCAGCCTGGTTTCTAAATCATGGGGCTAAGCTTAAGGGAACTATCAGCTGCTTTAACCCAGTGGAACAGAAACGTTGCACCTCTCTCTGCTACTCATCCTTTCCCTAATTTGCTTCTGATTCATATCCTTTTCCTTTCTGTGCCTTCTGCTCATTCATGAAGGGCAATTACAACAAGCTCTTACAGCATGTCATCTTGTCGCCCCCACCCCTCAGTGGCCACCCTAGTTACTGTAACAGTCTACTACCCCTACAGACCTAGCAGAGCCTCTCGTTTGCTCAAGTGGCAGGGAGCAAGGCCTTTGGTGCTAAATGTCATCAGTTCAATCCCCCGCTGGCCACCATGTATGTATGAAGGTGCAGCTCACTTCACATCCAGGCACCCTTTACTCTAGGTGACTGCCTTCATCTGAAATGAATCAACTGACATCATCATTACAGCAAATCCTAACATAAGAATGACCATACTCGGTCAGACAAAAGGTCCATCTAGCCCAGTGTCCTGTCTTCTGACAGTGGCCACTGTTGGTTACCCCGGGGGGAATGAACAGAACAGATAATCAAGTGATCCATCCCCTGTTGCCCATTACCACCTTCTGGCAAACAAAGGCTAGGGATACCATCCCTGCCCATCCTGGCTAATAGCCATTGATGGACCTATCCTCCATGAATTTATCTAGTTCTTTTTTGAACCCTGTTATAGTCTTGGCCTTCACAACATCCTCTGGCAAGGAGTTCCACAGGTTGGCTGTGTGTTGTGTGAAGAAATATTTCCTTTTGCTTGGTTTTAAACCTGCTGCCTATTAATTTCATTTGGTGGCCCCTAGTCCTTGTGTTATGAGGAGAAGTAAATAACACTTCCTTATTTACTTTCTCCACACCAGTTGTGATTTTATATCCCCCTTAGTCATCTCTCTTCCAAGCTGAAAAGTCCTAGTCTTATTAATCTCTCCTCATACGGCAGCTGTTCCATACCCCTAATCATTTTTGTTGCCCTTTTCTGAACCTTTTCCAAATCCAATAGATCTTTTTGAGATGGAGAGACCACATCTGCATGCAGTATTCAAGATGTGGGCGTACCACGGATTTATATAGAGGCAACATGATATTTTCTGTCTTATCTATCCCTTTCTTAATGATGCCCAACATTCTGTTCGCTTTTTTGACTGCCGCTGCACATTGAGTGGGTGTTTTCAAAGAACTGTCCACAATGACTCCAAGATCTTTCTTGAGTGGTGACAGCTAATTTAGACCCCATCATTTTATATGTATAATTGGAATGTTTTCCCAATGTGCATTACTTTGCATTTCATCTATTTTGTGGCCCAGTCACCCAGTTCTGAGCACATCCTAAGGGGCTGTGGCCTCCTTGCAGATTGAACGCTACCTGGGTTGATCTCTCTCCAGGTCCTTAAGAGAATCTGGCGGGATGTTCAGTCTATATGCATCATTGGAATCTTATCATGCCACTGAAGCTTTTTGCGGTCCACATGATCGCTGACCAGGTAGCAGCGCTCCCTGGTAAACATGCTTCATAATTCAGTGCTCTTCTGTCCAAATAATATGTCCACACCAAGAAAGCTGCCAAAACTGAACTGGGGCTGAGGGCCAGGAAATTGGTTGCCAAGGAAAGACAAAACGTAAAGGGTCCATGAGAGAGATGAGAGTCCAGTGTCTGAGGCTAATATTCTGCATCTGAACTGAAACCCAAACTGGCAGCTGTCCTGAACCAAGCAAAGAGCCACCTCTATGGTTTAAAGCTGCATTATGTAGAAAATACAATGGCCTCTCTCTGTTACATATAGCTCTTGCCACACCTCCCCCGTCTGAGCACCTCATAACACCCCAGAGTGCTATTAGCCTCAGCAGCAAGGGCCTGATGTCCAGTTTCTCCGCTCACGACTTAAGAACAGGGCCCTGCATCAAGCAACTCTTTTTAGGCCCAGATATTCAAGGGCTCAGCACCCACTCTTGGGACCAAATTTTCAAAGGAGCTCTGATCCCAGTTAGGCACCTAAATAAGGATCAGGTATCCACCAGCTCATAAATGCTTAGCTTGAGTAGATTGGATGGACAGAGATTGGGTGGCTAGAGAAGTTAGATGAATAGGGTAGCAAAGATATATAGCTGGATAGGCAGACAATAAATGGGTAGGTGAAAGGAGAGCGCTGGTTGGCGGATAGAGAAGACAGATCTTGCTGATGGTTCCCTTCATTAGTCAGTTCTCATTGTCACCCAGAGCACCGCAGCAGGTCCCCAAACACAGGCCCCCCCGGAGGTAAGGGGACGCTAACTGCAGCTGGTGGCGATTGCTCTGAAGTGCTCATGAGACATTACATAGAGCAGACGGAGCCCGGCAGGGAATGGGCAGGCAGAGCAGGGGAACAGTCAGACTTGGTGGAGAATGAAAGTTCAAATAAGGGCGGAGCAACTTATTCTAAGAGTGGGGAGGAAACTGTATGTGAAGCCAGGAGTGCAGCCTCAGGACATGACTATAGAGGGGCCTCTCTCTCTAAGGGGGAAGAGACCACCGCTTCCTTGTTCTCTTTCCATCCCACACAAACCAGTAGTGGCTGTAACCCTCTGTCCCCAGAACAGGTAGAGAAGGAGCAGTGCTGGGCTAGGTTTCCTTGCACATGCTGCTCCACCAACTTGGCCAAGAAGGGAAGCAAGGCTAGGGATGAGAAGGAAATTCAGCCCCCATGCCCAGTCAGTCCTTGGCTGCTCCACTGAGCCTGCCAGCAATGCTGCCGTTCATGCACGGTGGTTTGTAATTGGACTTGGACCCACCTCCTGGAAGTCCACCTAGGAATTGGACTTGGACCCACTGCCTGGAAGAGCCATCGTATAGGAATGACTCTTGGTTCACTCCAGCCTGGGCTGGATTTAAGCCAGTGATCTCAAGGCCGAAGGCCCCTGTCCCCATAACCACTAGCTTGGCATCAGCTCACTTTCCAGAGAGGGTGATGCTAAAGTTATAGGAAACTATCTCCACAGGAAAGAAGCAGAACCCTGTGGTCTCCTCTGTGGCAGCATCCCTGGCTGGGCCTTTGGGAGACAGGGATGCAAGTGTTGGTTCAGAGGGAACAAGCTCCAGGCTCCAGCTGGCAGGGCAGATGCCAAGTACCTCAGGGGAGTCTTCCCCTGTGTTATTTCAAGCCCAGGGGAAAGCAGGGGGAGTCAGAGATTCTGTGGCTGCCTGAATACCCAGGTCCCCGGAGTCACAGACCCCTACGATAGCACCTTTGGATCAGACTTGAATGAATTTGCAAACATGGGGGTGTTGCCCCTTTTCCCACTGCTCCTTCCTACTCTTCAAAGGACAGCCCTGTGCTTCCCCCTCTCCTCACTTCCTGATTTATTTTCCCCCTCCAGCCCATCCCCACATCTCTCCTCCATTCCCCCTTTCTGTTTCATTCCCCTGCGCCCTGTCTCTGCCCTCCTCATTTCCTTCTCCATCCTTGCGCCACCCCCGGCTCAGGAAGTCCCTGCTCAGACTTAACTGACTGGAAATCTCCCTCCCTCAGGGAGCTCAGCTCACTCTGTGCCCTGCTCCATTAAGTCTCCGAGAGCTGAATTCTTAAACGCACAGATTAATCTCTGGGACATCTGCCTGTACCACCATAAATCACCTGCGGGCACCCCCATCTTGCACTGATTATGCCGCTCTACCTTGAGTCGCGCCGATCCGGGCCCAGACACAGAGTCATTGACATTCTGTAGACGTGACAGTGGATTTTTCCATTCAGCTTATTCCCACAGCAGCTCAGCGCCCGCTCCCCATGCCGCCTGCCCCCATGCTAGCTTTGGAGAGGTGCTCCGGGGTCTCCATGTACGCCCTTACTTGCTGCAATACTGGGGGTGCTATTGTGACAGCTGCGATCTTGGCGGACACAGCAGGGCGTGACTTGGGGCCCTGCTGTGTCCGCCAAGATCGCAGCTAAAAGCAAGAGTCACGGCTAAAAGAGCTAAAAGCAAGAGTCACGGCTCATGCTTGCTGGGGCTGTAACAGACTCTGATCCTCTGCAGAGCGGGTATGGGGGCCTGTAGCACCCACTCGCCAGCGGGTTACACAGTGCTGCATGCCCCTATTCTGAGCGATCTCAGCCAGCAGCATCCCAACGGCAGCTCTGCCCACTGGCCTCTCCACCTGGTGGGTGCAGAGCCAGCGTTTGGGCTGGGCACAACTTAAAAACGGAGCAACCAACTCAGCCGCCAAGACCAGAGGGCAGATTCTCAGAAGGACATTAGAGGGAGCGAGGCTGATTTACATCAGCTGGCCTGAGGATTCTCGCAGCCCGAGCACCCCTTGGGGGAAACAAGGCCCCAGGGGCCGAGCGAAGGGAGCTGGCCTTAGCTAGCCTCCCCTCTGACAATGCCACACCTCCCTAGGCCTAAATCCTGGGCTGGGACTTGACGGAGGGGAAGCTCCCACCCCAGCTGCCACCACCAAGTGGCAGGGCCACCCTGGCCAAGACGTAGCCAGGAGGAAAGCAGCAAGCAGCCAGCTAGTTATTAACGGATCGAACTGTGGCCTGGTGGGGTTGGCTCCAGAGCTCAGGTGAGGGAGATTCTTCTTGCCTGTCTTTAGGGAAAGGAATGTGATCTAGTTACTGGGGGTCCGGACGCCTGGGTTCTGATTCTAGCTCTGGGCGGCTGTGGTGTTTGGTGCTTTGAGCTGGAGCCCGGGACTCCTAGGTTCTATTCTCATATATCCTCTGGGTGCCTCCGTTTCTCCATCTGTAAAGTGTGGCTGATGCTCACCTGTCTGCCAGAGCTGAGGGACAGCATGAGCTCATACCTGCGAGGGGCTTTGCGGTCCCTGACCGAACGCAGGGCAAAGTATAATCGGCCCCCCCACCACTGATGGAGGGAAGGCCAGGAGAAGCACAAGGCATCCCTTTCCAGCACCGTGCATTCTGGGAGCGGGGGCCCCTTGCCATCTCCCCGCAAGCCCATCTAGGGCGGGTAATGGCTGGGCGAGCTTGCTGCTGATTTGGGATAGAGACGCGTGAGAGCGAGATCCGGGACTGTTAGTACATTGCCAGGTTTGAGAGCTCGGGTCGCCCCGTGACCCCTCCGGCACACCCAGTGGTGCCCAAGCAGGTGTGTCCTGCTCAGCCTGGGGCAGCTGCTTCAGACCCTGGGATTGCTGGGGGGAGCACACACATCCACCCATGCTGGGGCGGTGCGTTTCCCAGGGGCCCCTGGGACCTGGAATAACGTGGCTTGAAGTATTTCATAGCGCTCATAGTGCAGTCTGCTCATGCCTGGGGATAGCAGCACAGGGTCTGGCATGGGCCAGATCCCTCCAAGCTGTAACTCCCCCGCAGGCAGAGAGGAGCCGGGCACGTTCAAGCATCCGTCTGCAGTTCTCTGCCAAAGCCCATTAGTATCATCTTGCGCTGTGTGACTTAGAGCCTCAGTCGCTGTCAAAGCTGGCTAATGATATTTCAGGCAAAGCTTTTTGGAAACTCCCGTTTGCCTTTCCCCTCCCCTTGTTGCTGTCGGGCATGAGGGGCAGCAAAAGGCTGGCCTCATGCCACACGCTGAGCGGGACCCCTGCCGGCTGGGAAATTCAGAACCACCCCCAATTAGGCCAGCACCCTCCCGGCAGTGGGGGCGAGGCACAATGTGACTCAATGTTTGCAGCCAGCTTCCATTTTTGTGAGATTGGCCACAGAGGCGACGTTCTGGTGGCATGAAAAATGGCTGGCCGTCTTCGGGTTTTCTCCTGCCGTCCATCGCCGTGGTATCTAGCACCCTCCACATCAAATCACTAGCAAAAACACAAGTCCCGAATGCGTCTCTTGGAATCTTTGGCCCCTTTTCAAGGGTCAAAATGCTGCTTAGGATGGGGGGATTTCTTTGGGGGGGTTTCACTGGTAGGCGTTTGGCCCTAAGGCCCTGATCCCTGATCCCAACTCTGGTAATGCAGAAAAAAGAGCATACAGCAAACATGGGTCTTCAGCAAAGGAATCTGCTCATTAAAATGGGCCCAGATGTGAGTGTGACCTTTGAAAGCCTGTATTGATTATTCTGTTACAGGCTTCCTTGGCTTCCTGCGGCACTGTAAAGCCCTTCTCCCCGCCCCTTCTGCAGATCTGCAGTTTGCCTGCACCTCTGATTCACGGATCTCCAAGCTCTTTACAAATATCCATGAGGCTCATGGGGGTGGGGGGAAGAATCATCTGTTTTACAGGCAGGGAAATTGAGGCACAGGCAGAGGTTAAAAGCCTGGTTTTCAGTGGTCAGTGTCTCACTGACATCAAGGAGGTCTGTCCGCTCAGCCCCGCTGGGGCACTAAGGCGAACTTTCCAAGTGCTCAGCCCCCAAGTGACCGGCTTTTCCCTAGAACCCAGAATGGGGCGTGCAATATTAGGGGCTTTGCAAAAATCTGGCCCCTGGATGCAGCTGCTGAGCCCATGTAAATCCAGCCCTGAGCTCTTTGGCAAACGGGTAAGTGCTGAGAAGAGAGCCCAGCAGCCCTGCCATCCCCACCTCCCCTGCAGAGAGTGCTACATTCCTGGCTCTGGAACAGTGGCGATGGGGACGGGGGGGGGGGAGGCCTGAGACGGGTCCAGCTGCTTCTCAGCCAAAGTGAAGCTGGGACCCCGGGAGGGGAGGGTCCTGCTCAGGGATTGCTCTGTGTCTTAGAGAACGTTCAGCAGCTCTGCTCTCACAGGTGGTCCCCCTCCAGCGGCCTGCCTGTGAGATTGAGAGCATCCCGGGACACACCTACGCCCTGGCACTGCTCTGCGCCCTGCCCGTGAAAGGGGACACGGGGCCAAAGGCTGCTGAAGTCAGTGGTGGGACGGCAGGGATGGATTTTAGCCCAATGCCCGGATCTGAGCTGTTACGCCAAATTCAGGCTTGATGTGAGCAGATGCAACTCCCACTGCTTTACAGCAGGGCTGGCTTTTACTTGAAGGGTCTCAGCATTTTGCAAGGACTAGCTGAGGCCTGTAACCAGGGGGACATTGCAGCTACCCTCTGACCCAGCGCGACACATCCTGTCCCCAAACAACCGCCTCTAATCTTTGATCTGGGCTAGAGCAGCAGGAGGGGTTGAAATCATCTGCTGCCCAGGCAGCTCCATCTAGCCCGCAAACCAGGAGACTTGTTCCCTGGGAATGGTCCATGTGAGCCCTCAAACTCACTGTGATGGGGGCAGCCCCCCGGGGAGCAAGGGGTCTTGCTCTCTTTTTCCATGTGCTAAGCAGAGGGCCTGAAAGGTGGCAGAGGGGAAAGATGCCGTGGGGAAGGCTGTGTGTCACACCCAGGGCCCTAGGATTGGGGGGATCACACGCTGGAGGGTCCTTTTCTGTTGACTCTCTGGTTGTCTTCCTGCTTCGTTAAAAGCTCTGGGCCCCCGAGACGATGCAGCTGGTAGCAGCTGTGTCTGCCCTGCTGCGTGTCACACAGACTGGGTTGTTTCAACGCCATCCTCCTCGTATAATGAGATTCTGCCGGACCCCTCCAGATGTGCAGCGGGGTAACCGGGGGCAACGTCTGGCCTAGCCTGGGTGGCCTGGTCCAACCTGTGCCCAGCAATCTCGGCCCAGGCGGGAGGATTGGGGTAGGGACAGGCACCGAAGATGGGGGACTGGATGGATTCAGAATTCTCCCCTGGATCACCTAGGCGGCACCAGCTGCGTATAGGGGCCGTAATGGGCTACAGCAGCCTGGGGGAGGATTTCCCCAGCATGGAAGCTCTGTTGCTCTGGCGTAAGCGGCTCTGTGCTGCCGTCCTCACAGGCCCTGGCATGGGGGGAGAGCCGGGGCATGTGGTGTCAAAAAGGGGGGGTGGCACTTGGCTCCCCAGGAATTCCAGCTAATGCTGCAGCCCAGAGGTAGCTGGCGGGAGTCTGACCTAACTTACCCTGGCCCCTAGTACAGGTAGAATCTGGGCCGCACAAAGGTGGCTTGCAGCACCCCCCACCCCCAACCAGCCCTCTGTGCTGGGGAGAGAAGGCGAGCCCTGGCTCCAGGGGCTGGGTGCTGCCCTCCCCCCACTTTCTCATCTCCTCGGCCATTTCCCTTCCCCCTTGCTGCTGGAAGCCAGGAGAGACTTTCTCCGGCAGTCCCTGCCAGCCTGGGGCCCAGATGGTGCAGCTGCCAGGGAGAACCTGTGAGGAGCAGCCAGCTCCTGCCATGCGCAGCTGTATCATCTGTCTCGTCCGCGTGGCTCTGAACCAGTGAGCACCCAGAGCCAGAGGCAGAGGGAGGCGGACAATCGGGCAATTCAGCAGAGAACGGGGTGCCCCTGGGCAAGGGTGGTCAGATCAGCTGTGGGTCCCGGGCGAGGACAGAGGCTGGAGTGTTTGCCGAAAGCGCAGCCCCCTGCGGTCTAGTCTGTCCAGCCCATGGGGGTCAGGGCCCAGGCTCTGGCCTGCTTCACCAAGGTCAATGCTGGAGGAGCAAAGGCCATCAGGGTTAGTGTCCAAGCTGGGACTTCCAAACTGCCAAAGAAAATCCGGCGCAGGGAGTTAGGTGCCTCAATACCGCTGGGGATATGGGCCTTGGATTAATGAAGGGGCAGATCTAGGTGCTTTTGGAAAGTGCCGCCCTAATCAAAATGGCTTGTCATGGGGAGGGGGGGAAGAAAAAGAGGGAGAAAAAGAGAGGAGGAGAAACAAAGGGACCCGGCCTCTGTCCCTGCTCAGCAGTTGTTCCCCCTGAAAGCAGCTTTCCTCTCACTAGTCCCGGTCTTCTCCTGAGATCCCAGAGACACTTCCAGGGGTGGCATCCGACTCCTCGCTGGACCCCCAGCAAAGAGCTGGTCCACCTCGGTCTGAAATGACAGGCGCCCTCCCTCTTGACTCAGCTCAGTGGAGTGGAGGGAGGAGATGGAGTCAGGGCTCCTGGGTTCTGTCCCTGACTCTGCCCCTAATTCTCTTGTGACCACAGACCCTGTCTCTCTCTCGCTCTCACTCCTGATGGGGATAATAATATTTCCCTCACTTTGTAAAGTGCCTCAAGCCCCCTGGGCAAAAGATGCTGTTTGATTGCAAAGTATTGTTGTCACTGCTGGTTGACGTTTTTGGGAGGAATAATCTTCATTATGGGTGATCCCTTTCTTTACACAGGGACCTGATCCCAATTCTCTTCATCGGTGCTTGTTATTCGTTAGCATTCACCACGGGCTGGTCATTTTCATGTACGGGGTACTAGTGAACAGTGTTGGTTTGTTTCTCATGGCGTGTGATCAGTGGCTCTGTCAGGTGGCTTTTGTTCTCATTGGATGGCTAGAAACATTTTAAAAGAAGAAAGGTGGCTACTGAATATGATCCCTTGCGGGTTGGAATCTTCCCATGCATCTGCATTCAGGCAAATCTTTGGGAAACGGTTGGGATTTCGCAGACATTGCCATGCATACCCGGCAGCTGTACTCCTGGATTCTGGCTATGACTGCACGTAAACCACTTCAGCACTGTGCTTCAGCATAGACGCTCACTACAGTGACAGAAGGGGGGTTCTCCCGTCCCTGTATTTAATCCACTTCCCCAAGAGGTGGTAACTAAGGGCTGGTCTATATTGGGAACTTACATCGGCATATCTACCTCCCTCAAGGGTGTGAAACAGCCAGGCATCACTATACCGACTGTAGACAGCGCTAGATCGACCGGAGAATTCCTCCGCTGATGTAGGTCCTGCCTCTCAGGGAGGTGGATTACCTTTGCTGACGGGAGAGCCCCTCTCATCGGAGCAGTAGCGTCTACACTGAAGTGCTACAGCGTCACAGCCGTAGCATTGTAGACATACCCTGAGTGGATGGAAGAATTCTTCCATCAGCCTAGCACTGTCTACACTGGGGTTAAGTCGGCTTAACTATGTTGCTCAGGAGTGTGGATTTTTCACCCATTTCACATTGCAGCTGGGTCAACTTAACTTTTGAGTGTAGATTTAACAGCCCAGCAAACCCAGCGCCACTTTTTCATTCATACAAATATTTGCAAATTAGGGTGGATGGTTTGGGATTTTTTATTTACTATTTCATCAGCTCTGATTCTTACATGACCAGCCCATCCTTTGAAATGGATTTTGCTCTTGACAATACCAGCCCTGTCTCCCTGCCCACCTCATTCTCTAAATGGATTTATCCGATATCGATTGAAAAAATAATCCTGGCTGTCTGGCCCTTTAAAGGGATTTAACTCTGTCCATTGCTTTCCCGTTCTTTTGTGTATGTGCGTAACTGATGTCAGGGCAGATTTTAAAGTTCCGAGATGCCAGCCATCTGCTCCTGATTATAGAAGCCTGAGCTCTGTAAAATTGCATGCACAGAGGAGATTGTTCCCTCTCCTTCCCCGCAATGGCTGAGAGAAAGGGCTTGGGGAATGCTGGCTATGCGGGGGAATGAAGCTCCCGATAGGAACATCAGCGCAACACGGTGCCTGTTGATGTGCTAATCCCCCTTACTTGTCAACTGCTTGCCTGTTAATCACAGAGCAGAATGAGGGAGATAAGGAATCAGCACTGTACGAAACAGAAACTAATTGCCACTGGGCTGTGCTGCTTTCTGCAGAACCCTGCCGAGGCAAGGGTTTGAAGAACAGGAGTATATTCTTTCTCTCTCACTTTCCCACATTGCCCACCGCCACCGTCCTATCTCAAGCATGGGAAGAGATGGCTGCAGATTTTCTCAGACTCCGCTAGCAAGTGCAAGAGCTTAAGACCCCCAAGTGATCCAAGGAGGAAAGCCGTCCCATCGGGGCGAGCGTGCCAGTGGGGTTTCCTGATGCCCAAATGCGCCTAGGCACGTGAGGATGGAAAATGCCCGTGCGGTGCCGCATTGTGTGGGTACACCCCCCTCTCAGGATAATAATAGCGTGTGCAAACACAGCAGCTTTCATCCCAAAGGATCCCGAGGCATTTTATGGATTGCACGCCCACAGCGCACAAGTAGAAATGCAGCTGCTTCTAGGGCAGGGCAGCGGTTTAACGCAGCAGCTATAGGACACCCAGGAAGTGAAGAAGAGTCCTGCATCCAACAGAGTTTAGGGAAGCCGAATGTAATTCCTCAGAGTGGAATTTGGCCAGGATGTCACGTTTAACACCCCAGATCTTGTGGAAAGTGCTGTGGGATTTTTAATAACGACTAGTGCACAGGCCCTGGTGGTTGTCGCTTATCCAAAAAACTGCCCTTCTAGCAGCACAGCGCCTCCTAGAACCATTATGGGGCACTGATTTAGCTCTGACACTGATTACAAACTGAGTCCCTTCTCCCAACACTTCCTTCCAGGCTGGGAATCTTCCGAGAAAGCCTGTTCTTGCCCATTGCCAGATGAAACCTACTAAACTTGAAATCTGTCAAAGGTCACCCAGTACCAGGGATGATCACATACTGCTTTAGGAAAGGGCTACCATAAGATTTTAACTGTATACTCTAGTCTAGGTCAATTGCAATTAGCTTTGTAGTTGCTTTAAGTGCATCTGGTATAATTGGCAGGAGAACGGTGCCATTTCATAGAGGCCTAGTATGGAATTGCAATGGGCATTCATGATGCCACGGCATGGAATCACAACGTAGTTTCATGGTGTCTTAGCATGTTACTGCAATGATGGTTAGCAGGTATATACAACGCAGCTTTATGATGTCTTGGCATGTTATTACAAGGGTGTTTAGCATGTAAGGGATTGACAAGCAATGACCATGCCACTTAATGGGGCTTAGCATGGGATTAGTATGTATTTTAATGGGAAAGTAGGAAGTAACTAGAAAGGTACCAAACATGATTCTCGGTGTGTATGGCTATCCTAGCTCATCATTCTCTGACTGGCTCTCTAGATCACGGCATGGCATACCTGCATTTGCATGCTGTGATATGAAAATCCTTTCCAGTGCATTTTTGTGAGGCTGCCTGCCGCTTAGAAGCAGAGTTAATGACATGACCCGACTCCAGGCCCTGCTTCCATCTCTGATCAGGGGTGGTTGGCTAAATAGCAGACCGTGAAGAATGGGACGTTGAAATCATACAGATCTGGGTCACCTCGTTACATGGATGATGTCTGACTCCAGCATCCCATTTGTCTGTGTTCTGCTCTCCCAAGATGTAGTTATCCAATCTCCGTGCCAGATGAATACAGCTCGTCAAATGCCATTGTTATTAAAGCTGTACATCTTGCCTCACTGAAGGAAACTTCTCTCCCCAGAGTCACTGGCTTATTCATGCTGACAAGGCAGCCCCCGCTTGGTTAGATAAAGAGGGAGCCATGGGCACCACACAGATCTTTATTAGCCTGTGTTTGAAAAGCTGCCTGCGGAGTTACAGATTCAAATATTTGTGAGCCTTCAGGATAAAAGTGTTTAAATGCTCATTAAACTCAGATGCAGTAGAACAGTTATTAGTCTTATCTAGGTTTCAGAGTAGCAGCCGTGTTAGTCTGTATTCGCAAAAAGAAAAGGGCGACTTGTGGCACCTTAGAGACTAACCAATTTATTTGAGCATAAGCTTTCGTGAGCTACGGCTCACTTCATCGGATGCATTCAGTGGAAAATACAGTGGGGAGATTTATGTACATAGAGAACATGAAACAATGGGTGTTACCATACACACTGTAACCAGAGTGATCACTTAAGGTGAGCTGTTACCAGCAGGAGAGCAGAGGTGGGAGGGGGGGAACCTTTTGTAGTGATAATCAAGGTTGATATTATCCCCCCCCTCCCCCCGGTAATAGCTCACCGTAAGTGATCACTCTGGTTACAGTGTATATGGTAACACCCATTGTTTCATGTTCTCTGTGTATATAAAATCTCCCCGCTGTATTTTCCACTGCATGCATCCGATGAAGGGAGCTGTAGCTCACGAAAGCTCATGCTCAAATCAATTGGTTAGTCTCTAAGGTGGCACAAGTCCTCCTTTTCTTTTAGTCTTATCTAGTGGCTCAAGCCAGGCTCTGACCCAGAGTCTCTTGAGACGCTGAGTAAATCAGGGCTCTGTGCCACTCTTTGTAATGTGGTAGTGTAATGAACTGGCAAACATGTGTGTGCCCCGCTCCTGGGTGGAATCTGAACAGCTCACAGGCTGACAACTGGACAGCAGGCAAGGACCTGGGCTTCAGGGGCAGGAGGATCCGAGTTCTAAACTATCCCCGCTTCCGGGCTGACGTTCCTCAGGAGGGGGGACATTGTGTGGTTGCACTTCCCCCGTAGCAGACGGGGACCCCAACTGAGCCTTGAGAGCCACTGTTTGGTCCCCGCTTGCTCCAGGCAGGAAAAAGGCTGCACCAGCCAGCCCTATACCTGGCACGCCTTACTTCCCCTTCTGCTCTGGCTCAGCTGCATGGCCACTGCATTAGAGGGGGTGGAGCCAGGCTCTGTCCACTCCTCCTCCATCTGCACACCGCTGGTGTTCTTCCCCTCCCCACACCCCCAGACTGGCGATGCGGGTAGCCCAGACTGGGCAGGACATTTCTAACCGCCCCGCCCCACCTTGCTGCCCTGCACAGGTGTGAGAGGCAGCTCCCGACTGAGCCCTTGGAGAGGAGTGAACAAGTAGATAAATGATGCACAAGGCTTAGAAATGGGTTGTTTTTAATTGAGCTGTTTAAATTAAATCAATATTTAGAGTTGCCATCGGTATTGCATGGCAATTAGCTATTTATTGATTATGAACAGCAGATCTCAGGAGGCTAAATGATTACAGATAAGCTTCATATTTTGTTCTGAATTTTTAGTTACCAATGCTTTAAGTGCTAATTAAAAACTAATGAACATAAATAACTGTCCTGGAAATGAAACACATACGTCAAATCTGGACTGGCTAAGACACTCCCTGTGGGCCCACGGTTTTCAAGAACTCAGGGCCAGAGTCCCAAGTCCTCCGCACCAACAGCTGGAGCCAGATACTCAAGAGCTCAGTTCCCGGTGAGCATGCAGCACTTTGAGCTCCTTAGAAAACACTCCCCCCCCACCGAGGTAGCTGGTGTCTCTTGGTCTGCTGATAGGGTGTGTTTTTCCCTCTGCTCCCACTGGACATCAGTGCCATTTCTGGACATCAGTGCTTCTAACTGCTTGGCCTCTAGCAATAAACATCAGGTGGCTAGCCCCTTACATGGGCTGGGCCAGCCATGGCAGGGGTGAAGGGGCTCTAGACGGGGCGGGGGAGGCCTGGAGGCTGCTGTGGAGTGGGAGTGGTGAGGGCCTGGCTGGGGAAGAAGGGGCTTGGTCTCAGATTATCTTGATTCCTGGTTTTCATTGGCTGGAGGGCAGCAAAGGGGACAGATAATGATTGGGAAGAGGGGAAGGTGCTGGGGGAACTTTGGGGAAGTGGCGGGTGATATGGGATGGGGAGAGAAGGCAGGGTGCGTCTGAGGGTGGTCTATGGATGGAGCTGGGGAGCCCACTGAGAGGGAAGGAGGGGATGTTGTGGAATGCATGGGTGGGAGGAAGCTACAGGTGGCAGCTGATCCTAATTAACATGTGCTGCCCCCCCAGTGCATCACCCTGCATCCTGCATGCACGTCCCCTCACCCTTCACGGTCAGCTGCCGTTGGGCTCCAGTTGGCTTGGGCGCTGTTGTTCTCTGTGGGAGCCCTGTGAGGAGGGGAGAGCCCATGGGTGGAGAGCCTGGTCTCCTTGGAGGCAGTCCCACCTCAATCCCACCTGTCCTGAGTCTATTCCCATCTGGGCAGGTTTAATCACACAAAGGAACAAGCCTCGGGGATGAAGAGCCTGATCTCCTAGGGCCTTGGGAAGAATCCACCGCCCCTGGGGACGTGATGCCGCCACCGAGCGGCTCACCCAGCCACAGCCAGCCAGTGCTGCACACGGCAGCTGCTCACGTTGTGTCCTTAGAGCAGGAGGGGCGGGACGTTGATACCAAAGACATCACTGTCCAGGGGAGCAGGTGACCCACGGGGGATTGTGCATTGCTGGTCCCCCTCCACGTCCATTCCACAGGCTGTTAAAGCTTTGGCCGGGGAGCCGGGCGTCGTAGCTCCGGAGGTCCCCGGTACCTGCCCCACTGTCGGCCGAGATGGTGGCCGTCACGAGCACAGCTGCTGCACTGGCAAATGCCTCGAGCAGCCCCCACCGGCCCGTCCTGCCATTTATCTGACCCAGCCATTGCTGTGCCACGGAGCTTCCCGCTGCACCCCCAGAGAATCTGCTGCCCCTTCCGGCTGTTGGGACGGCGCCGTGGGTCAGCAGCAGGCTGACACTTGCAGCAGCCTCCTGGGAGGTGGGTTTGGCTTGTGGCCGGCTGGGAGCCCGTTGCCTGCCTGGGGCTCTGGGAATATTTCAGAGGTCAGCTGGTTGGGCTTAGCTGTCGAATGGGACTGGCCTGCTGTAACATGGGATGGCCCTGTTAATACCAGAGAGGACCCTGCTCTGGTGTTCTCTCCTCCTTGGAAGTCCCAAGTTTTAGGGCATGAGCTGTACCTGGGGGGCTGGGGGGGGGAGTTTGCAGTGGTGGTGGATGCTCTAGGCCCCCCTCCCCCAGCTACGATCTGACCCCTGCTCCCTTTCCCATGGCAGTGTCATGCCTCCGGTGCCTGGTGGACGTGGTCCCGGTGAAGAACGAGGAAGCAGCTGTCATCATGTTCATCCTGAACTTCGAGGACCTGGCCAAGCTCATTGCTAAGAGCGCCAGCCGGAGTCTCCACCAGCGACTGTCCCAGGGCTGGCGCCAAGGTGAGCGAGAGCCGGGGTCCCCAGGCAGGGATTGGGGAGGAGGGCGGGGGATTGGGTAGGTTCCGCTTGGTGAATCCGACCCTGGAATTTTCTCTGGAACTCAGAGGTGCCTTCGCCAGGGGGCTGGTGGCCCGGTGGCCTGGTTCGGGGCCCGAGCTCCTGACCAAGCAGTGGCCTCGTTGCCGATTGGCTCTGGGAGGCAGCGTGTTGCCAAAGGAAGATCTTGAAGACTGTCCTGCCGCTGAGCCTGGAGCCATGGAGAGCGACTCCCCAGCAGTGATACAGCGAGACAAGGAGGCAGCTCTGCAAAGGGAGGCGGATGGAACCTAATCTCCCTGGCCAAGAGGAAGCTGAGTCCTGGGGATCCTGAAGCAGAACCCATCCTCCGGGGGAAGCCCTCCCCTCGGACCTCCCTGTCCCTTTGCATCCACCTCTGCCCGCACACACACGGTTACACCTCGCCTAGATGTGTCCGAATGCCCCAGCTCCCCTCGGAGGGAACTGTACCTTCCCACATAGTACCTGTACCCCCCCTTGCCTGTCGCCCACCCCCACCCCTCCCACCTAACCATGTACTGCTAGCATGCCCATGCCTCTCCTGCACCCCCGTCCCTCCCATCCGTTGCCTGTGACCTTACTGCACGCACATCTGTAACTGCCTTATGCCTCGCATACAGCCGCACCTCCTCTCAAGCTAGCTTTCTGTGTAGCTTGCCCATACATTGCTTATAGCTGTATTTTCCTATATCTACACCTCACCGTCCTCTACCTCTGTACATACCCCCAGCTACCCCGTGCCCTATATACACTCTGTACATACTCTGCTTCTAGCAAGGTACCGCTATGAAAGTACAGTATCTACGCTTTACCTGTACCACCAACCCCCCTGTCCTCTTGCCTTCCATGGATTGCCTGGTGCTCAGGACCCGTCTCAGCCCTTTCCTTCCGGCACGCTGCCTGGAGACAGCCTCCTGACCGGGCTCGCTATTGCTCTTCCACCCATTTGCACATCTGCTGCCTGCCCCATCAGGTCCCTTTGCAGCGCCCTCGTGCGGAGCCTGCTGCCGGCTTGTGTTCATACACGTCGCTGGGAAGCTTGGAGGGAGATCCCACCGAGGTGAGGATTCCCAACGAAAGCTGAGTCAGTGCCCCACCCCCAACTGGCTCGGCCATCATCCTAACGCGCTCTCGGGTTTAATGTTGTCTGGTTTAGAGATATGCACCCTGGCATGCCAGCCTCAGTCTCAGGAAACAGACACTACTGTCAATGACCTGTGATGACACTCGTCTTGATGCTATGGGAGGGAGGGGGCGCCGGGGAGGGAAGCAGCTCTCATGCTTCAGACTATCAGCTGGTCTCCTGAGGGCTCATGAAGGATTCCCTTCCCCACATGCTGCAGCATGGCCCCAGTGAGCCATGGGGAGCTGGGGAAAGGGGGTTTGAAGTGTCAGGCAGTGGCCACCCCAGTGGACTGGGGCGAAGGGCAGTCTGTTCCATCACTGGGATCTAGGGGTGTTCGTGAACTAGGAGTATCATGCTGATCTGAGACCTCATTGTTAGGGGCAAGGAAGATTTTGGAGGCTGAGTCCTGTTTCCCCAGCTCACCCCTTGCTTGGCTGGAGCAACAGTGGATAATGTCCCTTTCTTGCCCTGTTTCCCTTGGCGCTGATGTGTGAGGTCTGATGTTGTCTCGTGAGTCACTGCATCCCCATTGCTTCCAGGCTGGGGCTGGGAGTCTGGAAGCAAGAGCCCTTTGAGATGCTGGGACAGCACAGCTGTGCGTTTCACATTGTAGGGGTGTTTTCCTTCTCTCCACCCTTCAGGGGCGGTAGGAGGTGAAGTTCTCTGGGAGCCAGACCCCAGGGGGCTGAATTCTGTGGCTGATATTTTATTCTTACAGCAGCTCTTAGCTGTCCCATCTGACAGCAGAGCCCCACAGGGCTTGGTGCTGTACAGACACAGAATAACAGCCCGCTCTTGTCCCAAAGAGTGGGACGGTCAGTAAGGGCCTGGAGAGATGAAGTGATTTGCTGGTGGTTACACAGCAGCCCACTGGCAGCGCCGGGAACAGAACCCAGATCTCCAAAGTAGTTTCCATCTTCTCTCTAGTCTAAACTGTTTCCAATCTGGTGGCTTGTGCATCTCTGTGAATTCCGTCACCCCTTGGAGAGAATATATATGTCAAATCCAGCAGAGCTGGTCAAGTTCCCCTGGGATTAGGAGGCGGGATGCTGCCCTTTATGTATGTTTGGATTGGAGGTATTTCACTATATCGTGTGTCCCAGCCATGTGTGTTAAACATCCAGCCAGTTCTGCAGGCATGTTTGCTGGATTGTTGCAGATGCTCACATGTATGTGGAATCAGTGTGAATTCGTATGGCAGCACATGGTGAGCGGGTTCTGGATTTGTTTTCATCTCAATAGGATCAGCTTAAGTGAGTCTCTGAAACATATCCTCAGAAGGTGGGAGCGAGAAACATTTTTGTCCAATACAAATGTAATACGGGGCCACCCCAGCAGGTGGAGATAGTATGCACAGATCCTGTCATTCAGAGGGGACAGTGTAATGTAGCCAGCCGATCCCTTCCAGGAGGGCTGATTCCAGGGCGGCTTTAGGAAGAGCAGGTGCATTGATGCTAGGTAGCAGGGTCTGTGCTAGTCTGAGAGCCAGAGAGAACACAGGATCTGCCTGCCTGCTGCAGCCTCCTGAAAAGTTGTACTCACCTGCTTCCCCCAGCTGTACGTTAGCCCCAGTGTCCTTGGACCCACAGCGGGAGACACCGGGGCCACGTCACAAACTCCTTTTGGCTGGCTCCTGGCTAGACACTCTCACGCTGCTCTCCTAGGCCCAGCCATCGTCCGCTGTACTCCAGAACTCATGTGTCACAGCTGCCCTTTGGAAGGCCAAGATCAGGGATTGGTTTTCAGAGCATGTTAGTTTCCTAAGAAACTGACAGCCCAACAACGGTCTGTCTCTCTTTCCAGTGCAGCCCTGCTGCTCTTTGCTGCAGTCACGCCCGTCTTACCAACTAAACACGTTCAGTGCTAGGATGGGAGACACCCCGGGAGTGCCACGGGGCTGCTTTATACGTACCTGCCCACGGAGCCAGCACAAACGCTTCCAGCAGGGGGTTAGGAGCCACCAAGGGGCTTCTTTTCCAGCCGAGAAATACACCTGGCCTGCTACAGTTGTTCAAGATCCTATGGTGCTTTCCACGTGAGGCTGGCATCCTGCAAAGATTCCAGCCTGGGTAATTGCACTCCTTCCACTAGCCTCTCTGGGAGATGGGATTCTTCTCCATTTCCTGCCTTAAGAGGTTGGTCGAGGATGCTGTGAGCTGTGTTCCACCCCAGAGGGGGCTGCATTTCAGTGAGTGGCTGCTGTGAGCCCTTGCCTACAGTGAGTGCCTCAGACTTAAGGTCACTGAAGCAATTATGAGTTAAAAAAACCAGGCACATGGAAGCTTGTGGCCGCATAACTGCAGATGTTTATGGGGCAGGCAGGGTAGATCCGGCCAGCAAGCAAAGCATCTGTGGCAGGGCATATACATACGTAAAATATGCCGTGCTTGCGGTTTCTGCTCTTGGCCTTTGGCATGTGAGCTGTGGGGAGCAGGGACAACACCTGTGCCTGTGTGCCGAGTTACAGCAGCTACCCAGGAGCCAGGGGAGTACCCGCAGCGTGAGCCGATGACAACGGGCCAGGATTCCCGCTGATGTGAGCAGGAGCCACTCCATTGGGGTCATTGGAGTCCCATCAGGAAGGGGATTTAGATTGTGACATGCTGGGAAAGGCTGGGTGCTGTCCTTTGAGGGCCTGCTTCTCCACGGCCCTGCACCTTGGGTAGTTATTTACCCCAGTGCAAAATGGGTGTACAACGCTACCATGCCAGAGTGGAAACATTTGCACGCACTTCTCACTGGTGCAAATGGCAAGACCCCATGCAGGACAGTGGAGAATCCAGCCCGGTGTCTCCTCGATATTCTTGATGCTGTGCAGCGTTTTGGGGAAGGATATGTGCCCAGTTTCTTTAAATGGGTAGCTGGAAGCCAGGCAAGAGGGGGTAGAGAAAGCTTCTAGACCAGTGATTCTCAACCAACGGTATGTGTACCCCTGGGGGTACGCAGAGGTCTTTCAGGGGGTACATTAACTCAGCTAGATATTTGCCTAGCTTTGCAACAGGCTACGTAAAAAGCACGAGCGAAGTCAGTACAAACTAAAATTTCATCCAGACAATGACTTGTTGATACTGCTCTATAGACTATACACTGAAATGTAAAGACAATAGTTATATTCCAATTGGTTTATTTTATAATTATATGGTAAAAACAAGAAAGTCAGCAATTATTCAGTAACAGCGCACAGTGACATTCGTATTTCTATGTCTGATTTTATAAGCAAGTAGTTTTTAAGTGAGGTGAAACTTGGGGGTACTCAAGACAAATCAGACTCCTGAGAGAGGTACAGTAATCTGAAAAAGTGCAGAGCCACTTATCTTGACAGAAGCTTTCCAGTGAAGTTGCGAGAGCACTTTCCTGATTCCAGTAAAGTTCCTTGTTCAGTGTTGGAAGAAAGTGACTCTTTCCGAGATTCTTTACCATTGTCACATGACAGTATCGACACGTCTCAGCTTGACTTTTTAGGAGCGGTGAAGTCACGAGTTTTGCAGGTCATCACAAATACCATCGTCCACCCTGGACATACCACAGAGGTGACAGAGTAACCGAGTTCAAGATGCACATAATCAGAAGGAATTTTTCAATCTCATCTGACTATTATCAGCCTGGTCTCAGACATTCTCCAGCATGATCATTTTCTGCACTGCAAGATTCAGACTCCTCCTGTGTTGGAGTTGTGTGTGGTGTGGGGAAATACTATTTTTTACCGACAGAAAATTTTGGTTTTGGGTGTCAGATTTTGACCAATCAGATTCTCCTCCAAGTTTGCATTGCAGATTCACCCTTTCTGCTCAGGCCAAGCATGGAAAGTTTGGCCCCTAAAAATGAATGTGTCAAAGTTACAGAGCACGGTGAGGAAGAGGTTATAACTGAAACTGCTTTGCTACCGTAACTAGTTCATCGTGGTTGATCAATGGTTAGCCCAGGTCAGTTAACACGGTTTGGTTAGCCCAGGACTGTTGTCCCTTTTGGCCTGAGCAGTTAGCCAAAATTCAGGGCCTTGCATGGTTGTTTACATTTGGATGAAAAATCTGAGAGGTGAGTCAGGTCTATTCCTGGGGTAAACTTGTTTGTTCGCAAAGAAATGTCCACAAAGTCCTGTTCCCCTGAACACAGTGGAAACAAAGAACAGCATGCAGTTTCCGTGCTCAGAAATTCCCATGTCTGCCACTCCAGCTGTCTACTCTGTGCCCAAGGAGCTCTGTCTCTCTGCTTCTTTTCAGGGTTATGCTCACAACTGTTTTTTCTGCTGGCTTAGTTCCTCTCAAACACCACCGTGCAATTGATATCTTAGCCACTGTGTTTGCAACAAGGGAAAACCCTGTTAATCTACCTGGCTTAGCTCTGACCTGTCATAGAATATCAGGGCTGGAAGGGAGCCCAGGAGGCCATCCAGTCCAACACCCTGCTCAAAGCAGGACCAATCCCCAACTAAATCATCCCAGCCAGGGCTTTGTCAAGCCTGACCTTAAAAACTTCTAAGGAAGGAGATTCTACCACCTCCCTAGGTAACGCATTCCAGTGTTTCACCACCCTCCTAGTGAAAAAGTTTTTCCTAATATCCAACCTAAACCTCCCCCACTGCAACTTGAGACCATTACTCCTTGTTCTGTCATCTGCTACCACTGAGAACAGCCGAGCTCCATCGTCTTTGGACCCCCCTTTCAGGTAGTTGAAAGTTCAAATTCTCCCTCATTCTTCTCTTCTGCAGACTAAATAATCCCATTTCCCTCAGCCTCTCCTCATAAGTCATGTGTTCCAGTCCCCTAATCATTTTTGTTGCCCTCCACTGGACTCTTTCCAATTTTTCCACATCCTTCTTGTAGTGTGGGGCCCAAAACTGGACACAGTACTCCAGATGAGACCTCACCAATGTCGAATAGAGGGGAATGATCACGTCCCTCGATCTGCTGGCAACGCCCCTACTTATACAGCCCAAAATGCCATTGGCCTTCTTGGCAACAAGGCCACACTGTTGACTCATATCCAGCTTCTCGTCCACTGTAACCCCTAGGTCCTTTTCTGCAGAACTGCTGCCGAGTCATTCAGTCCCTAGTCTGTAGCAGTGCATGGGATTCTTCCATCCTAAGTGCAGGACTCTGCCCTTGTCCTTGTTGAACCTCATCAGATTTCTTTTGGCCCAATCCTCTAATTTGTTTAGGGCCCTCTGTATCCTATCCCTACCCTCCAGCGTATCTACCTCTCCTCCCAGTTTAGTGTCATCTGCAAACTTGCTGAGGGTGCAATCCACACCATCCTCCAGATCATTTATGAAGATATTGAACAAAACCGGCCCAAGGACCGACCCTTGGGGCACTCCACTTGATGCCGGCTGCCAACTAGACATGGAGCCATTGATCACTACCCGTTGAGCCCGACAATCTAGCCAGCTTTCTATCCACCTTATAGTCCATTCATCCAGCCCATACTTCTTTAACTTGCTGGCAAGAATACTGTGGGAGACCTTGTCAAAAGCTTTGCTAAAGTCAAGGAACAACACGTCCACTGCTTTCCCCTCATCCACAGAGCCAGTTATCTCGTCATAGAAGGCAATTAGATTAGTCAGGCATGACTTGCCCTTGGTGAATCCATGCTGACTGTTCCTGATCACTTTTCTCTCCTCTAAGTGCTTCAGAATTGATTCCTTGAATACCTGCTCCATGATTTTTCCAGGGACTGAGGTGAGGCTGACTGGCCTGTAGTTCCCAGGATCCTCCTTCTTCCCTTTTTTAAAGATGGGCACTACATTAGCCTTTTTCCAGTTGTCCAGGACTTCCCCCGATCACCATAGGTTTTCAAAGATAATGGCCAATGGCTCTGCAATCCCATCCGCTAACTCCTTTAGCACTCTCGGATGCAGCGCATCCGGCCCCATGGACTTGTGCTCATCCAGCTTTTCTAAATAGTCCTGAACCACTTCTTTCTCCACAGCGGGCTGGTCACCTCCTCCCCATGCTGAGCTGCCCAGTTCAGTAGTCTGGGAGCTGACCTTGTTCGTGAAGACAGAGGCAAAAAAAGCATTGAGTACATTAGCTTTTTCCACATCCTCTGTCACTAGGTTGCCTCTCTCATTCAGGAAGGGGCCCACACTTTCCTTGACTTTCTTCTTGTTGCTAACATGCCTGAAGAAACCCTTCTTGTTACTCTTAACATCTCTTGCTAGCTGCAACTCCAGGTGTGATTTGGCCTTCCTGATTTCACTCCTTCATGCCCGAGTAATATTTTTATATTCTTCCCTGGTCATTTGTCCAATCTTCCACTTCTTGTAAGCTTCGTTTTTGTGTTTAAGATCAGCAAGGATTTCACTGTGAAGCCAAGCTGGTTGCCTGCCATATTTACTATTCTTTCTACACATCAGGATGATTTGTCCCTGTAACCTCAATTAGGATTCTTTAAAATACAGCCAGATCTCCTGGACTCCTTTCCCCCTCATGTTATTCTCCCAGGGGATCCTGCCCATCAGTTTCCTGAGGGAGTCAAAGTCTGCTTTTCTGAAGTCCAGGGTCTGTATTCTGCTGCTCTCCTTTCTTCCCTGTGTCAGGATCCTGAACTCGACCATCTCATGGTCACTGCCTCTCAGGTTCCCATCCACTTTTGCTTCCTCTACTAATTCTTCCCGGTTTGTGAGCAGCAGGTCAAGAAGAGCTCTGCCCCTAGTTGGTTCCTCCAGCACTTGCACCAGGAAATTGTCCCCTATGCTTTTCAAAAGCTTCCTGGATTGTCTGTGCACTGCTGTATTGCTCTCCCAGCAGATATCAGGGTGATTGAAGTCTCCCATGAGAACCAGGGCCTGCGATCTAGTAACTAACGTGAGTTGCCGGAAGAAAGCCTCGTCCACCTCATCCCCCTCCTCCGGTGGTCTATAGCAGACTCCCACCACGACATCACCCTTGTTACTCACAATTCTAAACTTAATCCAGAGACTCTCAGGTTTTTCTGCAGTTTCATACCGGAGCTCTGAGCAGTCAGACTGCTCTCTTACATACAGTGCAACTCCCCCACCTTTTCCGCCCTGCCTGTCCTTCCTGAACAGCTTATATCCATCCATGACAGTACTCCAGTCATGTGAGTTATCCCACCAAGTCTCTGTTATTCCAATCACATCATAATTCCTTGACTGTCTTGCAGCCTAGTCCTTGAGTAGTAGCCCCCATTGTGTGCAGTTGTCTTTACTACATAAAGGGACTTGATTACTTCTGTTGAGCCTAAAAAAAGGGTACTTGGCACCCCCATTGGCTTAAGGAGGTCTGTGGTAGTCTTTGGATTCAAGACCATCCCTGGGAGTCATTAGCACCTTTCTGCATAGCAGTACTTAGCCCTGTCACACACACACCCCTCCACATTGGATGCTGGGCTCTTTTGAGAATGTGGTCCTTATTTAGGTACTTAACATTATACAGCACCTTATATTCAAAGCACAGCTCCCCTTGCCTTCACTTGCATCTCGGAGTGCTCAGCACTTCTGCAAATCCAGAGTCTCAAGTCAGATAGCCAGGAAATGAGGAACATGCCTTTAGTGACCACCTGTGAAAAGTTTGGTTTACATGACTTGCCTAGCATCATACAGGAACTTTGTGACGTGGGCAGAGGTAGACTCCAGGTCTCCAGAACACCCTTAAATTGACTTAACCATGAAGCCATCCTTTCTGTGCCTGCAATCATCTATCGTATCCACCACACCTTCCAACTTCAGCAGCAAAGGTCCTACAGACAACTGCCTCCTTTATTACACAACCCTGATTCATCCCCTGAGCAGGTCCATACTGCGTGTCGAATGAGGCAGGGGTCCACTGGAAGAAATAGTGTATGTGATCATGTAATTAGAGGCTGTATCGTAATGCATTTGCATAATGGGGCTGAATTAAGGTTACACAGACAACCTTAACTCTGGCATTTCTTAACTTTCGAGGGCTTTGCAACCATAATCAAGCTCTATTAACATAATTTTTGTGTGTAATTTCCTATGTTTTTAAAAGAGCAAACTGAAAAAACAGAAATTCCATCCTGTGACATCATCCTGGCACCCACATGGGTCATCAGCAGGGTTGGAACCTCTAGATTTACTGCACAGACCTCTGTCATAGGAGTTTAGGGAGTAACTGATAACAATAAGAAAAGGAGGACTTGTGGCACCTTAGAGGCTAACAAATTTATTAGAGCATAAGCTTTCGTGAGCTACAGCTCACTTCATCGGATGCATTCAGACAATAGTAGCTTGTTCTCCTCTGTGTGGGCCTCAGAGTAGCAGCTGTGTTAGTCTGTATTCGCAAAAAGAACAGGAGGACTTGTGGCACCTTAGAGACTAACCAATTTATTTGAGCATAAGCATAATTTGCAAACTGGATACAATTAATTTAGGCTTGAATAGAGACTGGGAGTGGATGTGCCATTACACAAAGTAAAACTATTTCCCCATGTTTATTTCCCCCCATCCCCATCCCCCACTGTTCCTCAGACGTTCCTGTTAACTGCTGGAAATGGCCCACCTTGATTATCACTACAAAAGGTTTTCTTCCCCACCCCACCCCCGCCCTCCTGCTGGTAAGAGCTCATCTTAAGTGATCACTCTCCTTACACAGTGCATGATAAACACCCATTTTTTCATGTTCTGTGTGTATATAAATCTCCTCACTGTATTTTTCACTGAATGCATCCAATGAAGTGAGCTGTAGCTCACGAAAGCTTATGCTCAAATAAATTGGTTAGTCTCTAAAGTGCCACAAGTCCTCCTGTTCGGGCCAGCACTAGAGGGAGGATGGGACACTTTGCCAGGGGGTATCACAGATATTTGCTGACAGTGGAGCAATGGTGAGACTCATAGAAGATCAGGGCTGGAAGGGACCTCAGGAGGTCATCTAGTCCAACCCCCTGCTCAAAGCAGGACCAATCCCCAATTTTTGCCCCAGATCCCTAAATGGCCCCCTCAAGGATTGAACTCACAACCCTGGGTTTAGCAGACCAATGCTCAAACCACTGAGCTATCACTCCCCCCCTCAGAAATATTGGGTTCCGTTCCAGGCTCTGGAGGGGAGTGGGCTCTACTGGCTTCAGCCTTCTGCCTCTTCCCCTCCACCCCGAACCTATCCCAGTCCAGTCTCTTCCCCACCCTGGGATCTTTATCCCAGCCCCATTCTTCTTACCTAGCTAGGCCTAGTCTCCTGCTCCAGATTCCCAGTCCCCCTCTTCCCCTCTGCTTCCCAACCCAGTCTCCTGGCTGAGCCAGTCCCATTTTCCCTCTCCCAGCTCCTAATCTAAGCTATTTCTCTCTTTCCCCGCTGGCCTCTAGTCACCTTTTCCTGCCCGTACCCACATCCCCCAGGCCTACTGCCTCCCAGTTGCCCTCCCTGAGCTCCTCCAATCTCAGGGTCCCCCCAGGTCCTTTCCCCAATCTCTTTGCCCAGCCAATCCCAGTTTACACCCATCCCAACTCCTACTCCCAGTTTGCCTCTCCCTACTGCCAGCCTCCACTGCCAGTCCTCCTGCCTTCCCACACCCCTTGCTCCAATCTACTCCCCCCTGCTCCTTTCCCAGAGACGGCTTGTATCCCCTCCGCACTCCGATCCAGCAGCTTCCTCCTCCTCATTGCCTGGGCATTAATAGCAGGGAGCTCAGGCATGGGTCCGGGCAACCTTAACTCTAGCAATCCCCAGCTTTGGCACGCTTGGCTTTGCAATCTGACTGATGTTCTTCTAATGTCGTTTTGGGGTGTGGTAACTTTAGAGGCTGATTTCCAAAGCCCACCTGGGAGATTTAGACGCTCCACTCCCATTCTGTCCAAATCCCTTAGATGGTATTGGAAATCTCAGCTGTATATTTCCCAGCTTGGGCGGGACACAGTAGTCAAACATAGAACAAATAAATCAGGGCAAGTGTTAGCACTTCCCTGGGGGAGAGAATCCACACTAGGATTCTCCTCTAACTGGCAGGGGTTGGGAGAAGGTCCCATGAGGTCTGACTGCACCAGGAGAAAGGGTGACCTGATGTGCCCACCCCGCTAAGGAGAGGCATTTGGGTTTATAAGCTGGACACAGAGGTGGGATGGAGCCAGTGCTCAGAGCTCTGGGTCCTGTCACCAGTGAAATTCTCCGTGTGGCCTTGCATGGCACTAAGAAACTTGGATTTCACTGTGGGATCCCAGCTGATCATGGTGAATGTCCAGGAGTTGGTCTCTGTGGCATAGTGTAGGGACTGGGTCCGTGCTTAATTTGTAATGAAAGAGGTGTAGAGGCTCAAGCAATGATTTACTTTCAGAACTGATGCAGCAAGCCCAGAGGTGCCGGGGCTAAGAACTGCCACAGAGGTGCCGGGGCTAAGCCCTGGCACAAATTAAGCACTGGACTGGGTGACGGCTGGGTCCAGGCAGCCGGGGGGCTGGGCTACAGAACCGTTCCTCTCTAGGACACCCATCCAAGGCAATCCTGGACTGGTAGCGACCTAATGTTACCATTGGCAGGCACGGGGATGGCCCAGCCTCGCCGCCTGTCGATTCTGCCCCTGCTAGCCAGACACTAGAATGGACAGCTGAATCCAGAGCAGTTGAGTGTTCATCACAGCCATAGGCAGCAGTCCTATCAGGCCAACCACATGGGCGCCTCCCTGTGGCTGAGCACAGCTCGGCTGTATCCCTGGCCCTGGCCCCCCGGGCCCCCACCTGCTTTGCTCAGGGCACCTGGCTTCATGTGCAGCTAGGTTACATCTGTGTCTCTTGTGTTTTGTTTGTGTTTTTCTTTTTAACAAGGTCAAGGTAAGAGGTTGAAGTTTAGTCTCCCGTCCCTGCGGCGACTCAAAATCCAGCGGAAATCTCTGCCCACCAGTGAGTTTGATGGAGTAGCCATTGACTATGGAAAGGTAACCATAGACTTTGTACGATATAAGCTGATACATTAGGACAGGACCCAGCGCTCTTCCTTGGCTCTCCCCACCCTGCCCCCGTCAGTAGCTGCTGTGGCTGGTGCAGTATCTGAATTTAGTGGCTCTGTCTCTTAATGGTTAAACGCAGAGCCAAAGGGACTTTGTGGTTGTTGCCTTTGAGGCTCGGAACTTCAGTGGGGACAGACCCGAGAACCTTCTGCGTTCAGAGCTCCAGCCCTGACCACTAGAACTAAAGGAGAATCTCCATTAGCTGCTGGCAGTATGTAGCCTGTGATGCACAGTTGAACAGCTCTGTTTCCAGCCAGGAGAAAGAAGCGGTACGTACATACGTACAACCGCACATGTTGTGCATTCACACCCACGCCTTCATACCACTGCCCTCAGCTGGCAACAGAGTTTAGTGCAGCAGTGAGGAATGGCTTTTGGAACCCCCAGCGTTTGGATTAGGGGTAGGGGCTAGCTCGTTAGGACTTTCTTTGTCGAAGTGTTAACAGATTCTAGAACCCTTTGGGTAGGAAAGAAAGCCCGGAAAGATTGCACAGATACACTGCTCTTAAGATAGGACATAGCACTGGCTTGAGATGGTGGCACTGGGACCTGCATGGATCTGGTAGAAATCAATGGGCAAAACTCCAGAATTTTGGTGCAAATATTCCTTGAAATTACACATCTCGTAAAATTTTCCTGCCAATCCTTGTGTCACCCCCATGCATTATCATGAGCCCGGAGTTTCAAATACATTCTATCGAGTCATCTTGTCCAGCTCTTCCCCACTATTGTACCAGCAAAGATTATGTTGTCCCTATGCATTAGGGACAGCAACAATCATGACTGCATCGACTTAATGGGGTAGGGAAAAAGTTCTTGGTCTGTTAGTATTAGAACTTTTTAAGAGATTGCCGTTCTCATTATCCTCTTGACTGCTGCAAATGTTCCAGGTATGTACAAGTAGCAAGCACATGTGCAGCCAAACGTTCTAGATACGTCTAGGTAGAAGGCACCTGCTGGGCTGCCAAATGCTTTACGTATCTCCTGATACAAGGTGCTCGGTGTGCTGTCAAGTGTACTTGGTCTGTCAAGAGAGAATACAGCGGCTCTATTAGTTGTTGTTGTAGGTACGTTTTGGGTAAAATGCACCTGGTGGGCTGTCAAAGGTCATAGGTACATACAGGTAGACAATTCCTGCTGGGCTGTCAAAAGCTCTAAGTATGTCCACGTAGAAGACATCTGGAGTGTTGCCAAGTGCCCCTGGGACAAGTTGACTTTCTGTTGCCTTGAGTGGAGCCTTCCCTGAGTGACAGTTGCCGAGCAAGAGCAAAGGGGCCATCAGCAAAAGAGTTGGAGGTAATAAAATTCAGATCGCTGTGATCCATTTTGCTAAGCCAGAACAGGCTGTGAGCTTCAGAATAAACGTGCAGCTCAATCAGAAGCTCAGTGAAGGTTTTTGAGGACCAGCGTGGTGAGAGAGGCCAGCAGCCTGGCGAAGGGCCTGGCGGGGCCTGTGCAGAATCTCTGCGGACAAAGCAGGGTTGAGCTACTGCCAGTACTTTGGCAGGGTGTTTGGGGTGAGGTGGGGTTAGGTTGGTTTCCCTCAGAAGAGTCACGGACATCACCGCATTCCTGGTAGCCAAACCCTGCGAGAGCCTGAAATGTGCAATTTGGGCTTTTTACCCTGGCTGACTGCGGGAAAGTCCTTAAATCCTTGGGACCTGGTCTCTGTTGGGCACATTGACAGAAACGCGACACTTCTGGGGTGCTGAGATTTCATGCCACGTGCGTTCCGAGCTGGGGGTTGGTTGTTTTTCAGGCTTGTCATTATAGGCGTCTCTTAAGTCAGGAGACCTTGCCTCAGTGTCCAAAAAACGGAGTTTAGCAGGCACCGAGGAGAGGGTGGGACAGGAAAGCCTGCGAATAACTGAATCTGCATGTCCAGCAGTTTCCCCAGTGGCAGGATCTTGTCTCTGGTGTGGATTAGGCAGCCGCTGTCAACCACAGGTGAAGGACTTTGTACATTGAACCACCCTTGGTTCTTTAAACTCCCTCAGCAGGCAGTGGGGAGAGAAAAGGGCGTGTTTAGCTTTTCACTCTCATGCCTTAGGTCCTAGAAACACTGTGAATCGAAGCCACCGAATGCCAGGTAAATCCACTTCTGGGGTTTCCTCTTTTTCTCCTGCTCCAGCCTGTTTCCTATCTGCTAGTGGCTCAGCAATACCTTGCAAGCTACCCCATGCTCAGCCAGGCTTAACGGAACAGGATGTTGTTGGTGGGTCCCGCAGTCGTACATGGAGTCGGGGCTCGTAGGCTCTTAAGGCTAGTGGGATTCCATTAGTCATGTAACAAGGTGTGCTCAGTTCCGGTCCCAGTGGGAGCTTAACCCACGACACGGCAGCGCTACCCAGCCCTCTGTCTTTCCTCTTTCCTGACCCTACTCCCCTCCCGCCTCAGCATTCCAGGGCTCCTCCTAACCAAACGCTCTCTCCTGGCTGTCTTCAAGCCCAGGGGCGACTCCCTGATTCTGAGGGACTTGAAGACTCCTCCCAAGGAGAACTGTGTCCAGTCAGAGACCGAGTCCCTCCTGGAAAAGGAGAGCAGGCCGAGCCTGGAGGCCATCCCCACCGTGCATCACTCGTCCCCGAAACGAGAGCCTCCCTTCCTGGGCCCACTGGGGTCCGAAGCTGCTTGGGGCTTGGTTCGGCTTCACCCTGGGGGCAGCCTCCGCAGGGTCTCCTCCTTGGACAACTTTGAGGTCACCAGGTCTGAGTTCCAGAGAAAATTCAGGGAGAGGAGGGCAAACTCAGGTAGGGGAAAAGCACAAGCAGATGTGTCGCTACCAATGGGGAGGTGGTGCAAAACTCTTCCAGCAGACGGGCCTTCCTCTCATCTGCTCTGAGGGTCCCTGGGGGAGTTTTTCCCTACGTTGCCTTAAAGAAGCAGCGGTAAGGGGGGTGTCTCCCAGAGCATAAACTGACTCCAGTATGTTTCCAAGTGCGGGGATCTCTGGATGTGTCTTGGCCTGTAGATCTGGCTGTGTGTCTACAGCCATTCCCGAAATGGATTTAGGCACCTAAGTCCCACTGACACCAATGGGAGTTGAAATCATTGAAACCAATGGGAGTTAGGCGCCTGTATACCTTTGATGATCTAGGTCTGTGTGTGACAGTCTCTGAGTGAACCGATCTGCACTGTAAATCCGCCATGTCCAAACCCTTCCAGGCTCTTTCCTGACTCCGGTCCCACTGCTCCCAAAGGGGGAGGAGTGAGTTTAGATGAGTGAATACGGTAGATGTAATACATATAATCTTCATGTTCTGAGGATGAGGGCCCAAGTATTTAATCCGGAAATCCCATCACCATGGTCACGGCGTGTCATTGACCTTTGCAGAGGATACTGAATCGGGAGGCATTGCAGATTTCATGAAAAATATCAAGGTTTTGAAATGTGTTTCGCTCGGCATTGGAACCAAACATGAGAGAGAGCCATGCCGGCAGAGCCAAGAGCTCCATGGTTCGGGCACTCAGCGGGCAGCTGATTCGGAGCAGGGCCTTGACACTGGATCCCCCGCATGCCAGGCGTGTGCCCTGACCACTGGTATGGGTCCCTCTCCATCGTACCAGAAATGCCAGCCTGGACCAAAACGTCCTCGAAGCTGGCACTTCTCTGCAGTGAGTTTTGGGTTTGGCAAATCGGCATTTTCTGACTTTAAAAAACAAAAAGACGTTTCACGAAAAATGTCCAACCGGCTCTACTGGAGACATGCAGAGAGGACAGAGCAATAATCCGGAGAGACCTAGAAAGGTGGCTGAAAGAGCCTGAATTAAAGAAAAAAAGCAAAGTGGATACACTGGGGCAGAAAGAATTCATCATATAGTCACGTGATGGGAGATAGAGAGCTGGGGAGAAGTAAAGCTGAGACAGGCCTCAGGCCTAGGTTTTCAATAGCTCAGAGACACATTTTTAAGTGCCCAGCACCCACAATCGGAGCTGGATTTTCTGAAGAGCTTTAGCCTCCTAAATGAGGCCAGATTTGCTCAACAGCCCCCAGTGTGATCCCTGTATCTAGACTTTCAGAAGAGCTCAACACCCAACAGGTGCTCAGTGTGCTGAGCATGTGTGAAAATCTTCCCCACTTCAGGTGGGATTTTTCTAAGCTGTCAGCATTGGCCTACCTCTGTTCCCATTGATGTCAGTGGGAGCTTTCCCATTGACTTCACTGGGACTAAGGGTAGGGCAGTCCCACCCTTGTTTTGTTCTTTCGACCCTCTGGCCCCTTGAGGTGAGAGTGGACAATAAAATAGACAGGAGTTTGCTATGTCTCAAAGAAGGCCAGTGCACTTTGGGGCTGCGGGTGCAGAGATATCAGGCATTGAGGCAGGGAAGAATTAGTCCTTCTCTGTAAGGCTCTGGGACAAATGCAGCTGCAGTTTTGTGTTCGTTTCTGGGCTCCTCGTTCTCATAAGAAAGATACTGGCCAATAGGTTGGGGACCAGAGAAGAGAAACTAAAACGGTCAGCAGGCTGGAGGGATCTATTGAGGAGGAAAACTGGAATGAGCTGAATATGTGCCGCTTGGCTAAGCCACGGTCAGGGAAGGGAACATGAGAGTCCACAAATACTGAAAGGTTGTAAACCCAAAGGAGCTGGGGAAGGAGACAAATAAGGCTGGGGAGAACAGGGGATGGAATGAAGGAAGGTTGACACGTAAGCTGTTTGTATTTGAAAAATTGAGGGTGTTTTAGGAAAAATGACCTGCTGGTGAGATCCACTGGGCTGGAGAATCATGTCCCAGGGAAAGGGGTAGAAGCCTTAATGCCTAGAACATTAAACTAGACTGGAAGAATGCTAGGAAAATACCCCACAGGGAACAATCCTGCCCTGGCCCATGGGCCATGGGGATGGATTGGATGGGATGTGGTACGGCTTTGGGGGCAGATCGTAGGACTCCATCTGTGCTCTCTTTGCCCTGCCAAAGCAGCACTCAATTCCCCGTCCCTCAAGGAGATGTTAGTTTGAGGAGCCAGGACGAACAGCCAACCCAGCTCAGAGGGCAGGAGAAGCTGAGGTAAAAGCCTCAAGAGTCTTGCCGGTGGAGGCCCGCGGCCTGATGGGCCCCATCTGTAATTTTAGGCTTTGACAGTTTTCTGGATTCTGTTTACATTCGTATCCTGCCACTGCAGCGTCGGCCCCCACCAATGGCTATCAGAATCCAGGCCAATTGGCCTGGGCCTTAGCAGTGACTAGGGATCCACCATTTTTCGGCACCAAGCTTGAGACACCTGAAAGGGGCTTTGTTTTTAGGGGGTGGGTTCTCAGCTCTTTCTGAAAAGCAAGCCCCTTTCAGGTGCCTCAAGTTGGGCACCCGAGATCACGAGTGGCTTTGGAGAATTTTGACCTTTGTGTTTGGGTACCAAGGCAAAATGGGCCCTTTGCAATAGCGTTGTCTCTCCAGACAGGTTCTCTCAGATGGCTTATCCTGGGCTCCCTTGTCCACAGAGACTAGAACGCTGATGGTTAATTGTTGTTTTTGTCGCTCTCCTGAGCGTTTCTCTCCTTCCTGAATTTGTTCCAGAGGCCTCCCAAGCCAAGCCCAACCCCCAGAACTCCACCTCGGACTCCGACCTCATGAGGTACCGCACCATCAGCCAGATCCCGCAGTTCACCCTCAACTTTGTGGAGTTCAACCTGGAGAAGCACCGCTCGGGCTCCACCACTGAGATCGAGATCATCGCACCCCACAAGGTGACGGAGCGCACGCAGAACGTCACCGAGAAAGTCACACAGGTACAGGGGGCAGAGGGGCATTCTCCCCAAGCCAGGGGCACTCCTGGGAGGTGGAGGGAATGATTGTGCTAATTCGTGGAGCAGGCATGGGGTGAGGGTGGGTGTGCATGCTAATTCGTGGAGCAGATTTGGAGGGGAGGGGCAGATCCCACTAGTTTCTGGAGCAGATTTGGAGGGGAGGGGCAGATTACTTTGCAGAGCAGAGCGAAAATGGGAATTTCTGTCCCACAACAAATTGCAATATTTTGATGACTTTTTTTTTCTTTTGCGGGTCCAAATGTTGAAATCTTGAGATTTTTCACTGAACGAAAAGTTTCGAGTTGGAAATGGCAAAATGTGTCGCCTTGGGGTCAATTCAATGTTAAACTGCATTTCTCTGCAGGGCCACATTGCCTCCTGGGAGCTGTGTCTCAGGTCCCCTTTCTCCCTTGTGGGCTGGCCTCCCTGGCCAGACTACGTCTCCTGTGGGGAGAAGTCGGGATCCTGGAGGCCGTTCCCCATTGTCCATAGTGTAGTGGGGACACTCGCGATCGTTTGTGGAACAGCCGCGGGGTAGGGGGAGATTCACGCATTTGAAGGAGCAGCTGAGTGGGGACAGGGCAGGGTCCCTGCATGCTTGGTATTCAGTTCCTCATCTCCCCTCCGGCACAGCCGGGGCTGGGGACGGACACACCCAGCTGGCAGCATTTCACTCTGTTTGTCCATGCTTCTCTCTTTGCACCTGGGCTCCCCCAGGGCAGCCCCACTGAAAGCTGTTCCCAGTGCATGCGTGTGGCTCTCCAGAGGGCTTCCCTCGCTCATGGCAGAGAACAAGAGATTGTGGCCCAGATGGGCTCCAAACACATTCTGACGTGTTTTTAACCCCAGAAAACCAGCGTCTGCAGGATGCTGGCCATGACACTGTCTGTCTGTCCAGCCTAGAGGGGCTGCTGTAGGGCAATCCCCATCGTGACTAGGAGCCACCGTGCAGGGGAGGTTGTGCGGTGGGGTTGCTGTCACTGTTTGGGGGCATAGTCACTAGGGTTCACACAGGGCTAGATTGTCATTGCCCTCCTCCGCCATGCAGGGGAATCACAGGGTGGTCGATTCTCCCTTACTCCTCTGCTCGGATTGTGGCTACTACTTGCCTTTCACCCTCCGCTACAAGCATCTGAGGCGTGGGGCCGTAGGGCAGAGAGGGGCAGGGACTAGGAGGAGCCCTGGCCCATAGCTGGTGGGCATATGAAAGGCGGGAGCTGCTTGACCAAAGGGTTGAAGTAATTCCTCCTCCCCCAGAGCAAGGGGGAAGCAGGGATGCAATGGGGACTCGCTGGGGCAGTTGGCAGTTATGATCTAGCCCATAGTAATCACCACCTCCCCCACCCTCCCTCTCTTCCTTCTGCTCGGTGGCTGGCTGGGAGGTGTTTGGGCTCAGGCTAGGTACAGAACAGCTCAGCCCGAGCCTGTGGGCCCGGCCCTCCACTGGTGGAAATCAGCAGAGCTTTGGCGAAGGGAGTGGGCCAGATCCTAGCTGGCATAAAGCAGCGTCGCTCCGGGGAACCCTTTGTGGATTGATGCCAGCTGCGGGGCTCTCCCTTGCTGTTGGCTGGCACGACACCATCGTTCTTCCCTGGAGCCAAAAAGCTGTTCGTCTCGGCAGCAAACCTCCCCGACAAGAGTGTCGTTTTTCCTGGGTGAAAACTCTTTGTGTCTCAGCAGCAATGGGAGTGCGGGGGGGGGGGCAGACCCACATGGTGCGTGTGTGAGTGAAGTCTGCATCGTCATTCGTGCACCCCTGAAATAAGTCAGATTAACTTTCTTTTTTCTTCCTGTGGAATAGGCCCAAGGTCTGGCAGGTTTTTCTACCCAGCTGCAGGGGGAAAGGGATGTACCTGCCTTCGGCAAGGCTGTCCCTTACCCCCACTCTTCGGGAGATCCGCCCCAGCCGACGTCTTTGCGTGGGCTGTGGAGGTCTCCTTTCTGCGCGCTGACTGCAGGAATTGGTGGAGGGGACACCTGCAAGCACAGGGGCTGGTGGTTGCTCCGGCAGTCACCAGGTGGCAGTGTCCCTTCACCACATGGGACGCTGCGCAAGGTGATGGTGTTTCCATCTTCCAGGCTCCTTGGAAGGGAAGGGGGCGCAGAGGGGTGGGGGGGTTACATTAACTGGGAAATACCCAGCTGCCTCCTTCCCGCCTAGGGGTAGATCTGTCAGACAGCAGAGAGCCTGGCTCCAGGGAGCCTCTAATGCATAGACTGAGATCGCACATCCCTGGTATCCGCCGTGGCCTTAAGATGCCGAACTGCAGGGATTCCCGCTTCCACCCGCAGAAGTAAATGGCTCAGGGAATGAGACCTGCAGAAAGGCACTAGTGGAAGAGCAGAAGGTCTTCAGAATGGAGAGAGGTAAATAGTGGTGTCCCCCAGGGGTCTGTACTGGGCCCAGACCTATTCAACATTTTCATAAACGATCTGGGAAAACTGGTGAACAGTGAGGTGGCAAAATTTGCAGATGATACAAAACTACTCAAGAGAGTTAAGTCCCAGGCAGACTGGGAAGAGCTACAAACGCATCTCTCAAAACTGGGGGACTGGGCAACAAAATGGCAGATGAAATTCAATGTTGATAAATGCAAAGTAATGGACATTGGAAAACATAATCCCAACCATACGTATAAAACGATGGGGTCTAAATTAGCTGTGACCACTCAAGAGAGAGATCTTGGAGTCATTGTGGACAGTTCTCTGAAAACATCCATTCAATGTGCAGCGGCCGTCAAAAAGGCGAACAGAATGTTGGGCATCATCAAGAAAGGGATAGATAATAGGCCAGAAAATATCATGTTGCCTCTGTATAAATCCATGGTACACTCCCATCTTGAATACCGCGTGCAGATGTGGTCGCTTTATCTCAAAAAAGATCTATTGGAATTGGAAAAGTTTCGGAAAAGGGCAACAAAAATGATTAGGGGTCTGGAATGGCTGCCTTTATGAGGAGAGATTAATACAACTGGGGCTTTTCAGCTTGGAAAAGAGACGACTGAGGGGGGGATATGATAGAGGTCTATAAAATCATGACTGGGTGGAGAAAGTAGATAAGGAAGTGTTATTTACTCCTCCTCATAACACACGAACTAGGAGTCACCAAATGAAATTAATAGACAGCAGGTTTAAAACAAACCAAAAGGAAGTATTTCTTCACACTACACACAGTCAACCTGTGGAACTCTTTGCCAGAGGATGTTGTGAAGGCCAAGACTATAACAGGGTTCAAAAAGGAACTAGGTAAATTCATGGAATGTAGGTCCATCAATGGCTATTAGCCAGGATGGACAGGGATAGTGTCCCTAGCCTCTGTTTGCCAGAAGCTGGGAATGAGCGATAGGGGATGGATCACTTGATGATGACCTGTTCTGTTCATTCCCTCTGGGGCACCTGGCACTGGCCACTGTCGGAAGACAGGACACTGGGCTCGATGGACCTTTGGTCTGACCCAGTCTGGCCGTTCTTATGTTCCTGGATGGCTTGGGAGGGATGGGCTCAGGGGCAATGCCACCTCATGGCAGAACACACAAAACAAGCCGCATCTCTGGGGGTGTGGAACTGGTGGGTGTCAGCCAGAGCCCCTGAATGTTGCTGTAGGTCCCACTTGTGCCCTGCTCATGCAGAGGGGCTCCCTGCAGCCTTTCCCTGCCCCCCAGATCACCTGTGCAAAGCAAGGTAGGATTTTGCCCCACATTTTTTATTCTGGAAGGTCTTTGGGTCACCTGTGGAACTCTCTGCTGCAGGATGTGATTGAGGCTAATAGCTCAGTAGGTGCCAAGAAGGGATTAGACACTGAGAATAACCATCGCAGAATCACTAACTAGGGTGCAAATTATACAAGGGCTGTCAATCCCCAGGATTCAGGACCCACCGTAAGAGAGACAGGGAACCGGGGGACGAGTGCAGGACTGGCTGCCAGGCTAGGGTCTGCCTCCTAAGCAAATAAAAGACAATGGTTTTAAAGAATCACACAGGATGTTATTTGAGTTTAACTGAATGAACTAAAAGTCGCTAAGAATTGCTCTGATGTGGAGTGCAGACGGGACAGTGGGAGTGAAAGCAGATATTACCCAGGGGGTAGTGTGGGAGTAATAATTATTATTAATAACTGTATAGCAGCATTACTGTTTGTTATACTTTGAACCTAGAGAGCACATTGCATCCAAGGATCTTGCAAGGCTCCTTAGCCTGTGAGCTCCTTGGGTTAGGGCCTGTCTCTTCTTGAGTGTCTGGAAGGTGCTCCCAAAGGGTCAGTCTCATTATCACCCTTTTACAGATGGGGAAACTGAGGCACAGGGAGCACAAGTGCCTTGTCCAAAAGTAATGCAGGAAGTCTCTGGCAGAGCCAGGAACAACATCCAGGAATCCTGACTCCATGGGCCCAGGCTCCATCTACTATGCAAACCTGCCTCACAAACCTAGAAAAGGACACCAGCAGCCAAGGCCCCCAGGTCGCCTGCTTTAACCACTAGACAACGTTCTCTCTCTGAGCTGGGAAAGGAATCCTGACTTGCAGACTCCAGCTTTAACCACCCAATCCCATTCCCACTCTCAGAAGCAGGAACGGAGCCCAGGCCTCCTTCCTTCTAGTCCCATGTTGTAACCACTAGACCCCACTCCCCTGCTGGAGTTAGTTTAAAAAAAACCCACCATGCTGATTCCCAGCCGGGTGTTCAATCCACTAGGCCCCAGAGGGGTTGGTAATGTGCCCTTAAACTAGCTGACAAATGCTGGCATTTGGGAGAGGAGCCTCTCCTGGCACCCCCTTCCCCCACCAAGCCTCTAGGAATGTCTCAAGGGGCACAGTTCTCCCCTTTCCTGCTTCCCCTAAAAGCCTCCACCCCAAGCAGTGCATTGACTTTGGAAGCTGTGTGCGCACAGGACCCGCTGCCTGTCGATACTGGGTCATTAGGCAGCGGGAGGTGATGGGATTGAAGCTGACAGGTCCCTGCTGCAGGCGGGATGGCCAGCATCGAGCCTGTGCACTCCCCCCAGTCCCTGGCATGGATCCACGTCCGTTCCCCCCTCCCCTTAAATCTCCATGCTGGCTGGGTTCTGGGTGGATCTCGACCCCCCTGAGCACCGTATTTAACCACTAGACACCGTTCCACCCCCCAGAGCTGGGCAAGGAACCCAGGAATCCTAGCCCCCAGCCCGCCTGCTGCAACCTCAAAATCCTACTTTCCTCTCAGAAGGGAGAAAAGAACCCAGAAGTCCTGACTTCCAGCCTCCTGTTCTAACCACTGGCCCGGACTTGGGGCCTGGTTTGGCTGTGCGCGCTCAGGCTAGCCCCAGCCCCACACACCCAGCGTCCATGGGGGTAATGGCAGCGCTGGACCGTGGCTTTGGCCTGCTTCTCTGCAGAGCCCCCCACTTCCTAGTGTGAGCCTGGATCCCAGGTGAGATGAGCCTCCTCCTCCTCTCAGTCTGGGTCCCCCCGGGACGCATATTCGCACATAGGAGCCGTTGTCTAATTAGGCACAAGTGGCAAGATGCACATGGGGGCTTCCTGGGGCTGGAATAATGGGGGGTGGCAGACCAGGATAGAGGGACATTGGCAAAGTTGGCTGGGGGGAGCTCAGGGGAGCAGCAGGTCAGCACTGAGGGGGTTCAGCAGAGCTTGGGGGGCCTTGTGCCCACTGAGGTGCAGCCCTTTCTCTGTCCCATTTCACAGGGGCCAGGCCCAGGTAGACCAGTGGCGGTCACTCCCCATGTCCACCTGGCACTGCAGGCCCCTGGCCCAGGCGAGAGGCTGCGGGAGGCCTGGTTACCAGCTCCTGTTTTCTCTGGAGCTGCTTTTCACACCCCTTTGGCTGGCAGGCACTGAAATGTCAGCCCAGCTCCTGCAGCCTGGGCTGGGTCAGCGCGAAGGGTGACTCGGTCATAGGGGATTCGGGGTGCCCGGATCCTGCCTGCCAGGGGACGGAGGGGAGAGAAAGACCTGGGGGTGGATTCCAGGGGGAGGGCCATGAGATTGACAGGCCACGAGACGGAAAGTGGGAGATGGGGAAGAGAAGGCAGCGGTCAGGCAGGAAAAGAAGCTCGGAGCGATCCAAAGGAAGCAGAGCTGAGCAGTCCAGGGCTAAGCCCCTTCCCCAGCTGGGCTGGGCTCCCGGGGGAATTGTTCTGGTGGCTCCTTTGGTGCTGTGGCGGCCATGCCTCCCAGCACAGGGAACACGCGTGCGGGGTCCCGTGGGCCCCCTCAGAGCCGCCGGACCCTGCTCCGATGAGCCCTGCTCTAATGCCTGCCGCTGGCCAGCTCCAGGGGCTCTGCCATTGGCTCGGGTCCCAGGGTGTCCCCTAGACCCAGGCCCAGACCCGCAAATGCTCGCAGCAGCTGCTCACGAGCAAGCGTGCTGAGGACATCCCTGCTGCCCGGCACGCTGCCTCGTCCCCCACCCCCCGTGCAAAGGGAGCACGAAGTGCTGCTAAACCCCAACGGTGGCGACGTCCCCCCTGCCCCCCCCCCATGGCACTGCTGCACGTGCAAGGGAAGAGAGAATCGGGCCCCGTGTGCCTCCCATGGGCCAGCCTGGGCATCCGCTCAGGACCAGGAGAGATGCCCCTGGCCGAGTCCCCGCTCATGACTTACGGCCGATAAATAATTCACGGGCAAGGCAAAGCCGGTGGTGAAATCCCATTAGTCCTCTGTGTAAGTAACAACTCAGCAGCTGCGTGAGCCAGAGGCCAACTCCTGCAGAGCATGTGATTGCGGGCGAGGGGCCAGCCTGACAGCCGTGACCTCATCCCATCTGGGCTCACTGCTTGCTTCGGCTACAAGTGCACTGAGCACATTGGCCTCATCCCGTGGTCGCTCCTGTGGCCTGAGCCCGGGACAGCAGGAGCCACTAATCTGTGCAAGAAATGGGGAGCCAGGGTGGGTGTGCACAGGGAACTGGGGATCGGACAGAGTCTTTCGCCTCCAGGGCACCTGCCAAGAGTTGTCTCCCTCTGATGGCTGTTGGGCGGTGTGTGTGAAATGCGCTAGTGATCCGATGCCAGTACTGGGGTCCTTACACAGCTGATCCCCCTGACTGTCCCCGACCAAACCAGACCCCCCTCCCCGGACCCTGCCTGGCAGCAGCAGGAGACTGGCAGGGTGGCAATGAGTGGCCCCAGGGAAGGGAGCTTCAGGAGTCAAGGCGAGAGGATGCCAGGAGAGGTGAAGGCGGGGGAGTGGCAGGATGATGTTGCAGAGGTGGTGATGGGAGTGCAGAAGGGGGAGGTGGACGTAGGAGCTGCGCTGGAGGGGGTTCCTCCTGGGAGCCGTTGGCTGAGATGAAGCCACAAAGCCCCCTGGCCAAGGCAGGCAGGGAGGCGGAGTTGTAGGCATTGGAGGAGCTGGTCCTCATCAGGCCCTGTGTATACTGGAGGCCCCGGTCAGGATCAGGGCCCATCCTGCTGGAGGCTGTACAGACACATGGGGTAAGAAAAGCCCCCGTCCCGCAGAGCTCAGTCTCAGGAGAGCCAAGTACCCAGGGGCCAGGCTCCAGGTCTGTGAGCTGAAGCATCTGTCACCGGCCACTGTCGGAAGACAGGATACTGGGCTCCGTGGACCGTTGATTTGGCCCAGTGTGGCCGTTCTCATGTTCTTGTGAGCTGTGGTGGCTTGTGGGCCTCCCTCCAGGTCTCCGAGGACCCCGTCCCCGACGCGTATACCACCACGCCGGGGCACTGCCCTGCAGCAGTGTGAGCAGGGGCCGGGGCACAGCCTGGAGAAGAGGCAGGTACAGGGGGGCTGCCCTCTGCAGCAGGGAGAGGATGCAGTGGCTCGGGGCCAGATCCTCAAAGGCATTTAGGCTCTTAACTCCTGGGTATCGTGGGTCTTGGGGTGCAGAGGGACAGAGCTCAGACCAGGGCCCCAGCTATGGTGTTTCTCCAGGCACGGACACCAGCAGCTCCACCGAGGTCTGGCCAGCACCAGCTCGTGAGCAGACTGAGAGCATTCCAGCATCCTCAGTCCCCTGGGGCCTGTTCTGTGCCCCAAATGCCTCTTCCTAGCACAAGGTGCCAAGGGGTTATTGGTGCCCTGGTCTGGCCTTCACCACAGGAGACCTGGGTCCAAATACTGGCTCATTGAACAGGGAGACAGGAATTCTGGGTACTCTCGTCCTAGCTTTCAGCAGACTCTGATCCCATCACCAAGCCACCACCAAATCAGGGCTGAGGTGCAGTGGCAGAGCTGGGTGTGAGGAGCCCAGGACTGGGACAACGGGGCTGTGGGTCGGGATTGAGGGGCACTGGCAGAGCTGGGTGTGGGGAGCCCGGGACTGGAATATCAGGGGGCTGCGGGTCGGGGTTGAGGGGCAGCGGCAGAGCTGGGTGTGGGGAGCCCAGGACTGGGACAATGGGGCTGTGGGTCGGGATTGAGGGGCACTGGCAGAGCTGGGTATGGGGAGCCCGGGGCTGGGGTAGCAGGGGGCTGTGGGTCGGGAATGAGGGGCACCTGCAGAGATGGGTGTGGGGAGCCCAGGGCTGGGGTAGCAGGGGGCTGTGGGTCGGGAATGAGGGGCACCGGCAGAGATGGGTGTGGGGAGCCCAGGGCTGGAATATCAGGGGGCTGCGGGTCGAGATTGAGAGGCCCTGGCAGAGCTGGGTGTGGGGAGCCCAGGGCTGGGGTAGCAGGGGGCTGCGGGTCGGGAATGAGGGGCACCTGCAGAGCTGGGTGTGGGGAGCCCAGGGCTGGGGTAGCAGGGGGCTGCAGGTCGAGATTGAGAGGCCCTGGCAGAGCTGGGTGTGGGGACCCTGGAAGTCAGGATTGAGGTGCATCGTCAGGTGTTGGGATCCACACTGCCTGCTCCCCAATCCTGAGCTAGCAAGGGGGGGCTGCCAGCCAGGCCTGAGGACCATCAGCTAAACTGGGGGGGCTCTGAGTGGCACCTCAGCACGTCAGTTCCACCCACTCCCTTTCCGCGCCCTGATGGGGACGGAGGGAGACAAGGGCAGCGTTGACCGTGGGCAGGGTGGTTCCCAGGCAGCCGCCGTGTGTGCAGGGGAGGGTCTGATTCCCTCACAGAGGCGCCAGGCAGGGGTGGTAAGTGCCCTGTCTAGCAGGTTGAAGCCGCGCTGTCTGGCAGGCAGCAGACACTGGTAGTAGGGCCGGGGCGGGGAGGAGGCTGGGTCGCGTGTGATCACAGCTCTGCCCTGGGGAGTGATGTAAGCACCAGAGGTCTGTGCTGGGGAACACGGCTCCTCTCCCCCCAGCTCCCTCCCCGCCTGGGCCTCGCTCCCTGCTCGCACACCGCCTTACTTCCAACACACCATGAGTCTGAAACTGAAGCTGAAGCCGGTAAGCACTGAGACAAACGGACAGGATGGGGGATGGCTGAGATGGGGGGGTTGTTAAGTGAGTCCCTGCTATTGCCATGGGGAGAGCGGATCCAGGGGATGTTTGTCCCTAGAGTGAATTAAACCCCCAGGGGGGAGCCAGGATACATTGGTGGGATGGGGCTGCCTCCTTGCAGCTGGCTCTTTTCTTTGCATGGGGGGGAGCCGTCCTTTCCCCTGGAAACAACTCCCTCTTGACCTAGCCAGCCCTGCTCTCTGGAGAGGCAGAAACTTTCTTTGCAAGCGGGGCCAGAGGTGGGAGGGTGAGGAGCTGGCATGGAGCAGCCCAGCCTCCCTTGTGCCCTGGACTTTTAAACCCACAGAGGGTTCAGTCACACACTTCTGCGATGAATGTACCAATCTCTAACTGGGAACGAGCCTTGAGCTCCTGGCCCTGCCTGGGGCCCCTTACTGCAGCCTCAGCATCCCCTCCTGCATGGGGTGCATCAGGCTAGTCAGAGACCTGCTGCGGGGAGAGTGAGCTGGGTTTGGTTTGATACAGTGAGGCAGGACTGAAGGGGCGAAGGGGAAAGACATGATTGTTCTCCCCTCCTGTTCTGGGACACTGCAGCCAGACGTTCTGTGGGTTCTGGGAGTCTGGGTCTCACAGCTGCTAAAAGCAAACAAGGCCCCCCGGCGAACAGGAGACACTGGCTGCATCCTTCTCTTGGTTACTCCAACCCACTAAGGTCAGAGAAGTTACTCCAGATTTATGAGTCACACCCAGTGGTTCTTGGATACGAAGGCAGCAGATGCCTTCGAAATCCCATAGAGCAATGGCAAGGGTGAATGGGTGCATCGGCTCCACAGATGACTGGATGGTAAATGATCCGGATTCCTTCCCTAGACAGATGCATTGGCTGGGTAGGATAGCTGGAGGGGCTGGACGGATACACAGTCTAGCTGGGACTTGGCGCTTGGCTCTGGGCTGTAAGTCCGGGGATTGTTTTTCTCTCTCACGTTTTGTTCTCCGTTCGAAGGGTCCCCAAATTCATCCCCTTTGGAAGGGTTGGCCAAGTGAGAAGCCTTTTTAATTCCACAAGCCAACCTCCCTTTCTCCTTCCCCGGCTCCCACGGCTAATGTTGAAATGGCTCGTTTTAGCCTTGACACCAAAAGGCCGAAGCTGGGGCCGGCGGTGTTTGCCAAAAGCCGGCAGAGAAAGATAACGCGGACCTTGGCACATGAGCAGCGTATGGGCGGCTCAGAGAGCAGGGCAGGGGAGCTAGTGTTAGCCACCCCCCAAAGGCTAGACCCACGGAGGGGCTGAAACCACTGACTCCTACTGCCATGGGTGGGCCGTGAGGACTCGCTCAGGATCAGGCCCCTGTTGGGATGTATCATATGGGCTTTCCTGCTCTGCTGTGATTGTTACTCGGGTCTGATCCAAAGCCTATTACAATCCACGGGAGTTCTTCCTGCTGGCTCCAAAGGACTTTGGATCATGCCTTGGCATTGCTGCCAGGCTTAAAGGTAGCTTGATCCTGCCCCCTACCTCCTTTGCATTGCTCAGGGGCGGGGGGTGTCCCAGTTCCCCTCCCCTTGCCCCGACTTGCTCCTGTTGGGATGATGAGGTCGGTGCCCTGACCCCGCCAACGCTGCTTCCGCACATCCCCCTTCGGAACGATTGGATTTCGGTCACTTTTTCCACTCCCTCTCCCTCCCTTGCCAGCCACGTCTTTGGCCTTCCTGGCTCTTGATTGGTGGCTTCCTCCCCACCCGGGGCCTGGCCATTGATTGATTTTGATTAATCTGCGGCAGGCTCCTGAATGTCCTTTGCCGGCGCGTGTGCGTGTGGGTCTGTGCATGCGTGTACGCGTGTGTGTGAGACGCCATCTCGCTACCTGGGTGTGGGGAATCCGAACCACGCCATGGTCCAGCAGCTGTTAAGTTTCAGGGCGGGACGTGGACAGGCAGGAGTGACCCTAAGGGTGGGGCAGTGGGCAAGGGGCTGGCGCTCGAGAGGCATTGGCCGGGGGAGAGTCCCTGGTTTGCAGGGCTGGCTAGTGGGGATTGTGGGGCTGAGACGCACGTATGGTGGTTGGGGGGGGTCAATCTGAATGGAGTCTCGCTGATCGGGACTCCCCCTAGATAGCTGGGTTTGTTAATGCTGGGGCGGATGAGGGGAGAGCGCACAGAGGGGACTGTGGACAGTATCTGGAGGGACACCCACACTAGGGGCAGTGGGGCATGGAGCGGCCAGCGAGGTAGGAGGAAGCCCAGGGAGCCCATTGGAGGCTCCGGCAAAGCTCAGCCCCAGAAGTTCGCGGGGGGGAGGAGGAGGATCTAGAGGCAAAGGCACAGTTGGGGTGGCTCGGTTCCTGCCACGCCCATGGGACCAGGCCGCCTGCTGCCCTCACGTCGTCAGGTACCCCGGTGCCAAGCGAGGGTGAAACACGCCCATCCTGCCCTGGGGGCGCGCTATCCGTCTTGGCAATGGAGCCTCGGGCTGGAGGGATTAAGAGCCTTGTCCTCTTTGCTCACTGGCACAAATCAGCAGTAACTCCGTGGACACCAGTGGTGTAAACCGGGTGTCAGTGGGAGGAGAATTGGGCCCTGCTGGTCCAGTGTGGGAGTTTCCGTAGCAGCCATCACCATGGTAGCTAAGCATTATGGGTTGGCGGCTCAGAGGGCAGAGAACCCCAAACACAGAGCAATGGCAGGGGAGCCTAGTGAGAGGGGGGAGGGAAAGGAGGCCCCCCTCAGACGCCTCGCTGGGCTATGGGACCTTTACCCTCCAGCCAACGAGCCAGGGCACCAACCAGGCTGGGGCCTTACACTCAACCCTGGCTGGTGGGCAACCTCCTGGCTCAGCCGCGGGTGTAGCCAAATCGACGCCCCGTGTTATTCATGAAAGGGGAAATGGGGGATGCCAGGCCAGGGCTCTCGCTGTGCAGCGCGGCCCGGCTCTGCGTGTGAGCAAGAGCCACCCTGCTGGGCTGGCTTTTCTCCACGGCACCTTTGGGTGGCTCCCTCCTCCGTCCTGCTGGGGCACGGTGCAGGGTCTACTGGAGCAGAGCAGGCATCTGGCCTCTCCCTTCGGGGCCCAGGAAGCCTAGAGCTGCTGGCTCACCGAGTGTTTGGGACCCTGAGGACTGGACATCCCTCCCCCCACCCTCGGCAGCAGGGGCCGACCAGATGGGTTCCGGCTCCCCTCAGATTTGGAAAGACCCTGAACTGTCCCTCTGTTTCATGCCGATGAACTCCCTCCTCTGTCAGGTCACTGGGGAGTCTGAGACCTCCCCTGGCATCTCCCCGCAGTGTCCTGGTCAGATGGACCCTAGGGGGTCTGGAGCTAGTAAGCTCACCATAGGGGGGTGACGAGCACTGGCCTGTGTTAGGAGGTCAGACGAGATGAGCTAATGGTCCCGTCTGGCCTGAAACTCACTGAAACTACAGCAAGGGAGAGAAAGGGGCAAAAGACATAACTGGCTTCAAGACTAAGCTTGATAAGTTTATGAAGGAGATGATATGATGGGATAGCCTAATTTTGGCAATTAATTGATCTTTGACTATTAGCAGTGGATATGCCCAATGGCCTGTGATGGGATGTTAGATGAGGTGGGATCTGAGTTACTACAGAGAATTATTTCCTGGGCGTCTGGCTGGTGAGTCTTGCCCACATGCTCAGGGTTTAGCTGATTGCCATATTTGGGGTCAGGAAAGACTTTTCCCCCAGGGCAGACTGGCAGCGGCCCTGGGGGTTTTTCGCCTTCCTCTGCAGCGTGGAGCACAGGTCACTTGCTGGAGGATTCTCTGCACCTTGACATCTTTAAACCACGAGTTGAGGACTTCAGTAGCTCAGACATAAGTTAGGGGTTTGTTACAGGAGTGGGTGGGTGAGATTCCGTGGCCTGAATTCTGCAGGAGGTCAGACTAGACCATCATAATGGTCCCTTCTGACCTTAAAGTTGATGAAGTTGTTTCTCCTGGGCTCCAGAGCGAGGCAGGGCTCCGGTGCACGATATACCACCATATGTCCCCTTGGTCCTTCCTTGATGTTTCCTTCCCTCCCCATCACCATGCCAGGGCCCTACTGCTGCGACTGCCTCATCACACCCCTCTTGTCACACAGTGTCTTGCCGTGGTCATTTTGTCCCCATTGTCTCTGTGTGATGGGTCCTGGAGTGGGGAATGGTCGCTCCAGGCATCCAGCGGTGGGAAAGCTTGACTGCAGCCAGACACCACGTGCAGAAACATACCTGGGCAAGCTGCAGCCAGGGCCACCAGGAGCTGAGCCCTGCGGTCTCCCCCTTGCGCTGAAAGCTGATGGGCAGACGACCAAATGTGGTGAGAAGCATGAGGCTGAGGGAAGGGGCAGGGCCTAATCTGATTCCATTCTCCTTGGTTTACCCGTCAGGATCTTAACCCAGTCCTTGGGTGGTATCAGCAAACCTTTACTTGGGCTGATTCAGGCTTTCTGTCTTTAACTTTTGCTGGCTTCTACAAGCAATTTGATGTAACAGGCCAAGTTGGACGTTTGTTACCTTGGACAGCTTAACAGAACAGGCCTGTGTACAACAGTGGGTAGAGAGGAAATTTGTTCCTGATCACACCTCCAGCTGGTGCCCTGAAGCATGAGGTTTGATGTCCTTCCTTGATTGTTTTAGCTAGTGCCATTGCCCCCGATTACGCTTGTGCCACCCCACCGATCTGAGCGTGGCTGCCGTGGTGTGAGACCGGAATATGTTGAGGGAAACGTTCCCCCGGGGTGCAAACAATGTCCAGCATCTAGGTGTTACCAAGCTAGGCCTCTCTGGAATCTCATGGCGGTCACGGCATTCCCTCCTGCAGTGGCAGCAGCTACAGATCCTGGATCCCCAACATCCCTGCCAGATACTCTAACAGGGAATCTCCATTATCTGTTAGCAGTAGAGGGCTTGTGACACACAGCTGGGAGCAGCGGAGGATGCTAGACTGTTCATCGTATGCGCGTTGTCAGGGGGCGTTTACCGGAAGGGGAATCCTTCTTGTAGAGTTTGGACAGAGTGGATAGAGGAGGGGCTTCCCCGCTGCCTTCTGTGGGCGCGAGTGACAACAGTGGGCAGCCAATGGGCTGCCAGGCCCGGCTGGCAATGTGGGCAGCAGAGCAGCTGGGGGTTTCTTCCAAAGTCATCTCAGCAGATAAACACAGAAAGAAACCTTGTCCGCTAAATAGACAAAGAAAACCAAACGCTCTCTAACCTCCTCTACAGCAGCCTGTGAGTCACTGGCTGGGCTGCGCTAGCATCTCCAAAATAAAGTGAGCTCCAGGAAAGCAGACCTAAAATCAGGGGCATTTCTATGAGTCAGGCAAAGCATGTGCGGGGCCTGTGAACTCACCCTCGCGCCCTGTTAACTCACCTCCTGCCTGACCTGCAGCCCCTGCTAGTCTGGTCCTGCCCCCTCCCCGTCCCAGCTTGGCCAGTGGATCTCCATGCCAGCTCCCTGCTCCCCCTGCTACTGCAGCCTTGTGCCTCGCCTGGGCAAAGATTGCCAGGTGCGTGAGGATGTGTGGTGGGCAGGCCATGGCTGGGGTGACCCTGTACACAGTGGGGATTGCTGGGGAACAGCGAGAACAGCGTGTGCTCTCCCACTCAGTCTGAGCAGGGCCGGCTTGGCCTTGGCTGTCCTTGTCGATTCCTACAGCTCCAGATGCTTCCAGCCTTTCTCTCCACTGCCCAGGGTCCAGGGACCCAGGCCAATGGCAGCTGTGTAGCAAGGCTGAAGAGCTACTGAGGGCCCCAGACTGAGAGGGTTCTGGAGAGATCGCTGGATTGATAGGGGCATACGATAGACAACTGGAGATATAGATAGATGAGCAGATGGGATCCCAGACGCACAGGCCATTAGATAAGAGTCCCATCTCTGACCTCCAAACTCTGGTTCCCCTAAACTATTGCCCTGTGTGAAGCTGCCGGGCACCCCACTAGCCCTGGTGCCCTACGCCATGCCCTGTTCATGTCTCCTTCACCCCCTCTGTGTAGTGCTAAGGATCCTGCTCTGTAGCGGACCCCAGCACGGTTGTGTTGGCTGCAGCCCATACCAGCTCCTGCCCTCACTCCCAGTTCCCGGGCACTTTAACTTTCCTGCAGGCACGTCTGCAGGAATCCTTCCCTTCTGGGAAGGAACACGGCACTGCCTAATCCTGGCTCGAATCCAGGAGTCTCAGGGGAGATGAGCCGACAGCCCCTATGGGCCAGTGCCTGGGAGCTGTGTACGGAAAATAGCCCATGAGCAGATTAGCCCAAGAGTCATTCGCGAGGAAGGAAGATGAGGGAATGCTGCAGTCACCAGGGAGCGTGAGGAGAGGAGCAGGGAGGTTTGCAGGATGGGGGCTGGAGAAGGCTCATGCTGCAGATCGGGGTTCAAATCTGCTTCAGATCTCACAAGTGTCATGAGTATCACAGTTTGGCGGCTACTGGCCTTCAGCTCAAAGGGGCAGAACTGAGGGGCAGCGGCAGAGCTGGGTGTGGGGAGCCCGGGGCTGGGGTAGCAGGGGGCTGCGGGTCGGGAGTGAGGGGCAGCGGCAGAGCTGGGTGTGGGGAGCCCGGGGCTGGGGTAGCAGGGGGCTGCGGGTCGGGAGTGAGGGGCAGCGGCAGAGCTGGGTGTGGGGAGCCCGGGGCTGGGGTAGCGGGGGGCTGCGGGTCGGGAGTGAGGGGCACCGGCAGAGCTGGGTGTGGGGAGCCCGGGGCTGGGGTAGCAGGGGGCTGCGGGTCGGGAGTGAGGGGCACTGGCAGTGCTGGGTGTGGGGAGCCCGGGGCTGGGGTAGCAGGGGGCTGCGGGTCGGGAGTGAGGGGCAGCGGCAGAGCTGGGTGTGGGGAGCCCGGGGCTGGGGTAGCAGGGGGCTGCGGGTCGGGAGTGAGGGGCAGCGGCAGAGCTGGGTGTGGGGAGCCCGGGGCTGGGGTAGCGGGGGGCTGCGGGTCGGGAGTGAGGGGCACCGGCAGAGCTGGGTGTGGGGAGCCCGGGGCTGGGGTAGCGGGGGGCTGCGGGTCGAGAGTGAGGGGCAGCGGCAGAGCTGGGTGTGGGGAGCCCGGGGCTGGGATAGCGGGGGGCTGCGGGTCGGGAGTGAGGGGCACCGGCAGAGCTGGGTGTGGGGAGCCCGGGGCTGGGGTAGCAGGGGGCTGCGGGTCGGGAGTGAGGGGCACCGGCAGAGCTGGGTGTGGGGAGCCCGGGGCTGGGGTAGCAGGGGGCTGCGGGTCGGGAGTGAGGGGCACCGGCAGAGCTGGGTGTGGGGAGCCCGGGGCTGGGGTAGCGGGGGGCTGCGGGTCGGGAGTGAGGGGCAGCGGCAGAGCTGGGTGTGGGGAGCCCGGGGCTGGGGTAGCAGGGGGCTGCGGGTCGGGAGTGAGGGGCACCGGCAGAGCTGGGTGTGGGGAGCCCGGGGCTGGGGTAACGGGGGGCTGCGGGTCGGGAGTGAGGGGCACCGGCAGAGCTGGGTGTGGGGAGCCCGGGGCTGGGGTAACGGGGGGCTGCGGGTCGAGAGTGAGGGGCACTGGCAGAGGTGGGTGTGGGGAGCCCGGGGCTGGGGTAGCCGTTCAGGATTCTTCATTCCATTCCTAACATGTTGCCGGCTGCTGTGCGCTGAGCTGTGGTTAGCTTTGAGCTGCCCAGGCGAGCTCAGGCCATTTTCCTGAGTGGGTGCCAGGGGGAGGGATCAGCAGGTGGGAGGGCTGATTGGGGAAGGGCAGAGCAAAGAGTTGTTGAGGACACTTGGTGCCATCAGGCAAAGTCGGGCTCCAGGACCTTCTAAGCCCACCTCCCGCCTGGTTCTTGTATCCCCTCTGCCTCTCCCATGCCCATCTCCCTGGCAGGTCCTGTCGCTGGGCGCAGACGTCCTCCCGGAGTACAAGCTGCAGGCGCCGCGGATCCACCGATGGACCATCCTGCACTACAGCCCCTTCAAGGCAGTGTGGGACTGGCTGATCCTGCTGCTGGTCATCTACACGGCCGTCTTCACGCCCTACTCAGCCGCCTTCTTGCTCAACGAGGAGCAGGAGGAGAAGCGCTGGAACTGCGGCTACTCCTGCAACCCGCTCAACATCATCGACCTCATCGTGGACATCATGTTCATTGTGGACATCATCATCAACTTCCGCACCACCTACGTCAACATCAACGACGAAGTGGTGAGCCACCCTGGCAAGATCGCCATCCATTACTTCAAGGGCTGGTTCCTTATCGACATGGTGGCTGCCATTCCCTTCGACCTGCTCATCTTCCGCTCCGGCTCCGATGAGGTGAGCAGTGGTACGACGCAGAACCCGGAGACCTGGACTGAGCCCTTAGAGGGTAGAGTAGAGACCAGTCTGCCTGGGGTTTCTGGTGCCCAAACACCATGTTGACGATGGAATTACAGATGGGGGAGAGAGAGACATGGATAGATGGATAGAGGGGTGGGTGGATGGATGGATAGATCCATCTAGATAGATCTATCTAGCCTGCTCTGCCCCCTGCCTGAGACATTGACACCCTGACAATCTCCTACATAGGAGAAACCCACTCAGGACAAGGTACCAACAAGACTTAGTCTTCCAAGGGCCTAGAAGGGCTGGGAAGAGACACTAACCAATCAGCAGCCAGCAGGCAAGTTAAGAAGGCTTGCTGTGCCCTCTCCTGGGGAGTGTTGGGTGAAGCTGGGATAGGAGAGGAGCACTTCAGGCCTAACCCAGGAGCTGGGTTAAGGAGGTGATGTGGCCAAGAGGTTACTTTGGTTTGGGTTTATCTGCGACTTTAAAATAGCAGATAGCCAAAGTCTGAGTCCAGCCGTAAGCAGCCGCTAACGGACTGGCATGGAGACACTGCAGGAGTCGCCTTGCTCTGAGCGGGCTGTCCTAGATAGAGAGAAGGGGTGTATATAGGAAGAGATGGATAAGGAGAGAGATGGGATAGAGGGGGGAAGAGATAAAGAAGGGGGGGCAGATTGATAAGAGGGCAGCAGAAGAAACATCTTTTTCCTGGTAGACACCAAGCAGCTCTGATCTGAGGTTGCTGTTGGCTAATAACCCAATGACAATAGAGCTGCACTTCAGATTAGCCAGGGGGTGCGGATTCTGACTGACCACCCCCAGTAACAAGCCACTGTCCACACAGCATTGTTCGACTGTGGGGGCTTCCACATCGAGGAGTGGCTCCCCTGCTCCCTGGAGGAGAAGGGAGACTGGAGTAGATCAACCAGAGATTGTGATTTAGTACGGCAGGGTCCTGGGTTAGTCCAGTGATCTGCCCCAGACATCAAGGAGGCCGCTGGACTAGCTGGATCTGGTCGGGCCGTTCTAAGCCTAGGAAGATGTTTTGGGGAACATGGGGGATGATTTTACTGTTATTTACTCGTGTTTTGGTAGCACCCAGAGGCACTAACAGAGATCAGGGTTCAGCGCTGCACAGACACATAGCAAGAGACAGTCCCTGTCCCGGTCTCAACAGACAACGGGCAGGAGGGGAAGTGACTTGCTCTAAGTCAGCAGTTCTCAAACTTTAGCAACCCAAGGACCCCCATTTTGATTTTAAAGGGGATTTTCTTCTCCCCTCCCCCAGCACGTCCTGCACACCAGGGAACCGAGGGTACTCCAGGGGGTCCGCCAGCCTCTCCCTCCTCTCCCTCCCTTAACTCCTCCCCCCCCCCCTCCCAGTGCCTCCTGCATGCCGGGGAACAGCTGTTCTGTGGCGTGCAGGAGCCCTTGGGAGGGAGGGGGAGGAGTTGATTAATGGGACTGGCGGACCCCCTGGAGTACCCTCTCGGACCCCCAGGTGTTCGTGGACCCCAGTTTGAGAAATGCTGCTCTAGGCCAGAGATTGTGCCAGAAATAGCAGCTCCTGAGGGCCAGGATGGCTTACTGCATGTGGGGCCTGATAACTCAGTCTCTAGTCTCAGGTGTTTAGGGGGTTCTCTAAGCCTCTCGATGGGCTGGCATAGTCCCCTGACTGTGCCGCCAAATCCTGGTGTCGCCTCAGCCAAGTTCCTGCCCCCTCTGCCTCCATTTCCCCCCATGTAAGCTTGGGTGAAAAGTGCTGAGGATGGTGCGGGCCACATGGTTGTGCCTCTGTGATTCCGACTGGAATTTTGTAGCTTGTTAGTTGTGGTAGCCTCTGGGGCCAGGAGCCTTGTTGCTCTGGCCTGTCGCAGGCCCCATCAGCAAGGGAGAAGCTCAGCAGGAATTGATGGGCATTTCAGTTCATCGCTGGGGGATTGCTCTTTTTAATCAGGACCACTGGTACTGGTATTTCGCGCACCGTTAGCCCCAAGGATCTCAAAAGCAAGTTACAAACGCTCAGTTATGTTTCCCTCCATAAGGGTTATTATCCCCCTTTAACTGAGTACAGAGAGATTAGGGACTTGGCCAAATGAGTGGCAAGGCTGGGAAAGGACCCAGGAGTCCTGATGCCCAATCGTCTGCTCGCACTAATAGAGACCTCCCTTCTCAGAGCCAGGACTACAACCAAAGAGTCTTGGCTTCTGCTTTAACCACCAAATGGCCCTTCCTGTCCAGAACTAGGACGAGGACCCAGGAATCCTGACTTCCAGTCCTCTGTTCTAACCACTAGACCACACCGTATCCCAGAGGCATGAACGGAACCCAGGAGTCCTGGCTCCTCGTCCCCAGTTCTAATTGTCACCTCCACTGAGGATTTCCCTTCCCCCCTTCCCCTGCCTGCAGACCACCACGCTGATTGGGCTGCTGAAGACGGCCCGGCTGCTCCGCCTGGTGCGTGTGGCCCGCAAGCTGGACCGCTACTCCGAGTACGGGGCGGCCGTGCTCTTCCTTCTCATGTGCACCTTTGCCCTCATCGCCCACTGGCTGGCCTGCATCTGGTACGCCATCGGCAACGTGGAGCGGCCCTACATGGAGCACAAGATCGGCTGGCTAGACAACCTGGGCGACCAGATCGGCAAGCGCTACAATGACAGCGACCTCTCGTCCGGCCCCTCCATCAAGGACAAGTACGTCACGGCGCTCTACTTCACCTTCAGCAGCCTGACCAGCGTGGGCTTCGGCAACGTCTCCCCCAACACCAACTCCGAGAAGATCTTCTCCATCTGCGTCATGCTGATTGGCTGTGAGTGCCTGGCCGGGCCTCCCAGCCTGGTCCCCACTCGTCCTCCTGGGCCACATGACCCTCAGCTGTGGGACCTCCCCACTCCTGCCTGTTCCCACTCGCCCTCCTGGGGTGCAGCGGTGGCCGGAGGCCACAGGGGCTGCCCTGGGGAGAGGAATGGGTTAGCTCACATTGAGAAGGGTGAGGAGAGCTTGCCCGGCTTAGCACCTGGGTACAGAAAGCTGCCTGGAGCAGGTATTCTCTGCCCTGAGAACCCAGCTTTGCTGGGGGAGGCTCCCGAGAGTCAAGTGTAGGAAAAAGAACAGGAGGACTTGGGGCACCTTAGAGACTAACCAATTTATTTGAGCATGAGCTTTCGTGAGCTACAGCTCCCTTCATCGGACGCATCCTGTGGACGCTCCCAGATCCATGACAACCAGAGACTGCCAGTACTAAGCATTTGGAGGGGTCAGGCAGGGGCACTAGACCTGAGAGAGAGACGGTTTCTGGCAGCTAAGAAACAGGGTAAGGGACTTTTGCGTGGATTGACCCCCCCGCCCCAGCCTGACCCCCTGCAAGAGACACCTCCAATCCCCGGTGGGCTTTGGCCCTCCAGCCCCCCCATCCCGCTGCCAGACATGCCCCCGATCCCCAGCGTGAGTCCCCCTCGCCATCCATGACCCCCTGCGGCTGGGAACCTGCAGTAGCACAAATCCACCTGGCTCAGCAAGGGAAGCAGCCACGACGCGTAGGGGCCGCGGGAGGGGATCAGGCGTCTTGGTGAGAAGGCAGCCGGGAGGGGGTTGGAGCTGCTGCCAGTGGGGTGAGGGATGAGCGAGGGAATCTCCTCCACGGCACCCAGGAGCAGCTCCAACCCTGGCTTCCCCAAAGTTCGATCCCTTCTGCGGGATCCCTGACCCTGGCCCTCTCCTTGCAGCTCTGATGTACGCCAGCATCTTCGGCAACGTCTCTGCCATCATCCAGCGCCTGTACTCGGGCACGGCCCGCTACCACACCCAGATGCTGAGGGTGAAGGAGTTCATCCGCTTCCACCAGATCCCCAACCCCCTGCGTCAGCGCCTGGAGGAATACTTCCAGCACGCCTGGTCCTACACCAACGGTATCGACATGAACGCGGTGAGTGCTTGGCTAATGAGAGGGGAACTGCCTCCCCCACGGGGCTGAGCTGCAGCCAGGCAGGGATCTGGGTCCCGGGTCCTGCCAATAACCCTGAGGCATCCATGGGGGGGAAACGGGAAGGCAACTTATGGTACTCCTTGCCTTGGGATGGCTCCCAGCTCCGTGGTGGGCCCCCTGAAGAATCCCGAGCCCATCTCCACTTCCCTCTGTCCCAGGACCAGTGCTTTCAGTTCGGGCTGGAAGAAAGCAGGGCAAGATGAGATCGCATCAGTATCGCTTGGGTTTGGGATTGAAGCCATGTGTGAATGAGCACTGGGTCCATCTGTCTCCAGGCAGACCCATTATTTAGCTAGCTAGCTAGATACCTACTACTTAGCTTGGTGGCTGGGGAGGTCAGGAGAAGGGAGGAGGGTAGGGTGTGCTATCCTAGGCTTTCCCTGGCTGGATGGCAGGCTGCGTGCCGAGCAACCTGTGGTTTGGAGCTGAACTGAAAGGCCACGGCTATGCGCCGGGGGCTCCAGCGTCAGTTTCCGTTGGGTGCTGGGGGTAGGCTCTGGAGCTCATATCGATCCAGCCTCCTCTCTGCACCGCTGGTTGCTAAGCAAAGCAGGCTGTGCTTTGGGTGACAGGGAAAGGACGGCATTTAAATAAACTTCAGTCCAGTTTAATTAGCATCTGGAAAGGTCGCGATGAGGGAGCGAAGGGGATCAATGGGAGAGCAGCATTATGAGAGAAGGGCCTTCACTCAGACGCCTTTGAGGAAGAATGAGCCTTGGCCATCAGGAGAAGCCGTCCACCTTAGACACTAGGCACCCAGAACGTGGTGCTGTGAACCTGAGGAGAAGAGAGGACAGTCAATTAATAAAAAAGAGTCCATCCCGCCTCTCGGGAGAGGAATGTATTCCCCTCGCTGGGGACATCATCGGGTCAGCTTGCAGAATTTCACCCTGACAAGCACCAGGTCAAGGCAAAATGGAAGCTAAGCAACACAATATGTAATTAACCAGAGGAACTCACAGCCACATGATATTACTGAAGAAAATAGTTTAGATTAGACATTGATACTAATAATTAGGGATGGGCCCAAGTCAGAATGCTAGGTACGGACACACCCCAGCTTTGGAAGAATTCAGATCCTGATTCAAAATTTGCTTCTGGTCCATCTGCATTATAATGAGCCAAACCAAACCCCAAGTCCGAGCACACCAAACTTTGTAGCTGGGATCTGTTTCTCATCCTGAGTGCTTTATATTTTCAAGGTGCTATACAAATATTAACTAATTGTTCACCCTGCTGCTCTGTGAGAGAGGTCAGTATCCCTACCCCCATTTTCAATATGGGGAAACTGAGGCACAGAGCCAGGGGGTGGGTGACCAGCCCAAGGCCACACAGTGAGTTAGTGTCAAAGCCAAGAATAGAACCCAGGAGTTCCTGACTCCTAGCCTGCTGTTCAGTCATTAGCCCAAGACCAGGGGACTCTTGGGCCAGTTACTAGGGGGAACGCCCTGGGTTGCACCACGCCCACTGGCTGAGAAGAAAGGTCAGAGTCCCACAATCGCTAGGACTAGCTGGAGCCATGGGAGGGAAGCCCTGTTTTCCCCCAGCCCCGCCTCCCACCTCTAACCCAGTCCCCATGGAGCTGTACCCCTACACCGGGCCCGGAAAGCGCTTTGGAGCCTGCTACAGGACAGCAACGTGCTCACCTTCCACCTGGCGCACACGACCCACTCGTTCAAGAGCAAAGACAAGACAAGTTAAGGCCGTGCTAACTCTCCCACTGCCCACATAGCACAAAACCCCATGGCTCTTATGGGCCACAGCTACATGGCCAGCGGCGGCCCATGGCAGAGAGACTTGGGCTAGCAGGGCTCATGCTACAGCACTAACAAAGCCGGGCTCTGAAGCCCACCTCTCCCTAGGTTGCTGCCACGGGCGGCGTAGACGCAGCTGCACAGTTCCATAAATGTGGGTCTAACTCTGACCCAGCAATCGCTGGAGGAGCGTTTTGTGTTACTGCTCTTTGTTATCCAGAGTCCAGTTCCTCTATATTTACCTTTAAGAAAATACCATTACATGGGAAATATTATCTTCTCTACTGATCAGTTGGCAGTCTGATCATAATGGCAACCCACTTGTCATTTGGCTTCTTGAGAATAACACTGTAGAGTTTAATTAGGATGGCGTGTCTCCTTACCAACGGATGGCATAATTCGGTATAGATCTGGGGGCTGGCTTTTGGCGTGATGAATGTTGTCACTAATGTGCACCTTACTGCTCCAAACTGCAGCCGCCTGCAGCCCCCGTCGTGAGCCAGAACCCCGTGGCCCTAGGTGCTGTAGAAACACAGAACAAAAGGATGGTGCTCTCCCCCAAAAGCTTCCAATCAAAGCACAGGACAAGAGACAACTGGTGGATACAGCCAGACGGGAACACAAGGGAATTTGTGAGGCCATACTGGTTGGCATGACTGGCACTGGTCTCACCATGCCAGCTACCTCATTGTTGTCAAGTTTGTTGGCCGGCATCCTGGCAAAGGAGAATTTAAAATGACTTTTATTTTTCCCTGGATTTGCTCCACCCTTGCTCTCCCCAAGGACCCGCCCCTACTCCAGCCCTCCCCCAAGGCCCTGCCCTCACTCTAATCCCTCCCCCAAGGCGCCCTCCCACCGCTTGCTGCTCTCTGCCCTCCCCCACGCGCCTCCCACTGCCACCAAACAGCTGATCGAGGCACCTCCCCCTGCCACCAAACAGCTGATCGAGGTGCCTCCCCAACAGCTGATTGTCGGTGCCGCCGAACAGCAGTGGCTGGTGGGTGCTGAGCAACCCCTGGGTTTTTTTTTCCATGGGTGCCTGAGCCCCGAAGCACCCATGGAGTCGGCCTGTGGCTCAAAGGGATCTTGAGAAGTCATCAAGTCCAGACCCCTGCACTGAGGCAGGATCAAGTAAACCTAGACCATCCCTGACAGGCGTTTGTCCAACAAACCTCCAGAGATGGGGATTCCCCAACCTCCCTTGGAAGCCTATTCCAGAGCTTACCGACCAGTTTGAAAACTTTCCCTAATGTCTAACCTAAATCTCCCTTGCAGCAGATCAAGCCCATCACTTCTTGTCCTAACTTCTGTGGACATGGAGAACAATTGATCACCGTCCTCTTTCTGACAGCCCTAAACATATTTGCAGACTGTTATCTGCTTCTTTTTTACAGTCTGAACATGCCCTGTTTTTTTACCCTTTTCTCAGAGGTCAGGTTTTCTAAACCTTTGATCATTTTTGTTCCTCTGCTCTGGACTCTCTCCAGTTTGTCCACATCTTTCCTAAAGAGCGGTGCCCAGAACTGGAACGCAGTGCTCCAGCTGAGGCGTCACCAGTGCCGAGTATCATAGAATCTTAGAATATCAGGGTGGGAAGAGACCTCAGGAGGTCATCTAGTCCAACCCCCTGCTCAAAGCCGGACCAACCACAACTAAATCATCCCAGCCAGGGCTTTGTCAAGCCTGATCTTAAAAACCCCTAAGGATGGAGATTCCACCACCTCCCTAGGTAAGCCATTCCAGTGCTTCACCACCCTCCTAGTGAAATAGTGTTTCCTAATATCCAACCTAGACCTCCCCCACTGCCACTTGAGACCATTACTCCTTGTTCTGTAGATGGGGACAATGACCTCCCATGTCTTACATACGACCCTCCTGTTACTACAGCCCAGAACGATATTAGTCTTTTTCGCACCTGCATCACAGTGTTGACTCATACTCGGTTGGTGATCAGTTATCCACGATAAGGTGTCTGTCGTGTGGTTGGTGAGATTTTGGATGCTCCTCGCTATTCATGTCCTTTCTTTTCAGGGCGTGGGGTCTGTAAAGGAAGGGAGGGTAACTGCAAGCGACTGTCACTTTTACTATTTTTTTAAACAACATGTTGGGGCTTGGAATTTCCCAAGTGTCTTTATTTGTTTTTTGGGAGTCAGTGAGGAGGCAGCTTCTAAAATCATGAAGGCACCAGCTGGGTGAGTCACTAGATTATTATAAAGTGACCTCACCTAAAATCAGGCCAGTTCCCTTTGTATTGTTTCTACGGAAGGTACCAGACTCACTCGCTCCCAGAGGGCTGGATTCGCAGTGCAGGGCCCAGCATGGGGACTGAAGGGGGAGAGGGCTTCTGGTCCCCTTATCCTGGGGCTGCCACAGGCCATTCAGAGTTCTCCTGACCCACCCACCCACACACTCGCCACCTTCCACAGCTGGGAACAAAACCTAATTGTTGTGACTCCCAGCCCCACCGCCTCTCCGCACATCCCATTAGAGCCTGCGTCCCAGAGAGCTGGAGAGAGCTGAAGTCTCCTGCCCATGCCTGGGGGTTGTGCCGCGAGCAACGGGTTGGATTGTCCCATTACAGACAGAGTCCATAGTCATTGGCCGTGTCCAGCGCAGAGGCTGTGGCTTGGATCCCTTTCTTGATGTAACTGCAATACGGGAAGCCCAGTCTGTGCTTGCCTATAGGACAGCAGGGGGTGGGGGATGTGGGGTTCTCCCTCTGGGCCTGCTGTGTGACTGGCTGCTCCTTCCTCCCCGTGCAGGTGCTGAAAGGCTTCCCCGAATGCCTGCAGGCTGACATCTGCCTCCACCTGAACCGCACCCTCCTCCAGAACTGCAAGGCCTTCCGGGGGGCCAGCAAGGGCTGCCTCAGAGCCCTGGCCATGAAGTTCAAGACGACCCACGCGCCTCCCGGAGACACCCTGGTGCATTATGGGGATGTCCTCACCACCCTCTACTTCATCTCCCGCGGCTCCATCGAGATTCTCCGGGAGGACATTGTGGTGGCCATCCTAGGTGGAAGAGTCCTTCCTTCCAGGGGCCAGGGGCAGGGAGGGGGCGGGGGGAGGTGGGGAGAGGGAAGGGGCTCTGCCAGAAGAAAGCAGAGAACCATCCCACTCCCCTGATAACTCCCTGCTTCGGGCAATGAGTCTCAGCTGGTGGTGTGAGACTCTCCCCAACAAGGTCTGGGGACAAAGAGGAGGGAGCTGGTTCCCATTCCCCAACTCTAGGCTTCCACTAGCATCCAATGTTGCCTCACTTGGGAGAATGAGCCAAGGCCAGGGAGGAAAGACCAGATCCTCTCTCTGCTGCAGAGGGGCTGGGAAGAAGCATCCACCAGGGCTGGGAGAAGGCAGGAGGCTGGGAGGGTGTGTCTGGAAGATGCCAGCAGCCGGGTGGATCCGTGCCCGGTTTAGTCTCAGTCCACCCCTGGCTGTGACAAGCAGTGGAGGAACCAGCTCAGATCAAATCGGAATCGAAGCGAACCCAGCTCAGACCCCTGGACTCCGCCTCTTTCTAGGTTTGGGAAGAAACTGGCGGGTCCCAACTCCTCCACCCCCTACCCTGTTCTTTCCCAGAAGGCTACCCCCTGCAGGCAAGGGCCAGAAGCACAGCAATCCCGCACAAGACAGCTGATCTTGTGGCACCTCTGGCGCAGCCTAAAGCAGGAAGCATCAGAGATCGTGAAAGAGGAGGCCTGTTCTCCCGGCCCTCCAAACCCAAAAGGCTCTGGGAGTTGGGAGGAGCACTCACATCTGCCGAGGTTTCATCCTGTCCTGTCCTTGTGGGCTGAGGAAAGCCAAGACTCAGCTGGCACAAATTCCAAGGGGGTTTTTCTTAAGGCTGCTGGACACAGACAGACCCTTTGGGTTCTCTCTAGCTCCCAGTCCATGCTGCCCCATGTCTTAACATAGGGTCTACCCAACGTCCTGGCCTGGACTCAGCCGCCGCGGAAAGGAGCACTGAGGACTATGCTACAAAGCTGACTTGACTATCAGTTTCGTGAGGTTCGCATGTTGTGACCTCAGCGAGTGCTGGTGAATTTCAGCACTCCTGGCCTAATGGGGGACAGTCTTCTAATTCAGTGTTAGAGCCCTTGAGAGGCCCATGCAAGGCATGTCACAGAGCAGCTAAATGGACAAGGCCCCTGCCCTACGGAGCTTACAAAGATCAGCCACAGCGCAAGTAGCAAAGGGATTGGCACAGGAAGCTTGGGGTGGGGTGGATCTGAAGAAGGGAGGCATGGCAGGAGGTGCAAAGCAGCGAGCAAGAGGTGTCTAGTGAGTTGGTCAGGGGAGAGGACACAGAGAAAGGTGGGAAGCGGGAGGAGAGGAGGACACAGATGTAGACTGCCTAGTGAATCAGGACACCAGCAGAGCAATCTCTCTAAAAGCCTTAGAGCCGCTGGGGACGACTCCACCACCAGTGCCCTCATGAGCCTCTCTCCATTGCACAGGGAAGAACGACATCTTTGGGGAGCCCATCAGCCTTTACGCCCGGCCTGGGAAATCCAATGCGGATGTCCGGGCACTGACCTACTGCGATTTGCATAAGATCCAGCGGGAGGACCTCCTGGAGGTCTTGGATATGTACCCGGCCTTTTCCGACAACTTCTGGAGCAACTTAGAGATAACCTTCAACCTGAGAGATGTGAGTCTCAGGTGTAAGTGTGGAGAGTTAGGAGAACAGAGACAGCTGCTGCAAATTGTCCCCATCCAAATCGCTGGGGAGGAAAGGGGCCGAGGGCCGCCAGAGGGAATGGTGTTGGGGAGCATAGATTGACAAGCGCTCTGTGCTCCTAGCTCAGGTCATTCACAAGTTTGCTAGGCACCAAGGGCTGCATTTTCAAAGCCTTGTCTGAGTTTTTAATTGCTTTCGAGTCAATAAGAGCCAGATTTTGAGAAAAGCTCAGCACTCCCTATGGGGATTGTGAACATCATGATTTTGGCCCTAAATTTTCACAAGAGCCCAGCCCATGAGAGCATGTTGGGTGCTGAGACCTCCTGAAAATCTGGCCTTGGTTGTAGGGGCTGAGAGCTTGGAAATCTGGCCCTGAGCTCTTTTGGAAATTTGGATCCATGAGTCCTGCAGCTAACCCCCGTCGACCACAGTTTTGCAGGACCACAGCACTATTAAAATATCTCAAAGGTTATTTCAGGCTGATGCAAGGTCATCATGTTGCAATACTATGACAGCAAGATGTGTTGATGTTGGGTTGTGATGAGTATGGAGCATGGAGAAGGAGTATGGGAGACATTCAGAGTCATAAAACTATGCCATTTTGTTGTGACAAGACAGCGTTGTGTCATGACAGAGTGGTGTCGTGATGACTTGGTGCAATGTGGCCACATGTCAACATGGTGGCATCATGATGTGTCACATGATGATGTTTTGCTATGACATGTTGCCTCATGACGTGGTGCCGCTGTCCCGTGTTTTGATATGATGCTGCTCTCACAACGTGAGGGTATTGTTTCACATTGTGATGTAACGTGAGGGCATTGTTTCAACATGACACCATGTCGTGTCACAGTGTTACACTGTGATGTGACACAATGGTTTGAGTGAGGACATGATTTCATTGTCACGTCACATTATTGCAATGTGCAGTGATGGTCTTGTCATGACGTGATTCTCTCGTCTTGACATAATGTGATTTGGGTCACATTGTTACAACACTGTGACTAAGGGCACTGTCCCATATAGATGGCATTGCCATGGTGATGCCATTGCATGCTGATTATGTCATGTGATGATGTCACCATGTAAACGTCATGACTTTGGCACCAATCCAGAAGAGTACTGTGAACTTTTAACCACATGCTTACGTCCAATTGACTTTGGGTATCAGACGGTGGGTCAGATTGCTAAGAAAAAAAAAGGGATTCCAAAGCCTTCAGCCAATCTCAAACGAGCTTATTCAGAGAAGTCCTTGCTTTTATGAACAATCAGAGTTGTGATTGGCTGAAGGCTCTGGAGTATTTTATCGTTAAATCCTGCTCAGCGATCTGATTGGCTGCCACCGTTTGTTTGTTTTTTTTCAGAGACATTAGCTGATGAGTGTATGAGAGAGCCCCCTAGCTCCACTAATGTCCCGGGGCACTCGCATCTGCCCTCCTTCACACTGTACCATCCTCCCAGGGCACAGAGCCTCAGACTGAACCAGGCTCAGGAGGGTCCAGTCCCATATCTCCCGCCGGTGGGCTTGGGGAGAGGGGACTGGGAGCAAGGCCTGCAGAGAGGCACCCCAGGGGCTCACCATACAACCAAGGTTTCTTTGAGTTGCACTAACAGTCCCCTCCCGCACTCGGTGCCCTCTTCTCTCTCAGGCAGACAGCATCCCCCGCTCGCCGCTCAGCGAGGAGTACGACTGCACCTACCGCCGCGTGCGCCGGCATAAGCATTCCCTCGGCAGGCCCCCCAAGACCGGTGAGTCGTAGCCGGCCAGGCTCGGTCTCCGCGTTCCCCTTCGCGCTGTGCCCACTCTGTGCCAGCTGCTGGCCAGGACGGGGAGGGTGTGAACAGCCGTCTCTGCCCCCAGCGCCTTCTCCTGCCATCTGCTTCTCTCCCGGGCCCCCTCTCCGCAGCGCCCCCTGTCCCTTGGTCCTGGCACTACGGGAGGGACTGGTCGCAGCTACGCCAGAGCTGGTTCAAGCCAATCTGGGCCCCTGACTCAGAGAGCGATGGTCTCTCCCCCGCCCAGACTCCCCTGCCAGGGCCTGGGGTGGGTCTGCCAGGGTGGGTCTGGGTGTCTGGCGCCTGTGGAGGGCTGTGGCGAGGGGAGGTAGCTGGCCTGCGCCCTGCCAGGGCAGGGTCCTGACAGCTGAGCGCCCGGGGGAGCCCGCTCTCCACCCCGGGCAGTGCTGCAGCAGGAGCACCAGTGGGAGGGCGGGGGGTTGAGCGGTGCCTCGCAGGGGGCTTTTACCAGCTTCTCTGCTGCTGGCACAGCAGGGCCCGGGCCGCTGCCCATGAGGCAGAGCAGGGCACTGACTGGATCACGTCATGCCCGCCCTGAGACATGGTGTTGGCTGGCCTGGCCGCCTCCGTGAGGCAGCCCTGGGCACCAGCCGGCCTCTCCTGTTCACCGGTGCTAGGCACCATCCAGCCCCCACAAGGCAGGGGCCCGCCAGCCCTTTCCTCCCCCTCATCCCCATGAAGCTGGGCAAAGCTCCCCATGGTTCTCTCGTGGGCTCCTGAAGGCCCTTGGCATCACAGTGGGGATGGGGTCTGAAGGGGCTGCCCCGGTGTGTCTGAACTAACCTGTCTGCGCCCCCCTCCCACTCCCGCCCCGCAGACCTGGACGGGCTGGACACGGGCATCTCGGACGCGGATCAGTACCACACCTACTCGGAGCTCACCAACCTGCAGGGCCCCCTCAGCAAGGACCAGTGGGACGACCTGTGCAGCAGCCCCACGCCTTGCTCGCAGACCAGCGACGAGGAGGCCAAGGCCCCCAGCCCCACCCAGGCCGAGCCCTCCCCTGACTCCGACAAGGACGACTTTGCTCCAGCCGTGCTCAGCCAGGTCACCCCCAATGCCAGTGGCACCGGTGTCGGCAAGCAGGGGGCGGACGACAGCCTGTCCTACGCGGGTAGCGGTGATTGTGTCTTGGGGCACTGCCGGGAGCCGGGGGGGCCCCAGTGCTGGCTATCAGCAAGGGGAGATGGCTGAGATCCTCTTGGGCCCCGTTAACCCTCATCCCCTCGGGGGCTGACCAGCATCCAGGGTTCGAGTGTGACCCCTGGGGGGCGCCGTGGGAGGGAGAAGGGAGAGTGTCTGGTCTTCGGGAGATGGAGGCAAGTCAGGACCCTTGGGAGGAGCAACCCCGCTCCAGACAAAACCTGAATTCTCTGTGTGAGGCCACATGGCCCTGCCTAGGGTCTAGCGCTGTGGGGAATCCAGAGCATGATGGTATCACATCACCAACCTCAGCCTAAGCTGACCCCAGCCTGGCGGCTCCTAGGGCCTCCTGCAGGACCAGGTTGGCGCTGGCCCTGGCTCCCCCGGCCACGTCCTGGTGGAGTTAATCTGCACCTGCCCTGGTAAGCCTGCCACTGTCCGTCTAACCCTGCTTCGGGGCTGGGTCAGGAGCCGAGCTCCGGTTCTTTGGAGCGGGAGGGGTCACGGAGCCTGCTTCCCCCTTACCTTGGGGTAATTCATACCCCAGCCCGGCAGCGCCCGCAGCTGCTCTGCCCCTCCTACACACAGGGCTTTGCCATTGCCCCTCGCTCTCTCTCCCCGTAGCATGCCTGCCCCGGCCCCCCTGCAGAGCGCAGGCAGCCTCTGGGGCTGGATTCTGTGTCCCATTCGGGCTGCAGGGAGTACCTGGGCCCTCCCCAGCTGCCCCCACGGGTACGGTGCTGATGCAGCCCTTCTGCTGCCAGGCCCTGCCGGGCTGGTGTGTGATGGAGGGCGGGAGAGGTGCTGCAGCATGGAGAGCTTGTTTGGGACTGCAGGGTGGGGGCTGCTGACTGGGAATTCCTGATGCCGGGATCGGGGGGTTGTATCGGGTCTGCTCCGACAGCAGCTCTGAACTCGCCTCTTTGCAGCCTCCCCCAGGGACATTCCAAACATGTTCGCCTTCTGGGAGGACAGACAGCCAAATCTCCACCCAGAGCCCCTGCCACACGCGTCCCTGGTCCACAACTCCCAGGCCAACCCTCTGCGCTTGGACTACGGGCAGGGTCAGATCGAATCCCGACTGGAGCTCCTGCAGGCTCAGCTCAGCAGGTGGGTGCAGCTCCTCCGAGGCCGGAGCCTGGATTCCTGCAGCACTTGAGTTTCTCAGGGTGCTGCCCCTTCTGGGCCAGCTCCCATGTGAGTGGCATCTGCCCCCACCCCGCCCCCTTTAAAAGACCCACATGGACCAGGGCCCTTTAACAAAGCTCTGTGATGTGACATGGGCTCTCCCTGCTGGCTACTTTGGGTATTGCGTGGCCATGGGGCATCCTGCCATTAAACAGCAAGCAAGTTGCAACCTTAGAGCTCCTGCCCTACTGTGATTAATGGTGACATCTGGGAGCAGCGGCTAAAGTATTTCCCCAGCAGGGCCCAGACTGGATTTAGTTACAGCGGCTCCCACCGATTTCAGTCACAGGGTCAGGAACTGAAGGCTTTGCATGAACATTTGCCGCCGTTTGCTTACATGAAAAGCTGCCGCCTTCCCCCTGCTTGACCATCCTGGGCAGGTGAAGTGTTCGCGAAGTCAGTCACTGGCGACAGACAGTTGCCATGTAAATGTAAGGAAGGGGCCAGCGTTCGAATGAAAAGGGAAAGGAGCCCAGATCGGTGAGATCTGCTGCTTCAATAGTGAAGCTGGAATTTCCACCGCTGGGAACCGAAAGTTACACCCGTGTGAAAGCAACTCGATAAAGACGTGATTTTCAGCGGCTGCCTGCAGCCCCCATTCGGTGCAGTGGGAGTTGTGTGTGCTCAGAGCCTCTAGGAATCAGGCCACTTTTATCTAGGTGCCTAAGTGTAGATTTAGGTGTCTCACTTTGGGTCCAAGGAGTATGTGCCCTGTGTCACTCAGCCGTTTTTTCACTGACTTAATAAAAACGACCCAGTGCTATGCCAAGGAAGTCTGATACACCCCCTGCTGGCCACGCAGTGATAGCACCAGGCTCCGTTGAGATCGGAAAAAGGGCCTAGCTTGTCTTTTCATTTTCATTTACTTCTCTAAAAAAATGGTCCCTTTGAGTTGTGATATGAACGTAGGAATATTCTCAGACATTCTTATCCAGAGAGGGGTCCCAGAACTCCACCCTGCCAGACCCACGTGGAGATAGGGAGAGCCCCAAAGTCCAGAGCTAAATCTGCAGCCAGCCTTCCCCAGCCCTCCTGGGAGTTTGGCTTCTTGGTTTGGGCCTGGCTCTTGAAGAGGCATTGTGGATTAGGATCAGGACACCTGGGTTCTCTTCCTTGAGGCCATTACTTGACCTCCCTCGGGCCTCTGTTTCCTCCTCCCTCCTTTTGTTATGTCTATTTAGACTGTATGCTTTTTGGGGCAGGGACAGTCTCTGACTCTGTGGCTGCACAATGGGGCCTGATCGCCACTCTAGTTGCCTCTAATTGCTACTGTAATATAAATTACAGGTTTCAGAGTAGCAGCCGTGTTAGTCTGTATCTGCAAAAAAGAACAGGAGGACTTGTGGCACCTTAGAGACTAACCAATTGATTTGAGCATAAGCTTTCGTGAGCGACAGCTCACTTCATTAGATGAAGTGAGCTGTCGCTCACGAAACCATATGCATAAATAACAACGTAAATCCACAAAACGTGGGAATTGCCAGACCGGATCCAATCAGCTGAGGGCTCCATCTAGAGTCTAGCCCAGCATCCTGGCTCAGACAGTGGCCAGCAGCAGACACTTCAGAGGAATGTGGAAGAAATAGCCAGCTCATCTGCCCAGCGTGATCCCAATAGTGATTGGTTTAAGATCTGAGTTTGTCTCTCTTCCGAGACTCTTGGTTAGCATTAGCCATCCTAACACTGGGGTCCCAGACACTTTGCCTGCTCAGTGCGGCCCAAACAAAGCCCACTGCCCAGGCAAAGCCCCCGATGAAAGAGGGTGGCCGTGGGATGCACCGTGCTAACGCTGGCTGATCTGTCCCACAGGCTGGAGTCCAGGATGTCTTCAGACATTAATATAATCCTCCAGCTCCTGCAACGCCAGGTGTCCCAAGTGCCGCCCGCGTACAGCCCCATCTCGCCGTCCTCCCACAGCCTGGCCATGTACAGCATGGGCCTGAGGGGCACGGAGCCCGCTCCACCATGCATGCCGCTGCAGGAGAAGGACCTGACTCCTCCTGGGCAGGTAACTCACAGACTCCTGTGCTGGCTAATCACTGAGACTGAGCGCTTTGTCTGGGAGCAGTGTCCTTCCGCCTCGAGCAGCCCAGCAGATCTAGTTCCAGAATTTCCTGACCTCATCCCGCTTCACAGCAAAGACCAGTACAAGTGCTGAGCCCAAACCGAGGCTGAGGGGGCTCTAGGGGAGACGTCTCCGTCTCCTCACAACGGAGAGCAGCTTCCTCCTCTAGAGGAGCAGGCCAAGGGGGTCCCCTGGCAGGTCATAGCACGAGTTACCCTGGGGTGAAGGAAGGAGACTTGGCTCTCCAAGGCTGCCCCTGCCTTCCAGGTGCAGAGAGGGCTCGGCTGAGGGTCCAGGCTAGGGGCTGCTCCCCTCCCTCTTCTCCTCACAGTGTGGAGAAGGGTCTGGCCATGAGGGACGCAGCTTCCTCTCACCAATGTGGGGGATGGAGAGACCCCGGAGATGTTGCCAGCTCACCCACTGCTTCTCTCTGGGGGAGGTCCCCCTGCTCCTGCTTCTCCTCTCTTTGGCAGTGGGGGCCCCGACTAAACCAGGGCCATTTTGAAACCCGTCATACCCCAGGTCATCCCCTCTGGGCTAAGCCCTTGGGGCTGGAGAGGGGATGAAGCCCAGCAGAGGCCTGGAATGAGAACTCCACGCACCCAACGCCATTCTTTTAGGGTGCTAGAGGAAAACAGAGTAGAGTCCCCTTTCCGGCATGAATCAGCTGATCTGTCCTAGCTAGCCTGAAGCCACCACTGTTGCTGGGGGAGCTGCTGCTGCTTTGAGAGCTCAGGGGCTTGTCTACACTTGAGAGCTGCCCCTCTGCAGCGCTTCAGTGTAGCCACGACCTGCACTGATGGGAAGGATTCTCCCGTCGGCCCAGGTAATCCACCTCCCCGCGAGGCAGTAGCCGGGTCGATGGTAGCTAACGCTGTCTACCCAGGGACTCAGGTCAGCTTAACTGCACTTCTCCAGCCAACTTAATGTTCAGGTGTAGACCAGGCCTCTGAATCCCTCAAGACGTGGCTCCAACACAGGGGGTTGCACCGTCACTTGGGCAGCAGGATTTGACCAATGGGAGTGCGTGTGAGCTGTAAGGGGTTCCCCAATAACGGGGCAGGGGTGTCTCTGCTCCAAGGTGTCCCCAAGAAAAAGCAAGAAGCTCCCCCACTGTATGGGCTGGCATCACCTGCTCAATGGGCTTCTCTCTCTCTATGGGACGCTATGGCCTCTTGGCCAGAAGCCCCTTATTGCTGAGTTTAATCTCATAACAACACACCCTCATTTCTCCTTCTCTTCCCCTTCTCCGCCAGAGCCCAAGATACACAGAGATAGAAAAGTTCCAGCTGAAATCCAGGGACTCCTTGTCCAGCGGGGTACACCTGATGACGGCCTCGGAGAAAACCATGACCGTCTACTCCCAGCCAGAGTGTCATTCCCAGACCTTCCCCAACCCAGAGCCCCACCAGAGGGCAACAAACACACGGGGACTCTTCTGCGGCGCTCGTTTCCCTTCCCTCCCCGAGCATCTTGAAGCCTCTTCCGAGCACCTAGACATTCAGAGACATCTCTCCGACCCGGTGCTTCCTGGCAGTTAGAGACGCGCACACTTCAAACCAAGCCAAGAGGAACCGCAACTGAGAACTGGTTTCGTTGATTTCAGTTTTGACTGTGGGGGCGAGAGGGGGAGGACAAGGTTATGGGCTCAGGGGTACACTCTGTAGCTGTCGTCTGTCCCGGAGGAGGGGAGTGGAGAGTGGAGGGAGTTCAGAGATCATTGTTCTCCAAAGGCTTATGTAGAGTAGATTCAAGTTGCACATTACAGAGTGCACCCAACACGGCGCTTTTTGATGGCCACCAAGAAGCCAACGAGCCAGAGGAGCCAGATGGCACCAGCCTCCTCTTCCTCGCCAAGGCTTCCTTCTGTGTTGGTGCCACCAAAATGGGCCACTACCGCAGGAGGAGAGTGAGTGCACGGCTGTGAGGCCACCTTGCTGGCAGTTCTCTGGGGCGGGGATCACCTCGCCATCTATGTTTGTACCGCGCCTAGCACCACGGGACCTTTGCGCACTACCGTACTGGGGCTGTTCATCCTGGAGACGATGTTGTCTGGAGGAGGAGCGGGAAGGAGGCATCGGATAGTGGGAGAATGAAGGAGCTGGAGGTCTAACATCCAGGGGACGGGCAGAGGAGAGAAGTCATCCCTGTCCTACCTGGCTGTCATTAAGAAACAACGAGGGTGGTAGTTTCCACCACTCTATCATGCTTCAGCACAGGTCCCTGGCCGGCAGCCCAGAGCAAGGCTGACTGTAAGCTTCAGCCAGGCCCGAGAATCTTTCCTCCAGCCCACATCCGACTCTTGCAAAGCCCCAGTAGCTTCCCAGACAAACTCAACTGTGAGTGGAAAGCACAAAACTCATAAGCACAATCCTGGAAAGCAGAAAAGCAAAACCAACCCCCAGACATGTTCTTTTCAGCCCTCACTGGAGATTGTCTCTTTTGATAATGGTTTCATAGATGCTCCCTCCCACCCAACCGAGGGACCCCATTGCTCCCCTGCAGGAGAAAACCCGCCTAGCGTTGCTGCCTTGCCAGTTGCTTAGATGCTGTAGAGGTAGTCTTGGGTGCCGGCTCATGCAGTGTTGAGCTCCCTGGGAGAGTAGCGAGACTGTGAGCGTTTCTTAGTGTCCACTTTGCTAATAAATGGTTTTGGCACCTAACGTGGCTCGAGGCTGTGTTTTGTCGAGGGGCCGGGAGAGTGGCTGGAGCGAGCTCATGGCGGTTGAGCTCTGAGCGCTACCCTGACCCCGTCCGATACTGGAGCTGCTTCAGAGCCCGGGTCCTGATCTACACAGATCTCTGGGACGCTCTCTCTCAGCTGCCCTTGTCAGGGACTCCAGGGCCAGTGGCGCTCAGAGCGCAGCTCTCGCAGATGCCGGACAGGGCCTTCGTCTGTGGAATTCCCCTTCTGCAGAAATGAGAACACGGCTGGATTTCAGCCCTTCATCTGACCCCGCTCTTTGCAAAGGCCGTTCTGCAAGGACAGCCTGGCCTGCCTAGGGCCCAGCCCCTGGAACAATCCAACACGTGCTCCACGCTCACAGCCGGGCAGACATCTGAGAGGGCGGAGATTAGAACAGCCACCGCAGGGAACAAGTCTGACTCCAAGCCAATGGTTTGGTGCCCAGAGACCATGACAGAGGCACCTGATCTGCTTGTTCTCCCCTTTGTCCAGAGAGAAAATGAGCTTTGGGGGCACTCAGATAACAAAGTCCTGATGGGGGGACCCCCCTGCTTTCTCCTGCCTTGTGCCTCAGTCTTCCCACCCTGCCACCACCGGGGAGCAGCCACATGGAAGCTGTGCTGTAAACCCTCGGAAATGCGTGAGGCCCCAGGGCACAGCGCTTCCCTTAGGCATGCACATGGCAGGCTTTCCCCACCTCTGTGTAGCAGTGGGCTCAGGAGATGTTGGCTCCATATTCGAGCCGGCTTCAGAGCTCGATCTCCCAGCGGGCCTAAGGGGATTACGCACCCAACACCTCCCTTTGAAAATTCCCAGCTTCAATGCTCCATGCCTTTAATTGGTCTTCTTTGCACTTTCGGATGAATGTCCTAATTTGGGCCATTTACCTGGCTGACCTTAACACAGATGGTCTCAACAGCCATTCCAAGGATGGCGACACCCTCAGGAAGGACAGCTCCGGGTAAAGCAATGAGTTGGAGGCTTTCGTCTAGGACCCCGCGGCCTCTGATTAGACGTGCAGCTGCCTGAACTCTGCTGACTCTTCAAGGCTTCGGAGCTCACGGCTCCAGAGGCTGCAGCGTTTAACGGGTTATAAACATTAAGCGTCCTACTGAATTTCCGGGGCTGAAAAACACCTGCATTGGAAGCAGAGGTGGCAGGGAGACTTTCAAATGCACAATGGCAATTTCCAGAGAGGGCAAAACAACCCACAGGCGTAAGCAGTGAAAGATGGTTTTCATCTCTTTCAGTAATGGGGTATAAAGGCAGGACATTTCCAAAGCAAATGCCTGTAATAGCTGCACTCGCAATGCACAACAAAATGATGTAAAACCGGCACAATGCTAATCCTAATCTGAGTGTGTGTGTGAGAAGCGGTGACGCAGCCCAGCACAGGTAGTTGGGACTTTGTCACTCCATAGAGGCTGGATAACACACAGAGGAGAAGAATGAGGGGGGATTTGATAGCTGCTTTCAACTACCTGAGAGGTGGTTCCAGAGAGGATGGTTCTAGACTATTCTCAGTGGTGGAAGAGGACAGGACAAGGAGTAATGGTCTCAAGTTGCAGTGGGGGAGGTTTAGGTTGGATATTAGGAAAAACTTTTTCACTAGGAGGGTGGTGAAACACTGGAATGTGTTGCCTAGGGAGGTGGTGGAATCTCCTTCCTTAGAAGTTTTTAAGGTCAGGCTTGACAAAGCCCTGGCTGGGATGATTTAATTGGGGATTGGTCCTGCTTTCGAGCAGGGGGTTGGACTAGATGACCTCCTGAGGTCCCTTCCAACCCTGATATTCTATGATTCTATGATTCTATGAGGAGAGTGAATTTGCTGTGGCCTTCGTACCAAGACGTTTTCTCCTTTAGTTCATGCGATAGAGACTCATGCTTCTAGATCTAAAGGTTCCCCGGTTCAAACCCCGCGGATGAGCCAGCCGTAGGTATCAGTAAGTAGGGGAAAATGTATGTACAATAACATGATACAGTCGATGGGCTACCCTGTGGGACTGGGCAATGAGATATACTGCCTTTCATCCCAAAGGACTTTACAAACTGCATATATGCACCAGAATTATTTCCCCCACCAATGAAATGCAGCCACCACTTGGGCGGAACATGGCCGCTGTTTAACACCCTTCAAGAGTTTAGGACAGGAAGTGAAAACCCTCATCTCCAACTGAAATGGCAGGTTGAACAGCAGCGGGGCAGGATATCACCGGAATTGGCACCCTGGTGGGTCAGCTACCATGGGGAGGAATGTGGTGTGAAAACACGCTCTGATTCGCCCTTCCTTGGGCCATTTGTTGGCATCCACACATGTGCTGCGTGGGTGTCCGTGGCACCCATCTGGTTCTGCACGGCTGCCCGCACCTGCTCGTGCAGGCACCAATGACCAGCGCAGGCGCAGGGCAGGGGAGAGACAGCTGCGGAGATGGGGATTTGGCCAGAAACTCGAGCCAATCGGCCCTCCTCTTACCCATGGCAACACTTTGGGTTCTGCAGCTCCTCCAGCAGCCCCATGCTGGGCACTGGCTCAACGCTGACTCAGGGCTATTCAATCAGAGCCACCACAGTCACTAGCCTACCCCGGCACTCGGGCCCGACAGAGTATGCCCGTGAACTGCTAGCTGGAGCAAAGGCAGCTCTTTCATTAAAGGACGTGGTGGGGATCGGAGAAGAGAATTAGCTAAGCTGCAGCCAGGAGACGTCTGGCCTGTGCCCTCACAGCCAGCACCCCCATGACTGATGTCCTTGCTTACCTGAGCAACGTCGCTATGGAAACTGCACCGGAGGTCTCAGCAGGTACCCGGGGCTCTCCCGTAGCAGGAGAAGGCAGAGGGCAGCTGCAGAGCCGCGCGAAAGGGAAGGGGAGTTTGTGCACCATCCCCTGCCCCAGATCTGGTTTCTCCACAGCCGCTCGAAGGAGGGTGGGGAGAGCCCTTCTGAAGGAAGGTGTATGGGTCTGGGAAGCTCACACTGTTGCTGCTTGAGTGGGGCTTGGGCTGTGAAGGGAATGGTGCCAACTCAGGGTCATAAAACACTGTGGGGAGAAGGGGCTGGGCAGGGGGCATGTGCCGGGGGGAGTGTACATGGGAGGTTCTGTGGTCGAGGTGTGTGTACAGGGGAGGGCCACGGCAGGGCAGAGGGGATCTATGGCCTAGGGGTGTTTGCAGATGCTGTGGCATGGATCCTGGCGCAGGGCAGCACCCTGAGTGGGGCAGGCATGTGCTGGGGTGGCTAGCCTGCACAGGAGCCCCCCATCTGCCACTTCCTCGCTTCCCCTGCCACCCGCACCAGCCAGATTAAAGCCAGTGGCGGGATGCCTGCCCCCGCTGCAATCCCACCTTCCTTTGCAGTGTGAACATACCCTTCCACCTGCCAACCCTGGGCAGCGCTCGCTGAGCCAGCTTCTCCACCATGCTGCAGCACCTGTCGCTGTTGTGTCTCTCACCCCAGCCCCGTGTCCCTGGCCCCGGCTGCACGCACGCTCCAACCATGCAGCTATTTCTATTTCAGGACAACTTTGGTTTCATCTTTCTGCAGAAGGGACATTGCAGCCAAAGGCATTTTTCTCTCACAAGGCTCCTGCCTCTTCCTGGAGGGGCAAAAGGCAACTGAGCTCCCATAGGATCTCTGGGGGCTGGCACATGGCCGGGTCTTTAAACCGCACAGCAGTGTTAACATCTGACCCGTCCTCCTCACAGACAGCAAGATAACCAACCCCCCATGAGTTTGGGAAGAAACTGCCCCTATGGGCAGGTTATCCCATAATGAGCCACTTCAGAGTTCCTTGCGCCTTCCTCTGAAGCAGCTGGTTCTGGGCACCGTCAGGGACAGGATGCTGGACGAGATGGACTTGACAATTCCTCTCTTCCTCAGTGTCTCTTTGAAGGGATGAGAAATGCCTACAACGGGGATGCTTGTATTTCAATGACTCTGAGGTACACAAAGAAAATCCTGCTTTGTCCATTCAGCACCTGTCAGCAGTAGATCTCGCAGAACTGAAGTGAATTTTAGTCCCAGGCCAAGAAAAGTGACCAAAGCCTGAGGAAGAGCTCTGCCTGCTTGGGGCACCTACTCCATGGATGGTGATGAGATGCAGGCTACTAGATACAGACAGTGGGTCCCAGAGCCTCACTTCTGTGGATTCATAGTGCCCGTAAATGGCTCCAGACTCTTGTCAAGTGACATGCCCAAATCCTTCCTCCATGTGCCACTTCAGAAACCCACAGGGAAGTCACTTAGGTGGAATTGGAAATGCCAGCTCTGTCCCAGGCCTGCTGCAAGATCCTGTCCCAGTCACTAACCTCAATCTGTGCCTCGGTTTCCTTATCTGCAAGATAAGGAAAATGGTGCTACCCCCTTCTCATGGGCAGTTATGAGGACTACAGTAATGAGCAGTTTGTAAAGCACTTAGAACAGGAAAAGCCTTATGTAAGTTGCAAATACTTTAATTATTATTATTATTTATATTATGCACCTAGGAATCCCAGTCAAGACTTATGGCTGCTTTGTTCTTAGCACTGTACAGACAAGAAACAAAGATGTTCCCTGCCCCAGAGGATCTACATGACAGACAGGACACCACTATCTTATTCCATGCTAGCTTATCCCCATTTTACAGATGGGAAACTGAGGCACAGAATGGGGAAGTGACTTTCCCAGGGTCACATAGGGATCCCATAGCAAAGCTGGGAACAGAGCACAGGTGTGCCAACTCCCAGTCCTATTGTTTAGAAAAGTAATGAGAATAAAGGCTAACCCAGCACTTGAATGAAGGCAGCTGCAGAAGCCCGAGTCCCTTTTCTTGGATGTAACAAGAGTGAACGAGCTTGATCAGAACATGATGGGCCATTTTAGCCACTTTTCAGAAGAACTTTGAAACAGGCTTCTGTATCCTGGCCCTGCTTATCAGCAGCACCATTCTCCCTCTATCATCCAAATTGCTCCTTTTTGGCTAACAAAGATCGCAACAAATCTCACTACTGATGTTGAACTGGCCCCTCACCAGCTGGCCTATGACAACTGTTCAGACCTCTCTCTGGGCCTTTGTGACGTGGAGGGCAGTAGCTACCTTCCACACTACAACAGTGGGAGAATGAGAAATTTTGGCCAAGGCACTGAGGTTATTTCCGATGCAAAAATCTGGCCACTAGGACATTGGTACCTGCAGGGCCGGCCCACAACATTTTGGCACCTGAGGCAGGGGGCTCAAATGACACCCCCATGCCGTCTTGCGTGGGCCAAAACCTTGAAAGGTCTCAATTCTGCCTTCTTCTTCCTGTTCTACTCCTCTCATGGTACTGCTCTGCTACCTACCCCAATAAAGACAGGTTTATGAAGTGAGCTGTAGCTCACGAAAGCTTATGCTCAAATAAATTTGTTAGTCTCTAAGGTGCCACAAGTCCTCCTTTTCTTTTTGCAAATACAGACTAACACGGCTGCTACTCTGAAAACTGTTCTTTGCCTTCTTGGCTGCAAAGATCTGAACTGCTTCCTGCTGAAGGCCCACAGTCTGGGCCAGCTCATGCTTTATTGAGATGATTGCAAGGCCGACCAGCCTCTCCTGTGTCATTGTGGAGCGTAGATGTGTTTTTATTAACTTCAGCTTGGACAAGCTGCGTTCTTCACTGGCAACTGTTACAGGAAGTGTTAGAAGTATGCGCAGAGCAACAAAAGCATTTGGAAAAAGGGTGGTCATCTTATTTGTGCACATATATTCCAGAACAGCCTTTGAAATTGATCCTGCTGAAATGTATTTTGAAAGGGCTTTCAGTTCATCACCTAAATCACTGGCATCAATATCGCGCATGTCATCATGTCACATCAGTGCTGTCTCTAGTGCCCTGCATTGCTGGTGTAGGTCTTCTTCAGGTATAGTGAGGAGTTTTGGAATATCCTACAACATCCCAAATGTACTGCTGTGTTCCTTGAGCTGCATGAAACGTTCTTCAGCTGACTGTATTGCACAATCTAGCACCCGGTTAAAGAATTCAACTTTGAATTGTTGTTTGGGGTCTCTTACGGGATTATCCCATGCCTCGTAATCAAAACGTCGTCTTCTTCGGTGACTTTTGTATTCTTGAATGGGTGGGAAAATAGCTTCAGTGTGAAGTTCCTCTGCCAACTTCTGTGCACTCCTCAGAACGTTCTGAAATCCCTCATCTGACAGGTAAGACTGTAGGTATGACTTTGCTTTGTCCAGTTGTTCCATTGCTCCAGATATAACAAGAGTCTCTTGCTTACAACATTTATTTCAAACAGTATGTCATGCCACAACACTAAGCCACACAGAAATTTGAAGTTATGTATGTTTCTGGTGATTCCATTTCCCTCTGCCACTGTTCTCCCATGAACAGTTCCTGTCATAGCATTATCCTCCGTAATGGCAACTATGGCATCATCTATCTTCCCAAGCTGGTGTTTGATAGGCTTTATCGCCTCCACTTGACTTTCCCATTGTGTGGCACTCAGTGGTTTCAGTGTCAGAGAGGATGTTCCCAGATGTTGCTTCAAAATTTGCCATCGACGAGTTGATGCAGAGAAAAATACATCGATGCTTTGAATTACATTCAAAAATTCAGCAGCCTCACTAGACGCTGATGCTGCATCACTGACCACCAAGTTCAATGAATGAGAACTGCATGGGACAAAAAAAGCTCCAGGGTTTAACTCTTGGATCTGTGTCTGCTCTGCTCTGTTCTTGCCTCTCATGTTGGCACCATTATCGTAGCCCTGACCTCTCATGTCAGCGATCGCAATTCCCGCATCTTCCAGCTTTTTAAGAAGCACATTTGTCATACCAGCTCCTGTAGTATCATCAATGTCAATAAAGTCTAGAAGATGCTCTGACAGTCACCACTGCAGGGACATTTTCACTAGGTTCTGTTGTTGTTACAAAACGCACCATTAAAGTCATTTGTTCCGTATGGCTGATGTGAGGTGTGCAGTCCAGAATAACAGAGGAATATCTTGCTGACTTCAGATCTGCCACAATCTTCTGTGTGACTTTTGTTGCCAATAACTGTATGATCTCATTTGGAATTGTTTTTCCAAGGTAGTGGTGTGTGTACATTTCTTGGGTGGTGACTCTTCTTAGATACTCCTGAAGTCCAGCATCAAACTCAGCCATCAGCTCCACAATTTTAAGGAGGTTTCCATTGTTCGGCACATACAGTTGATCTGAAGTGCCACGCAGTGCTAGGTTTTGGGTCACGAGCATTCTCACAATGGCAATGAGCCTTTTCAGAACATTTTGCCAGTAAAGAGACTCTGATGCAATCTTCTCTTGATGCTGATTATCTATGGTGGCCTTTAACCTTAGTCTCATCTCAAACTCTTTCCACCTATGGAATGCTCTCTGGTGATTTGCTGCCTTCTCATGGCATGCCAGATTTTTACAGTCCTTTGTTCCTGTAGTACCCAGTGTGGCTGGAACATTAGACTGGAAGAGTTTGCAACAAAACCAGTATGCAGCATTCTGGGTTTTTGAGTACATAAGCCATGGCCTCTCCACTTTGTCACCATTTGGGGATTTCACACCAGTAATGTGTTGGATGGAAACTTCTATATTCATTGTCTTTGGGGAACATGAAGTTTTTCACTTGCTGTGGCCTATGCAGTACAAGGAAGTCCCTCAGGCTATTGCTTAAGTGGGTCCACAGTCCCGGATCCTCTAGACTTAAGGAACTAAACTCAGCAGCAGCTGTTTCTTGCGCCTCCACCCCACCCTTCTCTGATCTACACTTTTCTTCAGGAATGTACACGGTTGCATCCATTTGAAATGGAGATATGGATGCTGCAGTAGCTGGAAAGTCACCTGCACTTTGACTAACTGGGAGATCAGGCATCTCCTCACCACTCACATCCTCCCTGGGGCTGGAAGGCTCACCATGAACATTTGTGTCTATGTATCTCAGGAGAGCTCCTTCCTGCTTACATAGAAAAGCTTCCTTTGCTTTCTTTCTTTTTCTGAATGCTGCCCCAGATGGGCGTTTTCTTCTTTCACTCATGGCTGCTGTTCTGTGTCAGCTATAGTGGCTCTCAACACTCAGTTGAAGGGGACAAATAAGCAGGGCCTGAGTGAGGGAAGATATCAACATCTTAAGGGCCTAACTGGCTCCTGCTACTTCAGTTGACGGTCTGTTCTCCTCAAGTGGGTTCAGGGAAGCAGCAGGAAACAGGAAGCTCCCTGAGAAGCTGGTGTAAATCAGTCCAGGCTCCTGGGGGTGCTGAGAGGTTCATAAGAGGCTCCTTCTCCTCTCTCTCCCTGCAGTTCCTGCTGCTTTCTGTTATTCCCTCTCCCCTTTTCTCCTGCCTGCCTGTTCTGTCTCTTGTGCCCTCCTTCCTCCAGCCCAGCGCTCCCCCCTCTCTGTGCATCTCAAGCAGAGAGAATCCAGATGCACCAGCAGCAGACACAATTCTCTACACTCTGGGTCCTAGTGGTGCCCCCCAAGTCGGGCAGCTGAGGCTCGCCTCATGGTAAGGCCAGCCCTGGGTACCTGCCTAAACAGGTGCTGCCATCTTTTGAGAATCTGGGCCCATAAAAATTAGACTTTTCTCTGCTCCTCCTCCAATGCCTTGTCTGCAGGAGAACTGTCAGCAGTAGTGCAAAGCTTTCGAAAAATGTTCCTAGCGTAAGACAAGGCCTTTATGTGTTTCCAGCCGTGTATGGGATACACTCCTTGACTCGAAGCAGCACGGACTCTTTCCTGGCACAGCCCAGCAGTGACATTCTGCCTCTCCTGCCCTTTGAATTAACCTACAAGGGTTGACCTGGGGCACGGTTTTTAAAACTGCTCAGCATATGGACTGCTTGGCACAGCTAAAAATCTGGCCCCTATATTACTGCTTAAATGGGAGCTGATCTCCTTAAAGGCGCCTGCTCTGACCCAGGGTTTTTACAGCACAGCTAGTTGTCGGAGCTGGGATTCGAACCCCTCTCCGTGAAGGATACGTCTAAATCGAAGGCTCAAATTGCTCCGCGAACCCCTATTCGGCTCCAAGTCCCACCTGCCGCCCAACATCTCACCCCTGACTGACACTTTTTCCAGCCACTAGGATGAGAGAAAGATAGATGGTCCCGCCTCATGAAGGGGCGAAGCCACTGCGACCCATCGCAGCCAATGAGATGTTGAGAAAGAGCATCCCATCCTTCGCGGGCGGGATTGAACGGAGTGGCAGGTGACTCTACTAATGCGGGACGCGACTGCTTAGAATGAGCGGTACAGTGACCAATAAGAGACCGGAACGCTTCTGACTGGCAGGTTTCCCACCCAACGGCGGTCCGGGACGCCCTGAGTGGCAGTCGACTCAGCCAACGGACGCGCAGCGGGCGGGGCGGCCCGCGTGGTTTCCGCTCCTGTTGTGTGAGGGGCCGAATCCCAAACGGCCTCCGCCGCGGCGCGCAGCGTCTCCGGGTTTGGGAGCCGGGACTCGGGGCCGGGAGCCGGCTGCGCCCTCCACCCGCTTCCCCCGCCCGGCCCCTCTGTGCCCGCAGCCCCCGGTTTCCGTAGGCCTCGCTCGGACCGAGACACCCCCCCCCCGCCGCCCGACCGCGCGCCGCCTCGGCTGGGCCCTTGCCCCCCGCGGCCCCGGCGCGCGCCCCCCGGCCCCGCCATGTCGCTGCACGGGAAGCGGAAGGAGATCTACAAGTACGAGGCGCCCTGGACCGTGTACGCCATGAACTGGAGCGTCCGGCCCGACAAGCGCTTCCGCCTGGCGCTCGGCAGCTTCGTGGAGGAGTACAACAACAAGGTGCGTGGGGGGCGGGCTCGCCGCCGGGGACGGGACGCAGAAGGGTGGGGGGATCGCGGGGCCCCGGGGGCAGAGTTAAGGGTAGGGCGGGGGATGGCGGGGAGGCCCCGAGGGCAGAGTTAAGGGTAGGGTAGGGCAAGGGGATGGCGGGGAGGCCCTGGGGGCAGAGTGTAGGGTAGGGTAGGGCAAGGGGATGGCGGGGAGGCCCTGGGGGCAGAGTGTAGGGTAGGGTAGGGTAGGGCAAGGGGATGGCGGGGAGGCCCGGGGAGCAGAGTGTAGGGTAGGGTAGGGCAAGGGGATGGCGGGGAGGCCCCGAGGGCAGAGTTAAGGGTAGGGTAGGGCAAGGGGATGGCAGGGAGGCCCTGGGGGCAGAGTTAAGGGTAGGGTAGGGTAAGGGGATGGTGGGGAGGCCCTAGGGGCAGAGTTAAGGGTAGGGCAGGGCAGGGCAAGGGGATGGTGGGGAGGCCCTAGGGGCAGAGTTAAGGGTAGGGCAGGGCAGGGCAAGGGGATGGTGGGGAGGCCCTAGGGGCAGAGTTAAGGGTAGGGCAGGGCAGGGCAAGGGGATGGTGGGGAGGCCCTAGAGGCAGAGTTAAGGGTAGGGCAGGGCAAGGGGATGGCGGGGAGGCCCTGGGGGGCAGGGTTAAGGGCAGGGCAAGGGGATGGCGGGGAGGCCCTGGGGGGCAGGGTTAAGGGCAAGGGGATGGCGGGGAGGCCCCGGGGGACAGGGTTAAGGGCAGGGCAAGGGGATGGCGGGGAGGCCCCGGGGGACAGGGTTAAGGGCAGGGCAAGGGGATGGCGGGGAGGCCCCGGGGGACAGGGTTAAGGGCAGGGCAAGGGGATGGCGGGGAGGCCCCGGGGGACAGGGTTAAGGGCAGGGCAAGGGGATGGCGGGGAGGCCCCGGGGGGCAGGGTTAAGGGCAGGGCAAGGGGATGGCGGGGAGGCCCCGGGGGGCAGGGTTAAGGGCGGCCGTCACACTCTGGTCACAGAGTTTTTTGTGAGGCATTTCCTAGGGTAGTAGGTGGAAACCCCTCCTCTTTCCCCAGCACTGGGATGTTTGGGCTGGGGTCAGCTTTCAGTGGTATGAAACACTGATGGCTTCATGTTAAAAATGCCTGGTGGGGCCTTGCTTCTGAAGGTTTCATTGCTGTGGGAAGGGTTTTGCAGGATGCATGAAGGTTTCCCCCCTGCAATCTCTTTCTCCGACTCTTCTCTGGTGGACCTTTAGGAGAGGAATCTCCTCTCTCTCTCCCTCATAAGGTGTGCTATAGCTGCTGTATGCCCTCTCCAGATTTAAATAAGAGACCTCACTTCCAGGAGCAGCCCATGTAATCACCCTTACCGGCACTGTGTTTTATTACTAGGCAACAAGCTTATAAGTGCTATAACTTCCGCTGTTTTGTATGAATATCCCTCTTAGATAAGCCAGCCTGGGGGGTCAGGGTGCATAGTCCTTTTGTGGAGCTGTATAATGGGAAGCCTCCAAGCAGGGAAGACTACAACAGAGTTGGTGGAGGGAGTGGGATGGCTTACAACTTTGTGGAGAAATGTAACAAGGTGTGGGCAATTTTGGGGCTGGGCTGGCATTGTCTGCTGTGGCTAAATTCTTGCCTCCGTAGTGCTCTGGTCATCTAAAGTGCTATCCCATTGTGATGTGTAGTCGTTTTAACCAGCAGGCTGTATGTGTGTCTCACTCACAGTTGGTGAGTTATGTGGGGGCCATGGGAGCGCAAATGGGACTGTCAACTTGAAAATCATTCATTTGTTAAAAATATCTTATGGCACTATGCTCTCCCGTGCATTCCCATGCCAACTTTTGTCATTTTACAATTGTATTTTCCCATTTAAATCTCCCATTTCTGTGTGAAAGACCCATACAAATGGGAGAAAACTGACTATACGGAGTGCTGTTGAATGGACTGAAAAGTGTGTTTCAGTTACAATAATAGGTGTTGTAATAGCAGGTGATAAGAGAAACTTGCATCTCTTGTGGGGTGGTAGTAGGGAAAACAAACTAAGTTGTGTTGGGTTAATGCTCATTTTTGGGTCGAGAGAGACTTGCTGTTTGTCATAGTGGCAGAGAATGAATGAATGTAATGACAATTGCAATTTCCTCCAAAAATTCTCTTGGCCTGAAACTTTCCAGCTTGGTTTCAACCCAAAGATTTTTTTTTTTTTGAAAGACTATTTAAATCCAAAAAGAAAAGGAGTACTTGTGGCACCTTAGAGACTAACCAATTTATTTGAGCATGAGCTTTCGTGAGCTACAGCTCCAGTTATCTGGTTTGAGTTCTTTGGGTGGGGGGTGGGGGGGTGAAGGGAAACACTAACACTCTTTGGAAGCCCCTTATGGTGGCTAATTCAGAAACATCTGAAAGTTAAAGCTTTATATGACAAAGGGGAAAACACTCCCTGAAAAATACGACAGCCATTGTCAGCATTTGCCAACAATTTTCCATGGTGAGGTATCTGAGATACCAGTGTTAACCCAGTACTTTAGTATGATTCTAAGGTAATTTTGTATTTGTGGTTGGCAAAGGGTGAGTTTTCAATGGCTACTGCTTTACCAGAACTGTCTCAATATGCTTATCTTCTGATACTCCGTCAGTGATCGGACACAACCCTCTCAATACCATCAAACTGACCAAAATCTGAGATCGGCTAAAAGAACAATGGTCTCCTAATTAAATCCAAAGCATTTGATTAAAAAAGGCAGCTGCACCCTCTAGCTGTATGCATGATGTAAGGTAACAATCTATTGTAAATATGATGTTCTAGCACTACATATGCAAAGGACCTAAAATAAGAAACTGAAACAGGGATTGGACTAGAAGTGGTAGGATGAGTTCAAAGACCATGGGCAAGGTTCTGTGCTGTGACTGGGGGTTGGGGGATACAAAGTTGTCTTTGGGTACATATTCACTACCCACCGGATAGTGATCTATCTATCAGAGATTGATTTATCGTGTCTCGTCGAGATGTGATAAATCGATCCCTGAATCGATGCCTGTACTCCACTGGCAAGAGGAGTAAGCGGAGCTGACAGGGGAGCCGCCACGGTCAACTCGCCGCCGTGAGGACGGCCAGGTAAGTTGAACTAAGATACTTCAACTTCAGCTACGCGAACAGCGTAGCTGAAATTGTGTATCTTCGTTGAACACACCCCACCCCACCCCCAGTGCAGCCCAGGCTTTTGCCGTCTGGGCCACTTCTAAAGCAGCTCTAACATTTGGTAGCCTTACCTTTGTCCTGGGGATATTCCCAAGTGGGCTATTATGGCCCCGGATCTGTCCCATTGTTTTCCATTCCCTCTGAGTACTGGAGAGTGCGAGACTTACCTGTAGAACTGAAAATAGGCATGATGAGTGGGGTGCAAATTTGTTTGCCCGATATTGCTGTAGAAATAAAATATATATTTTCTTCAGTCTTGTAAAAATTGAAACAAGACCTTCAGATTTCACATTTGGCTGTTCCTCAAAAGGGATGTTGATCAAACACTGCCAGACTTGTTTACATCACGTATAGGTTTTCAGTCGCATGGTGCTAACGAATATCGATAGTCACCCATGTAAAAAGATACCTAATGGAGGCAGGGAGATTGTAGATTTCATTAAATAAAATTGTAGCTATTGCTAAGCGTATTGGTGGCTCTATTGATTAGAGTGTTGGTAGTGTCTGCTGTACTTGGAGACCATGCACAGCAAAGATACGCACCTCTTTGCACTCTTGATTGCAAACAAAACCTACCAGCACTGAGATGTGGTGGTTGCTACCCCACTGAGACTCTTGTGATGATGATATAATCCAGTTTGCTGAATGTGGCAAGGAAACATTTAGGAAAATGGAGGGACATTTGTCCTCCAGTGATGCAGATGCTAGCTAACTATATTGGGGCCATGCTAGTTGAAAAGTGGCTCTTTCAGATCTAGTCCATATCTATTTATGGGTATTATGAGAGAACTTATTTAAGTGTATTAAATGGAGCTTTCTAATAAAGTAAAGTAAAGCTGTAAAGTACATGACAGCTCTTGGTTTGATAACTGATTAGTTTCAGGGACAGGAGGAGGATAGCTTTATAGGGCAGGTATGAAAACTGTCATCCTACATGTGCCTTATCTCAGCTGGCAAACTTACATGTCAATCACATAAGGGAGCCTAATAACTTTAAAAAAAAAAAAAAAAGAGGTACAGTCAGCAGCATTTAAAGAAAAAATTAAAACTAATGTGACATTTCATATACATAAACTTTAAAGCTTCTTAGAAGCTTCAAAACAATATTTTTCTCAATTGTATTCCCCTTGTTTTGGAGAACATTGACGTCTCTGCTTCCCCTGTGTTTCTAATGCATTACAAATCAACATTGTAATGAATATCATCCATTTTGTTACTATTTTTAGGAAGGTAGATTTCCTAAAATCACGCTGGTATTCCTGTCTCTTCCTTATTTCCAAGAAAAATAAGTCGTGCTTTTAAAAAGATTCAATGCTCCTCACATTCATTACAGCAGAACTGCCTACTGTGAGGGTAGTGCAGTGGATGAAAGCAGGACAGATTCTTATCTGATTTGTATTGGTTTGGATTTCTTCCAAAAGGGCATTCCTGGTGCAAGATACAAAACCAATAATACAACTGCAGTTTTCCCCCCAACCTTGACAGACAACATAATATAACCCCCTATAAAACCTAATTCATAATGTCCCTACCTGAGGCGGTTCAAGCCCCACCATCTGTAGCAGTTCACAGGAATAGGTGCACTTCTTGTAGCAGGCTGTGAAGGCCAACAGACATGAGCTATTTTGGACCCAGGGAGCTTAGCTTATTGCAATGTCCCAAATCATTTAGGGCTTTGTAGGTGAACAATTCAGGTTCAGACTGAAAACCAGTAGGAAGCAGTGGTGTGAGCTGTCACTTGGTTACTTAGTGGTGTTCCTCCACTCTGGTAGACTGCCACATTCTTGACCCAATATATTTCTGGATTCGTTTAAGGCACTGTTTACAAATGAGAGGCATGAATGATTAACCAGGGGGGCAGATAGGACTCTTAATTTTTCTCCACAGTCTCAGCTTTCACTTTTTTTAAAAACAAGATTTTTAGCTGTCAAAGTTGTAAAGAGACATTTCAGTCACACTTTCAAGGTTAACTGTAGTCCTAGCCATCTGAGTTTGCAGGGGGTTTGATACAATAATCAAGTTGTGAATTGCCCCATTTGTTTCAGTGGGTACAGACTCAGATGCAAATGTCCCCACTGTAAACTCTTATTACTCAAAGCATATAATACCTACATTTTAGAACACTTTTCATCAGATCTCAAAGCAGTTAATATCATCCCCATTTTACAGATGGGGAAACTGAGGCATAGGTGAAATGCCTGCTGGGTGACCTTGGGCAAGCCCAGTGGCTGAGCCAGGAATAGAACTCCAGTCTCCTGAGTTAGTCTAGTGCTCTAGCCACTAGGCAGCACTGCTTATAAGAAAGGAAGCACTGCTGTGAAAATGGCACAATCTGTCTCCAGTCATCTGGGGCTAAGCCTTTAACAGCACTTGGCAGGGTTGAAGAGGGATGGATTGTTTACATTTTCTTGAAGGGGAAGCTCAGTTTTCAAGTCTAGGAAATGCTGATTTGAAGCAATAGATCTGCCGAGTTGTCTTATCACAATCTTCTTTGAAATCTAAACCAAAGGCTAAAACTGAAATACTGGTCAGTAACCTAAGCCAGATTGTCCGCATCAATTCATACTCTCCCTGCAGCATGTACAGTAGAACCTCAGAGTTATGATCACCACAGTTACGAACTTACCAGTTCACCCCACATGTCATTTGGAACCAGAAGTACACAATCAGGCAGCAGACCCCCCAAAAAAGCAAGTACAGTTCTCTGTTAAATGTAAACTATTAAAAAAAGTAAAGCAGCATTTTTCTTCATAGTAAAGTTTCAAACCTGTATTAAGTCAATGTTCAGTTGTAAACTTTTGAAAGAACCATAATGTTTTGTTCACAGTTACGAACATTTCAGAGTTATATACAACCTCCATTCCCAAGGTCTTCATAACTCTGAGGTTCTACTGTGTTTATACTTTAAAAGATTAAAAAAGTATCTTTCTATTCTGTTAAGACCATTGTGCGTGTCTGGCAAACAAGACCTTGGTATAACTAATCAGGTGAGAGACCTGGAAGCATTCAGAAGAGGGAGGGTCTGAATACTCCGATAGGAGTCTGCCTTCTGGAGTAGCAAGATGCTCTTTTTATTGTAACAATGTTTGTCTGTTTCAGATTAGTTCTAAGCCAGAAATAACTTTGTCATATGTCTGTGTAAATCCCTTTGAATTAATTTGGCAATGATTCATTCAGTTAGGGACAAGTTGTCTTGCCATTTTATCTTCCTTTACTCATAACTTTCTTTGGAAAATTCATATTTTGAGGCAGAAGTTTTTCAGTGTGTGACATCTGGGGGTTGGGAGGGTTAAGATGTGGGAGCTTGGGCAAAATCCCTACAGTTGCTCAATTAAACAATGGTAAAACAAAAGTAATGACACTTTCTCTCACAACTCAAATAGCTGAATAGTTACCTTTGGCAGGTAAATAGTATTGATTGAGAACTGTCTATAATCAAGTTTGAAAAAAGTGGATATTAAGTTACAAATAGAAGTTGGCTTTTTGCTTATATGCAATAAAAAACTTTGCACTGTATATCCATGCATTGCATCTAAAGTGCTCACTGATCTAAGTAGTTCAAGCACTTGAAGGTCTTAAACCAGCTTAGAGGGGGGACACTTACTCCTGGGATGGAGAAAAATAAAATTTTCTTCTTCTTTACATGTTAAGTCAGTTTCATTTCTGAAGCTAATTTTAGATTTGAACAGGAACTTGTCCATAGCATGTGAAACTTTAATATATTTCACATACAATTTTTATTAAAGCTAATGTTTAAAATCAAATTTATACAAATTAAGGAGGAGGGTATTTTACATCTGGGGTCAGACTTAAGTTATGAGAAGTTACAAGTATCAGTTACAAGGTTCACAAGATGCATACATAGCACATAACCAGCATAGACCCAGATTGGGGTGCGGGAGTTTTTGAAGCGTCAGTGAATAAGTGATCTCTGGTATGCCATCCGTAGAACGTATTCAGAGTCTAAGTCAGTGGTGTTATAGCGAATAGGTGCAGTGTGGCCAAGCTAGCTGTGCTGTAAGAATCTTAGCTCTTATTTCGTGATTACTTCATTTTTAGCAGTGCAAGCTTAATGTTGCATTAAGAAAGTTTTTGTGTTCAGTAACTGTGTTTGAGAGCATAGGCTGCCATGGCAAATATACAACTATTACTCCTGGGGGAATTCTGCACCACTGCGCATGTGCAGAATTTACGTCCCACATAGATTTCTTTGCTTCCCCGAAGAAAAATGACTGACGGGGAAGCAAAGGGAAGCCACAAGAGCAGTCATGCAGCCTTCCCCAGCAGTATGTTTTGGGTGCCCAGGGCAGCCGCAGAAAGGTAAATAACTGAAGGGCAGGGGGCGGGACTGGGGAAGACCTGGCTGGTGGCTCCTACGCTGTACTGGGCTCAGCACTAGTCCTGGCTGGGCTGGGGAGGACAGGACTTCCTCTTCCCCTGCATGGCATCCAGGGGTAGATCAGACCCACCCGCGTATTTCTCCCCCAGCTGCAGGAAGCTCTGCAAACTCTCCCTTGCCCCCCACTTCCTGCACCCATCACTCAGCTGCAAGGGGAGGGATCACTGTATAGGGAGCTGTTCCCCAATCCACTATCCATCCAGACCCTTCTGCAGAGCCCCACCCCACACACACAGAACCCCTGACAAGCCCCACTCCCCCAGACCACCCCAATGAGTCACCCACACCCAGATCCCCACCCTGCTGTGCCCCAACCAGCTGCACCTGGATCACCACCCCACTGAGTCCTACTCCTCCAGCATCCTACCACCCCCCCCCCACACACACACACACGCAGACACCACTGCCGAGCTCTATCCCTCCCTCCTCACTCCCAGGACCCCCACCCTCTGCTGAGCCCTAACCATCTTCACCTGGAACCCCCTGCAACGTCCAATTACTGTTGCATCCAGAACCCCCTAACAAGCCCCTTTACATCCAGATCTCCTCTGCACCCGTATCCTGCTGAGCAGCCCACACCCAGATGGTCCCACACAGAACCCTCTCAACCCACACCTGGATCCCCCTCACTAAGCCTCTCCACGCTTGGATCCTGCTGGGCTGAGCCTGCCTGCCCACACCTGGTGCACCTGACACGGAGGGTGCTTGTGCTGTATCAGAGTTGGATGCAGCCTTTTCACTGAGTCCATGTCCCGGGGGAAACTGTAGAGTGATCTCCCACCTCTGTGCAGCCAGTGGCCTCTGCTCCCCAATGCTATGCTGGAGCCTCCACATTTATTTGACAAATAAAATTTGCAGAATTTTTACTTTTTTGGCACAGAATGCCCTCCGGAGAAAAGTTATTGTAGTAAGCCTTCTCGCTGCCTGAGAGCTGGAAGGAAGTGGGAAAGAACTGAGAGGAACTGAAGGGGGACGCTCCTGTTTGAGTGCCTATTTGTGGCTGAGCATGGTGTTACAGTCCTCTCACCCGGATGCCTCCAGCAGATTGCTGACTGACCTTGATGGGCCTTCTGTGGCTTGACACTCCAGCCAAGGCACAAAGTCCAAATAAACCCTGCAACAGGGTGCAACTCATCACTGCAGTGCCTCCTGCTGGATGTCCAGGGGATCAGCTCTGCTAGCCAGTGCCTCCTCTTCTGGTGGTGTCTCACCCACTGTCACCTCTGCTCCTGGACCCATGTCACCACAACGACTGTGGTGTCCTCTTCAGGACACAGCCCTCTGTCTGTGTCTCACTCGGTTCTCTCCCCTTCCAGGGAACAGCAGTCCACTGTCTAGCCACTTCCTCAGTGGCAATTGGGGTAAGAAGGGGACCCAGGCCCACCCACTACTCCAGTTCTCAGCCCAGGGACTCTGTAGATGGCATCTGCATGCTGCATCCCCTCTAACCTCACAGTCTACTTCTCTGGGCCACTTTCACGCAGCCCCAGCACCTTCTCCGCCCTTGTCTCGGGGTCTCAGCATGCCAGCAGTCAGCTGGGAGCTCACTCTTGCTCCCCTAATCCTGCCCAGCACTGCTCTGTCCAAGGTGCTAGCTGCCCTCTGCCTGCAAGGCAGCCAGTCCTCCCAGCTCCAGGGAGTGACTGACCTGCTCTGCCCTGTGGCCCTTCTTATTTGGGCCTGCCTGGCCTTGATTGGCTGCTCCTCGCAGCCCTTCTCCACTTGGCTGCCTGTTGCACAGCCTCCCTAGGTTTATGGGCTAGTTGTAGGGCTAACACCCCGTCACAAACCCCTTCTGGGGTATTAGAGTCCAATAAACAGTCTATTTGCCCTCAGTAGGGTCTTCAGTCCTGGCTCTGCGGCCTTTAATTCGGCCCTTTGTTCAGGCTCCCAAATAAGCTCCATCACTTCTTGGGGTTTATACTTTACCTGTGGCTGGTAGGGGAACTCTGGCCCACTCACTACTCCAGGTTCCAGCTGATGGACCCTATAAACAGCAATATATGGCTTTTTTTCAATTCATTGCTGTCTCTTCCTTGGGCCTCTTGCTACCTGGCCCCTTTAGGTTCACCCTAATCTCAGGGTTAAGGTTCTTAGATTCTCTCTGCAAAATGAGCTGTGCAAAGTGCAGCCAGGAAACAAACTCTGGATATACCCTCAGGCTCCTTTTTCCAGAGAGCAGCACCCTTTCTTGCCCCCTCTGGTCCCAGCCAGGAGCTGAATGGCTAAGGCCAGGCAGCTCCTTTCATCTAAGCCAGCAGGGCCCTGATTAGCTGTGGCATTCCCCTCTGGCCCATGGAGGATGAGGCCCGAGCAGAGACTTTAATTGAGCAGGCCACAAAAATACCCAGGATTTCCCCCCGTGTTATATCTAAGTCTTTGTCTACCCTGGGACTTCCATTGTTAAAGCTTTTGTGGCTCGGGGTGTGAAAAAACACCCCCCTGAAGGACATAAGTTTGAACAACAAAAAGAGCTGGTGTGGACAGGGCTTTGTCAGCGGGAGCCACCTCCTGGCGACGAAGCTACTGCCCCTTGTTGGAGGTGGTTTTATTTTGTTGCCAGGAGAGAGCTTTCCCGGCGATAGAACGGCTACACTGTGCACCTTACAACAGTGCGGCTGCAAGGTGTGCAGTGTAGACAGAGTCTAATTTAGAATGCAGTGAAGTGTTTGAGAAGTTCAAATTATTCCACACTTTGTGCCTTATTTTGTGCTTGTTAATACTAAATTTCATATGCCACCATGCTACAAATCTTTGATATAAAGGAGCAGAAAAATCAGAGTTTGACTACTTCTTCCAGGTCTTAACCCATTTGTAAAACTGTCACTCTTACTTTGTCACTTGTGTTGCACCGTCTGCTATGATTTTTAAGCACTTTGCTGTTGGAGACCTGGGGTGGATCTTTTGAATTGGAAACTGATTTAAAGTCATTTAAAGAGAAGAAATATGGCACCCTAGCATGCCACTTTCATTCACTTATCTTGCTAAAACCATATGCTTAGAAAAGAGGCTTCTGTAATGCATATGCATCTACTGAAACCATGAAGCAGTCTGCGAGGTTTATATGTGGGAAAACTGGGCATGTTTCCTTTTTTTTTTTTTAAGTTAACAGACTAAAAAATGTATATCTGAAAGCAGCATAGGTGGAAGAGAAGAAATAGCTTCCATCTTTTGGGGGACAGATCTGTGTTCTGGTTATGACTTTGTAACTCACTTCACGTCTGTGCCCCAATTTCTCCTTCTATAAAATGAAATTAGTTAATACTTTTGTACCTCGGAAGGAGCTGAGTGGTTTGGTTTTAACTCCTCTAAAAGCATTTTTGAGATACTTGGTTGGCAAGTACTAGAGAAGTGCAAAATATAGTGGTGGTGTAGATCAATGACTAGTATTTAGCAGGTTTCAGAATAGCAGCCGTGTTAGTCTGTATCCGCAAAAAGAAAAGGAGGACTTGTGGCACCTTAGAGACCAATAAATTTGTTAGTCTCTAAGGTGCCACAAGTCCTCCTTTTCTTTTTGTAGTGTTTAACAGTAGATCTTTCATGTCCTACCACAGATTGTATTCCTTAAAATTTTGAGAAGGTGAAAGAGGGAGGTATCTTGCAGCTTGTCAGGATGAACACTGGAGTTTGTTTTGGTATATCATTAATAGACTCTTAACTGCTAATATAGCATTTAAAATGCAACACTCTGTACATGTTTTCTTAATACTGTTATATACATGGTTATTTTGCTAAGCAGAAAAGCTCGTTTTTAATGGATAGACATTTTCTTACAGGTCCAGCTTGTTGGTTTAGATGAGGAGAGCTCAGAGTTCATTTGCAGAAACACCTTTGATCACCCATATCCTACTACAAAGCTCATGTGGATTCCTGACACCAAGGGAGTATATCCAGACCTGTTGGCAACCAGCGGTGATTACCTGCGTGTGTGGAGAGTAAGTAAATAGCCTCTCGAAAAGGGCTACGTATGTGCCGTTAACTGCATTGCATTTTGATCCCCTTCTCTCCCAGTCCCATTTCTTTTGAGGCACATTTATCTCTAGCATTATGCTCACCAATATTGTCCAGGGGGAGGACCCATAATTAAAAGCCAATGCAGTAATTTGTTCTTTTACCTACATTCTCAAAGTAACGTAGAACCCTCTCTGAATAACAATACAATGGCTGTGAGGTATCTTGAGAATTCTAGGAGTGTCAGAATTATGAAAGTAGCTTATTAAATGTGATGGCAAGGCTCAGTAGTTGCTGTTGTTACAGAAACTTGTTAGGGGAGAGCATATGTAGCTTTCTCAGTTGTAGTTCAAACAGTTTGAAAGCTCTTCACAATAGATAAGATATTTATGGAAGAAACCAATGTCAAACGCAGTTAAGACTTGAAGTTCTGAAAGCCTATGCTCTATGGGACACATCTTGGATTTTGCAGCCAGGCCATTCAATAAGGCAGTTATTGTGTATTTAATTTCTTCCTGAAGGTGGGTGAAACTGAGACCCGACTGGAGTGCTTGTTGAACAATAATAAGAATTCTGATTTTTGTGCCCCGTTAACGTCGTTTGATTGGAATGAAGTGGATCCTTATCTTCTTGGTAAGACTGCTGACACATTAAATACTCAATATAAAATTGACCATTTTGAATCTAGCCCAGGTGAGTAGTGACTAGAACTTACTACCAGCTCATGGGTGTTCAGAGGCCAGATTTCTACATCACAAAAAACCTGCAGCCGTAAATGTCACAAAAGCGTAGCCCGTGGAGACTGAACTCTTTCTCTCCTCTTGGAGGAGGTGTCTTCAGGTCAGGGTTGTGCACGTGGGTTGGTGATGTTCCCCTGCTCCTGCTTGTGCTCGGCCTATATGTTGAATAGAGGGTTTCAGTCTTCAGGTCTGTCGGATTGACACGTTTTGTTAGTGTTAAATTTATACACAGACTCTTCTGGCTGAGTTCAGCCATTTGACTGTAGCTGAAGATGTTGGACAGAACATTGCCCCACAGGTACCATTGCACCACGTTTGTTACAGTGAAATACCTCTGCAGCCGCAGGAGTTAAACCAGGCGTCACTCTCATTTGGAGCATTGTTTAATTATAATCTGTCGGGTGTGGTATGAATCCAGAATGGTATGTACTCCCCTTGATCCATAGTCAAGACCTCCACTAACATCAGGGTGAAGTTTGAACAGAGATCAAGGGGGCAATACATCCTTTCTGTAGTGTAACATTTATTCCTGTGTTTCCTCTTTTGCAGGAATTCCTACCCATGAAGGGCCTCACTACCACCCTTGTTGGGTTTTAGAGCTGATGTTCCAGTTAGTTTTGTATAGGGCAGGGGAGTTCACCCCACTGAGTCAGGCTGTCTGGACACTCAGGCAGACATGTTATCACTTTATGCTTGGTTCATCTTTGGAAGGCTTTCTCTACAGCTATGAGGGCTAGAGACTTGGCTTAAAAATTTCTGCACAACCTGAGTCATGTGGGCCACACACACATTGTGTTGGCCAGATCCAGCCTGTGATCCATAGTTTAATTCAGGCATGTCAAACATTTTAATCCTAATACTTTGCTCATGCAGAGTTCTCTTCACCCAGAGATCTCAAAGCACATCTGAGACTAGTCTCATAAGTGATAAGATGACATTTCTGCAGATCTATGTTAATACCACCATTAACAGACACTCTTTGTTTCAGGTACCTCTAGCATTGACACAACCTGTACCATCTGGGGTCTGGAGACTGGGCAGGTATTGGGAAGAGTAAATCTGGTATCGGGCCATGTCAAGACCCAGCTTATTGCACATGACAAAGAGGTGATGATATTGCTCTTTCTTTTTCTAATTCATACGGTTGTCTGCATTACACCTGTTAAAGGCCTATAGAATGAACATAACTCCCATTTTCTCCAGAAAAATCTGAGGATTTAGAAAAGACCTGGATTCTATATTACATATGTCTAAAATTAAGTTGCTTGTAGTCTGAAAATTCTACATACTCGCTTTTACTCATTTTAGACGGTGGACCTGCAGCATATGCTTGCTGTTTTGTTCTAATTTGTATTAAGTTTTGTCTGGCAATATTTTATAAATTTAACTCCAGTTTAAAGTTGAGAGGCTAATTAGTAATTGACGGGTGGGAAAACTTTTTTAATAATTTCTTTCTTTCTGTCTGTCTTTCTGTCTTTCAGAAATCTAAAGATAGCAAAACATGGAAACATACAGTTAAGGCACCCAAATCACCCTGTAGTGACAGCAGCCTCTAGACTTTCCTTCTTTGTTCCTTTTATACTTAGGACAGTCATATCAGACTCTTTCTCATTCAATTAAGGGTTTGTAGGATCAGGCCTGTATAATAGAATAAGTCTTAGAAAAATGAAAAGGAGTACTTGTGGCACCTTAGAGACTAACCAATTTATTTGAGCATGAGCTTTCGTGAGCTACAGCTCACTTCAGTACAATGAAGTGAGCTGTAGCTCACGAAAGCTCATGCTCAAATAAATTGGTTAGTCTCTAAGGTGCCACAAGTACTCCTTTTCTTTTTGCGAATACAGACTAACACGGCTGTTACTCTTAGAAAAATGTTTATAACTGCCTAGTTTAAATAAAATAAATTTTGCTCCCTGGCTCCATTTATGAGGGAGTGGAGCAGGGATTCTTTACTACCTATCCCTTTCTGAGGAAGCCTCTATGAGCATTTTGGTAGGGTGCAGGAGAAAGGAAAGGCTTCTGCATCCCCTGGGACTTTCTGCCCCTTTACTTCAGGGAGCATTACTAGAGTCTGTAGTAGTTTTATTTAGACTTGAAGCCTATGTTCCCCAACAAAGTTCCTACCAACCTCTTTTCCCCACCCCCACAACTTTCTTCCCCAAGCGTTCCCAAAAACTGAATGACATGTCATACCGTAAAAAATGTTTGGTTTTTTATTTAAAATATGCATGTTCCAAAGTCATCTTGGCATGTATTTGGGATGAAGGTCTTTCTAGACTCTAGACAAAACCTGTACGACCCTTTGTCCCATAATACACCTTTGTTTCTGCGACACTTCCCAAAAAAGCTGATTTTAGTAGTAAAGCTTTCTCTTCTCTCCACTATTAAAGTTAAGTTGCATTAGTATCTAGACTCCTACTGCAGAGGCCTTGGAGGATAGAAATTAGAACTGATCATTTTTTTTTAGAGGTCTTTAAAAATGTATGTACATCTAAATTGTCATTTCTCAGGGGGACTATATTCTGAGCTAGGGAAGAGGCTATATCGCTTCCATCTCTAACTGCATCATTGGCCAGTAGGCGCAATTTTATATTCTACACCAAGATATCTGTGGTATTTGCTATATAATCATTGCAATTCCCTAGTAAAATCAAATGCCTGACAGACTAAATAGTTAGTGATGACACACTATTTAGATGGAAAAGCCCTCTTAGTGCATTCCCCAGACAGAGAACATATCTGGTAATAAACTGGTGCCACACTGAATCTTAAGACTTTGTATGTTTCTCCGTGAATAAGTATATATAGCACGTGCAGTCCAGCCATGTAATGGTGATATTTTTATTGGAGAGGGAAAGGCCCAGATGTAGATACTGAAGAAGCTGGCACAGCTGCTGTAGCTGTGTGATGAGCACTCCTAGCATGCTCCCATCCCAAACTGCCTAGAGAGCAGTGCTGTCACTAGTTTGACATGGATGTGTGCTGTTCTTGTGTTTGCAAACACTAACTGGGAGGAGGAGGAATGAATAGGGCACATTCCTTGAAAGTGAAGAAATGGGAGCCAAAATGAATGTTAAAATAATGCCATGTTCTTATCTCCCCTATCACTGAGCAGGTGTATGACATTGCATTTAGCCGCGCGGGTGGCGGGAGAGACATGTTTGCGTCAGTTGGCGCAGATGGCTCGGTGCGGATGTTTGACCTTCGTCATCTGGAGCACAGCACCATTATCTATGAGGATCCACAGCACCATCCATTGCTGCGTCTCTGCTGGAACAAGCAGGATCCCAACTATCTTGCAACAATGGCCATGGATGGTATGGAGGTGAGGCACTGACCGTTTGCCCTATAAGCTTCAGCAGTTGGACTTTTTAGATGAGCTTACTGATTAGTCAGTGCTTGTAAAGCACTTTGAAGGAGAAGAGCACTACATAAGTGCTTAATATTTGGTATCTGGGAGAGGGCTATAGATATGGATTGCAAGAAGCCCAGTTTCTGAGAAAAATATTGTAATGAGTTATTCTATGGAGTTGTTCACTGCATTGTACACTGTTCATTTTCCAAATGTATTGAAGTTCATACTTGCTGAATTTCAATATTAACACTTCTATAAAAGCTGACTTGATTTCATATGTCTGCATACTTATTTGCATCTGTAATATGCAGCTGTAGGTCTTGAAAGGCTCCTTTTAACCTGTAGCTGATTTTGAGACTGGTCCTTATGCCTCTAAGAGGATACTCTTAAGTTCCATCTTGCTCCAGTGACTTCAAAAGGCACTGTAGATTTTTCTTTAGTTCAACATCACCAGTACTTCTCCATGAAATTGTAACTTCATGATTCCCTCTGCCTGTGTTACATGTTACACAAGATGTACAGAGTGATTCTCTAGCTGCTTTCAAAATTCCTTGGCAAGCAGATATTGTAAAACCGCTTTTGGTCAGTCGTGTGTGTCTTTAGAGACAGTGTTGTGTCTATAACATTCTGCCAAAATGTCTTTGGTTTTTTTTTTTTCTTCAGGAAACAAATGAATAAACATTTTTACTTTTCCTTCTGAAGGTGGTGATTTTAGACGTCAGAGTTCCCTGCACACCTGTTGCCAGGTTAAACAACCACAGAGCATGTGTGAATGGCATTGCTTGGGCGCCTCACTCTTCCTGCCATATCTGTACGGCAGGTGAGCATGGGGAGAGATCTGTTCTCCTTCTCCGCTCCTCCCTGTTTGGTCCTGTTCCCCAGGAGCTTTCTAAATGTATGAATGTCTATCCTGGGACTCCTGCAATCATTTCCACTACCTCAAATCTCTCCAGCTCTTGGAGCAAAAAAATAAGGCTCGGGTCCTAGATATATCTGGTGTCATAGGTGCTCATTTTATTGCCCCCACCATTTCCCAAAATTCTCCAGGGAAACGGAGAAGCTGCTGCCTCTTAAGCAGTTTGGGCATTGGGCTGTCTCACCTTGAAAACGAGGGACTGTGTCCCAATGTCTGAACTGTGAAGTGGGCAACGCCTGTCTTAAGTCATGAATGTTGGAGTAATTCACTAGGGAATGCACGTAAAGCTAACAGCTAACCGCTTTATTCAAAGGGCTGTTTTCTCTCCTTGTAATAAAGCTAGAGTTGCTTACAGTGCTCAAGTTCTGCATTTTTCGTTTGATGAACTAAGCATTGCTACTGGCTGAATATTTTGTGGCAGGCCCTTTTTTGGCTGAAGGAGTAATATATTTGTACCCACAGTAGAGAGGTTCAATATATGGCTTCTTAACATCCATTAGACCATACTTTTGGTTTTGGCTGTGTGTGGGCTCCCATTTAAGTCAGTGGGAGCTGGGCACCCATGTCTGTGGTCAGAAAAGGTATTAATTTTCTGAGAAAATTGGGCAGATCTCCTTGGACACAAAGCTTAAAACCATGTAAGTTAGATAGGAAAGGTCTCTTAGATTCCATCTAGTCCATCCCCTTGGCCAATACAAGATTGTTCCCGCCATTGTATATTCAATGCTTTCTCCAAGTGCTGGTTCTTAAATGTGCCTATTGATGGTGCTTCCACCATTTCCCTTGAGACTGTATCACAGGTGTGTAGTGATCTAAAGATATATATGAGCAGGGTTATGGTGGAGTGGAGTTGTTTCATTTTATGTGATCTTTGTTTCCTCCATATTTGGGAATTGCCCAGCTTTATTGGGTTTTTTTTTTTTTTTCATTTGGACTTCTCACTCTGTATTTTAGCTTGCTTTTGAGACTATATCCCTCCAACTAGCCATGTAAATATGCCTGTACCTATTTCCGAGATGATTGAGTCTAATTCTTTCTTACCTGTTTGTAGCGGATGACCATCAGGCTCTCATCTGGGATATCCAGCAAATGCCTCGTGCCATTGAGGACCCAATCTTGGCCTACACAGCAGAAGGGGAAATCAACAATGTACAGTGGGCATCGACTCAGCCGGACTGGATAGCTATCTGCTACAACAACTGTCTGGAGATCTTGAGAGTGTAACACTATTGGTCTGTGCCAAACTGAGGCAGGGCTTTATAACTTCCCCTCTCCTCTAAAGTAAGAACAAACATGTTTCAAGTGGCCAGTATCTTTTGTTGCTTTGCATCTACTGTTCCAAGAAACTGTTACAGGAGTTAATGGCAGGTGTTGGCTGTCCCTGCAAGACTCAGAAAACAAAGGGATGCACCCAGCCTCTTGGACCTTCTGGGTTTTGATTTTAATATTTTTCTCAATTAAAAAGTTCTGTATATCTGTTTGTTGACTGTGTTAATGAGCATTACAGGCTTTAAATGACTGTTTTAAGTTGCTGCATATGTCCATGTGTTTGTCAGTCAGCAGAGGCAGCACATCCAATTAGTTTGATAGATGTAAGTGCAAAACTAGGTGGAAAGAAAAGACATTAATATTAACCACCACCTTTGCAGGAATTTTTAATCATTCCTGTTACTGTCCCTAAACTGTTTGAACATTTGTATGTTTTTATATATTGGACTAAGTTTTCTATTAAGTCGGCTCTTCACCCCAGTTCTTATTTTTGATGTGATCCACTTCCATGAGCCCCAAGCAGGATCTGTTGATAATGATGGGTCATAAGCATCATTGTAGATTTCCTAGCAGTAAACCTGTTGCTGTAGCTGTTGCCTTGGCTATGTGCCCCTGACCATTTGGTCAGAATCGCCTGGTGCTGTGAAGTACCACTACTTGTCGCACAGTACTTCCATTTTAACCGATGCTAGAGGCAGTTGTTACTGTGGTGGGCCTTATGTTAGATCGTAAGTGAATTATTGAGTCTCCCACAGGTGTATTATTTAACTGGTGATACGATTCACAGAGAGAAGATGCTATGAGCATGACTAGAGCTATTTTTGAAAACATTTAGTAAAAAATGTCACTTGTAATGCATTTGGATAGACACGTCCAGTCAAATGATTCCTCTAGAAAGCTTCCTGTCTGAACCCAAATAAAATGGTTTCACACTTTCTAGCTTACTTGATGGGCAACTGTAATTCTAAGCAAAATTCTGTATCTAACCTATACCTTAGTTTCTTTTGCATTTGGCTCCTCTTCCTGGGAGTTCTACAAAGTGAACAAGTGAAGAGCTCGCTTTTTGTTCCTAAGAGCAAGGAGAGAAGCATTAGCATTGTACTGTCAGATCTTGTTGGATGAATGTGATAGAAACAGTTAGAACAGCTGGTCTGCTGTCCAAAGGCAAATCATGTCCCGTAAGGGAAAGTTTCCTAAAGTAACATACAGGGTTGGGTCTAAATTAAAAGAAGTTGCCCAGTGTCTCAAATAGAGCCAAAACAAGGTCTCCAATTGTCATTCTTGGGTACTGCAACTCTTGTAAGAGGACCAGGATAGGTATGGTGAGGGGGGAGCCTTCTATTTTCATCCAAGTTCCCTTTCTGAAGTGGAAAGGTAAGAGTGGGCGCTGCGAGCCCTCTGTCACCATGATGCTTTATGATTAGAGCTGCGGAGGGTTAGCAAAATTCTTTTGTTGTCTTAACATGGCGGGTAGTTTGAATATTGTCATTTTCTTGTTTTGATCAGCTATCTGCAATACCCTTCAAATGAGAAGGTGACTAACTGAACACAGCACTGTGGTGAGGTCTAACCATCACCTTGTACGGTAACAGACTGAGCTGATGAGGTCAAGATCCAGATCAGCTGACCCTGACTCATTACCTTGAGAGACAATCTTGATATTGAGTGAAAACCAAAGGCGGCGGCATACATAAAAAGACAAAAATTATTTTTTTAAAAAATATTAGGCTTTCAATTTAAAGTAGCTTCAGTTACATACACCTTCTCTCCAGAGTCCTTGCAACCATAGGTTTCTATTTTAAATGCTCTGTCCCTCTTGTTCTGAGACCCAGACAAACAGGGAAGACTGGCTACATGGAGTCAATGAAACTAAATGTTCAGCCTGCTGTCAAATGCAGATTAAAATTGAAAAATGGAGATGTCTCCTTTTTCAATTATAATCTTACCTGTTTGTGGTAACAGGCAAAAATTATCCTACAGGTGACTTTTTAAAAAAAAAAAAAAAATAGAAAACAGAGTATACAAAAACATCTTATTCATCTGATTACCTTTCATTAGTGACGGATATTTACTCCAGTTAACAGAGCAGAGCCAACGTGTCTCTGGGAGAATGAGGTGCGTTCTGTTCAGTCTCACGCATTGTCAATAAAATTCATTACGTTCAAATTGCAAAATTTTTATTCATGGGTGAGCCATAAAGAACTGACTGGTGTTCAGATTCTGGCATGGTTGCCAGGTAGCTTACACATGCATCTCTGGTATTTTAAGCGAATTTGCTCCAGAAATCATTGATACACAAGTGTGGAACTACACATTAAACTTGTTTCAGAGTAGCAGCCGTGTTAGTCTGTATCCACAAAAAGAAAAGGAGTACTTGTGGCACCTTAGAGACTAACAAATTTCTCAAATAAATTTGTTAGTCTCTAAGGTGCCACAAGTACTCCTTTTCTTTTTACATTAAACTTGATCACTCTTCAAAGTAGAGCTGCGCCTTTAAAGTTAAACTTAAATATGCAAGCATGTTAGAAAATGAAAGTTGCATTTCTCATAGCAACGTTTATTTATATTGTGTAAATTGCTTTTGTTTAGATATACTTGTAACAATATTACATGAAAGTCTTGCATGTGTATCTAAATACAAGTACTAGGCACAGTGTAAACAAGCTAATGTCAGTGAGAGAAGCGTAAACCTTTTGCTTCCTGACTCTGCAAACTAAATGTGTTCACATAACGTTGCAATAAGTTTTGTGTTTCATGTTTTGGGAAAGTAGGGTTTTGAGGGAGATGGGCGGGGGGGACTACTTTCAGAATGTTAGTATTTAAATAGTCCCAGTTAGGCTTTTGAAGTTTTATTCTGTTGATGTAAATTGCGTGGGTAAAGGTTGAGTTGCTGCTGACCGATTTCTGCAAGGCTGAGTTAACAGTGTAGCTGTATATCTGTTTCTAGCTGTGGTCTTCAGAAGGAAAAAATGATAGCAACGTAATGTTCAAGCTGAAAGCTTAGTATTTGCAGAACTACAAAGAATGTATCAAAAACGGTGGATCCCATGATCTTAATTGTTTCTTGTCCACCATTTTCTCTGGTCTCTCTGATCTTGACAGGCTCATGTTTCAATGAGAAACATAGTTTCCTGCAAACTGTTTATGGTCAGGCCAGACACTGAGCTTATGTGGTTTCTCTGCCCCATTATAGGCTGTATTAGGCAGAATGGTATTGAACATGCTCATTGACTCTTCTCTGTAGATTCTTATACTATGCTCATTACTGTGGTATCTGAACACCTTTAAATCACACTCTTCCTCCCACCCAGCTGAGTGATGGTCATGGAGGACAGTTCACTTGGAGAAGTTTTAGTTGATATAGTAAGAGTTCTTTTGCGTTAAGGAAAGGGAATAAACATCCAGTTGAAACAGCCAAAGGGATTTTCCTCAAACTTTCCAAAAATATAATCCCACCTAGACTAAGAACAGAGTTTAGACCAATGAGAATTGAGCATTAAGAGCATGTGAAAATGAGACTAAATGAGTACACAACTTCATAGCTTCCGTTACCAGCAGAAGTGGTTCTGTTATGTACACTGAGGAGACCTCATCTTGGGGCCTTCCTCCATAAGATTTCTTGCAGAACATTTGTGGCTTTGTCTATAGCGATTAAGCTCCTGATCTAAATTTCCTTGAATGCAATGGTTCTCCTCCAACTTCACTAGTTTTGTATCCTTTCTCTGGCTAACTAATTCCAGCCTTTGGGCTGCATTTTAAAAACTCAACTGCCCTGGATAGCTGCCCATGTGATAGTTGGTAACATGTTTTTGCTCCCAGCCCAAAGATGAGGCAAGACTCTAAAAGCTAGCTGGAGGATGAGCCAGTGCATTTAGTATGTTAAATCTGTATATTGCTGAATTAAATCACTGTGGTAGGTTGCTGCAACTAAACGTGTCCTTCCCATGTGCTAGGATTTAATAGGCAAGGTTTTTTTGACAATCTGAGTAAGAAATTCAGTGGTCTAAAAGTACAGAAAGAGAAGAGGTTGACACTGCAGGTTGTTTCTTACTTTAAGCCCCCCTGGGTACTTATGGGAAGCAAAGCCTTGTGTATCTATCTAAAGCCTTGCTTCCCATAAGAGTCAAAATTCATGATCCCTTCAAAATTTAGTTGTGATCACACATCTGCATTGCTTCTAATTACTTTTTTTGAACACTGGATAATAAAGGTCAGCAACCAGAATAGATTCATTCATGAGATAAATCCACATCTGCTTGATCTGAAGCTACACTTCTCCAACCGAATCCCAGTTAAGAAACTGTCTATGCTAATGTATTGGCATATACATACATTTTTTTGGACTTTTGTTTTAAAATATAAGTTCAGGAAGCTGAGCACGCTAGTTTTCATGCTTTAGATGGAACTTTAGCAGGTATATTTTTGTTAGGGTTAGGAATGGAATAACCTTCCTACCTCAATCCTTTAGGGCTGGTGTTTGACTCTGAACCCTGTGTCTGATTAATAAAATGTTAAATACAGCATGAGAGTTTCCTGACTGTTACAGTTCCGAAGTGGCTCTGGCTGGCAGCACATGGTGACCTCTCTCACGCCAGAACCACCTGAAAAGCAACATGAAAAATGCGAGCACTTGAAAATGCTGTTAACTCTGCAAACTGTGAGGCTTTATATTCAGATGACAGTATGATCCAGTAGGGGCCTCTCAAGCACTTGACTTTGCCTCTTGCCCAAACAGAACTTTTTTTTTTTTTTTGCTTCATTTGGGTACTTTTATTATTGCCTAGTTGTGGGGGGGGGGGGGGGGGCTGGAATTAGGTGCCCTTTCAAACATATGGCAGAAATGATAGGTGGTTTGGGTAGATGGTAATCATGGGATGTAGGTGAATTCTGCAGTCTGCTTTGTCAATTCCATAAACTCAGGAAAATGGATGCAGCTTTCTGCGACTTAAGATGCAGAATTCAAAGATCTTTGACTTGTCAAAATTCCTGGGTGTGGACTATCTTAACCCTTTCAGTATATGCCGCACAGGCAGAAATGGATCAATCACAAGGTGCAGCTCGGTGCACAGTTGCGCTGTACAATTGTTTATACCTCCCTCAGCGTATTGAAAGAGTTAGTCATCCCACTACTGCCAGACAAAATGGTTCTGCCACTTCAAACCCAAGGGGAGTATTATCCAATCAGGGGACAGTTAAGGTAGCTCTGAATTACTTCAGTTGCCTTTCACTCCAAGGCCACTGGTTCAAATCCCAATCTAGAGATTGTTTTGATCCGTGGCCAGTATGAAATGAGGTTGTTTCCAGATCTGATTCCTAATGGGCAGGAGTACATTTGGCTCTAGATGGGCCCCCTTATTAATGTCTGCAGGGAAGCCCGCGGACCTAATAGTAGGTGGCACTTAAACAGCACACTTCCATGCTTGCTTGGCAACCAAATTTCTCTAGAGACGGTCCCTCTAGCTCATAGCTGAGGTACATTGGCAAAGGTACGGTGAGTGAAGAAACTTGCACTGCCCGGAGGATCTCACTTTCTCTGGTTTTGATCCAGAACCTTTCACCAGCAGTGAAATCGTAACAAATGTGACTAGACACCAGCCACCAGGGTGCTTGTCTGGCAATTGGAGACCGAGCATAGAGGCAAGAGCAGTTCTAAGAGGAAGTTAGACACTGCTGTGTTAGAATTCTGGACAGCCGTTAGTCTGCCCGATAACTCAAACGCCTCTTCTGGCTCACAGATATCAAGCATCAATCTAGAATTTCCTTGCTAGTGAGGAAAATGACCTGCTTGGCTTCCTTTTCAGATAAGCTAATAAAGGACAATGCTGAGGGGTTTTTTTTTTTTTTTGATTCTTGCAAGGTTCTGCAGCCGCAACAAACTACAGGCCCTGGTTCCATCTCTCGTTCATACACACTAGTCAGCAGCTCTTAGAATTTCAGTTTTCCTGTTTGTAAAGTATGCAAGTTTCCTTCTATGTGAGAGACAGTAATTGGTCAGGCAAATCCGAATGAAGGCACAAAGAACTTGCTAAACAAAGGCGGAAAAGACTCCGGCAGTAAATAGTACTGCTATGAAGCAGTGTGTTGTTTTTGACAACCTGGTGAATGTGAATTTGTGGCATCTGCTATTTAAAAGGAACTTTTTTTTTACTTGGGTTGCCAGCAGCATACAATGCAATGATTAAATCTGTCGAGCCGAAGCGTTTTTTGGTTTTTTACTACTAGTAATGAAGTAGGAGATGTTCATTTTGTTATGTGTATTCCCTTTTGCTGTTCCCATTTAAAGTCCCATTGTGATAACTTCCTGAAGGTGTGATCTTTGTAGCATGATTGTACAAACATACATATGAAATTCCAGATTTCTTGTTCTCACTAAAATATGTTAAAGCAATAGCAATTTTACTGCTGTCATGCATAGCTTAAGGTGTTTGCACACTTTTTCCCTCCCTCTTTCGTATTGCTTGAGATTTGCAACTTTGCTACTATACTGTACTAAAGGAATCCTAGCATCCCATTATCAGGCAGACTCGGATATGTTGTTGCCACAAGTAACTGCAGTGTCCTGGTATTCCTTTTTTAATTATTTTTATGGAAAAATAATATAAAAGGTTTTGTTACAGTGGATTTTAACACCCGAACCCTGGAACCATATTATTGAAACTTTGTAAAATAAGTCAGTCTTTTATGAAACCGCTTGAAAGTGGAATGTTGCATCCTTTTATGCTATTTCTTGCTTTCTATGTAGCTTTATTCAATTTTTTTAACCTTTTTAAGTTTTAGCCTCCTGTGTATTAGGTACAGTATTTTCTGCCTTTCATACTTTGTAATAAAAATGGAACATTTATAGATTGACTGCAGTTTGCTGTGTGGTGAGTTAAAACGGATTGCGGGTGAATAAGAAAACTGCTTAAAAATGTTGATTTTTTTTTTTTGTCTTGTGTCTTGTTGCAGGTTCACTGATGTGCAGAGAAAGGGGTTATAGGTTTATATTTTCCATGGGCTTCCTAGGCTAGTAAAGTTCAATGATCATCTTTGTTCTCATGTGCCTAGTCCCAGACAGAACTTTACCAGCTCAAAGATTGCGAGTAACACGTTACAAAAACTACATACCAACAGATCAGTTCACAGAGCTAAATTTGAAAAGCACTTCAATGATCAGTTAAGGTAACATAGATAAAAGTTTAATACTTTTTCAGGTAATTATTCTTAAAATTAAAAAAAAAAAAACCCAAACACTTATTACCCTGCTTCTTTGGATTCTCTCTTCATTCACGATTTTGGCCTTCATTAAATGGCACTTTCAATGCACAATAATAATTCACCAGTACCTGTCTATAGTGATCAAAATAAAGGGTGGCAGTTGGATTATTTTTAGTTCAAATGGTGACTTGATCCCTGAGGTTTTGATCTGTTGTAAATTTTAGAACAAAATCATCCTTCAATCTAATTGTGGAAAGCTCTGTTCATTAACTACTCAGTTCCTCCAGTTTTATTGGCTTCTGAGAGGCATCCTGCCTTCTCAGATTGAACCATTTTTCTATAATACTGATGGAGAGGTCAGTTGATGTCTGAATTGGAAGTGCCACTTTACTTCATAAGAGCTCAGTAAAAGTTATGTACTGACATTAAATAAAAGAACAGGAGGACTTGTGGCACCTTAGAGACTAACCAATTTATTTGAGCATAAGCTTTTGTGAGCTACAGCTCACTTCATCGGATGCATTCACCTTGCCTGATCACTCTCGTTACAGTGTGTATGGTAACACTCATTGTTTCATGTTCTCTATGTATATAAATCTCCCCACTGTATTTTCCACTGCATGCATCCGATGAAGTGAGCTGTAGCTCACGAAAGCTTATGCTCAAATAAATTGGTTAGTCTCTAAGGTGCCACAAGTTCTCCTTTTCTTTTTGCGGATACAGATTAACATGGCTGCTACTCTGAAACCTGACACGAAATAATTAGCTCTCATATGCAAATTAAATGCATTGGTTGCAGTTCTATAAACTATCACAGTCTATTGTCCATGAAAATAATCTGGTTTCTGGATCTCTGTCTGCCTCTCGTTCTTAGAATTTTGGCCCTGAAGAAAGGAGTTACCTCTGAAGACGCTTAGCATACTCGTAGCAAAACATAGACTACTTGTTCCAGTAATCAAGGTTTAGAGGAAAATAGTGACATTGGCCTTTTGCTTCTATTTGTCATAATATCATTCTGAAATGTGATTTGCCCTAGAAAGGTTTTTTACATGACCATGGAGCTGCTTCCAGGATCTTCACTGTTCTCCAAAGAACCCTTTCCCAATTGCCATCCACTTAGTTATTGCTGTCTCCACTGATTTCTCCTTGCTGCTGTCTCTGGTGGAGTGCCCTATTGGTCGGTATGCCAGGGTATAGCAAGTAAGCCATTTTCCGCTTAGGACAAATACACTTGTCTGACATTTTTAACTCATCCTCATTTGCCTTGTATAGCTTCATGCTCTGGGGTATGTGAAATCCAGCAAAGTCTGGATAAATGGCTGTTCTCAGAGGACTGGCTTGTGCATTCAGGTAGCTGGTGAGAGAAGTATTTGTCACCTCGATCGCCTTTCCCATTCCCTGTGAGCTCCAACGTTAGGTTTCAGTGGGCACTCATTATGGGCCTATTTCCACACTTGACATCAGCACACAACTCCCACTGCTGCCTTTGCTTTCCATGGGCAGAATTCACTTCTTGGCACATACATACTCCAGTGAGAGGTGCTGTAGAAATCTATCCAGATGGAATGTTTCATCCTTTTTCTAATTCAAATTGATCTATTGATTGGAAACTTTGCATGTGGTTTGCCTGCCTTCCTCTTATTTAGGCCAGTAGTTGTTTGAACATGATGGAGAAGGTGTGTTGTCTGGCACACTGAATCCCAACTGTGGAGAGCTGGCTGGTTGTGTTAGGCCTTGGCTACACTTGCACTTTATACTGCAATAAAGCCACCCAGAGCGGTCTACCTTACTACCCCTCCACACTGGCAAGGCACGTAGAGCGCTCTGACTCCCTGGCTGGAGCGTTCCTGGTACTCCACTAGAGGGATAACGGCTGAGACACTCCAGGGTCAGTGTGAATGAGGAGTTAAGTTACTGGGCTCTGATTGACCTTGGAAACATCCAATAATCCCCTTAAACCAAGTGGTCACTCTTCCCTTTGTTGTGAAATCGCTGCAGGAGTGCCTGAACGCTCTCAGCACTCCAAAACCCCATTCTCTCTCTCTCTCTTCCCCCCTACATACACACAACACACTCTGCCCCACCCCCCTCATTTGAAAAGCACATTGCAGCCACTTGAACACTGGGATAGCTGCCCATCATGCACCTCTGCAAATGTGGCCACGCCAGTGTGGACAGACTGGCGCTTTCCCTAGTGCAATCTACGAAGGCTGGTTTAACCCAAAGCGCTCTACAGCTGCAAGTGTAGCCACAGCCTTAGTCACTGTGCCTAACTCTTAATCCTAGTGATATTCTAGGAGCCTCACACAGTCTGTGTTCAGGTGCTTAGGCTCCCTATCCAATGAATGAGGAGAGAGCAGCACATGAGAATGGAATTCTTGAAAGCCAGCATCCTGGGTGGGGAGCTGCCTAATTAGCCAATGGGAGATGCTGAAGAGACGAGTGTGTCCGAAGTCCCATCCCAGGGTTTGGGGCTCTCTCTGCATGGGATTCTCGGCTGTGAACCCCCTGGTGGAGTCAGGTGTCTAAGGCAGTTCTTGCAAGGGAAGAAAAGAGGACACCCCTCAGACTTGTAGCCCACTGGCTCTGGTACTCACCTGGGATGTGGAAGACCCCCCCAGTTGAAGATCCCCCTTTGCCTGAGGAGAAGGGATTTGAAAGTGGATCTGCCACATATCAGATGAGTGCCCTAACTTCTGGTCTATGGGATAGTCTGATATGGGGTGCCCTGAATATCTCCTGTTTAAACTGTGGATAAATAATTAGTCATTGGACCAGAGAGTGTGAGAAGGACTCTATAGCCTCGGAGATAGGGCACTCGGGGAGGTAGAAGATACAGGATCTGGCCCCCCGTGCTGATGACTGTTTGTTTAGCCAAGGTAGAATAGTTTTAAGAGGAGATTGCGAGAGCCCCGTATCAGAGTATCCTATAGCCCAGTGGTTAAAGCAGAGGGGGACTTGAACCCCGGGGCCTTCTACATCCCAGGTAAGTACCTAACCACGGGGCTAAAAGTTGAGACAGAGTATCATCCTTCTTTTTCCCAGTGTCTTCTGTGTGGAGCTTGGCAACTTCTGTTTAACGTTCTACTTAGTTACTATTGGAATGGAAAACATTTCATCATATGATGTGAAATATATAATCTGGCTTTTTCCCAAATACAAAACAAATATTTATGGAACATTTCTGCCTTTCTGCATTACTATTGACAACCACCTCCTTATCATCCTTAACTCTCCTGGCCAGAGATTTCTCCTTGTAGAAAATTGATAAGGGAAGCAAAGAGACAATACCTACTAATAAATATAAATTAGAAACTATCAACTTCCCTTTTTTTTCCATTTGCTATATACTGGGTTTTTATTGCTGCTTTCACTTCCCATCTGTCCTGCTGTTTTTAACCAAAGTAGCTGACTTTTGTAACTGTGGCAATGTGGGTTTTGGGCATCTAGTAAAATATCCTTAAACAGTTCCCAATTATCATTCATATTTCTTTTGTTTCAATTTTTCCTCCCAGGTGATTTAGCTAACTCTTATTTTCAGCTTTGTGAAATTGGCCCTTTTAAGGTCCCAAGTATATATTACTGGTTGGGGCCTCAGTTCTCTTCATGTCTAACACACGTAATCAAGTCATGGTCACTTGTGTTTAAGCAACCACCAATTTTCAGTTCAAAGATCAGTTTGTATCTGTCAAGATGAGGCCTGAGCCAGAGTTCCATGTTGAATATAAATTTAAATGCTCTTTGTGTTGGGAAATTGTCAACTATTGTTTTTAGAAATTCCAAGGAGATTTTCTTACTGTCAGCATGAGACCTCCACCATATGGCATCCAGAGTGAAGTCCTCGGTGATCAGTTATATTCTACACTTAGATAAGTGTTCATCCTGTTCTGTAGCATGATTTGGTCATCTATAGCAGATACCAACTAGTACCCCATCTTGTACTATATATATCAGGGTTGATCCATAAGCATTCTAGATCATTTGCTTCTGAATTGTCAGTGTCTCTGAAAGAGGTAATGCCATTTTTGACAGTGCCATCCCTTTTGCCTACTTGAGCCTTCCTAAATAGGAGGGTACAGCTCCTACTTCTTTAAATAAACTGGCTAAGAGTCCCCTCTACTGGGCTGATAGAGAACTGCTTATCACATTTGCAGATGGTCCCTCTTTCACCTATTGAGCAACTCTGGTATTTGTGTTATTGGCCAACATCATTGCTGATAGGTGCCATCAGAGCAGAGCTTGGCCCCATGTGGAACCAGCAGAGAAGGGGGCAGGTGTCCTAATGGCTCCCTGGGGAAGGAGGCAGCCCCCAGTGTATCTCTAAGGGTGGGTTGGTGTGGGGGTGATTCTCTTTTGCTTCAGAGGAGTGTCTGGTGCCTTTTGGTAGGAATGAGGCCAGGCTCCACCCATCCTGCCACACTGGACACTGCCCTGCAATTGGATTCTTAGCTATTGATCATTGCCCTATGTGGTCCTACTGCCAGTATTCAGTCAGTTTTATATCCATTTTATCTAGGTCTCCTTCACTTTTGGTTTAGGCCTGGGGTGGCACAGACTGCAGAACTATTGATAATCAGCTCTAGAGGAGAAGGGAATCCACAGCTACCTGGCTTGTGTAAAGGAAAATCATGCCTCTGCTAGAATTTTTTGAGCATCTCAAAAAAGTAGCGGATAAAAGAGAACAGGTTCACGTATTTTTGGATTTTCAAAAGAAATTCAGAGTCTTTCACATAAAGTTGTTAAGGAAACACAGTCAGGAGGTGGGTGGTAAAGGAGTGCCATTACCTAAGACTGAAACCACATTAGGAATAAATGGTCTATTTTTATCATGGCACAAAAATTAGCTATAAGGTTGCCAACTCTTGGGGTGGTTCTCGAAGTCCCAAATCTTGGAGTCATGTGAGAATCGTAGTCTTCGTTTATTGTATTTTTTTTTAAATGAAGTGTTTCTGGCCTTCCTTCTGGTGGTTCAGAAAATGTGAATTCTAAGAGCTCAACAACAAACATAGCAAAAAAGCTGAGTTTGTCTCCAGATTTTTTAAGCTAACCTGACTTTTCTAAGGCAGGGGCCTGACACTCCTGTAACAGTGAGGTGCCCTAGGTCTGGCATTTAATGATCTAGCAAATGCAGATGACCCACAATTTAGAGAGGTTAGCTAAAGAATCTAACCCAATCTAACTGCAGCCAAGTAATGGATACTGGAGGGAACTATCTGAACTCCTCTTTGCCCCATTACTTCAATTACATTTAAATAAACAGCCCTGCCCATCATTGTTCCCTGGGCAAACCTGGGCACACCCACAATGCAGGGCAAGGTACAGGCTCCCACTCATCCAGCCCCAGCTGTAACCTCAGCAGCTGGCTCTGCAACCTAAGCAAATAGACTCTGGGGGGCGGGTCCCAGCACCTAGATAGACATCCATCAAGGTGATTGGCAGGTTCAGGGGTGGGGCTGAGGGGATACCGCCCCGTGAAGAGAGAGGGGCGGGGCCATACGTCTGATTGACGGGGGGCGGTGCAGCCGTTCTTCCCCTGTGATTGGCATGGAAGGGGTCGACCCCCGTGATTGGGAGGGAGGGAGGGGCGGGGCGGGCTCGCCGCCTCTGATTGGCAGGCGGCAACGTCGGGTGGGTGGCTCGGCCCGTGTGATTGGCAGACCATCGACGGGTCGGCCCCTGTGATTGGCAGGCGGCGGCGCCGGCGGCGGGTGCGTGCGTGCGCGCGCGGCGGCTGCTGAGCGGTTTGTTTTGCTGACGGTCCGTGCGCCCCGCGGAGGCGGTGAAGGGGAGAGACCGGGCCCCCCCCGCCCCGTCCCGGTCCCGGTCCCGGTCCCGCCGCGGGGAGGAGCCGGAGAGGGGCCGCTGCAAGGAGACGTTGGCGGCAGTGGCCCGGGCCTGGGAATGCGGCGGCGGCGGCTCTGAGCCCTCCCCCCCGGATCCCGGCCGCCATGGAGCCGCGGCCGTGACAGCCTGGGGCCGGAGACAGCGCGCCGGAGAGCAGCCAAGCCGCTCGCCCCGCCTGGGCGCGGGCCCGGCCGCCGCCGAGATGGGTAGGGGTCCGGCTGGGGGGGCGAGTCTGAGGTGGGACTGTCGGCTCCGGTGGGGGGGAGGGGCCGGTTGCGGCCGTTGGCGGGGGGGGGGGAGTGTGAAGAGGGGAACTGCGCGCGCCCGGGCCCCCCTGTGAGGGGGACATGGGAGCATCTGGGGCCGCCCGGTCTGTGGGGTTCGGCTGCCTTTTGGTCTCCCCAGTCGGGGCCCAGCTCAGAGCACTTCCCCCCCCCCAGGTCCACGTGCCTGCCCCCGGGATTGCAGGCTGGACTCCCCCCACTCTCCTGCCACTGGGGTGCCACCCGCACCCCGGGGTGCGGCGACGGCTGGGGCTCGCCCGGGCCAGGGGCGCCGGCCGTGCTTTACCCTGCGGTGTGCCTAGGGGGGTCCGAGCAGGGGTTGCCCCCACGCGCCTCGGGGAGACTTCTCTCTTTCCTCGCATGAGCCCTTGACACGAAGGCCTCTGGTGGGCTGCTGGGCGCAGCCTGGGCTAAAGCCCTGTCCGCCGTGGTGTGCAGAGCCCCCCTAGGGAGGTGTTGACTCCCGATCAGTTTAGGGCATAAGTGCTGTGCTGAATCCAACAATGAGGGCAGAGGTAAAAACTCTGCCAGGGTTAGATATGTAGTAACTTTCTCCACCCCCACTAGGTAGTAGTTGTCTTACGCCTTTAAATGTGAGGTTGTGTCCCTTATAATCTTTTTTTTTTCTTGTCTGCTGTAACAGTGGATGTTATCGTTAGAGACTTCTAGGAATAATCTTTCTTTGTCTTGTGGCAGTGAGTTCCATTGGTTAATTAGGAGTTGTGTGAAAAAGTATTCCCTGTGCTCATTTTAATATTTTGTGACTTTCAGTTTCATTCTTGTATTATGAGAACCTAAATACCAGCACCCCTGGTATTATGTATTATTATTCCTTTGTCACATGCCCTTTTTACCTCACCCTGAAACTAAATCCTGCTTGAAAACCATTCTTGAACATGGCTGGAACTAACATAGTTTCTTGCTCCAGTGTCAGGGGGGCTCATATTTTGAAGAACTTATGGTGGTTCTGTTATTGCCTGATGGTATGTGACAATTAGTGATAAATGAGGAATGTAAACATTTTGTAAATTTTTTTAAAACCAATATTGATTTTTGATTGGTAATGTAAAATACTTTTACTATAAGTTTGATCAGGAGCTTGGAGGGTATTTCAGTAAAATTCTAAAAATATAGGGCAACATTTTCAAACTCTGATGTTTAAAGTTAGACACTTTTGGAAGGTGAATGAGCATCCACATCTCCTCTGACTTTGACTGAAATTGTGAAGTTTAGCACCTGTAAGATTCAGGCCACGTATTTTGAAATATGGATGTAGGTGCTTCCCTGTAGCACCCCAAATGTGAAAATTTTGGCCATAGCACTATTTGTGACTTGGAATTCTATCAAAATCTTCAGTCTCCAGTATGAAGCTTCCATTCGATCCTCATTTGTTTTACTAAATTCAGACAATAGCATTTTTAGACAAGTTATGGAGCTGAAGAGTTATAAGTTATAAGTTGCCACCACAGGCTGTCATAATTCAATCTGCACTATTGGAGTTAATGTTTTCGGAAGACATGAACTGTAGAGGGAAGTGCCTTGCAAGGTTTTCTGAGTTTACCTGGTTTCTTGTTTAGTCCAAAATTCAGTCTATTATAAACCAAGAGAAAAGTTTAATTTATGTAAAATAGAGCTTACACTTGGCCATATTTGTATGCTGGCAAAGTAAGTACTGTTATTAACCTAACTGCAGAGTTGTGTAGTTGCTCTGTTTTGGGAGTTGAAACTTTGATTTTTTTTCTGAAGTTACCTGGTTTGCTAAAACTCTGCTTTGTTGTTTAGTCTCCTGCATATAATTAGTTCTTATGTTAAAATATAAATCCATGCAGCATCGCTAACAATGCTTAAAACAAAAATATATATATGTGTGTGTGTGTGTGTATATATATATATATATATATATATAAAATTTGGTTTAAGTGTAAATTCAGATGTTGATGCATTAAGCTTCATGACTAGGTCATGCTTAGAAATACAGGCAGAATAGTCAGATGGTTGCTCTGTAGCAACAGACCTGAAGGTCTTTAAACACACAATACTTGAGAAAATGAAAGTCTACCTTCCACTAAAATGCTTACTAATCACAATCATATAGCTAGTATTTGTGTGTGCGCTCATGAGTTGCAAAATGAAAAGGGATGATTTCACTAGCTGTTAAACTAATGAATGCCATCCTGCTTTGTACAATTGCTCTTAAATTAAATAATCATTGTATAGCCATGATTATTTAGAGGTCTTTGATGATAGAAAATTAGATTGGATAGTTTATTTAGATAATGGAGGGAATTTTCAACCTGATAGACCTTAGGAGACAATGACCCAGTTTTGGATAGATGTTTGGATAGTCTAGGTTATACCGTATTATTCTTTACATTGTTTCATTTAGCTTTCTACTTTTCTTCATAAATTACCCCAAAAAACTTAGTTAATATACTGAGTAGTTAAAGGGATATTAGTGTTGCAATTTGAGGTAACTCCATTAACAGTACTGAAGTGCATTAAAGTTGATTCTTTTGCACTTTATAGGAGGTTACCACTAAATTTAATTTCTGTACAGGGCTTTTCAGCAGTGTGGGAGAAGCTGATAATGCTTTTGTTAAAGAGAAACATGTGCATATATTTGAGAAGCAGTGGGGAGAGCTGTGTTGAGATTGAAGGGCTTGTGCTAGACCAAGACTGAAATACTCATTGCAGGCCCAGCTGCAGTTGAGTCTTTCCCTCAATCTGCTTTTTTCCTGCCTGTGTCATTTCCTTCCCTTGGCTCACACACTTACCCGTAAGCAGAGCTTTTAGGCTTTGCTGCATTGACAGCCACTGTTGCATTATGGGGGAGGGGGAAGGAATAAGTCTGCCATTTACAACCAGTTTTCAATTCTTAACCGTTTTGTTAGAATTTAAAATAGGGAGTCCCAGTTTTTCCTGTGCCTTGCAGTCACATAGAGGAGCTCTGGCTTTTGATATTTGTAAGGCAAGTGAGTTGCAAATTTTGAAGACACTGGCAACTGTGAAGACATAAGCCTCTGATAGTGAGATTAACGAATTACCATAGAACTTCTCTAATGCTGTGTTGTGCTATTAGTAGCATTACAATAGTGCCCAGAGGTCTGAATCAGGGGATTGAGGCCTTTATGCTACATGCTGTACAGACATGTTGTAAAAACAGACCCTGAACATGCAGTGAAATTTTTATCATTAATACTTTACTTTTACAAAATACCCTAGGGTACACTGACCCATGTGCACTGAAGGACTGCAAATTACACTTCAATGAAAAAAAGCTTTAGGCTGTATTTTGGTATTTCTAATTTGTAAAATTCATTGATTGCCATGAGTTTCCCAGTCATTGGATCAAACTAACCAGGTGTCTCTGTGTTAAAAAGTGTGCTTCTTTCTTACAAATAAACAGCAGACACTACTCTGTCACCATCCCTCCTGTTCTCATACCATGCAAACTTGTTTATAGGGGTTTACAGGCTTCCTGTTTTTAACCAATGTGCAGATGCTTCTATGCTTTGTTTGTTGAACTTTGTGATTTTGTTTTAAACAATTTCCATCCCTGTCATAGCAAATTCGCTGACTTGGTTTATTACGCAGGTCTGAGTAAATTTTAACTGAAATAAATGCTTTACACAAGGAATAACTTTCCTTGTAAGTAGTAATTCCCCTTTATCAATGTTATAACATCCTGGAGTGTAGTTTTTAAAACATGAAAAGCATTTCCTGGACAACATCTTTCCCGTACAAAGCAGAACTGTGTTTCCCAGACCTGCTGGAGACCTAGCAAAACAGGGTGTCTCAGTGCTCTTCCAAAGTTGCTTAGATTTCATTTGTATTAACTTCTGCATTGTGCCATAAAACTGATAGTGCTGCAAATATTACTTTTTTTTTAAAGCTGAGGCTGTAAAATCTTGATCATAAAGTACCTGTTGACCTATATAAAAGAAACAGTCTTTCAAATTTGTATTTCCATTGCCATACAGACCTTAACTGAAGCCACACTTTGATATAAAATGAGTTAAAATCAAATATTTGATATTCAGTTTGCTGTAAAAATGGAGATTGATGTGAAAAATGAAGATCAGATGCCACCAATATGAACTTAAAAAAAACAAAAACAGTATCATGTATTATAGCAGTAGGGAACATTCAGCCAACCAAATTGCCTACTTGGCTGAATGTTTTCAGCAGTCTCACTTATTTGACTTTGGGGTCATTATGTGTCTGTGAAGGATATCAAAATAAACAGTCTACTGTTAAAACTGCAGTACAGCATCTGAACTTGAAAGGGGCTGAGTGCTCTGGACTGGTTTCAAATTTGCAGGATTGGACTTGAATGTGTCAGAATATTGACTATATCACATTTAACACTTTTGTTATAAAGGCAATGGACAAATCCAAGACATGAAATTTCCTTTCCCAGCCCAGTTCTCTAGTACTCTTTAAAAAGACCACCAGGTTGGAGACCACTTGAAACATAAATCATTTAATGTGGCTGTGTTTATGGGTGATACCATGATATCCACAGTCAGTGTTGGTATAACAGTATTACTATGCGGGCACGCACCACAAACTCTGATACTAGATCTTAGCGTTTGTATCCCTGTGGGCCCTAGCCACCTCTGTGCAGTTGGCTGTACTTTCAGGTAGTATCCCAGTCCCATAGGTTTTCTTGTGGTTTTACAATCACATTTTTCTAGTTTTAAACTTTCTCCTCTTTGTTGGTGTGTGAAACACCTGCGCTAACAGGGGTAAAGTGATTGATTGTATAAGGGAAGCAGTAAAATTAACTGTACACAAAGTGCTGTCAAATGCAAAATGTAAGCAAATTTGATTACAGAAAATCCTTATTTTTCAATATGGAAGAAAGGAGATCCATTTAGGCAGGAGGGAACAGTTATGGTTTAATTTCATTACATTTGATACTTGATTCTCAACTTTCAGGGTGCATTAATTTTAAATTATTGCATAGACTGTAAGGTTTTAGTCTTAGACTATATTGAGATACACCATGGGCTAATCTACATGGTGGCGGCTGGAGTAATGCACTCTGGTGGGGGAGAACATAAGAGTAGCCATAGTGGGTCAGACCAGTGGTCCATCTAGCCCAGTATCCTGTCATCCTACAGTGGCTGGTGCCAGATGCTTCAGAGGGAGTAAATAGAACAGCAGCTTGAGTGATCCAACACCTGTTGTCCAGTCTGAGTTTCTGGCAGTTGGAGGTTTAGGGATACCCAGAGCATGGGATTTTGTCCCTGACTATCTTGGTTAATAACCATTGATAGTCTTATCCTCCATGAACTTGTCTAATTCTCTTTGAACCCAGTTATACTTTTGGCCTTCACAACATCCCCTGGCAATGAGTTCTATAGGTTGACTGCCTTGTGTCAAGTACTTCCTTTAGTTTATTTTAAACTTGCTGCTGCCTATTATTTTCATTGGTTGACCTCTAGATCTCATATTATATGAAGGGGTAAACTCTTCCCTGTTCACTTTCTCTATACCATTTATGATTTTATAGACCTCTATTATAACTCCCCCTTAGTCGTCTCTTCTAAGATGAACAGTCCCAGTCTCTTTAATCTGTCCTCCATACCCCCTAATCATTTTTGTTGCCCCCTCTATACTTTTTCCAATTCTAATATATCTTGTTTGGGATGGGGCCATCAGAACTGCACACACTATTCAAGGTGTGGGTGTACCATGAATTTAAATAGTGGCATTATGATATTTTCTGTCTTAGCTATCTCTTTCCTAGGGGTTCCTAACATTGGCTTAACTGTTCTTGCTGAAGTCTGTAGAAGCTTTACCAGTAACATGAATTGGAGCAGAGTTAGGTCAATGCTGAGTGCTGTTGGAAATCCCAGGGCAGGAACTGTGTGACCCTGATTGGGGCTTTTGGATGATGCTTTGTTACAAATACATAAATTTCCCTCTTTTGCTTTGAACTCATAATGGTTTACATTAAATTTTGGAAAAGTCTGATGTATTCACTCCACATACACCTCCTTTGGGCATAATAATCTAACTTGTTCATTTTGTTATTAGTAAGTCAATTAGTGACCTGTCTTTTTATAACAAGTAACCTAAATTCAGGAATAAATATCTGTGATCAAGTGTGTAACATGAAATGAGGAATAAATGTGCGCCCTTGCTTCATCAAATAAGTTGGTTTTTTTTACAACTGTATATACCTGAGAAACATCTATACTGTAATGTTCAGAAATGTCTCATGTTCCCATTGATTCTAAGACTGTTAGGCTTGTACTTATATAAATCAATATCCTAGAGCAACAACATGCATCCAGAGTGGGATTTAAAAAAAAACAAAAAAAACCATGACTTTCTTTAACTGGGTTTTTTATTTTTAACTCTGGTTTTGTTAAAATTGTTAAATTAGCCCCAGAGAGCTGTAAATTTTAATTTAACCATGTTATAAACTGATAGCTCTACGTACTTTGGGAAGGAGGGGAAATTGCATATCAAGGTCTGCATATCTAGGTAACTAATCTCAGGTTTAATGACAGATCTTAAAATAGTACAGCCTAAAATTAAATAGAAAAGCTTGATAACCTTGTCTGTTTATGTTAAAAGAAAAGGAGTACTTGTGGCACCTTAAAGACTAGTCAGTTTATTTAGTATTTCTTATAACACTGCCAAATGTGAAACCTACATGAGTAGGTTTCTCTTCATCCAACTCTCTCTCCCGCTATCCCCTCCCCAATTTTCTGCAAGACTCCATAGAGGACAACACATTCTTTTCAGTTTGTTCAAAGTAGAGTTTATATTTGGCTCAGATTTTATAATGAGGTTACACTCCTATTAGAGGAGATTTAACTGGATACAGTGTCTAAAGAAACAAACACCATAGAGTTTTGATAAGCTAGACATACAACAGTCCAAGAATATAGTATGTACACATGTGCCAATGACAGGATTGTGTAACTGATAACATCCGATGCTTTTTTGCTCAGAATACATAGTGCTTCAGAAATGAAGTCAATAAGCCAGTAACTAGTTTGAGCAAAAGTTCACATGCCATATACAACTCTTTCTCTACAATATTTAGTTGATATTGAAAGCAAGGGACTAATTTCAATGAATGATTTGGCATAGACTAAGCAGGTGTCTAGCTAACTCCTGCAGTACCTCCTTATATTCCAGTTCTATGCTTTCCACACAGCTCTGCCATTTCACCTCAGTCCTAAATTCAGACAGGCTCTGGAAGACTACATTTTACTGGTTACATGAGAACTTTTAACCCAAAAGGTCAATTTTTTTTCCTGACAGTTGTAATTACGTGAAAATGGAATATAGCGGATATAGTTTAGCAGCCTCACTGTTTGCTTGACTGTACCTGGGTGGAGGGTGTTATGGTTTATAAAGACAGGTTTCAGAGTAACAGCCGTGTTAGTCTGTATTCGCAAAAAGAAAAGGAGTATTTGTGGCACCTTAGAGACTAACCAATTTATTTGAGCATAAGCTTTCGTGAGCTACAGCTCACTTGGCTATAGCTTACGAACGCTTATGCGCTAATAAATTTGTTAGTCTCTAAGGTGCCACAAGTACTGCTTTTCCTTTTGCAAATACAGACTAACACGGCTGCTACTCTGATGCCTTTGTTCTGTGAACCTTGTTTTGGGGATATAGGGAGATGTGCCCTTGACAATCAGCACAAATGTTTGAGACCTACTAATAATTCAGAATAATTGGTTGGCTGGTTCCTTTCTTGCTGTTGTGCAGGGCTAGCTCCATCATCAAGCAGTGAAGGCTCTCTGGGGTAGCAGAATGTAAGGTTGGAAGGGGATGGATGCTTGCCAGTTTTCCTGGGCAACAAAACACCTACAGCTGATTCTTCTAAGTAACCTAAAGCACTCTTTAGCAGATTTTGCTGGGTGAACTGGACATGGTCCTGGGAGGCAGGAACTCCCGTATTCTAATTCTAGCTCTGACCAGACTTGCTTCATGACATTAGACAACTCTCTACCCTTCCATTTACCTGCCTCTGAAGTTAGGCTAATGCATGTCTACTTCATACAGGTGTCATGGGGGTTAGTGGTTGTGAATGAAGATGTACTCTGTGCACTTGGGAAAAAAAATCTGGTCTCTCAGCCAGAGGAACACTAGTTTGAATTCCTGAAAGTTCCCTAACTGATACTCACCAAAATAACTTCCTTCTTGTCAATTGCAGATGAGGAGGAGGAGGCATTGCACTCCATCATGAAGGACTTGGTTGCGCTCCAAATGGGCCGGCGTCACAGGCTGCCTGGCTTTGATACCATGAAGAATAAAGACACTGCTCATTCCAACAAACAGGTGAAGGATTGTTTAATGGAGATTGACAATTATGACCTCACACAAGGGATTAGACTAGAGTGGAAGTGGGTCCATTTGCTTCAACTGCAATAGGGCACCAGTATTTTATGCAAGTCCTGGCATTGCAGAGGGATGTGCCTACTTCATGGGCTTTATACTCTCCTAATTTGGATTAGGTTACTGGTTTAGGTTCACTCTGGGTTATTTTATTCCTTCTATTGGACTAAAGCAGGCAATGTTTTGATGATTGGTCAGAGCAGCTCAATGATCTGCCTCCCTTAAGTGTATGTGGAAAGACATTATCTGGGTAGATTGGCTGAAAATTCTACCGAGTGGCTTTCTTGTTTTAGCTTGCACCATCCATCTTTTATTTCTTTTTTTATAAACCAACGTTAATAATTTTTCTTTTAAGAAAAAACATAATGCCAGCAGTCCAGCCCTCCTGAGCAACCCTACAATAACAAACCAGTGTGCCTGTGCAGTAGAAGAAAAAAAAATTCCGGTAAGAAAACTGGCTTCCATTTCAGTATTAACAATTATAAATTAAGAGCATGTTCATGCTCAGTGACCTTTACAGAGCTCATTTAAGCAGGTATGGGAAGGTGGTGAAGTTTTTTTTTCTATTGCCTTTGTCTTGTAGCTGTAGAATGTACCTTCCCCAGGGGAGTGCTGGAAGTCCCATTAGTTGAATCATTTAAGAACTAATCTAGACAAAGCTCTGGAGATTTTGTGGGGAAGAATCCTGCACTGGCGACTTAGCAGAAGGAGAGGAGGACAAGATAACCAAATAGGTCTTATCTGTCTCTGATAAGGTTGAATTCATGAGTCTTGAAGAACAAATTAACCTAGAAATTCCACCTGTATGGTGTGCTATTTGGGTGAACGCCATTTCAGTGCAAACTCCACAATACCCCCCAGGCTTTTAATGTGCAAATATTTGTCCAGCACTTTCAGAGAATTAATTCAAGTCACCTGGGCTTAATGACAGATGGTCAAATGACTTTAGTGGAGTGGATCTGGTTTAAGCTTTGAGGCTGTTACTTAAATCTAGTTAAGTTCCTTCCTGCCCCTGACCTCTCAGTATTGGATATATTGCCTCAATAATGTGGGGAAGGTCAAAAGAGTTCAACACTCATTATAGCTAAGTGTGGTTGACCCTGATGAAATGTATAATCAGATGTGGTTTACTACAATTAGAGATGAACAATGCTAGTGAGCCTCCCCAATTAGCATTGAACTCTGTTGTCCTGCTGGTGTGGGATCAGAGTTCAACACCTAGTTACCAAAATGTAGTCAACACCCATTATTTCTTAGGCGGACCCAGTCAGACTGGCTGTCATACTTGGGTCTCTGATACTTGGCAAATTCATTGGTCTGTTTTTCATGTAATTGTATTTCCCAAGCAAGGGATGCTCAGTGGGTAAGGGTTAGTTCGTGGTCATTTCTGCTATGGAGGCCAAGGATCAAATCCTGGCTTATTCAGGAAGTGGGAATGAACATGGTGTGGTTTCTTGACCTACACCTGATTTGTCCATCATACAAAACCTTCACCCCATTGTGCACAATTAGTGCTCTGCTCAGAAGAGGTTTAGGATTGGGGATGTAAGTCTCAAGACTTTTTGTGAAGTGTCTTAATGAACTGTGCCTCTCTTAAGCTAGTGCTTAGTCCAGTGGCATTCAGCTTTTTGTCTGAGCCTCCGTTATGATAGATGGAGTGACCCTTCCCAGAATCCCATTGTGCTTTGCCATATCACAATGGTGACCATGTCCGTCTCTTCCTTTTTCCACTCGTTTGTCTCCGTTCTGTCTCCCTGTGCATATTATCCTATTTTTGTTTTGTCTTTTCATTCCCCCCCCCCCATTCGCTCACTCATCGCAATGTTACATGCAGCATAGGATAGGGGAGTCTATAGGAAGCTCTTTGTTGTGAGAGCATAGATGGTGTGAGCCAGTGAGTTGCTTCCTGAGCCTGTAGTCCTGTTCCCCTGTGGAATAGTCACTAGAACAGGGAGGATAGATTTCAAGAAACTAGCCAGTGCTTCACCCATAGCAGTGTATTTTTTGCAGAGAGTCAGACTAGATTTGGGGTCATGCTGCTTCACTCAACCTTGTGACTCTCCTCTGCTTGTGGCACACACCTCCCTCCCACAATTTAATCTAGTATCTCTGTGGAGGCCCACAGGGTGAAGAAACATTGGCTTTGTTCATTGCCCGTATGAGCAGTAGATACAAGTTTCTTAACTAAGCTACTGTCCAAGCTATGTGTATTTCACAGTGAATGTTGTCTTGAGTGATAAGTCTATGGATTTTCTGCCTGCGTATCCAGAAGTCTACTGCTCTTTTAGGGTCATATTGCCAAGGATAGTAGGTAATTACCAGGAATCCAGCTCCCTTTTCCAGTATTTCCTGTACTGTCACTGATTGTCCATGGATCTGTAGTTCCTAAGTTTAGCCTCTAACAGACTTTCAGCTCCATGTAGTTCTACTGAAACACAGATAAATTCTGAGATCTTCATCCCAACCTTAATGAGGAGTCAAGTGTGTCTGGAGAAGTCTTAAGTAACCCACAGTGCTCAGGAAGGTATTGAAGGGATAATACTGACATGCTGAGAAAGGATTAGTTCAGCCTGTGTGTCTGAGGAACACTTAAAAGGGAAGCCAGTAAAGCAATCCAATTCTTAAATGCCCTTTAGAGGTGTTCTTTACTTTCATGCACTTTTGTGCAGCATTACTGTTGACTGTCTATACAGCTACCATCCTTTCACCCCAGGGAGGCTACATTTCAGTAACCAGCATAAAATTTTCCCCGCCCTGGGTTATTAGTGGGGATCAAACCCTAGGACATTTAGCTTTCTTAAACGCCTATCCTTTAGAGCAGGGGTTCTCAAATGGTGGGTTGGGACCCCATTTTAATGGGGTCACCAAGGCTGGTGTTGGCACTGCCCCCAGGAAGTCTGAAGCCCAAGCCACACTGCCCAAGGCTGAGGTTACATGCCCACCCTCTTTTTGTTGTCATTCTCTTGTTACCCCAATGTCTTAGTTGTGTAATGGATTCTTATTTGTTATCCCTCTGTACATTATGCCATTAAAAGACTTTTATAAAATACATATTATGTATTCTTACCCAGTCAGCTGGAAAACATCTTTAATAACCCATCATTCCTTCACAGTTTCTGCCCTCCTTTTCCTTGATTAGACAGCTGAACTGGAGTAAATACACAAAGTTCCCCTTTTGATGACCCTGTGCATAAAATTCATCCTTCCCAGCCATGGGTTGGTCTACTTACCATTGGATGGCACCGCCTCCTGGCAGCCCTGGGGATTAGATCAGTCAGGCCTACACTCCTTCCAGTGGTTACACCCGGTCAGTTTCTCCTCTGTAGCCACTTTCAGGAGCCACAGCTGTCCTCTTCGGGGGCGGGGGGGAGTGTGTCAAGGTTCCTGCTCTCCAACAGTCTCAAGCAGTCTTCTGCTTCACAGTGCCACTCCCGCAATGGCTGGCAGGTGAACCTGGGCCCACCCTCTACTCTGGGTTCCAGGTAAGGGATCTTCTACACAGCAGCCAAGGTCTGTTCCCTGCACCTTGCTGCTTTTTCCCGAGCTGCTTCCATCTCTCCTATATCCCTCCGTACTCCTCTGGGTTTGCCAGTCTCTTCACTCCCTTCTCCAGAGAGTAACTTTAGGCAACTTCTCCCCGCAACCTTCAAACACTCCTCCCTGTTCCCAAGGAGTGACTACAGCCTTTCCTAGCCATCCGCTCTACTTCCAGTTTCCTCTGTCTTGTAAAAGCCCCACCTGTCCCTTCCAGGTGAGCTTCTCTCTAATTAGTTGCCTCCAGCATAAAGCTCCCTGGTTTGCAGTCTAATTAGCTGATTGGGCCCACCTGGCCTAATTCAGCTCCTGTAGGGCCAGTGTGGGGAGCACACCCCTTGCACTCCTCCCATGCCTGAGCAGACTTTAGGAAAGTTATATGTAAATTACTTTGGCTGCAAGATCATTGTTCCTCTGGTCAGGAAGCCCATTTGTCATGAACAGTTATGCACCTACAGGACTTCTGCAAGAATACTGTGTACTGGCAGTGAATGTATGGGTCTCTTTGAACTGCCTTCTTGACCACTGGGTCTGCCAGATATTTCCTCTACCTTAAAGAGCATTTCCTACCCACTTTTTTTTTCAGTTCCTAGATATGATTGCCTATTGTCTTTAAGGCTTTCACAGCTGGCTTCATCCACTCTAATCACTTAGGGTTGTGCAGGAGAAATTATAATACCTTATGAGAGCAGATTTCTTTTCCTTTTTAGTTTTTATCTTTGTGATCTAAATTGAAACTTGAACTTTGTTCTCTAGTGGTTAAATGTGCTGTACTTTCACTCCCTGTGCTGTCTAGCATCCTCTGAGTTTACAGCTTAGTGCACAGCTACCACATTGGTGGGCACTTTAATAAAACCTTGGATAACATGAATGGGAAACCTTTTACACTGTTGCATCCGATGAAGTGAGCTGTAGCTCACGAAAGCTCATGCTCAAATAAATTGGTTAGTCTCTAAGGTGCCACAAGTCCTCCTTTCCTTCTACACTTTAAATGATGACATACTTGTATTATGAAAGTATTGGTTGTGACTTCATCATAGAGGCTATGTTTATCTTAAAGCAGGGATTTCATGTCTATTTACAAATAAAATGGCAAATCCTCCCCCATCTTATAGTATTTACTGTGACCTCCTACATCTGTTGCTGCTCTTTAAAAGTTCCACGGCCACATGCTAGCTCCATGCATCATCCGTGGGTAACTAGACAAAATGAACACACTCTTCCCTTCTGGTGCATGGGGCCATCTCTCTGCTCCTTCACTCCCCACAGTCCCCACCCTTTCACATCCTTTGTCACCATCTCATGCTCTCTTTGCATGTGGCTGCTTCCCCACACTTCCCTTAGCTCCTGTTGGTGCTCAAGTCCCCTGTCATCCCCCCTCTGTGCTCTCCCCACATACCTGCTCATATTACACCTATGAAGTCCTCCTCTTATCTGCCCAGTCTTCCTGTGAGTGTTGATAGAAGAGGAAAAAATAGAATACATATATCCTGATAACTATGCCAGTCACATATCAGTTTTGTGTCCTAGAAGTTTACTTGGCAAATTTGCCTATATATTTAAAAAAGAAAACCAAGCTACTATGTCAATTGAAAATTAAGAGTCAGATATGTTCCTGACTACTTTGTGTTGCTGTGGTGGTACAAAACAGCATCAAATCCATCTTAACTGGCTTGTATGCATCAGATACACATCTCATTTTACATAAGCCATCAGATAGTAAGTTTGAGATGTTACAAGATTAATGCTGCTTATAATTTCCTAGTCTGCAGGTGGTAATAATGGGAGAAAGACACTAGCTGAAGAATGCTTCTGCTTGGGTGGAATGAGTTGGGAGGAAGGGGCCAACAAAAATAGTGCTTCAATGACCACACCTATTGTGGGGCAGAATAGACGGACAATCTGGTGGTTTCTGATGAATGCTGCCAGAAGCAAGGCTTCATAATTTGACGTCAAATAGGTGAGAACTTATGGTATAAGAAGCGGCCTGAGTACTGGAAAATTAGGGCTTTTTCTGGGACTAAAGTGGGGAGAGGGTTGAAAATCATAACGTATTAAACACGAGTGAGAACAGAGAACAAATTCATATTTTGTCTCACAGATCCTCATTGTACACATTGTTATAACTTATGAAATAAGCCAAAGAATTTGATGATGGACTAATCTTCTGTTTCGTCTCTCTTGGGCAGATTGATGTAAGGATAAAGTTTGAACATAATGGGGAAAGACGGTAAGTTTTTACCTTCAGTGTTCTCGTATATAGTGTGTCTGATAAAGTACGCTAGTCAGACTAAATGGATGTGGACTTCACAGGAATTCCACATGGTGCATGCCGTTATGACTCTGATCTTACATGGGTTTCTGTCTAAAATGGCTTACTCTGACCTAAAGAGAATGCTTTACCCAGGGTGGGGCAAAGGGTGGTTCCTGCTGGGATTCTTGAGTTCTCCCTTTCTCTCCTCAGTGCTCCCCCAACCCCCTGTTTTTTTTCCACTTTCACCTCCTTGAGGTCCTCTTTTTGCAGCCACAGTCCTAGTACCTTCTGGTTCTGTCAGTAGCGTTTATCTTGCTCAGAGGGGCTCCTTTGGAAGAAGGTATGGATATCCTCTCTGCCCCTCGACACACACTTCTAACTCGGGAAGCTTAAATTAGATATCACTAGATTGATTAATGGTTGCCTGGGCAAACCAGAGTCAGGATACAGTGTTGCAAGTGTCCCATGTTTTGGAAGAGCAGCTGTAATACGGTTGCAGTGCCTCTATTTCGGCATCATTGGCTGGGAAAAGGGACCCATGGATGCACAATATTGGCAAATCCTACAGTAGATGACATGGGTGAAAACCAAGTTCCAGTTGCCCCAGTGGAACTTGTCTGTGTATATTCTAGATTCACCCTCTCCTAGTTTGTTTTGGTCATAATTGGAAAACATGTTTAGAGGTTAATTCAATCTGTGAACCTGTATTAAAAACTTGTTAATAAAATCTTAAGGCGAATGCCTCACTGGGGTGCTGCTGGGCATCCCTGTGTTTGGGACTGACAAGCCGGGTTGTACAGTGGCTCAGCTTGAAAAATGGAGAGGAACTCTCCTCTCCTAGGCTCTGATTCAGTAAGGTACTTAAGTACATGCACAGTCCCACTGAAGCCAATAGGATTACTTATGCCCTTAGTTACACATGTTTTGAAGTACCTTACTGAATTGGGCCCGTGTGATGTGTTGTGATTTATATAACCACTGTTAAAGAAAATGGAGATTGCATGCATCTCCCCTGTCTGTAACCCCCAACACTCTTATTTTGATGAAGTGGCTTGCCTTTGGAAATAATAAAGAAGCAAAGGAATGCCACATAAGTGACTTTCTTCAGTCATGGTCTTGCAACCTTTATTCGTGTAAGTAGGTTGGTTTCATTAACTTCAGTGGGACCTTTGAGTAAGTAAGGATGACTTAAGTAAAGGTTGCAGGACTGAGTTCTTTGTATGTAGCAGTATTTTGGAGGAGAACTCTCAAACCTCCTTAATCAGGATTCTGATTAAGAAAGTTAGGTTTCATGGGGATGTCATTACTCACATATTTGGACCCTTTTGCTTTCTCTAGAAAAATCATTCTTACGATGTCAAGTTAAAAGTTATTGCATTATAGTAAAAACTAAAAACTTAATTTGATGTATCCTTTAAATATATATTTGAACCTCTTTTTAACAATTGGCTAGCTGTTTAGAGTAGTTTCAGGTTTCATACCTGCCTGGAGTTTCCCTGCCGAATTTTATGGCTGTGCAGTTGTTCTATTTTTAATTTTTTTTTCTCTTCCCTGTTGCTGCATGAATACTCTTACAAAAAGAAACTGACTATTCAGGGCAAACAGTGAAATTGTCTATACACAAAGTACTGTCCATTGCACAAAAGAAACTTAAAATAGAGATTTTTTTCTCTATTCTTTTAGTTCTAGTCAATTTACATATTATAGTAACAAGAAAAAAATAAGTCATTCTAGCCTGAAGTGACTTCCAGTTGGCAGTCTCTAGTTTTTCATTTGTTTGTGTTACTACTTGTTTGACTTAGCTCAGGATAGTGAAACCAGCTTGGTCAGTTTCATTTTTTCCAGTGCTTCACTTTCTGATGTCCATTATCACTGCACAGCAATTTGTGAGTGGTAGACACCACAGGGGAAATACTCTTTACTGACAAGTTTTCATTAACTTTTATTCTAATGCTGGATTTTGCAAGACTTACAAAACCCCAGAATTAATACTTTAAGGCATTTCCATGTGTACAGTATAACTTCCAGCAATTAAAACTTAGTGAAGTCCTGTAGTTCCTACTTTCTTGGGACACAAGAATGTTTTGTTGGGATAAATTACCTTGTACACAGACAACTTAAGCATTTTAAAATGTGTCTGATTCCATAGAGAGAGAGAGAGGAGTGTTATTGCAGTTAAAGAACATTGTGCTAACATTTTTAAGCTGTTGGTAAATCTTGAAATTGTTTCAGTTTTCTTGTCCTAGGAGTACAGGAGAGACAATACTGTTGCCCCTTTTCAATCCAAGCAGCTAGTCAAAGTTCAGGGCCCTGGGGATGTTCCTGCTGGAAGTAGAAACTGATAGTTTAGTTTCAGAGTAGTAGCCGTGTTAGCCTGTATCCGCAAAAAGAAAAGGAGGACTTGTGGCACCTTAGAGACTCACAAATTTATTTGAGCATAAGCTTTTGTGAGCTCACAAAAGCTTATGCTCAAATAAATTTGTGAGTCTCTAAGGTGCCACAAGTCCTCCTTTTCTTTTTGCTGATAGTCTAGTGTTTTCTTTGGAGCAATCTTGTTTATTTACAAGAAGTGTGCAAAGTCCTGTGTCTCTGAACACAGGAGGAATCAAATAGTAAGAAACAGCTTCTTTTGTTCACAGGACCAAGAGCACTCTTTTAGCGTGCACCCGTGACCCAAAAACCTCTTCTCAGGTTTCATCCAGGGTCAGCCACCATGCTCCTTCCGGCTGTCTGTCTTCCTATCTGACCTCAGTTTCTGTGTTCCTCCCAAACCCCTACCCAAAACAGTACACAGCCAAAAGCCTTTGGGTGTTGTCTTACATTTGGCTTAAGCTTACAATTATGTTAATTGAAGGGTAAATTAAACCTACCAATCTCAGTGGGGGTTTAATATAACTCAGAATAAGATTTCACCCAATTGATAACACTACATCTAATTCCTTGACAATGCACACAGTGGAGAAGATGGCAGAGAAGAGTCAACAATTTCATAAACTTTTTTTTTAAGCCATTGGATCATACGACTCTCAAAATTCACTGTGTGCCTGAATTCCTGCAGACAACACACTAATCTTTTTGGTACACCAAGAGAAAATCCAAAAGTAGTCATAGTCATGATCTACTGCATTCCTAATAGAGAGCTGACATGAGTTGATTTCAGGTGTCACACAGGAATGCTGTGGAGTACAACAGAGCCACTGTCCGACATGCCACAATATTTTGCGATATACATTGTTGTGACAAGGTAACTTCGGAAGTGGAACCTCATCAACAGTGCTATTGTCTTTCACATCTCCTTCCCAAGCGCTTGTATTTAAGGTGGCACAGAGCTCAGGGAAGCAGAAAGTGTTTTTTTAAGTAACTTTGAAATGAAAAGCTTGATTGTGTGTTAGTCTAATTATGCAGTTACGCTTGCCCTAATTCCCCATTCCCAAAGTGGCATGCAGTTACAGACAGAAGGCTTGCGCTGAAAATGTAAGTGTGTGTGTTTCATTTCAGAGAAGCTGCCAGATCTAACCACAAATATTTAAGGTGGTCAGGCAGGAATGGACTCCTGAAACCCTGAACTCCATGATTTTGTGTTAGTTTAAAAACTGTGCACTCCTCTAATAGAGCTGTTTTCGGGTGCCACAAATCTTGTGTGTTTTTCGTGCCGTGTGTGTAGAATAGAAGCCTTTATAAGGGGCTTCACTGCAGCTGGGAGCCAAGTTACATTTGCCCAGTGCCAAAGTACTATAATTTCATGGATTGGTTTCTTGGTAATATGCAGAAAATGTTATTGTGGGCTGCCTTTTTTAACAAGGGCTATTTCTAAATAGCTAAACGTTGTAGGTCTAGTAGCAAGGGGCTGAGGAAGCAGACTGAAGTTAGGAATTATTAAAACAAAACCTCTATATACTTAAAGGGTATCTAGTGGTGGTGAAATCTGCTGGATTGATAGTGTTGGAGACCAGTATCACAGGGCGAGTAAGCACAAGCAGTGAAAACTGGAGCTTCCCAAGCAACATGTCTCTACCCTCATCTGAAGGGTATTGCCTCTAGGGATAGGACAGGAGCTCAGTGGCCTATTCAGTACTTTCCCTTGAAGGCTGACAGCAGGGTTGCCAATTAGTGCTAATAGTTGTGGTGGCTGTGATGTGGACTTCCATCCTCTAGGAGCTACACTAACTTGCTTCATGTAACAGCAGGAAGCTGAGCAGCCATCAGATTTGTATTAGACTAACTCTCAGAATGTGCTGGGTGCTGTCCAGACACATACAAGAGTCCCTGCACCTAAGAGCAAATCATCTAAACAAAGGGTGGGGGGAAGGGGTACAACATGTAAGTTAAGGGCATGGGTTTAGTTCTGTGTTTATGGAGGAGGACCCTAGTGGGTTTCGGGTAGTGGTTCTCAATCTGTGGCCCATCAGCCCATCAAGAGGGTTGATCAGCTGACCTCCTCAGGGCCATACAGATGGTATTGGATGTGACCCACTATGGTAAGTAGGTTGAGAATCAGTGGTTTGGGGAAACAGAGTGTGGAGAGTGATGGGTGGAAGGAAAGGGAATAGAAAAGTTGGAGAGGAATCTGGTGGGAGGGGTAGCAAGGCCCAGAAGCAGATGTAGTTGGAGAGACAGGGGCAAACATACAGCCTGGCCCATGTGGAATGGAGAGGGCAGGCTGCTGGGGACCCAGCATCCCTGGTGGATCCTCTGTGGACTGGTTGGGTAGAGAGAAGGGCCGGTAAATTGTACTCTTGCCAGTTGAACTCTCCACTTCCTTCCCCACCGCAGGTATGTCTTTATGCCTTCTTGTGCTGAATGACTCCTAAGTTATGTCTGGGAAACGCATTTGCCTCATGTGTCCTGACATTGCATTAAAATGGGTTGATGTTCTGTTGACACATGAATGTCCTGAGAATGCCAGTGAAGGGGTTAAATGTTTTAAGGGAGTTGAGAGAGCCATTCTTTAGGCCTTCACTTGACATGCACAGTTGCTTAGTGTTGATGTAAATAGAGCTAGAGTCCTGATGTAGCACAGAGCTTCACAACATTGATCCTTCCACTGGATAGAGGAAAAATAGTCCCTTAATGTAGTGTTGTTGGGATATATGACTTGCTGAGTACTTGACAACTTTCAACAGCAAGAACATTCCAACAAAAGAAACACTTTTATAGAATCAGCACTGAGGTTACCTGTTACCTTGCTGCCTGAAACCTTTCTAGTTCCTATTCAAAGCAAATGAAACAATAATACTCAACAAGGAAAGCTGTATTGCAGTCCTTGGAAGCACGACTATGCCACAGGGTCATGCACAGTCCCCCACAAGTAGCCACACCATTGACTGGTTTGGATTGCTTCTGGCTGTTTACGTAGTTTTGGGTTTTAAAATTCCTTTTCAAATGAGACTGAGGGCGAAATGGCTGAATGTTGTAACTAGGATCTTGGTATGGCAAGAGGGTTGTATTCAGGGAAAACTAAGCAGATTAATATATATTCTTGTCATTTGTGTAGGTTACTGACAGGCTAAAGCTAGTTTGGTACTGGACTCCTAATATCCCTGTTGACAGAGCTGTCCAGAGGCACGTTACCTATAGGTACACAAAGAAAGTGTTGGTGGTGCTCCTTTTAAATGTTTATTATTTATATTGGCTCTTGGGAGATTTGAGAGGATGTTTTCAGTACGTGGAGTATGAGTCTGTCATATATTTTACAGTATTTTATTTGGAACATAGGAGTATAAAACTTCCCATGCCAGTTCAGAGGTAACTGAACAAAACCCCACCATGTACCTGGCCAGTTGTGTAATATTTGACACAGTGAAATGAGGGGTGTCCTTCCTGTCCAGTGTGGTTGGCCACCTTTAAACTTTGAAGTATCAGGCTTGTTTAGCACAAAACTGAAAATGTTTTGTTCTTTCTATACAGCTCCTAGCATAATGGCTTCCTGGCTCATGATGAGGGCTCCTAGGCACTACAACAATACAAATAATAATGGTCAACGTTGTCCAGCCTCAGTTAAATCCAGCTATATTCATTGACAGAAACTTGGAATATTGCAAGTGTTTGAGTAGCGGCAGCAAAGACTGCACAGCAGTTGCTGGTGCTGCAATTCAAGATCTTGGGACTTGGATGCTCTGGATGGCCAAAGCAGGGTGAAAAGCAATTTCTGTGAATCTGGGTTTTTCACTTGAATCAAGTGTGCTTGTGTCCTTCTCTGTTAGAGGCAAGAAAACACTTCCAGGGAACAAGCTTACTTGTGGGAATGTTTGTGGAAATGGCTAATTATAAGCAAATATTGGAAAATATCAGGAAGTAGGTCTGAAATTCATAAACTTGAGTATTTGCACCAGACACTGAGTCATTTCACTTTTAGCATCAATCTTGGCCTTCAGCAGGACTTGAACTTGTGACCTTCAGAACCAAATGTGAGTCTCTACTTGAGCTAAGGAGATAACTCATTTAGCTGGCAGCTATAGTAGACTCATCTTCTTACGTGGAGCAGCCTGTAGAGGGAGATATTCCACCAGTATAAGTTACATATTTATCTAATCAGGGAACAGAAACATACTGTGTCCTGTCAAACAGCTCTAACTTATAATATGTACTCCGAATGAACCGCTTGCAAGCAAGCTATGAGCCAAGAATCCCTTGCAAAAACAATTAAATGAATTTCAACTAATAAATTTGAGAAAATCACTCCCTGTTAAGGATAATTTGTGACAGAAAAGTGCAACATTTGAATGAATTAATGCGTTGATGTTTTTGAATTGTTCACTTGGTTCTGACCACATCAGTTAGCCAGTGAATCGTTTTAGTTTGGACAATCAGTGACTGTCTTTTTTGCCCTCCAGAATTATTCCATTTGTCCGACCTGTGCGATATGAAGATGTACAGCAGAAAGTGAAAACAGCCTTTGGCCAACCACTGGATCTCCACTACATGAACAATGAGGTACAGACACTTTCCAGGCAGTGTGAAAAGTACACAGGGGCTTCTCTAGAGACTGCGTTTGAATTTAACTTCCCAAATTTCATTTGAAATTAACAGTTACTGCACGAGTTAGCTCTTGAGGAAAAATGGCACTATAAGCAAAAATCACACTGATTTCTAACTGTTTGCTTTGGAAAAATTGACATCTTACTTTCTCCTGTACATGTTTTTTGGAGGGGATGTGGGTTTCAGGGGAAATAGAGGGAATTTGGAGTCATGTGACCATTGTGCTGTCCATTCCAAATGCTGGTGCTGTTGAAATTCCTCGTTGTCTCCCACCTCTTGGAATATGTCACTGCCCTCCCCCTTTTTCCTTTCCCATACTACACCCTAAAGGATGGGATTTTTTTTATAATTTAGATCTGTTCCTTACCAACACAATGCCACAAAAATTAACAGGAATAAGTGGATCCTCAGTGCTGGCGTATGAACTGACATTCTTGAAGTCAAATAGTTCTCCAGCACCTTCGTTGGGGCAAAGTTGCTGTTCTTTATAAATATGAAAGTGCAACAGTCTGTAAATATTCAGGGCATGGTGATTGCTTATTAGCACCAATGTGTTTTGGTGCAGTTCAAGACACCCAGTGAAGACAGTCTCTGTCCCCAAAGAGTTTACAGTCTGATGGACACAGTAGACAAGATGCACTAGAGAGGAAAGAATAAGGGTGTTTTTCGTTAGCTTGATTCATTTCTTGCATGTCTCCTCTGAGCCATTCACTTTCCCTTTTATCATACATACACTTTAGGTGGAGTTAAATGCAGGAAGCATGGTGGCGAGTATGCCACAAAGGGGGTGCTGTGGGGAAAAGACAGTAGTAAGAGAAGGAGACAAATGGGGCATTAGAGAGCAACCTGATAAAAGTTGGTATCAGATGTAGGCTGGGATGGAGCGGTGTAAGGCCTTGGAGGCAAGGACAAGAAGTTTGAGCAGTGAGGATCCAGGGAGGTGGATCTTATCAGGTGAAGATAATTTATTGGCCGGATTTTGGGATGTATGGAAGGGGGTTGATGAGGGCACTGGGGATGCCAGAGAGGAGGTGGTTGCAGTTACTATTTTGCTCTTTATGTATAAAGGAAATGCATGTGGGGTACATTCCAGAACTTCCCCAGTTGTCTGCCTGTCATTTCTCCTCCTAGTGAGGTACTCCTGAGCTAAACTGCAGAGAGCCTCTGGATTTAAACTCCTAGCTTTGTAGCAAGGTGCATATTCTCATTTTTATTATCTCCCACAGGAGCTCAATTCTATCTAATGTGGCTAAAAACAGTGGTGTTCCTCCTCCCTGCATTAGTCTATTACCTGAGGTCCACTTTCCACCTGCCCCCTTATTTCTGGATTCACAAGTATCCCTTGTGACACTGCTGCTGCATTGTGGAGTGAGGGACCTTGCTCAGACCTTGGTTTGTTTGTTTTTTGATCCCCAGAGCAAATTCAAGTAGAAATCTCAGCCTTTTTGCAGCTCACTCCCATGGGGAATCTTCTGTGAGGTCAGCCAGTATTGGGAAAGGGGTGGGAGGAATGTCCCATTGCAAAAAGATGGCATCGTGAACAGTTTTCATGAAAGTCCAAAGAGAGACTCTAAATGCTTCGTTATCCTATCTCGTACGCTAAATCTTCCAGTGTTTGTTTAAACATCTGACTGGACAATGTGCAGTGTTAAGTTTAATGGCTCTGTTAATTAAGTTTCTTCCTTGTTCTACATTTTGCAGTTATCTATTCCCTTAAAAAATCAAGATGACCTGGATAAAGCAGTAGATATCTTGGACCGAAGCTCAAATGTGAAAAGCCTTAGAATATTACTGCTGTCCCAGGAGAGAAACCATGTAAGTAACCAATTTTGTGACACTGCAACTAAGTGAAATGCTTGAGATTTTTCACCTTGAGATCCTTATGTCCCCTAGTTAAAGAGCCTTGCACTGCAGTGGTACTCCAGTAAGAGAAGCAATATAAAGTAGTAAGACTGCTATGCTCCACATTCAAATAACCTCTTTGCTTGGACTTTACTAGTAAGTATTGGCTTAATTTTTTTCCTGGTTCAGCAGACTTTTAAGAGTTAAAATTAGTATAAATAGAGCATCAGGAGCATCCCCTGGTAAACTAGGCCAGGTGATCTTAGTGGATTTGGCTCATAGAAAGTTGATTTTTGGTTTTGATTAGATAGCACGTACTATGTGAATTTTATAACTTAATATTTGTTTGGCTGGGTTTTTGACAGTATTTTAATTAGAGTAGGCAGTGTCCCTATAAGAACAAGGTGGGACACTTGCTAGTAGAGTGTTTGGAGGAAACTGAGTGCAACATGTGGGACATTTTGCCTGCGTGCCCAGAGAGCAGAAGGCCCTGCCCTGTAAACTCCTTAAAGGTCAAAACTTGATTTTACCTCACCATTCCAGAAAGCAAGCCTTATTTTTGAAGGTATAATATTGCACTTCTTGGGGGACTGGATGCCTCATGATATTGCCTAATGAGCTACAAAGCCTTTCAGCTTGTAGGTCGCTAGTTTGAATCCAGCCTAATTCAGCCAAAAGCTGCTCCCATGTGATGGATGTTTACTTCTGCCTGTATGAGATGAGCTGGAAGGGTCTCAGTTCCAGCTCCCACATCAGAAACTTGCTGTGCTTTGCACTGAGAGACCATGAAAACTGTGCTACCCTTGTTCCACCAGGAGAGTTTCCCCCCCAGAACTTTCCATGTTAAGGCTAAGTCATACTGGCAGGATGGAGGCTTGTGCTGCTTGCTGCTATAGAGAAACAGAGGACACACACTGAGTCAACAGCCCTAGTGAATTATTTCCATCAGCATTCGATCCACACAACTTTTTTAAAGCTAAAGTTTATGGTTAAATGCAAATAGCTAATAACGTGCGGAGAATGGTACATGGAGCTGCACAAAAAGTTACTCTAAATGTAGCTGCGATCAAATCCTGAAAGTTCATTTCTATTAAATTCTGTAGGACTTCTCCATAAGGATGAGTGCTCAGCACACCTGTAATTCTTGGAGAGGTCAGATTTAAGGACTTAAAGGTACTTCAGCATCTCTCAAACATCATCATCCATGTTAGATAAAAGTACAATGACCTTCAGATATGGTTTAACACCACCACTGTGCGATCAGGAAATATTCTGTAAAAGAGAGCCTTAAATTTTTGGTATTGGAGAAGAAACAATCATGTTTTTACTGCCCTCTGTTAACTTGAATGTTTTCAGGCTACTACTCGGTGTAAGAGATTATCCAAACTTTACACAAGCCACCACTGACCACCTGCAGTAAAGAATGAATTCTCCTCCCCTCACCAACCATTAGTCAGTGCTGTGATGATGTCCTCTGTTAGTTGTTTTTTCCTCTTCTGCTGGAAGCAGAAGCAAATTGTTGCATAGCAAGGGCTTCAAGTGCCACTACTTCCCCTCTCCTCTGACTTCCTCTTCATCTCCAAGCTGCTTGACAAGAGAGCCCTGCATGTGATAAAGCAAAAGCCCATGAGCCTGAAGGAGGCTTCTTGGCTGCATGATCTCATCCGAGTGAGGCAGCGGGAAGCATTTTTTCCTGAAGTACAGGATGCAGATTTTGTTTTGGTTGGGCTCTTTTTTCTTTTTTGGGGATGGAAAGGTAATGCAGTGATTTTGGCACAAATATGTGTGCAAAACTAATCTAGTTTTACTGCACTGCCTGACTTTACTGGTGAGAGACTGAGTTTACAAGAGTACTTACGTTAATTTTGATATTGTGCCTCTTGCCAGGGCATCTATGTACCTTATCCTTTTAAAAAGAAACTCTGCCTTTGATCCTTTCTAACAGTACAGATGCTGATGGTAGGCACTGCTATAGCCAATCAACTGAGCTTGTAGAGAAGATTGAGTAGTAGGGCTAGATCTTCATTGGATTTTGGTGTAACACCATTGACTTCAGTGGAGTTACATCAATATAGAATAGCTGAGGATCTGGTCCATAGAAAAAAAATCTCAAATAAAAAAATTGAGAGAGAGAACTTGAGACACTGTAATAGTTACCCCCACTCCAACCCCTGCCTCAAAAGTGTTGCCTTGGTGGAAAAAAATGAACGTAACTAGTCTTCCATTGTACCCTGCTGTTCAGCAAGCTCTGGCTTTGGGGTGCCACCAGGGGGTCCAGCCAGACAGGCGAGGGCTCTCAACAGAGACAGTCATGCAGTTAGTAAGGCTGGCCTAACCAATCTCAGCTGCTGCCGCAGCTGTCGGTGAGAAGGCAATGTCTGAGAGAATTTGATGTGTATGTTGCCAGCGATTAGTGATTTGCGGTGTCTGGTCAGCTGCAGGGAGGGGCAGGGTGAAGAGGAGAGCTGTTGGGGGGTTTAAATAAAAGATATCTACCCAATTTGTTGTAAACATCTGTCTTAGGGAAGACTAGGTCCTTATCTACTGGGTTAGATAAACAATATCCCAAACCCTTCATTAAAATAGAGCGTCCCTTTGTCACTGAAAGAATTAATGTTGGTAATTTATCTCTAGTTGCTTAGGCACCTTTATGAAGCAGTCAGAGGACAGTGGATTACACAATCCGCGTTAGTTTAACGGTAGCCACAACTAGCATCTGCTTACTGGCTTAGCTTCCCTTCCATAGAAAACACCTTCACCAGATCTGAGAGAACTGGCATTGTGTCTGTATGTAACTACAGTCAGGTGTGTTGATGACATTCTTAGTAGGGCTATCTGCTTCTGTTGAAGATTCATCCATGCCCTTCACTCTTGCTGCCCCTTCTGCCCACAGAGACAGTGCTCTCCATGTTCCTTTAATAGCTGGGTAGATACATGGTGGGGTTGGCCTAACTCTGCTCCCATTGATATAGTGTGTTTTACCATTATTTCACTGGGAGCAGAGTTAGGCTAACACTGAATGCTTTTGGAAATCCTATTCATGGTGTCTAGCAGGGCTCTATATCACCTCAGTTCTCCTGCATATGTCCTTCAGACCCTGTGAGGCTGTGTTCAGCTGTACCACCTTAGGATCTGAAAAAAACTGATTTGGGGGTAAGCTTAGTTCCCTCTTTCTTTTTGTTCACCTGAAAATCAAGCCATGACTTTTTAAATATTTTGCATGCTGTGTATAGTAATATAAGGTGCAGTGGCTGGGTAGTTAAGGCACTTGACTACAATTCTGAAGGTTGTGAGTTCCAGTCTCTCACTGACGTCCCATTCACCCAGATGCAAAATGGGTGTGTGATCTGTTGGGTTAAGGTGGTCAGATGTGATATTGGCCTCATCACCCCCTGTGTACTATTGGCTGTGAAACGGACGGGCCTTAACCCTATCAGCCCAATAAGCCATTGGCTCAGGGGCTTTGATTTTGTATAGTAATATCGTCCGATTTTATATACCAGTTACACACTGCAACATTCATAGTCTTCTAATGTAAAATGAAGCACTCAAAAGGTTGCCTGTGAAAACGTAATTCAGCTCCCTTGTGCATATGCAGTACGAAACAGTCTTTAATTACATGGTCACATACTAGTTTTTTACACAGAATCCCCGCCTCAGTCAAAGGATAGAAGGTTGTTCGTAGGACCCCTTCCTCATTTGTTGCAGAATCTGGAAGGTTTATATGAGGCAGGGGATTGCAAGAAGAGAAAGAATGGTCTTAGGTTTAAGAAAGCTGAACGTTACCTTGGAGAACTGGATTCAATCCCTGCATCTCCAGAAGAATTCCTGTATGATGCTAAACAAGGCATTTTAACCCAACTTCTCCTAGGTGGTCACTTCCATTGTGTTCTCATTTTGTAGATGCCCAACTTCAGACCCTGGGATCTAATCACCAGAAGTACTGATTACACTCAGCTGCAACCGAAGGCAATGGACATGTAAATTACTACGTAATGCTAAATACTCTGAAAAATCAGATCCTAGGTGTGTCAAAATGAGCACCCAAAATTAGTGAACAGTTTTGACCTTAATTTTTCTGTGCCTCAGTTTCCCATTTATTAAACATGAATAATCCTCCAACTTCACATTGGTGATGTGAAAATAAGATAATATTTATGAAGCACTCAGATACTAGTGTGATAAGCACCATAGAAAAGACCACAAGGAAATTAAAATTCTGCCCTCAGCAGCATTTGAATAGTGTGCTATAATAAGGCTTGGAGTGACACCACTGAACAATGAGGATAAAATAAAATATTGAATTACTCCATCTATTCCTTGACTCACTTAGAGATCGTATGGAAATATGATCATGTAATTAAAGACTGTCAGAGTTCATATGTGCAGGGGGGCTGGATTAAGGTTGCCCAGGCAATCTTAATTTTGTGATTTCCTAATTTGTGTGTTTGACTATATAATTTTAGTGTAGATTGTGTAATTTCCTAGCTTGTTAAAAAACAGAAGAAATAAATTCCATCGTGTGGAATCACATTGACACTCAAATGGCTTGTCAGCGTGATTGGGACCTTTAAATCCATAACTCAGTCTCTGACACTTGAGTTGATGGAGTAACTGATAACAGTAGTAGGTTGTCATCCTCTGTAGCTCCTGGAGGAGGACAAAACCTAGTTTAAGGGATCTCCAGGTCATCCAGTCTCACCTGTATATCACACCCCACTAAAGGTCGCCCAACCACTCCCACACCAAGCTCATCAACCAGAACTAGATCAATGTATTACAGCCCTCAGACATTTTGCCAGTGGGTTTCAGACTTTTGCTGACACCAAAGGAATGGTGAGCCTTGGGTTCCATTCCAGATTGTGAAGAGGAGTGTTTTCTAGTGGTCAGAACCTTCTCCGCCTGTTTCATCCTGTAATTGGGAAGCTTGCCTTGCTGCTACCTGTATTGTTCCTGCTCTCTGCATGAAAAGGACTTCAGTCTTCAGGGCTGTCATTCATGCACCTTCTTGTTAGCAGTAAAATTCATATTTCTGAAAATGTGTCCGGGCTGCTCAATTTCTGCTTTCTCTTCTCTCCAGACTAGTTCTTCACCACATTCGGGGCTGCCAAAACAAGTCAGGATCAAAACTTCCCAATCTATGGGGGATGTGAACACAGCCTACCAGCCGCCAGAGCCCAGAAGTAGGCTCCTGTCTGTCAGTGAGTATTTCTCACCACTTCCCAACCATCTTCATATTCTTAGCCATGTGTATCTATTGGGCATTAGTGTTCATGCTGTCAGAGGAGACAGTTGTGAGAAATCTATTGACGGATTGTAGGAATATTCCTAGGACAATTTCAGAGTAACAGCCGTGTTAGTCTGTATTCGCAAAAAGAAAAGGAGGACTTGTGGTACCTTAGAGACTAACCAATTTATTTGAGCATAAGCTTTCGTGAGCTACAGCTCCGATGAAGTGAGCTGTAGCTCACGAAAGCTTATGCTTAAATAAATTGGTTAGTCTCTAAGGTGCCACAAGTACTCCTTTTCTTTTTCCTAGGACAATATAATTCCTTATCAAAAGCCCTTTATACGTTTGTGATATAATAGTAAGGAATATTGATGTAATCTGTTGAACAGCTAAAGGGTTACTAAGTGGGATGTCCCAGAAATTCATTGAGGTTAGAGGTTTGGAAAGGCCATATTTAGTCCATTAAGCTTTTTTTATTTAGACTGGCATTTTAGTCCACAAAACTACAATGAAATAAATCTTGGGTTCTGGCATCTATCAGCCACCCTGATTAAAGCTTTACTAGGAACATAGGAGTTGCCATAGCAGATCAGACTAGAGACCCACATATTCTGATATCTCTGATAGTGGCTAGTATCAGATGATCAAACAAAGGGTGAATACGGTAGGTAGCTGGGGCCTGCCCCATTCAGAATAAGAAAATCAGAGTAAATAAATGTACCTTCCTTCCATTTCTTGAGCTATTCACAGCTGCTATTCTAATTAATTCATGTTCCAGTTGAAAGATCCTTTCAGGGCTGCTGACTGTAGCAGACATGCACTTTTCAGTAATGAGTTCCAAAGCAGCTGCATTTCGTTCAGCAGTAGGGCAGCCACAACAGAGCACTGAAGGTCGCTTCCATAATGAAAACCTAATTCTTGTGAGCTGCTGAGTATCAACTCCCCTTCATTTCATTTGAAGTTCTGGGTGTTCAGTACTTCCCAGGAAGCTTTTGTGTGTATAGCGAAGGACCTGGCACACCATTCATTAAGGCAAGTTGTAGTACCCTATTTAATATGTTGACCTAGAGCTACCATGAATGTATACATTTATCTTTTGACCCCTGCTTGCAATGGCTTTGACTAGTTTGAGCTGCTTATCTGTAATATTCCCTTGCATAACTGTAAAGTATTTTTGAGATCTGTAGGTGAGAAGTGCTAAGAGCTGTTACTATTTTTAAAGGCTGTAAACTTTTAATGTGAAAAAGGAGAAAACAGACTCTGAGACACCCCTTGAAAGCTCTTTGGGCAGAAATGCCATCCGCAAATGTGATTTATAAATAAGCTTCTTTTGTGTGTTAAATCTTGATGTGTAATTACAGAATCATAAAAATGTAGGGCAAGAAGCAACCTTGAGGTCATTTGAGTCCGTCCCACATTACTGAGGCAGGACCAAGTATACCTTTCAGGGGTTTTCGCAACAAATTTCTTGGTGGCCTCGAAGTGCGGCCTCTTGCTGCCAGTCTGACAATTTTTCTGAAAAACTTAATTAGCTTTAGGAAAAACAAATAAATATGCACATATACCTGTCCAAGTCATTGTAATTTGTTTATGTAGGGTTTGTTTGTTTTTTCAGACTCAGTAACAATGTACAGTTGTCTCTATTTACTGGACCTAAACAGAATAGAAATACAAATAAGGTGTTTTGCATGTTCTTGTCTTTTTTGTTGTTGTTCCTTTTGGTTTTTTGGTTTGTTTGTTCGTTTTTTAATAGAATTGCTAGCTAGTAAGTCTACCTCTGAAAAGTGATATTTGTATGTTTGTTAATATCACTTTGCACTGCCTGGGAGCTAGCTAACAAGTCTGCTGCTGTGAAAAGTGATATTAACAGACATACAAATATCACTTTTCACAGCAGATTTACTCAGCCCCTGGCAAGCTGGGGGACAGATTAGGTGACAGGCAGGCACCTCATTTGTAGCCCAAAAATAAATACTGATAAGCCTCCATTCCTGTCACTGATATGGTTGTACTCTAGCCTATAGATCAATCTAGATCTCTGGAAGGTGGCTGCTCTTTCTCCCCCCCCCCCCTTTAATTTGGGATGAAGAATGTAACCCAATTTCCTGGAGGATTTCAAGCTCTGCTTTTATGCCAGATGTAGATGGGAGACTAATACAGAGCAGTGTTCTGTTGTGATGGTTTAGATGTGCAGAATACACCTGTGTAGATACCCATCATATAAAGCGGGCAGTCTGCCTAAAGCCTGCTCTGCAATTGAGGTTTCTGGAGTAAAGATAAGTTTTATAAAAACAAAAAACAAAACTGAAAATGGTAAGTGCTGTCTAGCAGCACTTGTTTTTTTTTCACTGACTTCCTTTGATATACATTGATTTAGAACTGACTTCCTTTTCCTGCCCAGTGATGGTGACCTTTCCACAATAGTGGCTGGCCTGGAGCCAGCGGGACTTGGGCTCCCTTCATCAAGCCATGGCATTGTATCAGAAAAAAGTGAAAGTATGCTCTCTTGACTCCGCCTAGCAATACAGCATGCTCTCCTGTTTATCTTGGTTCTAATTGGTTACCAGTGTCATGTGACCCCTGTAGACTTGCTTGGAAAATCAGGCAGTAATTTTTTTAAAAGCAGATGTAAATTTTTGCACATGCTCGGGTGCCCGACGCATTCCAAGTTATCCCACAGCATGTAGGTAGATCTGATTTCAGTTCATTATCACAAGTATAATAAACTGGGGGAAGAGCTGTATGAAATATTGTCATTAGGAAGGCGCTTACCAGTTTTCATGTGCCTATTGTAGCAGCTGGGCATATTGCATAGGTTAAAGACAGCATCATATAAGTGCACAACTCTGGGAGTCTTATCTTCCCAGTTCTGCTGCTGACTCACTCTGTCACCTTGGGCAAGTCGCCTTGGTCCTAATATTTTTTTCTAAAGGTCCTGATCACTCGCACCTTGAGTCAGGAGGAGCTGTAAGTGCTTAGCCTAGCCCTTCTGGTAATCAGGATCTTACCCTAGCTTTGCCTGTTTTCCCCCTCTGTGAAGTGTGTCAGTATCCTTATCCCCTCCTTTTATGAAGCACTCTGAGATGCACAGAAAGAAGAATGCTAGGGGTTAGGCTACCCTCAATAAATAGCGTACACTCTAGTGAAGCAGATGCTTGACCAGAAACCTCTTGCAGTAAGTACCACAGTGCCCTAAGTTCAAGTAAAATGTGATGTGCTCTTAATTTTTCCATAGAAATTGTTCTCCTGTCCTCTAGTCATTGACTCATTCAGGCTGGTTGAGACTAAACCATTAATCTTTGCAGTGCAGTCTTCAAGCTGTTTATGCAGTACAAATCTCACATGGCAAGGAGGAGATAGCTGGGTGTGCTTACTAATGAAACCCAGTACTGCTGCAGGTCTCCCATAATGTATATTTAATGAAACACTAAATGTTGGAATGGCTAGCGCACGTGATGCTAGTTAGGTGTCAGTGATGCTGCTGCTCAAACTAAATGGTGCTGTGTTTTGCATGTAGCAATTAATAATGGCAGTCCTGACAGGAGCATTTTGTGTAGGCAGAAGCTGATCAGGCAGCAAGGGGATAATGTCTCCATTATGTGGTCAGGGTAGCAAGGAGGCCCTCTGCCTTTGAATGCTGCACTCTCCTGCCAGCACTGAGATATGGGAGACAGCACCTGGAATGTCATGAGGTCGGTTTCAAAAAGGAGAAGAGGGCAGGTTAGATAGCTGTGATCTGTTGGGGCTCACGGGCTTCACAGGTGACTCTTGCATGGTATTTTAAACAGCAGTCCTTTTGTCTAATTATTCACTTGCCAGCAATGCAGCCATTGTATTGAGTAGCACCTATGAGCTCAGTCTCTGCACATACCTGTTACGATAGCTCCAGAATTGCTCTCACCATCATGAATGTTTGAGAGCTCCAGAAATCAGGCTGTTCCTGACTTTCTTTTTTGTCTTTATGTACATGCACACAATCTCTTCCTTAAGCATCTGGATAATAAACCTCCCTCTGTATCTGTGGTCCAGGTTCTCAGAACACAGGCCGAAGTTCACCTCCCCCTGGGTATGTTCCAGAGAGGCAACAGCGAATTGCTCGCCAGGGGTCTTACACCAGCATAAACAGTGAAGGCGAGTTCATCCCAGAGACCAGTGAACAGTGTGTGAGTATAAACGTGTGAGGGGTGGGGAATAAATCCAGTAAACACCAGCACTGCTGGCAGTCTTTCCTGTGCCTGCCTTCATCCTAGAATATTCACCAGCAAACAGCTGCTGCTTGCTCGTTCAGTTACACAACATTTATAGGTGCATAGTTTATGTACCACTCCAGTGCAGCCCTTGAAACCCTCTGCTGTACTGCCAGGAGCAATCCCCAGGCATAACCTGTGCAGGCTCACCACCTATCAATGAGCTGCTCTGTGTACCCTTGACACAGATGCCCAGGGTCACCACCCCCTGGCTCTGGGATCTTTCCCTGTCTGAGCAGAGGCTGCAGCGACTCAAACACACCAGGAACCAGGCCACAGTGCATCTTGTGAGTGGAGAGGTCAGTTAGGGAACGGAATCGCTGCTGCTGCTGGAGTCAAATGGGGCCCACAGATGAGAGCTGGGGCGTGACACTCATTGGCAAGGCTGGGGCGGTGGGACAGCTCTCTACGTTGTGAGGCCAACTGTGCTCCAGTATGATGTATATTTCCTTCCTTAAATATACAAACACAGACTGTATGACTCCAACCATATCATGCATGTCAGAGCTCTCCATTATCTAAAATAACATGGTGGCTCCGAACTGCTGCAACCATAATCCCATCTTTCACCCCCCCAGAGGACTTGCTGGGATGTACTTTCTAAATAGTTCCCCTCCCTTTCTGGACTAATCCCAGTCACTCACTCTGGATGAGCAATGGTGACTGCTGCGTCCTTCTATGCAGCATCTTATGTGGTAACATCAACTCAGCTTACTACTGCAGTTTTATTACCTTGTTTTACAGATGTTGGACCCTCTAAGCAGTGCTGAAAATTCCATATCAGGAAGTTGTCAGTCCTTGGACAGATCAGCAGACAGGTACAGACAGACTGATAAGAGCTCTTATGTGATCATATTGTGATGAGGTTATGTAAAGGTTAGCTTATTTTGCACTTTAAATCATTTTACTTAGAGACCAATAGAATCATAGTCCTACATAATTTCCCAATATACTTCCTAGAGAGAATTAATTGCATTTTAAGATTATGGTTTTGCCAGAAGATAAAATAAACGAATCAAATGGGTCTTAAATAGCTTGTTAGTTTAAAATACAGCCTTTCAGTGTATGCAGATTGTGTGGGGTTAGACTGTCAGAGAACCTCTGGCTACAGGGCACTGGAATTTGACAAGAAACTACTTTTAAAAAAAAAACAACACAAATTGTGATGTTACGGGGTATATCATTACACTAGATCCATGTGTTTTATAAAATGATGTAGCATTTATTCCAAAGGGAAATGAGGGATTTCTCTCCCTCCTCCTGCATGTTGTTAAACTCCCCCCTGCTGGCAATAGGGGGACTTGGCTGCTCCCTGGGGGGGGGTTGTCCAGGATCTAGGAAGGCTAAGTAAGACCTCTTATTAGGGAATCTGAAAGGTGGGTCAGTCTCACTCCATCTAAACCTATTTAGGAGAAATGGATGTGAGAAGCCTCGTTTTGTGGCGAAAACTAGATTTGTGTAACCACCCACCTTAACCTCTTGGAAACCTTTGTCAAAGTCTCCTGCCACTGCTGCCAAGGAAGGGGCTATTCTTCAGCATGGTCAAAGAATTCCATGTGTTGGGGAGGAACAGGAGAGAGAGACTCAAAAGATGCTGTGTTAGTCTGTATCCGCAAAAAGAAAAGGAGTACTTGTGGTACCTTAGAGACTAACCAATAATGCTCAGATAAATTTGTTAGTCTCTAAGGTGCCACAAGTACTCCTTTTCTTTTTTCAAAAGATGCTGCTAACCATGTTCATACTTTGGCAAGGTGGTTGCTTTTGGTCATGTATAGAGAAGTGTATGTTGACCTGAATAGTAGGGGAACTGTGTCAAACCCGTAACAGACTTTCTATCTCAGAGAGCAAACAGTCTAGGCACACAAGCTGGACCACCAGGGGTGATGGCAGGGGAGATTAAACCGAGCTAACTTGGGTTTAGCCGGGTTTTAACTTTTCACTTCCATAGCACAAAAGCAGGAAATAAATCACTGCAGCAGCAATCGTATTGCTGTGTAGCATCTTGTCTTTCTGTTGCTTCTGGGCCAGAGGTTTGAAAACTGCACTTACCCATGTGGAGCTGAATTAACTTCCTTTGAATTCATTGCAGTGTCCACTGCTGTAAATATCTGTCTAAAATGGCTTGTGCTCTTTTTTTAAATAGCCCTTCTTTTCGGAAATCTCGGATGTCCAGAGCGCAAAGCTTCCCCGACAACAGACAGGAATTCTCAGGTATATCAGCACCCAGTATAAAAAGCATCTGTTATAGATATTAATACAGGTTCTGACTTTAGTGTAGCTAATTTATTATGTGCAGATATTAGTCTCACTCCTTATATTTTCTGTTTTTTTGGTGATTATCCCCCCTTGTTTGCTGGGTACATTTGAGAACTTTTCAATCTAGCTATGAATTTACTACCTTTTCCTATGAAGCCTGCTGATAGTGGAATGTGCTGCCATTAGAACTTGTGTACATTACATAAGGAGTCTTCCTCTGCTTCTTCTTACCTGGTACCAGATCGTGAGAATCAAATCTATGACAAAGCAGGGAAAGGGGGGACGTACCCTCGGCGCTACCATGTCTCCATGCAACACAAAGATTACAGTGACGGTGAGTATGTTGCAGCCCTTCGCCTCTTGGATTGAAATTGGAGGGGAAGGAGGCAGCAGCTCTAGAGGTAAGCCAGCACCTTTGGGTGGCTGTGGGAAACTCTTAACAACTAGGGCACAACTGTAACTCCTCTGTTTGGAGAGCCTCACCACACACAGCTTCCTTGTGTACACAGTTGGTGCCATGCATGATGGTGGTAGCTCAAGATGATTGCTGCCATGTGTGATTCCAGGTTTCCCTACCAATGCAGGCTGGCCATCCTTTACTCCCTCTCTGCTCTCCCTCTCTGAGGGCATCCCTGCTGAACAGTGCCTTGCCTGGGATGATGAATAAGCACCTTGGCCACAGGCTGGAGACCATAACCTAAAGAGGCTTCTACCTTGGGGATCCCCTCTGCTATTTTTATCCAGCGTGGATCCTTGGCACCAGCTATACCTCGTCTGGCTCACTGTGCTCTCTTTAAAGAGTCTTTAAAGCTTCCTTTTAGTAAGACAGTAATGGATTTGAAGGAATAAGTGTGTTAGAGGACCTGCTGGCTGCTTGGGTAATTTTAGAGATTAAGTTGGTCTTAGCCTGTGTACCCTACTTAACTACCCCTTGTGCTGTGTTATGTTTGTAAGCCTGGGGTGTTATCTGGCAAGCCAGTCTCTCAATCCTCTTGCTGTAGCCTGTGTGGCCATTAGCAAGCCTCGGAGCTTGCATGGCAGCTTGCCCACTAAGGCTCCTCAATCTTTGCTTGAATTTAAGAGTAAGTTCCTGTTTGGAGCTTAGTGAGGCTGCTGAGGAGGTATGCCTCAGAGTGAGGGCAGTAAGGTGACTCCCCCTCCCATCTCTCTTGGTTATGATCCAGGGTAAGTTGTCCTGCGCTCAAGTAGCATGCTCTCTGAATGTGCATGTTTCAGTGTGTGACCTGCACTGTGGTGGATTTCACATGTCTGGTTTCCCCTTCCCCCCAGGACTCAGGCTCTGGCCATGCTTTCCTATTTGTGCCTAGGTTATTTGGCACACTTAACTTTCTTTCTCCTTCTCTCCCTCTTCCCCGTTGTTAATATCTTCAGGCCGGAGGACATTCCCCCGGATACGGCGGCACCAAGGGAACCTATTCACACTAGTGCCATCAAGCCGCTCCTTGAGCACCAATGGGGAGAATCTGGGCCTGGCATTGCAGTACCTGGACCCCCGTGGGCGCCTGCGGAGTGCTGACAGTGAGAATGCCCTTACCGTGCAGGAAAGGAACATCCCAACCAAATGTAAGTGTCAGGTGCCAAAGCAGCCAATCTGGGACAATAGGTGCTGAAGGGAGCCAGCATGGATGTGGGGAGAAGGCTCTTAATTTAGTGGACCTGGAGTTAGTGTCCATCTGTCCAAGAGCTTCACTAGGACAAACTGCTCCAAAGCCATGCACATGGCCATCTACTCTGGCTCCTCTGATAGACTGGTCCTGATGCTTAGAAACAAATGGTCTCAGAGCTTGGTGCTCCTTCTGCTGGATAGCCTTTAGGTCCCACCTGTGGTGGGAGAAGCCAGTGAGAGTCCAACTAGGAAACCATGTCCAGACTTAGAATATCAGGCTTGTTTTCTGCTTACCAGTTAGTGTTCTGGTCACACTGTTCAGCAATTCCCATTTTGGTACATTATGATCTGACTGTGTAAGAGAAATTCCAATAGCTGGCTATGCCTGAAATAGCTCTAGTGTCACTAAATAAGAACATGTGGATTTAAAAATACTTTGACAGCAGTCCCTAAAATAGCCAGCACTGTCCCTCACCATGATCCATACCAGCAGTGGGCTGTTTGCTGCAAGCTCACACTGAAAGAATGGGCTTTCCTATTACAGAGATTGGCAATTCTGCCACAAGGTAAAATCTGAAATCAGCTGAATCCAGGTGATGTCCAGGGTTTTAAAGCAGTTCTTAAAGAGCTGTTTATTTTATTAGTACAGTTTATCTAATGTAGAATGATGCTTGCAGACTACAGTATGTTACTAATTAAGAATTATTTTTGTTTTTGTGATTCCTGGTGGTAAGATTTATTTCCATGTTAATAGAACCCTAGACTTGTTTGGGAATGTTTCAGTTTGTAAAGAATAAAAATATCCAAGTTATTTCCTCATAAAAATAGGTATGAAAGGACAAAGTGTTAGAATGTGGAGAGCATCAAAGATAATCTTGTGCAGTAACTTTGAAAATTAACCCCTAAATTTGAGTCACTAAACTTAACTGTTTAAAGCAAATTTAACTTGATCAAATGTATCTCTTTAAAACATTGACTCCCAATAACAAAGTCAATTATTTATGCCTCTTTGCATCCTCAAATTGTCCGGCTGGTTGCTTTCTGCTTTTTTTGTTTTTATAATGAAAATGTTTTGTTTACAGGCTTTTCTTTGTAATTAGATGCAAAGTGGGGATAAAACATGACCTCCCTGATTTAGTGTTACTCCTGTTTCTCACTCTGTGCTGGTGTAAATAACTGCAAAATACGTAGTTCAGTGGAAAACTGAGCTCAGTTATTAGAATCTGACACAGAGTTTCCTATTTATACAGAACAAAGGCTTTGTCCCCTCACAAAACACTCCTCTAGCCAGAATTCTGACAAGACCCCTGGAAATGGTGTCATCCTTCTTGTCATTTCCAGCAGGAAAGAAGTGATCTTAGCAAGACACCCAGCTCCTTTTTATTCCCTACAGGGAGCAACTGTGGCAAGATTAGGGGTTTAATACTCGCCTCTCTCCCCCCTAAGGTAATAGCAACTTCTCTTGAGTGGATGCTGAGGGGGAGGAATTGCTGCATTTCAAAGCAACACACCACTTACCTGGCCAGAAATGATTGCTGCATTCCAATGGATTTATCTCAGTGGAACCCCTGATGGAGTGAAGCATCACTAAGTTCAGTGAAACAACTTGGACATAATCTCCAAGTGGAACTTCACAACAGCATTTCGTTACGTTCCATGTATTCATTTTAGCATGAGTGTGATTCAGTGATTAGAGCGGGGGTCTAGGAGTGCATGTTGGAGCCCTGAATTCTAGTCAGAGTTCTGCCACTGACTCACTGACCTCAGGAGAGTCACTTCCCATCTGTAAAATGGACATTGAAATCTCTTCGTAGTAGGAATTGATGTTTGTAAAGCACCTTGTGATCCTCAACTAGCACTGTAACAGGGCAAATTATTATTGTGTTTGCAGCTCCAAGTGCCCCAATAAACTGGCGACGAGGGAAACTTCTGGGACAGGGTGCCTTTGGTCGTGTGTACTTGTGCTACGATGTGGACACTGGCAGAGAGCTTGCAGCTAAACAAGTCCAGTTTGACCCAGACAGTCCTGAAACAAGCAAGGTATTTGAAAGAACTCCTCAAAGCTGCCGAACCTAACCATGCACACTGAGATTTTGTAATGTGCCTATGTCTCTCTCTGAAAGCTAACATCTTCCGCGGCCTGTGCTAGGGTTCCAGGCTTCAAGGTGTCATTTAAAAATCACTCTTCTGTTAGTGTTGAGAACAGCTTAAGCTTGAATCTGAAATCTATTTCCTCACTCTACTTTTGCCCCGCCATCCCCTACTGGCTTGTTGCCGAGTGACTGCCATTAGGCCTTGTTAGACAGAAGTGCATGAGAAAAACCAACACTGAGACATTTGGGGGTTTGACATACAATTTTGACATACAATTTGACATACAAAGCCCCCTTAAGGGTAAAATGGTAAATCTTGTGTTGGGTTTGCTGACCCATTTCAAGAAGTTTCTAAAGATTTATTATTCTCTAAACAACCTGAACTTGGATATCTAACTTCTTGGCCAAAAGGAAGACTGTACATCCAGGGTGAGAACTTGGCTCTGACCAGTTTTAACCGGCATTCCTGTTGAAATGGGAGCAGGAATCCATTGGGTACGTGGCCTGCAGGAGTAATGGAGTAACTTGCTGGTGCCCGCACCGTGACTGTAGTGTGCATTGCCATCAGGGGACTCCTTGCCAGTTTAACATGCCACCTTCCCAACATCTAGCGAGTTCACTGCGAGGCAGGAGAATTGATCCATGAAGATGTAATTGTTCTAACTGAGCAATGGGGATTATGATCCCAATTTAAGTGAGGCCCTGACCATAGTGGGCTCTCATTTACACCGTATCTCTGCTGTAAATCAGACAGTCATGCTGGGCCAAGGGAGAACAGGCTGGAATGTGTCTTGGAGGTGCTGGCACCCCAAACCTGATTCCATTTATATGTGTAGTGCCTAGTTCCTCCCTCTTGAAAAGATGCACCTTCTTCATAAATAGGAGAGAGGAATCTGGCAGCTTCCTATGGCAGAGGAAACTGTTGCAGGGTGTGGAGGACTGAATCAGTGGGAATGCTTTTGGGGGAGGAACATGCTGCTGTTCTACAAACCAGTTGTGCTCTGATACCTTTAATGATCAGCATGTTCATTCTCTGGGAGAATCTGATGTGTCTCCTGTGCAGTCAGGATCTCTGATTCAGCCTGAAATTGCTGGATAGCCCTCCTGCCATTGTACTATGAAACCCTGTTACATCTGTGATGAGGATAAGGGAGAGCATCTTTGTGTGCGGTTGCAGATGCTTTAGATCCTACAAGATCAGTATCCCTTCCTAATCTTGAATTTGAGTAAAACTCACCAGCATAAATCTGGTCAGGAAACCAGTGATTGAAATTCTTAGGTTAAGGGTGCCTAAGAAATATCTTGGTATCTAAAGGGCTGGGGATACTACACACTCATTCCTAGCACATCTGCAGGGCTTTATATTCAATTACTGTTTTTACAAACAAACTAAAAACCTCAGCCCTCCAGTGTGGGAGGAAGGACTAGTCCCATGTTACAGCTGGCGAAATAGTTAATTTTTTGAATGGCTCGGCCAAAGCTATGCAGTAAGACGTTGATAGTCAAGACTAGAAACCAGGCGTTCCTGGTACTCAGCCCACTGGACAGCAGTGCCTCTCTGCTAGACCTTATTACAGGTGAAGCACCTGCAATCATACTTACAAACTTTTCACACAATAAACATTAACCTGATAGTGGCTAGAACATTAGCCAGGGTCTGCCTTAACTAATGCCATCCAGAGGATAGATTTACACTGAGCCCACAGACACAAGGGGTCAAATTAGTGGCTTTGTGGCAGTGTCATGGGCAAGGGTTGTTGAAATGGGGTGGTCCTTAGGCACTGTACCTAACCTGCTCTCTCAACATCTGTAGGAAGTGAGCGCTCTGGAGTGTGAGATCCAGCTGCTGAAGAATCTCCAGCATGACCGCATTGTTCAGTATTATGGCTGCCTCCGGGACCGAGCGGAGAAGACCTTGACCATTTTCATGGAGTATATGCCTGGGGTAAGAGAGCAAACACGTCAGTTAGAATTGTTGTCCTGGCCTGTTACTCTGACCAGGTCACCCCACGCTTCAAATCTTCTCAGCTGGTTCCTCCTGAACATTTTTAAGTTCAACCTTGATGGCCTGTCACAGCTCTGCCCCTCCCTACTTCCAGTCTCAGCCACCAACTTGCCCATTTCTCCCACACCTTCTTCCTATATTTTGTGCATGGAACACTTCCCCCTCAACTCCTCTCTAAGGCCATGCATCTCTCTTCCTTTAAATGCCTCTTCCTACAAAGCCCTCAAGAAATTAGACAACCAATAAACAAACAGTTGGGGCGAACTGAGGATTTATTATACAACAAAAATGTGATCATGAATTTTTAAATCTTTCTCTGCATCTGATTGGAAGCTCTTCAGAGGGCAGAGATTCTTTCTTCCTGTGTGTTTGGACAGCGCATACCATGTTGTGGGTGCCTCCAGAATACAGATAAGTTCACTGGTTGGAAAACATGCAGGGCCATGGGATGGCCCCTGTAGTTTCAGTGTTGAAACAATAGCTTCTAGCCTCTAACATCAGAAACAAACGTGCACATTATGTGGTGGTTAAAGGAGACTGTTTTGGAGGATCTGGGAAGCTATCAGATCAGAGACCATTGAAACTTGGGGGTCCGCCTTGATCTTTATCTGTGAGATAACGTTTTGAGAAATTGGAGTTCTCACAGTGTTCAAGTCTCTATACAGGTGGATCCCGTTCTTGGTGCGCATACACCCCATGCACAGGAGATTGAGATCACTTAACCAGTGATTGTCTGGTGGGATCATGCATGTGCTCTGCATGTTCATACTCCTCCTCCCAAGGCCAGAAAGGGTGGAGTGACCCCAACCTCCACTCAGTTCTTTATCACTAAGGCTATGATTTAGTCATGGGCATTTTTAGTAAAAAATCATGGACAGGTCACGAGCAATAAATAAAAGATCATGGGCCCGTGACATGTCCATGACTTTTTTACTAAAAATACCCCAGATTTAGTCAGGGAGGCAGGAGGGGGAAGCCATTGCTCAGGTGGGCAGGGGACCGGAGGGCTGCTGGTGGCGGGGGGTCGGTGCCAGAGGCACCAGCTGCTGGGGGTGGCTGAGCAGCAGCTGCTCTGGCCACCCCCAGGGTCGTTGCTCGGGCGGTCCCCGGGGCCAGGCGCACTGGCTGTTGCTCGGGCGGCCCCCGGGGCCAGCTGCCTGGGGCCGCTCCAGCAGTGGCCGGTGTAGCTGTCCTGAGGGCCACCTAAGCAGCTGGCCCCAGGGTCAGCCACACTGGCTGCTGCAGAAGTCACAGAGGTTGCAGAAAGTCATGGAATTCGTGACTTCTGCGACCTCTGTGACCGACATAGAGCCCTACTTATCACTGCCTGGGGCAGCGAGATGGAACCTGTGTCCTACTGAAGTCTCTCTCATTCCAAAGTTGTTACTGTACTTGTTTTTTTAATTTTCATATCCTGTTGGCAAAAAAAGTTTGTCAGCTGGTAGTCCTGCATTGATCTGTGCAATATCCAAGCAGACCCCAGATATTGGGTCCCCTTGAAGGGATTAGAGTATTTTTACATTCCATCCTACCCCAGGATCATTATTTGTGATCAGCCACCAAGGAGAAGTCAAGATGGTCTGATCCCTCTACCCCAGAGGACAAGGAGCTGAAGAGATTAGATCTTCTTGGTAGAAAAACATATTTTTTAGCTAGTTTGCAGCTCAGAATAGCTGACCATGCTGTGAGCACAAACTCTTGGGTAATGAATGGATTCTGCGGATCCTGTGGCTTGTCATTTCCAAGATAATCTTGTCCATTTGCTTTTTGGTATAGGGTTCAGTGAAAGACCAGCTGAAGGCCTACGGTGCGCTGACGGAAAACGTGACCCGGAAGTACACCCGCCAGATTCTTGAGGGCGTCTCCTACCTTCACAGCAACATGATCGTGCACAGGGACATAAAGGGTGAGAGCATCAGGCCGGTCTCGGATGGGGGCTGAGTGTTTATATAGGAGACTGCATGTCATGTTTGGGATCTGTTTAAAAACTAAACACACTCTTGGAAGCCTCCAGCTTGAGCTGTCGGTGTGACGTCTCCTTTATGATTGCCTTCTCAGTGCCCAGATCAGTCAGCAGTACACGTTAAGGACCTTTATCAGCAACCTATAGAAAGAGGAGAGCTGTACGCACTTGTGACAGGTTGGGTCACAGAAACCCCCTTAAGAATGCCACCTGATGTGCCTAGACTACTTCTGAGCCTGTTTTCCCTGCCAGTTTAGGAATTCAGTCCCTTGCCTGGTTTGAGCCAGACACACTTGCCTGTTGCAAACACCGATCCAAGTCTGAACCACGTCCCCCACAAGCTGCAGACTTAACTGAAAACAGCTTAAGAAGTGCTCCTGTCTCCAACACTCAGATACCCAACTCCCAATGGGAGTCCAAACCCCAAATAAATCCATTTTACCCTGTATAAAGCTTATACAGGGTAAACTCATAAATAGTTCGCCCTCTATAACACTGATAGACAGATATGCACAGCTGTTTCCGCCCCCCACCTCTCCCAAGGTATTAATACATATTCTGGGGTTAATTAATAAATAAAAAGTGATTTTATTAAACCCCAAAAGTAGGATTTAAGTGGTTCCAAGTAATAACAGACAGAACAAAGTAAATTACCAAGCAAAATAAAATAAAACACGCAAGTCTAAGCCCAATCCAGTAAGAAGCTGAATACAGATGAAATCTTACCCTCAGAAATGTTTCAATAAGCTTCTTTCACAGACTGGGCACCTTCCTAGTCTGGGCCCAATCCTTTCCCTGGTATAGTCCTTGTTTCAGCTCAGGTGGTAGGTAGGGGATTTCTCATGACTGCAGCCCCCTTTGTTCTGTTCCACCCCCTTATATATCTTTTGCAAAAGGCGGGAATCCTTTGTCCTTCTCAGGGTTCCCACCCTTCCTTCTAAATGGAAAAGCACCAGGTTAAAGATGGATTCCATTTCAGATGACATGGTCACATGTCACTGTAAGACTTCATTACACACTTGTCAGCTCACATGTATACAGGAAGACTTACAAGTAAATAGAGCCATCTACAGTCAATTGTCTAGCTGATGGGAGCCATCTAGATTCCAAACCACCATTAATGGCCCACACTTTGCATAATTACAATACGACCTCAGAGTTATAGTTCATATTTCTAGTTTCAGATACAAGAGTGTTACATTTATACAAATAGGATGACCACGCTCAGTAAATTATAAGCTTTGTAATGATACCTTACAAGAGATCTTTTGCATGAAGCATATTGCAGTTACATTATATTCACACTCATTAACATATTTTCATAAAATCATACAGAGTGCAACGTCACAGCGCTGTTCTCCGCTTTTCAGCTTCTGGAAGAGCTGACATTTGGTGGTTCTAATAAGGATGGTATTGTGAGGAGATATAATCTTTAAAATCCCTCGTCTGCAACTGCTGATCCCTTTCTCTCTCATCCCAACAAAGCAAGGTTTTGTTCCTGGCTGATCCCCTCTCTCCCCACCTGCTGTCACCTACTTTGCTTCTTTTTCGGTTACCTCCTAGATGAGCCTGTGCCTAGCCAAACTGCTACCGCCTCATTGGTGGACAGGCAGGATGCCTTAAGAACACCACGTCTAGATCCAGCAACAGCTTCTGACAGCAGGGTTTCCTTCAGGCTGCTGTCCTGACCTATCTTACCTCCCCCTTGCAGAACATCTTCTCTGGCCTCCTACACTAATGTCCTGTGTGACCCACGAAATCCTTAAACTGCCAGTTCCGAGTATTATCTTCTTAGGAGCCAGCCAGTCTCCTAAGGGTTAACAATAGTTGTCAGCACAGGTTCCTGTTATCCAGTGGAGGGCTGGTGAGGGAGCATCCTGGTGAAGGTGGAGTACCCTATACAGGCCTGTAAGGCCTCATCACATCTTTACTAGGCTCATAAAGATGAGTGTGTCATTGGTGCTAAACAGCATCTTCATGCTGGGTCTTGTACATATCTTAAAGCTATTCACATGTGCTCCCTGGCAGGTTACTCATTGGTACATCCCCATCCTCCATGCCAGACTTACACACTTTCCTCCAGGAAACTGGGTGGACCCCTATAATACTCTGCATAGGGCCCTGCAAACCTAAGGCTGCCCTACAGAGGGCACTTGACATAAGGCAGAGCAGGTATATGTAAGGTTTATCAGACAGCGACAGTGAGGGGCTCCAGATCCCACTGTGAGCTTGAAGGGAGTGAAAAAGGCCCTCCTTAGCCTCTAGCATACATCTATATAGCAAGCCACCATCTGCCAGTTCCCTTTGGCCAGGGTAAACAGGACCTCCAAGCAGGTAACGTGGGCTAACTTGTTCATTGCAGGAGTTCAGTTATCTAATTAGTTCCATCTGCTAATCTTTGCTTTCTGGCAAGCGGAATACACCAAATCTGTACTCGGACAAGAACCCTTTCAGCAGAGCTGTGCACAGCCTCAGCCTATGTACACCAGAGGGGCCATTTATAGGTTGCCAGACCTGTTTGCAGACCCTGCAACAATGAGGACACTGACTCAGCACTTCCACACACACACCCCCACACACACACACCCCACACACACACCCCCTTCACTTCCTTGTGTTTTTCCCTGAAGTGGCAGTTGTTGACAAATGGCTTGATTGCAGCCTGGAGAACAAAGATGGTGGCATACCAGGTCACCAGAGCCTTAATTGGGAAAGATCCTATCCTGGACCCAGGTACATCTGGATCAGATGTAAACTCTACAGGTTGCAAATCCGACAGCAGGATTGTACAACAGCTGCCTGAATTCTTTTCCCTCTAGGAGCCAATATTCTCCGTGACTCTGCTGGGAATGTGAAGCTTGGGGACTTTGGGGCCAGCAAACGGCTGCAGACCATCTGCATGTCTGGAACAGGTATCCGCTCTGTCACCGGCACGCCATACTGGATGAGCCCAGAGGTGATCAGCGGAGAGGGTTATGGAAGGAAAGCGGATGTATGGTGAGGAACTGCTCAGAGCTTTATCTATATTCCATAGAGAGATTCACAGCTTTTCTTGAGACCTAGGTGATGTGGTCAGTTGTTAATGAATCAGCCCTGCCTCTGTAGATTTGGATTCAAATTTAGCCTGAATCAAAAATGAAAATGAGTTTGACACAATTTGGGCTAGTTGATCACAGCTTGAGACCCAGGGCTGCTGTGGACCGTATTGTGCAATTTCATCTTCAAAAATCCATTCTGCAAGGCTGTGGTCCCTCTATCTATTACATCATCACGTGGAGGCAGGAGGGAAGATGCTATCAAGATGTCTGTGTTCAAGACTATCTCTTATTGTACTTCCATCTTCCCATATCCCTTAACTGTGTCACATCTAGGTTAGACAGAAAGAAACTTAGGATAGAGTCCTGTTTTCAGTTTGTCTGCAGTGCCATAAGCATGCATAGCATGTTATAGACAAAAGTTAGGATTTTGGTGCATTGACAGAACTGTGGGGAGGGAATGCCTCAGACTGGAATAGCAGGGGAGCTGTAGGTCGGGATTGAGGTGAACTGGCAGACAGACACATGGAAATTGTATACACATTAGGATTAGCACAAGTCAGGAAACAGTACTCACGCAATAGAGGAATTAACAGTCCCAAATCCCTGAAGTATAAGTTTTTAGAGACAGTGGGCTGGCCAGGGCTATAGTTAAGTTGTGCAGCTTTAAGAGTTACCAGTAAAAGCAGTGCTTATGTCTCCTTAATTAAATGAGGACTGCATTATTTTTCATACAACTACTTAACAGAATTGTAACTGAAAATTTTTCCCAGTATACAGTGATCTCTCCCAACTAGGAATCTCTGGGAAAGAATGGAGCACATGTGCATCCTCTCGGGATTGATGCAGTTGTAAATTTCCTTTTGATGCTGACAGTGGTCCATTCCCATCAGAGAGGCGCTGCTGTTGGCTGAGCTCCAGGCTTTACAATCCTGATGGTTATTTTGGGGTCAGAATTTTCCAGTTCCATGTTAGTCTCTGAGTAGATGTGTATGGAGGAGACACAGAAACGTAACCGATCCAGCCACTTGGCGGTCAGCCATCGCTGCAGGCCTCTCCAGTTTTTTTCTTAAATAGCGAAATATGTGAGTTATTTGTTATTGCTGGAAAAACTTGACATGAAAAACATTCCTGCTGTTTGCTGAATATCTTAAAGAAACTGGATCTGCTTAAATGGTATAAATCAGTCTAAACAGTAAAATATCCCTGCTTGGTCTTGAGCAAACCCCAGCACATCAGCACACATGGTTTGCATTTTCTGTACTCTCGTACTAAGTCTTAGGCTGCGGGGAAGCCAGTGTTAACTTTTTTTGTTGGGTTTAAACCTTGTCAAGAAACTGGTACTTGTGCATGCATCAGATTTAATTCCTTTCCTCCCCTGCTTTGGTGGTTGATGGGAATCTGCCTTTGATGAAACATCTTATTCTTTGTAGCACAGATCAGAAGAGTTTAGTTTTAAAGATGAATGGGGAATTTTTCCCTATTTAATAGCGGGAAGTGTGATCTGGAAGCCAGGAACTGCTCAGCTCTGTTGGTGATTCCCTCTTGGCCTTGAGCAGGTCACTTAATTCTTCTTGAGCAAAATTCACTGCCATCATACACAAGCACATTTCCATTGGAGTCGCCGGAGCTACGCATGCTTCAAATCACTGCTGAATTTGACTCTCTGTAAAATGAGGGGTAATACGAGCTTTCCTTCCACACAAGGATAGCAAGGCTCTTAGTGTCTTTCTACTCTGAAAAGTGATTTTGTCAAAACGGCCTTGTGGGATTACACATCTCTGATTTACTCAGTTTACAGATACAAAGGTCTTTTCTATCTTGCAGCCCTGCAAACCTTCCTCTGGGATCTGAGAGTTCAGCTGGGTGTTATCCTACTCTGCACCGGCACCCGTGATACAAGTTCAGAAGGTCAAATGATTCTGTTAGTGGCATCTGTGTGGACCTGTTGCCTTCAGTGGGTAGCACAGGTGTTAACTGAGGACAGAGTTTGAGGACGTAAGGCTGCACAGGTGTAACTTAAAAAATTGTTGGTGCTGTGTGAGCCACAATGGAACCCAGCTCCCTCTCCCAGAGCTGCCGACTCTCAGCACAGTAGTAAAAAGTAGTGATGTCAGTTGTCAGCAGATCTGGTTTGGAATCCATGCAGAGAATAGATCTGAGTATGAGGCCATTTTTATAGTCCCTTTTCAGAGCAAAGCTGTACCTGACCACTTGCTGCTAGGAATTCCTATGTAAATGCTAAGCATTATTGTATGAAGCTGTCTCATATTTTTTTCCTGTCTGCTTCTCCAGGAGTCTTGGCTGCACTGTCGTTGAGATGCTGACCGAGAAACCACCCTGGGCAGAATATGAAGCCATGGCAGCCATTTTCAAAATTGCCACCCAGCCAACCAACCCCCAGCTCCCTTCTCACATATCGGAACATTGCCGGGACTTTCTAAAGCGAATCTTTGTGGAAGCCCGGCAGAGACCTTCAGCCGAAGAGCTGCTCAGACATCACTTTGCACAGCTCCTGTACTGAATTACCTCCCATGCCAGCCGTTCACTCTGGGCTTTCAATGCCCCTGTCTGGTGAAACCATGCAAGTGACCGTTGTGGAGCTGCGTCTTCAAAATGCTGTCTCAGCTGTCCTAGTCCTCTGGCAACTGATGCTGAGGAACCCGGGGTGTGGCCTTGGTCCTGGTATGTTTTGCTGGACTGATGCTCATTCTGCCAATGGCTGTGCAACACAGAGCTGCATTTTGTCCTTGTTATCTTGTTGTGGGGTGGCAGCTGGCTGCATGTTTTCTGCAGGCACAAGCAGAGGGCTCTAGGAAGCTTCTTGTTGAATGTACATAGGCAACAGAAATCTGGACCAAAGTGGGAACTGGAGGAGCTATGGTCAGAGTAGAAACATACGACAGCCACCCAAACCAGCTCTCCACAGGGGGCTTTACAGTGTGGATCGCTCTGTTTTCCAGACTGCTAGGTCTTTCCAGGCTTCTACAGTACAAGAATCCAGCAAAGCCATGTGTCATTGAGCATGCGCTCCATATATAATGATATATTTTTCTTCTTAAGTATTCAGCATCTGAAGGTGTTCAGAAAATATTGATTCAGAAAATATGTGAATAGTATTATTTTATAATGAACCCTGGGGTTCGGGGTGGGAGGGGGAGTTGTTTTGCTATCCAAATGTCAGGATAATTAGGAAGTTCCAGCAGAACACATGCTTTATAGGGCCTATGCTAAAGGGCTCTCCCAGCGAGGGTAGGGAGTCCATACTTGACTTTCAAGGCCAATGTTATCCTAGCGTCAGGACAAGGTGTCCTCACTGTACCTCCCTAAGACTTCTTGTTCCAAACAAAACTCTTCTGGAAGGGAGAGTTCGCAGGACAGCTTTCTGCTGCATCTGTCTTTCCAAGGGTTAAACTATTTATACCAATCCCTTAAACCAAAGATGATTTCAGTGCTACCAGAGAACTTACTTCAGGGAAAGGTTAAATACTTGCATTAGGCCAGACTGGCAAAGCTACATGAAGAAAATGAGTTGCCCTTTCTTGCATAGGGAGGAGTTTGCTGGACACTAATTCACTGGCCGTTCTAGGGTGAAACCAAAGGTGATCTTTCCCCGCATGTTTCGGTATATGCGGAAATGTTCGTTTCAGGTTTCCACCATCTTTTTAAAAAAAAAAAAAAAAAAAAACCCGGAACAAATAAAAACCATGGTAGAGAAGCTTTTGTAACTGAGACATGTCAGTCAGTGAGGCAAAGGTAAAGAGCATTTGTTATGCCTGTCTGAAATTGATTGGAAAAATGGGATCGGTCCCCAAGAGAGAGGCATAACATACACAGACTGTTTTGTTCTATTGCAGTGGTTCTCAAACTGTGGGTCGGGACCCCAAAATGGGTCGGGACCCTGTTTTAATGGGGTCACCCAGGCTGGCTTTCTACTTGCTGGGGCCCAAGCCCCACCACCTGTGGCCGAAGCCCAAGCCAGAGTCATGGGCAGCATGGCTCAGGCTTCAGCTTCAGCCCTGGGTGTTGGGGCTCAGGTTATAGGGCCCCCACCCAGGGCTGAAGTCCTTTGGCTTCAGCCGCCAGGGGTGGTGGGGCTTGGGTGGGCTCAAGCTTCAGCCCCCGCCCCCTCCTGGGGTTGTGTAGTAGTTTTTGTTGTCAGAAGGGGCTTGTGGTGCAGTGAAATTTGAGATCCCCTGCTCGATTGTATCTTGCCATGGATATGAACCAGGCTTCTGATATCTCTGCCACTGGTGGCTTGCTAGTCTCAAATGCTGCATTTTGATTGGTACACTAGTAGTCCTGGTCTTAGTGACATAGAGGACTGAAGGCAATAAGACCTCATTTAAAGGCACACTTGTGGCAGGTTGTCATGTTTTTATTAAACAGGCTCCTCACCTAGGAGTAAATAACACCTCTGGTTAATAAAACTGAAAAGGCGTCATCTAAAGTGTCTTTCATGGACGCAACTGAGAGACATGTATAAGCAATGAAAGCAGGCTAGTGATTATGATCAGTTTCTAGTCAGTTTCACTTTCAGGCTCTCAGCCACTAACACAAGGATGCAGTGTTTGGGTTGCAAGTGTCTTTCCAGAAATTATTTAATTCATATGGAAATACGTCTGTTGACCTTACAAAAGCCTGGATTTTGAGCCAAACTTTTCCAGACAGTGTCCCTTTTAAAAACATACTGCCTCACTCTTAGTTGCCGTATGCATTGTCATCACTTGCACCAGTGCAAAGTGGGGGGGAGGGTGGGGGTATAACACTTCCACTCTACTCTGCTTTGGGACCATTTTACACATGCTTTGCACTGGTGCAAATGACCACATAAGGCGCAGGGCAATGAAAAATTGGACTCATGTCCTCAATAGAAGTAGGACTGAGTAGTCCTTCCATTGTGCAAATGTCAGTATTATTCAAGCCTGTGGTTTTATCACTCGCAGCCAGCTCTCTTACCTTTTGAAATGTACCAAAGATCAGAGCCTTTTCCTGCTTCAGAATTTAACATGCAGGTGTACAGCAGCTGTGAGGACCAATGCAGCATTCCTGTCTGCCTTGGCCCCTCTTTACCCAGCTTGTCCTCACAGAACTGACTAAGGCCTGCTTCGGTGGTCTTTACTCATTATCCAGCACATCACTCTTTGGGAGAATAGAATAGGGGGCTGAGGAAATGGTGTAACTTGTTTAACGTTTCAAAGCAACTAAATCCTCAGGATCTGTTGTGGCTTTTACCTCATACGTGTCCCTGGAACGCTGTTCTGGAGCAGAGCAAACAGCATCTGGACTGACGTGCCAAGTCCTTTACCCTGCCAGAGCTTCTGACCCTATCTAGAGCTCTGGAACTCCCCCCCACACTGAAATGTGCCTACTCTGCGTATACACTTGTATTCCAGTTTTTATTAATGGAAGAGTAAATTGCAATTGAACAGTGACAGAGGACTTCGGTCTTTGAGAACATGGTAAGCCAGCTTGGACTTCTTGTATTCCAGTACCTGACCCAATGCCGCCCGTTCGGCACAAGCCAAAGCATTACTTGTATGTTTGGAGATGCACTTTTATGAATGTAGTTTATATCGCTCTTTTTTAGCTCTTTTTACATCATGTAAACATTGATGCCTCATACTTTTATTTATATCGTAAAAGATCATATTTGGTGATTTTTATATATATCGACTCGACTGTTACAGGGGGAAATAAATTTGACACCTTTATGAATTTAAAAAGGGGGAAAAAAAGCAGCTGGTTTTGCAGAGAATTTGCTGATGGTTTATAACGAGTACTGCCAACCCAAAATGCCGCCTTTGGTTCCTCACTGGGCCTGTCAAGCACTCACCCCCATTCATGCAAACTGAAACCTCAGATCCTCAATCTGTCCCAAGGGGAGCAACCTTGAGGACTGACTCTCATTTACACTAAGCCTGGTCAGCATAAAGGGGCCTTAGAGTGGGCATCAATTGCATTTATATCCACTCTTTTAAGGCCTCTTGGCATTGCCAGAGCTGTCACAGTGGAGCCCATTTGAGGGGGTTTGTCTGCCTAAAATTAAGCAGTTATGACTATCCCAAATCTCATTTTACATCTTCAGCTGCTCCTCCCAGGAAGGGAGGGAGACTCAATGCTTGTTATGAGCTCTAGGATCCTCAAGTGAAAGGTCCTGCAGTAATGAAGAGAATTAGAATCGCTGAAGGATAATCCTGTAGTAAACCATTGCTCCTGGGACAGTTAAGACCTCAAATCATTAAGGTGAAATATCTGCAAAATCCCCATTAGAAAGGAGATTGCTGAATGCCTCACCTGCATGTTCCATGCAATCAACTAGCATTGAAACAAACCAAGCGTGGAGGGGATTTAATACCCATTGAGCTTCTGAGGAAACAAAAAATTGGCATTTTGGTCTTGGTGTGACGATTCTGTGCATTCTAGGTTATCCACTTGCTCTCCAGTAGATCTGATTTCTCTCCCAGTCACTGTAAATTTCAGCAATTTGGCTTCTGTGCATGACACAAAATATTCCAAAGGGATTCAGTGAAGCTGCAGATCACAAAAGCAGTTCCCTTTTATTTTGCTGGTAATAAGCAAAACAAACTGATCCATAGGGGAATTGGTGCCTGCTTTGGTGACGCACATTATTTCTGAGGTGCCAGCAGGGCCTGTATAATTGTTGATGCCTCAGGAAATGTATATCCCCACTGTGTAACTCCTTCCTGGTATGCAAAGGCCAGGTGTCCAGCACCATACAGCAGATAGGACGAATGCCCAGTGATTGGTGCCTAATCACTGCAGCTGCTGTGGGCAGTTAAGTGGCTGAATGTGAACTGAAACCTGTGTACAGCACCCAGGCCCTGTCCCTGCAATTGGGAATTGACTGGGTTTTTTTTCAGAGGCCTAAGGGAGCTAAATGCCCAGTGGGATTTGGGCACCAACTCCCAGAGGCTCCTGTGTCTATCCCAAGCACCATTAGGCGCTGATCTCACTGAATGGGTCTGAATTTCCCAGCTGGGAGGGAGACGTGCCTGGGAAGCAGTTTAGAGGATTCTGGAGTCTGTAACCACGTGTTTGACACAACATATGGGTAGCAGGGAGATATTACTGTCTTAACCTGGATTGTGCAGAAGACCTTGAATCAGTAGTTTATCTGATTATGTATACCGACCGGGGGCTTGCAGTGCAAAGCCAGGCCAATGTATCATTTATTTACAATAAAATTATCATTTATATGAAAGCTGGCTTCTCGGGTGATGTAAATGCTCATGTGCGTTTCTTATAAACGGAAGCGAGAAGGTGGGTGACATAATATCTTACTGGACCAACTTCTGCTGATGGAATTGACAAGCTGTCGAGCTTCATAGAGCTCTTTGAAGCTCAGCTTGTCCTTTGCATTAACAGAGCTTGTCCCAGTGAAAGGTATTGCCTCGGCCACCTTGTATCTCTCATATTTTAGGCCTAACATGGCTACAACAACACTACAAACAGCTCCACGTGCTGACGTACTTTCATCCACAAGGCCAAGCTTGGTCTGAGGAAGTGTTTTGCCCCAGTGACTCTCCTGGGGGATAGAGGGAGAGAGATCCTTACTGTGAAGCATTGAACGAGGATCCAGTAATGGAGCCTGGTTGGTCTGTCTCCTCTGGCCAAATCCCTGCCACTGCAAGGCGTGGTGAGCATCTGCCCTTCCTGTCGTCTTGTTTCTGCAACTCCAAGGGAGGTGACAGAATGGGACAGAAGAGTATCTGCACCTCTCTCTAAGTACTTCTGTGGTCCCCATCACAATGGTATCTTGAGTGCTGTCCGAGTATCGAAAATAGAAATACCATTCCCTTCCTCTCCAGCTGGCAGGAGAACAGCTTGACTAGTTTATCAGGCTTTTAACTGAAAGGTGTATTGAGAGAAAGCAGAGTCAGACAACAGGCTCTGCATTTAGCTCTGAAGGGGGTGATCCCCATGTTCCCATCCCCTGTGACAGGGAGTTCCATAGTCTAGGCCTGGCTCCTATGAGAGCTGTCTCCTGCACTATTTAACAGTGTTATGGCTGTGGGGGGAGGTCATAGTCGGGAAGGGAGAGGGGGTCTCTTGGAGAGCTTAGGTCAATCCCATGGAGGACTCTGAATATCGGAACAGGCACTGAGCTGGACTCTGATCCATGGTGAGGCCATGCGGAGACCTGGGGTGATGTGCTTATGGCACCCTGTGGTGGTTAATTGGCTGCTGTGTTTGGTCCCAGCTGGAGCTCTCAGGGGAAGTAACCTAGAGAAGCCTGTGGAGCTTCTAGGGCAGTTCTCACCTCAAGTCAGATGCTGCTGCCCACTGTGCACGTGACCTAAATAGCCAGCAACAATGGCAATCTCCAGACCTGCTTTCCAGTGAAGCAAAAACAAGGAGGAGTCCTTGTGGCACCTTAGAGACTCACAAATTTATTTGGGCATAAGCTTTTGTGGGCTAAAATCCACTTCATCAGATGCATGGAGTGAAAAATACGGTGAGCAGTATAAATATTAGAGAACATGAAAAGATGGGAGTTGCCTTCCCAAGTGTGGGGTCAGGGCTAATGAGGCCAATTCAATTAAGGTGGAAGTGGCCTATTCTCAACAGTTGACAAGAAGGGGTGAATATCAAAGGAGGAAAATTACTTTTGTACTGCTAACTAGGCCAATGCAATCAAGGTGGATGTCACCCATTTCCAACAGTTGACAAGATACAGACTAACAGGGCTAGCACTCTGAAACCTTTTCCTTGAAGGTTGCTAGTTGGTCCTTCCAGGAAACAGAGTCTGAGAAGCCAGCCCATTGTACTTGGAGCAAGTAAGGAGACTAGAGAGTGTGTACAACAGGGGCTTTGGGCTCGAAAGGGAGGAATCCATCGGTCTTGTTGGAGCTTGCTAGCCATTGGAATGGGACTTTTAAAGCTGCCTACAGGATTTAGATGCCAGTTCCCACTGCTGTCAATGTGTCTAAATGTCTTCAGGCTTGACTTTCATTTACGGTACCCCAGGAGAAAACAGAACCCTTAATCCCCTGGGAAACTCACGGCTCAAATTGTCACTGGCTTTTTCTGGTGCCTTTTCAAACTGCTCGTCATGTTCTGCTCTTGTCTTAGTTACTTCAACGGTGCCAGGTTCTTCCCTTGAGTCCCCTTGGCTTCCCTGAGCAGGACCCAAATGCGTCCAGGATTGCTTTTCTCCAGGCTGTCCCAGGCCAGAGCTCTCATGCAGTGTGAGAAATCACCCCACATCTCCTAACTCTGTTGTGTGTCTCATTGTAGGGTGTCTGTCTCCAATGTGGCCAAATAACATCTTTGTAGCACTCCACCATGGGCTAGTCCCCTGGGAACTTCCCATTCCTGAGTGTTCGTCAGCCCCTCCAGGTCTTCTGGACAAAATACTGTTCTGGGGCTAATTTTGATCCTTAAATTCCTGGTCTTGCAGAATGAAGAACCTGGAACCTCTAGGGATGTCACTAAAATCAGGAACCCTCTTCTCTTTCCTCTTATCTTATTTTAGGTCTGAACAATAGACACTTTCTGTCCCTCCCATAACACTGGCAGCTTCATTCTACTTGGTGTCCAGTAAACATTACTGGTAGCTTTTTTGAGGTATTAGAGCACACTTCACAACTATGGTCCCTGAGTCATCTGATTCTTCTACCAAAGTGTAGGTGACCTTACCATCATTGTCCTATTTCTTAAATATTTGCCCCTTTCCTACTACCACGTGTGGAAGTGAAGATACAGGGGAAAATCACTGACGGGGGGGGACAGTGAAAGGGACTGGACACCGTGCTGATAGATTCATACATGAAATAACTTCTCTGCCTTTTGTTTCTTGTAATGGGTAAATAGTACGAGTAACAGTGATGCAACTATGCAAGTGGGTGATTTTAAGGTGACTTTCCCTTTAAATACAGCATTCAATTGCTCTGAGATTAAGGCAAATATTATAAATCTTTAAAGTGCTACTGTAGCTCACGAAAGCTAATGCGCAAAGAAATGTGTTAGTCTCTAAGGTGCCACAAATCCTGCTGTTCTTTTTGCGGCTACAGACTAACACGGCTGCTCCTCTGAACCCTAATGATTGTTTCTAGTGGGACAATAACTCCTGAATTGGGAACCCTTGTTTTCTGGCTTTAATAGGGCTTGTGTATATATGCATGCCCATCGACAGCAATTCCGGGCCCCAGGGCAGAACAGTCAATGGGCCCCCTGGAAAGGGGTGGCTGAGGTTTATGACACTACTTTTGATCCTATTGATAACACATTAGAAGAACCCACTATACGTAAATTGTGGTGTTGCCTGATGTAGTTACAGCACCGGTGTCAAACAAATTGTGAGCCTAAATATAAGATGTAGAATTGGTTATTTTGAATTATACATTTAAATTAAATACATTATGGAATGAAATTGGAGAGAGTCCAGCGGAGGGCAACGAAAATGATTAGGCGACTGGGGCATGTGACGTGCGAGGCGAGGCTGAGGGAACCGGGCTTATTTAGTCTGCCCAAGAGATGAGTGTGGGGGGGGGGTTGATAACAGCCTTCAACTACGTGATATGAAATTAATTCTTTGTAAGATCTGGAGGATCGCATGCAGTACATCTGCTATGGAAGAGGAAGTTGAAATAAAACATACACCACATTTTCATTACTAGGAAAAATCTCGAGAGGAGAAGTCATTGTTTGCATGTGCTGAATGTGGGGCTTTGCATCTTTGGACAGAGACCAATCTTATCGCTAGTGATCTACTCAACTGCCTGAAAACATCACAGCCAAAGCTGCTTTCTTGGCTATTGCTAGATATTTTTTTAAGATACAGATATATGAAGTGACCGTGGCAGTCACTGAATTGTGCGTGCGCTGTTGCCAGCTGCACCGCTGTTCTCCCTCATGCGGCTGTGATCTTCACCAGGGGCCTGGCTCTTGTCATGACTCAGGGTTAGCTCTTGACAGTATAAACATTCAGCAGATTCTTATTATTTTTTCCCTCTGAACTTGACATGGCTGAGAACTGGAGCACTTTCCTGTTTCTATCCAGAGTGTCTCATGGCTTGGCTTGGCTTCGGATCTGTCAAAGTCCCTCTGCCGGGCAAAAACCAAGGCATGGAAAGGGGAGGGGAAGCTTGAGGCTTGTGCGGAGTTGCAACAGAAAGACCCTGTGCATGTAATGAGCTGCCATGAAAGGGTTAGTGTGTTGCTCGCAGTTGGATCCCACGACAGACACAGAAGGCGCAGCCCAGGAGCAGTGGAGGCCAAGGTCGTGTTATGTCACCTTTTCTGCCTCTCAGATTCTGGGCCACTTTAGGTGCTGCAACAGCCCCAGGTGTAAGATAGAGCAGCCCCAGGGCTGCTCATACAGCAGCCATACGCAAGCTCCATCTCTACTGCTCTGGAGCCCCAAACGCTGGAGCTCATGGTGTCCTGGCTCCTCATCTTTCACCCTGGCAAGCCTCTATACTGGGGGCTGTGCAGAAATGTAGCATACGTCACTGCTGCATTGGGGACATTCCTGTATGTGCCCTTGCACCCCCCTTCACTGTTGGGCTGGAATTTGGCTCCAGATGCTCCCCTTGAAGTAACCTTTGCAGCACTATTGGGGTCTGGACTCTCTGCAAGTACCTTGAGTCAGGAGCCAGGTCCGCCTTTCTCTTCCCCCAGCTCTTGTTCTACTCGGCAAATACTGCCAGTGGCTTTCCTCGCTGTGGATCTGAAATGAGCGTTTCTCTCCCAGCCCAGCAGTGGGACTCCCCTTAGTGCAGAGTGGCTGCAGATCCACCAGGGGAGCACAAAACTCACTTTTCCTGTGCTTCCTGGATATGCTGGCTGGCTTCCAGCTCAGCCATGGAGTTTAAAATGAAAAGCCCAGCTTAGGCGTTGCAGCCTTCAGCAATAATCCCTGCCAAGCTGCTGCCCTCCTGAGAGGCAGGATCACTTTTCATGGTAGATCTTGGCCATTTACACGTTGGCCAAATTTGGGGACCCACAAAATCCTAACCACACTCTTTGCTTCCAGGCTTTGGCCGGCACCAATTCTAAGCAGCCAGCTAGCGCTATGTTACAAGCCTGCAGGAGCCTAGGCCGTATCTTCCACATCTGGCCATGGAGAAGACTCCCGCTATAGGGCCACCTGTATTAGTGTAGTCCCCATTTTACAGACTGAGGGACTAGCCCAAAGGAGGTGCCAGTGGGGGAGCCAGGGACGGAGGCCAGGCCTCCTTGTGCTCCGTTAGCCGGAGGAGCAGAGCGGCGGGATAACAGATGAGAGGTCTGAGCCTGCTCTCACTGGGGCCAACTGTGTCTGGGCCTGTCTAAACATTATCACAAGTCTCGTAATAGTCAGGGCTTCTTTTAAAGCCCCTGCTCCTGGAGTCGCCTTTCATTTAATGTAGAATAAACTAAGTTTCTAGTCCTCATGAAGAAAAGAACTTGAAAATGTGACCCAAGGGTGACCTAACATCTCCACAATCAGAGGGCAAATTAACCACTGCCCCACTTTGTAACTGTGTTGCAAGGTGACAATGAGAGAGAGAGGGTGGCCTTGGATCTAAAGACCTTCACAGACCTCATTCAAGCTACCTAGTAGGAGCAGGGAGGTTGTTCTGGGGTCCCTAAGTCAAGAAGGAGGTTGAGAAATTGGAGAGGGTTCAGAGAAGAGCCAAGAGAATGATTAAAGGATTGGAAAACCTGCCTTCGAGTGATTAGACTCTAGGAGCTCAATCGATTTAGCCTAGTAAAGAGCAGGTTAAGAGGTGACTTGACCCTTGTCTATCAGTTCCGATAGAGAGTACTGAAATTAAATCAGAGGGTTCTTCCATGGAGCAGCCAAAGGTCGAACAAGCTGCAATGGCTGGAAGTTGAAGCTCGACAAATTCAGACTAGGAATAAGGTGCAAATGTTTGAAAGTGAGGATCTGTACCCATTGGAACAATGTACCAGGGTGAGGGGTGGATTCTCCATCACTAGAGATGTTTAAATCATCCTGGGGGTGTTTCCTACATGCGCTGCCCAGGAAGAAATGCAGGGCAACCCTAGGGCCTGTGCTTGAGGACGTCAGCACCGATCATCACAAGGGGCCCTTCTGCCTTTTGAATTGCTGGACACCATGGGGTGGGCCTAGCCCCTCTTTCAGGCTCAGCAGAAGGAGCAATCGATCCCCTGGAGGTAGTAAAAACAGCTGAGCCGTGCCCCTGGGGCGCAGGGCAGGTCTCCTGGGCCAGGGGCACTGAGGGGTTTCCCTGCTGGCCAAGGGAGGGGCTAGGATCTGGGGCGCAGGCCCAGTGTGCCAGGGGAGGAGGGCGAGTCCAGCCCATAGGTAGCTGGAGTAGCAGAGGTGGGGATTTCTGAGCCAGGAAAGGGCCTGCTTTCTGTTTCTGCTCTGCTCAGCGAAACGAGCCTTCATTTACAACACCACGTACGCAAACCCATTTACAGGGAGACCAGAGCTGACTCCTACCGCTGTCTTCTCCTCCGTGTGCACGCAATCCTGCAGGGGCCCGAATTCTGGCTCTGGGCCAATGGGAACCATCGTTTTAAGTCTCTGTTTTAAAAATTCCCTCCTGATGTATCCTGAGGTGTGATGGGTGATGTTGGCAGGTTTAGGGCTGGCCCCACTGATCCCTCGCTCCCTGGTTCTTGCTGATCCTCTAAAGGAAAGTCTGTTTCTGCATCTCCCCAGGTTACAAATGCAGTGGGGGAGATGATGCAAGCAGGGGGGCAGAAGTTACCCCCTTCCCACCCCCAAGGCCTTGGTTTTCCCCTCACCAGCCCAGGCGGTGCCCCTGAGGGGCAGCAGGGCCTGTGGGGGTTTCAAACTCTTCCTCTGCATAAGGCTTCTACTCAGCATGTAGCTGTCCTCTTCGTCCGTCCTGGTGTCTGGGGCTGATCGCTGGATGCTGCGCCCACCCCAACCACAAGCTGAGGATCTCGTGCTCGTGGAAGCAGGGCCGGGGTAGGTCCGATCTCCTATTTCTCACCCGGACATGTGCATGCGCTGCTCATCCCCCGGTGCCCCATGGGAGTTCCCTGCCCACACTGAACGGGAGTGGACAGACGCCGCACTGCGGGCAGGATGAAGGGAGAGCGGGGTTTACTGCCGTGGTTAAGAACGAGGGCTCAGCCTTTTTATCCCTGTTCTTGATTATTATTCTTTTCTTTTTTTTGGGGGGGGGGGTCAACTTAGGCCCCAATTTCTGCAATGCTTTCTTCCTTCCCTGCCCTGCCCCGCCCCTGGAGCTGTTACAAAATCTAAAATGACTAGGAGTTTTTCAGAATGGTAACAAATGTGCACACGCGCTCGCTCGCTCTCTCTCAAATCCTCCTTCGCTGTGTTGAGAAACCCCACCAGCAGTGCCCTGTGTGTGCCAAATGGGAGGATGTGAAACAGGCTTGTGAAACTATCTCGTCTGCTTTCATCATCCAAACCGAGAAAAGGTAAATGAGCTCCATGGAAAGTGAAAAACACGTTTAAAACCTCCCCCCTCTCCCTCCGCCCCTATTTATTCATCTGAAATGGGGTCACGGGCACCTGGGGCATTTTTAAAATTTTTCTTCTAGACGCAGACGTTCCATGAGAGACGAACCTTTCGTCCACCCAGCTTTGGCAGCGTTTATTTGCAGTTGGGTTCTGGTAGCATGTATCTGTTCCAGACGAGCCCATGACCCCACTTGACTCGGGGCTCTCAACCACAGAGCGAGAGAGAGGCCCCGGCCTGGAGAGTTTACAATCTAAACAGACCAGCCTGAAAAGGGTGGGAGGTAAGAACAGCGCTGAGCTGGGACATGATTTACCCCAAGTCACCCAGCAAATCGGTGGCAGATGCAGGAAGAGACCCTGGGTTTTATCTCAGGCCAGTGCTCAGCTATATTACAATAAAAAACCCACCCTACGGAGTCTGAGCCAGGGTGAATTGGTTCAGGCTTGCGAGGCTCTGGCTGCAGGGCTAAAAATTACAATATAGACATTTGGGCTGGAGCCTGGGCTCTGAGACCCTCCTCCCAGAGTTTCAGGGCCCTGGCCCGAACATCAAGGCCAGCTGACCTGGGCCAGCGGGGCCATGCCACAGGTCTTTCAGGGCCGTACCCGAGCCACACTGTCTCCCTGTTGAATCTCTGCATTACTGCCACATGATTCATGTAGCCTTGACCTCTGAGGGTTAATTTCCACTGGCAAGAAGTTGTCCCCCATTTGTATATTTTACAGCTGCATCCCACGCCTTCCCAGCACACTGAGGTAATTAGGAGAAAAGCGTAGCTCCCATACAGAACGGGCCTTTTGTAGCTCAGCGGCAGCCCAGAAGCTGTGATTCGTCTGCCATCACCTCTGCAAGTCACCGCAAATAAGACTTTAGTCAGCCCCCGAACGCTCCTGGGAGTCAGCTGCATTCCCACGAGCCTGCAAAGTCAGAAAGGCAACTGGCCAGGGACTGACCCTGCTGGAGACTTCGGGAGCGCTGAGTTCGATTTGCACGTCTCTCATGAGGTGGGCTAAAGGTGAAGCTACCTGTGGTACGGCTCTGACCCTCTCTCGCTGTGGTATCCGTACACCTCCGCTTCCTTAGCTCTATTACCCCCCTTTGAGGCAGGGCAGGGTTACCAGCCCGATCTTACAGCTGGGCCGCTGAGATCCAGCAGCGATAAGACCAAGGTGACCCACACAGGGTGTGGCAGAGGGAATGGAACTGGGGCCTCCTACGCTCCAGCTTAGCATCCTAATCACGGCAACAAGAGCTGTCTGTGAGGTGCCTCATGGGCTGGGGAAGATGGACCCTGCAACCCCTCAGTGCCACCATGTTTTCTCAGTCATGGGCCAGGGGGTGCATCTGCACCAAGTGGTTAGTGGCTAAGGGGCACCCTGCCAACCTGCATGCCAGCATCCCACCCCTCTCCCCCTCCCCGGATTGGCGTTCTGTGCCCAGGCTGGGGTGGTCAGCGTGTGCCCATACCACAAACCCTGGGCAGCACCATCCCAGAAGCTGGTGTCGAATTTCTCATGCCTGTTGTACGGGGAAGAAGGGGCTCACTAAAGGGGTGGAGAAGGGGCAAGAAACAACTTTCCTATACGTGACTCAGAGCCCAGTCCTGTGAGATGCTGTACGCCTTCATTTCCAGCTGCAGTCAATGACCCCTTGGGCTAAAGGGGACTCTCCTGTGGCAGTATAGGACCTATGACACACAGCTCAACTGCACCAATTCCATCCACTAAAGCACAATGACATACATTCCCCCACTAGCCTGACAGTTACACTATCATCTTCTAGTTCCATGGGCGGGGGCACAGTGATCACAAAGGGCCCTCCAGGGAGAGGCGAGAGAAACACCTTTCTTGTGGCTCAGAGAGCTGTGGATGACAAGGATAGGCCTGCTTCTGGCCAACTCATTTGCTTTTCCCGTTCTGTGTTCCCTTCCTCCTGCCAATACTGACCTCCGGGGCCATCCAGCTGCAGAGCAGAATACTGCAGCTGCCCCAGCTCTGTGGAGAGTTGAACCCAACCGAAGGCGCTTTGGGGAGGTTCTGGCCCCTGAGGCAGAGCGGGCTGGGTGTGGCATGGCCCTAGCCCAAGGAATGGGGGTGCAACGGAGCCTGCTGGATGGGGCACTCTGGCCCCTGCTAGGGCTGGCGGCTGGGCATAGACAGGGCGAGGTGCCCAGGTTTAATCAGTGCTGCTGCCCCAGCCAGGGGGCCAGCATTACACACAGGGCTGCTGTGCGCAACGAAAGGCAGTCGTTCAACACCCCTGCATGGGCCAAGGCACGGCCCCTGTAGAGAAGGCTCAGGCCTGTCTCCAGGGGATGCGTGCTGCAGCTGGGCCCTGCCCCAAGCATCTGAAATCACCTGCCCCGCAACTCCAAAGACAATTCCCCCCTTTGCTGGGTGCCCGACTCCACAGTGCCCGTAGCCAAGCACCCGGCCAAGCCAATCCGTGTCCGACCAGCACTGGTGCCTGCCTCTGCCCCCCGGGCAGCCTGGAGCATCGGCCTGGCCCCCCCTGGCCATTACATGCTCCCGCTTCGTGGCCCAGGCATTCGGGGTGGGGGACAGTGAGGAGAGCAGGCTGCCTGGCCCCTGCACTGAGCCCAGCACAACCCAGTTAGCTCAGGCCCAGGCTGGCCTAGGGCCAAGGCTTTAGGACACACGGTGTGGGACCCAGCACTGGCCAGGCAGGCCCACCCTGGAGGTTCAGCGTCCCTCGCCCACCGCAGCTGTGACAAAGGGAGCTGTTTAAAGAGCTTCCGCCCCTGACTGGAGCTCAGCCCAGTACATACAACGCTGACGCTGCCAGATGCTTGGCACGTACTGGGCAGCGCATGGGCTGGGCTCGGCCCTCACACAGCCCGTGTGCCTTCCAGGCTTGGGCCGAGCCCGCGACTTAACCTAATGGAGCCTCACCGCTGCCCCTGGAAGGTGGGTCGGGCTCACTGTGCCCCAGTTTGGTGATGGGGAAACTGAGGCACAGAGCGGCCCAATGACTTGCTGCAGGAAGCCTGTAGCCACACCCTGTAGCTACCTTGGGCTCATCAGAAAGCCACATGGGTTGGATTGAGTCGTGATACTGTAGAACATGGCTTTGGCGGACAGGGAGAGGGCTGCAAACCACCTCCCCCATCCTCACCAGGGGCTGAGCTGTTCACGGGGGAAACGCGCGCTGACCTGCAGCTGGTCTGTCCAGCGGTTCTGGTTGAATGGGGAAGCCTCTCTGGCACGCCAGCCTCTCTTACACCAGCGCCGCGCTTGGGTCACGGCTCGGCCTCTAGCCAGCCTCGCCCGTCCGTCTCTAACCCCGTCAGGCACCTTGCTCTGCGTGTTCTGGAGGGCAGCTCTTTGTCAGGATATTTGTTCTGCTTTGTCTGCACCCACCCTCCGCCAGAGGCGCACGTGTACACTTGTGCAACGCACACGCTGCAGCCTCCACCGCTTTGCTTGCTGCCTGGCCCCTGCTCAGACACCCTGGCTGCCGTTCCGGGGACGGGCTCAGCGCTTTGTGGCACCTGTGGTGACGGCCAGGTCAGCCCAGCGCAGTCATGGGGAGTCTCCCCTGTGCCTCGCTGGTAGAAATGCTACCTGAACGGTCCTGGTACGAATGCCAGGCAGGGGAGGCACCAACCACCCCACCTCCTGTCCATGTGGCCGGCAAAGCGGGGGCTCTCTGGGGCAGTCAACTCTACCATCTGGCCAGCAGGAGGCAGCCACACCCACCATCGGCTCTGACCCCCCGCAGAAAGCAAAATGAGGCAGGCAAGGCTCAGAAACCTTGTATTACAAAAATAATCAAAACAAGCGCGTGGCCGGGGGCCGCCAGCCCGGGCTCTGGTGCAGAACGTACCAATCGACGGCAAATAGAAAAACCAGACAGACAACGTTAAACAGGCACGGGGCAACATCGTGACGGCTGATCAACCCCAGCTGACCTGAGCTGCTGCAACCCAAAGAGCGACCCGCCCCCCGCTTCTCCCCCCTCCCGCCAGCACCAGCAGGCAGGACGGGGGTGGGGGGGGGTGACACCAGGGCACTGGTTCTGTGGACTCCAGCTGCCCCCTTCTCCAGGGCGGCAGACACCTGGGCCTCGTGAATGGGGACGGGGGTTAAAGGTAATGCGCGTTGCATGCCCGTCTGGTGGGCACCCAGTGGCTCTTCCCCGATTTCTGTAAGCGGGGGGGGGGGGGGGCCTATAGATATTAGGGGAACCACCCCATATGCCCAGGCCAGCCCTGACCGTCTCCCACCGAGCACCTGCTCTCAAGCCTTATGCTCAATTCAGGTCGGCCCCCTCCAACCGTCCCCACTGAGCCTTGCGCGTCCCAGAACCCTCCCGCCCCAGCAGGTCCTTCACCTGCCAAAGGACACCCCGCCCCAGCCCGGGGGCTGCTTGGAGCCAAGTGGCGTCCGCCTGACCCCAGCCGGCTCTGCGGGTCGCCTTTGCTTTACAGCAGCTCAGTCAGCCCCGGGTTCAGCCTTACGCCCCGCGTTGCCCCTTCTGGGTTCGGGGCGGGGCGGGAGGGGGCGGGAACGGGCCCCCCCCCCATCACGCCGTCTTGGTCCCGCTCTCCACCTCCTTGTGCGCCCACAGCTCCTTGTGCTGCTTGCGCCCGAACCCCTCGTCGTAGTTGCCTTTGCTCTTGAACAGCTGCTGGAAGTGGGGCTTGCAGAAGAACTCCCCGTGCAGCGCCGCGTAGCTCCCCAGGCTGAAAGGAGGGAGGCTGCGATCAGCAGGCCCGGGGGCGCCCAGCCGAGCGCCGGGAGGCGCCGGGAGACGCCGGCAGGCCACGAGGGGGCGCAACGGGAACTCGAGGAGCGACAGCGCAGCGATGTCACCCGGGAGAAGGCGAGGCGGGCGGAGCGGGGCCGGAGCGGAGCGGCTCGGGGAGGGGAGGCGGTGGAAGACGGGAGAAAAGGCCTGTCCCCGGGCACGCAGCCTCCACCCCCCGCGCGGAGACGTGGCCTTGCTCCCAGCTGGGGCTGGGTTTTTAGGGTAGAGTGTCTTGGGAGCGCCCTTCCAAACTCCCGACCCAGCCTTTGGGGAGCTAGCGACGCTCCCACGACTCCCGGCTTTCCCTCTGGCCCAGCGCGGCCTGGCCTGGGACCTGGGGCGCGTCAGTGCTCGGGGGCCCGCTGGTTGCATTCAACCGACTTTCGAGCTTCCTCCCTTAATACCTCGGCTCCAGCCACGCGGGAACACCTGGGCAGCCCGCTCCGGCCGGAGCAGCGTTCCGGTCCTCGGGCACCTCCGGGAGAGCTCTGGGCGGTGCCCCGCCTGGCACGGCTTTTCTTAGGACTGCAGCACTTAAGCCCGAGTTTGAGCAACGGGCTGTGACTCCGGGAGGCTCAGCCCAACCTTCCCCAGCCCAGCCCAGCCCCCTCCTCACCTGAGCTTGGCATGGCAGTGCTTGCAGCAGAAGCAGGCGTTATGGAAGACGAATTTATCGGCCACCAGCCGCTCCATGGGGTAGACGGGTTTTTGGCAGGCCGCGCACATCTCCTTCACCTGGGCTTTCAGGCTGAACGACTGAGCCGCACAGAAACCAAAGGGAGACGCTGCTGAGCACCCGCCAGCGTCAAGGAAACACAGGTGTCTCCCCCCCCCAGCCCTCCCGCTGGGTCCTTAGCAGCGTTTCAAATTAGCCCGAATGCTGGGGCACTGGGCCTGTGCAAACCAGAGCCACCCCCCGCCCCCCCCAGCAAATAGCTCTTCCTTGGAGGTTTCCACCCCAACTCTGACCCAGCCCAGCCCCGCTTCGCTTCGCTTGACAGCGGCTACAGGCCCAGGGGACAAGGTGGCTGTGGGTACCGGCTGCCTCGTGATCTGTTCTTTCCATACATCACCTGTCACGCTCGCCGGGCAAAAGCCACCCTGCCCCAGCCCCCGCACGCCGGACCCACCCATTGCCTTTGCGTGATGCGGCCGCCCCTAGCGCGGGGACTGGCACGAGGCGGTCGTGCGGGTCAGGTACCTTGGAGCGCTGCACCGCGCTGCCCCCAGGGGTGCTCCTCGCCTCCTAAAAGGGGGAGAGAATCCAAGTGAGAGACTCCCGCAGCCTGCAGCAGGAGAAGGAGCCGGCCAGGCAGCGAAGAGACGCCTCCTGCCTGGCTGGGAAGCAGGGAGGTCGTGGCAGATTAGACACGTGTGGGAGGAGGTTCCTTTTATAAGGAACTTTTAGGTTTGTTGCTGATGACACACGGGGCTTTATTTTTCACGCTCCATGCGAGAAAGCACCGACTTCCTCCTAAGGCTTCTGGGTAACGTAGTCCAACGGGCATTTGCTGTACTAAGTAGTCCCACTAGAGGGCACTCAACATGCTTAGGTCAGCATTTTCAAAAGCTCAGCCCCCACAGTCAGGGCCAGATTTTTCCAGGGCTCAGCATGTTGGGTCCACTTTTAAGAAGTCTGGCCTTTACTCTGACCCCTAATTGGGACCTGAGCGCTTTTGAAAATGTGCCCCCACCCCCAATCAACACGGGTACCAGACTGGCGGACACAGCCCTCAGCCTCTGAATCCTCAGGCATTGCAGACCAGAGTTTGGGGGCTAGCGGCTTCACCCCACTCTACCTGCTGTCCCTCGTCATACAGGAAGACCAGAGATTTCATAATGAGACAGGCCAAGCAAGAGCTTAGTGTATGATGGCCACCCTTAATCCATGGCTCGGGAATTATGCTCGTTGACACATTCACCCACAACTGCAGCCCATAATCCGGTCAGTGATCTGACTGGCTGGCTGCACTTATTCTTTCGTTGTATTACGGCCGTGCTGAGACACTGCAGCTGAGCTCAGGGCCCCATCGCAGTAGGCGCTGCACAGACCCCCAGTTGCTTCCCCAAAGAGTTCCCCAAAGCCAAAGAGAGAAACCAGCTGAAGGGTGAGAAAAAGGAAGTCTCCATTTTACAGATGAGGAACTGAGCACAGACCGGTCAAGTGATTTGCCCAAGGTCACCCAGCCAGCCTGTGGCACACCAGAGAATTGAACCTAGAGCTCCTGAATCCCGATCCATTATCTCAGCCACAAAACCAGCCTTCCTCTTTAACTCCTTCACTTCCCCCCCCGCAGCCCCCCCAAGCACAGACACTAACGCAATGCCAGCTGCATTAAACAGACGGCAGCTCATTGGAGAGTTACTTGCTCTGCTCCATTTGCCTCCCCCCAAAAGGATCGACCCGGTTATTAATCTCAGCGAAAGCACAGACACAAAGGAATATAGGGAAATGCGTCATTCAAATATTACCTGCAAATAAAAACATGCTAACAATTGTTAGGTCTAAAAAATATCTAACAGCCTATCACCGGTACGACGTTTCTACAGGCTGGTCCCCGACCTCTAGGGGCACATTGTCTATTATGTCTCACCCGTTACTAGTTGCGTTAATATTGTCCAGTGTTTGTTTGCTGGACATGTTGTACGTGCTGTTGAACAAAAAGAATGTTTGTGAAATTACAACCATCAGCTTAAATGGCCTCTCCGGATATTGCTATGAACCAGTTGTATAACACATGCCCCCCTCAAGAATTGGTCTTCAGGGATCAAAAGGGGGCCAAGCAGTAGCAAAATTTTATATTTTGTATTTTGTATCATTTAATATAAAAATAATAAAATAATAAATTACATTATGAAATGTAGGTTTCAGAGTAGCAGCCGTGTTCGTCTGTATTTGCAACAAGAACAGGAGGACTTGTGGCACCTTAGAGACTAACCCATTTATTTGAGCATAAGCTTTCGTGAGCTACAGCTCACTTCATCGGATTAGTCTTCATTGTTAGTCTCTAAGGTGCCACAAGTCCTCCTATTATTAAATGTATTTTGAGTAGCAAAAAGGAATGGCCTAATGTGCCATTGGTAGAAATGTATCAGCCAGAATTTCTTTGTGTCTGGACTAATTTCAAGGCAGTAACAAACCTTTAAGGGTCACCACTTTGTTGTAGGTTTAGCATTTTAAAGTAAGTAAAAGAATGCTGTACTTGTTTTTCTTTTGCATTGCAATTTAGTGTTCCTGTTCAAAATGTTCTGTGTAGATTAATTCTGTTTTGTGTGTAAATGAAAAACATATATTAAAAAGTAAGTGCAAAGGTCATCACTCAACCAAATATTCAAAAAACAACAAAAAACCCAGAGGCAAACACAAGAGCGCCAAGAGGCTGCAACACGCCCCTATTAAAATGTCAAAAAAGGGCAAATTAACAACTCAAAAAATAAAACAAGCACCTATCAATAAAAACAAAATAGTTATGATCAAAACCAGTGTAAAATAACTCCCTTAAAAACTTAATAAAAAACAAAACAAAACAAAAGAAAAAGCACTTGTCAAACAACAATTAATGATGTGCAAAACTCATTGGTCCCAATAAAAAAAATCACTATGTAAACAGGGTGCCTTGCCATAAAACTTGGGGTTCGTCCTGCCAAGACTTCCCCGGAACATCATGTCGGGACCGACAGAACCCGGCTCCTCCCTACCCGTGATCAACCAAGCTGGCCGCTAATTGATCCAGACTCTGGACTGGTAACTATAAGATCGACTTGCGGTGCTGAGTGTGTGTGTGTGTAATGTAATTAAATGCATATGCTAATTGTTGTATCTTCAATAAACGTGGTGTATTGCCTTTTCCCCTGAAAAGGATCCCGTGTGCTTAACAACACTCCGGTGGCACACAGGGCCCTGCACCGTGGGGCCGCCAATGTCAGCTGTATCATCTCCCCCAGCCCTGGTTACCAGAGATTCTACTGCCACTCCACCCCTGCTTCATCTGCCCCATCACCTCACCCGCTCCACCCAGTGGCCTGACTCTGCTCCCCTGGCTTGTCACTGACAGTGCAATGCGAGTGTGGCTCCCAGTGTGATCTGGGAGCACTGGCGTAAGTGACTGTGTGTCGCACGTGGCGGTGGAGAATCAGGCCCACAGAGTTCATCGCTCAAACAGCCGTTCAGGAACAAAGGGGTTAATGGGCTTCTAGCAAGTTACTCAGCAGCGTAACCCAACTCAGGATGCAGGGAAGTCAATGAACTGGGTAATGAAAATATGTCAGTTTCAGCCCTGCTTGCTATAGCTTTGTAACTCCAGGCTTGGCTGCTGCTTCAAAGACACCCCTGACCGACTCTCTCCTTCCCCTCCCTCCCCAGCCTCCGCTCTGTCCCCCCACAAGAGCCTGGTACTGCAAGAGTCTTCTCTCCAGCGCCTGCTGTCTGGAACAGCCTCCCCCTCTCTCTCCAGCCACCCCCTTGATTCTCCCTCTCCTTTCCCAGCACCGCCTCTTCTCCCTCTGGCTCCATCGGTATTGTGGGGGAAACAGTTTGTGTAACACACATGCTGGAAATGCCCATTTCCAGGAGCCGCCTCTGCAGACATTTCCCAGCTGTTCTCAGTGCCTGGCACAATACAGCTAAGGCCAGGGGCCAAATTCCTCTCTCAGGCCAGGTCTACGCTACAGCCCTATATCGGTATAACTACGTCACGCAGGGGTGTGAAAAAACCACACCCCTGAGCCACGGAGTTACTCCAACCTTACCCTCCATGTAGACAGCGCTGTGCCGACCGGAGGGCTTCTCCCGTCAACATAGCTACCACCTGTCGGGAGACGCCGACGGGAGAGCTGTGCTGCTGTAGGTGAAGACAAGCCCTCACTCACACCAGCCCAAGCCTGGAATCACCCACTGACGTTAATGGAGAGAGATCTGTAGGAAGGAGAAGAGAATCAGGCCCTGTGAAACCAGATGGACTCCCCTGGCTGGGCAGAAGCAGCTGCAGGATTTAGAAAAGAAGCTGCCCCTTTGCAAGGGGTCAACTGCAGAGCGAAACCTCCACGCAGTCCCACAGACGCCCATGTAACTGACCTGCACATCTCGTCATCGATGGGTAAATGGGTCCAGATCACTCTGTGCCTAGCTCCCGCTCGGACTACACACAGTCTGCCCAGACATCTCTGTACCTGGCCAGCACACTCATAGAATCATAGAATATCAGGGTTGGAAGGGACCCCAGAAGGTCATCTAGTCCAACCCCCTGCTCAAAGCAGGACCAATTCCCAGTTAAATCATCCCAGCCAGGGCTTTGTCAAGCCTGACCTTAAAAACCTCTAAGGAAGGAGTTTCGACCACCTCCCTAGGTAACGCATTCCAGTGTTTCACCACCCTCTTAGTGAAAAAGTTTTTCCTAATATCCAATCTAAACCTCCCCCACTGCAACTTGAGACCATTACTCCTCGTTCTGTCATCTGCTACCATTGAGAACAGTCTAGAGCCATCCTCTTTGGAACCCCCTTTCAGGTAGTTGAAAGCAGCTATCAAATCCCCCCTCATTCTTCTCTTCTGCAGGCTAAACAATCCCAGCTCCCTCAGCCTCTCCTCATAACTCATGTGTTCCAGTCCCCTAATCATTTTTGTTGCCCTTCGCTGGACTCTCTCCAATTTATCCACATCCTTCTTGAAGTGTGGGGCCCAAAACTGGACACAGTACTCCAGATGAGGCCTCACCAATGTCGAATAGAGGGGAACGATCACGTCCCTCGATCTGCTCGCTATGCCCCTACTTATACATCCCAAAATGCCATTGGCCTTCTTGGCAACAAGGGCACACTGCTGACTCATATCCAGCTTCTCGTCCACTGTCACCCCTAGGTCCTTTTCCGCAGAACTGCTGCCTAGCCATTCGGTCCCTACTCTGTAGCTGTGCATTGGGTTCTTCCGTCCTAAGTGCAGGACCCTGCACTTATCCTTATTGAACCTCATCAGATTCCTTTTGGCCCAATCTTCCAATTGGTCTAGGTCCTTCTGTATCCTATCCCTCCCCTCCAGCGTATCTACCACTCCTCCCAGTTTAGTATCATCCGCAAATTTGCTGAGAGTGCAATCCACACCATCCTCCAGATCATTTATGAAGATATTGAATAAAACCAGCCCCAGGACCGACCCTTGGGGCACTCCACTTGATACCGGCTGCCAACTAGACATGGAGCCATTGATCACTACCCGTTGAGCCCGACAATCTAGCCAGCTTTCTACCCACCTTATAGTGCATTCATCCAGCCCATACTTCCTTAACTTGCTGACAAGAATACTATGGGAGACCGTCTCAGTGCCCCCAGGAACAACTTCGCTGAACCGGGAAAAACATCATCACTTTGAAGCTGAAATACGTCCATGGGCAGATCTAATGGCAATGTCCCATGTCTCAGCGCTTCTCAGCAGCCTCCAGTCAAGTGCACTATGGAAGGGGAAGGACTAGCTCCTGTCCTAGCAGGGGATGTTCTCAGGTCTTTTTCCATCTCTGCCTAGTCTGATCCTAAATGACACATATGCTCCTGATGGAGGTCACAGACTGCCATGGAAACACAAATAAGCACTCAGCACCACAAGGCAGGAAAGGGGGGAGCGGTAACACGGCGGGCCGGCCACAGACCCAGCTAATCAGATTTCTGCTTCCTTGGGGTCAAATTTCCGATTGCTTGTCAGTCGCAACTGGGGGGCAGATTTTCCAAAGTACTCAGCAGTCCCCACTGTGATATTTAATGGCCCGATTTTCACCAGTGCTCAGCACCCAACACGCTGAGCTCTTGTGAAAAGCTGGCCCAAAAGGCACCACCTCTGATCAAACCCTTCCTTAAGACATCGCTGAGCCCGATTCTTTTCTAACATGGTCGGTGCTGGTCAGTATCCTCCAGATAGTCTGGGCCCGTTGTTTGCAGCCAATGGGACAGTAGCATAGGTGCTGGAACTAGGAGTGTGGACGCACCCCCTGGCTTGAAGTGGTTTCTATTACACACAGGGTTTGCAGTTCGGTTCAATGGCTCTTAGCCCCCCCCCCCCCACTATAAAAACTGTTCCAGCACCCCTGGATAGTAGTGAATTTGTTGCTCAGACTAGTCACCGTCCCTGTTGTCTGGACGGTCAGCCCAGTCACGTGGCGTCATCTCTGCTCCCTGATTGGACGACTGAAACATGGTCAATGGTGACCGATGCAGTTTTGGAAGAAGACACGGTCATGCTAAAGAGGGTGAAAACACCAGGGATCACGGCCACGTCGCGACCAGAGTGAGGAATACAAGCCTCCAGCCCAGGGGGCCACGCGAGCCGGTTTTTAATGGCTCGCTGCTGCCAGCCGGGGTCCCAGCCGCCGGCCCCGCTCAGCCCACTGCCGAACCCAGGCTGGGACCCCGGCAGGCAGCAGCGAGCCATTAAAAATCCTGCCCGCCCCAGCCCACTCTTCTCCGCCCCCATGCGGGCAGGGTGAAGAAGCTTGGTCCTGCCAGAGGCTGCTGCAGGGCAGCCCAGCTCCCCCCTGCCCCTCCTCTTCCCCCAGCCTGCTGGGGTCCTGCCCCTCGTCCTCTCCCTGCTCCCCCGCCTCTTCCCCCAGCCTGCTGGGGTCCTGCCCCTCCTCCTCTCCCCCTCCCCTGCCTCTTCCCCCAGCCTGCTGGGGTCCTGCCACTCCTCCTCTCCCTCCCTGCTGGGGATCAGCTGATGGCCCTTGCCAGGGAGGGGGGTAGCGGAGCCGCAGAAGAGGCAGGGGCGGGTCTTGGGGCATGGGGATGGAATTAGGGCATATCCCCTCCAGCCCCCTGCCGTGAGCTGCTCTGGGCAGGGGGCTGGGAGCACCCCCACAATCCTAGCCCACACCCCCAGCCTTCTGCCTTGACTCTTGCACCCCCCACATTCCCACCCCCACCCTGAGCACCAAACGGGAGCTCCTGCACCCCCACCCCCACATTCCCACCTGCACCCCTCACACAAAATGGGAGCTGCCCAGGAAAGCACTCCACACCCAGAACTCCTGCCCCAACCCTGAGCCCCCTCCCTCATTCTAGCTCCTGGCCGGACCCTGCACCCCAGCCCCCAGACCTGCTCCTTCACCCCCAGCCCTGTGCTCAGTGCACTCCCACCCTCAGCTCAGTGTGGAGAGCGAGGAAGAGAATGGGCTAGAACCAGGGAGAAGGTAGGTTCCCACTGTATGTGGGCAGAGCTGGGATCCCAGATCGGCAGGGGACTGAGCGGGGCCCTGGCTGGCAGGAGCCGGCGGACGGAACCCCAGACCAGCAGCGGGCTGAGCCGCTCAGCCCACTGCCGGTCTGGGGTCCTGGCCACCAGCTCCTTGCCAGCCGGGGTCCCAGCCACAGGCCCCGCTCAGCCCCCTGCCAGTCTGGGGTTCTGGCTGCCGGCCCCTTGCCAGCCGGGGTCCCGGCCGCAGGCCCCGCTCAGCCCCCTGCCAGTCTGGGGTTCTGGCTGCCGGCCCCTTGCCAGCCGGGGTCCCGGCCGCAGGCCCCGCTCAGCCCCCTGCCAGTCTGGGGTTCTGGCTGCCGGCCCCTTGCCAGCCAGCGTCCCAGCCGCAGGCCCCGCTCAGCCCGCTGCCAGTCTGGGGTTCTGGCTGCCGGCCCCTTGCCAGCCAGCGTCCCAGCCGCAGGCCCCGCTCAGCCCGCTGCCAGTCTGGGGTTCTGGTTGCCGGCTCCTTGCCAGCTGGGATCCTGGCCGCAGGCCCTGCTCAGCCCCCTGCCAGTCTGGGGTTCTGGCCTCAGGCCCCGCTCAGGCTGCTACTGGCCTAGGTGAACGAAACCCCAAGCCGGCAATGGGCTGAGTGAGCCGGCGTCGTAATTTAATTTAGTTTTAAATGAAGCTTCTTAAACATTTTGAAAACCTTGTTTACTTTACATACGACAATCGTTTAGTTATATAATATATAGACTTATAGCGAGAGACCTTCTAAAAAACGGTAAAATGTATGACTGGCACGTGAAACCTTAAATTAAAGTGACTAAATGAAGATTCGGCACACCGTTTCTGAAAGGTTGCTGACCCCTGCCCTAGTGTCGCATCAAGCTGCATTCCCCAAAAAAGCCTCCCACATGGAGCACTCGCCCTGGGTGGATCAGCGGGCATTGAACCTTGGACCTCTGGAACTAGCATACCCAGAGCTCTTAGCGAAGACTGCAGCAGCCATGTCAAACTTGGCCCAGCTGCCCCTAGATGGCATGACACTGTACGTTTGCATTTCACCTAGCAGGGTTTAACTATTCAACCAGCTGCAATAATGGCTGACTGATCACCCATGACCGGAAGCATCTTCCCAAGTGCTCAGTGAATGCTCTCTGCCCCGGGAACCGAAGGACACGCCGTTCCTTTGTGGGAAGGGGGTTTCCGACTCTTGCAATGTGGAATAATAACTCCCAGGGGTGAGGACACTTACGTGAGCGGAGGTCGCGCTGGCTGGTCCCTTGGCCTGGAACATGCTTCCTTCCCACTCTGTCTTTTGCCTTAATCCTGAGGTTGATGTTGGTGGCCAGGCTGCTGTGGCTAAGTCTGGCCCCTCGTGATATCTGGGGAGGAAACGTCAAGAGGAGCACGGCTCGTTGGGGCAGACCCGCTCCCTCACCCCAGACAAGCTGCCACCTGTTCAAGGCTTGGCAGGGTCGGTGCATAGAGCTTGTGTGCTTGACCCTGACCGGGTGACTTCGCAAACGGGGTCCCGGGCAAATATGCAGAGCAGCCCCGGGGGGCAGCAGCTCCAGGCTTCCACGGTGTGACGTGGGGAAAGGGTGCTGGTAACTGAGGGGGAGGGGGTGGTTCAACTCCTCAGTACTGTCCCTTGCCTGACAACACCTGCCTCCTTCCCCAGGGTCCAGCCTCTAGGATCACTGAGTAGCTGCACTGGGTCACTGGGCTTTCCTTAATAGGGGTCAGTTGGAAAAAGGCAAGGGCTCTAGATAGTAGCCTCCCAGCATGCCCTTGGGGGCGATTGTACAGTACCTGGCCCATGACTGGGGCTCCTAGGTGCTACAGATAAATAATAATAGCAGTTCACATGCCACGTCCAGGCTCCAGGCCGGAGTCACGCAGATGTTCTGCCCAGGCAGGGAGCCTGGCCATCAAAGGGACACTGGACGTGGGAGGGCGGGGGAGTTGTGAGTGATCTGCCTGTGGGGAGAGCAGGCTGACATGGAGACAGACAGGTCCTGTGGGAGCATCGGAAGCGGTGGGGGCCTTGCCCAGCTCCCGGGGGGTGCTAAGCTGTGGGGAAAAGCAGGCACGCTCAGACTGTGTGTGGTTTTAAGAGCTCTGGTGCTGAGAGCACCAGGAGAGCTGGGGTCGCCCCCTGCACAGACCCTCAGCTCTAGCTCTAGGAGGGGCCAGGTGGCCGAAGCCTCCCCCCGCAGGCTTCGCGCTGTCCTCAGGCTGAGCGCACAGGATTTGCAGCCCCTGAGAAAGTGGCTCCAATTTTACCCAACTCATTTCCCGTCTCCTCTGTGGTTTGCTTGTTATTTCCTGCTCCACCGAGCCGCGCAGCCGGAGTTACACTTGGCCAGACGCACGTGCTCAGCGGGGTCAGAGCAGGCCAGCCACTGCCCACCGGAACCAGGACCCTGGATCCAAACGCCCACTAAGAAGGGGGTTCACAAGCCAGACCCACCTTGTGGGGTTCAGGCCCCATCCTGGGGCTTGCCCTAGAGCATGCACCCTTAAAAAGAAAACCAGGGCCCTCTTTCTCCTTAGGAGCATCAAAGGGGTCTTTGGACCTCCCGAGAAGCTTCCTGTTCCAGCCAGAACCAGGGCTGAAAAGGAAATGAAGCTCTTACCAGGCTCCGCCAAGCTCCAGCAGAGGCCGCGGCTGGGATGGAGCCAAGCGACAAGCTGGGCTGCTTTGCCCCTAGTCAGGAGATTGGCCCTCTGGGGACGGGACGTTCTCAGCACCAAGGAGACGCTCAGGGCTGGGGAGACCTACAGAGAAAACACAGAGATAGTTTGCCCTGGTAGAGCAGTGACAGCATTGCCCAGTGCGGTGAGGGGGACGCGGGCTCCGATGCCGGGGGGCTTGGCACTGCCCAGTGCCCCACTGCCCTGATGTAAACCCACTCCAGTCAGGGGGGCCTACCCTGCCTGTTCTCTGGGGTCATGGGAGTGTCATCCCGCTGTCCCAAAAACATGTCCAGAGAGCGAGACACCAATGGATGGGGAAACAGCTGCCAAGACATGCAGAAAGCCCCTCGGTTTCTCACCTACCCCCGCCCTCCACATACCTCTCACCATGCCCCACACCTTCAGTCACCCCTCTGCCTCCTCTCCTCACACCCCTCAACCCCCACCCTACACATACCTACCCTTAATGCCCCATTCCCCCACACCTCCTCATCCCCACCCCATCCCCACCCCTAAGCCCCCACCCAAACACTCCCCTCACCACCCCCTCATTTGCACCCCTCAACTCCCACCCTCCACACACCCCAATGCCCCACTCACCACACTCCCCTCAACTCTGCTCTCCACACTCCCTTCAATACCCCACTCACACACACACCTTCAGTCCCTATCCTCCACACCCCCCAGAGTCCCACTCAAACACACCCCCTCGGTCCCCACCTTCCACACCCCCCAGTGTCCCACTCACACACACCCCCTCGGTCCCCACCTTCCACACATCCCAATGTCCCACTCAAACACACCCCCTCGGTCCCCACCTTCCACACCCCCCAGAGTCCCACTCACACACACCCCCTCGGACCCCACCTTCCACACCCCCCAGAGTCCCACTCACACACACCCCCTCGGTCCCCACCTTCCACACCCCCCAATGTCCCACTCACACACACCCCCTCGGTCCCCACCTTCCACACATCCCAATGTCCCACTCACACACCCCTCTCAGCCACCTCCCTCAATGTGCCCCCACACTTTCAACTGCCCCTCAACCCCACACTCCCATCAACCTGCTCCTCCCCCTCCCTCTCTACACCCCTCACCTCCCCAAACCCATCCCCCTCCCTGCCTCCCACCTACACACCCCCTCAACGTCTACCACTCCCCTCTCCACCCAGATAACCCTCAGCCTGCCCCCCCACACTCCATATACACCTCTCAGGCCCTGCTCTGCGGCTACTTGTATCCCTGCTTGACCTCTCTGAACACCCTCATTCAACCCCCCCAACGTGTGCACACACACACGCTTCATTCAGCCTCCCCCTTGCACCTCTCCGTCCCCCTCCCTCCTCATCTGCCCCCACCACGTCCACCCCTCTCTCCCTCCTTCCACACATCTCACCAAAGCTCCCCCTGCAATCCCTTCTCCTGCACAGACCCCACACAGAGACCCTCCCCTCTGTGCACATACCCAGTTCAAACCCTCTCGTCTTGGTAGCTTAGGCCCAGTGGAGGGGCCCCTCAGGGCACAGCTCTGCGGGGATTGAACAGGAGATGTTGCTACACATCCTTCCTGCCAGAGGATAGGGAGGCAGCCATGAGAGCAGCAAGGGGAAGGGTGTGCTCAGGAGTGTGGGTCAAGCATCCTGAGTTAGGTCAGGCCCCACAGTGCGGCAGCTCCCACCAGGGGAGGCATTAGTGCAGACCGGGCTCAGGGGTCGGGGTCAGACGATACAATGGTAAGAACGCCGGCTCCCTGTCTACACTACGGCCTCTGCTGCTGGGAGCTGCACAGATAGTGACTGGCGGGGCCCATACTTGCCAGCGTAGATGCATCCAGAAGGGTTGTCATTGTCCCAGCCCAGAGAGGCTTTACCCATGTCTCTAGAACAGCCTTTCGGGGCATGGCCCCGCTGCTCTAGAACAACCCTGCCGCTCCAGAACAGCCTCTAGAGCAGCCTTTCCATGTACGTTATCGTGGCCAAGAGCAGCATTACAGGGGCACTCCCCCCAGCTCCAGAACTGCCTTCCAGGCTCCATCGTCTTCCGAGCCATCCAGAACAGACTTCCCATGTGCCACCCCCTCTGCTCTAGAACCGCTGTCCAGAGCACAGTGCTGCTGCTCGAGAACAGCCACCTGCTCCCTGCGCTTTGCCCACGGCAGCCACCCATCAGTCTGTGAGAAAGCTCTGGCTAGACATCCCTGGTGCGCTGTAGACGGCTAATGTGCTGGGATCCTCCAACCGGCCTGGCCAGTCACACAGGGCCAATCGGTGTGGCAACACGGGACCTGCATGCTCAGCCACGCTCTTGGGCGGGACGACAGCGTTAAACAAGCAAACTCTGCAGGTGGCATCAAGGGCCTGGGTTTTCCAGGCTGGATCATTCCCAGCTGAACTTAGTCGCTGAGCCCAAAGAGGTCACCTGGCAGGGTCACTCCAGGGTCTAGCCGCTGGGCCGCACTGCCTCTCAGTTCCTATAGTTTTCCAGCGTTATTAGAAGAGAAAGAAATAGTTACGGAGCAGGAAGGAAGCATGGTGCCGTGGGCAGGGACCCCACTCTCTGCTCCTGCCACTGGCTTCCTGTGTGATCTCGGGTAAGACTCTTAGCCTCTCTGTGCCTTGGTTTCCGGTCTGTACAATGGGGCTAATAGCACTGCCCTGCTGACCAGGTCTGTTGTGAGGATAAATACACTAGAGACTGCGAGATGCTCAGATAGTACAGCAACGGAGGGCCAGATAAGTACTTAGAGCATGTGTGGGAAAATGACAGCGGGCAAACAAGAGGGGCTGAGATCTGGAACGAAAGAGATGATGAAGCAGAGAGAGCAAGAGAGAGAGAGACAGGCATGGCAGGAAAAGGCAATCCTGTGTGAGGGAGAGCAGGTCAGCGTGAACGGAGGAGAGGGAGAGGAGCAGTCATATGCAGAGTTGCTACCTGTGTGGGTCTGCGTTACACACCAAGACGTGGGACTGAGTCGCGGGTCCCTGTCCACACATCGCCCTATGCCCTAGCGAGAGCGAAGAGGAGGGGGATTGCAACTTGCTTCCACCCACTACAGGGGACGCTTCGCTCTTAAGGTCACTCCTGCTGGAACAAGGCCCAACTATCAGTGACAATGCAGGAAGTAGCCAAAACCAGCTAGGTAACGGAGCTTGTCTTTTCATGGAGGTGAAGGGGACTGGGCCAGATTCATCCCTGGCGCAACTCCACTGACTTCAGTTGGGCCCCCAGTCTCTCAGCACAGGAGGTTGCCCAATCAGGGTTCGGCTGGCCTGTGAACCGGCATTGTCATGCTCTGCAGCAAGAGGTGCAGGGAACTGGCGAGTCGTGCACACTAGAGCATACAGGCAGCACCCCACTTGTGCCTTATGGGTCCGCCTTTCAAGGGCTCAGTGCACCCACAACGGGGGGGCTGCATTTCCCAAAGAGGCCCGCACAGCGGGTGCACGCTGGATGCTGGGCTCTTGAAAACTCGAGTCCTTGTTGCCTAAATGGGAGTTGATCTCTCTGGAAAATGGGGGTGCAATTGTAGGTGCCGAGCACTTGGAAACCTGGCCCTTAGCGCTGTCAGAAATTTGCCCCCCCCCTGCCCCCGCAAGGCACTGGGCTTCTCTCTCATTTAGATTAAGGCCCATGCTACACCCCTCTGGCAGTGCCATTTACACCCCCTTTATGTGCAAATGAGAATCAAGCCCACTGCAGCCTAGTGATCACGGCTGGGTTTGCAGTGACTTCTGCTAAATCATAGAATCATAGAATATCAGGGTTGGAAGGGACCTCAGGAGGTCATCTAGTCCAACCCCCTGCTCAAAGCAGGACCAATCCCCAATTAAATCATCCCAGCCAGGGCTTTGTCAAGCCTGACCTTAAAAACTTCTAAGGAAGGAGATTCTACCACCTCCCTAGGTAACGCATTCCAGTGTTTCTATCCTATCGTCATTTCTATTCCTGGCTCTGCGACTCATTCACTTTGACACCTCGGGCAAGGCATCTTCCCACCGTCTGCCTCAGTTTCCCCACCTGCACGGTGAAGCTTGTGATAGTGACCCATGAGACCTCACATCGGGGGTGGGGGGTGCTTTGCCAGGCTAATTCTGTCTGTAGCATACAGCTGGTCAGGAACTTTTCAACAAGTTGTTTTCTCGTCAATAGACAAAGGGTCGACACCAAAACAAAATGTTTTGAAATGATCAGAATGTCCTGACTGACTCAAAGTGGGGGGGAGGGGATTAGTTTTTTGTTTCAAGAATATTTTCGAGATTTGGACTTTTCATCCCAGTCCGAGACAGGGAAAAATGTCAATATATATTCATGGGACGGGAAACCTGTTTCCCACCAGGTCTAATGTAGAGCACTTTGAGATGCGGAGATGAGAGGCTCTCTATTAGTGACTGCTAATTAACGATCGATTATCCCGTCGAGCCCGGGCAGCTTGACACACTGGCAGTAACAAAAGGAACGACTTTATTATTTTGGGTTTAATAACCAAGCAGACTCGGTGCCGCTTTCTCATGGCCCCCGTTGACGTTCTGCGTCGCATGCTCTTGGGAAAGGGAGGGCTGTCACCCAGCTGCCGCTGGGAGTGGATTCCCCCGAGCCAGGATCAAGTCTGGGCTGACCCAGCAGCAGTCAGTGAAGCTTGTCAGAGAGTAAGCAGGGCTGGCCGTGAAGGGGAGACGTGGGAAATGTCTCCTGCGGGGATTCTCACCCTGCGGAGCCCCTCGGGGCTTTGGGGCATCTTAAGTCCTAGCACAAAATCTCTGCCGAGGAAACTACGTGTATCCCGCTTCACTTTGCCAGCTGGAACATCCTCTCAGGTCAACGGTTGCTGTCACCGATGCCTGTTTGGGAACCTGTGTGGCATGAGTTTGTGGGTGCTCAGCGCAGACCCCTGCAGTGGAACAGTCACCTCCAGCCCCTTGTCAGGAGTGTCACCAGAGAGAGGACGAATGGAACAGACAGTGGTGACTGACCTGCCCCTTCACCATTACAGGGCGCCCCTCCAGGTCAGGGCTGGAGGGGGCACCAGGACAGCACAAAGGAAGCCTGTGCCCGTCCATGACAATTCGCCAACGCTGGACTTGCTCAGGGCAGAGTCCTGAAGTCCCGGCTCCGGCAAACTCCCAGAGACTTCAGCAAGGGTGCGCCGGAGTCAGGCCCTCAGGGTCTGGCCCTTCCGTTCTTTTATTTAATTACTGCCTCCGTGGACAAGATGAAGGTATCTGCAGGGTGGGAGGGGCTCCAGCAGCCACGAATGCCGGGCGACAATGCCGAGGCACTACAAAATGAGTCACTTTCTGCTGACACTGAACAAGGAACTTTATTCGAATAAGGAAAACAGCCCGATCTCTTAAGCTGCTCTGCCTTTCCGCTTCACTGCAGAGTTTCTGCCTCGAATCTTTCCCACCACCCCTCCCCACCCCCGGTTTCCTGCTACAGATTTAAAGAAACAGGGCCCGATCGTCACAACAAACAACCTCCACACGCTCACGGGCACACAAACTCTGTAGTCTGCTCACCGTCGCTCCACATTGGCGTGTCACTCGGAGGACATGATCTGCCCCGCCACGGTGAAATCTGCACCTGCCATTTGCTCCGACAGGACTAAGGAGACTTTCTGCAGTATATTTGTGAGGGGCAGTGGTACCTCTCGGCACGGCAGAGACGAAGATTTCCGCCCTCCCCTCACTGTGTTCTCTTCTCCCTGGCCACTCGGCATAGGCCTGGAGCAATCTCTGGCCAGCTGGTGAGCGGCCCTTCAGAAAGCCAAAATGCTTCCTGTAGGGCCAGTGAGCCAGGCACCTGGCCCCTCTCAAGCATATGGTTCCCATTACAAACACTGCAAGGAGTATGTTTACTGGTGGGATAATCCTGCCTTTGCGTCAGACTTTCCCAAGGGTAAAGCGGAGGGCAGGAAGGCTCCCCCGTATTGCAGGTTCCATGAGAAACAGCGCCACGGTGAAGGGCGCCTGGCCTCATTTGCTAACTTTGAGTGAATTTCCGGCTGGTGAAAGGTGCCAGGGATCCAAATCAGCACGGGCTCTGCCAGAACAGGGGGATGATTTGCACTCAGTACCTTAGACACGGCTCTTCCCTCTGCACCAGGGAGGCATCTGTGAAAGAGCCCCACCTGACGGCCCTTGGGGTTGATTTTCCTGGCTTAGCCATTGTGTGCAAGCAATGGCAGCGCAAATTTCACACACACACACACAGAGTCATAAGTGTGCCTCTGCCCACCCTGTTTCCAGGGCCCATCCAGCCCTTGCCCTCTGTGCCACGACTGCCAGCCAGGGCATCAATTGACACCAACTGAATTTTTGTGACCTATGGAGCTGATCTGAGACCCACCAAACTCACTGCACCCCGGGCAGAGGTGCCCCCATTTCTATAGCATCAGTTTTGGGGCCTTGACTGGCCGGGGCTAGATCGTCCACCCTGATCGCCACAGGGCTGGGAGGCTGCAGTAGCCCGAGCATACACTCTGCTGGGTCCAGACGGACTCGCAGAGGGCGAGGGAACACATTGGGGAACCTAACTGAGTATCCGCAGGAGTGAGGTTTTCCTTCCGGCCCCCGCACATTAGTGCAAGGTGGGAGAGAGCCTGGGTCTGAGCACACTCAGGGCTCACGTGCGAGCTCTCACTGGACGCTTGGAGGGGTGGGCAGGCGGGCGAGGGGGAGGATAAGTGCAGTTGGAGCAGGTCACAGAAGGGCGGGGTTAGACTGTGGCAGACTAGGAGCGCCCCCGAGTGCTCTCTGACCTGTACTGCATGTGAGGCACTGGGAAACATATGGACCAGGAATGAATAGCAGATGGGTCATTCTCCTTTAGAGCCAAGGTGGGGAGACCAAAGATGCCCCCAGTGGTGAGGGCCCTAGGCAGGAGGTGCGAGTTCAGGCCTCTGTGCTACCAGCTTTCCTGTGTGACCTTGGGCAAGTCACTTAGTCTTGCTGTGCCTTGGCTCTGCGTCTATAACATAGGGATAATAGCACCGCCCTACCTCAGAGGGGTGCTCAGATCCTACAGCGATGAGGGCAGATGCTAACCCTGCAGCTACCATTGACTTCAGCTGGAGTCGCTCAGCAATCCTGCAGGACTGGGATGCAGATACAGTGCACCAAGCTCACACTTCTACCAGTTCATCCCTCCAATCCCTTTTCCAGCCACATCGTGCTGCCGAGTTGCCTCTTGAAAGACTGCCCGTGGGAAGGAAATCTGCAGATGAGCTGCTGAAGAACGCTGAAGAGAAATAGGTTTCTAGGAGAAACAGGACTGCCTTTGTCAGGGGCGACAATGCACCAACCACCTTGGAATGGAGAGGAAAAAACCCTCCCACTCACCCCCAGAATTATCCGTGGAAACAAAATGGGAGAGGCTGGAGCAGGTGTCTTTGGAAGGACACCAGGCAGATGGGAATGTTGAGATCCATAGCAACTGCCTTTCAACAGTGGGATCTCAAAGCACTGTACAAGCCCCTCAGCTCCCTGTCAGATGCGGGAGGGCGGGTTTTATACTCCCCTACTTTATGGCAAGGGGAAACTGAGGCACAGCAGAGAGGTCATTTTTTTAAAAAATGACTGATATAATTTGTATTGCAGTAGAGCCTCAGGGCTCTGCTCAAGGCTTGGGAGCTCACTGTGCTCGGTGCTGAGAAACGGGTAGTCAGAAGACAGTCCCCAGAGAGCTCTCAAGCTAGGTTTCTGACAAGACAACAGAAAAACTGGGGCAGGAAGAGGGCAGATGTGCTAGCACTAAAAACGCAGGTTTCCCAGCAGTACTGTTCATCTCCGCTCGCCCTGGGCCCAGCTGTGTTCAGTCGGCAGCATCCTGTGGGCACTGCAACAGAGACGAGTCTTAAGGAGGGGTCTGGAGAAAGCGCTGCAGTTGATGGGCGCAGAGTCAGCTGGACGCCCGTGGAATTGGCGGAGTGGAGCAGGGCTTGCACTGAATGCAAACACCAGCCACCAGGAAACCAGGTGCCCGTAATCGATGCTGGAGGGATGGTGGGGACAGTCTAGTCACCGGGGGAAGCAGAGTAGCTTTGAGGAGATTTGGGACTTGGACATGAGACTGCAATGTGGTAATTACTGTGGCTAATTGACTCTCGTGAAGAGAACAATTAAGGGCACTGTGGCTCAGTCCGTGCCATAAGGCCCAGATCCTCAAAGGTATATAGGCTCTTGATGCCCATTGATTTCAGTGGGATTTAGGCATGTAAATACCTAACTGGCTGGTGAACGTGCTGGGCCACATCTGTTTATTGTAGTTATCACTGGGTAAAGTCCTGACCCCCCCCACCAATGTGGCAGAAGGATTTTCTACCCCCACAGCCAGGGGGTCAGAGGAATTTGGAGCCAAGAGGGGAACCCCCACACCAGTTCCAGCCATCTCGCCAGGAGGAGGCCAGAGGTACCATGGGGTTTGGAGGTGAATCTTCTGCTGGAGTTGACACTTTCTGATGTCTGTCCGATAAGCATCAAGACACTGGCACGTTCCTACTTGGGGTGCCCCAGAGCTCTACGGGACATGGGGCTGCCCCGGAGACAATCCCATAAACTCTAGACCACTTTTGTCCTTTTTCACTCCTCCTTGCATCACCGTGCCCCTCCCTCTGGCCAAGATGGACTGCACACTGCTCCCCCTAGGCCCACTGGCTCCCCAGAAAGTGACCCAGGACTCCTTATGGCCCTCAGAGGCTGAGGAGGCTTCCCATGATAGGCTCACTGGCTGATCCCAAGAGAGAAAGATTCCCCCTTAAGCAATCGCTCGGTAAAGCCTCCCGGCAGCCTTTGGGTGTCACTGCAGGGAAGCCATTTCCTTGGGAGGGTCCACGCGCTATAGCTGCACTTGGGACTATTACCAGCCAGCTGCAGCCCGTCTGGGCCTGATCCTGATGGCGGACACTGAAGTGAGTGGGAGTCAGGGGTGCTTGGCTCATCTCAGGATTAGGCCCTTGTTGTGTAGCTCAGCTAATTAGACACCAGCCAACCCATAGAGCATTAGCTTTGCCATGCCAAAATACTGCTCCATTTGGTGTTCTGCTCTTGGCAACAGCCATTACCTGATGCTTCAGGGGCTGGCAAAAGCAATACACCTAATGCAGCCAGACTGGCATATGTTGCTGTTTATGGGCGCACGGGATTTATTCTTGATCCCCATAGCTCCTCTCAGCACATGCCATGTGCCCGGCCGTTTGAATACCACAGTACTGCAAATGACACTGGCCATAAAATCATTTGTCCCCTTTTAGAATCTTCCAGTGGTATCGGACTTTCAGTCATACTGCGGCTAAGAGTTCCACAGGTAGATGATTAGCTGCATGAAGAACTAGAGGATCTGCAGTAGTTGGTTACAGGCAAATGGCTAAGACAATGGGACAGACAAGGCATTGAGCGGTTAATTTGCGGTTCTCTCTATGAGCCTTTCTGACCTATATCTTAAGGTAGAATGTACTGGTTTTCTGGCACTGAAAAAAAACCCAAATACCACATTCTCCTAAGGTGCATTAGCAGAAGCCACTGGTCCATCCTGACAACAGTAACTAGATCTTAACAATGTTTTTGTCTGGGAATTTCCTTACTTTTTTCAGAATGTACCTAAAGATGCTCACATATGAAAACACACTCAACACTTATACTTTCTTCTGCTAGAGACATTATAAATAGATACAGGCTTGATTTGTCAGACATTCTGAGCACTCACAAGTCCCATTAAAGTCAATGGAACATCGGAGTGTTCAGCACCTCAGAAAAAAAGGCAAGATTTTCTATGGTGATTAGTGGTTTGGGATCCCTCATTTTTGGGTTGTCCGGCCTGAGACATCTTAAAGGGGCATAGTTTTCAGAACATGAGCTCCTGTCCTCTGATAATCAAACCTCTTCCTGGGTTCCCACTAGTTCCCACTGAAAACCTTGCCCATCATTTGTAAATTCCACATAAGCTAATGGCCCTTATAAACTGTCTGAGAGTCCCCCTTCAAACACCATGACTGGGCTTCTCTTTGGCTCCAGGCCATCTCTCCCAGCATTGGACCTCTCAGAGTTCTTCAACTCCATCTCCAGGGTGGCTCGGCTCCATTCACCCAGGCTAGCGTGTCTCCCAACAAAGGCTTGCAAGAACCCAGCCAGCCACTGATGGGAGTTCTCGGAGGGTCACAGTTTGCAGGGCTATGCTATTGAACTAAGCCCTGTCCCACACCTCTCCAGTATGGAATGGTACCAGTGCTGATGAGACCAAACACAAACCATTTGGGATTTCTTGACCAAGGTGATTTGGAGACTACACACAAAAAAAAAAAAAAAAGTAAGAGACTTTAGAGAGTGTGGAAACCCAGTCATTCTATAAACTGGCTTAATTCATCTGAAACTCCCCTGTCCCCTTCAACTTTGCCGCTCTCTGCTTTTCTACTAAACTCTCTCTGCTTCATGGTTCTCACCCTTTCACCCAATGGGTCTGTTGCATCTGCCAGTTGCATCCTAACATGCAGATGGAGCACTCTCAGGGGCTGTCTTCTTGGTTTTTTGTTTGCACAGCAAGCTAGCACAATGGGGACCTGATCCTTGACTGGGGATCAGCCTACAAGTTGGGCCTATAAGTCATTTCCTGTCAGTTTCAACTGGACTAGGTTTTAAATGATCCATTTGAATCAAATGGGTCAGTGTGTCATTTCTCTGTGCATCCTTTTCCCCCCGATCTGTAGCATGGGGACAATGATCCTGATCTCCTGGGAAAGTGTTTTGAAATCTATGTATGCAAAATGCTAGATAAGAGCAAGATTTCATTATTAAAACTCTTAGACCTGGAACAATCTCCCAAGGGAAGCCATGAAAGCCCCTCGCTCAAGGGGTTTAAAGCTGGACTGGATGAGACATTAGGAAATGCACTGTCAGGAATAATCCTGCATTAGCCAAGGGGGATAAACTAGTTATGATCTAACAGCTCATCTTCCATCTCTGGTTTCTCTGATCACATTAAAAATGAACCCCTCCAGCCCCTCCCTGGTGTGTACTGCAGCATGTGACAAAGAACTGCTGAAGAGGTTACAGATCAACCAAGGCTGGGAAATTCAAGGGAGGAAAACACAACCATGCAGTGCAGACAGTGGGGGTGAGGAGGGCTAGCTGGAAAACAAGAAGGGGCGGGGAGAAAGGGCACGAGAAACACCTCAATAGCCCTGGACTGTGGGAAAACCAGAGTCAGTTCCCTGCTTTGAATTAGGCAGAGCAGCACCTTGAACTCGCATCTCCCCCACCCACGTGCAGGTCCCCTACCACTGAGTGGGGGGTGGTCCAGACAAGCTAGCCAGGACCCGCTGACGTTTCCATCACAACCGCTACATTGCCACCAAACGGTTCAGTTTGACCAAGAAGGCATTTCTGGTGGACCACAAGTTGGAACCAAACCGTTCCAGCCGGCTTCAGGGCTGAGTCTCCAGCCCAGCCGCCCCCCAGCCCAGCATCACCCCTGGCTCTCCCTTCTGCTCACCTCCAGGCCAGCTCCTCTCCTTGCAAGCCCAGGCAAGGCTCAGAGAGGTGTCCCGTCCATCTCCCCAGAGGGCTAAGGGTTCACGCCGCCTGGCCCCTGGCTGACCCCATGTCCCGGAGGGGTCCCTCAGCAGTTGTTTTATTTTCATAACTGAGGCGGCAAGCCCAGGGGTGCCAGGGGCTCTGAACAGCGTGGCCCAGGGGTGCCGGGGGCTCTGAACGGCCCGGCCCAGGGGTGCCGGGGGCTCTGAACTGGCACATATTGAGCCCTGACCACTGGCCAAAACCAGACACCCCTTGGGGTTCATGCAGCCTGAAGACTCAGCCCCCAATGGCCACCCATCTGGACCTCCTCCGAAACCCTCCCCGGAGAGCAAAAGTTGTAGGCGGCTTCCCCTTACGTCTGGCCTGTCTCGTGAACCCCGCTGCCCCGAAATCGGGCGGGGCTGGAGCCCCCCTTTCCCCTGCTGTGCAACACAGTCCATGCGCCTCCTTCTCCCCGGCTCGGCGTCCGCCTCCCTGTGCATCTCTCCATCCCTTTCCCTCCAGCCCCCCGGCGCCGGGGGGCTGCTCCCCGCTCCCTCCCTCCCCCAGCTGGGGGCAGAGCCGGGGCTCGCCGAGAGCAGCAGCTCCCCATCACCCCCCCCAGCCCGACGCTTTGTCTCCTCCGGGCGGGGAGCTCGGGCGCCCCGTCGTACCCCGCAGAACGGGGACTCACCCTGTGGCCGGGCACGGCTCCTCGCGGGAAGGCAGAGCAGAGGGAGGCTTCCCCGGCAGCGTCTGTCCGCCCCTCTGGCCAGGAAGCGTGTGGGGGGGTGTTGGGGGGGGGGTTTCTGCCCAGACTCAGCTCTGGGAGCTGCTTCCTGCCAGCTCCCTCCAGCCGCCTTGCTCGTCCTTTTATCACCAGGCTGCTGCCTGTGATTGGCTCCTTGCTTTTCTCCTTTGTGTGAAGCAACCTATAACCCCCAACCTCCTCCGAGCCCCCCCTCACCATTCTCTCTCTGCCCCCCCGCCGCCGCCAAAATAAAACTCCAAGTGGCTTTCCTGGCCTGTCGGCAACGTGAGCCTTGCCAGAGGAGATCTCTCCAGGGCACATGCCTCAGGTCCCTGCCTCTCTCTAGGAGAGCCAGGGCAAACAATCATTCCTCCTCCCCTGCTGTCAAGATGGGGCCGGTTCTCCAAACAGCCCCCACCCCACAAGACCCCCTGGCAAAGTTCTGGGGTTTGGGCTCAGCCATCTCTGGAGAGGCGGTCAGCAGTGCCCTTTGGTAGAGACCCTCAGGCCCACTTAGCAAAACTATGGGGCATGATTCTCTCTGCTCATTGTGGCCCCCCTGACCCCTCCTGGCAGCCCCCCCCCCGACCCCTCCTGGCAGCCCCCCCCCGACCCCCAGAAGTTCCCTCCTTCCCATAGCTCCGTTCCCAAGTTCCAAGACTTGCTAAAGTTTGTAGGGATTGGGGGACCACAGGCACAGCCGGGGGGTTGATGCATTGCCTTGGGAGATCCCTCCCCCTAAGGTTCACAGCAGACACGCTCCCTTCCTAAGGATCAGAGAAGGCATCCATCGAAAGGTGCTTACTGCTGCCCATCTCCGGGGTGTCTGAGCACCTCACAGGCTTTAATTCATTCACCTTCACGACCTCCCTGTGAAGACAGGAAGCATTATTATCACCCCTCTGCGCTGAGGCACTGAGAGACTAAGTGATTTGCCCAAGGGCACCCAGAAAGTCTGCGCTCAGCTACAACGGCTCTTTTGAAATTTGCACTTTGTTCACTTCTTTCCAGTGTCACACACCAACCTGTTGTGGAGTTTTGCTTTGTAAATGTATTAAGAACCCCAGTAAAAAACTAGTGATAAAAACGAAGCTTGTTTCACATAATGGTCCCCAAAGGAGCCTCCACAGTAGCACGGTTACACTGATAGATCTGTACGAGGACTCATACCATTTAAGTACAGTTTGATGCCATACAGGAAGTCCCTAGTGTGTTTAGATGAAACATCCATCTGCAAATGCATCCAGGTGAACCTAACAGGGGCAGAATTTGTCTACAGAACAAAATGCAAAAAACAGGAATGAATTTCCAGAGGTGTTTAATGGGCAGGGATGTAATAATAAAATAATACATCACACTGATACAGATACAGATCCCACTGTATGGCCTAAAAAACATTTATTACACAAAGTCCTATCCTTCCCCCCTATGACTACAAGGGTGTTAAGGGGCCACTTCACCTTGAATGAGCCCTTGAAATATGTGTTAACAAGTTATACTAAACCATCTGTTCCCCCTTTAGCTGTGACACTGTGAGGATGTTTTCCAGGCCCGAAGAAGAGCTCTGTGTAAGCTCCTAAGTTTGTCTCTTTTATTAAAAAGATATTACCTCATTCACCTTGTCTCTAGTCTCTCTAATATCCTGGGAAACAACATAGCTACAATAACACTGCATACATAACGTTCCCTTATCACTGACACAGCTGAGCTTGACTGGATGGTAAAATTAGACGTTGCTGAGCAAATACAGACACTAAATTACTTGGTTAAGAATATTATCACTATAATAAAGTCCACACAGTGTAAGTTCAGAAATACTACGCATAATCCACAGTGCCCATCTGGGTAGTGAGACGTAAGAACAGAGCAGGAGATGCCTCATTATGTCGTGAATGCTGCCATGAAAGAGAAGATATCCGAGTGTGAAATCTACAATGAACACAGGAAACACCATGGAAAAGAACCACTGAAAGCACATGAGATTCCTTGTTGCCCCTGGTCCAAATCTGGTGCAGATCTATTGGAAAGAAACAGGAAAGATACTCTTTAGGTCTCTTACTAGTGACTACTACGGGTTTGTTTGTATTTTTAAATGCAACTGAGCTGTTGCAAATCAGACTGGGTAGCAATGTACCATTTGCTCACCAGGGGAGTCTAGATAAGTTCATACCAGAAAATGCCCCACACTTCCCAAATGACTCAATTCAGCAATTCCCTTGGCTAGATCAGTTCAGGTACAGCCTCATGACACAGCCAGATGAGTTGGTGGGAAAGTCCACACAAATAGCAAAGGCTTGGGGGCTGAAATCCTGGTCTCATTGACGCCAATGGTAACACTCCTGTTGACTTTAATGGGGCCAGGATTTCATCCTTGAATACTCCCCCACTCCCCAACCCTAGTGGATTTGAGGCCTCTCTCTTTAGCATTGTTCAAATATCACAACTTCAGAAACTCATGGCCAGAAGGACAAAACCCTTACTACCAACATCTAATATGCTTCTGGAGCCAAAGACAATCAGCCTGAAGCAGTTAGAAAAGAAACTAATACCAGGAAACTAGAACAGAAGAAATACAACAACGCCAAGCTGAGTAAGTGAGAGAGAAGGCTGGATTTCAAACAGAAAGTGTCTAGCAAGCGGCAAAGGCCACAGCTGTAGCAGCCACCCACACCAAGGTGATGTCAGACCCACTGCTGAGGGAGACCCCTGCAGGAGGAATAGAAAACACGGAAACAAAACTCTATCCATGGTACTTATCTGAGCCCTGTGACCCTGCTACCCAGGCACCTCGCAACCTTTAATATACGGATCCCCATCACACCCGTGAGGCAGGGCAGTGCTGCTATCCCATGGCGCAGATGGGGAAATGAGGCACAGAGAGTAGGTCTACACTGCATTGTTAACCTGGGCCTGTGGGACCGGGGCTTGTGGACTCGGTGTTTCCGAGCACAGGCTTGAGCGTCCGCACTGCATTGTCAACGCGGGTCTCCCACATTGCACTACACAGACCTTCTGACTCAGGTTTGCAGCTTGACCTGCATCCACACTGCAAAATGACCGGGCTTGGATGTGCATCCTAGGGCCCATCCCCTGGTCGGTCTGAGGACCCAGGTCCAAAGGGCTTGCTGACCTAAGTCAGAAAGAGTTGTGTGTGGATGGTAGGGAGGGTTGGGGTCAAACCTGAGTCTGAGCCTTGGTTTACAAATGCAGTGTAGACATATGCAAGGTCACATAGAGAGTCTATGGTTCTTGAGGACATCCAGAACGCAAGCAACTTTGATCAGGTGCTTAGAGAGGAAGCATATCTCCCACGCATACACCAGCATCGAAAAACAGCCAAAGCAGCAAACCCAGTCTCCAGGGCGTGGCCCCACCTCAGCGTGGGAACTGAGCGCAGCAGAAGGAACTGTTCTGAAAAGAAAGAAGCAGCTGTTTGATCAGAAAGCCACTGAGAGCCGTTCCTGACAGACACCCAATACAAAGCAGAATAAGGAAGTTCCAGAGCTGCCCTGTACCTTATGTCATCGTTTGCACCAGCGTGAGGATGTAAATTGTTACCCTTCTGTAGCGTTTTGTGCTCCCATTGTGCTGTGTAAGTGATGACAAAAGGTGCAGGGCAATGAAGAATCAGGCCCCTTGGCTCCGGTGTACAGGAGTGCTCTGTACAGGAGATGTGTGTGTATTTGGGTGTGTTTTACTACTTGGCCAGGTCAATTTGTGGGCAGTGGTTTAGGTTTTGTGTTAGGAAGCTGGAAGCATAGCCACTGGCATGAGTCAGACCCCTGCCGTGTCCTAGGGGTGTCCATTTTTGCGCCCTGCGCCATCCTACATGACTGAGACATGGAAACCGATTAATAAATAAAAATACCAGGCTCTTACACAGCATGTTTCATCAGATGATTTCAAAGCACTTTACAAAAGAGGCCAGTATCATTAGCGCCGTTTTACAGATGCACAGAGAGGGGAAGAGACTTGCCCAAAGCCCCCTGACAGGCCAGTGGCAGAGCCAGGACTAGAACCCAGATCTCCTGTGTTACACTGTGGCCCCAAAAGGCCAGGAGCATTCTAGACAAGGGGACCCTCCTCAGCTCATTAATCTGATCTCTGCGTACTGGCTGTTCTCAGGCTGAGTGAATGAATGCACAAAGGGCAGCATGTTTATATCATCTGTGTGGGAAGGACCTTAGCTAGAAAGCGTAGCAGCCCACCCCCCTGCTCTGCTCCACACCCCTCTACGCCAGGACACCCTTCCTTTTCCACTGTTAAAGGAGTCGGGGGGTGCTCCGGGGAGACAAGTTGTGGGGGGCTCACCCAGGTCTTTGACAGTAGGGTGGGGTTGCAGGTCAGGATTGAAGTGGGGGCAGGGAGGATTGGGGGAAGGACCAGAACAGCAGCGGAAAGGCTCCAGATCAGGAAATTAGGTGCATCGGCAGGAATTGGGGCGAAGGAGCCTTAGCTACCCTGCTAAGACAAAAGGCACTGAGTCGCCCTGCTGCGTGTACGATAAAAGGCATTCAGCATCTCCTCCCCTGTCACACAGGGCACCCTCGAGAGCTCGGTAACCTGGCCTTCTCCCCCTTCACGGGGATCCCAGGCTGGATTCTCATGCCCCATGGCAATTCGTGGTTCCTGCCCTCCTCTCGCAGCCCCAGCAAGGCTCATTCTTCCATCTCAGCCTCCACCGCACCCAGCAAAGCTCCAGAATGATGCTCAGCTCTATTACTTGTTGCTATGGTGACGAGCAAGGTGCCAGGCCTGGTGCATACTGAACAGCAAAGCTGGGAGGAGGTGGGGGGGGGGGACGTGTGTAAATCGCATCCCACGTTCACCTGCACACGCTTCTGCCTTCCTGATACTGTCCTGCCCCAGCATCTTCCCCTCCCCAGCAGGACGGACACCATAAACATCCATGCGATGGGACTGGTGCTGGTCAGAGAACTCTCCACCCTGGCCAGAGCCAGCTTTCCACTGTGTTGTGGCTTCCAGGAGAGACAGAGAACACAGAACAGAGCCAGGATGCCTGGGTTCTATTCCTGGCTCTGCCACTGACTCCTTGGTGTGACCCTGTCACATCTCTTTGTGCCTCAGTTTCTCCAGCAGAAAAAAGGGAGTAGAACCTAAAGGTCAATGAATGTTCATAAGGTCCTTGGGTGCAGAGGGTTAACACAGTTTGGATAGGCCTGGGTTGGATGGTGCTTACATTCTCGTCACTGTTATTGGCCAACAAGCATCCTGATCTCTACTCAAGCTGGTCCAATCACAGGGGAGGAGTGGGAACAAGGTAACCCAGGGGATGTGTTCTTCTCTTTTGCTCCTTTGTACCAGTTTGTCTTGTGATTGTCTGCTCCAGAGACAATCCAGCTCCTCCAGAGCTCAGGCAGGCTGCCAGCAGTAGGCGCAGCTCTCCTGGGAACAGCCATTCTTAGAGGTTGCTCTTGAGAGCCCCGTCCTTCAGACCCTCACTGAGACAATACTCACCCCCCACTCCCAGGCCAGGAGCGCCACAAACCAGCGCATCTGAGCACATTGTCTGGCTTTGTTGCTAGGGGGGATGAAATTATGGAACACGGACCTGCTTGATTATTACAGGCGGGCAATAAAAGGAAGAACCAGGGAGTGACAGATGGTCCTGGGCAGTCCATTGTTTGATCAGAAACCTGCTCAATCCCTAAATAGCTAAAGCCCGTAACATCAGTTAGCAGGAACACGCTGCACCTTCTGAACAGTGACAAGGCCAGTTTCGTACACATTTCATTACATCAAAACAAGGCCAGGAGGAAAGGATTCAGTCTTGTTAAAAGAGAGGGGACTGAGGCCAAGCCTCAGTGGGGAACCCAACTGAGTTTTCTAAAGAACCAAGTGTAAATCTGTCTAAGAACAAAATGGAAAAGGATTCTGGGGTTCCTACAGAGACATGGTAGATGAGGGGATATCTTTTATCGGTCCATCCTCTGTGGGAGAAAGAGACAAGCTTTCAGACTACACAGAGCCGTTCTTCAGGTCTGGGAAAGATACTCAAAGTGTCACAGCTAAATACAAAATGGAACAGTTTGGCATAAGTAGTTAACACATATTGTAAGAGACCATGCAAGATTCCTCTCTGTTTTATATTAGTCCATCGACAGAGGTTACTCCAGAGGATGCCTGCATAACTGACGTTAGAATCTAGCCCTTTTTATAGAACTTAGCGGGCATGATCCACAACACGACATGAGAAAAGTCAGGAGGGTTCTGCTCAGAAATTACAGTGGTGGGACCGTATAAGCACCAGAGAGGGAGGAGTGAGGTGCATTGGCTGAACTGAGTAAAAGCTCATGACTGGAGTATCCGGGGATGCTGTAGGTCAGAATGAGATGCCTGGGCAGAGGCCTTGGGGCTGGAACGGCATTGGATACTGCAGATAAGGACTATGTGCGTTGGCAGAGCTGTGGTGGCTCTGGACTAGAATAACAGAGACCATTGCAGACCAGGGTTGAGGTGCATTGGCAGAGCTGTATCTGAGGGCTGTTTACAGAGCACCTGACCACACAATGTCAAGTGAGTGTTTCCAGTCTCTCTCATACTGGGCACTAATATACCTTAAAACTGGGCATCTCCTCTAGAAATGAGAATCAACACCTCTAGGGATGAGAGATCCCACCTCTAGAAATGAGCTTCTGTCCTTTCTGCTGCCAACAGGGCGGCTGGTACAATTTGGACACGTGTCCATGTAACCCACACACCTTCTGGGTGTGTTTCAGAGTAACAGCCATGTTAGTCTGTATTCGCAAAAAGGAGGACTTGTGGCACCTTAGAGACTAACCAATTTATTTGAGCATGAGCTTTCGTGAGCTACAGCTCACTTCATCGGATTCATCACTTCTGGGTGTGGTGGTCTGTCCCATCTAGTGTCACCGAGACCACTTAGAGAGCAATTAATGAGGCTGCTCTACAGCCTTAGCTAACAGCCATTTGGCTTGTAGCTCATGTGGTAGAGGCTCATGCACTAAGCTCCAGAGGTCCCCGGTTTGATCCCGCACACCAAAGACTGGGGTCTGTCAGTGTTACATCTGCTCTTAGCAGAATGCACCAATTTATTTCACACAGGACACCAAAGAAGAGAAAGACTTTTGGTTACTTCTAGGGTGACCAGATAGCACATGTGAAAAATCCAGATGTGGGGGAGTAATTAGGGTGGGTAATAGGATCCTATATAAGACAAAGCCCCTTATATCGGGATGGGCCTGATAATATCAGGCTATCACCTTAGTTACTCCTGACCCAGAGACAAAGGGAAATAAAACCCACCCCTCTCCCAATTCTTTGAGCCATCCAGGATCACCAATAAATCCCCTACCAAAGACACTAAATCCTCTGTACTTGTACCCATGCTGCCAGCCACACTCTTTGCTTGACCAATTCAAGATCAGGAACCAAATGATTTGCATTGGCGAGGCTTTCTGCTCACAGGAAGTGAGGCAAGGCACAGAGAAGAGAGGGGTGGTGGAGATGAGACGCAGGTGCAGGGAGGAGGAATTAACCTCTCAGATGCTGCAGGCATCGTGATACACATGCCTCCTCAGCATGCATTTGGCAGGCTGGAAAACAGCAGTGTTCTTAATATTCAGAAACAGCTGCTACTGACTCAGTGTAGCCTATAATAATCCCTTCTATTAGCACCTTTCGTCCAGGGACCGCAAAGAGCTTTACTAACCCAGACACGGAGATGGGAACGCAGGCACCTGGAGGCTGGGATGTGGCAGCTGTCTCACAGGGCGCAGCAGCTGGGAATTGGCCTGCTGTACTGTACCTACAGAGGGGCGGGATGCAATAGCCAGAGGTGGCATTTGGCCAGGACAGCCCGGCTAACACCCAGCACTGTACCTAGAAGTGCCAGGGGATCTTTCGTGGCCCCAAGTGGCCTGGAGCTCGGCTTTCCCCCATTCAGAGGAGAGCGGCCCTGGAACCATGGAGGTGCTTTGCCTTCAGCACTGCCCCAGCGGGAAGGAGGCCCCCTCCTCATGGCACACATGGCTTGCACCAGCCACTCTCACCTGCAGCGGTGGGGTGGGGGAGCATTTCCCAGCCTGGCCCCTTGGGCTAGGCTCATTAACGCCCCCAGGAGCCACAGCCTGAATTAGAGCCTCCCCGGGGGCTGCGTCAGACCCACCCGGTGCTGGGCAGCCCCTGGAAGGTGAAAGCTCCCTCCTTGGGGCCCCAGCTTCCCCCTCCCCTTCCTGGGGCCCCTGCTGCCCCCTCCCCTCCCTGGGGAGCCCCTGTCCGCTCCTGCCCCCTCCCCGGGGCCCCTGCTGCCCCCTCCCCTCCCTGGGGAGCCCCTGTCCGCTCCTGCCCCCTCCCCTTCCTGGGGCCCCAGCTTCCCCCTCCCCTCCCTGGGGAGCCCCTGTCCGCTCCTGCCCCCTCCCCTTCCCGGGGCCCCAGCTTCCCCCTCCCCTCCCTGGGGAGCCCCTGTCCGCTCCTGCCCCCTCCCCTTCCCGGGGCCCCAGCTTCCCCCTCCCCTCCCTGGGGAGCCCCTGTCCGCTCCTGCCCCCTCCCCCCCCCGGGGCCCCAGCTTCCCCCTCCCCTCCCCTCCCTGGGGAGCCCCTGTCCGCTCCTGCCCCCTCCCCGGGGCCGAGCTCCCCGGGGCCCCAGCTGCCCCCCCCCCCCGGGCAGCTCCTGCCCCCCTCCCCCGGGGAGCTGCTTGCTCCTGCTCCGCTCCCAGACAAGGCGAGCGGGAGGCGGGAGGCGGAGGCGGAGGTTGCGGTTGCTCCTCCCCGCCGCGAGGGGGCGCCGCGCGGCGCTGCTGCCGGCCGCTCCCTTTCCTCCAGCCCGGCCAATCTCGTTGGCGCCGGTGGGTCCCTCTCTCCGCTGCCCGGCCCGGCCCGTCTCGTTGACGGCGGAAGATGGCGGAGGAGACCCCAGTCTGCAGCTTCCTGTTCAAGAAGCGGGGCCCGGCGGCCGGCAGGGGGCGGCGCAAACGCCCGGGCAGCGACCAGGAGCAGGGTGAGGATGGGGGAGGGGCCGAGCCCCGCTCCGGACCGTGCCATTGTTCGGGGGGTGGGGGGGAGTGTGTGTTTCCTGCTAAGCCCTCATCACTGATGGATTCCGGGCCATACCATTTGTACCGCGGGGGTGGGCGCTGGGCTGGCCCATTACCTTCGGGGAGGGTTTCTGGGCAGGCCCAATATCACTGGGGAAGGGGGGGGACGGTTTCTGGGCAGGACCAATATGACGGGGGGAGGGGTTGTCCCATTATCAGGGGGGAGGATTTCTGGACTGTCCCATTATCACTGGGGAATGGTTCTGGGTTGTCCGAATGTTATGGGGGTGGGGAAGGGGTCTGGACCGTGCCACTGTCCTGGCAGGTGGGGGAGCCCTGACAGACTGGATGGGCCTTGGGGGGGCCCCGCTCTGTGCGTAGCCCCATGATGGGAGCTGAGCCAGCTTTGCCCCGAGAAGGGGCCGGATCCCCCTGCAGCCTGGTGCCCAGCCCCCATACAGGCTGAGTGGCCCCCAAGAGCCCTGTGCCCAGGGCCTGGCATGTGGGGAGCACTCCTTGGGGTGAGGGAATGGGGCCCCACTCTGGGGGCTGAAGACCTGGCCTGGCTACTCCTGCCCCTCCAGTTGACGGCCTCTTTTCCTCTGCAGGGAGCAGCAGTGATGAGGGGAGCACGGTGGTCAGGAAGGAGAGGCGGCGGGAAGCCCACAACCCCATGATCCAGAAGGTGACAGAGCTCATCGCAGAGATGCCCAGCTCCACGCATTGTCCAGTCACTGCATCCCACTCCCTGTGTAACAGGCCTCCCCGTGGAGTGCGGGGTGGGATGGGTCCCATGTTCGGACCCAGGAAATCCTTGGGGGAGATCTGCAGAAGGTGCTGTGCACCAGCACCACGAGACTGCCCACCAGCATCCTCGCCTAGCCATGGCGGTGCCATACGCTCCTCTGGAGTGGATCCAGCCAGTTTATAAGATTTATCTGGGCCCATGACAGATTCAGATTATGCAGGATTCAGATTCTCACTTAAAAAAAACAAACAACCCTATGTTTTGGGCCCTTCTGGTTGTGGGAAAATCTTTTCAAATGTGACCAGTCAGTAACTCGTGCAGAATTGTCTTTCGGGGTCTGCAGGCATCCTCGGCCAATGCCCTGCTGTGAGAGAGGAGAACTTTCCGTCTTCTCTCTAGGGCGTAATATCTTTTAAAGCCTAATGAGGACACCTAAAGGACCTGATTTTACAAATCTAGGTGTGCAAATGCACAGATTGGGTAGATGCATATGAAAATGACCAGCAAAGGGCAGTAACTGGGAGATCTAAAAGTGCCCCATGTGTCTTTTACCCAGAGGGATGCAGTATGCCACAGTAACTTTAGTAACTGAAAATTTAGGCCAGGACTACACCAGCAGTGCTTTGCCAGTATAACTATACTGGTATACTATACCAGCAAAGTGCTTCTAGTTATTTGCAGTTTATATCAACACAGCTCGCTCTTTTACCAGTATAGCTTATTTCACCCCCCACCCCACTCCAACTGAAAAAAAGTTACACCTGAATAGCGGCATCTACACTAGGGGCTTCTGCCAGCACTGCTATAAGGGTCAGGGATCACACCCTTGATAGACAGAGGCATGGTGGCAGAAGTCTGTAATGTACGTACAGCTTTAGTTATTGTGTATGGGTGCTATGGCTCGCTTGATCTTTTCACAGACCTCCTATTGTTACCCATTGGAGATGCACTGTAGATTGAGGGAAATGAGTGGTTCTAACATTGCAGGCCCACAGATCCAAATTAAACCTATCACTTTGCTCTCTTAACACAAGAATTTAACTTTGTGGTGCCCCTCTCTTGGTCTAGGAGAACCAAAGGTGTTTTGCTCCATCTTCCTTCCAGCCCAGAGGTGGCTGCATTAAACCAGTGCTGTGTCTATATGGGCCCTGATTTCGACAACTCCACTGGTTGCCTTCCTGGGCTGCAGCACTATCTCTGGCCAACATGTGATGGGGAACGTGTCCGGGTGTTGCTGGTGGTGGATCTTTCTTGGTTCTTCAGATATTTGCCCTCCCATCTTTCAGACCAGGAAAAGTGGTAAAGAGAAGACCTCGTATGGGGCAAGCAGCAGTGATGATGAAGGAAAGTCACAAGGAATCGGGGTCGCTTACAAATCAACGAGATCAGCGGTAAGCACAGTGCAGCACGTGGCTTTGAAAGGGGCCAGAAGGGAAAATTAGATCACTTAGTCTGCATAACAGAGGCCAGAGAGTGTGTTTGGTTGGTTTTATGATTGGCCCCAGGATCAGGTTTTGTTTTTGAAACTCTATTTAGTGTCTATCTGGTGCTTTTCTCTCTCTCTAATGTCTATCTTATCTGGCCCCCATCACCATAGTATTTGAGCGCCTCCCAGTCTTTAATGGATCTATCCTTACAATACTCCCATGAGGAAGAGCAGTGCTATTATCCCCATTGTACAGATGGGGAGCTGAGGCACAAGGTGGCTAAGTGACTTGCCCAAGGTCACACAGGAAGTCTGTGGTGGAGCAGGGAATTGAACCCAGGTCTTCATTGTCCTAGGCTAACACCCCAATCGCTGGAGCAAGGAACTCAAAGAACTTTACAAGAAGGTCAGTAACTTTATCCCCATTCTGCTGATTGGGAAAGTGAGGAACAGAGAGGAGAAGTAACTTTCCTAGGGTCACACAGCAAGTCAGTGACAGAGTGGGAAACAGAACCCAGGAGTCCTGATGCTCAGTCCAGTGCCCTAACCATGCAATTACAAAAAGAGATGTGTATGTGACTACAAATCCTTATTGGTGTAGAAATTTTGACTGTCTTCCCAAATAAACATCACTAAAGGCCTTTTTGCTAGTAACATAGACTCTTCTCCAGTGTTGGAGATCCAAACAGCGTGGTTTAGTGCAGGAGAAGCAGACACTGCCCTATCTAGTTTAACTGCCCTGAGCTGAACAAAAGCCTAAAAGGAACAGTCTACTCGGATGGGAAATCAATTGGATCGAGTTTCACTAATCTGAGGAGGTGTTAGTAATGGAAACAGACTTTTTTAATGCTTGCCATGTTGTGGTAGCTGAGTTGGTCCCAAGATATTAGAGCGACAAGGAGGACGAGGTAATAGTTTTCATTGGACCAGCTTCCATTGGTGAAAGTGACAGGCTTTCGAGCTACACAGAGCTCTTCTTCAAGGCAAGAAGTGGTACAGATCTCGGCTTTGACACGCATTCCCGCTCACTTCCCCTCTCTGTGCCCCCATTTCCTCCTCTGTAAAACAGGGATAGCGCTGAGCTGCCTCCCACAGGGGTTGCAAGGATCTATTAGTTCATGTTTGTACAGTGCCTTGTGACGAGCTCAGGGCTGCGATTATTATTCACCACTTGGGTGTCAGGGAAAGGTCTGTGGCTGTCAGTTTCACATCCCCCAGCAGAAAGTGGGAGGTGCTGGAGAAGAATGTGGCTTTATGTTCATCTGCCAGAAACTCCAGAGCTCAGTTTATTTGTAATCAGAGGCCGGGAAGCTCCCACCTGGATATAATTGTACTTAAGTCTCTGCACTGTGGGACTGTTGCTAAAGGGTTGATGAAGCCCAGTATTAATAGAAATGTTTTCACGATATTAAAAAAACAGATGTATTAACTAAATTAAATGGTAAACCTCCCACAGCTGGGTTAGAAATCCAGACAACAGCCTTTGTAGGAAGAGTGGTTTAGTGGTTAGGGCACTAAATTAAGAGATCTAGGTTCAATTCCTAGCTCTGCCATCGGCCTCGTTGGGCAATTCCCTGCAAAATAGGGGTAAATGCTTCCCTATCTTTGGGAATAAAATCCATGAATGAGTGCAAGGTGTGATAGAAGGACCGAGATGTTAAAGAAGCAGGAAGTGAAATGGGCTGTAAACACAAAGTGACTCCTGCCTGGTTAGGTGCATTGTCAAGGTACCAGAGTGAAGTGCAACAAGCAACCAACTGGTATCAGTGGAAAGTGACTGTCATAAGAACTTAAGAATGGCCCTACTGGGTCAGACCAAGGATCCGTCTAGCCCAGTATCCTGTCTTCCAACTGTGGCCGATGCCAGATGCCCCAGAGGGAATGAACAGAACAGGTCATCATCAAGTGATCCATCCCCTGTCACCGATTCCCAGCCTCTGGCAAACAGAGGCTAGAGTTGCCACTGATAGACCTATCTTCCATGAATTTATCTAGTTCTTTTTTGAACCCTGTTGTAGTCTTGGCCTTCACAACATCCTCTGGCAAGGAATTCCATAGGTTGACTGTGCATTGTGTGAAGAAATACTTCCTTTTGTTTGTTTTAAACCTGCTGCCTATTAATTTCATTTGGTGATCCCTAGTTCTTGTGTTATGAGAAGTAGTAAACAACACTTCCTTATCTACTTTCTCTATACCAGTCATGATTTTATAGACCTCAATCATATCTCCCCTTAGCCATCTCTTTTCCAAGGTGAAAAGTCCCAGTCTTATTACTCTCTCCTCACATGGAAGCTGTTCCATACCCCTAATCATTTTTGTTGCCCTTTTCTGAACCTTTTCCAATTCCAATAGATCTTTTTTGAGATGGGGCGAACACATCCGCACACAGTATTCAAGATGTGGGCGTACCATGGATTTATATAGAGGCAGCATGATATTTTCTGCCCTATTATCTATCCCTTTTTTAATTATTCCCAGCATTCTGTTCGCTTTTTTGACTGCAGCTGCACATTGAGTGGGTGTTTTCAGAGAACTATTCACAATGACTCGAAGATCTCTTTCTTGAGTGGTACTGGCTAATTTAGACCCCATCATTGTATATGTATGGTTGGGATTATGTTTTCCAATGTGCATTACTTCGCATTTATCATCATCAAATTTCATCTGCCATTTTGTTGCCCAGTCACTCAGTTTTGAGAGAGGCCCCATTCCTTCAGCACCGTGCATTTATCCTGTGCTCCTGACGGCAGGATCTGAGCAGCTTTCTTCACCGGGGGAGTCTTCTCTTGACTGTGAATGGGGAAATGTGCTTCTTGCATTTCAGAAACCTGTAGGTCCGGAAGACATGGGAGCGACGGCTGTGTATGAGCTGGACACTGAGAAGGAGAGAGATGCCCAGGCCATCTTTGAGCGCAGCCAGAAAATCCAGGAGGTCAGTCAGCCGTGACGTGTAAAGCCAGAGCTCTGCGGGGGGAGATGATATGTTCGTCTGTTTAGTCAGGCACTTTACCTTGTCTTCTCATTGTCCAGGGTTGGCCGAGGGGCTGCTTCCCAGTTGAAGTGTGTGTGGGGTGGGGGTAAGGGGTTAGTAGGGGAGAAGAGCTCGGGTTCAAATCAACCTGCTTAGTGCAAGCAGTCAGAAGCAGTTTAGCCACGGGTGCCTGGTCATTTACATGGGACCTGTGGTTGAGAGGTCTAAGCCTGGAACAAGGGATGCTGCAAATCAGGCCGAAGCAGCTTTGGCAGAACTGACTGGAATAACAGGGTTCTGCGGGTGTGCTGGCAGAGGGGTGTGTGAGAATGTGTTAGCAGTGGGGGCTGCAGGTCAGGAGTGAGGCACACTGGCAGAGCTGGGTATGGGGAGCCCAGGCCTGGGATAGCAGGGGGCTGCGGGTCAGGATTGAGGTGCATTGGCAGAGCTGTGGTGGGCAGCCAGTCCTGTTCCACGCCTTTCTTCCAGGAGCACCAAATTCGCCCACTGATTTTGAAAAATGGAAGTGGGGGGAAGCTTTATTTCCCTAAGTTTGACAAGCCAAGTATAAATCCCTTTCCCTGGTTACAGTGGGCACCTCCTGGCTTTCATGGCCATCCCTCATGCTCTGAGAAGGGAGTTGCGGGGGAGGATGGATAGCAGAGAAGGTTGGGGGCTGGCGGGGCCAGGAAGCAGATCTAGGAGACTGGGAAATGGAGCTTTCTTCCCTGTTTTCTTGCTCTCCCTATGTAGGAGCTACGAGGGAAGGAGGACGATAAAATTTACCGGGGGATCAATAACTATCAGAAGTACGTGAAGCCCAAAGATACGTCGATGGGGAACGCCTCCTCGGGAATGGTCAGGTAGGTGGCCTGACTTTTTAGATCGGGAGCCATGCTGTCCGGGCAGCATGTGGAGAAGCTTGCAGCATGGGCAGCAGACATGTGTCTGTTCTGGGGACAGGGCATCAGTTTCCAGTGTAGCAAGCTGGCCCCTTTCACCAATGCTACCCTCCTTTTGAAGACTGATTCAAACCGGAACCTGACTGTCGGCGTCTCAGATGCACCCGTTCTAAGCATGCTTCCGCCCCTTTCAGGAAAGGCCCGATCCGAGCGCCGGAGCACCTGAGGGCCACTGTGCGATGGGACTATCAGCCCGACATCTGTAAAGACTACAAGGAAACGGGCTTCTGTGGCTTTGGAGGTGAATGGACCTTTCCCTTTCCGCAGCACCCCAATCCCATCCTGAGTTCCAAACTCACTAGCTAGTCCCTTTTTAAAAAGAATATCCAGGCCGGCACAAGTTCTCCAGACACTGTGCCAGACTCACAAAGTGGCGTCAACCCAGCCAAACGCTTGTAGAGGCAAACGGCAGCATTTAGATGGCTAATGACCTGAACTTGCAGTCCATGAGTAGAGGATGTCTACGGATCTAAGCAGGACATTTCTGGAGGATGGCCACAGACTTCAGACAGCCTGTCTCTTTGTTTATATAGTGCCGTAAATGCACAAGGCGCTGAGTCAAAGGCAATTGATTTCTACAACTAGAAATACAGTAATCACCTGACAAGGTGGATCTTAGCCAGAGGATCTCCGCATGATTGTAAGATGAGCTATAAAAAGAGGATGAACCTGTCCATTCAGTGGGTATTATTGACCGGGGTGACGGAGCTTGGGGGTGTGGTTACAGCTTTGGACTGGGAGTCGGAGGTCTAGAGTCTATTTCCAACTCTACCACTGAGTGTCCCTTTGTAACCTTGGGCATGCCTCCCTCTGGCAGGGAAATAAGAGAAGGTGTGAGGGGATGTGCTCCGCCCATTCCTTAGTGTTTGTGTGTCCCATTTGTGGCCTTGTTCTGCCATGATGGGGTGAGGGTTACATGTTGGATGTGACACTTCAGTGCTTGGGAGCCCCATTGATCAGATCAAGATGTAAACTGGGCTCTGTAGTCTCCATGAGCCACACCCCTGCATTAAACAGGAGGGGGGGATTGCACGCTGATAAGTTGCACCTCTCTTGGGCAAAGCACCCTGCAGTACAGCAGCCATTTATAAACCACTTGCAAAAGGCGGTAACTGAAGAGTGGTGGGAGGGAATGCTAACTCCTTGTCTGTTTGTCCTGCTGCAGACAGTTGTAAGTTCCTCCACGACCGCTCTGACTATAAACACGGCTGGCAGATTGAACGGGAACTGGACGAAGGACGCTATGGAGTCAACGGTACAATAGTAGTCCTCTCCCTTCTCTCCCTCAATTCCATTCTCATGAGGTCTTGCAGCGTTGGTATTTTAGAATGGGCTAGACTGAGGGCTCTTAGGGGATGACGGGTAAAGGAGAAGTGACCAGTGACTCCTTCCCTGTCTCAAATGACATGCTAAGTGGTGGGTCACAGGTTTAAGTTAAAGATAAAAAGGACAGTCCTTCATTGCAGCGGGTCTCAAAACTGTGGAACTCCCTGTTGCAGGATTGTAGAACCCAATCCTGCAGCTGGATCGCTATGTCCAATAATTGCTGCTGTTCCGAGAACTAAGAAAGCACTGAACAACTCTGCTGCTTCAGGATGATGGCTGGTCGCCACGGGGGCTGGAATGAATACCCCTTCCATGAGCAGCATTGCCCAATGGGCCAGGTTCATCTCCTGGGGGATGGGGGCAGAGGAATTAGGCTTTCTTTGAAGTATCAGGTATGCCCTAGTGCCAGAGGCAGACTGTGGCCAAGAAGAATTAATGGCCTGATCGGCTTTCTGAAAACTTCACCCCAGGTAGTCTTACCCCTAAAGGGGAAGTGATCTGCTGTTGCTCCCGGCCCAGGAGCGAGCTATGGGTGGGGCTGGTGGGACATCTCCCTGCCTTTCAGCTGCACTCTGGCTGCTGCACGTTCACATGTATTTCCCCACGTGAAACAGGGCTATTCCTTGCCGCTACGCCGCGCAGTTGCTGCGTCTCCAGGCCCCGGGCTGCGTGGCGCTTCTGACCCGTGGCAGAAAATTCCAGGGGCCAGGTTGTGTGTTCAGCGGTTGGGTTTGGAGCCGAGTGGTTCAGTGGCAGCTAGTCTGGGAGGAAGACTCGGAAGGCAGCCTCGCTGGTGTCTGCTTATAGCAGTGAGTGGGCGAGGCAGAGGAACCTGCTCCTTGGGGGATGAGCAGCGAGCATGTTCGCTCATTAGACCTAATTATATCTCCTTACCACGCAAGCTGCTGACATCCGAGACGCCTAGCTGCCAGAGCTGGGTTATTTCTGGCCAAGGACCAGGCCCACCTGCTGAGTGCTTCCTGCACTGGGGGTTGTGCGTGTGCCGGGCTCTGGCGGGCTCACTGGGATGCCCCTCTCTTGCCGCCTGACTGTGGTCAATTGTCCTCTCTCCCGCAGACGAGGAAAACTATGAGGTGAGCAGCGATGACGAGGACCTGCCCTTCAAGTGTTTCATCTGCAGAAGCTCCTTCAAGAACCCTGTGATTACCAAGTAAGCAGCTGCCTCTGGTGCTGGGATGGGGACACAGTGATCTGGCTTTTAGATCACTTACTGAGTCCATCCCTCGCTCTCCGTGGCCAGTGTTATTGCCCTCCTCAGGGTGACGCTGCATCTGGGCCTTTCAGTTTCTAGCTGCCTGGACCCTTCCCTGGCGTTTTTCCAGCACTTTCCCTCCAAGGCTCCCAAAATGCATTCATTGTCCATTGTAAAGCACTTCCCATTGTGACAGCAGCTGTTTTATTCTGGCTTTTATCACCAGCCTTGAGATTTTTTTTCATCCCAATGCTTTACCAGTGCTTCATAAGCATCATTATCCCTGCTGTACACATGGGGAAACTGAAGCACAGGGCAGTGAAGGGACTTGCCCAAGGTCAAAGAGTGATTTGGTGGCAGAGCTGGAAATAGAATCCAAGCGTCATGATGGGCATCCCACCCTACCATCCCAGCAGTGGTGAGCTGGGAGGTCTTTGTGCCTCAATTGGGAGCCTCTCCTCTGATTTGACAAGGTCCTGTGAGCATATCCAGGGGTTTGGTCTCTGGAGCATCAGCCCAGCATCCGTGTAGGACTCCTGGGTACACTTCTCAGTCATGCTCCCTGGCCTGGGATCGCTGCAGAAGCAGCAAACCCAGTTCTTGGGAGCAGGGGCAGATCTCTTGGGTGTAGCACCTTGTGCCTTGTTCTCGTGCGGGAGGGTCTGCAGCTGGTCCTAAGGCTGTGGGACGTTTCCTCTGCTGCATTTGTACTGTAACAACCCCTCAGGCCAGGCCTTGCCATAATGCCCTTTGCAGGTGCCGGCTTGCTGCTATGGGGCAGGGAGGAGGCTAGCTGCTCGATTCCCCCCTGGGTCCCAAGGGAGTGAGCCGTCAGCGCCCTCCTGTCTCCAGGTGCCTCCCAGAGATGGTGACTTTGGGTCTGTCCCCTGCAGCCACTCCTTTGTGGGAGACTTACCCTGGCCCCCTTGTTCCCTCCCGGCAGGTGCAGACACTACTTCTGCGAGAGCTGCGCCCTGGAGCACTACCGCAAATCCAAGCGCTGCTACGTGTGTGACCAGCAAACCAATGGTGTCTTCAACCCAGCCAAAGGTGCCTCACCCCTCCCACCCTGCCCCCTTCTGGGATCACAGGCCTTTCTTTAATGCCAACCGGGGTGGATGTTGCTGCACTGAGTAGGGAGAGCCGCCTCCTTCTCTCCAGGTGGCGTGGCTTGGCTTAGCACAGGCTGGATCACTCCCCTTGCTAAACAGATCGGAAAATACAGATGCCCTAGTGAGTTGGGTTAAAGCTCTGAGCTGGTCTCCAGCCTCTATCTTGAAGCGCCAAGAGCTGCATGCTCTTCCCCTGCGAATAGCTGGCCAAGTGGAGCCAGCAACAGAGAGGGCCGGGAAGACCTTCTGATGGGCCGGATCCAGTTTTCCTCTTCTGCCTTGGGTGGGACGTGCTGGGCAGGGGAGCAGCCTGACTGGACACAGTAACCAAGAGCATCCAGAGGGTCAGTGCTGTACATGCCTTTGGGTCACCTTGCGGCAGGAGGTGGTGGAATGTCCTAGAAATCACGTTTCCCTCTGTCTGCTGGGGATTACCCAGGAGCCATGAGGCGACTGCTCCCACCTCTAGCCCTGCCTGAGCGATCGCAGCTGTCTGCCCGAGCCCGCCTCTTGGAGGCCCCAGCCCCTCTCCCAGCTGGCTCTTCCCATGCCCGACACCTTGATAGCCCCTTCACCTTACTGGATCCTTGCCTGAGAGCAGAGCTGCAGTTCCAGGGCTCGTTTCAACCCAGCTGCACCTCCCAACAGCCAAATCTACCTTCCATGGCTGCTGCTGGCCCGGTGAGGGCCTTAGCTGGGACTGAGAGCTATTTACGGTTCTCTGGGGAGAAGCAGCCCTTGGGAAGCACAGGGCCTGTTCAGAACCTCACCCCTGCTCCTCTTGTCTTTTGCAGAGTTAATGGCAAAGCTAGAAAAGCACAAGGGTGAGGAGTCGGATCCCTCGGAGCATGGAGATGAGCCATAGTAGCACAACTCTCTCCCCTGTTCCTCCTCCCACCCCTCAGGGTTTGTAATTATCCCAATAAAAGTTTATAGAAAAGACCTGTCTACTTCGGATTTTGCTTGGAGGAGACTGTCACAAGCAGGTTATTAGCTTGTTAACCCAGCCACAAGGATCACCAGGACGCCCCCTTGCGCTGAGCTGCCAGACTAGGTCCTTTAGCTGTCAGCGCCCCAGTGGTCTCAAAGTGGGAGACTAAGGTGAGGAGGGTCTCCCAGCCAGGCTAATGCACAACACAGCCTCCAGTCAGCTGCTAGAGAAAACGTACCAGCAAAGCCCTTGCTGTACTGCCAGGACTCAAGTGGCAACTTTCCTGTGCTAGAAGGTGGTGGTGGGTGGGCTCCTGCATGCTGGGCTGCAGCATTCCCCCCACCCTCCATGGCTGTAGGACCACGGTGAGGCTCTGTCACCTCCAGGCTGGAGCAAACTGCATTTTAAATCACACAATGAGACCCTCACTTTACAAGGAAGCCTTGATTTGCCCAGTGAGCATGAGACACTCGTGGTCTCTGCTCCCTGCCAAACATGAACCCAGAGACGCTTCTGCCCCAGCTGGTCCCAGTGAGATTTCTTTAAAGGGTGATGCCGCTGGGGTGAGTGACAGCCCTGGAGCAAGAAGTTCTCGAGCTCTTTTAGAGCAGGGGGAGGAGGCTAACCAGGTCGAGTAGAGCAGGCTGAAGGATGGGAAGAATTTCACAAATGTGAAGATGTTTCCAGTTCCCAGGGTTCAAAATGAAACTTTCAAAAACCTCAACCCCTTGAAATTTCAGATGTTCCCCCCCCTTTCTGGCATTACTGTGAGGGATGTCTAAAGGATTTTACTGTGTCCATTTCTCTTTCCCATCTTGCTTTTAAAAGAGGTGCCAGTCTCACGTTTATTTATTCACCCTGCTCTGCTGTGTGTGTAGCATTGATTGTGCCTGTTAGCAACCACCCCTATACTCGGTCATATCCTACAGCCTCTGGGCTCTGCCCTCGGTGTACCTGCCTTTAAACCCTCCACAGCGTGAGTCAGGGGTTTAGCTTTCCACAGCAACCTCCTACATGTTCCTCACAACGCTATAAGAAAACATCCCAGCACTCCACTCTTCATTGTCCTAAGTGCAGTGAAAGGGAGCTCAGGCTGGAGCCTCCCACTGAATTTAATCTGATTGCTTAGCGCTCTCCCCGCCTCCCCCTGCTACAATTTCTTTGAGCATTTAAAATCTAAACTCAATTACAAGAGTAAAAGGGCATCCGATCAATCTTCTACAGCTAGACGGGCTGTCACCACCACACCCAAGCCAGAGAAACCAGCTCACAGGTTTGGGGAGCTTTATGCCTCTGAGAATAGGGGTTAGGTATCCTAAGGTTTTCACTTGGACTATGGAAGTGATGCCATACACTGAGGGAGGGGGAAGCAGGCTGGATTTGTCATGCACAAAGGATTATTTCTGGCATTTACTAAAATAAGTTTAATCAGTGTAATTTCCTGGTGCTCTTTTGTTCCCCGAGATATTATCACAGGCTGGTTCGATATGTGAGTTGAAGAGCCCTTTCCCCCCCTAATTCCTAAACCTCTTAAGAGTCCCAAGGCAGGGTCTTGATTTTTCCCCTTCAGGAAAGCCCTATGATGATACAGTAACAAGGGTCCCACTGTTGGTCATTAGCTGGAAGTTTTAGGTCTGCCTACTTCTGACAGCTGCATCTGTACAAGGCCCATTGCCGCTGTGGGAAAACACAGCCCTTTGGGTTCCACACAGCTTCAAATAAACCACCTCCCTTCCTGCACTGTACTGTGCCCCTGGCAGATGTCACAAGCTAGGCTAGTCCTTGAGGTTAGAGCTGCACTGCTTTCCTCCTCTAGCAAGTGCTTCCAGGCTGGCGTTGGAGAAGGAGGGGGCCGTGCTACTGAAACGGCCATCATTTCAAGCAATACTAAGCTGACCTCTGGTCAAGTCTGTGCTCAGCCACGTCCCCTTGCTCTTTGCAGAAAGGGGGGCCTCTGGACTGTGTCCTGGGCATGTTCCAATTCATGAAATTATGTTCTGCCTCTAAACTCCCCCTCGCTCTGCTGCAGGTTGAGTGGTGCTGTCAGGAAAGAGTTACAATTTAGCTAAAAGCAAAGACAAAATCTGCAGAACAAGCAGGAATGATTTTAGTAGCTGGAAAGGCACTGACCATTGTAAACAGCTGATAAGCTTATGCCTGCCCAGTAATACAAATGGAGATCACAGGCCACATTATTCTGTAGCGATTAGCATGTATTATACAAGTCCAGGTCTGTTTGAAACTGCATTTACAATTATTTTTCAAATGCTAGATAGTAAACAAAGCTAAGCTTGAAGGGGCAATTTCAAATGTAAGTGCCTCTTGTAAAGACATTATGTATCTTAAACTCCACTTCAGTGCGAGAATTCTATTAAAATGCAGTATTCTGAAAAAAAGAAAAAACTCAGTTCTTAGAACAATGCTAACCCTCCCTTCACAATCCACTGGATATCTGTAAGCACTCATCCCTCCCCTGCCTCCTTCCCCTGCAAGGTAGCCATAGATGCTTGATGCAATAGGATGACCTCTCTACATATGTACTGTTCTTAGTTTTATCTTTGTTTAGGGTTCTCTCTGGACTTGTAACAATGCCTGTCTCTGTATGTGCAGATAAATGCAAATGAATTGATCAGAGAATGTATATAACTGGCCACTGTGGCACCATATCTTTGAAGCTGCTTGTAGTCTTCCCGGTACCATGAATAAACCCCCTTCGGTATTGTCCGTGCTTGCCTGATTCTTGGGGAAAAGAATCTTTTTGCCGAACAGTGTTGGCGCAGCGAGCAGGGTGTGATTGGGAATCCTCGGAGAGTTTCTCACAACCAGGGATAGAGGTGAGTACCTTTCTACTTCCCACCTCTAGCGCACACCTTGGTTGGGGACTCCCTGAGGCACCCCTCCGCACCCCTTTTTAATACGAACCACATATAGGATGCACAGGCAAGAGGACTGAATGGGTGTGTGTTTGTGTCCAGACACCGAGCACCAGGGATCGCTGGAGGCGAAGGCTGCATCGCCAAGGACTGAGCCCCAGAGCGTGTGGTGCAGTAAACTGAGGACAAGGGGGTGCTCAGTCAGCCTCCCCTGAAGCGCCGCTTAAGTGGGTTTCAGGAAGCTGGGATACGATGTCTTATGAACCCAGAATGTGTCAACGATACCCTCCACGGGAGGGAGGCTCGTTGAGTTTTTGAAAGGGAAACATGAGAAGGTTCAAAAGATGATGGCAAAAGCTGGCTGGAATGAGGGTACGAGTACAATGGATAGCATGTGGTGGTCTGGTCAGACGAAAGGAAGGTTAGGGAAAGGGATCGTAATAATGTATTGCGAATATGAAAGGAAATTACAAGAATTGGAAACACTTTACATCAGCGCTGAATCAAAAGGCAGATTGCAGCCGCAAGCTGAGTGAGCTTGAAGCAGAGAACAAGGCTTTAACAGCAAAACTAAAACAAACCAACTCCTCTGCGCGTGTATTGTTGCGAGCACACAACAGAAGGGTGATTTTACTGACCCTGACTCAAGCAGCGATACTGATAAAGACCAAAATGAAATGAATTGGAAACGCCTTGAGGAACCAATTCAAAATTGGGACCTGGCACACATAGGGGAAGATCAAGATAATTGTCGTCGTCCCCCCAACCCAAAATTAAATGCCAGTGCTCCCTTGGCCCCTCTCCAAGTGACCACTCGGTGGTCAGGGACAGGTGAAAACAGAGTGGCTCATAATACTTATAAGCACACTCCTCTCAGCGCAGAGGAAATGAGGGGCTTACTAAAAGATCTCCCTGATTTAAAGCCCAAAGACCCAAATTTGATATTCTGGAAAAGAATAAACCAGATGATTACCACCTATACGTAACATCCCATGGATCTTCATTTCTTAACAAAAGCTAAATGCCCCGACCTATCATGGGCCAAGATCCCTGCAGAAGGACACCGAAAACGCATTTGGGCCTCTGTTAAATTTGAATCTGAAAATATGACATGACCTGTGCCTGCACTGAGTTTAAGGAAGCTGTCCAAGAAGCCTTGGGGAACGGAGCCGGTAGTTGGGGATTGATCGTGGGCTGTGTACAAGGCAAGGACGAGCCTGCCTCTCAATATTGGGAAAGAAAGTGGGAGATGTATTCCAGCAATGCAGGGACTGCAGGCCCAAAGAAAACAGATCAGGCATTTTTAAAGATGTTAAAGGAAGGTTTTAACTCCCACCTGCAAACAGCCCTTGCTTTGGGAGTGAACCCAGGCTCTGATTATGAATCCATCTGTATGAAGCCAGACAGGCCAAAGAGATAAAAAGCCAAGTCAGGGGCAGAATCACGGCCAGTTGAATCCCTGCGGTACCTCCCTGCCCTTTCAATCTGGTCCTGGTCCCGTCCCACCCTCCCCCTACCTCACAGTGTTCTGTATGTGGGGAAACTGAACGTGGGGCAGCTGGATGCCCAAGCCGAGGAGCCCTGGGCAAGTGGCCTCAACTGGTATCTCAACCAGCTGCCAACCCTTACTCACACCTAAGCAAAGAGGAAATGGCCAGGCTTTTAAATTCCATAACCCGCTAGGATCCAGCGGCCCCCCCTTGCCTGTCAGTACCGATGATGCAGATGTAAATCCCTCGAGGCCACACTTACAGGCATAGATAAGGGGCCAGCCATGCACAGTTCTTGTGGACACAGAAGCATCTGTTTCCATTACTGACCTCTCCCTCCCCACTACTAAATATACTATTTCAGGGGTAGGAGGTGCACAACTCACGGCTTACAAAAGCTATCCTGTTCTTGTAGAATCTAATCTATTCTTTTGGACCCAATCCTTTTATGTAGCTCCAAATGCAGAGGGGACTGTTTTGGGCCTGAATTTCCCCTGCGACCTTGCAGCAATTCTCAATCTTGCTCAAAGTAGTGACATTTACTGATAAACTTATGCATACTCAGACCATTCCCTGCCGCAAGGATCCATCCCTCTCTTCAGTTGCAACTGCCAAATCTGTGGCTCTTACTTGGGATACACCTAACCCTTTTCAAGACCTTATGTTCCAGATTTCCCTCGGTTTGGGCAGAAAATAAGTTGCCTTGCAGTTCGATGCCTGGTCATCTTTGCCCACCCATCCAGGTTACCAGTCAGCTCCCTCCACCTACTGAGCAATACCCTCTCAAACCTGAGGCCGTGGATGCGGTAGGTAACAGTATTTACTCTTTACTTCAGCAAGGCATACTGGTTCCTTATGGAAGTGCACCCTCTTAAGCCCAGGACCCTCCAGAGATCCCCTCTTGGGCGGACGTACAGGAGGAAGATCAGGTCATGGTAAGAACATACAACCCCGGGGTACTTCTGTCAAAATACTCAGGCCCGCACATGGTATTGGCCCATACAAATACCTCTGTGAAAGTGCAAGGAATTCCAACATGGGTCCATAAAACCAGAATTAAAATGTATAAATAAATTAATTTTGTTTATATTGTATCCTTTCAGGTAACAACTGTGACTCCCCATGTTAATCCTCCTGGCAAACATACCTGATGCAGCCTCCTGGGACTCGCCCTTGGTGCATATCACACAAGATACCTGCTTCAAAGCTGGCCAGTATGTGCAATTTCCTGCAGGACACAGTGGCGAATGAGTAAAGAAACCAGACACTTGGCTTACCCCCAGACCGGACCACCTGGGATCTATCGTGGTTACATCTCACCTTCAGAAACACCCAGGCTCCAAAACCTCGATCCGACTACTGCAGCCGGGAGCAGCCTTCGGCTCCCCCCATGCATTTCGCCAAATTGGGACTGTAACTGGGTTTTTGGCCTTATGGGATGTGGGCCCACACACATAGGACCCCCAATTCCAGGGTGCCCTAGCACAGAGTGTTGGGACCAGGACCATGGGACACAGTGTCAGTTTGAGAACACCCCGCTAGAATACTTAACAAATTATTCTATTTCCAGGGCCTTGGATAGATCAGTTGAAATTCACAATATTTATGAGGCCGTGAATGGGTTGGGAGAACATAGGTGTCAATGTGAGCAAGAGAACGTGGTTATCAATGGCATGACAACCACTATAGCCACTAATAATATGACAGTGTCTGTACATGCAGGATGGATGGACATTCCCCCTCTGTTATGGGAGCCTGGGATGGAGGGGCACTACTGTCAGGAATACTGTGTACACCCTGTTAGACGTTTATGTTGTCCTGATATACGATGTTATAGTCTGGCCACTTGTGGATACTCCCCACCTACTACCTGTCCGATATTGTACCCTACCCCTCAGACGGCATTATTCAAGTAGGCCCCAACAAAACACTTCTGCATGATGTTCTCATGGTCTCTGTGATTTGTTCTCATGGTCTATATGATTTGTCCAATTTTTCGGCACCCTTGCAAAATGTATGTTCAGATCACCCTAGCTCGCTGCAATGGCTGCAGGACCAGCTATGGTTTTTAATGCACCATTTGAGCCCATACAGCCAAAAGGCTGAAATGTAGCATTCTAGGGGATGCTGGAGGACTTTTTGGAAGCTTCAACTCTATAATTAATACAATTAATTTAAATTCTGAGAGATCATACAACTCTAGGGCCAAGCCACCCAAGCCCTTAGACATACCAACACTGGGGTGTCTTATGCTCTGACTGCAAGAGAGGATTTTTACGAAATCACTGAGAAAACCTCAGACGCAATAGTCAACCTGGCCAAGTCAGAGGCTAAAGGTCGTGCTTGTGATTTGCTTAACATTGCAAAAGAAGATACGTTAGATGTATGCCTGGGTTTTCCTCCATCCGGAAACCCTCCTGGGTTTTCCTCCATCCACCCACCGCATTTCATTGCGACTTGCTCCTTCAGACCAACACAATTCACAGATTAGGGCCAGAAGGGACCATTGTGATCATCTTGTGTGACGACCTGCATAACACAGGCCAAGCTGGGCTGGTCAAGGAGGATAGGGACCCTTCAGCACCTCCACAGAGCTAGGAAAATAAAAGAAACACTTCAGAAATACTTACATTTTTATTTGTTTTGGCAACAAAACTAGAGTAACAAACTTTATTTGGGTTCAAGTACAGTTTATACACACAAAAAGGACCTGTTGCCAGCACCACTGCTCTCGGTGACCACCAGTACAGGAGCGGATTCTCAGTGCTTCATTGAGAAGGAAGATCGATGATGCACATGGTGCTTAGAAAGGATGAACAAAAGGCCTTAAAATGCAGTCTGGAGAACCTGAACGCCACAGTGAAGGGAGAGCTGCCACAGCAGCAGAGAGGTCTGCCAATGGCAGGGCACAGAGAAAGCGCGAGCTCCAAACTTACCTTTCTTCCTCCCATGGTAGGTTCTCAGAAACAGAAACTGGCCAGCACGTTTCATGCAGTGACATTAGCCTTGCTGCAGGATGGGACCAGCCAGATAAATGGCATTTATTGTAAAATATAGTATGGTGCAGTTTCAAAGACTTTCAAAACTACATCTTACTTTTAAAAAATGCAGCTGGTGGCTGAGGTGGCTACATGAAGAGACAGGAACAGCTGGTTAGTTCCAGAAAATTGGGGTGCCCTTCTGACCTGCACTTCAGGGCATTCAGCACCACATGGCAAGAGTTTTAAAAAAACAAAGATCTACGGGTCTCCTTGAAGAGATGAATGCAGCCTTGCAGAGGAATCTCCTAACCTCTGAGCATGGCTGGAATAGAAGGGGACCCCTTTTTCCAGAGCTGTCTGATCTTCCATTTTCCTCTCAATAAAGCAGCAGGCTAAATTTGTTATTGCCAAAAGAGTGACCCCATGAGAAGAATGCCACACTGAGAACCTGGCGGTCTAGAAGAGAATGTCCAAGTCTAAGAAGAGTTGCATTCCTTCTCCCCTCCTTTACACTTGTCTCAAAGGCACCCTTGTAAAGGAACAAAACAAAGGGTTTATCTAAAGATAGGCTAAAGATACACAGAAACCTCTGAACTAGGGACATTAGAGAGTCAGTAACAGGGGAAAACAATGGGTATGGAGACCAACAAATCGGGATTGACTCAGCCTCAGCTCTGGCGAACAAAACTCCTAATACAGCCTATCCCTGGTGCTCAACAGCAAGAGCTGGGGGGCTCCTGGCACCAAGGAGGAAACATTCAGCATTTCCTACAAACAGATCCCTTTTTCCAGCTAATTTCTGTCCAAGGGTGATTCCAGGCTCTGCTCAAGTAAACGACCAGGTGAAGTTCCTTACTACAGTCATATAAACTCTTCTGCATGTAACATTCATCCCGGCTTCATTTGAGAGGGGCCAATAAATTACTATGTCCAGAAAGCTCCTTCAAGGGCTTTAGAACCGTATATTTGCCACATTGCTCTAGAATTCCCAGTCATCCACCTCTAGCTGTTCCAGACTGGATACCAGTCCAAAAATGCCACTGGGATCCTGTGGCCGCGTACCTTCAAAGTTGGTGATTGGCGTGACAGGGCGCAGTAGTTCAGGAAGTGCTTCGGATGCACGGCGTTTGATCTGGGGGCAGAGGGAGAGTTAGTTTGAGCTATTCTCACTTGGGGAGATTTTATGGCATTAGTAACATTCGACCACACATAGGACATCACAATACCCTCTACCAGAAGATTAAATGAACCACTTTACCTGCTTGAAAAAGGAATGATTCAGCAGGGTGCTTGCACTTGGCCTGTACAAAAGAGAATGAGAAGGGAATGAATCATCATATAGGAGACCTGAGTGTGATTAGCGTAAACGACACTGACTTTCTAACAGCTTTCCTGTGTCTTTACAAGCTCTTTACAAACACTCACCACCCTGTGAGATATAGGTCAGGATGATTCTTATTTTACTGAGGGGGGAAACTGAGGCACAGACGGGGAAGCGACTTAACCAAGGTCACATAGCAAATGAGTGAAGGTGGGAACAGAATCCCGGTCTCCTGACTCAGGACTGGACCTCAGCCACGGGCCTCACCCTTTTATACACAGTAGTAGAAACTTTTATCCTCTAGGCATCCCCAGGGGGGGTTGACAAAGGAAGGAGTTAAGCGCCTTTGCCATTAGAATCTGCTTCACAAGAGGCAAAGTTGTTGGCCAGAATGACCAGGTTATCCCCCAAAGATTTCTCAAAGTGCCATGGGATCTGTAGCTCCTTTCGTGAGACAGCAGCATGAATCATAGAAGATCAGGGTTGGAAGGGACCTCAGGAGGTCATTTAGTCCAACCCCCTGCTCAAAGCAGGACCAATCCCCAACTAAATCATCCCAGCCAGGGCATCCCAGCATGATTGAAGATAGCGCAATCAATTAACTGAAAAGCCATGTGATGCAGTTATCACAGGGACAATCATTGCCCTGTATACTCCTCTCCCCTGGACAGTGAAAGAAGCTATACACGGGGACACAGCAAAAACTTCTGCTAGCCAAATTATGAATAGCCTATTATAGGTACAGAGACGTTTGCCACAGAGTAAGATGACAATACATGGTCCTGGTGAACTAGAAAAGGAAATGCTGTTCTTGCTCTGTTCTCAGCATTTATTCACTGAAGTCTCAAGATGAGCTCTCCTGGCTGGAGAATGAAACTGCTTCTGGGACAATGAGGTCTAGTGAGAACGGGAGTTGCCAGTCCTGAGTTAGTTTCCCCAACATGCCACAGACTCGACGTGTGGCACTGGGCAAGACATTTAACCTCTCTGCCTCAGTTTCTCCACCTGTAAAATGAGGATAACACCTCCCAAGAAGCTTGTGAGGCTTAATAACTGAAATTCTTTGGGTTCTCTGATGCAAGGTCCTATCAAAATGCTACATATTCTTACGGCTTTCAGGCTATATATTTATAGCTATTCTGGACAGCTCTTTTGCCGTACATATGGGGCACCTCTTCACACAGCCATGCTTTTAATCAGAGATCACTGAACAAAACGCCAATACTGAGACTCAACTCAAAAGCCATGGCGAGAGATCGGGATTAAAACAATCTTTAAACCACACAGAGTCCACAGTTACAGTACCCAGGCCCCGAATGGTGTTTAGAGCAGATCTGTAACCAAGCATTCCCATTATGGCTGTACCGCAAGTCGGAATTACGCTGCAGGCACTGCTCCACGAAGTGATGGAAGTGGGGTGAGAAGGTCCGATGGTAAGGGTGCAGTGTTGACTCCCCATTGGCTGCCCTCACGTTGCTAACTGCCATCCCTTCACCAATCCCGGAGTTAGCACATGAGCGGGATGTTTTCATGGTCAGCTCCTCAGCCGGGATCGTGGTGGTGTCTAGCAGGCATGGAACAGTTCCGTTCAGCTTCTCCAACAGCATCTGAAATGGAATTGGATGAAACGACTCACATGCATGAGACAGAGCAGACACATTTAAGAGAGCAGGCAGGACTCTCTACAACAAATGTATTTAAACTTCAGATACTCTATGCAACAATCTTCAGTTGTGTCCTGCAAGTGGTCCAGGGTCTGCATGTGTTGTATGTTCATTCAGCATTACTCTTGCTGCAGGACTTAGACACCAGTGTCCTTAGTTGCTATTCTAACATAGATTGTATTACGTGAACTCTATGGGCCAAATTCCCTTCTCACACAGGGCCCGATCGTGAACGTTCCAGAGCACTCTCAACTTGTCAGCAATTCACAGTATCGGGCCTTTAACTGCTGTGGGGTTGCATTAAGTCACAGCAGTTACACACACGTTACAGTGCAGCATTTGGCCCCTTGCAGCAGTCATATTTGATGACAAGTCTGTAGGTCTCCTAATCCAATTGGCAGGCAAAGTTCTTAATTCTTTGTTATAACCTGGAATGATGCCACATCCAGCTGGTCAGGGCAAGGGCTGAGGTGGCTGTAGGGAGATCAGGGCACCTCTACTTTCATATTAGCTTCCCCTGATTTTGGATAGTTGTTCTCCCGGAGCACCTGTTGGATCCTGGTTCCCTCAGCAGCATTTAGACCCCTTCATTCCTGCACCAAGGTTTCATGAAGTGGCTCAATGTGAAAGTTGATTTGGGTTAAAAAGCAGAAAGGGGAGAGTAGATCAGGTGGAAGCAGCATGCCCAGGCCCCCTTTACATAACAAACCTCCAATAACCCTACACTTATCTAGGAATACACAGAACAATGCTTTCTGTTTGAGAGTGATGTTATAATCTGGACTGGACAGCAGAGCTCAGGAAGCATGAATGCTCTAACTTGGCACAGGTGACATGTAGCAACCCATGTACCACTGCTCTCAGTAACCTGTGTGCAGAAGGTTGTTATAAAATGTTAATCAAGTTCTGTACCTGGACTTTTCTAGCGGTAGGATGGTACATTAGAATCATAGAATATCAGGGTTAGAAGGGACCTCAGGAGGTCATCTAGTACAACCCCCTGCTCAAAGCAGGACCAATCCCCAACTAAATCATCCCAGCCAGGGCTTTGTCAAGCCTGACCTTAAAAACTTCTAAGGAAGGAGATTCCACCACCTCCCTAGGTAATGCATTCCAGTGTTTCACCACCCTCCTAGTGAAAAAGTTTTTCCTAATATCCAACCTAAACCTCCCCCACTGCAACTTGAGACCATTACTCCTTGTTCTGTCATCTGCTACCACTGAGAACAGTCTAGAGCCATCCTCTTTGGAACCCCCTTTCAGGTAGTTGAAAGCAGCTATCAAATCCCCCCTCATTCTTCCCTTCTGCAGACTAAACAATCCCAGTTCCTTCAGCCTCTCCTCATAAATCATGTGTTCCAGTCCCCTAATCATTTTTGTTGCCCTCCGCTGGACTCTTTCCAATTTTTCCACATCCTTCTTGTAGTGTGGGGTCCAAAACTGGACACAGTACTCCAGATTAGGCCTCACCAATGTCGAATAGAGGGGAATGATCACGTCCCTCGATCTGCTGGCAATGGCCCTACTTATACATCCCAAAATGCCATTGGCCTTCTTGGCAACAATGGCACACTGTTGACTCATATCCAGCTTCTCGTCCACTGTAACCCCTAGGTCCTTTTCTGCAGAATTGCTGCCGAGCCATTTGGTCCCTCGTCTGTAGCGGTGCATAGGATTCTTCCGTCCTAAGTGCAGGACTCTGCACTTGTCCTTGTTGAACCTCATCAGATTTCTTTTGGCCCAATCCTCTAATTTGTCTAGGGCCCTCTGTATCCTATCCCTACCCTCCAGTGTATCTACATTTCTAATCTGTTTTTCAAGGTGTGCCCCAGAACCCTACTAGTGTTAAATGTTTCCCTGGGAGGGTGACACCAAGATGCTCCGGTCAATCTGCAAAGGAGGACTGACTTATTTTGAACTGAATGGACCTGCTCCTGCTCCCACTGAAACCAGCAAGAGATTTGATAGAGACCTCAATGGGAGCAGGGTCTTGATTGGTATTGGAGGAGACTAACTGTAATGATCTTCAATTCTGTCTACTGCACTGTTTGTAATATCAGATTCTCACGTTTTATAGAAATCCACACAACATGCGGAGAGAGGTATCCCTTCGAGTTATGGATTTGATTAAGATTAACGGAATGGCTGTAGGAAGAAAGGCATCCTCAAGAGGGGAAAAAAGGGAAGGTTTTATTACACATTAAAAAACTCCAAAAGGTGTCAAGTCAATCAATAATAATCCTACAACAGAGGCCTTCAGAAGAAACTCCATATTTTGAAACATTTAAAAGAAGACTGGAGACAGAGCACTAGAAAATTTACTATAGGGAACAATTCTGCGCTGGTGAGGAGATAACCTAATAGATCTTTTCCAATGCTAATTTCTATGTATGCCTTTATGTACCTCAGAGATGCAGCCTCTGGTAGCGTGGAAGTCAGCAGTAGTTTAACAGGTAAAAAAGGAAAGAAAAGAGGCGAGGGTTATTACCCTTACTTTTGTGCAAAGAGTGCCATTAGAGATCTTTCATGACCTCAAGAGCTCAGAATCTGTCACATCTCATTACAAACACAGCTGCCGCCAATAACTCGGTTCCTTGCATTTAAGTATTATTGACAGATACAGAACTCAATTTCCTAACTCCACAGCATGCAGTTATAAGGCTGGGGTGGAAGGAGCGCCCAAGCAGCTTGTAAACCCTACCTGAGTAGCAGGCATATCCTTGAATGGGACGTGTCCATTTGCCAGTTCACAGGCTGTTATCCCCACACTGTAAATGTCGGATTTTGCATCATAACCCTGGAGATTCTAGAACCAAAGAGCGGGATGGAGAGAATTAGCTATAAAGTCAGTTATGTGTTATGCTTATCCTTGCGGGAATCTGATCAGGTACCTGAAGGGGAAGGACAAAAACCAAACAATTAAACCAAAGTGCCCTAGTACTTGTAGAAGTTTCACTACCAAGGCAACAAGGTTTGAGGTTGTTTGTTTTTAAAAGAAAATGCATCTGTCTCAGTGTTGGTGATCAGTTTCTTTGGAAGGAGACAGAAGGACTGCCCAGTGGTTAGGGCACTAGCCTGCAACTCGGGAGATCCACGTTTAGTTCCCTGCTCTTCCACTAACTTCATGTGTGAGCTGGGGCAAGTTACTTAATCTTTCCATGCTTTAGCTCCCTATCTGTAAAATGGGGATAATAGCACTGCCCTACCTCACAAGGAGTTTGCAAGGACAATTAGACTGTGAGGTGCTTGGGCACTTGGTAATGGGGGCCAGATAAACACCCAAGATACATTCTATTAGATACACAAAGAGAATGACCATTTAATGTAATCCGTAACACAGAAACTAGTATTTGGGGAGAGCTCCATGCAGTTCCCCTCCATTTCACACAACTATGCAGACTCCCCTCTGGAGCTTAGCCCGTGCACTGGTGCAAAACTCCATACCCGGCGCTCTAGTACGGACCTTTCTGAAGGCTTATTTTGCCCCCATTGAACACCCACGTCCCCCTCAGGCCGGGCTGATTACACTGCTGCTTTTTTAAACAAAAAAAAAGAGTGAAGAGAATGAATGAAAACTCATCAGGAGGAAAAATGATGCTAAAAGTCTCTACGGGTTTAACTTAGCACAGCAGCTTTAAACAGTGAGCAGCTAGAAACCCACTTATCACTGAGCAGTGTCACAGAGAGCCATGGGAACAGACTGACAACATAAGGGAATGCGTATAACGAGATCAGAGACTAGCATTATTACACTCGTTAACATGCTACGGTGACCTCATGAGTGCAAGGCCTTAGCGACAGACCTGGCATTCAAGATTCCACCCAGCTTTAAGAAGTCTGTTTTAGCTGCTCTCCTTCCACCCCAGGTGCCTATCTGTGGGCGAATAAACCGTCTTCCTCCCAGTTGCCATGGAGAGACCACTGAATACAATGTCCTAGGGCAGGGGTTCTCACCCTTTTTCCTTTTGAGGCCCCCCCAACGGCTATAAAAACTCCATGGCCCATCCATGCCACAACAACTGGCTTTCTGCATATAAAATCCAGAGCCGGCATTAGGGGGTCGCAAGCAGGGCAATTGCCTAGAGCCCCATGCCACAGGGGCCCCCGCCAAGCTACGTTCGGCTTCAGCCTCGGGTGGCGAGACTCAGGACCCCAGACTTCAGCCTTATGTGGTGGGGCTTTGGCTTTTTTCCCTGGGCCCCAGCGAGTCTAACACTAGCCCTGCTTGGCAGACACCCTGAAACCTGCTCACTGCCCCCCCAGGGGGCCCCAGACCCCTGGTTGAGAACCACTGCCCTATAGAATGAAAAGATGCCTCTGGGTGCAACTCAGAAGGCTCACGTTCAGTGTTATGGGGGCAGTACGGCTAACGGGCTGCGCTTGCCACCAGGATATGAAATGTTAAGTTGACATGAATGGGTGTCTGGCATGAGGGTCCAGAGCAGTATGACCCACTCAGGACAATAGGCCAGTTTTGTCATTAAAATGCCAAAGACCCAATTCTCCTGCTTGCCGAATCAGAGTAGCTCCCATTGAAACCCATGGTGCGGGAGAATCAGGCTCCAAGAAGGTCTGTGCTGCCTTTTCCAAGAACCATGATTTTGTTACACGATCAGATGCTCTCCTCAGGCTACAAAATTAGCCTGAAAATAGTTCCTTGCTTCTTGGCAAGAAATTCCAGCAACAGTGAAGGAGGGGGGGGTCTCTGTCCACAAAAGTAAGAAAGTCAACAATGAGGAAGAAGAGGAGAGTGACCCATAAAATGACAGTAGTTCTATCCCATACCTGCTGTAAGACTTCAGGACTGAGCCATGGTAGGACCTTGATACTATACTTGGGGAAGTCGTGGACAACTCTGAGCCGCTGCCCGTGGTTGATCATGCTTAGGTTACTGCGCAGGCCTGAGAGGTACACCTTCCCATCCACAGAGATCAGGATGTGGCTGGCTTTCACACTCCTTAAAGCAAAGGGGATCAGAAGTAGGAGGTCAACACATGGTCAAGGATCATCTAACTTAGAAGGACTTTAAATTCCTTCCCAGCATCTATGTGAGAAGATTATTTTATAGGGATCCTGTACAGGATTTAAGGAAGGCATATTCTGAAGCCTAGGCACATTGAGCATCCAGTGAAAATATGTGACAGAGTGAGTACCAATAGCCTAGAATAATCAGGTTTTGAAACTTACGTCCAAGTATGTGTGGCAGCCATGTTAGTGTTTATCAGGAAAAACATAAATCTGATTAAGGGTCTGGAGGCACTGATTTAAGAGGAGAGATTAAAAGAGATAAATATCTGCTGCTTGGCCAAGTGATATTTGCATAAGCATAAATAAAGCCTCACCTCTTAAAAAAAAATAAATGCAACTTTGTACCATTAATCTAAAAAAGCTAGGAGAGAGAACTAAAAGTGAAAGTACCTGGAAAGCACGAAACATGTAATTCACTGGATGAAGGAATAGGCTATCACCTCCCTAACATGACACTGGGACTGTACAGCGAACAATGATGGAAGGATAGGAATAATGCAACCTGCTCATTCCCTTAGAGGTTGCGCTTGGATATTGTGTGATGTCATTACAACCACCATAAGATACAGATGGACCTGCTTCACTGAAGCCTCAACAAAGAGGTGTAAACTACATCAGAAAGACCCCCTGCATGCCAGGGATACAGAAGAATATTCACCCAAGGGAGGGCAGACGGTTGCCTATCCACTGGAAGGGGCAGCTTTAATTCCAATCTGGGGCTCCATGGAAGTTAGTATATCCCCTGAGTATGCCCTCTTCCCAGCCCCTTCCAACTTCCCTGGCAAAAAGGAAGATGCAGCTGTTTTCTGCCGTCACAACCTCCCTCCTCTCATCTTCCCACCTTGGGGACCCCATGGAAGGATTTACTTCAGCAAAAGCTTAACCTAGCCCTAAGTTACTACTACACTTTGCCTCAGGAACATTTTGCGATTTGCTCTTTTTAAAGTACTACTTCTGTGGTAATGAGAAGTCCAGGACCAAGGGCATGGACAATGAAGCTCTCTACAGCAGCAGCAGGGCAAGCTAGATGCAAGCCATATTCTTATTCCAAATCCCTTGAGATACCTAGTCCCAGCTGGATGAATATTGTTTGTAAGCATTTCCTACAGAAAGTAGGATAAGTGATAAAGAGAGTGATTTCCTTTTTACCTATGTACATAGCCCATATGGTGAATGTAGTCAAGAGCCTTCAGAACACCCTGGAGGATATAAGCAATAGCCAGTTCACTCATTCCATCCATGAAATGGGTACAGATTAAATCCTTTGCAGAACCTAAAGAGACAAAGAAACGTTTTTTGATGGAGCAGGAAAAACAGAGGACACTTCACCTAAATAAAGATGATTTAACAGAAGCTAAAGCAGCCTGGTCAGATAGCAGACGTATTCTCCTCTCCACCTACCATAAGCCATGAAGGAGGTCACTACCCATAGCTCATTGTCAGCTATGAAGGTTGCTTTATATGGCACAATGTTGGGGTGGTTGAAGAGTTTGGACACATGAAGTTCACCCTAAAAGCCAAAGGATATTTCAAATCAATACAAAATACATAAATACAAAACTCCATATATGGTACAGAGGGTCAGCACTCTAGGAAGGTTAGACTGGACAAAAGGTAGCACTTTAAGGATTGTCTGCCAAAACACTGACTTGAACCTTCTCTTCACCTGAGAAGTTCCTGTCTCTCCTTTTGCAGATAAAATGGGAAGATATGACAGCTAAAATAATCTCTCACCAGAGTTAGATTTTCCTGGCATGAGGTCTGTGCATAGGCAACAGTTGCTTAGCACTGAATTCAGGAGCTCCTATGTCAGTGCAACATGTCTGGCAATCCCAACTTCCAGCAAAAAGGAATGGTCATACAGGGACATTTTACATAAATTCAAAGAACACACATACTAAACCCCGACCCCAAACAGCTGTTCTGACAATCTCTGCACAAGGGCTAGTTGGTGTTTACATCATGATGTGTCAACGTTAATACCTATTTGAATGAATTTGCTGGAGAAGGATAAACAAATTATGGCATCAGAGCGTCTGTGTTTGGAACTTGATACAGTATTTCCTTGCACTAATCCTATTTTGAAACTGAGGAGCTCATAGGATGCTATTACAGCAGTTTGGTATGGAAAGATCATTGGGTTCTTCCTCTTCAAGTGCATCCTTTAGAAGAGAAAGGATTAGATGCAAGTCTTGATTTTAACCAGAAGAACAATCCCCTTAGAACAGTGGTTCTCAGTCAGGGGTACACATACCCCAGGGGGAACGCAGAGGTCTTCCAGGGGGTACATCAACTCATCTAGATATTTGCCGAGTTTTATAACAGGCTACATAAAAAGCACTAGTGAAGTCAGTACAAACTAAAATTTCATACAGATAATGATCTGTTTATACTGCTCGATATACTATACACATATATATATTCCAATTGATTTATAGTTCTATGGTAAAAATGAGAACATAAGCAATTTTTCAGTAACAGTGCACTGTTACACTTTTGTGTTTTTATGTTTGATTTTGTAAGCAAGTAGTTTAAGTGAGGTGAAACTTGGGGGTATGCAAGACAAATCAGACTCCTGAAAGGGGTAGAATAGTCTGGAAAGGTTGAGAGCCACCGCCTTAGAATAACACTCAGCTTTCATAGCACCTTCCACCTCGGACCTCAAAGTACTTTACAAACATGAATCACCTCACAACATGCTCATGAGGCGGGCAAAGATCCCCATTTCACAGTTCAAAAACCAGGCACAGAGAAGTGACTTGCTCATGACCAGACAGCGGCTGAGCTGGTTCCAGAGAACCCAGAACACTAGAAACTCAGTCCAGTGCACTAATCCCTAGACACTCCACCATCAGCTTCAAAATAATTTTAGATGTATCAGCCAACTAACATTTACAAAACTATAACTCAGTCTGAAGGACTATCTACTACCAGCACCGTATAATGGTTTATTTTTTAATTTGACCATTTCTTCATTAGGATAATTGGTCTTTGTGGGCCAGTAATGCAACTACTATGTTAAAGTTGTACAGCATCCAGATGCTTAGCAATGGGCACCTTAGAAAACATTAAATAACCTGAAGCTGAGATCCTAGGAGTCTTGTTCTTTCAATATACATGAAAGATGCTGTGCCCCATTCTAAAGATTGTAGCATCACCTGCAAGAATGTCACCATCTCATTGGTGCAAGCTTCCAAGTTAATCCTTCTGACTGTGACATACTCTCCTGATGGTTTATACCTGGCCAGGTTCACAGTCATCAGCTCCTCAAAGCCATGACCTGAAAAGAGAGAGTGAGATTAACCCCATAAGCGCGAATACAATTAACTATGTGTTGTGGGAGAGCTTCCATCAACACTTCCTCCTTAGCAATTACCCTCATTCCCTCTCTCACCTTAACTGTTGTTGATGGTCTTGTCTAATATAAAAATTTGCCTGTTCTACATCACCTTCCAATTTCAAGTACTCTACATACAAAACCAATTACTTAAAAACCTGCTGGGAGATAGGTCAGTAATATTCCTATTTTACAGATTTGCAAACTGAGGCCCAGAGAGATGCAGTGACCTGCCAAGAGCCATACAGGGAACAAATGGCAAAGCCAGGTATGAGACTCAAGAGTCCTAGCTGATACCCTTTTGCTTCAAGCTCAAAACCACGCCTCCTCTCATCTAGTATTTATCTTTTACTTGGATTGTAGGAGCTTCAGGACAAGAAACCCACCTTAATTTACTTTTTAGACAGTAATTTTACTACTACTAAAACAAAACAAGAAAGAAAGGATATTTTGCATTTTACATTTCAGAAAACCACCAGACAAGAAAAATTCAGTACCTTACAAAGGAAGCATACATGGAGAATGAAAATTAGGTGTTTTTCTGGGAACATTACCTATTACGGTGAGCAACTCATAACAGCTGCTGTCTGGTAAAAAGCTGCTCATGGTGTCCCTTTTAGGGGAAGATGCTATCGACTCGGAGCTCGCATCATTGGTCTAGAAAAGCAAGATAAAAATCAGAAACGGATATTAATTACATCTAGTAGAGAGATCATCTGTTCCACATTATATTTTTGCACATGCTCATAATATCAGGACATATCTGAGTATAAAAGCTAGCTGTGTCTGCTGTAAATATCTTAATACAAACTGAAACCCAGGAGATGTCTGGATTTTCTGGAACGAGGTATCTGCTTTCTATGACATGTAACCAAACAACATAATTTACCATCTACTATAAACCAGATGGTCTTTTTTAAGACACATGACAGCACTACTCCACCCCTTTGCAACAGCCACCTTTCTCCCACTCTTTACAAACTTCTGCATCATAATCTGTTTGCTTGTGCAGCAGTGACAGACTGAAGACCTGTCTATGGTGGGTTTTTTTGCACTCTGGCAATAAGCTTTTCCTGGCTGAGGTTGCTACTTTTCAGCCACTTATCCATTCATGCTCTCTCTGTGGCAAAGGCTGACAAAGTTGAACTTGTTTTGCTGCAGGAAGAAGCGATGAACCAACTAAGAAAAGCCCAAGATGCATAGATCAGACACACATGGAAAGAAGCTCCAAATGGGAGCAAGAGTTTAGCTGCAGCAAAGAGCTAGTACAAATGAACACAGGAGCAGCACTCCCACGTCTGCCAGCCTGCTTGAGGCTGCATCTTTTCACTACAACTGAGAGAGCTCCCTGCTATATCCACATGCACAAGCTGAAAAGAGAAATGTTCTTCTCTGTTCATGCTGACTCATGCTTAAAACTGATTAAAAACAAGCTGTGCAATTCAATACACGGGCATTACAGTCCAAGTTGCATTACAGGAGCCTGTCACAAAAACTGACAGATGATTTGATATGCACAAAAAGAGGCCGCAATCTCTGGCAGCGTTAGCAGCACAGTTGAATTCTAATTCTCCTTGGTGGGGGGTTTCAGAGGAGCAAGAAAAGTCTATACACAGTGTTCAGGCATGTTCCATTATTGCAGTGCATTTTGTCCTTCAGTAACGCTTATAGTTAGATGAGTGACACAGGGAGGCTCCAGATTTCTCTCTCTCCAACAGACAGACCAAATCTGTTCATTTTATGTCAACTTTGAATTAGGTGAATTTTTCCTAATCTGCCAGAAACACTAACTCCACCTGGGAACTGGAAACCCAGGTCTGTTCTTTCTGTCTCAGATCACCAGCCATAAATATTCTACAATCAGACTTTCCTAACAATTTTGCTATTGATGCATGCAGCAGGGAAAAAAAACAAAAAACAAAACACAACTCACTTTCTCGTAGCTGCAATGGAAGTGCAAACACACACCTGTCTCGGTCATTGAAGGAAGGAGGTATGATGCAATGACAAAGAGCTATTAAGTAACAAGAGGCTATTCTAACCATACCCACACTATGGCTTGGTCTACACTACAAAGTTCTGTCGGCATAACTATGTCAGCTAGGAGTGTGAAAAAAATCTCACACCCTAGTCAATACACCCGTGCCGGCAAAGCCCCTGGTGTAGATGCAATTACCTTGGCAGAAGCGTACTTTTGGTCGGCATAGTTAACGTCCTTTGGGGAAACGGTGCAGCTACCCTGGCAGAACTCCTTTGGCTGGTATATGCTGCATCTCCACTAGGGGGCTTTTGCAAGCATACTGTAGCTATTCTGACAAAAAAGTTCCATAATGTAGGCAAGCCCTAACCGTTTCTCCAACTGGGGTCTGCGAACCCCTGGGGGCCTGCAAGGGTACTCCAGGGGGTCTGCAGGCCCCGCTGATCAACTCAACTCCTCCCCCACCCTCCCCGCACTGCCTGCACACCGGGAGCAGCTGTTCAGCGGGATGCAGGAGGTGCTGGGAGGGAGGAGCGGGGATGGAGCACGCTTGGGGGAGGGGGGCAGAATCATATCCAGGGCCGCCAGCCCTCTGATCAATTCCTCCCCCTCTCTCCCAGTGCCTCCTGTACACCAGGGAATAGCTGTTCAGCAGAGTGCAGGAAGCGCTGGGAGGGTGGGGGAGGAGTGGGGATGGGGTGTGCTCTGGGGAGGGGGCAGAAAGAGGTGGGGAAGAGGAGGGGCAGTGGTGGAGCAGGGGTGGGAAGAGGTGGGGTGGGGTGGGGCCTGGAGCTCAACGGGAGGCTTCAGGGTCCGCAAAAAATTTTAAATTAAAATGGGGGTCCTTGGGTTGCTAAAGTTAGAGAACTGCTGCTAAAATATATTCTGAACACTTTAGTTATAACTTATTTAAAACAAAACCTACTCCATCTCCTAATGATTGTTTTTAAAGCATTCTTGATGCAAATATTAAATACTTGCTTCTTTAAGCAACAGCTGATAAGTACACTACTGAGAAGTAAAGGGGTCCTAGAAGCATCCTGAATCCACTGGTTCTAAAGACAAAACCAAAGTTTTTTTCAACACCCTAACATTAACAGCTGACACCACTTATGCATTAGAAAATGGAGTTCTCTTTAAAATGTTATGCATGAATTTGGCAAATGATTTTAATGTTATGAAACTGGATACATAAGCTTCCTAACTCCATCCACATACCTTAGTTCTAACCCGCAATGCCCTCTGTTATTCCAGTCCTGGCCTCGCTTCCCACAGAGCTACAAGGCCACCTCATTACTGAGTGCCGCATTCTCTAATATTACAGTTCTAGGCTCTGTCAATGCGCCTCCATCCCGAGCCAAAGCTCCATCACCTATTCCAGTTCTGGAGACTCCGGCTCACAATTCTATTAAATCTGCAGTGCTCGTGTTCCAGTTGTGGGGCTCTCTTAAGCAGATAGCTAGAACCTGTGGCAAACTGACTGAAGCTTTGGCAAGATGGATAAGTGTCCACTAGGAATTAGGTTTAGACCAAACTTATCTTCATTTGTGGCTTAACGCAGTTTTAGACTCGAGTCTGAAGAAGTCTTAAGAAAATCCGATTTGGCACAAAAACTTGGCTGGGACAAACTAGAGACTAACTGACAGCTTCTGAAACAATTATGCTGGCTAGAAAGGCAGAATCCCTAGAAAGTTGCAGGCAACAACACAGCTTTTGGAAAACTTCAACATTCTTTGATGATTATGTTAGTTACATGAACATATGATCCCAATTTTTCTACCACAATTAAAGCACTGGGAGTCAAGGAAACCAGCAGTTTACTCTTAAGCGGGAAGAGACAGTTTAGCAAAGGGTAAAAGTTTGCCAGAAGTCTCCAAGGGCATTGAAGAGAAATGAAAAAGAACGCATCTACTGTGCACTCACTCATCTGTGTTTTGGCCACATGGCAAGGCAGTACATTTATATGTAAATACACTCTTACTAGAGAAATGCTAAGGGCTCCAATTCTAATTTTAGGAACATGGGTGAATAGGCTGTAGCTTGTAAAACCTACTGCAATGCATTCATAAGATGTAGGCTGATTGTATAGATTATATACCCTGTGTGAGATCAGACACTGGGCCACTAGGTCTATATGAGATTATACTTCCAGCTGCTGATAAACTAATGGTCAAGAGGGGAAGCTACAGAACAGGCAATTTCACACCTGCCATTCGAACAGGAAAAACAAACTGGGACTAAAACGTTTCAAAGGTTAAAGTCGTGTTTCAACCAAACCAGAACCAAACAGATTTGACACTTCAAATTAGAGTAAAGAGATCAGTGGTGGAAGTTGACCTGATATCAGGAATCAGATGAAGGGAAAAAAAAAAAGGATGGTAGTACGGTATTCAAGCTCTGCTCATAATTCCAGAATGGCTGGTTGTTTCTGCTAAGATGATTGACAGTGAACTAGTAGACAACAATGGCATTATTGGATATCAGAGTCAACACACTGTTTGAGGGGAAGGGGAGAGTATAAACCTCAGAGATCTATCGTTTCAGTCAGCCTACATACTCAAGACAACATTGTATCAAAGGTCTGGAAGCTTAGTTTAAAATTAAAAAAAGCTGAAATACTGAAGAAACTAATGGCACCACCAAATACTAGCTCGATCCAACACCTGCTTGGAACTCAAAACCTTACATCAATGAACAGCCGAAGAGTGACCGTCACTAATAGAAACTGAGGAATCTGAGTTGTTCAAATTATTTGCACATTTTAAAATGTAACCTAACTAGAGTTATCAAAATACAAATTATTATTTGGGGCATGTAACCCTTAGATCATTTTAACCTTGAAAAATTTAAAAAGTATTCTTAAAATCTCTTATCCTCGGTGTCTAGGGCAATCAGTGCTGAATTAATGCATCAAAATGATGGAAGATTTCCCCTGTGTCAGGAATTGTAGATGGGAAAGATCCATCAGGTTATTGAGTCCACTATCCTTGGCCACTGAAAGTTTGTTTCCTACCATAAATTAGCCTCAGTTCAGATGAAGCATTCAGTTTTCTATAAACTTTCTACTTTTCTCCTGAATGGAACTGGGAGTCAAGACCCCTGGGTTCTAATCCAAGCTCTGTAATACAGACACACTATACCTCCCTTTTCCCATCTGTAAAATGGGGATAATGCCTACCCCCAATGAGAGAGAGGACAAGGTTTAATTTTTGTAATAACCTCAGTGAAAGGCACTATATTATTTCAGCTCATGCAACTGAAGCACAAAGAGGTAAAAGCTAATCTCTGGCTCAGCCATGATTGGAATCTAGAATCCCAACAGTTCCAAATCTTTTGCTCTACCCACTATGTCACACAACATTATCATTTGGCTATGAATTGAAGGCTGCTACCCATTCTTATTTCTAGATTTCCATTAAATATTCCTACCAATTCTGACTTTCACAGTTAATGCCCAGATCATTACATTTTCCATCATCTCCACCCACCCCTGTCAATGGCAGGACTGACAGGAAAGAAACAGAGGCACATGGGGTCCTGTGAAGCAGAAAGGCACCACCAAGAAAATGAAAATTATTCTGCAGCAATGACAGCTGCTCTGAAACTGTGCATTATGTAGGTGGTTTGCTTTAATACAATGCACTCCAAATTTAGCAGAAGCCAACACATGCAAAAAAATGAAATAAATCTAACACGTTATTTTTTAACTATGGTGCAGGCTGTTTCAACCAAAATAGAACATATCATCTGCTCCCCTTTAGCAATAATTCAGTACATTAGAGACCTTGATTCACCTCTCCGCAGATAAACATTGAGTTTGAAAACTCTACAACTAACCACATTATGCAGAAGGAGCTCTACTCAAAAGTTAAACACTGTATGAGATTAAAAAAAAAATTTAAAAAGAAGTTAAACTGAAATGTTATTTATGAAATATTGCAAAAAAGCTCCTCGAGAGTTTCACACAGGATAACTTTTGGTGTACAGTTAAAAATCACGAAAGCTGTAAAATGAAGAAACGTGGGATTAGCTGCATGAAGTATGACATTCACTAAGGGCTAACATTTCAGGCCTTTTGGTTAGGTTTTAGATTGGACGTATGTTTAAGGAAATTAGTTTTTGAAAGATAATTGTACTGTCAATGCCATTAGGAAACCAGAGCTATGCAATGCCAGCAGTGATTTGCATTTGCCGAATCTAACTCCGGTGGATTATATTTTGGATTCAATGCCTGGTGGAAGATGGGAAGTAAAAAAACAAAACAAAACCACCTAAGTTTCTCTTGCTCACTTTTGACTCAAACTACAAAAATTTCCTTTCCCTGATTAACTAACTAACTATTGCCTTGTTTCTACAACTATCTAGGGGAATAAGATTTGTTTTAAATGAAAGAAAGTCAGCATCAACACCGCAAAGATGTCTAAAGGCCCAGAACAGCCTCCCATTTCGGCTATGTCTACACTGTACACCACTGGTACTTTAATCGGAACCATGAATATGACTCAGATTACAGGTAAAGATTCAAACTGTCCTGTTTTGGACTACACTATGTATTTTTAGATGGCCATTTCATAGCTCTGTAGGGAATTAGTCCTCAAGCAGAAAAGATTTCTCTAAGCAGATAGCAGCACCTGTTGAAGGCTTAAGACTGTTCCTGTGAGCTCTGAAGGAAGTCAAACAGCTATGCCAATGGGTTTTCAGCAGAAGGTGAAGTCCCATTTGAAACTGAAGATTATCTAATTCTCAGTTTGATGCTGGGGTCTCTTTTGCAGATGTGGCATAGGGAAGAGAAAGGAAATCAAATTATTAAAAAAACTGGGCACTGGTTTTGAATGCCTAACCTGAGACAATTTGGGCCCTGTTTTCAGAACCACTTTTGAAAACGTGAGCGTAAGGAATTAAATCTCAGATTTACAGCTAAAACGTCACATGCAACAGCTTCAAAACCACACACCAAAATCTCTTTTCCAGGGTGAAACTTGTTTTCACACATGTAAAGCTAAATATACAGATGAAGTATAAATAAGGTAGAAAGAAAATCAAACTTCCACAAGGAATAATCTCCATGCAATGGACCACAGCACCACAGCCTGCAAAAATCACTTACTTTTCTCCGAGAGTCACCCGGAGGCTGCTCTGGAGTAAAGAAATTAATTGTTCACCATGTTTTCTTCAACAAATACCCATTCAAAACATAGTTTGAATATATATATTTATGAAAATAAATAAATTAAATACCCTCAAAACATAGTTTAGGTACTGGATAGGTGTAAGGATATATTCCCAGGCAAAATCTTTAACTTTCAATTAACATCATAACAGTAAGTAACAGACATTAGAAAACATATCAAGAAACCCAATTCTAAAAGTTACAGAGATTCAATTAGCCTTAGGTTAGGGAGATTTGTTTTGTTTTTAGATTGTGAACTTAAACTCATTGTTTAAAAAGAAATAGATTAATACATCTGATGGATTTAAATATTTGGGATAAGCTATTTTGGAAGTTTAATGAGGAATGCAACCTGTGTAGAAAGTGGCAGTTAAATTCTACATAATTCCAAATTTCCCGAGGTAACAAAAATCCACATTTCGACAAGGACACTTATAACAAGATTTCTGTGTAACTAGGGGCTTAGATAAAATGGTCCAAATTTAGCCGTGGTATAAGCAAGTACAATTCACACTGAAATCAAATGAAACAGTGCTCTTAATATTGGGATGAATTTTAGTTTAACAGCTTCATTTCAGGGCAAAGTTTCTAATCAGATTTGTACATTAAAACATGACAGATATTTTTAAATGTATTTTCTTCCTAGAAGTGCAGTTAAGTCAGAAAAGCCACTGCAAAAAACCACCATCCACATCAGGAGCAAAAAGATACTAGCTACAGCTAGGTTTGAAAAAAAGATTCTGGTAGACCCATCCTTAAACACGTCTGAAAACTGTTTTCAGTGACTGGTTTTAGGCAGGGATTAATTTTAAAAAACAGTGCTAGCCAAAACCATGCATAGCTTCCAAACATGGTAATAAGAAAAGGAGTACTTGTGGCACCTTAGAGACTAAGTTTGTAACCATGGTGAGAATAGACATAGTGTAAAAAAGGTTTGCTAGAAACCCCATCTGAAATGGTTTCAGAGTAGCAGCCGTGTTAGTCTGTATCTGCAAAAAGAAAAGGAGTACTTGTGGCATCTGAGAGACTAACAAATTTATTTGAGCATAAGCTTTCGTGAGGATAGTTCACGAAAGCTTATGCTCAAATAAATTTGTTAGTCTCTCAGGTGCCACAAGTACTCCTTTTCTTTAATCTGAAATGAGGTTCAACATAACTACAAAACTCAATGTGGAAAGGCAAATCTGCAGAATTTACAAGTCAAATGGAAGATTTTGCTAACTACTAATTCCACCTGGGATCTAATCCTCTAGCTAGCTTCCTTTACATCGTCTGTCACAAAGATTCTGCCATCAGAATTTAGCTGACAATTTTGCAAATGATGAAAGTAGCAGATTAAAATCCAGTTTACACTGTTGTCTCAACCCTGGAAAGCTAAAGTGTTACTGTTTTAAAACTTTTTTTTTGCCAGTGAAGTCAGCAGGCCCAATTCAAAGATACTCAAGGAGCAGATCTATTGTATAAGGTAGCACCATATTTACATAGTTACTTTACTGACCACAGTTACACTTAAAGGCTTCTCTTCTATCAGCTTTAATACTTTATTTTAACTAGACTCAGCAACAAAACATTTGGAAAATTTTCAATTTCTGTAATTATCTTTTTCTAGTTCAAAATCTATTTAACAGAGGGAAAAAATGGTTATTCAGGAAAGACCAGACTGCACTAATTTACTGCATTACAAGGTTCTGAAGTTTGTACTACTACTGACTTTAAAATGAACTGCTGTATAAAATCTAAGTTTTTTCTTCTAAGTTTACTTTTGTTGGCCAATTTGAAGACAGTGCTACAAACCGATTTCTTCATTCATGTAGCACATTTACTTATACCACACTGATGGGTGCTTTCAAGTTTAAAGTAAAAGATTTCTACTGAAGCGTCTAAAGAATGGAGTACTTACCTCCAAACAGTTCAAATTCTCTCAAGCCTTCTACAATGAACTTTTCGGACACCCACCGCTAGAGAAGAAAGTCCAAAGCCAATTAGTTATTTCCTCTAGACATATTCCACAGCTCATCCATTTTTATTTTATGTCAACCAAAACAGAATCATATAGATCACTCCGACCATTCTAACATGTGTCTCCTTTGCAATGAGGGGAAATGAGCTAAAATTCATTCAGCAGCTGTAAATATTAATATTTAAACAGTAACAGACAACTGATAAACTGTTATTCTTTCATGTTCTGGAAGAAACTAAGTCAAACAATGTTTAAAACTCAGAGCACCATAAAGGCTGCTAGTGACATGATCTCTATCCACTCAGTTCAATTTTCGATTCGCATCAAGATAGATTAGATATTAGAAATAAACTAAAATCCTGGGGGCACGGACTATGTCATCATAAGCTTGTATAGTACTGAGTACACTGTTAACGCTCAGTAAATATTAGTCATTTTACTACTCATTTATGGCAAAAATCTTGGTCGGCTTGCTGAAGCAATCAACAAGTTTACTTACATTTATGTTACAGAGTAACAGCCGTGTTAGTCTGTATTCGCAAAAAGAAAAGGAGGACTTGTGGCACCTTAGAGACTAACCAATTTATTAGAGCATAAGCTTTCGTGAGCTACAGCTCACTTCTTCAGATGCATATCGTGGAAACTGCAGCAGGCTTTATATATACACAGAGAATATGAAACAATACCTATTCCCACCCCACTGTCCTGCTGGTAATAGCTTATCTAAAGTGATTTCCAGCACAAATCCAGGTTTTCTCACCCTCCACCCCCCCACACAAATTCACTCTCCTGCTGGTGATAGCCCATCCAAAGTGATAACTCTTTACACAATGTGCATGACAATTAAGCTGGGCTATTTCCTGCATAAATCCAGGTTCTCACATCCCCCCCACCCCCATACACACACAAACTCACTCTCCTGCTGGTAATAGCTCATCCAAACTGACCACTCTTCAAGTTAAAATCCAAGTTAAACCAGAACATCGGGGGGGGGGGGGGTAGGAAAAAACAAGAGGAAACAGGCTACCTTGCATAATGACTTAGCCACTCCAAGTCTCTATTTAAGCCTAAATTAATAGTATCCAATTTGCAAATGAATTCCAATTCAGCAGTTTCTCGCTGGAGTCTGGATTTGAAGTTTTTTTGTTTTAAGATAGCGACCTTCATGTCTGTGATCGCGTGACCAGAGAGATTGAAGTGTTCTCCGACTGGTTTATGAATGTTATAATTCTTGACATCTGATTTGTGTCCATTTATTCTTTTACGTAGAGACTGTCCAGTTTGACCAATGTACATGGCAGAGGGGCATTGCTGGCACATGATGGCATATATCACATTGGTGGATGTGCAGGTGAACGAGCCTCTGATAGTGTGGCTGATGTTATTAGGCCCTGTGATGGTGTCCCCTGAATAGATATGTGGGCACAGTTGGCAACGGGCTTTGTTGCAAGGATAAGTTCCTGGGTTAGTGGTTCTGTTGTGTGGTATGTGGTTGTTGGTGAGTATTTGCTTCAGGTTGCGGGGCTGTCTGTAGGCAAGGACTGGCCTGTCTCCCAAGATTTGTGAGAGTGTTGGGTCATCCTTTAGGATAGGTTGTAGATCCTTAATAATGCGTTGGAGGGGTTTTAGTTGGGGGCTGAAGGTGACGGCTAGTGGCGTTCTGTTATTTTCTTTGTTAGGCCTGTCCTGTAGTAGGTAACTTCTGGGAACTCTTCTGGCTCTATCAATCTGTTTCTTTACTTCTGCAGGTGGGTATTGTAGTTGTAAGAAAGCTTGACAGAGATCTTGTAGGTGTTTGTCTCTGTCTGAGGGGTTGGAGCAAATGCGGTTGTATCGCAGAGCTTGGCTGTAGACGATGTATCGTGTGGTGTGGTCAGGGTGAAAGCTGGAGGCATGCAGGTAGGAATAGCGGTCAGTAGGTTTCCGGTATAGGGTGGTGTTTATGTGACCATTGTTTATTAGCACTGTAGTGTCCAGGAAGTGGATCTCTTGTGTGGACTGGACCAGGCTGAGGTTGGTGGTGGGATGGAAATTGTTGAAATCATGGTGGAATTCCTCAAGGGCTTCTTTTCCATGGGTCCAGATGATGAAGATGTCATCAATATAGCGCAAGTAGAGTAGGGGCTTTAGGGGACGAGAGCTGAGGAAGCGTTGTTCTAAATCAGCCATAAAAATGTTGGCATACTGTGGGGCCATGCGGGTACCCATAGCAGTGCCGCTGATCTGAAGGTATACATTGTCCCCAAATGTGAAGTAGTTATGGGTAAGGACAAAGTCACAAAGTTCAGCCACCAGGTTAGCCGTGACATTATCGGGGATAGTGTTCTTGACGGCTTGTAGTCCATCTTTGTGTGGAATGTTGGTGTAGAGGGCTTCTACATCCATAGTGGCCAGGATGGTGTTATCAGGAAGATCACCGATGGATTGTAGTTTCCTCAGGAAGTCAGTGGTGTCTCGAAGGTAGCTGGGAGTGCTGGTAGCGTAGGGCCTGAGGAGGGAGTCTACATAGCCAGACAATCCTGCTGTCAGGGTGCCAATGCCTGAGATGATGGGGCGCCCAGGATTTCCAGGTTTATGGATCTTGGGTAGTAGATAGAATATCCCAGGTCGGGGTTCCAGGGGTGTGTCTGTGCGGATTTGATCTTGTGCTTTTTCAGGAAGTTTCTTGAGCAAATGCTGTAGTTGCTTTTGGTAACTCTCAGTGGGATCAGAGGGTAATGGCTTGTAGAAACTCGTGTTGGAGAGCTGCCGAGCAGCCTCTTGTTCATATTCCGACCTATTCATGACGACAACAGCACCTCCTTTGTCAGCCTTTTTGATTATGATGTCAGAGTTGTTTCTGAGGCTGTGGATGGCATTGCGTTCCGCATGGCTGAGGTTATGGGGCAAGTGATGCTGCTTTTCCACAATTTCAGCCCGTGCACGTCGGCGGAAGCACTCTATGTAGAAGTCCAGTCTGCTGTTTCGACCTTCAGGAGGAGTCCACCTAGAATCCCTCTTTCTGTAGTGTTGGTTGGGAGACCTCTGTGGATTAGTATGCTGTTCAGAGGTATTTTGGAAATATTCCTTGAGTCGGAGACGTCGAAAATAGGATTCTAGGTCACCACAGAACTGTATCATGTTCGTGGGGGTGGAGGGGCAGAAGGAGAGGCCCTATCCTAAAGGATGACCCAACACTCTCACAAATCTTGGGAGACAGGCCAGTCCTTGCCTACAGACAGCCCCGCAACCTGAAGCAAATACTCACCAACAACCACATACCACACAACAGAACCACTAACCCAGGAACTTATCCTTGCAACAAAGCCCGTTGCCAACTGTGCCCACATATCTATTCAGGGGACACCATCACAGGGCCTAATAACATCAGCCACACTATCAGAGGCTCGTTCACCTGCACATCCACCAATGTGATATATGCCATCATGTGCCAGCAATGCCCCTCTGCCATGTACATTGGTCAAACTGGACAGTCTCTACGTAAAAGAATAAATGGACACAAATCAGATGTCAAGAATTATAACATTCATAAACCAGTCGGAGAACACTTCAATCTCTCTGGTCACGCGATCACAGACATGAAGGTCGCTATCTTAAAACAAAAAAACTTCAAATCCAGACTCCAGCGAGAAACTGCTGAATTGGAATTCATTTGCAAATTGGATACTATTAATTTAGGCTTAAATAGAGACTTGGAGTGGCTAAGTCATTATGCAAGGTAGCCTGTTTCCTCTTGTTTTTTCCTACCCCCCCCCCCCAGATGTTCTGGTTTAACTTGGATTTTAACTTGAAGAGTGGTCAGTTTGGATGAGCTATTACCAGCAGGAGAGTGAGTTTGTGTGTGTATGGGGGTGGGGGGATGTGAGAACCTGGATTTATGCAGGAAATAGCCCAGCTTAATTGTCATGCACATTGTGTAAAGAGTTATCACTTTGGATGGGCTATCACCAGCAGGAGAGTGAATTTGTGTGGGGGGGTGGAGGGTGAGAAAACCTGGATTTGTGCTGGAAATCACTTTAGATAAGCTATTACCAGCAGGACAGTGGGGTGGGAATAGGTATTGTTTCATATTCTCTGTGTATATATAAAGCCTGCTGCAGTTTCCACGATATGCATCTGAAGAAGTGAGCTGTAGCTCACGAAAGCTTATGCTCTAATAAATTGGTTAGTCTCTAAGGTGCCACAAGTCCTCCTTTTCTTTTTACATTTATGTTAAACTACCTCTGTTTGAAGCAGGCTGGTATGAAAAAGAGTCCACATTCAATTGAAAAGTAAGCAGGATTTCATTGTATCAGTATTTAGCACAATGTGAATGATGTTAAAATTTCAAAAGGGTCGTTTTTACACCATTCACAGTGATCACGTCAGAGATTCTCTTCTGTCACACACACACACACACTTTGCTGCTGACTTATGAACCTTAAGGGACACCAGGTTTCCAATCATAAATAAATACATTTCCTTAACTGTGTTACTGTTGCTTTATATTAAAAAGCCTTTTTAAAGTGTATTGTCATCCTCTGCACATTTCATTCTCAACAATGTATCTTCACTACTTAGTTTACTTCCTGTTTAAGTGCTATACACAACAGCTTTGTTATGGAATTCCAGCATTTAAAAGGAAACATTAAAGAAAGAAAAAAAGGACTTCATTTTAAGTTTAAAAGACACTTTAATATATACAAAATATAAATTAAAAGACACTGTCAATTTAGTTAAGTTTCAAGACATTTCCTCCATCCCTCTTTCAAAGGTACCATCAACTCAGTTAAGTTTCAGCATTTGTTTTTTCTGCAATTTCTGTACATTATAAAACAATAAGTGACAAAATCATTTTGTATAATACATAAACAGAAAAAAGATGTATTCAACAATTAGCACTATCTAAAGAGAATGAACACTGAGAAAAATGCACATAATAAGCATTTGGCAACACATCTAGCTCACAGATACATACCTTTTAAAAGTAACTCTCTCTCTCATAAATCAAAATAATTGTATTTAATTAAAAATCTAGTTCTCCAGCAACAAGATAGAGTATGGTCCCAATCCTGCAACAAGAACTGTGCAGGCAGGCCCCTTTGGAGCTCCAAGGAAGTCAATGGGATGGGCTCCACCCCACAGAAACTGTTGCAGAATCAGAGCTTATCTCCGTGTGTATGGAAAGATTTACAAAATCAGTTGCTTTTTGGAATAACGCTAGAAGCTAACACTCACCCTAATTCGTTCTGGGTTACTTACAAGAAAAGACATGGAATCCAGATTTGTAATGCTACTCCAAGTTCGTGAAATTAAAAATATCCTGAAAATGAGAGCAAGACAATTGTTTTAAATTGGCAAAGCAAATGAGTTGTCTCCACAATAAGCCTTTCCCGCAAATGAGTTACTGCTCTTGTTCCATTCTATACAGCATGTCTCCAGTTGCACACATCAAAACCTAGGTCGCTCTGCTGACTGTTGAAAGATTAGAGCACAAAGGTTTTGTATAAATTAACTTTAAGAAGCTCCGCCACAGTGACAGCAAGTTTTGCAAGGTGAATTTTCCCAAACAGGTTCAGAAATACCTGAACAAACCATTTAAAAAAATCTGCAGAAAAGATATTTCACAGAGGTGGATATGCAGTACAATATTTGGTGGACTACACGTTCCACAGGGCAAGGACCCTTACCCTACAGCAGTACTACAGCTGTACAAACAACAGATTACTGTTCTCTGGCGATTCAAAAAAATAGGGAAAAATCATTTCTGGCCAAACAAAACAGTTAGTTTTGATTTGAAGCTTTTAAATTAAAAAAAAAATAAAACTAGAGGAAATTTCTAAAAGGAAAGTCATTTTAAATAAAAAACCAAAACATTTCATTTAAAAAATGTCAAAACAAAACATTCTGATTTTGAGGTGTTTTTTTTTTAAAGGCTTCCCACCCACCGCCACTGAAACAAGTAAGTGAAATCCACATAAATTTGCAAAATGTTTCTATGTAACCTGCATTTTTCACCAGTTTTGTTTAAATACTTCATCCAGTTCTAGCTGTACAGAACCTCACATAATGGGGCCCCAATGCTGTTTAGTGTGTCTAGGTCCTACCATAATACAAATGTTTAATAATTTCCCAGAGAGAATAGCAACAGAAAGGTACACAGCATGTTACACAACTGTTAAGCAAGTAGCTGGGAATAGGAATATCTGAGTCCTAATTCTTCTGATTGAGTCCTAATTCTGCTACTGATTTGGTGCATGACCTTGGGCAACTCACTCACTTGCCCTGCTCCTCAGTTTTCCCATCAGTAAAATGGGGATAAAAACACTCACCCCCCTTTGTAAGGCCCCTCAGATTAAAGATGCTGTATAAGTATCATTATCTTGCAGGGGATACACAAAGGAAGCTTTATAAAAATAGAACTGCTGCAGTGTCTGAGCATCCAGAATACAGCATATATCGTCCCTACTGACAGTTACAAGAAAAAAGTCTGGCCGCTCCCCAGTGGACAAACCACACAAACTTACTTAATCATAACATCGACTGCTCCAGGGGAAAAAAAAAACGAAGTGAAATCCTTAAACATGACATCCATCACAATCTCTTCACCACCGAGAGGATAGCTATACACTCTCTGAAATCCATTTCATCCTCATCCATAACACCTTTACATTAACACTTTGGCGAAACCATGGGAACAGCCATGGGTACTAGGATGGCTCTCCACATGGCTCTCCTAGGCCACATTGAGGAAGAATTTCTGGAAAAATTCACTGCAAAACTAATGCTATATCTAATATACATTGATGATATTTCATCCTCTGGACAGATGGCCTAAACTCCCTCATAGATTTCTACCACCACTTCAACAACCAACACCCAACCACGAGACTCTCTCTAGAACATGCCAGCATCAACTTTCTGAACACCATGATCAGCTTCAACAATGGAAACCTACAGAAAACTATATACAAGACTCCCACAGATCACCACACTTACCTCCACAGATTCAGTTATCATCCCAGACACAACAAGAAATTTGTTATCTACAGCCAGGCACCCAGATACCATAGAATATGCACCAAAGTCCAGAATATATATCTTAACACAGTGGTTCTCAACCAGTGGTCCAGGGCCCCCTGTGGAGCCATGAGCAGGTTTCAGAGGGTCCACCAAGGAGGGCCTGCATTAGACTTGCGGGGTCTCAAGGCAGAAAGCCGAAACCCACTGAAAGGGGCTGAAGCCTGGGGCTTCAAGCCCTGCCACCCAGGGCTGAAGCCAAAGCCTGAGCAACTTAGCTTTGTGGAGCCCCCTGTGTCATGGGGCTCTTGGAAACTGCCCTTCTTGCTACCTCCTAACACTGGCCCTGGCTTTTAGATGCAGAAAAACAGTTGTTGTGGCACAGGTGGGCCATGGAGGTTTTTTTGGCATGTTTGGGGGGGGGGGGGGGAGGTGTCTCTGAAACAAAAAGGTTGAGAATCCTTGCCTTAACACACTTAAAACAGCCCTCACTAAACAAGGACACTCCACCAGAGAAGCAGATGACATCATGGAATGGGCCGTCCAAATACCAGGGAGAACCTGCTTCAAACTCGGGGGAAAAAAAACCCTCCACTGATCACACACTCCTAGCTGTCACCTACCACCCCACACGAGATACAGGGTATCATCAAATAACTACAATGCATACTTGATGGAGGCCACATCCTGCATGAAATCTTTCCCAAACCCCCTCTTCTGGCCTTCAAACAACCCCCCAATCTTGCTAAGCTCACCCATCAGAAGCAAGCTCCTCACAGACCAGAACACACCAACTAAAAACAGCACCAGACCCTGCCAGAACATATGCAAAATCTACAGACATATCTTCACTGCTATGATGATCAACCCCCCTGCCAAAACACACCTTTCAGGACCCATGAGTCCCACACGTTGTGATAGGCCTGTGTTGTATACCTTACCCAGTGCATCAAATGCCCCATCAGCAACGTGGGTGAAAAGAGACTTTGCTCTCACATGAACTCACACAGAAAAATGATAAAAGACAATAACACCCCATCACCCACAGGCAAACACTTTTCACAAAGTGATCATGCGATATCAGCTCTCTCAGTCCTCATCCTTTAAGGAAACCCGCACAACAACTTCACAAGATGAGCCTGGGAACTTAAATTCATAACTCTGCTGGACACTTAAAAACCCTGGACAGACCAGAAACATTGGTGTTATGGCCCATTACAACAATTTGTAACACGCTGTGCCGCCTACTAACCCTCCTTTGTCCTATAACTGCAAAGATGTTAATTACCCACTTCACTTTAAGTAGTCTCCTACACCACCTGTGAATCTCCTATGCTTCGCAACCTGTCCCACCTTATATTTAGCTTAGGGCTTGACTACACTGGCACTTTACAGTGCTGCAACTTTCTCGCTCAGGGGTGTGAAAAAACACCGCCCTGAGCGCTACATGTTTCAGGGCTGTAAAGTGGCAGTGTAGACAGCGCTCCCAACGCTGGTAGCTGCATCTACACAAGCCACGCTGAAGAGCTGCCGCGGCAGCGCTTTAACATTGCTAGTGAAGACATGCCCTTAGACATTGTGGCTACCTTTTCCAGACCTAAACAAGAACTCTATGAGGTGCAAAAGCTTGTCCCTTCCACCAACAGAAGTTGGTCCAATATAAGAGATTACCTCACTTGCCTTGTCTCTCTAGAATAAAAGGGGACAGGCAGAAGCTTCCCTCAATCAAAAAGAGCAAGATGGAGTTAGAGGCCCATGACAGCGGTGGCTCACACTGTCCAACCCTGCAAAAGCAAGCTGGGCTCCAAGCAGGCGTAGGAGCCCAGGGGGACAGCACTGAGCGGGATGCACCATGCGCTCTGGGGAAGGGGCAGCGGTGGGCAGGAGAGGTATAGGGGGCACCCAGTGCACGGGAGAAGGGACAGTTGTGGGCAGGGAAAGAACAGGGGGAAGGTGCACACAACAAGCTGCGGGGAGAGAGGCAGGGACAGCTATGGGCAGGGAAAGGGCAGAGGGCACCCAGTACACGGGGGAGGGGTAGAGATAAGGGGTGAGGGGGCACCCAGCACGCTGAGGAGGAGAAAGGGAAGGGGCAGGGAAAGGACAGGGAGGCACACAACCGGGGGGGGGGGCGGAAGGGGCGGGGCCAAGGGGGCGCACAACGGGGGGGCGGGGCACCCAGCGCGCTGAGGGGGGAGGGGCGGGGACAGGACAGGGAGGCACCCAACCGGGGGGGAAGGGGCGGGGACAAGGGGGCGGGCGCTGAGGGGGGAGGGGCGGGGACAAGGGGGCGCACAATGTGGGGGCGGGGCACCCAGCGGGCTGAGCAGGGACAAGGGGGTCGGAGATGAGGCGGCGGCGGCGGCGGGGGGCGGGCTGTACGGAGACCCCCCCCCGCCCCACTCACTCTCTCCTCCGGCTCCAGGCGCCGCTGCCGCTTCCCCGAATCCCCGGTTACCTGGCGAAGGGGAGACGCTGGGTGCGTGACGCGATGACGTCACCGCGCTGCTGCGTGGCCTGCGCACTGAGCCTCTGACCCACCCAGAGGGTGAATGGGGGGGGGGACACTCCCCAATCCCCGCCCCCCGGGTAAATAGGGGGGGCGCAATCCCTGAGCCAGGTCCATAGCCGCCCCCTCCTACACAGGGTGTATGGGGGGAGGGGTGCACTCTCTGAACCAGCCACATAACTAACCCCCCGTGGGGAAATGCGGGGGGGGGGGGAGACAATCCTTGAGCCAGCCCTATAGGAACGCCCCCCCCCCCACAGACAGTGGGTAAATGGGGGGGCAGTCTCTGAGCTAGCCCCGTAACACTCGTGCCCACACTCAGGCTGAATGGGGAGGGGAGGGGAGGGGTGAAAAGTCCTCAAGGAAGGGGGTGGAGAGAACCCCTGAGCCAGTTAAATAACTCCACCCCCATTGTGGTTTGAGCATTGGCCCGCTAAACCCAGGGTTGTGAGTTCAATCCTTGAGGGGGCCATTTAGGGATCTGGGGCAAATCTGGGGCAGGAGTGGTCCTGCTTTGAGCAGGGGCCTGTTGGACCAGATGACCTCCTGAGGTCCCTTCCAACCCCGATGGTCTATGGTCTCCATGCTCCAGTGGACTGAAAGGAAGAAACCCAAGCGTCACCCCTGATTGTGGAATCCTTTAGGTGAAGCTCCAAGGGAGATCTGGCATTTTGCCTCAGAAAGGATTGCAGGATTGTCCAGCCTCCTATCTCTGAAACCAAATATTGCAGCCACCCAAGGTTGAAAAGAAAAGGAGTACTTATGGCACCTTGGAAACTAACCAATTTATTTGAGCATAAGCTTTCGTGAGCTACGGCTCAAAGCCATCTCAGGTTTGTATGGATGGGATAATAAACTTTCTCTGCACACTTTTGTATAGTAGTAGTCCAAAATAATGCAATAACTGCAAAACTAATGTTTTTCAGTATTACTAACTTTTCTTATAGCCCTAGCTTCTAGCGGCGTATGGGGGAATTTCAGTTTCCCTTTAAAATAAATTTCCAGCCCAGCCGAGGGCAGAATAAACAAAAAACTGGAAAATGTGAGTTCATTGAGTCTACCTAAAAGCACGTAAAAAGAACCCCCAACCTATTATTTTTAATCTTGTGATGTTCAAGCCAACCATGATTTTGGGTGGCCTGATGCATGCTTTTGAAGGTGTGGACTATGACATCAGAGCATGCTAGGAACTTTTGTAAAAGAGATAGCAATAATTTACAAAATCATGTTCATGAATGTAAGTTTCAAATATACAAAATATTATTCAAAATAATAATTGTGGATAAGAAAATGAGCACTGGCTAGTTGGGATTATTAAAATCTCATACTTCAAAAGTACATAGATGAACACTCCATGCTGCGGTCAAAATTCCAACTTGAGTAGTTATTTCCTATAGTAGTACCCTGGCAGTTTTTGATTTACAGCAGGGGTGGGCAACCTACAGCCTGGAGGCCGCATCGGGCCCTTCAGACGTTTTAATCTGGCCGCTCGAGCTCCTGCCCAGGAGTGGCGTCGGAGGCACTGTTCCCTCTAAGCTGTGTGCATGTATACAGATCCCAAACCCCGCGCACACGACGAAACACCACACGCACAAAAATTTGCAGAAGAAATTTTTTGCACACGCAGCCTGTCAAAAATTAGAGGGAACGTTGGTCAGAGGCTTGCTCTGCACGGCTCCCGGAAGCAGTGTCATGTCCCACCTCCGGCTCCTATGTTGCCCCCGCCCCAAGCGCCGCCCCTGCAGCTCCCATTGGCCAGCAAATGGGGCCAATGGGAACTGCAGGGATGGCACCTGCGGACAGGGCAGTGCAGGGCCACCTGGCTGTGCCTCCATGTAGGAGCCAGAGGAAGGACATGCTGCTGCTTCCAGGAGCTGCTTGAGGTAAGCACCGCCAGAGCATGCACACCTGACCTCCTCCCGCCCTCCGAACCCCTTGGTCCCACCCTCCTGCACCCCAGAGCCTCCACCCCCAGCCGGAGCCCTCACCCCCCTACCCGCACCCCAACCCGCTGCCCCAGCCCGGAGCCCCCCCACATACCCTGAACTCATTTCTGGACCCACCTCACAGCCTGTACCCCCAGCTGGAGCCCTCACTCCCTAACTCCCAATTTTGTGAGCATTCATGGCCCACCATACAATTTCCATACCCAGATGTGGCCCTCAGGCCAAAAAGTTTGCCCACCCCCGATTTACAGTATTCAGTATTATTCCCTTCCCCTCAAACTGTATTCTTGATGCTATGAGTCATTAAATACCTCAACAGCTGCCACATTCACTAGAGGGGGTGGTGTTATGGAACCAGGCAATGACCTTTATACCCTCATAGCACATTCCATTGAAGGATCTCAATGTACTTTACAACCAAGAGGACGAGGTAAAAGTTAGCCCAATTTTACAGAGAGATTAAATTTCTTATCCAAGATTACATGGTCTGTATCCAGGGCTCCTGCCTCCTAGTCCCCTTTCTTCAGCACAGGCTCTCCTTCATGTTAACAGTAAAGCTTGTAAAGGGCTGTAAGCATCTTTTAGAGGAAAGATGTAGAGAAAATGCAATTGACTGCAAACCAAAACACTCAGAAAAGAATAAAAACAGCAAGACACCAATGTGACTGTAGAGGTTCGTAATGCAGGAGAGCCCCTCTGTGATTCAAGAACCACCAACTTACTGCAGCTCTCTCTTCCAAAAAGCTGGTAGGGACACAGTACATGAAAGACATGCCCTCAACCCCTAGGTATGGGTTGAGGGCATAAAAGGGATAAAAGACCTGTGGGACAGCTACAGTTGGCGCAGGTCAGCTGTCAGGCTCACAGGGCTCAAGTTCTGGGGCAGAAAAATCACCCCACCTTTGCAGGGTCCCAGAGCTTAGGCTCCAGTCCAAGCCCAAATGCCCCCGCCAGTTCTTATGTTCCCCTGCCCCCCACCAATTGTCTTTTCTCAAGACTAAACATGACCAGTTTTTTTTATCCTTTCCTCATAGATCAGGTATTCTAAACATTTTATCATTTTTATTGTTCTCCTCTGGACTGTCCAGTTTATCCCCATCTTTCCTAAAGTCTGGTGCCCAGAAATAGGCACAGTACTCCAGCTGAGGCCTAACCAGTACCGAATGGAACAGGACAATTATCTCCCAAGTTTTACATACAACATTCCCGTTAATAAACCCCAGAATGGGTGTAGCCTTTTTCACAGCAGCATCACATTGTTGACTCATTCAATTTGTGATCTACTATAACCCCCAGATCCTTTTCACCAGTACTCAGCCCATCATGTAGTTGTACATTTGATTTTTTCTCCTTAAGTATTTTGCACTTGTCCTTAATTAATTTCATCTGGTTGAATTCAGACCAATTCTCCAACTTGTCAAGGTCATTTTGAATTCTAATCTTGTCTTCCAAAGTACTTGCAACCCCCCTCCCAACTTGGTGTCATTTGCAAATTTCATCAGCATACTCTCCACTTTATTATCCAAGCCCTTAATGAAAATACTGAATAGAACCAGACCCAGGACTGACCCCTGTGGGACCCCACTAGCTATGTTCTCCCAGTTTGACATCAAAATATTGGTAACTACTCTTTGAATACCATCTTTCACTCAGTTGTGCACCCACCTTACAGTAATTTCATATAGACCACATTGCCTTAGTTTGCTTATTATTGAATATTGAATATACAAATTGAATATTGAAATATACAAAAATATTCCAAGAAGCAGGAAATTCAAATCCTCCAATTCTCTGCCTATTTACAAGAATAGCCTGGTTTGCACCCAGAGACCAGCACATGGGGGTATGTCTAATTTTAGGCCTTTGATTCTTGGCTTCTTACAAGGTCCTAAAGCTCCTGATGTTTGAAAGACTACAGCTTACGTTCTCTTCCCCACATCTGGAGAAGAGGAGAATTGAACCTGTGTTTAGAGGGCATGCAAGATACTCCACCTGCCTGAAGATTTTAAAATCACAATAGATAAATCTTAAGAGGTGTGGGTGGGCCTACATATGGAGGGTGGGATGGGGTATGGGAAGCAGAGTTAAACTGGTGTCAGAATCTCAGCTGAGATGAATTCCCTGACTCAAATACTCAATTGTGAACCCCCCCCCCAAAAAAAAATTTTTTGGGGGGGAGGGAGGAGAGAGGAGTTCAACTTAAACAGAATATGAACCACCTTCCCTGGATCCCTCCCCTCCCTACTGTGGGAGTACTAGCACCATTTTGAATTTAATGCAAATGGATTTTAGATTTGGGGTCGTCAACCCTTCATTTTGCAGTGTTCTGGCCTATCCTCAGAACTACTCAAACTTCCTGAAAGTTTAGACACAACCTCTTGGGATGCTACGTCTATTTCTTTAATAAAATACTGTTATTTCTTCCAAGATCAATACTCCATGACTAATGAAACTGGAAAGATTTAAGGTATCTAGTGACTGAAGAGAGATACATTAAACTGTCCTGTGACTAGTCTTACCTCCCAAAATATTAATACTGTTGTAGATTTCACCCATGCCCTTCTCATCCAAAGATGGGCTGTTGCCTAATGCTCTATATTCTAGAATCTCATTTTCCCCCGCAAGGTCTCAGCACGACCAAGTGGAAAGGGCTAGGACACTGGTATTTCATCTATGGCAAGCAGGGTTATATACTGTAAGGCTGACAAAAAGGTAATAGCTTCTGTTAGGAGACAGCACTCTTGACAATGACAAGTTTACTGGAGCAGAGTGGAAAACCAGAACTCTAATAAGCTGGTTCAATGTAAATTTTTTAACATAAACAGGAGTACTCATAGAAGATACAAGGGTTTAATAGAGGCTATACTCAAAAGGAACAAGGAGTCCACCAAAGTAAAGAAGGCAGTTAGAATGTTTCAGTTATATTTTACTCTTTTCATAGATAGTTCGTATGAATGTTCATATTACAAAATTAGCTGCCATGGCCCAAAAGCGTATGGAACTTCAGCAAAGCATTGTATTTACTCAAAAGAGCACAAATACTTTCTTTAAAAAGAATTTTGTGAAATTGTATGACTTGCACCCTCTCAAGCTAAACAGAGCTAAAAGAGTAAAATTACACATAATTTTATGCTATTTTTGGCTTTAAATTACTTTTCATTAGCTGTTATAAAATGATTTGTATGTATCACATTACAGATTTTTGCACTCAAATCAGTGTAAAATGTCTCATGCTGTAACAAAGGCTTTTAGCACATGCTGTTTCAACAGCAGCTCATTGTTATTGCCTCAGAACAAAATTTACACAAAGCATCAAACAAGAAAATACAAGAGAAAGACATCCAAATTATTTCCCCAAAAACACAACTGCAGAAAGTAGGTTACAAAAAAAAAATAAAATGCTTTCTAGGTAGGAAACATCAATAAAATGCAGCAGACAGCAGCGTACTTGTATAATTGTGTCCATTTCTTCCCCCTACCTCCACATGCATCTCTTTCCCCACCTCAATCTTAAAATCCTGAAATAAATAACTATTTCAACAGATCAAAAAACTATATAACCTCTAAATATTTTTTTTCCTTGCTTAGGGAAAAGGGAAGTTGCACAGATATTTAATTGCAAATCTAGCCTCTTGCTGAACATTAAATAGGCGGCAGCTGCTATCAAAAAGAGGAAAATATTTAAGAGGCAACTTTGTACAGTTAAGAGTATTCAAATCTAGATGAAGTTGCCAACTCACCATGCATTCGCTTCTGAAGAAGAAGCACAAAGTACAGAATTCACATTGTATTACACTTTCAACATTCACAACTACAGATAAGAAACAGTTCTCATGTATGCCATTCCCTGATATCTAACCGATCTACAGCTTTTATCTTTATGCCAACCATAGCATAGATTGTGCAATACTGTTTCAGTGCCCTGTGTTTGCAAAAAAAGTTATCTTTCTAAACTATACTGGTTTTAAATCCCTGAAATATCCATACCATTTTTGGAAGGCTCTATGTTTTGCACCTTTACAAGCTTGATGCAGATATAGAAACACACCAATGTTTATTGTGCAATTTCACTAACATGGGGGGGGGGGCTATTTTCCTCCCCCTAAATTAAGTGGAAAAAATTACCTGTAACATTAAAAATCTAAATCAAAGCACTGATGTAAAGTTACTGGTAAAGATTAAAAGTTTTATAATCTTTTTTTTTGTTTTAAAAATCACAAATGGTGGTCAAGGGATATTGCAAGTTTGAGTTTTGTATTTTTTTAAAGCATCAGAAGTAGCAAAATAATCAAACCACCTGGAAGAAAGTTGCAGAGACAAAACACCCTCTATACATATCTGTATGTTGCTGTAATACCCAAATTAATTGTTAAGTAGTGTGGATGCAAAGAGCATTTCTCTTAATGGCCAATAGCGTTTGAAGAAGTGTAAGGTTATGAAATTAACTAGTTCTTTGTACCCTGTGAATTAAAAGTCTACACATGGCACTGAGATCGAGTTTCCCACAATGGTTTCACATGGCTTTCACTTTTATTTGCTTCATCTTCATCTGCTTCTTCTCAAGTTTTTTCTGCTCACGTCGCAAAGCAGCTTCCTGGAGAAAAGGATACAGAGAACTGAATGAACATCAATACTCTCACTGAAAAAGCAAGCTGACAATGTGAGAAGGTCAAGATAACACAAATTAAGGTATTGTGTTCAGGATGCAGTCTCCTCTAGAGAGACAGACTGGCAAACAATTAACAAATCAATAAATAAGTGAAAACCAGCTCCACTTTTATGCCAGATCTCCAGCAGGACAGAAGATAATACACTGCCATGCTTCTGGAATACCTACAAGTGAGCCTCAATGTATGGGAGACACTTGCTGTTACTTCTTTAGCTGTTCTGAAAATCCATTATACCTCCAACCGGCGCTGTTTCTCCGGATCTTCCTCGTTCATAATTCGCTCCTTCTCTGCCCGTTTCTTCTCTTCCCGGCGGGACTGGGCAGCCTCCTGCCTTTGCACGTGAGTCAATTTAAGGAAGTTCTCTTCTACTCTGGCCCTGTTCTTATCAGCTTTTTGTTTACCCTTTCCCCCAAGAGACAGAAATAAAAACAGTTAATACAGATAAATGATTGGCACTAAGGCAATGTTCCAACAAGCAAAAAGAGGGACAGTGTCTGGAATAGCTACAGACACTAAAAATAGCTCCTCTCAGTATTTAAACAGCAGTTCTACTCTAAAAGAGTGATTCCACATGTATCGCCTGCAGATTAAACCCATGTGTTTGTGTGTTCCCCCACCGTTCTCCAATATTGGTCAGCTGTACAAACTCAGGACCTAAGTATTAAACTGGATTCTTTCCTCATTATTTCAACAGCAGTAAAGATTCTGCAAGTCAGGTTAGGCCCACAGTCACACAAATATAGTCCCATTGCACTGGTGTAATTGACTGGAACCTAGTTCTGTGTGCCTTATACATAGAGGAAGAGAAGCCAGTTAACTCTCAGCTGTACTGGCTTTGCAGAGCTAACAAGTGTGAAAAGCAATTACAAAAATTTTGTTACTAAAGCAAGTGGGTCTGACTAATACATGTATGGAGCAGATCTGCTGCTGAATAAAATGGGGCTACTTTTCTTTTTTTTTTAATATAGTAACTTTTCAGAGTGGAATCACACATTAGTAAGATATGGGCAAGTATATGGTCTCTTTTACTTCAAGAAAGCTTTAAAAAGTTTAAGAGGAATTTTCCTTACCACTATGCATCCCAGGTATGGAGGTTTATCATCTAAAGGCAATAAATGTAAGATCCTTATATACCGCCTTACATCTAATTACCTCTTAAAGTTATTTGCAAATAACCTTTCCAATGGTCTTTGTGTGCATTGGTTCTTGATCATCTGAACTCATCACCTTCTCTTCAAACCGAACTACCTCTTTTTTTGCAGATACTCAGCTGTACATAACTGTTGCCGTCTCTAATCACCCCTCCCTGCCCCCCATGGCCAAGTAAGACTGTGGCTGTATCAGCTTCCTTGAGTTAAGTGTGCAATAGTTTGAATGCTTTTCTTATGCAACAGGTAGCAGAGAATACCAAATCCAACTGATATTCCCCATATGTTTTAAGGCAAGCAGAATGTAATCACCATAGATGTTACAGTTGAATTTTAAGGCTCCTCACCTTACAAAAGTTACCATGGGACCTTTAACCATAAGTAGTTTTATATCTTATCTGACAGCAACGCATACAGGAGCATGTGACTTACTTCTCTATTTAGACGGAACTTTTTCGCTTTGTCAATAGAATAAATAACCATGTTCATCAAAGGCAGCAAAGCCTCCATATCCTTTGGGGAAGTGTTGCCTGAACCAGGCACTGTAAAAGCAAAGACATTTTCATCAGATTAATTCACGGACATTGGCAAGGCTTTTGCTATTAATTAGAACGTCCTCTCCACATTGCTCAGCCTGCTTATAAAAGTCTGCAAAGAAAGATGCTCTAATCCTCCCTTTAAAAATGAGTTAATTAACAGAAGTATTTGCTTTGGAGATTAAATTCAGATTTTTCAGATGGCAGCAGGCACATTTCTCTCATACTATACTTCCAGATTGATTAAGAATACAGGCTGCAACCATGTTTTTATACTGGTATGAAATTCCTGCTTTGACCATTGCAAAATACAATTTAAAGGCCACGGCTTTGCCCTCTGACATGCCCACAGCTTCCTTTGTAGTTATGGGAAGTGTGTATATGCATTTGTAGGAAAAATGTGGTCTTTGCTGAAAATAACTGGAAGCCTTGTGGGTTAGCACTTTTTAAATTTAAAAAGTGCTAAGCCTGGCAGCCCTGACAGCTTCTATTAATCCAAAAAAAACGAGCACAGCACAGATAGCAACAGGCATGACCATAAGCTGTCCCCCACTGTCCTAATACTGACCTACTGGGATCACCATTAGGGATGACATTCCATTCTTGACTTTTGGCAAGTTGGTTGTTTAGCCTTCATCGCCACTTGTGGTGATGGGCTGTGGAATATGGACATCTGCCCACAAAAAGTGGACAGAAAACAAATTCCTTCCCCAAATACCATAAAACTGCAGTCAGACCAGAATGACTTTTGATCATTATTGACCTGGGCTGAATTTGAACTGGTGACCTAGAGAACTGAAGCTCCATTATCAATGTCATATACCACTCAGTCCCTTACAGTGCATTATTGCATCCCTTGTACTTGTTACTCAGGGATCCTGTACCTTTATCTACTTGCATTTAAGTCACTAGAAATACTGTCTACTATCCCAAAAGTGACATGCTTTGGGCACTGTGATCAGACTTTGCACAGATAAGTTACTGGAAACCTTTCCTTACCATTAAATGTAAACAATAGTGTCCTTTTAGTGTCGGGCAGTTTTAAAGGCTGACCCTCCCTGGCAGAAGAGAGGAAATAAAGGAGTAGTTGGAATAAGAGAACACAAAATACAGACATAACATTATACTGTGTATTTCTTAACACACACTTGACTACTGCAGAACTGATAGCCACTTGCAAACGGCTGGTAGCATTTAAAAACAATATAACTGATATTCAATTATTTTTTCATTGACACAAACAAGGTTTCAAAACAATAGTTTCCCCGAAGTTAATTTTTTCCCCCATCCAAAAGACATTCATAAAATATGTGTTAATGTTTAAGTAGGTAGGCAGCACCACCCATTCAGTAACTGATAGAGGCAATCCAAGATCTGATGTGCTACCGAGAAGATTCATACCTATCACAGAAAATATATTTACCACAGAAAAATACTTCATTCCTGTATGGAATACTGTACCTCCAAGGGGCATTCCATCTGTGTATTCCTCACCTCATGCCTTTTTGTGGCATCAGCAGCCTAACTTTAGCTTCGTAGCCCCTGGGCACAGGGAGCTTGTCTTCATATTTATCGAGTACATACACCGTGTGATACTATGGAAACCAAGTCCCTAAATTTCTGCAGGACACTCAGGAGCCTAGTGCTTTCAGTATTTTGCACACATGCTGATTTATATTTGGATCAGATAAAGTTGTTTGTTCTCTCATTGCAATGTGGGAATTATATGGGCTTCCTAATAAATTATTCACAGCATATCGGGCCCGTGTATTGGTGCAGCATTTGCTTCAGATTATTGGATATATTGTTAGCAGGTGCCCCAAGTGACATCACTTTGAAAAAGGAGGCCTGATGCCGTGAAAAAGTCAGCGAGTCTGTACTTCTACAACACAGGTGAGAACCATGGAGGAAAGACAAAGCTAAGATAAGAAACCAAGGGCAGAACAGTAAAGACAGCTTCACGTGAGAAAGGGTAAGTGTCCCTTGGTTTTCTTAGAATTGTCAACCTCAATGAAACAGAGATGCAATATTATTTCTAGGATCCACAATGCATACAAACCATGGTTTTCCAGCCACGGTGTACATGGTTTGTGATTGTATTTCTAGGTTCTTCATCTTTACTTGACCAAGACCCTTTGCTGGCAGCTGGTCACTTCCCAAGCAGCGATGCATGCTATACCTGGCAATTGTTAAACTGGGTGGAGCAGTCCAAGTTCCAGTGAAGTCAGAGCACACAACTGAATGGAGGGCAACAGACATCCCGATCTTAGAAAACTAGTAAAGCATCTGAAAATGTTGGGAACTTCTGGTTACCTGCTTCACCTTTACGTCCTATTTCTATACGTCTCCCCCCGTGCAACAGGTAGCCTGCTAGAATACTCTCACAAGTATGTCAGTCTATACTTTGTCTGCTGCTCTGTTATAAAGCTATTAGAAGATGTCTAGTTTCATACATACTCTTGCATAAGTTTTGGACCGGAGAACTGGTCTGAAAAATGGACGGACTCTATCTTGTCAGCATAGTGTGTGAGGAAATGTACCATCTGAAAGAGAAATAGAGGTTAGTTTTTCGTATAACCAATTCATCTCCGACCTATCTCCTGAAATGGTTTGCTTATAGCGTCTCTGCGTCCTGCTTTTTGACAATTCTTGTGCTCAAGTTACCACCCTGACTTAGTGACTCTTGCTAGAGAAGAGCTCCATGCGGATAAACTACATCCCAGTCCTGAGTGAATGTTAGCAACTCAAGGATGTAAGATGGAGAGTTCTCAATTGGGGCGTGACATTTCATCCAATGATCAGCCACAACTTCAAAGGTGTATACTGAAGGTCTTTAACACTCCACCACTTTGGCAACGCTTCTCTGCCTACTTCAGCATTGCAAATGACAGCTTAAGTCCCAAGTTTACAATGGATATGCTAATATATAAAATTTAATACAGATATTTTCTCCATTGACAACAGTATCCATTTTCTGTCTCTTGCATTTGCTTTGGGATCTTTGTTTCTAAGGGAGAGAACTATGTGGCATTCAATTCCCTGCTGTATCATCTGTGAAAGATTCCACACTGAATTCCAGCCTTAAAATGGCCAAGCCCATCAAGAAAATGCCTGAGAGTTTCTACTGGTTCTTTCAAAGTTACCTTTGTGTCCATCATTCCCTCTGTGATCTCTCCCATCTCTGACAGGATAGCCAGCGACTCTGGAAGCCCATACTTTGCCCCAGACTTGGGTTTGTCACTGCAGAACTCACTCTATTGGAAGGAGAAGAGAAAAAAAGCGTCTCTTTTATTGGGTTTGAACAGTGCCTAGCACAATGGGGATCCTGGACAGTACTGAAATACAAATAAACATGATTTACTGTTTCTTAATTCCATCTGACTGAGGACAGACATTTTCAGCATGAAGTACACTCCCATAATACCATAACATCCCAGACGCTAACATATATATTGTATTCTTAATTTAGTATCTTTAAGTTTTGAAAGGTTACTTGCAGTTGATTTTTACAGATGAGATGAAAACTGACTGTAGGGACATGCTGACATGGATATATCAGGGAACTGATGCATCTTACATTGGTTTTGGCAATATAGCAAAGCCTGTACAATGAAGTGCAGCAGAAAAACTGACCCACATCTTGCAATTTCACTTTGCTGCTGCTGCTGTTTGGGGAAAGTTAAAAGCAGCAGCAGTGGCTCTAGAGTAGTCTAGAGAGTTGGTCACATCAGGAAAGATTCTTTGAAAGTATCGAGACTTGAGAGTGGATTTTTTTTTTAAAAGAGGGGATTGTTAGTGAAAATTTAAATTCTGCAGAAATTAATGGCTTAGGCTAGCTGACTTGCCAGAGAAAGTTCCCCATTCATCACTAGTGAGTAGATTTTTCGAAATCGGACAAAGTAATTGGTGCTGGATTAAGAGAGATCAAGCAAAAATTTAGAGCACCTGTCGACATATCTAAAACTCGATTTCGAGAGACCCCTTGTAAGGGTGACAAAAGTTTCCTTTCCCTTCTGCTAAAATTGCCAATGTAGAAGCAAATCAGTACCAGTTTTAGGATGTGGATACTTGTCCACTGGGAACAGGACTAAGAATGCACTTCCCAAATTAATTCTAATAGGCCACTTAGCCTTCAGATAGTAACAACTTTCAGTTATTCCGAACTGGCCCTGGACTTGAACAAGCAACCTAGAGATGAAAGACTTTATACCTCATTACCAATCGCCTGAACTATCCATTTACTTCCAACTTGAACACACACATACCAGGTCCTGCATTTCCTTCTGAAGTCGCACTAAGGCTTTTCTTGTTCCAACAGCAAACACATAGGTATCCATATCTTCATCATTCATTGTTACTTTTATTTGCTGAGGAAAAAAAAAAGAGAAACCAGTAGTGACTGGATTTATACTATTATTATTTGTATTAGCATGGCACCTAGGAGCCATAATCATGGACTAGGCCCTGACAATAGACTCCCCCAGCCATGGAGCACTTGCAATGGACAGATCCAAGTCTTATTGTGGAACAAATGTTTTCACTACAAAAAGTTAGCTGTACATTTTCTTTTGAAATATCCAGGTGTTATTTCAACAGGGATAAAGCTGTTCTGTTTATGTCTGGACTTAATGGCTTCTTTTCTCACTTCTAAAACCATACAGTAACTGTCCAACAAAATTAGAAAGCAGAGTTCCCAATCTCAGGGTTTATTGGCAATGGGCAACATAGCAGGGCTGAAGGAGGACTCAATTTGAGCGCATACTAGATAGCCAATAGCAGACTGTTTGCATGCATTTGCCACTTCTAAATGAGACAGAATAAAGAATACATCAACAATATAAAAACTAAAATATAATAGAAAAATATATGAAAAAGTAAAACCTAGTAAGTACTAGCAGAGCATACCCCCCCCCATTTTTCCTTACAGCATGCCTCATGGATACTGTGTCCACTGTGTGGATACTGGCATTTATACTTTGACATGGTGATATAGGCTCCCATTGTCCCTTACACTAACAGCTGTTCAACATCAATTAGCTTTACAAGATGCACAATACCGGGCAGATAACAGATTACCGAATGTGATTAGGCTGCACTCATAAAAGGGTTCAAAAGACAGAACAACTGTTCAAGAGAGCAAGTCACAAAAGCAAGTTTTGTCATGATGAAGTTGAAGCATGACAGACTTGCTTCACAAAACCACATGAACAATAAAACCCACAGATACACAGACAAGTCACCAGTCATCAGAAGTTTGGTGTATCATGAAAAAAAAAAGAGAAAAAGAACGTGAATGGTGTTTGCAGGTCATTTCACAGAGTTACTTTGTTTGAAGGAAGATGGAAGAAAGCTGCGTTTCTCTATGAAGCCACTGTCTGGCTAGTTGTGGGAAAGACCAAAAGCCTAGTGGAGTTGAAGGAATGCAACAGGAACTATGCACAGTAAATCTAAAGAACTGAGTGCATACCACTTGGTCACAGGCTGGCCTCATCATACGAGCAAGTACATTCAGAAGGTCTTGCCTCTTGAGAAACTGAAAGAGAGAATGTTTTAGTACAGTAGACAGTGCTGCCATTTTTGCATATTTAGCAATAGACAGTGCTGCCGTTTTTGCATATTTAGCAATTTACTGGAGCGTAGTAGCATCTACAGGCAGGCTAAGGTCTTGTCTGCATACACAAAGATTCACTAGATTAACTTAAATTTGCTTAGTTAAACTGGTGCCACTTTGTGTGGACTGTTGGTTTAAAACTGGCTATATCAGTTTAGCTTGAGCCACACAAAGTTGCACCAGTTTAACTAATTGGTATAAAAATCAGCTTTAATTAAACTGGCACCACTTTGTGAAGAGACCAGGTCTTAGAAACCTACAAAGCTTTCCATTCTCCATTTTCTCCAGTGATCACAAAAAGCATGTATTTAGCACTACATAAATGAAGAAACTCAGATGTCTTCCATATTAAAAAGCTGAATATTTGATTCATGTCTCATTGGAATCTGTTTCTATAATATTAAGAGCTCCTTCTGCTAAGATGGAAGTAAATGGACATTAAGATAAATAAATGTAGTTGTCAAAGTTGCAAAGGGACAGATAATTTGGGACTGGCTATCCTGTAGCGTCTGATGGGAAGTTTGTGGAGGTATTAGTTAGAAGTTCAAAGGTTAAAAAAAAAAATTGGCAAAGGCAATTAAAATGGAAAATTTTAAATATCCAGTTTACTTTTGACCATTTTATGCTATTTTTTGGACCATTTTCATTCTCCAAGCTAAACATAAATGCTGCAAACACTTACTACTGGGGTGCTTATTATTAGTCTCATGGTTTCATTTTTTGGTTCTCAAGTGCTAGCTCAAATCTGTAGCGTTCAGCCTGTAAACACTGCAGGGAAATATTTACATCCAAGCACAAAACTTTTCATTGAAATAGGGGAAAAAATCATGGAAATATTTCTATTGATCTTAGGTTGGACTGGCTCTGCCAAACTAATAGGAAAAAGACAAGTTCTCCCCTCCCCAGGTGAAGAGTATTCCACTGGTTCAAAACCCAGGACTTGATATATTCAGTGACCAAAAAAAGCACTACTAGACTGAAGGACCACTAACAGTTTTACAGTCCAATCTCTTATCCACCATCATGACCAGGAACAATTGCCCCACAGCACCAGACAGTGGGAGTTCTCCACTTTCCAGAAGTATTCATTGGTACTCTTCTCAGATCATGACAGATTGAACATTGGAGAAATCTTAAAATGCTGGTATAATAATAAAAGTGACTATATAAAAATGGCCACTACTCATTCAGCATATCTGCTTTCTGAGTGTATTCAGAATCCAGTCTGCTGACCTGAATGATTAAAAAGAAAAAGCCGTACCGAGGCCTCTGGCTACCCAACCGGGTGGGGGGAGGGGCGCAGCCACCTGGCTAAAATTTGAACTTCCATATGTTAATTAATGGAACAATACTGCAAGATTCCCCCACCCTTACCTTTAGCTGAATAAGCATTCCCTCACAGCACACCCTGCCAGAGCACCATAAGTTATATATGTGTTCGTTTTCTTGGTTGAGCTTCCCTGTGCTTGTGGCTTCTTTATTTGTCCCATCATCCCCTGAAAGTAAGAATATATTAGTTAATAAAAGGAAGTGTAATCTAATGGTCGGTGACAAGTAGTGAAATGGCATCATTAGGATTAGAATTTATGTATTCCTGGGTTATTCTATTGGACTACAGTGTCATCTTAATGCTCGCTTATGCAACTTATTCTACACCATTATGGTCGCTGCATTTAGATAGCATTTCAGCATTGGAGGGGTGGTATATTACTTCACAACATGCAGAACTGCCATTAATATTAACAAGTGCTGCCAGAGGAAAGGCTATTCCTCTCCCCAGCCCATTCTCATCAGTAATATAAACCAGTCACATTCAAAGCAGCGAACAGTTGGGCATAGCAACTGCAAATACTTACCAACAAGGGCGAAGTTACTTTCCAGCAACTCCCTGTGAGTGTTGAACCAGGCCTGAGCTAGCCGGTTGTTTTTATTCTTCCCAATGATGTAGTTCATGATGTAAGCAAGAAGACCAGTTACCATCAAGATCTCCATGTAGTAACTCTCCCAACTGTTTTGAAGATGTGCAGGGACCTGTGGTGAGCGAATGAAGTAGTTTTATTATGGGATGTAATGGATTCTGCACAATCATGTGTTTTGAAACATGTAAGTTACCAGAGAAGCTTCATCCCTGAATGACAGTGATAAGCTTTGCTAAAGCTTTGCTATAGACCAAAGCCTGCTTAGGGCCAACTTCGTTAGTGACACATGGCTTATTTTGTACTAGCAGCAATCATGCTGGAAGATAGTGGATACAGTATTCTGTGACCTTAGGCTCCAAGCATTCACACTCTATAAACACTATTGCAATAATATTTGTACAAAATATGCCTTGTGTGGTACCATATGAAAGCTAACACCATTCTGGTTATTAATATAATTGTAAAACGCTATAATGTTATATGTGAAGTTACGAATTCCCTCTGTATGAAGTTTCTAAAATGTGTTTGAACCAGACAAGACTGGGGAATAGGTAAACAGGTTTTTCCACCAAAAGAAAAGCCTCAATCCAGGTGCAATCATAGACAATTGGCCATCACAGTCAAGTGATCCTTCATTAGCATATTGGAAGCTGAAGGGACAGATCAATTTACATTGCAGAAAGTACCTCTGGGCAAGAAACCAGCATGGAAAGTTCTCCATCAGACTCCATTGCACTTTTCGTCAAAGGAGGGGCACTGAACTTTGAGAAGGATACATTTCAAAAGTTCACCGGACAATAAAAGAGAGAGGCAAAGAACCCCAAATTATCTTTCAACTCAGACAAAGGAATTGAGCACACTGTATTTTGTGGGAGATCCTGACCAAGCTGATGATCAGCCATCTTGCTGGAAGGAAGTGTGGTAAGAACCTTACCTTGAACCAAGACTGTAGCCTGTTAAGTTTATTCACTAGAAAGTGTTTTTACTTTTGTTTGTAACCATATCTGACGTTATCCTTTATACTTGACCTCACGTGAAATCTCTCCCTGATTAAATAAACCTGTTTTACTTTTATTCTAATCTATGTTTGATTTGAAGTGATTATTAACTCCAGTTAAAGCAACAAGCTGCTGTGCTTTGGTCTCTTTAGAGGAGCAACGGACTTTATTACTCCTTTGAATATTCCAGAAGAGGGCTGGACATTTCTGGGCACACAGTTTTGGGGTCATTTGGCTAGTAGCAACCAAAGCTAGTGGAGACCAGAGTGTGACTTTGGTATAACAACCAGGCTGCTGATATCAGAGTTGCTGAACAAGAACTGCTCTACACACAGACACTCAGTGCATGCTTGTACACTGGCTGGAAGTGTCTAGACAGGGAGCTACAGAAGCAGACCATTTTAAGGCATGCAGGATTACAAGACAAGCGGTGACAATGTCTCGCTAGTCTGAATTGCAGTCTAAAACATAGCATATGCCTAACACAGGTTCCCTGACCAGTGTGAAGAAAAGATTTCTTTTCCAAGAGCCAGACTGTGCTAACTAATAATCTCCAGTGTAGTCAGCCTAACACCTCATCGCAATTGTAACACTACTCTGTTCAGGTTCTTACACCATGCCCATCACTGCATTATCTGAGCACCACCAAAGGTGTGACTGAAAGATGCATTACAACTGTGCTGTAACCAACTTTTGAAAGTGTTTTCAGAACACAGTTAGGAATTCTAGTACAAATAGTAACCAAAATCCAATAGGAAGATCCTGCTGTCTCTCTGTGGAGTTCTCTTTTTGAAGTCATTAGAGGGTGGTTATTAGTTTTACTGCCAAGATATTGCCCCTCAGTCAAAAGAGATGAGGTATTTCCCACTGGCACATTTGATTACAACATTTTAAAAAAATGTAACTCTGCCCCCCTTTTTGTCTCTTAACTGCTTTATAAAAGCCTCAGGTTTTTTTGGAATCAAGAGGACTCAATATTGTATATTTCAAATCTGCAATGTTCAACCCCCGTTACGCTTAAAACACCCAACAATTTAAATACAGTTGTTATAACTATCATTAGAACATGTTAGTTCTAATGATAACATGAACATTAGAACATCCGGGGAAGTCCCGGATGACTGGAAAAAGGCTAATGTAGTGCCAATCTTTAAAAAAGGGAAGGAGGATGATCCTGGGAACTACAGGCCAGTCAGCCTCACCTCAGTCCCTGGAAAAATCATGGAGCAGGTCCTCAAAGAATCAATCCTGAAGCACTTGCATGAGAGGAAAGTGATCAGGAACAGCCAGCATGGATTCACCAAGGGAAGGTCATGCCTGACTAATCTAATCGCCTTTTATGATGAGATTACTGGTTCTGTGGATGAAGGGAAAGCAGTGGATGTATTGTTTCTTGACTTTAGCAAAGCTTTTGACACGGTCTCCCACAGTATTCTTGTCAGCAAGTTAAGGAAGTATGGGCTGGATGAATGCACTATAAGGTGGGTAGAAAGCTGGCTAGATTGTCGGGCTCAACGGGTAGTGATCAATGGCTCCATGTCTAGTTGGCAGCCGGTATCAAGTGGAGTGCCCCAAGGGTCGGTCCTGGGGCCGGTTTTGTTCAATATCTTCATAAATGATCTGGAGGATGGTGTGGATTGCACTCTCAGCAAATTTGCGGATGATACTAAACTGGGAGGAGTGGTAGATACGCTGGAGGGGAGGGATAGGATACAGAAGGACCTAGACAAATTGGAGGATTGGGCCAAAAGAAATCTGATGAGGTTCAATAAGGATAAGTGCAGGGTCCTGCACTTCGGACGGAAGAACCCAATGCAGCTACAGACTAGGGACCGAATGGCTAGGCAGCAGTTCTGCGGAAAAGGACCTAGGGGTGACAGTGGACGAGAAGCTGGATATGAGTCAGCAGTGTGCCCTTGTTGCCAAGAAGGCCAATGGCATTTTGGGATGTATAAGTAGGGGCATAGCGAGCAGATCGAGGGACGTGATCGTTCCCCTCTATTCGACATTGGTGAGGCCTCATCTGGAGTACTGTGTCCAGTTTTGGGCCCCACACTACAAGAAGGATGTGGATAAATTGGAGAGAGTCCAGCGAAGGGCAACAAAAATGATTAGGAGTCTAGAACACATGACTTATGAGGAGAGGCTGAGGGAGCTGGGATTGTTTAGCCTGCAGAAGAGAAGAATGAGGGGGGATTTGATAGCTGCTTTCAACTACCTGAAAGGGGGTTCCAAAGAGGATGGCTCTAGACTGTTCTCAATGGTAGCAGATGACAGAACGAGGAGTAATGGTCTCAAGTTGCAGTGGGGGAGGTTTAGATTGGATATTAGGAAAAACTTTTTCACTAAGAGGGTGGTGAAACACTGGAATGCGTTACCTAGGGAGGTGGTCGAATCTCCTTCCTTAGAGGTTTTTAAGGTCAGGCTTGACAAAGCCCTGGCTGGGATGATTTAACTGGGAATTGGTCCTGCTTCAAGCAGGGGGTTGGACTAGATGACCTTCTGGGGTCCCTTCCAACCCTGATATTCTATGATTCTATGTTCTTTTGTTGCCTGTGTAATCAAGATACACAAACATGTTAGAGAACCATGTTTTAACTGTGGTACACACTAACTAAAACATGATTTGTTACTATGGTTATAGCATGTTTTCTCTCTAACGTAAGGATAAACCATATTCAAAAATGCTTTGGTCAAAACCCATGTTTAAAACACGGTTACTTTTGTTGCAGAGACATTTGCTGATCACGGGCATAATATTAAGGCAATCTTATTCCATGTGATAATAAACTAGACCAGAATTTGACACCAATTCAGTTTGAGTGCACACGAGTGGGAAGTACTAGCAGTTTTACATAGTTGTTAACACATTAAGGAACAAGCCATCTACAGTTGAATACGTCAGTTTCAAATGTCATGATATTACAATCTGTGAATCAGCATAATCCAGTGCATAGGAGCACTGGAATGGAACTCAGGAGACCTGATTCCAATTCTGCTACTAACTGGCTATGTGACGTAACATCTCTGAGCAGTTTCCTTTCCACCCTTTTTCTTGTCAATTCAGATTGTAATTTTTTCAGGACAAAAGACTACCTTTAACTTTAACTATGTCTGTACAGCAGCTAAAACAATAATGCCTTGCTCTCTGCAGGGCCCTCTAGGCACTACAATACTACAAATAAATCAGGGTGCTGAATGGAAAGACACTCAGACATTTATACCTACATCAACAATTGTTATGGGGTCTTTGCTTTTGCTGGGAGATGCATCTGTTTTTTCTTCATAGCCTTCAAATTCCTCATCATCATATGGCTCACTCTCAGTATCTCCTTCCTAAGGGATAAGAGCACAAGCAGCCTCAGCATCTCAAGCCTGATAAGCAAGCGGCAAACACAACAGAGGTGGGACAGAAAATAAAGGGATATGCATCATCTCTCTAAAGCAGCAGTCTCTTTTACAATGTTACAGCTGAGATTTTAAAGTTAAGATAAATGAAAATTGCTGGGGTACAAGTGTTTTGTTTTGTTTTTAATTTGGGACATTTCTGAAATAAAATGTTTATTCGCAATTTTATGAAGATTTAACAGCCATTTCAACCCCAAGGATATCAAAGTGCTTTATAAACCAATACCCAAATGATTCTCAAGAGACTGTTATATTTATCACTGAAATGCACCTACCTCTGCAGTGAATCATAGCAACCTCTCAACAGGACACAGCAAAGCCTTACAAAGTTTATGATGGGAAGAGAAGATGACTACATGCAACTGAAACTGTATGGGACATTTAGGGTGATTATATATTGCCTCCCAAGTTAGACCAGGACGCAGAAGTTAACATCTTTACTTCTGCAGAAGTGCCATGGGATCTTTAATGACTGCAACTGGTTGGATCTCTGTTTTACAATTCACTAGGAAGATGTTACATCCAGCAGCAGAGCTCTCCCTAGCACCACAATGGGTTCACTATCTACTCTAAAGGAAGAGTACCACTGTCTGAAGACCTTAGGTGCTCCTTTGAAATATTCCATCTAAATATTGACCCTGCCAGACTCCACATAGCTTGGAAGATCTGATGGGATCACAGCATAAGTACTGCAGTGGGGTATAGTACAAGAACAATCATGGATCTTGGTTTGATAACAAAGAGCATTTCAAATGAGAGGCTAAAAGGGGCAAAGGCATGAATTTGACATTACTTGTGCATCTGCATCATCAAAGTCCTCCTGATTTTCATCTTGACCTTCAAGCTCTACAGTAGCCTCCTCCTCATCATCTTCTGTAGTTATGATCCTCTGGGGAGATTCTGTGGTTACATCTTCAGTAACATCTTCAAACTCAGCAAAGTCATTATCATCGTACTCCATAATGTCATCTCCATCCTCAAATTCATCGAACTTGGCCAAAGAAAAGCCCCATGGGACGAATAAAACAGCAAGGAAGATCCACAAGCTCTTCATTGTCACTGCAAAAAATTCAAATACAAAACAGGTTAAAAGGGGGAATTTATTTAGTTCTCCTAAGGTCCTAATGCATTAAACATCTGCCCAATTATGGGAAAGCAGAACAAGGAGGGTACAATTATAAGACATTGTCTAATCAATTTCTGAGCTCATGCTCCCTAAAAGGCAAAGAGGGGGGTGGATTGTGAAAATATATCTAATGATTAGCACAAGAGACAGACAGAGACAGGACTCCTGGGTTCTTTCCCAGCTCTATCAAAGATTTTGGGATAAGTTACTTATCTATCAAAGATGGGTGAACTGAGGCTTACAGAAGGTACCTCATATTATACTTACATCACATAGAGGCTCATTTGTAAAATGCTTTGAGATCCTGGCATGAAATAACACTATAGAACTGCCAAGTCTTAAATTAAGAGGCATTAGCGCCAAGGAAAGAGAGACATTCTCATACTCCTATTCCTCCCCACAACTAAGAGGAGTTCTAGAGATTCCCCCCCCCCCAGCTTTTCTTAAAAAAAAATAAATAAAAACAACAACAACAATGCAATTCTTTCTCTACTCAAGTTTTCCAACATGCAACTCACACCTCTCAGGTTTGAGACAGGGGTCTTTGCAGTTCAGGACAAATGACACTGACATCCTAGTCCCTATATACTAAAGGCACTTAAAAAGTATACAATGGATCACATTAGCAACTTACCATGAGCCTGAAGGCTGCATCCAATTTGCATGGCATGTAGCAGACCCTCTTGCTTAATACGGAAGTGCAGATTGCAGAGATTCCCTCCCAGACAATCATAGCAAGTAACTAGGACTGACAGAGCACTGAATTCGGAGAACTGTGGTCCCACAGACCACAGTCTGGCTTCTCCTACTAAAGTCTCTCACCAAGTGTTCAAAGAGGAGGCAAAATTCCTTTTTATCTTCATATACACACACACACATATCCCTCAGACAAAGGGTTGAATAATGGAATGGAGGATGTACAGGTGTCTGACCCGAGTATGCATGCTTCTGGTACTTTTATCAAGTGTTTGCTTAACAACCAAGTATGGGTTCCCTCTCTGCGTTGGTATGGTACATCATTTAAATACACATCTGATAAAGAAATAAAAACAGTTGTACAAACAATGCCTAGCCAATTGGGAAGCATAGTCTGACCTTAATCAAGTCAGTTTGCTTACTAACAGTGGTGACTTATACTGAAAAACCTTCCCGCACCAGATTCCTGATCTAAAAGACACACAGCAAGGGAATGTGCACATTAAAATTAAATAATAGAGAAATCAACACAGATCATTGAAGCTAAAGGTGGAGTATTTGCTACTGTTTATTTAGCAAATTTGCCTGTCACGGTGTCCTTGGGAACATATACAATATGTAAGTTAGATAGCTATCACTTTACCCATGTCCGGATAAAAAGATGGACTCCCAATAAGACTCTCTCTACAATAGTATCACTCATCAAATGTCCAAGTGATCAACTCTCTCCATTTTTTGTTCATTTTAAAGAACATAAGAGACTGCACCTGCGATGGTTATTACCCATGTATTCAGGTCACTAAATGGAAAAATTAGGTAGCAATAGCACCATCAATATCACAAAATACACTTGATCGAATCATTTGAAACAGCAGAGCAGCAATTGTGTTCTGTTACTTTCAAACAACATATCCTTGATCATTCTAAGATGTGCGTTCAGGAATGGGTCCTGCTGAGCAGTTTCTGCTTTTATTCTGGACCCATTTGTTATGTGTTTAACAAAGAAAATCGGGAAGAGTATGGCTGTTTCACTAGGAGACAATGTGGGCCATTGAATAGAAGACTGGACTGGGACTCAGGAAACTTGAGTTTTGTTCCCAGCTCTGCCACTAGTCTGTGGTGTGACCATGGGTAAGTCACTTCACTCTCCGTTTCCCCGGTCTCCACTTTGTTTTGTCTACTGATCATAAACTCTTAAAATAGTACAGTGCCTAGCATAATGAGGTCTCAACTGGGGCCTCTAAGAGCAATACTAAGTCAACCATAGCACTTCACAGACACTTGTGGAGAATTACCACCGAGTTTGATGGAAGTAAAGCTCATCTTCTCATTCTCACTGTGGCGCTGACTTGAATGTTGACTTTTGTTTTAGTTACCCGAAACTAACAGAAACCATTTTTTGTTACCATAATGTGATATACCTTTGAGTACTACTTGTATGGCACCCAGAGCATTCCAAGTATTTTAGAGATAACAAATGAGTCCCTTTCTTGAAGGCCTTCCATTCTAGATAGACAGCCTAAATACGAAGTGTACAAGGGTGCGCATGAGCAAGATACAATGCAACTAGATAAAGCACTGAAGTTTAGAATATTCCTTAAGAGCTCCACAAATTTTATGTGAATTGAATGAAAAAGGTGATACCACTTATGAAGAGAATACGAGCATTATAAGGGTAGAAACATTAACTCAGCCGGGCTACATGATCAGCTGAACATCCCCCATTCCTTTGGAATAATGAATCCTGAGACTACTAAAGCAGATCCAATTACCAAGTACCCTGCCACTTCTGTTAAGTTAGATACCTCTAGGGAATCACAGTCATAATCCATTTTTCATATGGCTTTACAGATTTGGGTGTCACAGTGAATACATTTTCAGCAACGGAGGCCTAAGCACAAAACTGCTTGAAGAGCTGTACTTCATAGTGCATCCTGTGTGGTCACCACAATTCATATGGTGCACAGTTTCCCCCTTCAGAGGGGGCAATTCACCAGTTGATCTGCCTCTGGTAGAAAGAACAGAGGTGGCAGTAACTCACAGCTTCCACCACTGAAAAATGACTCATAGCAATGCCCTGCTCCACAGGGCACAAAGCCACAGTGCTATCTGGAATTTAGGACCATATATTATGGGGTGGCACTGTTTCTTGTAGGGAGCGCTTACTGCTCCGATATTAAATCTTTTCCCTTCCAAACAAGACGAGTTTCCAGGATCTCATGACAAGTCCCTAAAGGCACACAGTCAAGGTTAGAGTACCTAAAATTAGCTGTGCCCTAGTTCTTAGATGCACATCACACTCTGCTCCACCTGTCAGCTCTGTTCTTGGGAGCAGGCAGGGTCCCAAAAGACATTGTTGGCTCACCCCAATGGAGCAGCTGGGCAGAGCAAGGCTCAGAACCCCCAGCGCTCTTAAGTTGGGGGGGGGCACTGCCACACACGGCCCAGCAAGAGAAATCAGGAGTTTGGAAGTCAGCATCATTGGAAGTAGTGGGGGGAGGAGAAGAGATTTCTCCAGAACAGTGTTTTTCAAAATGTGGGTCACGACCCAGTTCCGTAAGGCACTAGGTCGCCTTGCCCTAGTCAGCACCGCCAACTGGGACGTTAAAAGTCCCATCGGCCGTGCTGCCCAGCTAAGGCAGGCTAATGCCTACCTGTTCGGACACCGCGCTGCGCCCCGAAAGCAGCCAACAGCGGGTCCAGCTTCTCGGCAGGGGGGCCACAGGGCTCCACACACTGCCCGCGCCCCGAGTACTGGCTCCACGCTCCCACTGGCTGAAAACCGGCCAATGGGAGTGGAAGAGAGCCGTACCTGCAGGTGAGAGTTACATGAAGCCACTTGCGTGCCTCCACCTAGGAGCTGGACCTGTTGCTGGCCGCTTCCGGGGCGCAGTGCGGTCCACGGTGCCAGGAGAGGCGGGAAGCCTGCCTTTGCACCCTAGCTGCGCCGCTGACCGGGAGCTGCCGGAAGTAAGTCCATGCCCCAATCCCCTGCCCCAGCCCCCCCAAGCTGGAACCCCTTCCTGTACCCCAAACCCTCCACCCCAGAGTCTGGACCCCCAGCCCAGACCCCCTCCCGCACCCTATCCTCCTGCCTCAGCCCTAGGCACCCCCCCAAACCCAGAAACCCTTCCCGCACCCCAAACCCCCCCAGCCCCGGCCCGGAGCCCCCTCCCGCACCCCGAGCCCCTCAGCCCCGAGCCCCCTCCCGCACCCCGAGCCCCTCAGCCCAGAGCCCCCTCCCGCACCCCGAGCCCCTCAGCCCAGAGCCCCCTCCCGCACCCCGAGCCCCTCAGCCCAGAGCCCCCTCCCGCACCCCGAGCCCCTCAGCCCCGGCCCAGAGCCCCCTCCCGCACCCCGAGCCCCTCAGCCCCGGCCCAGAGCCCCCTCCCGCACCCCGAGCCCCTCAGCCCCGGCCCAGAGCCCCCTCCCGCACCCCGAGCCCCTCAGCCCCGGCCCGGAGCCCCCTCCCGCACCCCCCCCGAGCCCCTCAGCCCCGGCCCGGAGCCCCCTCCCGAGCCCCTCAGCCCCGGCCCGGAGCCCCCTCCCGCACCCCCCCCGAGCCCCTCAGCCCCGGCCCGGAGCCCCCTCCCGCACCCCCCCCCGAGCCCCTCAGCCCCGGCCCGGAGCCCCCTCCCGCACCCCCCCCGAGCCCCTCAGCCCCAGCTCCGTTGGGTCGCGGGCATCAACCATTTTCTTCAACTGGGTCCCCAGAAAACAAGTTCTGAAAACCACCTGCTCCCGAGGAGAGGGCAACGGGGGTCAACATGGGGCCTGTCGACCCCGCCTCGCCGGGAGACCGCGCCAGGGGCGGGGCTGGGGGTCCCCACTGGACCCCACCGGCCTGATGCAAGTCCAAAGGGCTCCCCCCGCAGGGAGGGGGGGCCCAGAGCCGCTCCGGGGTGAACCCCCGGTGGGGGTCCCGGGGGCGGGGAAGCCGCGTCAGCCAGTCCCCGCCGCCGCCTTTACCTGAGTCCAGTGCAACCCGCCACCTAAGCCCAGCCTCGCGGCGCTCAGCTCCCCCCTCCGCCAGCCGCGCACCCTGCGCGCTTTGCGTAAGTGAGCGCAGGCGCAGTGCGAGCGGGGAGGCGGGGTTCCGGGTCCGCCGCCGCTCCCGCCCTGCCCCGCGGCCGGGGAACAGCTGCCGCGAGGGAGCGGGGGACGGTGCCTGGGGCCGGGTGACCCCAGCTCCTGCCGGCCACGCACACAAACCACCACGCGCGCTGCCCCCTCCTCTTCAGACCCCCCCCTTCAGGTTGCCAGGCAACGGCGCGGCCCCTTGGTATCAGTGCAACCCCCAATCGCCACGCTCCGCAATCCCCGTGGCGCTGTGACGTCACGTCAAGGCAGGGCTGTGACGTCAGGGAATGCGGTGACGTCCCATCAGTGGCGTGATGTCACTTTGAGAGGTCACCAGGTTGCAGGGCAGCAGTGTCACACGGTGGTGAGAGGTCGTAGGCCCCACGCTGGCTTTGTTGCACATGAATCTATTCAGAAGATACTGGGTGGGTCAGACTGTTGGTCCTGCTGTCTTGGCTCCGACATTGGCCAGTGCCAGATGCATCACAGGGAACAAACAGAACAGGGCAAGAGCGTGAGAGCCATGCCCTGTCATCCAGGACCAGCTGTTATGTGAAGGGGAAAGAACACGTCCCTGTTCACTTTCTCCGTACCATTTATGATTCTGTAGGCCTTTTATCGTAACCCCCTGTAACAAGGCGTTCGCTTGCCTTCTTATTTGGAGCTGGGCTAACGGGCCTGGCTCAGGACTTCCTGGCCAGCACCCTGATACCCGCCTCCCCACTTAAGAGCCACAAGGTCTGGCTGACCTCGGCCCCTCTGCCCGGGGGGCTCCTCCAGGGAAGTTCCCCACTCTTGGCCAGGCGATCCCCGGCATCCTCTCCTGCGGTTTTCTCCATCCCCCTCCCGCAAAATGTACACTGCTCGGGGAGTGGCTGCCCCCCTGGTTCCACCTCTGCCTGCAGGATGTCACACCAGTTGCACCCCCGTACACCCTTCCCATGGGTCTGCTTGCTCTGGGCTCTGTTGTCTAGGGTTCACTTCTTTGTTATTTCTGGGACTTTGCTTGTCTTCCCCACTTGGGATCCTTGGTTTAGGGATATCTGCCCCCTCCTTCAGGGCACCCCTCCACTTCTTTCTAGGTAGTGGGGCCCAGTCCTTACCTAATACCACTGAGTATGGTAGCCCCTCCAGCACCCCAAACCACTTCCATTTGAAGTGGCCCCTCACTTCGGCCCGAGGAGGACCTCTTGTCCCCATGGATACACTCAAGGGCCATCCTTGCCTCCACACTCAGCCAGTGCGGCTTCACCAGCCCCCTCTGTACAAGCGAACAGGCTGACGCTTGGGGCCTGTTTGGGGGTTCTACCCAATCCTCACTGGGATGGTGTACAGTTTCTGCCCCCCTTTTCACTCCCCAACTTGAGTCCAGCCACAAAACTCAGCCCACCCACACTCCATATCAAGGCAGTCATGTTTTGTGTGTCCAGGTCTCCCACACTGCCAGCAAACAAGCTTGGCAGACCTCTCAGGTGCTTTTTGGGGCTCCCCCTTTCTCTCTGGGCCTTTCCGGGAAAAGGGTTCTGCCAGTTTCTTCCCCGACTCCTTGTCTTTCTGGGGTCAGTCCTCCCTCCGGGGACCCTCTGCCTCGATATATTCCTCAGTCAACCTGACGGCTGCCTCAACGGTGACAGGCTGGTGACGCCTCACCCAGACGCGTATGTTCTCGGGGAAGCTCTGCAGCAATTGTTCTGGGACCAATGTGTCCATCATTTCTCCCACCGTGCGCATTTCTGGCCTCAGCCAGCTTGTGGCCCAGTCAATTAGTCTCTGGGCGTACACCTGGGGCCACACTGCCGCCGTCCATTGGGCCGCCCGGAACTTTTGGCGGTACCGCTCCGTCGACAGGCCCACCCAGTCTAGAATGGCCCCCCGCACCCCCTCATAGTTCTGGGCTTGCTCATCGCTCAAGGCCATATAGGCCACTTGAGCCTCTCCTGGCAGGTATGGAGCCAGTCGGAGGGCCCAGGTTGCCTTCTCTCACCTGGTGCCTGTGGCTACCCGCTCGAAGGTCCTGAGAAAGACGTCTGGATCATCCGCTGGGCTCATTTTACAAAGTCCCCAGCCCGGCAGCCAGGTGCCATCCCCTCCCGCAGGACTCACCACTCGTTGCAGAAGCTGTTGTTGAACGCCGGTCTGCTGTATGAATTCTCGCAGACTCTGCTGTTGCTCAATTTACCAGGTCAGTAAGGCCTGTCTCTCAGCCTGGTGGGACTGCTGAAAACTTTGCAGGACCTGCTGCATCTGCTCCTGCTGTTTGACCAGCCATTGCAGGGTCTCCTCCATATCCGGGCTGCCAACCAAGTTCGCTGGCTCTTGGATCCTGGACAAGCCCCCACATGTAACGAGGTGTTCATTTGCCCTCACAACAAATCAGCCAGAGACCCCTTCTGAGTGCAATCACCAGTGCTTTTTATTTTCAGTGTCAGCTCCCACCACCTTCTATTTACACTCTGCTCCAAACCAGCAACCTGGGGGACAGCTAGCATCTCCAGCCCGCAGGGCAGGGATGCGATGCAATGCTCCTCTCCTCCCCCTGCCTGCCTGCCTTATATAGCCCCCTGGCTAATAAGGCTCGCAGGTGCTTCTCTTCTAGCAATTAGGTGTGGCATACTCAGCCAGGCCCAATTAATGCTTATTAATTGGAGCTGGGCTAACAGGGGCCTGGCTCAGGACCTCCTGGCCAGCACCCTGTTACACCCCCACTTAGTCATCTCTGAAGATCCTTGAGGGACCCTACTATTTACTTTCTTTCCTTGTGAAAACTGACCCTTTATTTCCCTTATTGACCTTTGTTTCCTATCTTGTAACCAGTTACTAATTTATAACAGGACCTTCCCTCCTATCTCATAGAATTGGAGGACTGAAAGGGACCTTGAGAGGTCATTTAGTCCAGTCCCCTGCACTCATGGCAGGACTAAGTATTATCTAGACCATTCCTGACAGGTGTTTGTCTAACCTGCTCTTAAAAATCTCTAATGATGGGGATTCTATGACCTCCCTAGGCAATTTATTCCAGCGCTTAACCACCCTGACAGGAAGTTTTTCCTAACGTCCAACCTAAATCTCCCTTGCTGCAATTTAAGCCCATTGCTTCTTGTCCTATCCTTGGAGGTTAAGAAAAACAATTTTTCTCCCTCCTCCTTGTAACAACCTTTTGACTCATGACTGCTTAATTAGGCTTTCTGACTCCAAACACACTATATCAACTGGATCACCCTTGTCCACATGCTTGTTGACTCTCTCATTGATCAGGGAATGTGATATATCCCCAGGGAGAAGAATGATGACACCCACCAGCAGCAAAGATAGGTGGTAGCCTTACCATGCAAAATCCTGCTCATCATGTATTAAAATCTCACAGTTACATTTTCTGTTCAGATTAATTAAGTAAAGTTTGTAAAAACACTTTGAAAATCTATAGGACAGCATAATAAATCAATATGATTTTAATTTATTTTCACTGGTTTTTGTGGTACAGCCAGGCAGAATTTATTCCTGCAACATAATTGCTCCTCATCACTCCTATTTTTGGTTAGGAGTGTCTTTGTGTGTGTAGAGATCCTAATCTGACTATAACAGCTAGGTGTTAATTTTTATTGTTTATTCTAATTAATTCATTATTTATTAATATTGTTGGCTTGCCCTGCGATAATCATATCGGGCCATAAAGGGAAGTTAATATTATTATTATTATTATTTAAGTCAAGGCTGAATGACATAGAGTCTTGTGGTTCTCCTACTCTCATTCTGTAAAAAACAACAGTATTCAGTATTGCCTACCTGTCAAATATCATGAGTCAGGCCTCAAAAATCAAGAATTTTTTTTAATTGCTTTTGTGTCTTTTTATTTGTCTTCTAGTTTTAAGCCTTTAGGGTTCACATTTCTTTGCAACCATGAGGGATAAGAACATCTTTACAACAAAAGCTGAGATTCTCACATATTTACAAAAACAACGAGGAGTCCAGTGGCACCTTAAAGACTAACAGATTTATTTGGGCATAAGCTTTCGTGGGTAAAAAAACCCACTTCTTCAGGTGCATGGAGAAGTGGGTTTTTTACCCATGAAAGCTTATACCCAAATAAATCTGTTAGTCTTTAAGGTGCCACCGGACTCCTCGTTGTTTTTGTGGATACAGACTAACACGGCTACCCCTCTGATACTTGGTCACATATTTACGTAATTTCAGGATCTGGGGCTGTGAGAAAAATGCTAAATCTCGTGACACTCAAGATAAATTGAGGTTTGGACACACTTATGTTACTGCCCTATTTTGGGCCAGAGCAGTAAGGTCAGCAGCAAGTCTCTCAGCATGGGTCCACAGACTCAGGCCAAGGAATTGCAAAGATTTCCCAGAAATGAACAAAGGTAACCATTGTTTTCGTGATTGAAATCTTTCAAAGGCATTGGACTTCATACATTTACTCATGATGTTTTACCATTTTCCCGTGTTTTTTTGCCACAGATGCATGGACATGATCAGAGCTATGCACAAACTTCCCGTTTGCCCTTTTGTCGAGTCGCGCTGTTAAGCGCATTGAAATAGCAGCCATATAATAAAAGTATTAATTTTAAATAAACCAATCTGGTAAAAAATCAATCCCAAAATGTCACTGTCTAGAGGTCTAAAGCGTAAAAGAACAGCGACTTCATTTAAATCTGGATGGCTGGATGAGACTATAGAGACAGTTACACCGAGGTCACATAGTGTAATGCTTGTTAAACTTCATGAAATATTCACATATGATGAGGACAACAGAGTGGTTTGTGTATATTGTCGAGATGCCAAAGCTTCGGGAGAATTTTCAACAGGAAGAATGTAGAATGATGTATGGAAGTTGGATTTCTTAAAGTGTCATCTGTCAAGTAAGTCTCATATAGATGGGTTTCAGAGTAGCAGCTGTGTTAGTCTGTATTCGCAAAAAGAAAAGGAGTACTAGTGGCACCTTAGAAACTAACCAATTTATTTGAGCATAAGCTTTCGTGAGCTACAGCTCACTATCCACTACTGCTGTTGCAGACATTGGCCCGGGGTCCGGGTCCATCACCTCTGACCGGGTCCTGGTAGAAGTTTCCAGAACAGCACTAGGCGTGATGGCTGGTTTAGTCTCGCTGTGGGTGACCATTCCCACCCCCTTGGCTGACTTCATATGATTGGCCAAGTCTTCCCCCAGCAGCATGGGGATGGGATAATCATCAGAGACTGCAAAAGTCCACGTTCCTGACCAGCCCCGGTACTGAACAGGCAACTTGGCTGTAGGCAAATTGAAAGAGTTGGATTTGAAGGGTTGAATCGTCACTTGGATCTCCGGGTTGATTAAATTGGGGTCCACTAAGGAAGCATGGATAGCCGACACTTGTGCTCCAGTGTCCCTCCACGCGGTGACCTTCTTCCCGCCCACACTCACAGTTTCCCTCCACTCCGAGGGTATCTGGGAGGTATCTGGGCCTGAGGACCTCTGGTGTGATTCCGGTGCAATGAACTGTAATCTGTTGGGGTTCTTGGGGCAGTTGGTCTTTACATGCCCCGGCTCGTTACATTTAAAACATTGTCCAGCTGACGGGTCACTGGGGCGAGGTGGGTTGCTGGAGAACGGTGTGGTGGGACGATAAGGTGGCTGGAGGGTTCCTTGGGCGGCCCCCGGTAGTAGGGTGTGGTCTGAGGTTGTCCCTTCTGGTATCCGCTCCAACTGCGACCAGTTTTTTTTCTTCTCTGCCACCTTCACCCATTTGGCTCCAATCTCCCCTGCCTCGATTACAGTTTTGGGTTTCCCAACTAGGACGTATCTTTCTATCTCCTCAGGAACACCCTCTAAGAACTGTTCCATTTGCATTAGGAAGGGCAAATCTACTGGAGATTCAACACTTGCTCCTGATATCCAGGCATCCCAATGTTTCACAATGTGGTAGGCATGTTGGGTAAATGACACGTCTGGTTTCCACCTTAGGGCTCTGAATCGCTGACGGGGATGGTGTAACAAGACTTAGAAAAAAAACCCTTCATTATGGAGCGGATTGCTTAGCATGATTCTTGAAAGTCCAGCTGAAAAGCAGAGGAGGCAAATTAATCTTGAACACAAGCCCTCAAACCCAGAAGAAATCAAAATACTTATTGACAGTGTGTTGTTGGCTATTAAAATGAACAGCTCAAAGCTTTCTGTTCAGGATATTAATGACCATATGGAAAAGTATGTGCGCATACCAGCAAGCTGGAGAAGTAAAAATTATGCTTTTGAATTTCTTGAAATTATCAACTGCATTGTTCAAAATGACCTCATGCATGAAATAGCATTGGCAATGTTTCATACTCTATCTGTTGATGAAAGCACTGATATATCCATTAGCAGATACTTGATACTCTACTTTAAATATAGATCCATAAATTCTGCAGACTATAAAACTTTGTTTGGTGGACTATTACGATTGCAAGAATGTGAGGCTGTTTCAATAGTGTCTGCAGTCAAAGAGTTTTATAAAAAACAACCTGATCTAATGAAAATGGTGGTGTTCACATCTGATGGTGCCTCTGTGATGTTGGGCAAACTCAATGGTGTGGCGGCTCAGCTGAAATGTGATATTCCACACTTAGTCCAGCAACATTGAGTTGCACACCGGGAAGACTTGGGGATTTCTGATGCATTGAAAGAGGTCAGGCTGATAAGAGACATCGAAACCTTAATGAGAACTGTCAACATGGTGTTCTGTCAGTCATCCAGGAGAAAATGCAAATTTCAGAAAAAAATTTAGGATGCTTCTGAATGTAAGTCAGTGGCTTTCAGGCCACTCAATGAAGTGTGCTGGTTATCTAGGCACTTTGCACTTCGAGCAATTATTCACAGCTATAATCCTCTTCTGGAATATTTTGAGCAAGACAAAGATACTGATCCAGTTTCTAAATACTGCCACAAAAAGCTGAATACCATGGAATACCAAATAACATTAGAAGTTTTGAATGATGTTTTGTCGGAGCTGGCTTCACTATCCACGCTGCTCCAGAAACGGGGCCTTACACCTCTTGAAGCATTTCACCTTGCCAAGGTAAACTGAACAAGATCAGAAGACAGTACCTTGGAGATTCAGTCTTATGGAATGACAAAGTTAAGGCTCTCTTGGATATAAGCTCTCAAAAAAATGAAATTGATACCAGTTCCATAATAACTTTCATAAACATCTTGTGTGCACATTTGGCAGACAGATTTCCAGAGGATGAAGGCCAGGAGTGGTCCGCTTTTGATTGTGCAGCAATAGTTAAGTGTGACTTCAGTTTTGGAACTCATCAGGCCAAATCCTTATGTTCAAAATACAAAGACTTTCTTGCTGAAGAGATTGTTATAGTCAGTCAGTACAATGCCTTCAAGTTTGCAGTAGCCCAAAGAATCAAAAGCCAGTTGGTTTTAAGTTTACCGGATATGGTGACATTTGCTCACCAGAACTAACAGTTTCAGGATCTTGCAAAGTTGATGGATATTGGAGGAACATTCCTAGCATCAAGTGCAGGCTGTGAGTGTGGCTTTAGCTTAATGAACACTCTAAAAAACAAACTATGGAATCGTTTACAAGTAGATCATTTGGACATGCTGATGTGTATTAAGAGTTACCAGCTGGATGGAGGACTGATAGATCTGGACAGAGTTTCTATTGAATGGGCAAATGAAAAAGATCGCAGGGAAAAACAGTAAGGTTAGTTCAGCAGTCTTTGACATTTCGACCAATAAGGAAATTAAAATGCATGTGTAATTACATATCTTATTCTTGGCGGATAATCATTTATTGATATGTTTTAGGAAAATTTTAAATTTAAAACACAAACTTGTTTTTCTTTTCCTTATGATGTCTCTATCTGAAAACCCATGTAAATTGACACAAATTGCAAATTAAAACTTTTTAAATGTATAAGCATTTTACTCGCTTGGGCACATTTGCCTCATGGCGCACAACTTTGAACTCTGCTTCAAAAATTTGCACAGAAGAAATTTTTTGCGCACACGGCCTGTCAAATATTCGAGGGCCCCTGTCACATAGCGGGCCTCTGCGTGTGACCCCCCCCCCTTAAACATTAAACACACTTTTTATGTGTTAACACCATTGTAAATGCTGGCGGCAAAGCAGGGTTTGGGGTGGAGGCTGACAACTCACGACCCCCCCCCATGTAAGAACTTTGTGATCCCCGAGGGGTCCCGACCCCCACTTTGAGAACCCCTGGAGAGCGTCCATGGGGGCTGGGTGGCTCCACTGAGGCCGAGGTCACCTCCGCCCATCCTCTCGCGCAGCCTCAGCCGTCCCCAGTGCGCATGCCACGCAGCAGCGCGGTGACGTCATCCCGTCCCATCCGCACGCACGTTCCCCTCCCCCTCCCGGTAACGGGGGAAGAGGCGGCTGGAGCCGGCGGAGCCCGAGCGGCGAGTGAGTCGGGGGGAGGGGAGAGCCGCGGGGCGGCCCCGCATCGCGTTTCCCCGCGGGGCCCGGCGAGCGGGGCCTGCTTCCGGCGGGTGGGGGGCCGCGGCCTAGGGCGGCTGGCGGCGCCCGGGCCTGCCCCGGACAAAGGGCCCGCCCCCTGCTCGAGGCTCCCCGCGTCCCTCAGCCTTAGCGGGCGGCGTGTGGGGGTGAGCTGCCCCCTCAGCCCCCGGGCGCAGGGCCCCCAGGAGAGGGGGCGGGGCCTCCTGCTGCTGCTTCAGCTCAGCCACCCCCCCCGGGGCAGCGCGGGTCTCCCCCCGCACCCCGAGCTATAGCGGCCCCCTCCCTGTCCCGCCACCCCCGTACCGAACTACAGCGCCCCCCCCCCCCGGCAGCGCGGGTCTCACCCCCCCCGCCCCGAGCTACAGCGGCCCCCTCCCCCCCCCGGGGCAGCGCGGGTCTCCCCCCGCACCCCGAGCTATAGCGGCCCCCTCCCTGTCCCGCCACCCCCGTACCGAACTACAGCGCCCCCCCCCCCGGCAGCGCGGGTCTCACACCCCCCGCCCCGAGCTACAGCGGCCCCCTCCCCCCCCCAGGGCAGCGCGGGTCTCACCTTCCTCCCCCGCCCCGAGCTACAGCGGCCCCCTTCCCCCCCCCCCGGGGCAGCGCTGGTCTCACACCCCCCCCGCCCCGAGCTACAGCGGCCCCCTTCCCCCCCCCCCCGGGGCAGCGCGGGTCTCACACCCCCCCCGCCCCGAGCTACAGCGGCCCCCTCCCCCCCCCCCCGGGGCAGCGCGGGTCTCCCCCCGCACCCCGAGCTATAGCGGCCCCCTCCCTGTCCCGCCACCCCCGTACCGAACTACAGCGCCCCCCCCCCCGGCAGCGCGGGTCTCACACCCCCCGCCCCGAGCTACAGCGGCCCCCTCCCCCCCCCCCAGGGCAGCGCGGGTCTCACCTTCCTCCCCCGCCCCGAGCTACAGCGGCCGCTCCCCCCCCGGTGCAGCGCGGGTCTCACCCCCCCGCCCCGAGCTACAGCGGCCGCTCCCCCCCCGGGGCAGCGCGGGTCTCACACCCCCCCGCACCGAGCTACAGCGGCCGCTCCCCCCCCCCAGGGCAGCGCGGGTCTCACCTTCCTCCCCCCCTCCCCCGCACCGAGCTACAGCGCCCCCCCCCCGGCAGCGCGGGTCTCACACCCCCCCGCCCCGAGCTACAGCGGCCGCTCCCCCCCCCGGGGCAGCGCGGGTCTCACCCCCCCCGCCCCGAGCTACAGCGGCCCCCTCCCCCCCCCCCGGGGCAGCGCGGGTCTCACCCCCCCCCGCCCCGAGCTACAGCGGTCCCCTCCCCCCCCCCCGGGGCAGCGCGGGTCTCACCCCCCCCCCGCCCCGAGCTACAGCGGCCCCCTCCCCCCCGGGGCTGCGCGGGTCTCACCCCCCCCCCGCCCCGAGCTACAGCGGCCCCCTCCCCCCCAGGGCTGCGCGGGTCTCACACCCCCCCCGCCCCGAGCTACAGCGGCCCCCTTCCCCCCCCCCGGGGCAGCGCGGGTCTCTCACACCCCCGCCCCGAGCTACAGCGGCCGCTCCCCCCCCCCGCCAGCGCGGGTCTCACCTTCCTCCCCCCCGGAGCAGCGCGGGTCTCACACCCCCCCCTTCGAGCTACAGCGGCCCCCTCCCCCCCGGGGCAGCGCGGGTCTCACACCCCCCCCACCCCGAGCTACAGCGGCCCCCTCCCCCCCGGGGCAGCGCGGGTCTCACACCCCCCCACCCCAAGCTACAGCGGCCCCCTCCCCCCCAGGGCAGCGCGGGTCTCACACCCCCCCACCCCGAGCTACAGCGGCCGCTCACACCCCCCCGGGGCAGCGCGGGTCTCACCTTCCTCCCCCGCCCCGAGCTACAGCGGCCACCTCCTCCCTCCCAGGGCAGCGCGGGTCTCACCCCCCCTCCCCCCACATTGACCTATAGCGGGTTTCAGAGTAGCAGCCGTGTTAGTCTATATCTGCAAAAAGAAAAGGAGGACTTGCGGCACCTTAGAGACTAACAAATTTATCAGAGCATAATGTTTCCTGAGCGATAGAGCTCACTTCATCAGATCCAATGAAGTGAGCTGTAGCTCACGAAAGCTTATGCTCTGATAAATTAGTTAGTAGTCTCTAAGGTGCCACAAGTCCTCCTTTTCTTTTTATGAGCTATAGCTGTGCCCTTTATCCCCCAGGGCAGTGCAGGTCTCATCCCCAGCTCGAGCTAGGGCAGCCCTTCTCCCACCCAGGGCGGCATGGATCTCACCCCCACACCGAGCTACAGCAGCCCTCTCCCTCCTGAACAGTACCTACCTCATGCCAAATCGAGCTACAATGTCCCCCTTTCTCCCAGAATAGCATGGATCTCCTCCCCAAACCAAGCTACAATGTCCAACAGACCCCATGCAGGGCAGCATGATCGCTTAGGTGGGGGGGATGTAGGATATTCTCACTCACTTGCCCCACAAGCTTGGATCATGGGGTAGGGAGGGGGAGACAGGTGATGCGTTTAGCCTTCCCCACTGTGGGAAAGGATGCTGCAAGTGTAGTTTTGCTCTCTTCCCCCATCCACACCTAGTACCTGACTGGGCAATCTTTATGGCGGGAAGGTGGAGGGGTGCAGTGTGGTTCTCTTCTCTTTTTTGACCCTCCCCCCATACAGACACCATCCCCAATTGGGTGATTTCTGGCAGAAGGAGACTGCAGTGTGGTTTTCCTCTCTTTCCCCATGTACACACCATCCCTGACTGGGTGACGGGGAGAACAGGTGGGTGCAGTTTGTTGTCCCACTCCTTCCTCAAATTTAGGATGATCCATGAGAAGGAAGGCTGCAGTGTTCCTTCCTTCCTGTCTTTTCAAGGCAGAATGATCTGGCGGGGGGATACTGCTGCAATCCCATTCTCTGTCCACCCACCCAGTGTAGGATCTTTCACAAGGCAAAATGATCTTAGGAGTTAGGAGGCCAGAGTGTCTGTCCCCTTCCCAATCCTCAAGGCATATAATCCCAAAGGGACAAAGTTTCACCCTCTCTTCTCTTAACCAGTACATTTTCTAAAGTGTGGTGAACTGGGGGTGTGGAGACTGCTGTGGTGTTCCTGCTCTTAAAGGCAAGGTGGCCTCCAGAGAAGATGTGGTCGTCAGCGTCTCTTTTCCCAAAATTATGTTAACTGGGGAAATCTGCACACACCTCTGTCTATCTTTAGGGTTTTCTACTGCAGCTTGTCACTGTGATGTCTGAGCACCATCCACATGAAAAAATCAATAGCAAAGACTTGAGTAGACTTCATAATCAAGTGTAGCAGATTGTTCTGCAGAGTGTTGTGTTTCTGATTGTACTTGATATATGCTTTTCCAGTTTTCTTTTATTCACACAGTGAGAAAACAGCCTTACAAACTGATTTAATATTAAAAAATATTACAATTCATGAAGTACAGCACAAGCAACAAGAGCCCAGTGTTCCACAATTCAGGCGTTTGTCACATATCTGCAGGTTTGAAGCTTGAGAACTGTGTTGGTGCAAGTGGGAAGAACAGATTATTGGAGTCAAGCTTCTACCATGGAGAGCAGAGGAATGATTTTTTTCCAAAAATGACCTAGAGAGCTCCATATTCTAGACTTTTAGATTTGTTGAGCAGATTCCAAACTGGTAAATCCTTTGTGTAGGAGGTAGTGTACAGAATTTACTCTCAGATTTGCCAGTTATTTCTCTTAGCTATGCACCTTAATGTCATTGAAGGGGTCCCAGTGAATGCAGAGAATTGCCTAATAAGACTGCTAAACTAGGAGCCTTCTGACTGTAACACACTTGAAAGGGCTGTGCATCATGCCCCCCCCCTTTTTTTTTTGTGCCTTGAAGGTATGACTTTAGTTGCCCAAGCATTGGGAAAATACTAAACTTCATGGAATCAGGGTCAAATCCTAGCAGCATCAACAACTGAGCCCTTCATCCTCCTGACATGGAAAAGTGAGTTCTGTGCAAACAGATTGGGTGGGAGTCTTTCAAATGTGACCTCAAGAACTGAGGTGCTGTCTACTCTGCGTGTATCTTAAATATCCTAAGGCACACCTCTTAAATGAGGCTTGACTTTTTGTTCTTGACCAACATTTCCCCTCCCCCTACGGTTGTGTGGTTTGCTATGTGCTATCTGCCCTCCTCTCTAAAGGTGGCTGGATTTCAGCTGTGCAGTATTTACAAAGCTATAACACATTCAGGGATGGGACTGTATAAAAATGCAAAATATTTATTCAGTTGACTTTCCACTTCTCCTCCCATATCGGTTCTTGTGTTCAGGGACCTCGCCTTGGGTTTATTTGTCTATCTTGGATTGTAAAATCTACAGGACAGGAATGTTTGTTAAGCATTGTGTTAACGGGTGATAGACTTTTCTATCTATAAACCTGGTAACATGTATTTCTTTTTGATTGATGGAACTTTTTGAGCGATGTAATATTTTGGACAGCAACCTGTTCATTTTTCTTTAATGAAAAGTGAATATATTATAATTTTCAGTAGAGGAACAAAGCCAAAATCCTAGTTGGGGTTATCTTCTCAAACATCCATCTTCAGATGACTGTAGGAAGCCCTGGTCAAAGGAATTTGTGCCTTTTGTATCTGGCAAACTATAACAGAGGGGATGTTAACTTGTATATTCTGACCGTAACAGAGAGATTGCTGACATCATGAACTGGAACAAAGGTGGGCCTGGCACCAAAAGAGGCTTTGGTTTTGGAGGATTTGCCATAGCCCCTGGAAAGAAAGAGGAACCAAAACTCCCTTCACAGTCCCATAGTGCTTTTGGAACACCTGGCTCTTCAGCTGCGTTTGGGAAGTCAGCACCGCCTCAGCTCCCTTCTTTCTATAAAATTGGATCAAAGCGAGCAAACTTTGATGAGGAGAATGCGTAAGCTGTGATACTTTTTTTTGTGTGTCCTGTTTTAGATTTGGTTGTTTTACAGGTTTCAAGGAGCAAATTTCATTGATTGAAACTAACAAGCAGAGAAATAGTTTAAACTGTCTGAGCCTGGGTTTTCTTCTCAGTGAAAGGGGAATAATACCCTTGTCTATGTTGAGAGTTGTTTGTGAAGCTTATTTTAATTATTTAGATTTAAAATAATAAGAAGATGCCTATTCAAGGATCTAGGCACAGTAACACGTCATTAGTGGATATAATAAAATCCCAGTACATTTTAAGTAATCATTTCAGTAGGAACTGAGTCAACCAGCCACCTTCAAAAACTCCTTTCCACCCTTTCATCATTGTGGGAAGTATGCCTGTCGCCTCCTCCAAAAGCCCAAATTGAACGTCTTTTGCAGCATGTTCAAAAGGTCACTAAATTCAGGCTATTTTAGACCAACAAGGGGACCAAGTTCCAAAGTCTTGGAGCTCCCGTGTCCTGCCAGCTTCCCCCTCTATTTTTTACAGTGAGGGGAATCCAGCTTGAGCATCCCTGCTGACTTCAGCTATGGCAGAATGGCATGGGGAGAGAGGCGATTCCTCCAGTAGGCCAGTCACAGGCCATACAGGGCTTTATCGATCATAACCAGCACCCAAAATTCCAGTCAGCCAGTGCAGCTCCTGCAGCACCACTATCACATGTTCCCAGCAAGATGCCCCATTCAGTAAGGAAGCCACTGCATTCTGCACCTACTGCATCTCTCAATGGTTTTAAGGTGTGGCTCCATGTTGAGCACTCGCAGTAGTCTAAACTGAGGTAATAACAGCATAGATAACAGTGGCAAAGTCTCCATCCAGAATGAAAAGTCACAACCTCTTAGCCATATACACATGGTAAAAAACTGACTGGAATACTTCTGTCGCACAATTGTCAAATAGCAGCTGGGAGTCTAAAATCACCCCTATGTTACAAACCCTAGCAAGATATACTCCTTCTGTCAAATGATCTGAAGTTGCCTCGTCTATAAAGAGAGAGGGTGGTCCATTCCTTAGGGCACTAGTCTGGGACTTCGGCGACCCAGGTTCAATTCCCTGCTCTGCCACAGACGTCCTATGCGACCTTTGGCAAGTCATTTAATCTCTGTGCCGCAGTTTGTTGTTTGTAGAACGTATTTAAACATATTAAAAAGATTGTGAGGCTGTCAGACACGACAGTGATTGATAGATGGATCACCACTTGCTTCCCCTTGCTCCTATCTTGTTTGGGTTGAGTTTCAACTAGCTTACTTTCATCTATACTTCAGTCTCAGCTAGACACTGGCTGAGGCACTGATCAGCATCATCCAAGTCGAACAAGATACAGTTGGGTGTTGCCAGCATCCTGAAAACATTGGCCTCCTTACTAACCCTTCTTATAGTCCTATACACACATTGAGGGGATCACACCTCAACGTCCTTCAATGGAAAAAACTAGATGAATACAAAGTTTTGTTATTCACTCCAGTCAGTTATACAGAGACTCAAACCAATGGCTCTACAAACAGATAGACCCACTGCATGACTTGTTATAGCTGTGTGCTGACCTGGCCCATTACTGTGCTATAAACTACTCTCTCTTACTTGTCAGATACTTTGAGGATGAAGAGGAAGATTCCAGCAATGTTGATTTGCCATACATTCCTGCAGAGAATTCCCCCACGCGCCAGCAGTTTAATTCCAAATCGGGAGACTCTGACAGTGAAGATGATCCCTTGGAAGCATTCATGGCTGAAGTGGAGGCAAGCCCCAGCTCATTAAGTGTTTATGAATTTAGGTGTTAAACTCCTCTGTTAAGAGCAGGAAACATAGATAAATATACAAAAGGTTAAGGGTTATATTAGTGCTCTTCAAGGTGCTGTTTACAATAATATTATTACCTGTTGACATGGATAAGGCTGTACTTTGTATATCGGAGTCCTTGTCTATTATCTTCATGAGAATTTTTAAAAAATCCCAATATGTGTAAAAACCATTTAAAAGTGACTAAAGCCAAAAAAAATTACCGAAAGAATCATAGACATGTAATTCTGGAAGGGAACTTGAGAGGACATCTAGTCCAGCCCGCTGCACTGAGGAAGGTCAAAAGTATACCTAGCGTATCATCCCTGACAGGTGTTTGTCCAGCCTGTTCTTAGAAGCTTCCAATGATGTGGATTCCACAACCTCCCTTGGAAGCCTATTTCAGAGATTAACTACCCTTATAGTCAGAACGTTTTTCCTAATATCTAACCTAAATCTCTCTTGCTGCAGATTAAGTGCATTACTTCTTGTCCTACCTTCAGTGGACATAGAGAACAGTTCATTCCTGTTCTCTTTGTAACAGTCCTTAACATATATGAACACTGTTATCAGGTCCCCCCACAATTTTCTTTTCTCAAGACTAAACATGCCCTGTTTTTTTCAATCTTTCTTCATAGGTGAAGTTTTCTATACCTTTTATCATTTTTGTTCTCTCTTCTGGACTCTCTCCAATCTGTCAATCTTTCCTGAAGTGTTGCACCAAGTACTGGTTACAGTACTCCAATGGAGGTCTCACCAGTGCTGAGTAGAGCAGGACAGTTACTTTCTATGTCTTATGTATGACATTCCTCTTAATGCATCCCAGAATAATATGAGCCTTTTTCACTACCTCCTAGCCAGTTCATCCCCATTTTGTAGTTGCGCATCTGATTTTTTCCTTCCTGAGTTTTTTACGCTTGTGTTTATTGAAAATCATCTTGTTGAATTCGGACCTGTTCTCCAATTTGTCAAGGGCAGTCTGAATTCTAATCCTGTCCTCCAAAGTGTTAGCAACCCCTTCGGGCTTGCTGCTATCTGCAGATTTTATAAGCATACTTTCCACTCTATTATCCAAGTCATTAATAAAAATGCTGAATAGTGCTGAACCCAGGACAGTCCCCTGCAGGATCCCACTAAATATGTCCCCCCAATTTGACAGTGGACCATTGATGACTACTCTTTGAGTACAGCCTTTCAGCCAGTTTTGCACCCACCTTACAGTAATTTCATTTAGATCACATTTCCCTATTTTGCTTATGAGAATGTCATGTAAGACTGTGTCAAAAACCTTACTAAAATCAAGACATCGTGTCTATAGGCCCCCCACTAGAACAGTTACTGTGTCAAAGAAGGAAATTAGGCTGGTTTGGCATGATTTGTTCTTGACAAATCTATCTTGGTGATTATTTGTAACCCTATTATCCTCTTGGTATTTACAAATGAATTGTTTAATAATTTGTTCCAGTATCTTTCCAGCTATTGAAGTTAGGGCTGACTGGTCTGTCATGCCTTGAGTCCTTTTTGTTCCCCTTTTTAAAGATAGGTAGTTTGTTTGCCATTCTCCAGGCCTCTGTGATTTCACCTGCCCTGTAAGGGTTTTCAAAAGTAATTGCTATAGGTTCTGAGAAAGCTTTAGCTAGTTCCTTAAGTACCCTAGGGTGAATTTCATCAACTCCTGCTGACTTAAATACATCTAACTTCTTTAAATATTCTTTAGCATGATCTTTCCCTATTTTGGCTTCCATTCCGTCGTCCTTGTTGTTAATATTAATTATTACGTTTCTGATCACAATTAACCTCTTATAGTGAAGACTGAAGCAAAATAGGCATTAAACATCATAGCCTTCTTGATGTCACAAGTTGTTTGTTCTCCTTCCCCTCTAAGTAGAGGACCTCTACTTTTCTTCATCCTTCTCTTGCTGTTAATGTAGTTATAGAACCTCTTCTTATTGCCTTTTATGTCCTTTGCTGGGTGTAATTCTTTTTGTGCCCTAGCCTTTATGATTTTGTCCCATACGTGCTTATGCCGTTCTTTTGTACGCCTCCTTAGCAATTTGTCCATGTTTCCACTTTTTGTAGGATTCCTTTTTGATTTTCAGGCATTAAAGAGCTTCTGATTGGAGCCATATTGGCTTCTTCTTTCCTTCTTCCTATCTTTCCCTTCTATTCTTCCAGTCTTTTCTTTGCATCAGGGTAGCTTGCTGTTGCACCTTTAATATTCTCTCTTTGAGAAACTGCCAGCTCTCATGAACTCCTTTTTCCCTTAGATTTTCTTCCCATGGGACCTTACCTACCAATTCTCTGAGTTTAACATCTGCTTTTTTGAAGTCCATTGTCTTTATTCTGCTCCTGTCCTTCCTTTCCTTAGAATCATGGAATCTATCATTTCATGATTACTTTCACCCAAATTGCCTTCAACCTTCAGATGAACTATAACATCGCCAAAGATCTAACCAGGCAGTACAACGCCATTCATTGTAAGTAATAAAGATAGTATTTTAAGCTTTTTTGTTACTTTGATCTTAATGACGTATGCCTTGGCATCAACTCTGCTAGCTGCAATTATGTTTAAAGACAATTGGTGCTGGCACAGCTTTCCTGATCGATGTGCGAAGAAAACTGTTTTTAAGAACAGCATTGGAAAACGTTGGCCTGAGAACTCCCAAAGGATTAGTCAGTGGCATGATATGGTTAGCATAATAGGACATGGAATGAGAGACTGTTGAATCCCAAAAGTGCTGTTCCTGTGGCATGATGGAATAACCTAGCTCTGATTACTTCGGTCCTATTACAATATGACTGACTCCTGTTTCCCGCTTCAGATTTATCATCATGTTTTGCAAGGTCATTCATCACTTTGTATAAACATTGCAATAAGGATTTTTCCTTTCCAAGCTTTATCCTTGTGGTTGTTATGTGATACAATTCTGTGTCCTCTTAGGATCAAGCAGCCCGAGACATGAAGAGACTTGAAGAGAAAGACAAGGAAAGAAAGAATACAAAGTAAGCTCTCTTCTGTATCTCCCAGATCCTGCCTTGTAAGGGTGTTTAGAGCATTTCAAGGCTTATAAAAACCATCTTCTCCATTTTACATTAAACTTAATTGGTTCTTTAGATCCATGTCATGTAAATATAGTGAATAACCAGAGCATAGAATCCCTTCCAGTGGCTGTAAATTTTTGTACAGTAAAATAGAATCAGATGATAGATTAGCAGAATCCTTTGAGGCACCCCAAAACAAAACATACTGGAAGATTCACTTATAAGAAAACAAACCAGGCTTTTATTTTATTTGGGAAGGATCACCAACGCCTTTTCTTCCCTCCCTGTACTCAAAGTCCCTACATTGCAGCAACCATCTACACAAGCCAAGGAAAACTGGGTATAGCTCCCTACAAAGCCAGTCGCTGCCTTCCTGAGCAATATCCAAAGGACATTGTTCCCAAGTATGATTCAGGTACTCTTTGCCCAGCAATCCCAGGCCAGGCAAACCTAGAGACTGAGGGATTAAACTGAGATCCTTGCATGTCAATACATTTCATTGCTACTAGCTTGCCAGACTGGCCCAGATGAAGCTATTTGTTCCCCAGTGATTAGGAATGTTTGGTTTTGCCTAAAACCATATTTATTAGAATAGATGGCTCCTTTGGGATCATCTGGTGAAAGCACCATTGCAGCACAGACAAATTTAGAAATAAACACAATTTTGCAGTAAATACTGTGATTCTTCTAAACCTAGTTCAGGGGTTAAGAACAGTGCCACATGCTGCTCCCCACAGTTGGGAAATTTTGAGCTCAGAAGCAGATTTACAAGGGGGGAGATTGCTTGTCTGTCTTGATCAAGTGAAATAACTATGTACCATTGATACTTGTTGTGAACATCAGATGTGTTAGTGTAGTCTATATTGCATGGCGTTGATCAGGTTGTTCATAGGCCTGAAACAGAACACTGGATCCAAACCACCACCGACTTTGGGGAAGCCCTGAACTGGATTCAAACTTCCTGGTTCCTGTCCCTCTCTAGTTATGGGCTTGTAATAACATCTTTTGGTAATGCCAGGGACTTAAACCAAAATGCTCACTTTTCAAAAACTTTCACAGTAGAATCCACATCAAAGAATTCCTAATCTTCAGCCATGCTAGTGGAAGTAAAAGATGCTTGTGCAGGATTATGTATTATGAAAGCTCCTGTGGGTTGGGATTATACACTGATTTAATTGCTGCTTGATATTGTTAGTGTTGTGTCTTCCACTAAAGCATGGAGCTCATCACTACTCAAGTGACAATACAGAGCTGGGTATGTGGAACATTTGCAGGGAAGTTTGTTTCTCCGCTTGTTTTTCCAGGGGTATTCGAGATGACATTGAAGAGGAAGATGACCAAGTGAGTTCCTATGCAGTCTTTCTATCTATTTTATCCCCCCAAAATCTAACTACTTAGGTACAAGCAAAACTTGAATTCCATTTGAAACAAACTTGGAAGTTCATCGAGAGAGTCTACTAGTTTCCCTGTTGTCCCTGCCTTTCCAGATGCTTTAGAAAAGAAATAAAGAATATTGGGAGAAAAATCTCACAGTTCCTTAACTTGTATGTGAGAGGATCTTTCAGCTGATATGGTTTAAAATACACATAGTTTTCAATACCTCTGGGCCTCATCTAAACTGGTTACAGTAATATCTTTTATTTATATTGGTTCCACACCCTCCCCCCGCCACCCCCCAAAAAAGAGAAGAACAGAAAGGAAAAGAAATGGGAGGGAGAGGAGAGTGATGTCTCGGTTTCCATCTGTTAGGAATAAATGAAAGGTTTCTAGAAAGTTAGACCAAATCTTTTTCAATTTGTCTGAGATCCCTCTTCTCAGAAACATTACCCACTCATCAGCTGCTAGGTCAGCCAAGTTGCTGTGCTGAGCTTCTATGCCTGGAGGCAGTTTGTTCTTCCATCTAGATCATAGTCATCTAATACAGAGCTACAGTGGAATCATGGGAAGTCACTCTGATGACTTGTCAGCCAAATTTTGTCACTCTTTGGGGGCAGAGATCATCTTTTCCTCTCTATGCATAATTAGGGCCCCAGTCCCGAATTAGGCAATACAATAAGGTCATGTCTACACTTACGCTTACTGTGCAGCAAGCTGGAGTTTGAGTCAACAACACACCAGCATGCTGCTTACTAAGTCTTTGGGTGAACTCTGCTGGAATGTCCTAAAAGTTCCCTGCTATGCTTTGCAGTAGGGTCCACATGGACACTTACTGTGCAGCATGCTGGGACTGCTGCAGTTTTACACCCTAGCTTGCCGTGCAGTAAGTGTACTTGTAGATGTGCCCTAACACAGATAATAAATGAAGAAAAGAGACTTCATTTCAAAATGTACTTTATTCATTTATTTGACATGTCCTAATTATTTGATACTTTGTGATTTGTTAGTAACTATTCTGTTAGTTTCAGTAATGTAGGACCACACCAATGTGCTGTAACTATATACATTTGAGTGAAGCTAATTTATGCATGCAAATACCTGAGACTATGCAAATTATATGCACAGATGGGTAGTTAAGCAGCTAACTGGCCTGTTGAATGCACATGCGAAAGTTAGACAAGTGCAAACATTTGCACGCAGGTACATACACTGGACTTTGGAAATCTGGCCCCTGAATCTTTGCTGAGAAGTCAGATGAGACGCTCATTTCCCCATGAGAATGTTTTGGTTTGCAGATTAACAGTGAGAGCTAAATGAGTCTCCACAGTAGATGTGCATCTTTGTTAGATGCGTAGGGTGGGATCTTCCAGTGCCTTCAGTGAATTCCAATTTGTGCCTCTCTTTTTGGAATTGTTTCTTTCCCATTTAAATGGGGTGTTGACGGTCCATTAGTACATTGAAGCAAAACACCTTTTCCTCTCTCAGAGGATGGTTGGGGGAGGTGAAAAATAAACATTTGAGGCATTTTAGGGGGGGTGTTTAAAAAAAATAATTGAACGTATAGTGACTTTTTGTTCAAAATTCCATGTTTAAAAGGCGGCAGCATTTGTTCTGTAGTCTTTATGGATGTAAGAATAGACCCTGCCATTTAATAAAGCATAACACATGACAGTTCTTGGTACAAACAGTTCTTAATCAGTCTTTTGAAGAAGAAAAAAGTTTTTAAAGCATTTTGTGGTACTAAGTGAACATTATAGCAGCTTTCTTCATTTCTTCTGATTCTTTCCTCTGGATTTTACTACTATTGCTGTTTACTAGAAGAGCCAGTTCTAGTGAACATGTTGTCCTTCAATGGTAGGTGTTAAAGCGAGCGACCATCTAATATATGCACCAGTTAAGCAAAAATACAGTAGTATTTCTCCCATTGTATTTGGGTGTGATTTTACTGATGTGTTTTGCTGCAGGAAGCTTATTTTCGCTACATGGCAGAAAATCCTACTGCTGGTGTGGTCCCAGAAGAGGAAGAGGATAACTTGGAATATGACAGTGATGGGAATCCAATTGCGCCATCCAAAAAAGTCATAGATCCTCTTCCACCTATTGATCATTCAGAGGTAGGGATGGAGTTTCTTCTACTGGGTTTTAACTTAAGGAATTTGTGTGTTCCTCAGCCTAATGAGCCAGATTTGTGGAGCACCTCAAAATAGCTACCTGATTGAAAGGTTTAAGTTAGCTAACAGTTATTATAAAATTCATCTTGATCTGTTTGAAGTAATTGAGCAGAAAAGAACTAGGGGATTACCGGTGAGAGTTAAAAGGAACAGAGTGGTAAGAAATTAAGGTAGTATTTTACAGAATGATGAATAAGTGGCAGGGATGTCCAGGGCAGTAGTGGAGTCAAGAATTTGAAATTAATTCAAATAAACAATCATCCTCCCAGCCCAGCTGTGGGCTAACTTCAGGGATGATTAAGACTTTGCTCAGAAAAGGACAAACCTTCCTGCCAAAATCTAGTGTACAGAATGGATTCTTGACTAACTGTGAGTATTTGAACCTGCAGATTGAATACCCTCCATTTGAGAAAAACTTCTACGAGGAGCACGAAGAAATCAGCAGCCTCACCCCACAGCAGATAGTGGAACTACGACATAAATTGAATCTACGGGTAAGCTGGAAATAAGACCATACTCCCAGGGCCCCTCACTTTCACCCCTTGGGATTACTTTAGTAGTTATTATGCCCAAGACTTTCACAAAGGACAGTGATTTTGAGACCACTTGAGAACCTAACGGGGTCTGATTTTCAGAGAGCAGGTGCTCAGCACTTCCTGAAAGTTGGGGCCCTTTGGACACCCAAGACCATCAGTTACATCTGAAAATCTTAGCCAATGTATTTCAAGTGCAGTTTACATTTCCTAAAGGGTTTGTATGTACTCAATATGTATATGGTACATGTCTGCAAATACGAGGAAAACAGTGTCCTTCATTTATATTAAACATGCTTGCCCATTGGTCTAGGCACATTATAAAAAACCCATCTCCTTTATCTAACAACATTAAAACTCTGTCTAGCTCACTCAACCTATGCATAGAGGAATAAAGTAAAATGTATTAGTATATGCTTTCAGAAGTTCCACACTAGTTTAGTGTCATAGTTAAGTTTAGGGATGTTGCTTTGTGTTTATAAATCTGGGAATTTAATAACTCTGGTTCCCGAGGAAGCAGTTTGCTTGCCATAGAAAACAAAAACAGAAGTAGTACAATTAGACTAAGGTATTGTGTCGTGGAGAAGTGAAACTATAGTAATGTTTGATAAGGGAATCTGTGCTCTGTCATTTGTGCTCTGTCCTTTGGAATTCAGATGCTCACTGTCATTTATTTTGAGGTTTGGTTTTTTTTGTAATGGTAAAATATTAAATACAATTAACCATTTCAAACCTAATTTAATTGTTCAAACTCATTCCTTCATTATGCAATAATAGTTCTGTGTTGAATCCAGAGCAGTAATCTTTTTCATGCTGTGTATGCCCAGTTCCGCAGTTTTTTATCCTATGCAGTAAATAAAAAATAACTGAGATGATCTACCTCTGAGAGTCAGAATGCCTGGATATGAGTCCCAAGTAAATCACTGTATGAGTTAGGCAGACTATTTATTAGTTTCTCTTTCTCATTAGTTTCCCCGTTTGTAAAAAAGTTGTATTATCCAGCTACCACACAGGGGTTTGAGAGTCTCGGGGCTTGTCTGTGCTGCCCCTCGGTTCTGGACTATGGGGTTGTGCATAGCAGCATACCACCAAAGTGCTGCGCTGTAACTCCTCCAGTGGACACTTTAGTGCAAACTTAGGAAATCTTGTACTTTGCTCCTGCAACATCTACCTGGAAGAGTTACAAGACAAAGCTTTGGTGTACGCTGCTATTCATGTTCCTGTAGTCCACAATGCTCCAAACTTGTATCTTATGGCTTTTACACTGCATTAACCTTATGTCTGTCAAAATGAAAATGTGCCACCTTCTGATACAAAAATGTTATGTTAATTTTGTGTAAAGACTTCTCTGATTTTTTCTTTCCAATTCCTAGTTTTTATTTTGTATTGTACATTTATCTCTTTATTTCTAGGTCTCTGGTGCCGCTCCCCCCAGACCTGGCAGTAGTTTTGCTCATTTTGGATTTGATGAACAGCTTATGCATCAAATTCGGAAATCTGAGTATACCCAGCCCACTCCTATACAATGTCAGGTGAGTACTATTACTTCCTATTCCTCTAGCATTAAAAGCAGAAGAGATGTGGGCAAAAATGACCCTTAGTCCACATGAAGCTGTGAGCAATTGTGATCACCTATATTAAGCTATCCTAAGGAATAATTCACGTACATCCTTGCAAGTCACTTTAATCTTATTTTTAAAAATAGGTTTACCTGTTACTTTAAATATCAACTGTAAATAAAGTCCCCAGTCTTTTTTTTAATTGGCCCCCCCAGGAGGATTTGTAGCAGGTGTGAGCCATTAGCCTGTTGCTCAGGGGAATATATAGCACTGCCAGATGTTCCCTTTTTATATTTACTATGTTGCTTTAAAAATAAGTGTTGCACAAAGTGAACAAAGAACAGCACATGGAGAACCTCATACTAGCGAACAGTTCACACCTAACTAGCACCATGAGCAGGATTGGTAGGCTACATGGCAAGTGGGTTTTTTGGTTTTGTTTTGGGTTTTTTGGCTATTGAAATTGTATCTCATTGCCTCAGTGAAGTGGGCCCACCTGTATTGCAGTGCATGTGCAAGGGATTCTACTGCATACACAGCCGGTTAGAACAGGAGAGCGAGACTGTGAGTCAGTAGTGTAAGGTTATAGCGAACCTTGCTGTGGTTGCATTTTTTTATATTTTAAGAACGCAGTAAATATATGGTTTCAGAGTAGCAGCCGTGTTAGTCTGTATCCGCAAAAAGAACAGGAGTACTTGTGGCACCTTAGAGACTAACAAATTTATTAGAGCATAGATAGATCCGATGAAGTGGGCTGTAGCCCATGAAAGCTTATGCTCTAATAAATTTGTTAGTGTCTAAGGTGCCACAAGTCCTCCTGTTCCTTTTTTAGTAAATATATGGGATTTTTTAAAGTTATGTCTAACATTGATAAAATTCCTCAGACTTTGCTGTGTTTAGGAGTTGGTGTATGCCAGATTAGTCTATATTGCGGCGTATAAAAGTGTCTGCTGCTGAAAAATGCTGGATTGGCAGCGCTTAGGGGTAAAGTGAGTACATCAAAGATTAGTACTGGTGTAGTATGGTCAGGAGCAGTGAAAGTTTCTCTTCACCACCCCACCAGTGTGCCTACATCTGGACCAAGAGGGAGGGGACACATCCTAGAGAGCGTTGTTCAGTCTCTTGACCCCTCTGCTAAGATTCAAAAGGAATTTCAATTGTGTTTGTGATATGCATATTTATGCACTATGTACTGTACTGAACCCTTGCCATTTATTTCACATAGGCCAAAACAGCCCTGAAGTGCTAATAACTTCAGTCCTCTAACAAGTTCATCCAGACTGAACTTGGCAACCTAGATATGGAAGTGTGTATAGCCTGTTACCAATCCCTTGTGCCATCTTGTCCCCCTGATCGTATGGGCTTTCCATCTTTCTGCTTTATCAGGCTATATATGTGTTAGCTGACACATGGGCTTAGAATGTGTTTTTATTTTCAGGGTGTTCCAGTTGCATTAAGTGGCAGAGACATGATTGGCATAGCTAAGACTGGCAGTGGGAAAACCGCAGCCTTCATCTGGCCAATGTTGATCCACATCATGGATCAAAAGGAGCTGGAGCCAGGGGATGGTCCCATTGCAGTGATCGTGTGCCCAACCAGAGAGCTTTGCCAACAGGTAGGTACATAGTATGTATGTTAGCACTGTTTCCTCATAGAACATGGCAGATCTCTGTGCAAGAGAAATTAGCAGATAAACTGCAATAGTCTGTTGAAAAAGATGGAACTGTGTGTTATAACTAGTTTATAATTTAAGATAATGCTCTACACTTGTAACTCCTTTCATCCTGGGATCTCAACCAACTTTATAGATATTAACTAATTATCTAATATACCTATGAAGTGGGTTGATATTACCTCTCTTTTACAGAAGAGGAAACAAGTATAAAGAGGTAAAATTACTTGCTTGAGGTCACCCAAGTCAGTGAAAGCTAGGACTAGAACGTGGGAATCTGAGTTCCCCGTCCCCTACTCTCATATCTAGACAGCACTCTTCTTGTCATGGAAATATTTGTTTGCAGTATTTTGGAGTGAGTAGCCCCAGGAAGCAGGCGTCAAATCTATAAAAAACGTGTATGTTAATTACGGATTGGTACAATGCTGACCTATGCTGTATCATATTGATATTGGCATGCCCTAATACTACTAATGTCATAATAACTAATAATAATGTTAGCTATGTTTTTCCTGAATGCTAAATATACAATATAGCAATATATGCCTCAAAAGGACATTGCTGAGGTTAGATAATGTTTGTAAAATTATCTGAAGTCGAAAAGTTCTGTTTAAATGCTATGGTCCAAATTCTGCAGCTGGATGCATGGATAGGTTTCCAAGTAAAGTTAATGGAAGCTTCACATATGTATTTGAGCTCAGAATTCAAGCTTGAGGATTTGTAATATGTTCCCTTGAGTTACATTAAGCCCAAATTTGAGATGGTGGGATTTAAGAATTAGATGATATTTCCAAGAGTGAGAGGCCTTTCGTTTGAGTGTCTAATCTGAGCTGTGCTTTGCTTTCTTTGCAACTTTCAGATCCATGCTGAATGTAAACGCTTTGGTAAAGCGTATAACCTGCGCTCGGTAGCTGTCTATGGAGGAGGAAGTATGTGGGAACAAGCCAAAGCTCTGCAGGAAGGGGCAGAGATAGTCGTCTGTACACCAGTAAGTATATCTTAACGATGATGGAACCTTTCTCTTTTGTCTGCACTGTGGCTTAGGGTCCTGGCTTTCATTTAAGTTGAAATTGAGAGACATATTTTTGAAACCTGGTGATGGGGAACTCTTTCTTTAACTATTCAAGCCCTGCAGCTTTCCTTAGTACCAACAGCTTAGGAGGTGCTTTAACAAACATGCCGAAAACATTGTTGAATCTGGAAACTTTGAGAGGGGTAATCTCTAAATAGGACAGATGAGAAAGAACATGGTCAGATTGAGTCAGTAAGAGGCATGCTTGGTACCAGCACTTGATTTCTTATCCTTGAGATTGTGATGAAAACCTTTTGAAAGTGACCAGCTCCAGTGTTGTGTTCCTGAATCAGTAGACAACGTGCAACAATAATACTGAAAGGCGTGAACAGTCCATTACCTTGCTTGTGTGTTAACTCTGAAATCTAATGATAGTAATTTGAAGTTACATTGTTAACTTTGATTCACTGCTGACCAGTTAGAAACAGCCAGCTATTTTGTAACTGTGGGCAGAACTTGAGCAGCGTACCCACCACATAGTTTACACTGATTCCTGGGAGAAAGAAATAAGTGGGTAACCATTATATGTCAAAAATATTCACAAGTCCAGTGATTTACATTTTGATAATTAAGATCAGTATTCTGTGGGTAAATGAGAAAGGACAAACTGAAAGAAACACTAGTGATTATCTGTTATGGACAACCAGAGTGAAAACAAAACATGAAAAATTTCTGGACCAATTATTGAGGAAAAGCACAGGGTATTTGACCTCTATCTAATAAAGCTACATGTCTACAATTTGAAAAGTAAGAAGAGTAGAAATGTACTCTACAGTGATCCAAGGTGGTATAACTAAGTCTAAAGAGAGGCAGCTAAGCGAAGGAAACTGTAGGTGGAATATCAGGGAACATTTCCTAACTGGGAGATCTGTTAGATTGTGGAAGTGGTAGAAATCATTTAATATGAGTCATTTAAAACTAGAGTGTACAAAGTACTGAAATATACTGGATGGGAGCACTTTTGCATTGCCCACCAAAGAGACCTATTTTATACAGGGCCCCAGCAAAATTTAGTGTTCCAGGTAGCTATGCCTTTAAGATCTAAGAAAATTATACTGGTATGTGTCTAGTGACAAGGTAGTGACCAGTTTAAACACTGGGTTGTCTGTTGGATGTGGGGTCTCTAGTGCATGTTTCACTTCAAACATGAATGAAACTAAGAGTAGAGGATCATTTTGTATTGTTGCCCCTAAATGCTGGGATGGGAATTTCAAAGAATTGGGTCCCTAATTCCAAAGGCTCTTTTGAAAATCCCAGCCTTAAAACTTAGTCTACCAGGCACACTAACTGGATGTATTTGGAATCTTACTTCCGCTGACTTGAAAATATAATTGATACAGAACTGCTGTATGAATAGCAATGGTCTGTTATAGACTGAAGCATTGAGACATTTTCTATTAAAGTCTCTTTTTTAGTATCATGATGATTTATACTGAGTGAGGATTAAATACCAGAGCAGTAGCCACTTTCCTCAAAGATGCCGCTTGTTACACCAGTGGTTCTCAAACTTTTGTACCAGTGACCCCTTTTGCATAGAAGGCCTCTGAGTGCGACCCCTCCTTGTAAATTAAAAACACTTTTTATATATTTAACACCATTATAAATGCTGGAGGCAAAGCAGGGTTTGGGGTGGAGGCTTACAGCTTGCGACCCCCCCATGTAAGAACCTATGACCCCCTGAGGGGTCCCAGCCCCCAGTTTGAGAACCCCTATGTTACACTTAAAGGCTTGTGGATTTTAATTTTTGTTTTCTCATAGGGTCGCTTGATTGATCATGTGAAGAAGAAAGCTACCAATCTTCAAAGAGTCTCCTATCTTGTGTTTGATGAAGCAGACAGAATGTTTGACATGGGTTTTGGTATGTATTGAATGAAAGCCTCCATACAGCATAAAGTAGGAGTACGCAATTTTCAATCTGAATTGGCTGCATGGAACTCCTGTAGCTTACCAGAACTTTGAAATCCATTGAGAAAAGTCTGTTTGGACAGAACCCTGGCTAGGTATGCATTTAAAGGGCATGACCTTTTAGCATTGATGAAAAGGGGCCAGGCAGGTCTAGCAAAATGATCATGGGAATGGGATTCAGGAACTGCTAGGTTCTAATCCTGACTTTTACCTCCAACTTTCTGAGTGGCGTCGTGCCAGTCCCTTCACCCCGTGCCTCAGTTATGCATGGATAAGTTGGGATGCTGTAGTAACACCTGCCTACTTCACTGAGATGTTACATGCTTGATCAGTGCATTGAATTTGTGTACAGCTTTGCAGTGTCGTTAAAGAAGGTCCTTGCCTTGATGTAGCACAGCTTTGACTCTCCAGTGGCCGAAGCAAACCAAAGAGGAGAGAGGCTTGCTAGTGTACTGTAAGAGGTGCAGGGACGTGCACTCAGATTAATTAGGAGCACAATTGAAGGGAGCTATGAAACAGCATTTTGGCAACAAACAAATGCAACCTGGAAGCAATAATAAAATAAACAACTCTTCAATCTTTTTAACTTAAATATGAAATATGGGGCATAAAATTTGCTATGGAATTGCTGTCTGAGCTATTCTGCTGATTGTTGAGCAAATAAAGTAAATTAGAGCATTTTGATAGCCTCACATTTTTACTAATAACTGTTTTTTTGGCTGGGTGAATACAATGTCATTAATTTTTTTTCTGTGATAATCATCATGGAAACGAGCAGGCAAGGTTTTGTGCTTGTAAATTTCCATGATAATTTGGTAAGTATGAATTACCTTTTTTTTTTTTAAATGTGCCCTAGATAGTTCTTGTTTGTTTTTCTTTTTATATTGCAACTTCAAGCATGGGATTGCCGTTGCTTTGTGCCCCCCATCAAAGATTATTGAACTGGAATGCTTACCTTCCCAAGCCAGTGTCTGTTGTATTAGGGCCATTCAGAGTTAGGAGTGGAAGGAATTGGAGCACTGCACACACTGTTCCCTCATTTTTGGGAAGCAGCCTTGCTTAGTCTGTATCTCAGGTTAGCTCTACGGTCATGGCACTAACACTTAGCCTGGAAGTCAATCAGCCCTCTCAGAAGCTGTATTGAATGCTGTTTCACAACCAAAGTTGCTTTGCAAAGTGCATCAATTTTCTGTATCTTTCTGCCAAAAACCATTTACTGTGCTATCTTCATCTGTTTCATCAGCTGGCCTGAAACACTTGCCTACTGAAGTCTCAGGTGGAGTAAGCTGGCTTCTAATAAACCATAAAAAGAAAAGGAGGACTTGTGGCACCTTAGAGACTAACAAATTTATTAGAGCATAAGCTTTCGTGAGCTACAGCTCACTTCATCGGATGCATACAGTGGAAAATATAGTGGGGAGATTTTATATACACAGAGAACATGAAACAGTGGGTGTTACCATACAGACTGTAACAAGAGTGACCAGGAAAGGTGAGCTATTACCAGCAGGAGAGCGGGGGTGGGAGGGGAGGGGAAAATAGCTCACCTTTCCTGGTCACTCTTGTTACAGTTTGTATGGTAACACCCATTGTTTCATGTTCTCTGTGTATATAAAATCTCCCCACTATATTTTTCCACTGAATGCATCCGATGAAGTGAGCTGTAGCTCACGAAAGCTTATGCTCTAATAAATTTGTTAGTCTCTAAGGTGCCACAAGTACTCCTTTTCTTTTTACGGATACAGACTAACACGGCTGCTACTCTGAAACCTCTAATAAACCAATGATTAGTGAGTGTGAACAGCAAGAAACCTCTTCAGATTTTTGTTTGCTAGGGCAAAATAGATAAATATGTATGTATGTATAAAAAGTACTATGGATCCTTTATTTTATTTTTTTTAAATCCGCTGAACGCACAAAAAGCTTGACTAGATTTCCTTCCACTCACTAGTGAAATAGTACTAGGTTTTGATTATATGCTGTTTTTTTCTTTCCTTTCTCAGAATACCAAGTGAGATCAGTTGCCAGCCATGTGCGCCCTGACAGACAAAGTAAGTACAAGCATGTTTCAAAACAAACTACCACAGGGTAAAAGCTAGGAAGAGGCGTTGATATTTAGTAGTTAGAGCAAGAGTCTTGGAGCCAGGATTCCTGGATTCTATTTCCAGCTTTGCCACTGACTCATTCTCTGACCTTCGATAAGTCACTTGGGGCAAGACTTTCAAGAGTTCAGCTCCAGTTGTTTTCAGTGTTGTTTAATACCTAGCTCAGAGAGGAGTTGATAGACAGACGTAATATTTGATTTGCTGTGAGATCCTCTGATGGAAGCCGCCATGGGAATACAATGCGGCATTACCGTCTTTCCACATCTTGTTTTTGGATAACTGAATAAATGCTCTTATTCTAGCCTTTGTCCTGTATATGTATTTAAAGTATTCTGGAAAATTAATACAAGCCTGCGCTGTTTGTGCTAAGGGATTTGATGGAAATTTGCCTTAAACTTGGTAAAAGATTGACTATGACTCAGAATCCCTAATACCTAGCACAGTTTTTTTATTTCTTTTGTACAGAGCTTGTTAATTAGATCTATACAGAAGTGTTTTCATAGTACAGAAAGGGAGTGTACTCTTCAGAGAGTTCAAATAGACTTTTCCTTCCAGCTCTCTTGTTCAGTGCCACTTTTCGTAAAAAGATTGAGAAGTTGGCCAGAGATATCCTGATCGACCCGATTCGAGTGGTGCAGGGAGACATTGGAGAGGTAATCCTGCAACATTGTTTCTGAAAGAGAATTCAAAGATGGTAGAGAAAACCATCTTATTCTGTCGTCTTATGTTATTTACATTAAAGCTTAGACTACAGCTGTGGTCACTGATTGCCAGGAGGAAATATTTTGCATTCTTGAACACGAGGTCTGGAAAAAATAAGTAATGTAATTTAAAAAAACTTATATTCTAATTTTACGATAACTCAGAAACTTTAAGGCCAGAGGGACCATCATGATCATCTAGTCTGACCTCCTGCATGTCGCAGGCCACAGAATCTCACCCACCCACTCTTGTAGTAGACCCGTAACCTCTGGCTCAGTTACTGAAGTCCTCAAATCTTGATCTAAAGAGTTCAGGTTACAGCCATTTACTCCAGTTCAAACCAGTAAGTGACTCATGCTCCAGAGGAAGGCAAAAAAACCCCAGGATCTCTACCAGTCTGACCTGGGGGAAAATTCCTTCCTGACTTCAAATATGGTGGTGTTAGATTCTGAGCATGTGGGCAAGACCCACCAGCCAGACTCCTGGGAAAGAATTATCTGTAGTAATTCTCTGTAGAACTAAGCATCCTTACTGTGATAGGAGCTTTTATTAATGCCTGGAGCAACACTGATACTAAGAAAATTGCTCTAGAGAAAAAATAACTCATAAATTGCTAAGTTAAAGTCTTTCCCAGTTTGGCCATTGATTGTATTCACCATCATAGATCTAGGTGCCTAAGGTTTAGATACAGGCGTTTAATGAAAACATAATACAAGTAATAAATAAATGATAGTATTTGGTCTTTGTGGGTGTATCCCAATACTGTCTTAAGGTTCAGTACTGCTTCCATCAAAGTTGATAATTCTGCCATTACCTTCAGTGGCTCAGGCCCTTAGTTCCTGGTGTAGCCTCTGATTGCCTGGAGATTAACAGGTTACTAGCCTTGTTACTCAGCTAGAAAAGATCTAGACCCCTTTTTTTTAACTTAGAACTTCATTACATTTTGTTCTAATAAGTCTTTTTTTTTCTTTCTCTTAAGTTAGTATATGTCTAATCCTGGCAACACAACACAAGTACATTTTCAGCACAGTGCATGGCAGTTTGGCATTTCAGTTTGTTACTCTGAGACTCATATGGATGAATTCCTGTGTTTTGCCCTGAAAATGTAAAGAATCAATTAAACCTATGCAATGGTTTTACAATTGTAAGGCTCCTCATGAAACTAGTAATATAAAAGCTTCCAGCTGGTTTATGTGGGGATTTTGGCTACTTACTCGCTTGGCAACAGCATAACAGCTACGTGTCAGCTAATTGTGCAAACAGGTGACAGGCATACATCTGCTTTGAAGAAATTTTGCAAGTAATATATGCAAATTGCTGAGATCTAACTGTACAGCAGGACATTTATAAGAGAATCCTTCCCTACGGAAATCTGTACACATGCCTTCTAAGGCAACACATCCTGCCTTATGTTTTATTAATAAAGAAAATTAATGGCTGATTAAAGAAAGCCCTTTGGTTTTCAGCTTCCTGATCAAGCGTTCTGCCTTTGAGAAAAGGAACCTCTTTGCTAGCTCAGCCAGACAGTGCCCCTTCTGTTGCTGCAGGGCAATGCAGATATTCTGGTTTCTTTGGGCAAAATTATGACTGTTTTGAAAACATTCTCCTCCTTGGGACAATTTGTATCAGAGCGCGCGCACACCCCCCCCCCCAAAAAAGGTGCCATGTCCCCCACTCCTATTGGTTCAATGTAGAGTTTGTACAGTGAACCCCACCAACACCACGATTTACCCTGGTTCAGGTGAAATGTCATAACTCCTAGAGGAACCTTCTTCCTCAGATCCTGCACCAGTGATTTTTCTGATGAGTGCCCCTCTCCATGTCCTTAGGCCTGATTATTCCCTTGCTCTCTGATCCTTGTCTTGCTTAATGTGTCTGTTTTAAATGGTAAATGTGGTGCTGTAGAACATTAGAAGCATCCTCGCAAGGTCTGCGCTTTGCCTCTCCCACACTGATGGTTCAGCCAGTCCCAGCCTTCTGTGCCCCATTGGGTCAGTGTATTCAGAGACAAGGCAAGGGAATAAATACAAACTGAAATTGAAACTTCTTCAAAAGGGGAACTTCACCCCATTTCATCCTACTCCTCCCCCTCGCCTCTACACTTCTGATTTGAATCCCTGTGCTGCATTCAGTGTCTGCCTTGTACTTGTTGTGCCATCCTTTACCACTCTAGGTTATAACTGTTGTCTTCTCTTTCCTTCCAATAGGCAAATGAAGATGTTACACAAATTGTGGAGATTCTCCCCTCTGGTCCTAGCAAGTGGAACTGGCTGACCAGGCACCTGGTGGAGTTCACGTCTTCTGGGAGTGTTCTTCTCTTTGTCACCAAGAAAGCAAATGCAGAGGAGCTGGCCAATAACCTTAAGCAGGAGGATCATAACCTAGGGCTGCTTCATGGTGACATGGACCAGAGCGAAAGGAATAAAGTCATTTCAGACTTTAAGAAAAAGGGGATCCCAATTCTGGTTGCTACTGATGTGGCAGGTAGGGAACACGTTTCTCATTAGAGTTAATATATACAAGCTGGCAGCCTCAACAGAGGGGCTAATGAATCAGCATAGAAACTAAATGCTGCCATGTGCACAGTTGACCCTGGTGAGAGCAACATGAGGGAAACTTGCATGGCAGCTGACTGACTATACTGCAGCTAAACAAAAGACTTTTTTTCCAGCCTATCACCTAGTGTCTTACACAAGATGGACATTTTAATATGATCACATGAAAAACAAGTTAACCAGAGTACTAGCATTCTGTTTTTGCAGCAGCTTTTGTTTTTTGTTCCCCATTTAATGAAAACAAAACCTTTGGAGTGTTTTCTTAAAAATGAATTGTGTTGCGGGGGGTGGGAAAGGGTGTCAAGTTATAGGCCCGAGGTTAGGCCACTGGCTTGGGATGAGAGAAACAGATTCAAGTCCCTGGTCTGCCTAATTCAGAGCAGAGATTTTCATCCCAGATCACTTCAAATCAGGCTGAGCTGGGACTTGAACCTGGGTCTCTCACATCTCCTGCATCCCAGACCAGTACCCTAATCCCCCAAACATTTTGGCTTCATTGAAATTTCATTTAGGCAAAAATACTCCAACCACCTCTACATACAAATCCATGTGTGCTACCTGTTAGGCTTTCCCTATTGCTCTGTTTCAGGATGTAGCTAAAGAGGGAGTTTGGACTAAGCTGAGGTCAGCAAGCTTTGGGTTCTGATCTACTGGCTTATGTGACCTTGAGCAAGTCACTTTGCCTTTCTGTGCCTCAGTTTCTGCATCTATAAAATGGCTACTACCCACGTCACGGGATTGTGAGCTCTCTGAGAAAGTCCGATGAAGGGGGATAGAAAAGTGCAAAGTATTAATACTAACTCTCTCTCTCTCACACACACGCACACAGAGTCTTCACTGAGGGAAGCACAGCACCTTGCAGTTATGTGCATTGCTGATGATGTTACTTTTCCGTGCATAGAAATGGAAGTAAACAAAAGGTAGCAGGGTTGGCTTCTGTAGCCTTAGGAACAATAGTCAGATGTTTTTTCAAAAGAACGCTGTACTAGGAGAGGCGTTTTATTTTCAGTTCTAGCAATACTAGACTACGGATCTGCTTGCCAGCTGCTCTTAGAAAAGGTTAACTGCTCCCTTATGAAGTACTGACTGTCTGGTAGCTTAAAATCAGTTGGGACATTAAATAGTCTTCTAGGAGTGGGGAAACCGACATCAGAAACTTTCAGGAAAACAGTTTTTAGATCCTGGACTTTTGACTAAAACAACGTGTTGTTTTATCTGCTGTATTCTCTAGTAAGGCACTCTTCCCCACCCTTATAGGGGACATACTTGACTGAATGGGTCTCTTCCATCTCTAATGTCCATGATCCTGTTAACCTGATGTGTAGTGTTGTCTGAGTGGCTGTCATTAAACTTCAGCTAACCAGTGGTTTCAGCTACAACAGGGTTGGCTTAAATGGGTTGTTGTCTAGTGCAAAATGCTCTCTTGTTTGAGCTGTGTAAAGTGGCCCAGGTCCATCTGGATGGGATTTCTTCGTGTTAATTCAAGATAATCAAGCTGATCGTCATGTTGCTCTATGTTACAGCTCGTGGTCTGGATATTCCTTCCATTAAGACCGTGGTCAATTACGATGTGGCCCGTGACATAGACACTCACACGCACAGAATTGGACGTACGGGCAGGGCTGGTGAGAAGGGAATAGCTTACACTTTACTGACTCCCAAGGATAGTAATTTTGCTGGTGATCTTGTCAGAAATATGGAAGGAGCCAATCAGCATGTTTCAAAAGAACTCTTGGACCTTGCAATGCAGGTACAAACAAAAACATATCTCTCGGCTAGGGGGAGCATCGTCATTCAGTGGGTAGAGCTGGGCAAGGGGGAGATGAGTTCAGGAATATAGTCCTAGCTGCATCACAAACTTGCTCTATTATCTTTTGTCTCACTATGTTTCAATTTCCGTACTGTAAAATGTAAACCTCATACTTGTCCACCTTTCCGGGGTTTGTGAGGCCGAAAAAGACGGACAGTGCCAAGGAAGCCAGGACCTGCTGATTCCAGCTGAGCACTGCATGGGTTTAAAGAGGCTTATTACGATCAAATCCTCACGCAGTTTCTGTCTTTATGGCAGGGACCTAGAAAATGTGGCTTAATTGAGAGTTGTGCAAGGCAGCCATTGCTGAGACATCTGCTCTGTGAAATAGTTCTTACCTGTTCCTGGTATCTGCTCAGCAACACTGTCTGTCCAAGCTATTCTGGCATTTCCACAGGAAGCATGCTTGATAGTTAGGGTTGTACCATCGCATTCTGGGATTCCTTAAGTACTTTTCCCATACTGCCCAGCACATCAGCTGGGGAGCAGGAGATTTGGGGATGGAGTTAGTATTCTCATGACTTCATCTCTACATAGGTTAGACATTGTATGGGTAAATATTTTGGAAATGTCTGAAAGGCCCAATTTCCAGTGTGACTTAGAGTAGGGCAGTGGTCACCAATCTTTTTCTCTTGGCGTCCCTGCCCCACCACTCCCCAGTTCCAGAGCGGAGTTGTGGCCAGGCTGAAGGCAGTGTCCGGGAGTGGCAAAGAGTGGGGGCCAGGAGCCAAGTCACAGCTGGGAGTAGGGGCCAAGAGCAGAACCATGGCTGCAGCTGCAGCCAGGGGCTGGGGGCAGAGCAGGGCCGGGTGATGCTCCCTTCCCACTCCCTCATGGGGGTTGGCCTGGGTCCTGCCATGCCCCACTGGATGTTCCTCTATGCTCCCCCTGCCCTTCTCACCCCCCCCCCCCAACAGTTTGTGGACCACTGGAGTAGGGGGAGTAAGTCCACTGACTTTCAATGAGGCTTAGATTCCTGGGATCACTTTTGAAAATGGGACTTAGGCTCTTAAATCGCTTAGGCACTTTTGAAAATTTTACCTCACTGATTCCACCAGATCTGAGCAAACCAAGCCAGGCATTTGACAGGTGCAACCAATGCTCATAAAACCCTGGGACAGTGCTTGTGTGTAGACGTAAAACTTTGCAAACTCAGAATGTTCCAAGTAACTGTGGCAGCATCTTTTTGCCTTCGGGACTGTAGTTTCTGCTTAGCCTGTTGCTGGGGTGAATTGATGGGATCAGTGGATCCCAACAGTGACATGTGGAAGGCCATAGACCTCCCATGATGAAGGTCATTAGAGAATGCCTTTGTTCCTGTATTTTTACAGGAGAAAAAACAAACCGTGAACATGGCATAAGCGTTTAATAAACAAAACCAGTGCTCACAAATGCATAACACAGAGGAAGCATCCAGTCACAAACATGGCATGAGTCCATCTGCAGTTTAGTTTCAGTACCGCTGTTTTCCCTATCCCATCAGCTTGTGACAAGGTCTGTTTTGGGGCAGGAAATAAAACATCTCTGTATTTCTTTCAAAATGATCAAACTAAACCTTTCTCTTCCCACACTTGCATTACTGAGCTGTTTTTTTGCATTTCAAGGAGTTGTCTTTGTTTCGTACAGAATGCCTGGTTCCGGAAATCCCGTTTCAAGGGAGGGAAAGGCAAGAAGCTGAATATCGGCGGTGGTGGCTTAGGGTACCGTGAGCGGCCTGGCCTGGGTTCAGATGGCTCTGTAAGTAGAGAACTTTAGGGGGCTAATTTCAGAGCCCTGAAAACGTTAAACTTAGAATTAGCATCTCTTATCATGAAAATCCAGGCTAACATAGGAGCGTAACGCTACAGGGCCTCTACACAGGATTCAGCTTATCTGATTTCAGACTGTTGCACAGCTCAGAATCTTTGAGATTTAAACGGATCATAGAAAACTCCTTGTGCTAGCCTTGGTGACTTTGTTTAGAGCCAGAGAGTAGGTCTGAGAGGGATGTGATTCTAATTCGACTTGCCTTTTCCTGAAATCGACATTCAGCACAAAACCTGTACATCCTAACCGGTCCTGGGAGTGGTGACTGTGCCACGATAACAGGATATAGTTGAGCCAAGAAGCTCTGCACAGGTTGGTTCCTGACACCAAAAAAATGTATGGAATTCAGTTAGACTGGCTGGGAAGAGTCATTAGAGCTCTGTCTGTGCTAGAAAAACTACTTGTTGCTGCCCAGAGGGTCTGCAACAAGTGTAGCTGAGCCGGCACAGAGCACAGTTTAGCTTGAAAAGTATTGATGATGTATCATGTGCAGCACCAGTACAATAACCAGGGTCAAGGCCGGGTAAGCATTTAACCTTAACTACTGCAGATTTTTGTTTTCGTCTGCTCTTCCAGCTAAATCATATTCAGCCCTGGTTCAGCTGCAGCTGTCGCTCAGGCATACCTAAGCCCAACTATACATATAAAACGATGGGGTCTAAATTAGCTGTGACCACTCAAGAAAGAGATCTTGGAGTCATTGTGGACAATTCTCTGAAAACGTCCTCCCAATGGGCAGCAGCAGTCAAAAAAGCGAACAGAATGTTGGGAATCATCAAGAAAGGGATAGATGATAAGACAGAGTGTATCATATTGCCTCTATGTAAATCCATAGTATGCCCACATCTTGAATACTGTGTGCAGATGTGGTCGCCCCATTTCAGAAAAGATCTATTGGAATTGGAAAAGGTTCAGAAAAGGGCAACAAAAGTGATTAGGGGTATGGAACGGCTTCCATGTGAAGAAAAATTAAAAAGACTGGGACTTTTCAGCTTGGAAAAGAGACGACTAAAGGGGGATATGATGGAGGTCTATAAAATCATGACTGGTGTGGAGAAAGTAAATAAGGAAGTGTTATTTACTCTTAATAACACAAGAAGTAGGGGTCACCAAATGAAATTATAGGCAGCAGGCTTAAAACAAACAAAAGGAAGTATTTCTTCACACAACGCACAGTCAACCTGTGGAACTCCTTGCCAGAGGATGTTGTGAAGGCCAAGACTATAACAGGGTTCAAAAAAGAACTAGATAAATTCATGGAGGATAGGTCCATCGATGGCTATTAGCCAGGATGGGCAGGGATGGTGTCCCTAGCCTCTGTTTTCCAGAAGCTGGGAATGGGTGACAGGGAATGGATCACTTGATGATGACCTGTTCTGTTCATTCCGTCTTTGGCACCTGGCATTGGCCATTGTCAGAAGACAGGATACTGGGCTAGATGGACCTTTGGTGTGAACCAGTATGGCCATTCTTAGGTTCTTATGTAGGCTTGTAGACAGGGTCCATGTGACAGGCAGGGACCGGTTTTAAGGGGACTCTTCTGTTCTGGATTCATGCTCACCTCTCCAGACGTGGAAATGAGAATATCCCACAAATGCCTGTTTACCTGACCTCCCATGAGTTAAGGGTGCACCTTCAGATATAAATTTTCTTTTCTTTCCCTCCCCGCTATTAACTCCTCTTTCTTTATGGACTGCTGCATCTGGGGTAATGTTGCCTAGAGGTTAGAGCAGGGGACCAGACTCCTGAGATCTAATCTTGGCTATTTCCCCATCAGTAAAGTGGGAATGACCCTGCCTCTCACGGCTGTTAGGGAGACATCGTGGGTGAGGTAATATCTTTTATTGGAGCATCTTCTGTTGGTGAGAGAGCAGAAGTTGGTCCAATAAAAGGTATTACCCCACCCCACCCCTGTCTTTCTAATATACTGACACCACTACAACTATACTGCATACAGTCTCAGGGCTGTTGTGAGGCTTTGCGATCTTCAGGGAAAAGGCACTCTAGTACAGCAGAGTAGCATCCAGTCCCTGAGTTTGGAGGTAGGACGAGGTGAAAAGTGTGTAGTTTAGAGAGATCAGTTCAGTTTCCCCTCTGCTTTCTCCTCAGGACCGTGGGAGCAGCAGCAATGTGATGAGTAACTATGAGGCATACAAACCATCCACTGGGGCAATGGGAGACAGATTGTCGGCAATGAAAGCAGCGTTTCAGGTTTGTTTGATCACTTGTGTTCCCTAGGTCAAAAGAAGAGCTCATGAAGTAAACACTGGACTTTTTACTACTGATCAGAGACAAAGCTATGGGCTTAGTTTTCTGGAGGGGCAGAGACCTTGTTGGCTTCAGTATGAGTTGGGTACTTTAACACCTGAAAATCATACCTTTCTCTGTTTTTAATTCTGAGTGGCTACGCTGGCCGTCATACAAACAGAATACATGTCCTGTGCTATTCACACCACCTCTTTTTGGCTCTAGTTTCCCTGTGCAGTAAAACTGTGAAGCTATCATCGATTGAGAGACTTCACCAGCAACCTGTTCTGGAAACTTTAAAATATGCTTTTACAATTCAGTTCCTCTTGCAGCTTATTAATATTGCTTGTATAGTGAAAACTTCCATTCCCTGCATTTTGTTCTGTGGTGTGGGTGCTCTTCGCATCCCTTCAGGAACTATTCCTCAGTAGCACAATCCCGCGGTTTGATTGCTGTCAGGGAATTGGAGTCTTTGGCGTATCGTCCACATATAACTAAATTCTTGGGAACACTCTGGCGTCCTGTTGCAGTCCTAAGTAGAAGAGTTAATTCAGGATTCTGAATGGCAAGTTATACAAAGCAACTTTGCCATGCATCTCCTGTTTGCTAGTAGTCATCTGACCAGTGCAGCTGCATTACAGGATGGCCCTTGCTTTCCATTCTCCATCTGGGCTCTGTTCCCCAGTATCAGACATGTCCTGCATCATTAAAGGAGTCCCCTTTCTTTCCTGTCTTCTGTGTAGATTGCTTGCACCAGTGTTGTACTGGGAGTTTTAAGAGTTAATGAGATAGACAGTCCCTTCGCGACAGGGTATACAAACAAACTCCATAATAGAGTCCCCTTCTTTAGCTCAACGTATATTTGTATGTACTGCCAACAGGTGTGTACTTAATTCACTCTTGTTCAGAAGCACAGAACTAATATTCTCTCTCAAAGACCGGCTTCTTAGAGGAGCCCTTTTCACATGGGACCTCCCCAGAGTTCAGGCCAGAGCTATGTGCGCGTTGGTTCGCGAGTTCCCCTGGTGCTGTGTATTGGCTAACACTCTTTTCTATTTCCTGCAGTCACAATACAAGAGCCACTTTGTTGCTGCCAGCTTAAACAACCAGAAGACTGGTAGCTCTGCTGCTGGGGCCAGTGGATGGACCAGCGCTGGGAGCTTGAATTCAGTACCAACAAATTCAGCACAGCAGAATGCTGCAAGTCCTGACAGTCCGATTGCCACTGCTGCAGTAAAGGGAATTCCAGGCTTTACCAGTGCTGGGAACCTGAGCAGTGTGCCTGCCTATCCAGGGATGGGAATTCAGGGATACAACAGCACAAGTGCCAGCATCAACAGCAGAGAAGGCGGCAACGGCGGCGGTGGTGGTGGAGGCGGCGGTGGTGGCGGCAGAGAACGATACAGTGACAACAGAAGCAACCGCCACAATGACAGTCCTGCGCGCCATGGAGATGGTAGTGGTCGCCACGGTGACAGTCAGCGCCATGGAGATGGTGGTGGTCGCCACAGCGATGGCTACCGCCAGGGAGATAACCGCCATGGGGACAGCCACCGCCACGGTGAAAGCCGCCATTCTAGTGGTGGAAGCAACAGTAGCCGACATGGTGACGGCCGCAATAATGGTGACGGCCGCAATAATGGTGACGGTAGGAACAACGAGGGTAGAAACAACGAGAGCAGGATCAATGAGAACAAGAAAGATGGCAGCAACCGGGACAGCAAGACGGATGGTTTTGCTGTCCCCGAGCCCCCAAAGCGCAAGAAGAGCCGATGGGACAGTTAAAAGCTGATGCATCGTAACCTGGGATCCACACAGGCAGTGATGTCTTTTTAAGGAAGATCTTGGGTTTTGATAACTGGTTACTGAGGAGTGGGGAGACGGGAAGGAAACATGCAAACTTCCCATATGAGTCGGAGTTGGTACATCTGCAGACAGCTTCACTCTAATGACGTGTCAATACAATGCTTCTGTCAGGGAGAAATCATTTTGATAAAGCTCCTGGGTTCTGCATTTAAATATTCGTCCACTCAAGTGACTTTCTGCTGGATTTAAAAACAGATCTCGTTAGGAGGAAAGAGGCCATTTGTTCCACACACTGAGAACATTAAGAAACTGTCGTCCAGAAAAGTTTAAGGTAGTCTGTTTTCTTTAATCAATGTAGATGTTAAAAGCCAGTCCATCTAGAGATGCTCAGGATCCACCTGTTTAAGCATAATCTTTCAATGAGTTGCGTGATACCAAGGTCTCCGATCTATTCCTCCCTCATATTCTCTTCGAGCCCCCACAGAATTTGGTCTCAAAATCACCCCCCCCTCCCCCAATTAAGAATGTATCCATGTGTCGCTAATGGCCAGATATAAAAGGTTTATTTCATCAAGCAGTTCAAGGGATTTTTGTCTGGTCCAATTTACCATAATTCTACATGTAATGTTGGACAGAATCCCTAGCCAGTTTGTAGCAAATACTCTGTTGCCTTTGCACCAGCTGGCTTTTATTTTTTTTAAAGAACCCCTCTTATGTAACAACCTTCATCTTGGTGGAAGCCTGCATAGCAAGCGTATATCTCTGCTGTGGCTGTTTGCTCACTGTGAGAGGGCTAAATGCTTTCTCAGAGAAAAGGGAAGCCCTTTGATATATGCCACTTTAATCATGGTCCAGTGTCCCCTTATGAGACAAGACTAACCACAGGGGAGGGGAACTCATTCTTAAATCCAGGGACCTGCTGCTGATAAGCCTTTAGGAAGAACATAGTAAGTAGTAAAGTGGGATGGGTCAAAAATCGCCCAATATCGGAGACGTGTAGTAAAAATGTAAAATCTCGCTTGACTGATTTTAACTCTTAACTGCTGTTGTGTGTATTCCCTGGGTTTTTTCCTTCCTTTTTCTTTTTTTTTCTTTTTTTTTTTTTTTGCCATAATGGTAGAAAAAAACCCTTTTTGCTGAAACAGTTCTGTTCTCATCTCAATCTTGTTTCTACAAAGAGAAGTATCGGAAACTGTCAGGTTTTTGTGACATTGTGACATTTTCTTTATCAGCTGTTCATTTACTTTCTGCTTGCTCTAGTAAACGTTTTATTACTGGGATGCATACCTAGCATGTGCCTTTTTTTTTCTCTCCGACCCATCTGTTCCTCTTCAGCTGTTTTGGGATTTGGATAGAGACCTAGCAGAACTGCAGACTATACACCCTTCTCATCTAAATCCTAAAGTGGATGAACTAGAGTGCCTAGCATTAAATGAGGATATTGATTTGTAATAGGCATCGCAGAAACTTGGTGGCATGAGGATAATCAAGGGGACAGGGTAATATCAGGATACAAAATATATAGAAATGACAGAGTAGGTCACGCTGGTGAAGGAGTGGCACTGTAGAAAGCATAAGGTCAAAGTCAAAATCCAAAATGAATCAAATTCTTTCTCAGGTGTCTGGCTGGTGGGTCTCACTCACATACCTAGGGTCTAGCTGATTGCCGTATTTGGGTTTGGGAAGGAATTTTCCCCCAGGTCAGATTGGCAGAAACTGGGGCAGGGGGTTGCCTTCCTCTGCAGCAGGGGCCATGGGTCAGGTTTTAAATGGTGGATTTGCTGTAACTAGAAGTCTTTAAATCATGATTTAAGGACTTTGGTAACTCAGCCAGCGGTTAGGGGTCTCTTACAAGAGTGGGTGGGTGAGGTTCTGTGGCCTGCAATGTGCAGGAGATCCGACTAGATAATCATGGCGGTCCTTTCTGACCTTAAAGTCTGAGTCTAAAAATTGTACCACAGTGTCTCTATGGATAGAAATTTCATGCTTAAACAATAAGAGTATAGCAGTAGGAATATACTACCGATCACCTGACCAGGATGGTGATGGTGATTGTGAAATGCTCAGGGAGATTAGAGAGGCTACAAAGGCAGAAAACATAATAATAATAGGGGATTTCAACTAACCTCATATTGACTGCACATCTGGAAGGGATGCAGAGATAAAATTTCTTGACACCATTGATGACTGCTTCTTGGAGCAGCTTTTCTTGGAACCCATAAAGGGAGACAATGCTTGATTTAGTCCTAAGTGGAACACAGGATCTGGTCCAGGAAGTGAATAAAGCTGAGCCACTCAGTAATAGAAACCATAATGTAATTAAATTTAACATCCTTGGGGAGGGAAAAATGCCACAAAACCATCACAGTAGCATTTAACTTCAAAAGGGGGAATGACACACAAAATGAGGAAGCTAGTTAAATGGAAATTAAAAGGAACCAGTCATAAGGATGAAATGCCTGCAGACTGCATGGAGACTATTTAAAAACACCATCATAGAGGCTCAAACTAAATGTATACCCCAAATAAAAACTAAAGGACCAAAAGAATGCTACCATGGCTAAACAGCAGAGTAAACGTTGATTAGAGACAGAGGCATCCTTTTAAAATTGGAAGTCAAAGCATATTGAGGAAAATATAAAGGAGCATAAACTCTGGCAAGTCAGGTGTAAAAGTATAATAAGGCAGGCCAAGAAAGTTTTCATGTCCTTCAGTAGTTGATTTTCAAATTCTAACAGCAACTTTTTTTAAGAACCCCAGAAGCAGGAAGCCTACCAAACGGTCAGTGAGCCCACTGGGCCATCGAGCTGCAAAAGGAGCACTCAAGGCAGACAAGGCTTTTGCAGAGAAGCTAAATGAATTCTTTGCATCAGTCTTCATTGCAGAGGTTGGGAGGGAGATCCCCACACCCAACCATTCTTTTTAGGTGACGCATCTGAGGAACTGTCCAAGTGACACTGAGGTGTCAGTAGAGGAGATTTTGGAACAAATTGAGAAATTAAAGAGTAATAAGTCACTAGGACCACATGGCATTCACCAGAGAGTTCTGAAGGAACTCAGATATGAAATTGCAGGACTACTAACTCTGGTATGTAACCTATTGCTTAAATCAGCCTCTGTACCAGGTGACAAGAGCATAGCTAATGTAATGGCTATTTTTAAACAAGGCTTCAGAGGTGATCCTGGCAATTACAGGCTAATAAGCCAAACTTCAGTACCAGGCAAATTGGTTGAAACTATAGTAAAGAACAAAATTATCAGACACACAGATGAACACAGTATGTTGGGAAAGTCAACATGGCTTTTGTAAAGGGAAATCACATCTCACCAATCTACTAGAATTCTTTGAGGAAATCAACAAGCATGTGAAACAGGGTGATCCAGTTCATACAGTGTTCTTGGACTTTCAGAAACCTTTGACAAGGTCCCTCACCAAAGGCTCTTAGGCAAACTAAGCAGTCAACGGATAAGAGATCAGGAACTGGTTAAAAGATAGGAAACAAAGGGTCGGAATAAATGGTCAGTTTTCACAATGGAGAGAGTTAAATAGTGGGGTCCCCAAAGCATCGGTACTTGGATCTGTGTTGTTCAATGTATTTATAAATTACCTGGAAAAGGGGTTTCAGAGTAGCAGCCGTGTTAGTCTGTATCTGCAAAAAGAAAAGGAGGACTTGTGGCACCTTAGAGACTAACCAATTTATTTGAGCATGAGCTTTCATGAGCTACTCACGAAAGCTTATGCTCAAATACATTTCTTAGGCTCTGAGGTGCCGCAAGTACTCCTTTTCTTTTTGCTGGAAAAGGGGGTGAGCAGTGAGGTGGCAAAATTTGCAAACAACATAGAATTACTCAAAATTGTTCAGTCCAAAGCTGATGGCAAAGGGATCTCATAAAACTGGGTGATGGGGCAACAAAATGGTAGATGAAAGTCTGTGTGGATAAAGGCAAAGTAATGCACATTGGGGAAAAAAGAATCCCGACGATAAATACAAAATGATGGGGTCTAAATTAGCCGTTACTGCTCAAGAAACAGATCGTGGCATCGTCATGGATAGTTCTCTGAAAACATCCACTCAATGTGCAGCAGCAGTTCAAAAAGCTAACAGTGTTAGTAGCTATTAGGAGAGGAATAGATGATAAAGCAGAAAATATCCTAATGTTGCTATATAAATCCATGGTACGCCTACACCTTGAATACTGCGTTCTGTTCTGATTCCCCAAAAAAGAGAGATTTGCATTGGAAAAGATGCAGAGAAGGGCAACAAAAATCATTAGAAAGATGGAACATAGCAGGAGAGATTAAAAGGAAATCTGTTCAGTTTCGAAAAGAGACATTTAAGGGCGGATGTGATAGAGGTCTATAAAATCAAGAATGGTCTGGAGAAAGTGACTAGGGAGGGGTTACCCCTTCAGGTATCCTGAGAACTATGTGGCACCTGATTAAATTAATAGGCAACAGGTTTTAAACAAGCATAGGGAAGTACTTCACACAATACACATGCAGCCTGTGGAACTCATTGCCATGGAATGGTGGGAGGGCCAAAAATATAAATGGCTTAAAAAAAGAATTAGGTAAGTTCACAGAGGATAGATTCATCTGTGGCTATTAGCTGAGATGGTCAGGGATGCTCCGCGGAGGTGTCCCTAAATCTTCCACAGCCAGAAGTTGGGACTGGATGATAGGAGATGGAGCACTTGAAACTGCCCTGTTCTGTTCATTCCCTTAGAAGTATCTAGCATTGGCCACTGTGGGTGACCAGATACTGAGCTAGATGGGCCCTTGGTCTGACCCAGTATGGCTATTTATATGTTCCCCCTTATTCCCCAAAAGTCCACCGGGTTTTAGTAAAGGGTGAGAGGAGTTTTTGTGTTTCTCCTGCAATATTCTGATGAAAGGTGCTAATCGCTTTACAAACATTAATTAAGATTCAAAGCCTGTGAGCTAGGATAGGCCTTGTTTCCATTTTACAGCTGGGGAAATAGAGGCACGGAGTGGCTTTGACTTGCCCAAGCCATGCATCAAGTCAGCTGGGAGCAGAACACCAGCATCCTAGCTCCCACTTCCCTGCTCTAGCTTGTAGACAGTTTAAGCTAAGACACCTGTCTTATTACCTAGGCACCTTAGTATCTTAGTCTGGCCTGGCATTCAGAGTAGTTTCTGATTGATATGTCATCTAACCACCGTTCTCTTTCATCAAGACAAGCAGAGTTCACAAAGCTTTCCTCAGAGCTGCTATCTAAAAGAGCAGATCAGACTCAACCAAAACACTGAGCTGAGCCCCTCTTTGGTGCTCTGCCTAGGAGCTGATGGCTCTGGTTGAAAGGGAGCACCAGTATGGGGGTAGTCTCCCAGACCACTTAAATGGAATCTCTGAAGTCTACACACCATGAATCTAAGCACAAAGCTTTGCATTGTCTCAAGCTGCGCTCTGCCAGGTTCCAGCTGCGTGGAGGAAATTGGCATGTCAAAGGTTCAGTATGGAGAATGAGAAGATCTGGCACTCCACGGGTGGGTGGGCACGATGGCTGGAGTGCAGGAGCTCTTGCCATGATTTGCGTTCCCTTATGCTACTCAGCGTCTCATCCCACTCTGCATCTTTGGAGTACTGAACAAACCGTGGCAGCTCGGTGCTATGAAGTTTCCATCTGCATCCCCCTGATCTGTTACCGTCCCTTCATGTGGCTCAGCTTGTGGTTGGAGGACCAAGCCGTGGATCTGTCAGGGCCTTTTGTTTCTCTCCTGTTTCATCCTGCCCCTTCGCTTTTTTGATACCATTATTGAAATTCCTCACTGTGGTCTCTAAGCTACCAGAGGCCTCTCAGATTTTAACAAGCAAATACCGAGCAGTGCCAGGGAACTATAAAAGTCAGCTCGCAGGCTTGTGTTAGATCCACAAAGGGGCTGGTGCCTTCTCCAGAGAACAAAGTGTCAGTGTGTTTAGTGCGTTGCGTGTTGGCCAGTCAAGAAAAGAATGTGCGTGTAAGACAGGAGGCCTTGCTGGAGTCGCTCTAGGAACTTGTTTCTTCCAGGAGAGTGGGAGCATGATCCATGTTAGAAGAAAACACTTGCTTAGGAGCATGGTTCGATGTCTAAATCAGGGTGCTAGGATTCTATTTCTGCCTCTGTGACATCAGGCAAGTCACTTCCCCTCACTGTGCCTCAGTTTCCCTTTCTGTAAAATGGGGATAAACTCTTCTAGCTGCTAGATGTGATGTGAAGGCTCTGCAGCTATTTGTATAGCAATTGGATCCTCCTATGGAAGGCGATACACATGTGCGTGATTTTAAGAGGTACTGAGCAAACTTTGACCATTTAACTGCAGTTGTGGTTGCTTAGCACTCATGAAAATAGGCCCCATCATTCCACTTGTGCAGCCAGATTAAAGGACCACCTCTCATCAAAGCATCTTAAAGCACTATGTGCCGTTGCTGTCAATTGAACCTCCCCTCGTCACTTAGGAGACAGGTAAGGAATTGCTACTGATGTGCCACCACGGGCAGGATGGAACATTTACAACGTACACCTCAAGGAAAGAACATTCCTGTGTCCAATTGAATCAGCAAGTGTCATTTAGCAAGACGGGGCACTTAACTGCATTAGAAGAGGGCCCGGCTCAGTTTTGTAGTTATATGTTGGTGATAGGTAGAAGCCCCCAACAGTGATCAGGGCCCCATTGTGCTAGGCACAGTAGAAACACAGAGACTCCCTGCCCCAGCAATTTTGCAGTCCAAATAGACTAGACAGAGGGGAAAAGGCACAGGGGCGAGGGAGCGACTTGCTCAGGATCACCCAGCAGCAAGTCAGTGGCCGAGATGTGAACATAACCACATCTCTTGACTCCTTGTGCAGTGCCCTACCCCCTAGACAACGCTGCCTCTTCCTAATAGAAAGCACTGAAGGAGTCACTGTTTGTGCCTGGTTTCAATAAAAGCTTCCGGCTGAGAATGTCTGTGGGCTTCCACCCCCAGAGCAGCGCCCACAGCACTTGCCCTCACTAGCATGTCAGCTGGAGGGGCGGGGGGCGGGGGGGTCACCGTTCAGCAAAACCCAGTGCTCACTTGGGTTGGCTGACAGACTGATACTGAACTCCTCCCCAAGCACGCTCCAGCTTGCAGCGAAACAGTGCACAGCTCGTTGGCCTGGCACGATGGTCCGAGCGGACTGACCTGTCTGACTGCCCTTGTTTGTGGGCTTGAGCTGATAGCCTGCCGCCTCCTTTCTTTGAGTTTTGTAGTGTGAAACTTAGCTACCAACTGTTCTGGGATTACCCTCCACCCTGTCAATCATTCCTCTGAAAGCCAACATGGTGGGGAATGACCAAGCTTTACTAATTTGCTCTCAAAGGCCCTGATCCAGCAAAGCATTTAAACACATGCTTCCCTTTAAAATCACAGTAGTTCAGTAGATTTCAAGGGGCCTGCTTGTGCCTAAAGTTAAAAGTACAGTGCAGAAGAGGACTACCTCTTTAGGCCCTATGGCCCCAAACCAGCAGATTCCCATCCCCCCGTTGCCTCTTAGCTAAGCTGTCCAGTTTGAGCTCTTTACATCTTTTCTCCTTTGCCAGTCCCTTGATCATTTCTCTTGCTCTTCTTTGACCATCCAATTTCCCCACTTTTTTATGTGGTAGCATGTTGCCTAGCACTGAACCTTGTACTCCAGGTTCAGTCACAACAGAGCTACAGCCAGAGGGACCATTGCAACCATTCTGCTTGGCATAATGCCTGTTCACAGACAGCCCAAAACTACAGTAACCCTTTTGGCAGCCACATGACACTACAAACTCTTTCCAGACCCGTCTGGAGGGTCTGGTTGGAGACATGCTTGCTCTCTTCATAGCATAGTCTCCACCTCTTTACTCAGGCTGGAATGACTTTGACCCAGGTCTGGGAAACACACAACGTCCTTGGCATTCTCCCCAGGGGCCTTCTGGGGAATCTCTTGGGTTGGGGAGGGCACAGAGTTGTCAGAAGCAGAGGAGCTTGGGATATATCCCAGCAGGCTGGTATGTGGGGACAGTGGCAGGACCCGATGCTTGGCACTCTGCTGCATCCCTGCCCCTGCTGCCCCCCGTCCAGTGATGCTGACGCTGTTGGTGGTGTGTGACACCAGCCCACCATAATAGCAGCTTCCCCCTGTGCTGGTGACTCGTGTTTTCTGCTTGAAGTCCAGCGCCAGGCTCCTCCGGAAACGAGCTTTCTTAATCTCCGCCTGCACCTGAGGGAGAGAGCCGGCCTGTCAGGGCAGGGCAATAGAACAAGAAAATTGCACAGGCATTGCCAGCCACCAGGCCTCTCGGCACACACCTCACAATACCCCAAGCCTGAGTACAGAGATGGCAATAAGATTCCAGGGCCCCCCGACGGGGTTTGCTGTGGGGAAAGGGGCATTTCTCTGCAGCCCCACCCATCTCCTCAGTGTCTGCTCCATCAATCCCTTGACCTTCCCTTCCAAGCTACATTGAGGGAGGGGGGTTACTCAGGGGATCTCTCTCCCATACTGGTGACCAGGAGGAGGCTGGTCAGTGGACTCAGCCGGCACAGAGTCCAGCCTGCACTCCACACAGGCTCAGCTTTAGGGATCGCTGGGCAAGCGAACATCAGGCAACACAGCACCAGAGAAAATGCTGCAAGGTGGTGAGCAACTCCGAGGAGGAGCCGACTGCCTTCATCACCCCTTGGCTTCGGGTCAAAGCAGGCACTCAGATCCAGAGAGCTCAGTGTGGGTCCAATCTCACTCCCACTGATGGCCAGGGGCACAGGATTGGGGCCAGGGTGAACTCAGGAGTGTTCTCCAGCCAGGCAGCAAGTCTGGTGTTTCCGTTCACACTGAGAGTGAATTGCATGAAGCTGGATGGCCCCCGGTTAATGGCCCGGGGACTAGACCTCTTCTCCCACAGACCAGGCACCCTATAGGCAGGGGCCGCAAACACGGTCCTTAGGCTGCCTGGCTGACTTGACTCACCTCTGTTCCTGATTGATCTCCTATAGGGCTAGAGGGGGGCACTCAGCCTCTACAGTCCTTAGCCTGAGACTATCAGCAAGGGGGCCAATGAGGGCCAAGTTAGGGTGACATACACTCTAGGGCCTGGGCTTAGGCTGGTGCTCCGCACCTCAGTGCAAGTCAAGGACAGTTTCCCTCCTGCTCCACGAGGACTGTGCCAAGTCACGTAAGAGTCAAAGGTTATTTCACAATCTGTTCCAAGGTCAGGGGTTCCACAAGGTCAGAGGGAAAAGGAGCTGCCTCCCCCCTGAACAGCCCCAGAGGGAGAAATCCCATGGGTCCCCTTGGGCTCAGGATAGTAGCTCTGATCTGCGCTTCCCACAGCCCAGGCTGAGCTCCCACATAAGATGACAGGATTGCAAAGGCACCCATGTACCTACCAGAGCCAGGGACAAGCTGCAGGGCTGAGCCCATCTCACTTACCTCCCCATTGCAAAAGCAATAGATAAAAGCCACAAAGAAACCCTGCCGAGAGACCAAGAAAGAGCGAGTTTTCACCTGGGGGTGCTGGAAACAAACTCCCAGCATGTGCCCAGTGCTGCTCACTCCCTGGCAGGTCCAGAGAGCTCAGGGCTCCAGGCACCTTGCCCCCATTTCTATTTGTTTTATGCATGTCTGTGGCCATTCCACCAGGACAACAGCCCCACTTGGCCCCCACATGGCTTTCTCCCCACTCCGTGCACTGGTCCCAGCTTGTTTAACAGACCAGCTCTTCCACGGGCACCATCTATGCAGGGCAGCTACAGCCAGACTGTGGTGCGTGTCCCAGGAGGGGACTCTGTCACGGGGTGACTGTCCCTTTAAGGGGTAATGGTGCCACCTCTGCCCAGGTGGGGAAAATGAATTCAGCCACCTGATGGGCAGGTCATGTGCTTAACTCAGTCCAGGGCTGGAGATAAAAGGGAAGCCTCCAGAGATGCAAAGAAAGAGAAGGGAGGTGCCTGCTTCTCCCAGTCTAGAGCAAATGGCTGGACTTCCAAGGTGCTAGCTTGGAGATGGTGAATGAGGGCTACAGCCAGCCTGAGTTATCAGCACAGTCCCTAGGAGGAGGGCTGTGGGACCCCTCAATCAAGGGGAGAACAAGGGTTGGATTTGAGGGGTGAAGGAACAGCTTTGTTAATACACTGTAAGAGACTTAATAAAAGAGACCAGTAAAGGGGGAATTGGGCGGAGCTCTGACAAGTGCTAGAAGAGGGAGCTGAGGGCAGTGCACCTTCAGGGCTGTGTTGCTCCACTGGGAGGCGCCCTGCAATGCTCCTATCACAGGCTCCAGGAGACGCACTGAACCGCTTGGCAGCCACAGCAGGGGATTGAGGGGGGCTTTCTAAAGGGCCCTTAACCCATGAGCACATGGGAAGCGAAGGTGCATTTCAGGGCCCCTCAGAACATGCCTACCGCTACCTCTGCCAAGTGCCTCACAGATCATCTTTCTGCCTTTGGAGCCAGCACTGGACCATGCAGCAAGAGGAGAGCTGGGCGAGAGCGGGAGGGCTGCAGACATACCTGCGAGGAGTTGAACAGCATCTCGTAGTGCATCTGTATTTGCCATAAGACGCCGGAGACTTCAGTGTAGGGCATTGCCATGAACACCACGTAATGGACCCCAAAGAGTGGCATCAGCACCAGGGTGGACTTCAGCAGCTTCCTGAAAGGTAAAACCATTCCACAGGTTTGTCTGCAGCTGCTCTCTCTAACCCTCTGTCCTCAGCTTTTCAGCCACCGCCTAGGATTTATCCTACAATACCCTGGATAAAATAGTAACAACTTTACATTTCTTATAGCATTTTTCCACCCCAAATGCTCTTTGCAAGTACTTCACCTGCCACTGCAAGGCAGCCACCTCTCAGGTGGAACATGGCAGCTGATTGACAACAGACAACAGTTTAGGTTAAAAAAGGAAGTGAATCCTGTCTCCAGGTGAAACTGCAGGGAGGTGGGGTTCGAAAAGAAGACTAGGATGCTGAGGCTGCCCCTAATCTCACAGAGAGGACTCGGGGATATTTAATGCCCATGAGTGTTCAGCATCTGATTTATGGCACAGTGCCCCCTAGCAGCTGATGCACTGGGTCAGAGAACACGAGCACCATTGGGTTTTCCTTACAATCTCCCATTGCTTACTTATCTTGGGAGCGCTGCTGAGTTTCCAGTCCAAGGCAGGATGTGCATCTAACCCAAATCCTAAGTGGCACTATATGGAGCAAAATAAAAAGCTTTTGGGGGTGTGATATTTGCTACAGCAAAAAGTGACAAAGCACTTTGTTCTTCAGGGGAAAGCAGACTGGCTGTGGGGGGCTGGGAAAAATTCACACCTCCCTTTGCCCGGAATAAAAATGCATCGCTCAGGTGGCTGAATGGGCATGTCCCACCCAACTCTAGAGGCCTCGTCTACTGGCCAGTGCTGGAGGCTGAATGCTACATGGCAGTGGATAGGACAGTGCGTGGGAGACAGAGGTTCTGATCTTGCCTCTACTGCTTGCCAGCAGGGTGTCCTTGGCCAAGTCAATTCCCTTCTGTAGAATGGGGAATAGAGATCCTGACCTCCTTTTGAAAGCACTTTGAGATCTATGGGACGTGCTATGTTAAGAGCCAGCTGTTAGTACTGTTTCCTCTGCTGCACCATAGTCTGGGCCGAGATGCTATCTCCACTCAAGCAGAAGGTTCATCAAGTCAAGTGGCAGCTGCACATTGCTGCTCACCTGTACTGCTGCCGAGGGTCTAGCTTCCCCGTGTTTGTCTCCCAGAGCTTCGACGCCAGAACCCGCACAATGTTGAGGAAGAGGACGAAATTCACCTGCCGACACACACCCACAATCACCTTACAAGCCATGCACGCAGAATGTGGCCAGCTAAGGGCTTGACCGTGAGGGGAAAGTGACCAGCGTAACTATTGTAGCTGAGTGTCCACATAGGGAGCTATTCCAGAACAGCTATCGTGCTTTGAATTCATACCCAGAATAAGTTCCCTGTGTAGACGCACCCTAAGTGATCTCCTCTAGCTAAGGACTGGATATAAATGTCCTCAGGGAGGATCTTATATTGGGACACTGTCAAGATTAAATTCAGGGCCTGATTCTCCGTTGCCCTGCACTTATACCAGTGAAATCGGAATGCTACCCAATTGCAAGGGTGGTATTTTGCACTCCCTTTGCACCAACGTAGGTGACCACACACACACACACACACACACACAGAGGGGCAACAAAGAATCAGGCCACAATGTTTTTGAAAATAAACCCCGTGTCTGGGTGGCTAATAACCCTCCTCATTGAAAATGATCCTCGTTTGACAGTCTTGTTCGTCACGTAGCTGGGACGGTGAGCCCTCAAGTGGCCACCAGTGCCTCCAGTTAGTGCTGATCCTAGGAGCCCCAGTCCTGGCCCAGGGCCCCACTGGCCTAGGTGCTAAGACCCTTTTCTTTTTCTAATTACGTTCTTTCAAATGACCCTCTTTTCTTAAGCTTATGAAAATACGTCTGTGAAAGCTTCTGGTTACAAAGCCAACATGTGTGGCTCAGAGCACTAAACAGCGCCTCTTTCAAATATAAATGAAAGGGTGATAAGAATTTTCTCAGGGTAAGTAAACCTGTAGCATGCACAACTTCTAACCACAAGAGAGTGGGACACCTGCCTGTTAAACAGAGAGCATGGGCTTAGTCCTGCTAGGGGCGATGGGCTTCAGCAAGTGTGTGATTAAGGGTCAGGTTTAGAAAGATCTTTAGGCACTGAAGGATGCAGGTAAGTGTTAAGGGGGGGCGGGGTGTACAAAAGTCCCCAAGCAAGTTAAGTGCGTATCTGTATCTTTAGACTGTAAGGCTCAGATCCTCAATGTTGCTTAGATGCCCAACTCCCACTGATTTCAGTGGCAGTTAAGCTCCTATGAACCTTTGTAAATCTGGCCCTACATGCTTTGTTGAATCAGGCCCCAGGGATCAGCATCTCTCAGGACTGAGCCCTGTAAGAGATGACAAAGCAGACATTGCCAAGATACTATGGCAAACAATGCACGGATTGGAGAAAGGAGATTAGCCCATTTCTAAATCTACTGAATCCAGTTGGGTTTTTTAGGTGACTGGGATCAGGACAAGTCTGCCAGAGAATTCTTACCACGATGGCTGCTAAGATAGGGACTTGATAAATCCACTTCATATTCCCAGCGCTGAGGTCCCAGCATCTGAGGAGACCAGTAAGAAATGCTTTGGAGAAATCTGAAATAAGGGGTGAGGAATATAGCCCGTTGATGGCTCCCCCTTTCCATCTTGGACTGAGCCTGGGCGGGCAGAAGGCTGGTCCTACAGCTGGGGTGATTCTGCCACGCACATTTGCACCCCAAAACATAACAAATGAGAGTCACATATGTTACTTTAAAAGAAGTCAACAAAATCCAGATCCTGGGTCAGATCTCTCCCATGGCAGAACTCTGTTCTGCATGCTGCAGGAAAGAGGAGGGGGCTTTTTCATAATAATAAGACTGCTTTGTATCAGTGACCTGTCTTCATTATTTACCCCACACACCACCACCCATCTGTAAGCTGCAAACTCTTATCAGCAATTACGTTATATTTTCTAGCAGATCATTAAGAAAAGTAGTCAATGGCATTGGGCCCAGAACCAATCCTTGTGGGACCCCACCAGAAACACACACCCTCACTGATGATTTTCCATTAACAATTATGGTGTGAATCTAATACATTGAATATGGGCCATATTGACTTTGTATAGTGCTAATTTTTTTATCAGAATGTTATGCTGTACATTGTCAAAAACCTTACAGAAGAATATTACACCAACAGATACCTTTATAAATCAAACTTCTAATCTCAGTGAACAATATCATGTTTATTTGACAAGGCCTAATCCACAAAATTATGCTGATTGGCTTTAATTGTTTAGTAACTGATTCACTTATCACTTGTTCCAGTATTCTGCCCACGGTCAATGTCAGACAAACTGCCCTATATTTGCCTTCTGTAAATTTTGGCACAATTTCTTCCAGTCATCTGGAGTTTTCTCAGTTTTTTATAAGTAGTTTAAAAATTAATGTCCTTAGAACATCTTGGCCAACTCTTTATTTTTAAAACTCTTAGGTACAAGTTATCTAGATTTGGTTACTTTAAAATGTTTAATTTTAGTAGATGCCTTTTAACATCCTCCTTACTGTATTTCATCATCCTTATATGATATGAAAACATCATCTAGCTTCATTCTAAATACAAACCAAAAATATTTATGGAACACCTGCCTTTTCTATATCATTACTGAAAATTTTATCCTAATTTTGTTCAGATTCCTTTTGTTCCTGATATGTTTAAAAAATTCCTTTTTATTCTCCATAACCCTGTTGGCCATAGATTTTTGTTGATACCTTTAGCTTCCCCTTATCAATTGCCTGCATTTTTAACCTTCTGGTATGTATATGTTCTAATCTCCCTCTCCTCCATAAAAGCCTCAGTCTAGCAATTCAGAGATTTGGTCATCCGCAGATTGCAACCACCCAATTCAATAGGATCAGGCAGAGAGATTTGCACTACAGGCCAATTCTCACCCTCCCAAATGGTCCTTTGGAAAAGAAGTTGAACCTACGTACTGTGTATCCGCCAGGGAGGCCCTGACACTGGCCCAAACAGACACAAATACAGCAGGGAGACCTGGAGGGAAACAAAACAGGCAGTATGGTTGAAGCATCAGGTTTGCAAAATGAACCAACGCCAGGAATTTAGGTGTCCCACTGATTCCAGCTAGGAGAGGGCAGAACTGCTGACCTGCGTGACATATGCCCTGTGCTGCTTAAAATAGATTCTCCTTCAGGGCTTGTCTACACAGAGACTTAGTGTGTGTCAAACCAAGGTGTGACTCTACAGAGTTGTAGGATTCATACAGGGTTCATGCGCTTGGCAACATTCAGGGCACACCTTGAGTGTTGTGTAGGAGCAGTGCACACACGGCTCCTCTCAAGGGCATGAACCTTGGAAACTTGCCCAGATGACATAAACCGTGGGAAGCCTCCCAGGACTGGGCTCAAGGCCCGAGAGCAAGGAATGCGGTAGATAGAAATTGGTAAATAAGAATATTAAACAAAGCCAGTGCATTCCTTTTATCTGTTGGAGTATGTAATGCGCAGGAGGAGGGAGAGAAATAAAAGAGAGGGTGGAAAGCTGACAGGCAGACCAGCCCCTCGGCAGACCAGCCTGCTTGCTTGCTTAAAGCCTTGTTCTGTCTTGTATTTGGACCGCAACACAGAGTACTCTCTTGCAGTGCACTAACTAGCCGTGTGGACCCTGCTTTACCAAGCGCTACAAATTTCACAGTGCGCTTTGATGCTCTGGGCTCCCAGTCAGCATGGCAGGTGGATGCACTTTTGGTGGGAGCAGTGTCTGTGCTTACCCCAGCCAATGATGGTGAGGACCCACAGGTAGTTCTTGTTGGAGAGGAAGGCCATGAAGATCAAGCTATGCAGGTAGAGCCCCTCCACCAGAATCCAGTAGTGGTTGGTGGCCAGGAAATAAAGGAAAAGTGTCACAACCACCTTGCAGCCCACCTGTGGTCATGGAGAAAGGGGAACCACATTAGGGCCTCAATTCCTCTACACGTCCCCCCTCCTGAGAGATCAGGGCCATGATCTTAGACAGGGAGGCCCCCTCGCTACTCTCCTTTAGGTCCTGCCTGGCAGCGGTTACTCTGGCTTTGACCTGCCTCCTGCCCTTAAGGGAGGAAGTTGTCGGAGTAGGAATGGGGGAAGTTCCCACCCACTAAGAGGTTGGAATGGAGGGGGCAGGGCCGGCACAAAACCAGTGTGATGCCCAGTGTTGTGAAATAGCATGCAATCCAGCAACCAAAGGGTCATTTGCACTCGGTCACACAGCTCATGGTTTTATTGGGGTAACAGGTATGTGCTGGAAAGGCTAGGTCCAAATTGTGTAGGTGTTGCCCCTTCCCTCCCCCTCCCCCCAGCCCCTTAAGGATTAACAGAAGCCTTTTAAGCCATATCACAGCACTGGCTTCCCTGAGCTGTGCTGAGCACTACTGTGAATAACAGCGGGCAGCTGTGCTGATCTACACTCTCCTTGGACTAGCTCTTTGCTCATTAATTCACCCTTTTGTTAAAGCGGGAGCTGCAATCCTCCACACTCATCTCTTGCAAGATAATAGACACAGCTGCATCTCTCTGCTTCTCGGCCTTCCAGGGAGAGATTGTCCCCCCGCAACCCCAGACTCTGTACAGACATTGCTTCAGTGGCGTACAGGGGTGGCCAAGGCACTGCAATGGGCAGAGGAGAAATTCCCTCAGACTCAGGCAAAGTGTAGGGCAGTAACAGGTGGTCCTACATTGTCCCCGCACGAGCCCATAATGACACAGCCCGGGTAAAGCTGCCATAAATTAGAGCGACCCCAGAGGCTGCTCTACTTTATAGCAGGGGCTGTGCAGAATCTGGACAGCTCAAAAGTAGCTTAAAGCCCCCTCTCCCCACCCTCTTCCTGGTCTGCGCCTTCCTCCACGAGGTGCAGCCCAGAATTCCCTCCCTCCCCCCACATCTCTTCACACTTCTCCAGGATTCCTAACTCCTCTTTCCCTCCCCTTTATTCCCTGTGGGCTTGGGGAAAATGAAGAGGGAAGATGAGTTTTTCAGCTACTTGCCAGCTGCGTCCGGTGTCCCAGAAAGGGGCCCAACTCGCCCTTTAAATCATCTACTCGCATCTTCTCCGGCTCCTCGGGCAGCGAGCCGGAGTAAAGCACCACATCCTTCACGAAGATGCTGGCGGCCCGGCAGATGAAGGAGGCAAAGAGGTGAATGTGGATGTAGTTCCGTGTACAGTGCAGGTGCCTGCCCCCAGGAGAGGAAGCACGTCAGTGACAAACACCCACCCAGTCAGCAACGCGTCAGTGTCAAACACCTGCCTGTCCTCACAAACAGCTGAGGCACTGAACCAGGAGCCGTGAGGCTCAGTGAGTTTGGGGGCATGGAGAGGGGGCGGAACCAAGGTTTTGGGGCTGGCCCATTGTAAATATAGGCTTGTCATAAATATAAAGGGAAGGGTAAACCCCTTTAAAATCCCTCCTGGCCAGAGGAAAAATCCTCTCACCCGTAAAGGGTTAAGAAGCTAAAGGTAACCTCGCTGGCACTTGACCAACATGACCAATGAGGAGACAAGATACTTTCAAAAGCTGGGAGAAGGGAGAGAAACAAAGGGTCTGTGTCTGTCTGTATGCTGCTTTTGCCGGGGATAGAACAAGAATGGAGTCTTAGAACTTTTAGTAAGTAATCTAGCTAGGTATGTGTTAGATTATGATTTCTTTAAATGGCTGAGAAAGGAACTGTGCTGAATAGAATGACTATTCCTGTCTGTGTGTCTTTTTTGTAACTTAAGGTTTTGCCTAGAGGGATTCTCTAAGTTTTGAATCTAATTACCCTTTAAGGTATCTACCATCCTGATTTTACAGAGGGGATTTCTTTACTTCTGTTAAAAGTCTTCTTGTAAGAAAACTGAATGCTTTTTCATTGTTCTCAGATCCAAGGGTTTGGGTCTGTGGTCACCTATGCAAATTGGTGAGGATCTTTACCAAACCTTTCCCAGGAAGTGGAGTGCAAGGGTTGGGAGGATTTTGGGGGGAAAGACATGTCCAAACTACATTTCCCAGTAAACCCAGTTAGAGTTTGGTGGTGGCAGTGGAGATCCAGGGACAAAGGATAAAATTAATTTGTACCTTGGGGAAGTTTTAACCTAAGCTGGTGAAAGTAAGCTTAGCAGGTTTTCATGTAGGTCCCCACATCTGTACCCTAGAGTTCAGAGGGGGGGAGGAACCTTGACAAGGCTCCATTTATAAAAAGCTGGATCTGGCTTGAGCTTTGCATGTCAAGCCCCCAGAAAGTAGGGCTGTTTGGCTCTGGCCATCTGGCCCAGCTCTGTGAGAAATGCAGAATAAAATGGATCCGGATGTTTCTGGACTTTGGGAAATGGTCTGTGGTTTGGCCTGAGACTTGAGCCACTGTTTGGGTTGGGTTTTCTTTGATCTAATCTGGCTACCCATCCCTGCTGGCTGGTGACTCTGTGTGGGGCTCTCCTAGAACACAGGGTGAGTGCAGGGGCTAGAGGATGAAAGGGGAGTGGTCAATTGCTCCTTCTTACTTGAAGTAGCAGAGGATGCCCACGGCAACGATGAGGGAGGCCAGGGAGATGGAGTAGCCGATGGTGTACATCATGTGCAGGCGGTCAAACACCTCCTGGAAGGGAAGGACACAGGATGGTCCCCGACGGCCCATGCTCACAGCTACATCACAGGAAGCAAAGTAGGACATGCAGAGCCCTAATGTACCCTACCAGCTTAGACAACGGAGATGGCCACCAGGTGAGACCAACCTGGCACATCTCCTGCCGGCTCAGTCATGGAAAGGTGTCTTCTAGCCAAGGCCAGCTCACCATGGGAGGAGGCTCCCAGCTCAGCTCCTGTGTGACTCCACCAAGGGGGAGGTTCTCATCTGCCTGCCTGGGCACGGCTGCTGCCTACCGCTCATGGGCTTTCAGACCTGGAGCTTTGACTGCACTCAGAAGCAGGATGCACATGAGGCCAAGCAGCTGGCCAGGCCTGGGATTCTGCTGAATCAGCTCTGGCATCTGGACAGCAGGGGGCAGACACAACAAGCCCGCTTCCCACCCTCCACCCCTCCCCAAACTACTGGGGGCAGAGGAGGAAATCTTCACCTTCCCCACCTCTGGTTTTGAGTAGTTGGAGGGGTAGAATCAGCAAGCTGATCCCTTTGGCTGTCGCTGGAGGAAGATGAGCAAATAGAAGCTCCCACCAGCACACGGGAGAAGGTGGCAAAGGCATTTAATCAGGACATGTGATGAGCACCAGGTTCATAGAATCATAGAATATCAGGGTTGGAAGGGACCTCAGGAGGTCATCTAGTCCCACCCCCTGCTCAAAGACCAATCCCCAATTTTTGTCCCAGATCCCAAATGGCCCCCTCAAGGATTGAACTCACAACCCTGGGTTTAGCAGGCCAATGCTCAAACCACTGAGCTATCCCTCCCCCGAGTGAAGAGTCTGGAGCTGCCTCTATCCCCCTACAATAGAAGGTTGCTTTGCTGCCAGCAGTCATTCTGAGCTCAGGGGCTTTCCCAGCCTCCAGCGGCACCTCTCCTCAGTTACCCCACCCCACGTCCCTTCCCTCTGGCTGTAGTTCACCTTCTCTCGGCTCCGGCGCTCAGGGGTGAGAAACTCAGTGCATTCCGTGTAGTTCGCCCACGTCTTGTTGATGTTGAGCGCTAGCTCCCAATTCCCATAGGCATCACAGTGTCTGTAGGCGTGGCCTGAAAACAAGGACAGGGTCAGGGCGGTTGGACCTCCAAGAAACCCAATGGGCCAAGCCATTGCAGAGCAAATCATAGGACTGGAAGGGACCACAATAGATCATTTAGTCCAGTTCCCTGCACTCAAGACAGGACTAAATATTATCTAGACCATCCCTGACAGGGGTTTGTCTAACCTCTTCTTAAAAAACTCCAATGACAGAGATTCCACAGCCTCCCTGGGCAATTTATTCCAGGGTTTAACCACCCTGACAGGAAGTTTTTCCTACTGTCCAGCCTAAACCTCCCTTTCTGCAATTTAAACCCATTGCTTCTTGTCCTATCCTCAGAGGTGAACGAGAAAATTTTTTTCACCCTCCTCCTTGTAACAGCCTTTTAATCCCATGTTCCTGCAACAACCCATGGCTCCAGACCTCAGGTGGGATCAAACCATCAATCACAGGCACACACCACAATCACCGTTAGCTGTTAGAGATGGCAGCAGGCTGCAACAGTGGCCGGGGGTTGAGTGCTAGGGAGAGACATGCTCATGGGTACTAATCCAGGATAATATGCTTAGGTGTTGCTCATCCCTGTTAACTAACTAGGACTGGTCTGAGCCTGTCCTCAGCTGAGCTAGGTTGTGCTCATCATAGCAGTATCAAAGCACCTTGTCTGGGATGTTCATAGGGGTGAAATTGAAGTGATTTGAGCTACTCTCTCTGAGACGTCTTTGAAAACCATCTGTTGAACTTGCAAAGCCAGTGAGGTGAAGCTGGGGCAGGCAGGGATGTTTTCCAAGTGTACCTTTATGGTTGAAGTCGTAGATGTACTCTGGACATGGGACAGACACCTGTTGGCTTGGGGAGCCCTCGGGCCAGCAGATAATTCCATCCCATTCCGGAAAGCAGCTGGCATCTAGCCAAATAAGCAAAGACCCGGCTCATTACTGGTATCATTATTATTTCACGTTTATGTTGCATGCTCTGGCCACAGCAAGCTTGGACCCCATGACGCAAGGCGCTGGACAAACATAATAAGTGGCAATCCCTGCTCCAAAGACCTTACGGTGTAACTAGACAAGCTGGAGCAGCTAGATGAGGCAAACAAGCAGGCTGGGGTGGGGTGAGAGAGACAAGATAACAAATAAATAGAACGGGATGGCCTCAGTTCTTAGCTGCTCAGCAGCAGTAATCCCAGCTCACCTCCTGCCTGCCCATTAGCAGGCTGTCCTTTACTGTGTGTAAAGCCAACGAGGAGTCCTTGTGGCACCTAAGAGACTAGCATATTTATTTGGGCATAAGCTTTCGTGGGCTAGAACCCACTTCATCAGATGCATGGAGTGGAAAATACAGGAGCAGGTATAAATACATGAAAGGATGGGGGTTGCTTTACCAAGTGTGAGGTCAGTCTAACGAGAAAAATCAATTAACAGCAGGATACCAAGGGAGGAAAAATAACTTCTGAAGAGGTAAGAGAGTGGCCCATTACAGACAGCTGACAAGAAGGTGTGAGTAACAGTAGGGAGAAATTAGTATTGGGGAAATTAAGTTTAGGTTTTGTAATGACCCAACCACTCCCAGTGTCTATTCAGGCCTAATAGATGGTATCCGGTTTGCAAATTAATTCCAGTTCTGCAACTTCATGTTGGGGTCTGGTTTTGAAGTTTTGTTGTTGAAGAATTGCCACTTTTAGGTCTCTTATTGAGTTGGGTTGGGTCTTTACAAAACCTAAACTTAATTTCCCCAATACTAATTTCTCCCTACTGTTACTCACACCTTCTTGTCAGCTGTCTGTAATGGGCCACTCTCTTACCTCTTCAGAAGTTATTTTTCCTCCCTTGGTATCCTGCTGTAAATTGATTTCTCTCGTTAGACTGACCTCACACTTGGTAAAGCAACCCCCATCCTTTCATGTATTTAAAGCTGCTCCTGTATTTTCACTCCATGCATCTGATGAAGTGGGTTTGTGCCCACAAAAGCTTATGACCAAATAAATTTGTTAGTCTCTAAGGCGCCACAAGGACTCCTCATTGTTTTTGCTGATACAGACTCACATGGCTACCACTCTGAAACCTTTACTGTATGTATTATTTAATTTTGCATTAGCGTGTCCGTGAGAAAGGTCAAGGGGCCCCACCTTGCTATTCAGAGCTGACTGAGCACATGCAACTTGCCATGCTGGACTAGTCCTCTGGAGCACCTGGCCCAGCATCTTGCCTCTAGCAGAGGTTAGTGTTTGAAGTGTACACACCACATGTCAGCACCTTGCACCACAAGCTAATTCACCTGGCTAACTCTAGCCTCCACATGCTACTGCCCCGGGCACCCGGTGCTATAGACCAGCTGCCTAGAAATGACCCAGACCAGGACACTTCCAGATGCTGTAGGTTTCTTATACAGAAACACTGGTTCCTAGGCAATTACTACAGGCAGGGGGCATCACAGCACATCTGCTTACAAGCGTCTCACTCCGATGAGGGAAAGGCTTCCAGCAGGACTCCCCCTGCTGGGGTTTGTTTGTGGCATCACAACTGGTGATTTCAGGATGAGGCCAGCAAGCTGCAGATGGCCAGTCTAGCATTATTGTTATTTATTTGTAGCATCGTGATGGCTAAGAGCCCTGCAGAGCTGTACAGAAACAGAACAAAAAGATGGTCCCTGCCCTCAAAGAACCTGCAGCCTAAAGAATCTGGCCCAGTGTTCACTGAAGGTGATGGACAGATTCCCACTCACTTCCGAGGGCCTGGAGTAAAGCCCCCAGGTGAAATCCTGCCTTCCACAGAGGCAGGATTTGCTCTGTGTGGTTTAACCAGCTCTCTCGGCACGGACTGAGCACAAAGGACACAAACTGGGACGGTACCTTTGATTTTCTCCAGCTGGGTGTTGACCTTTGTTTGACATTTCTCCTTCGCTTCACCCAGCAGATAAATCTGCTCTTCCTTGGTGAGAACATCATCCGTGTCAACCTGCCGAGCCAAAAACAAAGAGATGGGGCTGCAGTCCTTGTGCTGCCTTGGGGCGGTTTGCAGAGGGAACAGTCAAGGCTTTCCAAGGCCTAGTCTACACTACAGAGCTAGGTCAACGCAAGGCAGCTTATGTCATCCTAACTCTGGAAGTGTCTACACTTAAAATTCACTCCTGCCGACGTAATTGCCCTGCTACGCCAACTTAATAACTCCACCTCCATGAGTGGCATAGAGTCAAGGGCAACACTGCATTGCTTACACTGACTGTTACTGGCTTTCGTCCCACAATGCCCCACACTGACAGGGGGGCCATGTCCTGCCAACCCAGTCCCCTCCGTCCCAGCTCCCTGGGACGAAGGGGACTTGGTTGGCAAGACACTGAATGAGTGTAAGTTATGTGGCTTGATAAAAGAAACATAAGTGTTATTAATATTGTTGTTAATTATTTGTATTACTGCACTAGCCAGGAGTCCCAGTCATGGCCCATCACCCCATTGCACTAGGCACTTCACAAACCCAGAACAAAATGCCCCAAAGAGCTTCCAATCTAAGTACAGAGCCAGACACAAACATACAGTAACCAACGCCAAGTGCCATGTACATAGCACTACCAGGAGCCAAGACTCAGTGGCTAATTGCATCTCTCTAGTTAGCCAGTCTTCTGTATTTTTAAACAGTGAGAGACACCAAGCAATTAAGAGATCTCGGTCACTCCCTCCCTGTGCCTCTGGTTCGCTTCCTGCCCTTTGCCTGGCTATTTAGGTTGTTTGCTCTATCTCTCACTGTGTGGCTCCCTAGCACCATGAGGCCTCTACACACTGTTGAAATACAAATAATCATAAACAATACCAGGGATTCCGCGTCATTTTTTTAAACTAATGTTTGCTAAAGCCTGATATGAAATCAAAGCAGCGAAGGTGGCTAACACTAGTAAATGCGACCCAGCTTGGCCGTTCTTCCCCTAAGTTTTGTTTTGCTTTTCTGAAAGGTGACAGGATCTCTCCTCCCCCTGCCTATTTCCACTGTAATAGTCCCTCTTGCATTTCCTGGCAGTGGTCCCCAAGGGGCATACATTGTATCAATACCACCACCACCCCCCAAAACAAACCCCCATCCATGTCCTGTGGCTATCGCCAGGCCTTACTGAACATGATGCTTGTGGTTGTGACTCTGTGTGAGCCTGCAATGGAAACGCTGTGCAGTTTTAATCTTTTGTAACTCATAGAGTCAGTCATAGGGTTTAAGGTCGAAAGGGACCTCAGATGGATTGGATGAATGGACTATAAAGTGGATAGAAAGCTGGCTAGATTATCAGGTTCAACCAGTAGTGATCAATGGCTCAATGTCTAGTTGGCAGCCGGTAACAAGCCAAGTGCCCAGGGGTCGGTCCTTGGGCCGGTTTTGTTCAACATCTTGATTAATGATCAGGAGGATGGTGTGGATTGCACCCCCAGCAAGTTCGCAGATGACACTACATTGGGGGAGAGGTAGATACGCTGGAGGGTATGGATAAGGTCCAGAGTGACCTGGACAAATTGGGGGATTGGGCCAAAAGAAATTTGATGAGGTTCAACAAGGACAAGTGCAGAGTCCCGCACTTAGGACGGAAGAATCCCATGCACTGCTGCAGGCTGGGGACCGACTGACTAAGCAGCCATTCTGCAGAAAAGGACCTGGGGATTGCAGTGGATGAGAAGCTGGATATGAGTCAGCAGTGTGCCCTTGTTGTCAAGAAGGCTAACGGCATACTGGGCTGCATTATTAGGAGCATTGCCAGCAGATCGAGGGAAGTGATTATTCCCCTCTATTCGGCACTGGTGAGGCCATACCTGGAGTATTGCGTCCAGTTTTGGGCCCTCCACTACAGAAAGGATGTGGACAAATTGGAGAGAGTCCAGCGAAGAGCAACGAAAATGATCAGGGGCCTGAGGCACATGATTTATGAGGAGAGGCTGAGGGAACTGGGATTATTTAGTCTGCAGAAGAGAAGAGCGAGGTGGGATTTAATAGCAACCTTCAACTACCTGAAGAGGGGTTCCAAAGAGGATGGAGCTCGGCTGTTCTCAGTGGTGGCAGAGGGCAGAACAAGGAGTAATGGTCTCAAGTTGCAGTGTGGGAGGTCTAGGTTGGATATTAGGAAAAACTATTTCACTAGGAGGGTGGTGAAGCACTGGAATAGGTTACCTAGGGAGGTGGTGGAATCTCCATCCTTAGAGGTTTTTGAGGCCCGGCTTGACAAAGCCCTGGCTGGGATGATTTAGTTGGGGTTGGTCTTGCTTTGAGCAGGGGGTTGGACTAGATGACCTCCTGAGGTCTCTTCCAACCCTAATCTTCTATGATTCTATGATTCTTCTATGATTCTATGACCATTAGATCATCAAGTCTGACTATCTACAATATCAGCCACACACATCCTGCAGTCCCACACCAAACCCAGTAAAGGAAATGGGACTCACCGGAGCCTAGGCTAGTACATGCCACAGGCAGAGAGTAGGAGGGATGGAGGTGCACCAGTGCCCGAGGCCCCGGCAGCGACAGGGAAATGATTAAGTGAGATATACCCAGATAATCCTGGCAAGTGACCCGCACCTACACGCTGCAGAGGATGGTGAAAAACCCCAAGGTCACTGCCCATCTGACCTGGGGAGCAATTCCTTCCTGACCCCACATATGGCCATCAGCCGGCCCCGAGCATGTGAACAAGCATCAGCCAGACAAGCACCCAAGACAGAGACTGCTCGATACCACCTCAGAGCTCACCCCCTCCACAACTCCAGTCGGGGCCATTCCTGATGCTCCAGAGGAAGGAGATAAAAATCCTCCCAGGATACATTACTGATGAGCGAAAAAGCACATGAACAAACCCACTAGGGTTAGACTGATGAAGGAGAGAGAGGATGTGAAGCAGAGTTACAGGTCCCATCAATTACCTGAACCGGGCAGAGCTGAATCCTCCTGCAGAGACACCAGCAACGTGCAAAGCCATCTGGCTTCCTGAGTGAAAGCGTCAGAACTGGAGCCTCTCCCAGCCTGCTCTAAAACGCTGTCCACCCACCGTGTAGGGTCAGGCATCCCTCCTGGGGTGTTGGCCTTTTTCACAAAGGGTTAGATTGTGCCCTAGTCTTACTACACCAGGAAGGGAAGCAAGGCCCCTGTACCCCCTTGCACAGCCTACCAGATCTTAGGACTTGTCTGAGGCAGAGAGCAGCCCGTTTCTGAATACTCCTCCCTGGGACCACGGAGGAGAGACAACACTTTCAAGGGCTACAGTAGCTTATTTCCACCCCTGGACCAGAAGGGAGCAGGACAGGAATTGTGATTGAGAGTCATAACTCCTTCCTGAAGCTGCTCCTGGATCAGAGCAGTTGAGCAATGCACCCCAAAAGAAATTAACTTTAAACATAGAGTCCAGCTCAGGCCTCCTCCCTAGGCTTGGCTGCTCATAGGGCTCCTCTCCTGCAGGACAGCTCAGCCCATACCCTAGATCCTCGCACTCCCTAGAGAATCACTCCCATCTTCCTTATTCCTGGCTGGGATAATGAGTCAGCAGAGCCTGCTTAACATCTCACAGCAGGATTTACACCCGCTGCTAAGAAAGTGGGATCATGGGATAACATGGAGAGCACCATATTACTGTAAGGGATCCAACCAGCTCCTCACAGCCCCCGCCATTAATTATCACCTTCCTGAATTTACCTTTGCCTCCCAAGCCAACCTGCAAGAACATATGCAAAGGCCAAAATAATGAGTAACTGGGATGTTATTATTGCAACTTGATCTCTGGTCTCAGACATGGGGTCGTATAAACTTTTAGCCTTGTGTTTCCCACTGCGTCTCTCCGTTTTGTTGCACTGTGCTGTGGAATAACAGCATCACCCCTGCTTGGTTTTAAATAGGCCACCATTCAGTTTCCCCTGAGAGTGCCCTGCAGGCCTGGAATCAGCAACATGCATTAGGGCCTGTGCCAGAGACAGGCAATAAAGCATGGAGAAAATGGAAATGTTAATGAGAAAAGATAACTGGCCAGTCAGAGAGGAAATGAGGCTGCAAGAGCAAGGATGAGACATATCTGTCCGAACCATGGCCAGGCGCTGCAGGTATGAATGGCTTGTGATGGTGTCCGATAACCTTGGGCCGGACCTGGGCAAGAGAGTACGCACACGGTTCACTATTCTGGCTCTCATCCTTTCTCCTGCAAAATAGGCAGGAAATGGATGCGCAAGCAGAGATAATGGAGGCAACAGCTCTGGACCTGCAATCAAGGAGCAGGCATATAGAGGGGCAATTAAAGCGTCTATCGGGGCAGGGAGCAATGGAACATCGGGAGCCAAAGAAATACTGTGTGGCCGATTTAACAGGGCTCCAAGGAGAGATGCTGCTGCATTTTTTAGTTTCCCTCTAAATCCAGGCTGCCCAGGTAAAAGAAGGGAATTAAAAATGCTCCAAAGAGAGGCTCAGATATAAAGGGCTTATCATTTCTAGGAGAGTGTGTGTGTGAGGGAGAGAGATCTGCAATCAGAAAGCCATGCACAAGGTGAATTATGTCCGGGACAGATTGCAGTAGCTCAGTTGCAACTCCACCCAGTGCCTCGCCATCAAAGGGAAATAGACATTCCTTCCTCCCGGCTCCATGAGCCGTCCACAGTCAGTGATTTACCAGAGTAGCTTCCATCCAAAGAGCAGTGTCTCCCAGCCAGCGCTGCCCCCTCCAGGGAATACAGCCCCAGCCCCATGGATCCCAGCAGAGGGGGTTCATCAGCATTGCGGGGAACATGTTGTGGGAGCGTCTCTCCTGTCTCTGAACCACCGCCTGGAACCCATGAACACAATCTCCCCTCCACTCATGGGTAGAACTTAGCCCCTTGAGTCGATGAGAATGAAGGGCCCTCAGAACTTCCCAGAGAGGATGAAGATTCCACCTCCTCTCTAGAACTGTGTAAGGAGAGCCAGACTTTGACTTTTAGTTCTAGCCAACTAGTCGCACTTGTGCTGAGCAAGGGAAAGATCCAGAATGGAGTGTGACTTAGCAGTTAGAACAGGGGAGCTTCTGGGACCAGGATTCAGTCACAGCGGACATGAAGCTGACAGTGATTTATCCTGAGCACTAAGATGTGGCGAGCATCAAGTCATCTCATTCCGTTGTCCTGGGAGTCAGGACTCCTGGGTTCTATTCCTGGCTCCGCTACAGATTCTGTGCACAACCATGGACAAGTCATATCACATCTCTGTGCGTCACTTTCCCCTGTGTGAAATGGGGCTGACTATCCCATGGTGTGAGGCTTGGAGATCCTTGGAGGGGTTCAGATGAAAAGGAGTAAGAGGCCAAAGCCCCAACTGAGATGATTTCAGCTTCCACGGCCCACCCGGTGAAGACTCAGCAGCGGGTCTCGGGCTGTGGTGAGCAAAGCTCACAGTGAAATTCAGCTCCGCGTTCCTCCTTGCCTTGGCAGGGTCCTCGTCTGGCCCAGAAGGCCTCCTGCCAGCAGATCATGCTGTCCAGGCTTTTTAGCCCATATCGATATTAAGACGTTGTTTCGTTTTATTTATTTATTTAATACCTGCACTGATGACCCCTCTTTCCAAAGGGAGCAGACACAAGACACGGGAACATAAGTGATTGCTTAGAGGCAGGAGAGGGTAAATAGCTCGTGAGCAAGCACAAGAAGTGGATGTACTGAGTGCAATTAATCTCTGGCTATAAATTAGCCTGTTCGGTAATAGCCTGAGGTAGGCGGAAGGAACAAAGTGTACTAGAGCGTGCTGCCAGTTACACATGTGTCAATCCACAGTGACTCCACTGAAGTCCACCCAGTGTAACTGAGAGAAGAACTTTGCCCTTTGGCTTCCATTAGAGGTTGCCACAAAAATGTTTTCTTCGTCCCTGCTCACCCTCAGATCACACTGGCTCAAGATCGGTCCTGGACTAGTCCCAGATTTATGGGCTGGTATCTTGAAGCTCATCATCCCTAGAAACATTGTTGCCTTTATCCCTTTGTGGAGCTGGTATTCTAGGCTTTCCAGTGGCAGCAGCTTGTCCTGCCTGGTGCCATGAGATCTTTAATGATCACAAATCAATCCAGATCTTGGTCTTACCTCTCATCCCAAAGATGCACTCCGAGCAGCCGGGCACCTCCTAGCAGCATGCTGGCCCCTTGATTCAGTATCACAAACCCTCAGATTATAAACTCTTTGAACGAGGGAAGTCATCCTAGGTCGGATTTTAAAAAGCATGCGAGGCAGTGTGGGCTAGTGTGAAGAGGTGTTGTGGCTATGACCTGCCAAGCCCAGAGGTGCCGGGGCTCAGCCTCGGCAAGCCCAGGCACAAATTAAGCCCTGGATAAGGCACTGAAAGACCTGGACTCCGTTGCTTCTCTGCTACTGACCGGCTTCTTGGCAAGTCACTTCACCTCTCTGTGCCTCGGTTCCCCCTCCTACCCTTTGTCTGCCATGTCAATTTACATTGTAAGCTCTTTTGGGGAGGGACTGTCACTGTGTGTTTGTACAGTGCCTAGCACAATGGATGACCCTGATCTCAGTTAGGGCCTCTAGGTGCTACTGTAATATAAATAATAATAACGTATAGCCCTACATAAACAATTAGGATAATATTGACTTAGGAGGGAAGAGTGCCATCCGCTGAATCACCAAGAGCTTTCTGTAGAGCACCAGATTTTCTCTGGAAATCTCCAGCCCCAAAATACTGACCAGGCCCAGCTCTGCTCAGGGTGGAAAGTCAAGAGGATAGGGAATGAAATGGTGCAAAGGAGCTGCTCTTGCCTGATTTAACATGGTCCTTTGCTAAATGCCCATTCAGAAATATTTGTCTATTCCATGTGGCATGTCAGGCTTCTGCACAGGCTACTCCTTATTCATCCCTGCTAGCAAACTGTATTTTCTTTCCCAGTGATTGTGGAGCCTTTCACTGTACGACCAGGAACAATGAATCCCCCTGTAGCTTTAATTTTTGACGACACCATGCGAAAGTTAACAGACTTTGCAGCCCTGTGGAGGAGAGAGGGGAAAACGAAGCATTCATGCTGCCCTGCTCAAGATCTTCCTTTGAATTATTACCCAGCTTTCGCCTTGCAAAGAATATCGGGGGGGGCCCCACTGGAGCTCACTTGCCTGGTTAATTACACACCCTGATGACGCCCAGTGAAATCGCAGCAGGTGGTGCTGTGCTCTAGTCCTGGTTGGGCTTGGGGGGGCTCCCATGCCCATTTCATGAGACCTTGCAACTTGTTTTGGGGACTGAAATGGCAGAAATCTCATAAACTTAGACGAGCCGGTGAAACTTCTGCCATCTTGAATGGTGGAAAGCAGAGCTCAGCAGCTCTTGCCCGATTTCGGACACGTCTGAACTCGGACCCAGAAACTGGCAAAGAGGCGGCTCCTGGTTATGGATCTGATCTGGAACCAATGTGATGGGGACCAGTTTGGATCTGGGGGTTAGAATCCAACAGCTCCCGAGTTAAAAGGGGGTTGGATACCAGGTTCTAGTTAGCGTGAGTTACAATAACAGTGAAACTACATCAGCATAGCAGCGGCATGGGCTAGCCCCACCAGCCCGGGACCCTGGGTCCACATGCGAGCAGCTGCCAGCCCATACTGCCACGGCTTCACTGCTTACTTGAACCAGCTTTGATTGCGCTCAGGTATGGCTGCAGGTGCTGCAATCGCACCTCCTGATCGCACCACCCGTTCCCCAAGTCAGCCAGGGCTGGGGAAGCAGCCTACTCAGCTGGCGTGGGAATGGGATGGGAGGCGGGAGCGCATGCAGAGGGGCTGCTCAGCATGAGTTTGTCATGTGTATTTGTGGCTTTTAATTCCTCGGGCATTGGCCCCCCACAACCTGGGCAGAGGCGTTTTAGAAATGAAACTGTCCTATTGCCACTGTTCAGCCTTGCGCTCTGCTCTGCTGGCTCTTGTGAGCTAAGCCAGGTTGGTATATGGATGGGAAACCTCTAAAAAGGAGCAACCAGGAAGTGGTCCAGTGGATGATGTCCTCTGCCAACGTCATGACACTAGGGGGCACCATGGTACTGCGTGGGGCCTTTTGCATGGCACAGATAGCTGAGGTCCTGCCCACCTGCAGTTATTAAAGATCCTCTTTGTGCAGCCTGTTAACCAGGGTCCTGGTGGGAATCTAAGCCAGCTGATTGCATTCCACCCCATCAAATTCCCTCTTTAATTTCAATAGGATATAGGATTCTTCTTTCCTTCCTGTCCTATACTGCTGTGCAGTTGTGGGTGAGAGCTGTTAAACAGCTGCCATGTTCTACCCCAGAAGTGGCTGCATTTCAGTGGCACATGAACGGCTCCCTTTGTGCAGTCTGTGAAGTGCTGTCGGATGAATGATGCTGTAATAAGGATCTGATAGACACACAGGAGTTCTGGTAAGAAACTTTAGTCCCTGATCACAGTTACCTGCCCTGGATTAAGGTTAATACTCCAGGCACATGACAGGGTCAGCTCCCAACCACTAAAGGATTATTATGCAGCATTTTTCCAGGCTCATTTGGTGTATTCGCAGTGCATTAACACCCCTGTCTGCTCCACCTCTGCGGGAAAAGATTTGAGACCGATCACAGTCATTTCAAACTGCAACTGGACTGCTCCTATTACGCCCTTGAACTCATGTGCCACGTGCTCTGGATCTAACATATAGTCAGATCTGAATGAAGCAATGAAAACAATGGGAAAGTAAACTTTCCCCTGGCTATGGCCAGTTTCATGGCCTAATCAAGAGCAGCCCAGAGTTAATTGCATCCTATTATTTGAATCTAGCCTTTTGCTGGGTGGTTGGGGGGACAATTGCTTTTCCTGTATAAAATTAAAATAACAACAGGTTGCAGATCACAGAGCAAACAGTGGGGGCGGGCTCATTAGAGGTAGGAAGGTCTTTGAAATGATCGGGGATGGTCATCAGCCCCGGCATTTACACCGCGGTTTGGATCCATGCTTTTGGTTCCGCCTCTCACAGAGAGCAGCTGTGAGTGTTTGAAGTTGTGCCCATCGCAAAAATACCACCAGTTTGGTATGAGTGGTGCGGCCTCTGTTCAGTGGAGACCTCGGACTGGCATTTCAGAGCCTGGTGTAGGACAGGCTCAAGGTGCACTGGAAGAGCTGCATGAGGGAAGCCTGGAGCCAGGTTTGTAAGGTGCATTGGGAGCAGCACCGCTTGGATCAAGCTAGTGCTATCAGCCCCTGAGTTTCAGAAGCTCTAAATTCACTCAGCCATAAATGCTCTGGGGGCCCTTCTGTCTCTGAGGTTCCTTCCAGGCACGGGCAGTGAACTCTCTGCCCCTGGATGTTTATGAGAAATGGAAAGAATTTTCAGTTCGTGATATCACCATCTCTCATAAAAAGATTTTAGCAGCTACATGAGAGTCCGCCTGTTTCCATCTCCCCCAGTCAAGCCTGGCACATTCAACTGCCCATTGTCAGCTCTAAGCTCCAGCTAGCAACATGGCGAGAAGTCACAAGAGAGGGGAGGTGACGGATCCTCCCAGCGGGAGCAAAGGAAGCCAGAGACCTGCCGTTACATCCCGCTGAGCACCGCTGGCGCTAGGGTTTGTGCAGCCCCAGGCATGCGTCTGAGGAGGGGGCACAGCAATACCCCTGTGCACGTACTTTCTCTTCAGCTGACTGGTGATTTCACGTCCTTTAATGAGGTCACGTCCCATCAGCTTTCAGCAGTGAAAGAAGGGTGGTCTAGTGACTAAGACACTAGACTGGACTGCAGGAGAGCTGAGTTTGATGTCCTGCATATCTCTGGGCAAGTCACTTAATCTGTGCCTCAGTTTCCCTGTCTGTAGAACTGGGATAAATAACACTTTCTCCCACGCATTGCCTGCCTCGTCTATTTATATTGTAATCTTTTTGGGACTTGAACTGTCTCTTAATGTTATATGTACAACGCTTAGAGCTATGGGACCCTGATGTAGGCTGTGGCCTCCAGATGCTACTGGAATTTAATTAATTGAAAGACACGAGGGAGGAAGAGAGAGCAGAATATCCAAGTCAAACCCTTCTCAGGGTCAACTTTTCCAAGAGTGGAATTTTGCCCTGAGACGATCTCAAAGGTTTTCATACAATGCAGCCCATCAGTAGAACGACTGTCCTATGGACACCTCCCTCTCGCTATCCCAGAACAGCTCTGTGACAACAGCAATTGCTTCTGTGGAAAAGTAAATGCTCAGATGTACCCTCAGCTTCTTTGAATGCAATTTAGCAACTGGAAACAAGGAGGATCCAGCATCATGTGACCAGCCACCTGTACATGGAAAACCAGAAAGTGTTCCACGGGCCACAGCCCCGGGACCCTGCCCTCAGAGATGTCTGCACAGCAAGCAGGCCCCACCATTAATGGATGTGGGAGGAGCGGCGAAAAATTTATAGTCGGGTTATTAGGGAAAAATCACTTTTATTTTATTATTAGATATTTTTGTCTTGGAAACTACCTACTTTATGAGCTTTAAGACTAAACTTTTCAAAGGCATCTAAGGCCTTAGAAATTATTTGCTACCTCAGCAAACCCTCCTAGTGTAGGCATATCTTATGCTGGTAAAAATGAATTCTTCTGCTAGTTCACTTTAGATCAGTTCCCCAATCAAAACAAGCTTTATCAACAAAGGCACTGTTTTGCTGCATAACTGCATCTACACTCTGACTTTTGCCAGCACTAAGTCAGTTAGGAGTGATTTTTTTCACCTTCCTAATTGCCAGAGTTATGCTGGCAAATCTTTTAAGTGTAGACCAGACCTACAGGAGTTAGGTGCCAACTTCCATTGAAATTCAGTGGGATTTGAACACCTTTACTCTCTTTAGGGCTCATCTACACGTGAGTTACACTGGAATAGCTATTCTGGAATAACTCCAAGTGCGGACACCCTTATTCCAGAGCAACAGTGTTCTTGTCCCAGTTACCTTCGTTCACTTTGGAAGTGGATTAAGCTAACCTGGAAGAAGACACTCTTATTCCAGAAAAAGAGTGCCCACACTTGGAGTTCTTCCAGAATAGCTATTCTGCTTTAAACTCACACCCTGCCTTATTCCAGAAAAACCTTCCTGGGGCAGACAAGTCCTAGAGGCTAGTTGCTAACCTCAATTGCTAGCCCTCTTTTCCCCACTGCCCCGCTACTTCTGTTCAGCAGTAAACTCATAAATACCCTTACTGTAATTCTCAGTAATGAGCCACTCATCACACTCAGGCAGGCTGGCGCTCTAGGGGGTTAGCAGCTTGCATTCAACCCCAGGCTCCCTAAACGAGCTCTCCTGGCCCCGCAGGGTATGTATTCCCATTACTAGCACACACTGAAGCCCACACCACCAGGTACTCACTGCTATTTTTAATGAAAAAGCTAGATTAAAGCTATTTTGGGCATCTTTACGTAAACTGCAAGTCGCATCCCCACTTGTAATGTAGACATAACCTCACAGACTTCAACTCCGGCGGCTAAGCAGGGACAGTCTGTTTGTTCTGTGTTCCTACCGCACCTAGCACAATGGTGTCCCGGCCCTCGGGTAGGGCTTTCAGGGGCTGCTGTGATATAAATAATATTAACCTGAGTTCCTGTCTTCACTGCTATGTTAACCCGAGTGAAGACCACACCTTGGTGTGAAGTGTAGCCAGACCCGAAAGAAGGACGGACACTGGGAGAGCGCAGAGAAGCGGACTTACCAACGCACAGACCGAGCTCAGAAGACAGCCGCAGAGGAGAGTAGCCAAAACGCTGCTCCCATGGACCGACCCCGCCATGGTCCCCAGAGCAGGCTGCAGGTGCGATGTGAAGGGAGAGTTTGGGGCTCAGCGACACACTGGGCGAGCCCTGCTCCAGGCAACAGCCATCTGTTCAACCCAGATCACTCCGGGTGTGGACAGCCGGGCTGGTAACAGATCTGCTGGAACTGAGAGGAACGAGCATCTTCCGGTTTTAAACAAATTCTGCCCCAGACTCCCCTGGGGTTCTCCAAGAGATGCAGGCTTAACCCAAACCAGAAATCTTGCTTTTCAGAGCCTGGGGCCAAGCGTGGCGCTCGCTCCAGCCAGTCCTTCTGCAGGATGCTGCTTTCTGCGTCCTGCTTCCAGCTGCATGGGAAATTGTCAAACACGGGGGGCTTCTCTCCCCCTCTCCTGCCCCACCAGCATGCACGCTTCTTTCTATTTGGTCTCTTTGTCTCTCCTGCTCTAACTGGCTCTGGGAGCATTTGCAGACACACTGCTGCTCCTTGTTCCCGGTCAGATCTGGATGGCAGAGGTTTATTGGCTTAGCCCTAGGTGCTAAAATCCTGTCCACTCAAGGAAGATTCCCCCTCCCTTTTCAGCAACTTCTCCCATTGCCTGGTGGGTCATTTCTCAGCTGTCAACCTTGTCCCCCACTGCTCTCCATGTCTCCAGCTCCCAAACTGATCTCCCCAAAAGCAGCAGCCAGGGTCCCTAGGAAACAGCTTGGATCGGGAACCAGAGGAAAGAGTGTGTGAGCCTCTCCACTTAGTCACTGGGTGCTCCCAAGGTGGGATGGGTTTGGGGCAGATTCCTGTTTAACTTGTTGAGTTCTCTCCACCCCTCCTAGGTTTTGATGGGTAACAGAGACGCACTGTAACGTGTGTGGGCAAGGACTTGTACTGGAAGCCGATCAATAGGTCATCAATGAGCACACGCAGGGCTTTCATGCTTGGATAGCGTAATTTTCATGAAGTTTTTTGGTTAGGGGATTTCCCAGATTATTATTATCTGTCTGTGGGGGCACCTCCCAGCCTCTGCCATGGACCAGGACCCCTTCAGGCGGGGGGGGGACGGACTGTACAAACAGAACCAAGAGACGGTCCCTGCAGCCAGGAGGTTACAATCTAAGCTGAAGACAAGCGAGAACAAATGGATGGAGACAGACAAGCAGGGCCGCACAAGGAAACTGATCGTCCCTGGGCTCAGCTCACCAGCTTCTCTCTGTTGTCAAGTGTTTTGTAGACATCCTGGCAAAGGGAAGTTTGAAGGAGGGATCGGAAGGAGGACACTGACATGTTTGGTTGTTGCTCTCTTTTTCTTTCTGGAGATAAAAGCAGCGGCAGCCTTTATCATTTTAACTAAATGGGACGGCTGAGTGGAGGCGGCTAAGCTAATTCTGGCTTTGGTGCAGTGACACATACTGGACACATGCTCCCAAGGCAGCTCAGCTGGCTACACAGTGCAGCCACTAGCATTCTCCCGCTCTATAGGAAGAGCCAACAAGCCACTGCAAGTGAAGCCAGGCCCAAGACAAGTCCCTGGGTTCCACTGCCAATGCCCCACTAATTCATAAGACCAAGATGCCTCTTGCTATCTAATGTACTTGTCAGGTCTCGTCACCATAGTATCCGAGAGCCTCACTAGCTTTAAAGCATTTATCCTCGCAGCTGCCCCCTGAGGCACGGCAGCGCTATTATTCCTATTGTCCAGATGGGGAACTGAGGCACGGATCTGCAAAATGATTTAGGTGCCTCACTCCCACTGGAAGTTAGTTGCCTAAATACCTTGGAGGATCTGGGCCTAAGTGACTTGCCCAAGGTCACATAGGAAGTCTGAGGCAGAGGAGGAAATTGACTCCAAATCACCTAAGTCCTAGGCGAGAGCCCTAACCCACTGGATCAGCCTTCCTCTCACCAACTCACTGCCTCTCTCTAGGCCTTGGCTACCCCACGTGAGAAATGAGGCTGAAAATAATGCTTTGTTCTTACCCAGCACTTCTTCCTCTGTAGATCTGAAAGCACTTTACGCAGATGGGCGTCATGCACTGGTGTCCCCCATTGTATAGCTGGCCTAAGCACAGAAATTCGAATCCCTTGACGTGAGAGACCCCATGGTTTGGGGATAAACCATGGGCCTGTGAGATTAGACGTCTGTTACCACAAAGCACCCATGTGACCCTTTGGCAAGTCACTTCCAAGGCCAGTTATCCTGTCTGGAAAGTGAAGCTGTGGGTTTCCCCCGAAGCCAAGCGGGTGTTGAGGTGGGGGATGCAGGAGGAGGAGTCATTTGACTAGAACCTGGAGTTTCTTTGGACCTTTGAACCGCGGCTCTGCTCAGTTCGATGGTCAACGGGAAAAGTATTCCATCCCTATGGCTCTTGTGCCATTGATTCCACAGAGCACCCCTCCTCCCCCACTGTTCTCTGCAGCCTTAGCCCCATATCACAGCCAGAGAGGGGGCGTGACTGACGCAGGCTGGCACAGCAAGCCAGACACAGAATTGGGAGGAGAAGTCAGGCCTTCCCCTATTGACTGAATTCTGCTACCTCCCATTTAAAGGGGCCTTACTGTTTCTATACAGGCTTTGGTTTGCAACAGGTCTCTCTCCTCAGACTTTTCTTTCTGTGGCCCTTGCTGCAATAATATCCCCCCAGATTTCACATAATCAAAGGGATTTCTTGTTCCTTCATAAGTCCTCTGCAAGGTAGATGGCTATTACCATCCCCACATTCCACAGAGGGAAACTGAGGCACAAAGTGACTTGCCCTGTGTCACACAGCAAGTCACAAGAACATAAGAACGGCCATACTGGGTCAGACCAAAGGTCCATCCAGCCCAGTATCCTGTCTACCGACAGTGGCCAATACCAGGTGCCCAGAGGGAGTGAACCTAACAGGTAATGATCAAGTGATCTCTCTCCTGCCATCCATGTCCAGCCTCTGACAAACAGAGGCTAGGGACACCATTCCTGACCCATCCTGGCTAATAGCCATTAATGGACTTAACCTCCATGAATTTATCCAGTTCTCTTTTAAACCCTGTTATAGTCCTAGCCTTCACAACCTCCTTAGGCAAGGAGTTCCACAGGTTGACTGTGTGCTGTGTAAAGAAGAACTTCCTTTTATTTGTTTTAAACCTGCTGCCCATTAATTCATTTGGTGGCCCCTAGTTCTTATATTATGGGAACAAGTAAATAACTTTTCCTTATTCACTTTCTCCACACCACTCTCTCATATCCCCCCTTAGTCTCCTCTTTTCCAAGTTGAAAAGTCCTAGCCCCTTTAATCTCCCCTCATATGGGACCCGTTCCAAACCCCTAATCATTTTAGTTGCCCTTTTCTGAACCTTTTCTAATGCCAGTATATCTTTTTTGAGATGAGGGGACCACACCTGTACGCAGTATTCAAGATGTGGGCGTACCATGGATTTATATAAGGGCAATAAGATATTCTCCATCTTATTTTCTATCCCTTTTTTAATGATTTCTAACATCCTGTTTGCTTTTTTGACTGACGCTGCACACTGCGTGGATGTCTTCAGAGAACTATCCACAATGACTCCAAGATCTTTCTCCTGATTAGTTGTAGCTAAATTAGCCCCCCTCATATTGTATGTATAGTCATTATTATATGTATTACAGTAGCACCTAGAAGCCCCAACCAAGACCAGGGCCCCATTGTGCGGGGCACTGTCCTCATACACAGACCATGAAATAAAGCCAGGAATGCCATGATGCGCCTATAAACCATGCTGCCTCTCGTTACACACAGCTAGGACTGCCTCCAGGTCTGCACAGATCCTGCCCTGGGCAGAGCCCCTGAAGCTTCTCTTGACATTTTCCTGGACATTTTCCTTTTCTCTTTGGAGAAAGCCAGAACGAATACTTGAAGGAGATTCAGAGTCTGACCTACAATATCCAGTGGGGCAATAGCAAGCCAGGCCTCAAGAGCGCACTTGTAGCCCGTCTGCCATGCTGGGGGAAGGCTTCTTAGCCAGTTGCGAGAGGAGGTCAAATTTAAATGACAGCTGTCCAGGAGACGTGGCCCTTGCACCTTTGAGTAAATCAGAGAGAAAAAAGACACATCTCTTGTTTTTTCTGCTACAATATGGTTTGATCTGGCAATCTGGGTAGAAGGCAGGGCACATGGATTAACTGCCCATCTTTCCAGATCCAAACATACCATCATGCCACCCAAAGGTGCTGCCAGTCCATTGTTAGGATAATAATAGTCTTACACCCATATTCCTAGGAAAGATCTGATCCCTTCATTGAGCACTGAAACGCAACTCCTGCTGACGTGGAGCATGACAGCTATTTAGCAGCCCGCAGTTACGCCCTCCAGCTGTTTCAGATGTTTTTATTGTATCCACTTACATGGCTGCACTCTTTTTTAACTGGGTTTCCTGATTTCTCGTCTGGAGGCTGAAAATGAGCAGGAATGGGGGGCAGGAGCAAGGCTGTTGCTTTTGGAATATGGGATGTTACATTTTACAGCAGTACATTTATTTTGGAGATGCTGTGGACAGTGATCACAACGAGGAGTCCTTGTGGCACCTTAGAGACTAACAAATTTATTGGGGCATAAGCTTTCATGGGCTCAAACCACGAAAACCACTTCATGGGATGCATGGAGTCAAAATACAGGAGCATGTATAAATATGTCTGTCTACACTCCTTGGTATACAGACAAAGCAGAAACCTGAACGTGTACTGACCATCCAGCACCTCTCTCAACCTGCCTTCTCCAGAATCTCAGCTTTCTTTCTTTCTTTCTTTTTCTCCCTCTCTGGCTATGATGGTTGCAAAGAAAATCTTTCAAATGTGCTCTGAGTGTAATCGATCCATTGCAAGGGTATCAGGCACTGGTGCTCCTCAGTCCTCTCTGTTCTCTGCTTGTGGCATACAATAGTTTAGTCTCCAGATAGCTGTAACAGTTTAGCCTAATCCAAGTGATTGGGCCCAATACAGGGGTAACTGGGTGGATTTTAGTGGCCCATCATATTGCAGGAGGTCAGATCAGATGATCTGTCTCTCCCTTCTGGTCTTATGCTCTATGACACTATGAATCCAAGTCTGCCTGAATTTACAGAGAGCCTGAAACAATACTCCAAGCGGCTTGAATTGCTCCATTCATCACAATGCCCAGATGCCCAGGGATGAGACTTTAAATGTCAAAATAGCTAACTCTTCTGCTGTTGATCAAAACCCGTGAAGGAAGAAGAGGGAGTGTCATATTATGAAAATCTAGACCATGTATTCTGAGGGCATGGGCTTGAGGGATTTTGCCACTTGTTCCTTTCCCGGTCACATCTTCTTTTAAATGGCTTCTAGCCACATTGCCCACGGAGCCCACCATGGCATCGGAGCCCCACCCAGGTGAAGCCAAGTCAAAGTAATCCAGCAGAGACCACGGGTGTATCCAAGTCCCCAGTGAAGGGAAGCTGAGCCCAGACAACATGCATGATCATATTTTGAAGATTTACACAATCTTATTCTGGCATATCAAGTGGGTGGATTTTATTTTGTGGGTGGGGCATGGAAGAGAACCATTATTTTTTTCTTTTTTTGGTCAATTCATCCTCTGCTATAAAACCAATTTTAAATCAAGGTGACCGGATTATTTTAAAGCAGCTTTTTGTGGCTAATGTGAAGCCTACACTCCATATCACCTTTAGCAGGCACCCAGCCCCACCCAAAAATCTGGTCTCGCACATATGAGGGATCCTGTAGGTGTTTGTAATAAGCATTGTCACGCCTCTGCCAAGTGATAACAGATGTCAGGGCCCTGCAAATTGGATTCCCATTGGAGGAGAAATCTGACACAGACCCTGCATAGGTTCTTAATTTAACTTGCTTGGTTTATGCTATCTACATCAGTCCTGGAACAGAGGCGGTGACAAACAGCACACAGGCATCCCCTTGTTCAGAACTCGCAGTCCAAATCCCAGTGCCTGGTGCCCAGGAAGCAACTCTGTCCCAGGAAGTGACTGGTTAGATTAAAGCAGAGAGCAAATTCTCCAGCTGTTTGCACCAGCTCCCCCAGAAGGAAATTGCATCACAAAACTAACAACAATGCAGCATCTCGTCAAGGATAGAACACAGCTTGCAGGCTAGGCCACAGAACTTGTTCTTCTGTGTGTAAGCTTGATGTTTCATTGGATATCTATTATTTCATTAGCTCTTTGCTCCAATCTCACTTTCTGTATCTGTTTCTCACCCTGTGGGCTGTGCTCTTATTTTGAGCCTTTTTTTTTTTAATCTCCCGAGATGGGGCTAGTACTTTCCCAGAGCCTTGGAAGACTCAACTAATAATCTATGAAGTTGAGATATTTGGAGAGAAGAACAAATTTATTATTAAACAAACAAGTGACCCAAGCTCCAGCCCTGCAGCCGCCTTGGAAAGGAGCTTGTCCAGGAAGTTCTTCCTGGGCCTGTTCAGCTCTGTATATTTTCATTCTTCTCTGTTTTGCATTTAGAGCCTCATCCTTGTCATTGGCCCAGTTATTCAGTGCCCTCCCAGGATGAAGGAAGTTCTCTGGGTTCATTCTGTATTCTCTGATTGCTTCATGTAGATCACAGCTGTGCAGCTATTTGAACATTAATTTGCTGCGGGGATAAAGCAACTGGGTTTGACTCCTGAAGCCAGGGTCCCACGCCACCCCCACAGAACCCGTAGGAGGCAGCAGACCCTGCTGGAGGAGGCAATCACAGCAAGCAGCTGAGTAATGGATCCATTGCAAGGGTATCGGGCACTGGTGCTCCTCAGTCCTCTCTGTTCTGAGTTGGGATCGCTTGAGGCTGGAATGGCCTTAGCCCTATACCAGCCAAGGAGTCCCTAATACAGCTGTATAGGCCCAGAACAACCCTCTCCCAGGAAGCAGCCATAGGAGGGGGCTTGGGAGGAAGGTAATTTTGCAAGGATCCCCTAGTGCCTAATCCTTCTGCACTGCAATTTCCCCACCCCCAGAAGGAGGTGTGTATCTGCTCCAATTTATGCACCTGTCCTGCCACCTGGTGACTGACCCCTTTAAGGGGAAATGGGACCAGCCCCAACTGTGGAATAATTAGCTGCCTCCCCATCTAAGGGGGTGTCATGTACACCTAGTACATGGTTGGCTGCAGGGCTGCTACTGACAGGCCAGGCTTCTGTACCAGCTATGGCCTGGGCACAGAGCTTCCTTCCCAGAGAGATGCACCAGATGTGTTCAATACAAGATCCTTTTAAAGCACGGCCTGGAATGGTGGGGGTGGCCAAGCTTAGGTAAGGTATGTTACACCCGGTGCCACTTGGTGCTGACCAACGTAATACAGTCTGCATCGCATTCCAGGGGTCCAAGTGACAGCCTGAAACGCTTGGGCCTCGCCAAGGGCCGAGAATGCGGTTTGGTGAGTTTGGCAATGGAGCCACAGGGAGTTGGTGGAAGGCCCTTTAGGAGGGCCTGGAAGAAGCAGGGCAGTCCAAGAAAGCAGGCCGAGAGTCCGGGCCTTATCCCAGGGCAGGGAAGACTGAAACACAGACCCAGTGCTTAGAGGAGTCTGAAAAAGCATGTGGTGGGCGGTGGGGCAGGGGGAGTCTGTCAGGAGAGAGAGCTCATCCCGCTTCCTGCAGCGCTTCGGACTGGCTACTCGCACTTCAGGAGGCGGGGAAGTGGGGGAACCAGCCAATCAGAGATGAGTTCTCCCCTGTGCAAAATAGTAAAATTATTATTTGCGGGGTCTAAGACCCCTTTCACACAGCTGTACCTTAAACACTGGGTAGCTCAGAGGGGCTGAGTCTGTGAGGGGGACTGCAGGGAAGCAGGCCGGGAGTCTGAGATCCATCCCAGAGCAGAGAGGCAATGGGCAGGAAACTGAGCCCAAAGGCCGGGCCACATGAATCCCTGGAAAAGATGGGAGACTCCGCAAAGGGGAAACTGAGGCAATAAGCACTCTGCTGTGCCACACTTGGGCCATAGAGGGGGTGCCCTGGGTCAGCCACGCCTGTGACGGCACCAAAACCAGTGGTCAGATTTTTCAGAGGCGCTCAGCGTGCTGGGTGCTGAGCTCTTTTGGAAACGTGGATTCAACTGGGGGCGTTGAGACCTTGAAAATCAGGCCCTGGGCTCTTTGGAAAAACATTAGCCCTGTGGGAGTCCGAACCCGGCAGCTGATTTTGTAAATATTGCCCTGAGTAGCTCAGAGGCAGGAACAGAAGGCAAGAGAACCACGTGTCAGTTGCTGGTGTGAGAGCATCAAGCCCAGCAGCAAAGAACGCTTCATTTTTGAGCGAATCTGATGCAGCTCTGAGAAATACCCAGCAAAGGGGGCCGATAGGTTTGCCCGCTTTGGGTGGACGTATTCCTGGAGGTTTCATCAGATGACATCATCTTTAATTAAAGATAAATCGTCAGTTCCTGGAGACTCCAGGACAATCCTAGTTGGCAGCCCTAGGGGCTGATGGAAATGCCTTCTTAAGCCCTGCAAGGGCTTGCGTGTCTGCAAACCAAGAGCAGGGGCCTGCTGTGGAGGAAAGAGAGGGCTCAGGTGCAAGGGTCCCATAGCTGCCCAAAGCTTTCTGGGACTATGATCCGGATGCGTTCCCACAGGGCCCTCTCCACCCGCAGGCCACTGTGACAGAGCAGTTTAGGAGCGTTGCAGCTGGGTGGCCCCACTGAATGCCTCTGAAGAGGGGGGCAGATTTGCATTATCTATCCTGCTCAGGCTGTGAGCATCCCTGAATTCCCAAGGGGATGTCCCTGCAGTTACCACTAGCCAGGTGAGAGATATTGGACCATAGGTCAGAATACCCCCCCCCACACACACACACACCTTGTTCCCTCTTGGATCTGAATGTTACAAAGGAGGGGAATATCATGTATCTTTTAAACCCCCCGGGCCACCTGCTATATCAACCCCACCCAATGCATCCTTCTGGTGCATAAGGGCTACAGCACCACCTAGTGGTCTGCAAATATCTCTGCAACACACGCTATAACATGCATCGGATGCAGGGAGCTGTAGCTCACAGAAGCTGATGCTCAAATCAATTGGTTAGTCTCCAAGGTGCCACAAGTCCTCCTGTTCTTTTTGTGGATACAGACTAACACGGCTGCTACTCTGAAACCTATAACTATACTAGTCCTGTCCGAGGAAATCGGGCTATGCCATGCTGTGAACTAGCAATTAGTAAACTCCAGTCCTTATCCCTGCAGTAAAGTTCTAGCAAAGCCCCAGTGATAGCTCTGATCTCGGTGGTAGGGAGATAATAATAATAATAATTATAATTATTAATAATAATAATAATATAATAATTATAATATTAATTAATAATTAATTATTATTAATAATAATAATCAGGCAAAAATAAAGGTGCTAAGACCTGAATGGAAATGTAGGAACAGTGACTTGACTGTCAGTGTCGGCTAGGCAGAGAGTTCACAGCTGACTCCATTCAGGTGCGCAGAGCAGAGCAGCCGGCAATGGCTGAATCGTATAAGCCCTGGGTTTGACATACTCAGGGCCGGTTTAAATCCCATGGAAGGCAGCTCAGGCTTTTGTCCTTCTGACAGAAATGTACTGAATTCCAGGCACTTTGTGCATGGGTCCTTCTGATGAGACCTTCCAAACCGAGGTTCTGTGTGAACATTAGGGATCCCATGGCGGTTTTGTGTAAACTAGGGATTTGCTCTCCTATCATTGGCTAAAATTTCCCCTCCCTTCCACTGTTATGCTGGTGCCAGGATGTATATCAGCCACTGATTCTGGGTGCCTCTGTTTGGTGTGATGGTTTTTGAGGCAGGGTTGAGCACGCAAAGCTCCTGCTGACTTAATTTCAGCTTTTCTGAAAATCCAGCTCCAGATGTCTCAAGTTAGACACCGAAAAAGAAGACACCCAAAACCACTGGCCACTTTTGAAAATGTTGGCTGGAGCATTTGGGCACTTCAGCATCTTCAGGGATGAGCAAAAGCTAAAAACTCTTACAATGAGGATGACTTAGCAAAAAAAGGATGGAAAGTGTAAAATTACCAGCAGCTTGGAAAACTCACTGCTAACTCAGTGCAAGCTTCCCAGGTTTACAGGGCTCCCAGGAAAAGCCCAAGGGAGATACAAAGAAGGGAGACCTGCCTCCCCTCCCCAGACTGCCAGTGTGACAGAGATGGCAATTTCCTGCAACATCCTGAACAAACCTTATTGAATTAAGGTTGAGTATTTTAGGAGTTAATTGTATTAATGCACATGTTTGTGTATAGTTGTGAGATTGCATGGAACTTCTTTAAGGGGGAGAGAGAACTAATATAATCCCAGGGAAGTTGTTATGAGCTTCACAGGACTCTTTGAAAACAATGGGCCAGACAAGACTGAATTTTCAGTTGAGCGGGTTTTTTAGGAAATGCTTGGGAGGAGGGGATGCAAATTACCCACCTCCGGTCTCATCCTTTAGAAGCTACACCATGAGGAAAACCCATTGTCTGGCTGCTGACCTATTCACAGTCTCTGCAGATCAAAGACACTAAGCTGGATAAAGACATGACTCAGAGATTCAGGGAGGGATGCTTGTTCTGAACTACCAGCTGTTATGAACTTGTGATCAGAGAAGAACCTCTGGATGGAGTTTCCAGAGCCCTTGTTGGAGCTGGGGTGATCTCTGGTGAGTTTATTAACAGGCATGGAGGTTCTTTGGTTGCTTTAATATGTTTTCTCTGTCGTGCTTTTACCGTACGAGTTAGAGTGCTTTCTTCGAAAGAGCTGTGTGGGAACTTGTCGCTATGGTAATTACGCGCTGGGGAGAAAGCCAAGCAGGCCTGCTTGGGCAGTCTACATGGCTGGGGACCTCACAGTGTAGGCAGGGAGTTGTGCAGGCTGGAAATACCCCAGTCAGGAGGGAGAGAGGTGCGTGTCTCTGTCCAAGCAAGGTGATGGCTGGGGACCTAGGAGCCTGAGCATGGGTACCTTTGCTGGACCGTGAGGGGGGAAATACACGTGCAGTTGCCTTGAACTGTGACAGCCAGGATGAAAATGTTTGCAGATGCTAACAGTCCAGACTGAGGCCCTAATTTGGAGCTGGGTAGTGTGGAAGGACAGGGGCCAAAAATGGCTGTGTGCCATTCAAGATTCTGGATCCAGCCCCTGGTGTAAACTAGAGCAGCCCCAGGGGCCTATCCTGCTGAGAGTGTTTTGACCACCACCCCTCCTACCTCCAACATACCCCATTGCCCTAAGAGCCCCCTTGCACATTGTGGGGGGATTCCCCAGTGAGTTAATCCTGCTGCTTCCTGACCACTCTAGGCCCACTGGGTTGATCAGAGGGGCCAGAGCACAGCTCAGAGTCGGGGTCTCCCTGATGGCTCCAAAGAGTCAGACGCAGTGTTGGAGCAAATTCTGTTCAGTGGCATGAAAGGGGGGACACTAGCAACCCTAAGATGAGGTTACCGTCTGAAAAGCATTTACCTACCATTGATGCAAACAATGGGGGGGACTCCAAACTTGGCTGAAAGTTCCCAGGTGGGTGCTGTGGGGGTGCAGAGGAGTGGGGGATGGGCTTCTGGAACTGGATGAGGAACAGAGATTTTCTGAGGTGAAGGAAGGTGGAGGTGGATTTTGCAGTTTGGGTGGGTAGAGGAGGTGACATTAATTCAGGGAAACCCTATGGCCTGTGTTACACCGGTGCTCAGACTAGCTGCTCACAACGGTCCCTTCTGGCCTTGGAATCTATTAATAGAAAAGAGAAAGCGTGGCGAAAACCTTGATCTATATTTTTTTCCGGTTTGCTTGACTTTGTTCATCTGAGAGTAGTTTGGGGTATAAAAAAGTATATCCTGATTCCATCAACCCTGAAAGAAAAGGAGGACTTGTGGCACCTTAGAGACTAACCAATTTATTTGAGCATGAGCTTTCGTGAGCTACAGCTCACTTCATCGGATGCATACCGTGGAAACTGCAGCAGACTTTATATACACACAGAGAATATGAACCAATACCTCCTCCCACCCCACTGTCCTGCTGGTAATAGCTTATCTAAAGTGATCATCAGGTTGGGCCATTTCCAGCACAAATCCAGGTTTTCTCACCCTCCACCCCCCCACACAAATTCACTCTCCTGCTGGTGATAGCCCATCCAAAGTGACAACTCTTTACACAATGTGCATGATAATCAAGTTGGGCCATTTCTGCACAAATGGCCCAACCTGATGATCACTTTAGATAAGCTATTACCAGCAGGACAGTGGGGTGGGAGGAGGTATTGTTTCATATTCTCTGTGTATATATAAAGTCTGCTGCAGTTTCCACGGTATGCATCCGATGAAGTGAGCTGTAGCTCACGAAAGCTCATGCTCAAATAAATTGGTTAGTCTCTAAGGTGCCACAAGTCCTCCTTTTCTTTTTGTGAATCCAGACTAACACGGCTGTTACTCTGAAACCCATCAACCCTGAGTAACTTTACTCTTGTGCGTAGTTATATGCCTCAAGTTATTCACAAGCAGGTGTCCAGATGCGCGATGAGTGGGCCTGACTTCAGCGGGCGCAGCACTGGGCACTGGTTAAAAAACCCATCCTTGTGTATGCATTCACAGGGTGCGGGCCTTTGTCAATTTCCCCTGTTTGTGTGGGTGTTCAACAGAGTCGGGGAAAACACTTTATTTTAAATGAGGGACTTGTGATTGGAGAAAACCCCATTGAAACTGGCACCTAAAGCTATTTTAAAATCATGTTTGTAATTGATTAGATTTCAAGAGAGGAGATTTTAATGTTAAAAAAAAACCAAACAAAAAACAGCCACCCACAAAAAACTCCCACAGGGACAAAAACCAGCAGGTGGTGCTGTCAGCTGAGATACAGAGCTAGAGTCATCGGCAGTGAGATCTGGGGAGTTTTCCATCCAAAGAGTGATCAGCTTATGGAGTTGCAGCTAGCCAAAGCCGTTCAAGAGGGGATTTATTTTATTCCTCTGATTTTTTTGTCACAAAACCCAGCCTAATACCTCCCCAAACTCACCCCACTTACTAGAGGGCCGAGACAGAGTTTTTGGGACAGTCTGAAGTTCTGCCCTGACAAGTGATGCCAATTAAGAATGATCCAGTTTGGAACAAATTCCCTGGTTTTATTCTGTTCCTTTAGATACAGCTAGCTTAATATTGTCAGATGCTATCAGCCTCCTCCACGTGCAGATGTTGACAATAGCTCCTGTGTAGGTGCTGGATTGAACTGTGTATTCATACAAAGCATTTATTTAGGTGTTTGTTCATTACTTTTATTTCATGCCAAGGCCTTTGACAGACACTTTTAATGGGGAAGACCTGTTACTACAATGGCCCCTCCATAGAATGTGTTCAGACAGGATCACAGCCAGGGTTTGCCATCTCCAGAGCAAGACGCCACTCAGCAGGCTAATCTGCCTTGTGGCTGCCTTGGGATCATCTCCTCCAACCCAGGCCATCTGGTCAGGAACTCACCTAGGCTTGCTTATGCCCCAGAGAGACAGGCACTCACATCCGAGTCACTTCACTTTACTAATAACACGTTGGTGGCATGACAAGCTGTACGAGGGCTCCCAGAGTCTGAGAGAAGCAGGACCCTTAGGTGGCTGTCAGCGACAGGGACCATCTGCCCAGGCTGGGGCAATATTGCCAGGGGATAAGCTGTTTCTGCAGGTCAGATCTGCTCTTTAAGCTCCGACCTATGCAAGTGCTCAGACTTGGGCACGCACGCAGATCCAGCCCCCTCACACACGCACACATGTGTCATGCAGGTGTCAATGCTGGTTTATAGGCACACATACACACACTGAGTACATGGTTTAATCTCTCTAATCACGCACATTAGTGGGAAAGGCTCTGTCCTGTCTTGCATGTGGCCGGTGCATTATCAGCTTCTCTTGCTGCCTCCTTGCTGATAGATGGATCTAATTTGTCAATAACAGTTTCTCAGCGTGGGGCTGGAACTAGGGGTGCCGGGGGGGCTGCCACACCCGCTCTCTTGAAGTGGTTTCCATCATATACAGGCTTTACAGTTTGGTTCAATGGCTCTCAGCCCCAGTCCCACTATAAAAATTGTCCCAACGCCCCTGGCTCCATTCCTCTCCTCGTGTCGTAACAAAGCTGATGCCCTTGAAATGCCTGAAAGTGGAGTCTCATCAAGCCAAGACCTTGCAGTTCAAGCATCTGTGTCAGTCACTTGCCGGCTCTCCCACTCCTGTCTTTCCCTCCCCCTTCTCCCCTTCCACCCCCTCACTCCAATCGGCTCTCTCCCAGGTGTCCATCTCCTTAGTACCCCAATCTCGCCTCCTCCTGACCCCTCCCAAGCCCGCTTTGGCCTGCTTATTTGGGATGGGAAGTTTGTGGGTCTGATTCTCCATTTCCCAGCCCCTTGTATGATCATTTATCCATGCATAAAGTGAGTGCAGGGTGCAAAGCACTGCCATTCTGAGCCGGTAGCACTTGAGGATGGCTTTGCCGTTTTGGAAGTGACCACCCAAGGTGCAGGGTGGGGCGGGGGAGAAATGAGCACCCTGGACTTTTGCAAAGGCTAGAAGGGAGGGAATCATCCTAAATGCCTTTTTACTTCTGCTCCCAAGCTTCCTGCAGTGGCTGAAACTGCCTTTCACCCCCACGAGGCCCCATGCTGCCACCTGACCTTATCTCCCCTTGCATTGCTTTGCCCTGTCCTTTCCCAGGGGAGAAAGTGTATGCTGATCCCCATGCCACTGTAATCTCTCCACTTGAGTCATGTAACTTGGTGTTTAACCCCTTCCCTTCTGAGTCACCGAGCCCGTACCTCACTGACAGTTCCTTTCCACAAAAGGAATTAGCTATTCAAGTGGTCAAAGGGGTCCAGAACCAGAGCTTGTTTCCTTACTCCCCCACGGTCTCCTCCCCAAAAATGAAAAGAGATCAGAACCAGCCAACCCACAGACATTTCCCCACCCCCAGCCTGATCCTCATTCCCTGCATCGTAGCATTATTTACAATGCCAACCGGGTGTCAAACGCTACCCAATGCTGCCTCTATGCAGCAAAAAGCACGCCGGGAGGCAAGGCAGGAGACAAACAGGAGTTCTCCTGATGGGCCATAAGGATGAACTTGTGTCACAATAGAGAAACTTTAAATGTATCTAGGCTTAGGGTTATTTGGGTTTTTGAAGGATTATTTTGTTCATATTGAAACAAGGGCCGGGGTGAGAGAACAGTGTGGAAATCGCTTCGGCCCATTGGTGTCCAGTCTGTGAGCTTCTCCAAGAGAAATGTCTTGCAGAGCCTTTGAACCAAGCAGCATAGCTGGAGCTTTCTGTTTCCAAAGCGCAGCTGGAGAGCCCGGAGATGAGCGTGGCATTCTTGTGTGTGTAAGCCCTTTCTTTCTCCCAAGAAAGAAAGGTCAGGCTCGACAAAGCCCTGGCTGGGATGATTTAGTTGGGGATTGGTCCTGCTTTGAGCAGGGGGTTGGACTAGATGACCTCCTTAGGTCCCTTGCAACCCTGGTCTTCTATGATTCTACGATAAGGCTTAAAAGCCTCACCTAAAGCCTTAATGGAGCTGTGCTACAATTCAGTCTGGGAAGCCGAGCCAGAACATAGTTCCCTTTGGATGCTCTCCACCCAACCTACCTCTTCCCACACCACCCTGCTTGAAAGCTATTTGACTGTGTGTGTTGTTCTGTACCATCCCAGAAGAGAAACCACCCATGTGCCGCCTTCTGGGCCAGAAATGGTCACATTGCCCACCCCTGCCAGCACATCGACCTTTCTTAGGTCAGGTGTATGCGAGCAGTGCTTTGCTGGCCGTGACAGGGTGGGGAGCCTGGGGCCAAGACAACCCTGATTACAGAACGAACCCTATAGGCAATTTCCTATCAAGAGCAGAAGGTGGGTGCAGTCAGGGGGAAACGGCTCAGTAGCTGAGTCTGCTTCACCGAGAAGAGGGAGGGGGAAAAGAGAAGGAAAAAGAAGAGCACTAAGCTATCTAGTGTTGCTAAGGGGAAAGCTTAGGCAGATGTAGTGAGACCGCAGAGAGTGAGAGAGGCTCCTGCAGGGAAGACCCTGAGACCAGAAGAACTGCTCCAGCTCGGAAGGCTCAGGCGTAGCTCGCTGAGCCACAAAGGACTCTGACCAGAGGGGAGTTTGAAACTGAAGGCTGGTGGTCAGATGTTTGTGTTTAGCGTTGAACTTTAAGTTAATAAATCAGACCCCTCACAAGGGCTGTTGTGAATGGACTGGAAAAACCCTGTGTGGAGTTTATTTGGGGATCCACGAAGGGAAACTGAGGTGCGGACTGTGTGCCAGGCTGCCCTGAGGCCACCAGGAGGTGGCCATTTCTCTACACTCTGCCGATAGACACCTGGAGCAGACACCCAGCCTTAGGTACATATGTGTCCCCCCGCTTCGGAGCGCATACGCTCTTTACTGTAGGTATTCCAGGAGGGCAGGGCAGTGCTGTTAGCCCATTGTACGGCTGAGGTACACATGAGCTATACGATTTTCCAAGGTCACACAGGGAGTCTGTGGTAAAGCAGAGAATTGAACCTGGCTGTCCCAAGGCCCAGGCTAGTGCCCGGACCATGAGCCATATCTGACATGAGATTTGCCCCCTGAAAAAGCAGCGTCAAGGCCCCTGTGAAAGGCCCGTCTCGCTCCAGGGGGAGAAGGGCTGTGGGGGTCACCCACCCCCCGCCCCAAGGGAGAGAAAGGTTCTACCTAAATGTCAAAGCAGGTCCCTGCTAAAGGCTGCCTGCCCGCCCCTAGGGGACCACACACTAGCCTTTCTCCCCCTCCCCTCTTCTCCTTTACAGCATCCAACCCCCCACAGCGGGAGAGGGGAGCAAAGCACAAGAGACCCTGCGCATTCTGGCAGAGATCCCCGACGGGCCTGGGAGGGAAGGAACCCGATCCACCCAAGGTCCCAGCACCGAGAGGATGTGTGTGTGTGTGTATAAGGAGAGGGGTGGGTCTCAGTTTAGCCCTTTCCAAAACAAGCGAAGTTTCTCTCCGTGGCTGGGCAGCTCAGGCATTAGGCTGGGATATTTCTGACACATCTGCTCCTCTGAGGAGACTCATCAGATTACTTCAGCATGGCTGCTCAGACAATATCACACACTGACCAAAGGCGGGGAGGGGGAGGTTGCGATGGAACCTGACTGGCAGCTGGGGCTTCTGAGCTCATGAGGATTTTGGTTTGCAAACTACTCCATGTATTTGCATTATTTCATAGAATCATAGAAGATCAGGGTTGGAAGGGACCTCAGGAGGTCACCTAGTCCAACCCCCTGCTCAAAGCAGGACCAACCCCAACTAAATCATGCTTCATTTTGAGGCACTTCAGCCTCCAAACATACTTGTCCCGAGCAGCTCCTGTAGCAAGAAGCTGTATAAAGCAATGTTCCATGGCGGTGGTTCTCAAACTTCTTGTATTGGGGACCCCTTTCACACAGCAAGCCTCTGAGTGCGACCCCCCACCCCTTATAAATTAAAAACAAATTTCACACAATTTTAAAATGATATTTCTATGTTTGTTAATATCACTTTTCATAGCAGACTTAATAGCTAGCTGGGAGGCATGTAACCGCGGCCCCCACGTAATAACCTCGTGACCCCGAGCGGGGTCATGACCACCAGTTTGAGAACCCCTGTTACTAAAAGCGCTCCCTCTAGGGGTGGTTCTGCTTCTTCAGTTGTGTAACAAATGCTGCATCCTAAAGAAATGCTCTTTTGTGGGCCAAATTTCCCTGTTGCCAACACTTGTGACTTTATGACGAAGCTCGTGATATTGGGCGTTTCTCTTGAAGTCCCAGCTCCTGTGAGCTTATGAGACCCTCAGCCTTCATTGAGAAAATAAAGAAGTTTCTAGCTCTCCTGGTTGTGGAGAAAAGTTTGAAAATGTGACCAGAGTGTGAACTAAAGGCTCAGAGCCAGAAAGCACATTTAAATTTAAAAAATCCACATTTATCTGTTTGCTTAAAATCTCTTTATTTGTAAGTCAATCTCGTGATTTTTGGGGGCCTGCCTTGTAGTTTGGGGTTGGTGGTACTGAGATTTTTTTCAAAAGAGCTCAGGGCCAGGTTTTCACAAGCGCCCCACACCCAGTGATGAGTTGCCAAAATCTTAACGGGTTCCCTCCTCACCCAACGAGGGGGTCATTGCCCCCCCCCCCGGCACTCCTGCCTCATCCAACCCCCTGTGTTTCTTGACACCCACCCCCAGGACCCCTGCCCCATCCACCCCCCTCCCCTGTTCCCTGACTGCCCCCAGAACCGGGCAGGAGGGTCTCATGGGCTACCGTAGTGGGTGCCCACCCCACCCCTAAGAGCCAGAGGGACCTGCCGGGGGGCGAGGTGGGGAGTCCCGGAGGTGCTTACCTGGGGCAGCTCCCAGGAAGCATCCGGCAGGTCCCTCTGGCTCCTAGGGGTGGGGGAGTGTAGCTAGGGGGGGAGCAGGGGGAGCAGCCGCTCCCCCCACTGATCACATCAAAAGTGGCACTTTAGACGCCGACTCCCTGGGTGCTCCAGGGCTGGAACCCCCAGGGGGAAAATTTGGTGGGTGCAGAGCCCCCATCGGCAGCTCCGCATACCCAGCCCCAGCTCACCTCCGCTCCACCTCTGCCTCCTCCCCTGAACGCGCCGCCCCACCCTGCTTCTCCCACCCCCCACCCCCTCGGCTTCCCGCAAATCAGCTGTTCAGCGGGAAGCCGGGGAGGGCTGAGAAGCAGGCGGCAGCTTCCTGCTCAGGCCGAGGGGGGCGGAGGTGAGCTGGGGCGGGGAGCGGTTCCCCTGTGCGCCCCCCCCGGGTTACCTGCTGCAGCGCGGGCAGCCCTCTTTGCGCCCCCCTGCCCCAGCTCCCCTCCACCTCCCTGGGCCTGAGCGGGAAGCCTGGAGGGGCGGAGAAGCAGGGTGGGGCGGCGCATTCAGCAGGGGAGGCGGAGCGGAGGTGAGCTGGGGCCGGGGGTGGGGTGGGGAGCTGCCGGTGGGTGCTCTGCACCCACCAAATTTTCCCCTTGGGTGCTCCAGCCCCAGAGCACCCCTGGAGTCGGCCCCTAAGGCACCACTTTTGCCAGTTAAATTTCTAAGCCCTTTCAGAACCAGTTCTCCCCCGTGGAACAACCAGTTCTAAAAGGGCTTCTAAATTTAACAACCGGTTCTAGCAAACCGGTGCGAACGGGCTCCAGCTCACCACTATTTAACACCATTATAAATGCTGGAGGCAAAGCGGGGTTTAGCATGGAGGCTGACAGTTTGTGATCCCCCCCATGTAATAACCTCCCAACCTCCTGAGGGGTCCCAGCCCCCAGTTTGAGAACCCCTGGTGTATTGTGTGTGCGTGGCACAGAGGCTACTGCAGCCCATGGCTGGAGAAGGGGGTCAGAGCCCATCCCCTTGACTCTGGGCAGGTTGGCCTGGTCTGTGTTGAGTGAGAGTGTGGAGAGCACAGCCGATCCCCATTCGTGGTGCTAGAGAATGCAAGTCCCTTGATTCAGGGCAGAGAATCATAGAGTCATAGAATATCAGGGTTGGAAGGGACCCCAGAAGGTCATCTAGTCCAACCCCCTGCTCAAAAGCAGGACCCATCCCCAATTAAATCATCCCAGCCAGGGCTTTGTCAAGCCTGACCTTAAAAACTTCTAAGGAAGAAGATTCCACCACCTCCCTAGGTAACGCATTCCAGTGTTTCACCACCCTCCTAGTGAAAATGTTTTTCCTAATATCCAACCTAAACCTCCCCCACTGCAACTTGAGACCATTACTCCTTGTCCTGTCCTCTTCCACCACTGAGAATAGTCTAGAACCATCCTCTCTGGAACCACCTCTCAGGTAGTTGAAAGCAGCTATCAACTCCTCCTCATTCTTCTCTTCTGCAGACTAAACAATCCCAGTTCCCTCAGCCTCTCCTCATAAGTCATGTGTTCCAGACCCCTAATCATTTTTGTTGCCCTTCGCTGGACTCTCTCCAATTTATCCACATCCTTCTTGTAGTGTGGGGCCCAAAACTGGACACAGTACTCCAGATGAGGCCTCACCAATGTCGAATAGAGGGGAACGATCATGTCCCTCGATTTGCTCGCTATGCCCCTACTTATACATCCCAAAATGCCATTGGCCTTCTTGGCAACAAGGGCACACTGCTGGCTCATATCCAGCTTCTCGTCCACTGTCACCCCTAGGTCCTTTTCCGCAGAACTGCTGCCTAGCCTAGGACCCTGCACTTATCCTTATTGAACCTCATCAGATTTCTTTTGGCCCAATCCTCCAATTTGTCTAGGGCCCTCTGTATCCTATCCCTGCCCTCCAGCGTATCTACCACTCCTCCCAGTTTAGTATCATCCGCAAATTTGCTGAGAGTGCAATCCACACCATCCTCCAGATCATTTATGAAGATATTGAACAAAACCGGCCCCAGGACCGACCCCTGGGGCACTGAACCAGAGGCAGCCTGGGCCCTGACACACTTCTGCTTAGGGTGAGGCCGCTCTCAAAAGTGTCCTCTCCTGGGTCCCATCGACAGCCTGGATTTGGCTGCAAACGGGAGCCTTAGGCTGGAGGAAACTAATTGGAAGGAAGCTCACCTGGGAAGGAACAGGCAGGGCTTATATAAAGACAAGAAACCTGCAGCAGAGTGGGGTGCAGGGAAGTTGGCTGTGTTTGTTCCCTGGGAGAAGGGAGGTGTGTTTGGGGGCTACAGAGACAAGTAGTCCACGGTTACTCCCTGGGAGGAGGGAGTTGAGAGGCTGGCAAACCTGGAGGAGTGGGGAGGGCCAGGCAGTAAGAAAGAGGCTCAGGGAAAGGCAGCAAGGTGTAGAGAACAGACCTTGGCTGCTGTTTAAAGGTAGGGTTACCAGATAGCAACTGTGAAGATTTGGGACAGGGGGTGGGGAGTAATAGGCGCCTATATAAGAAAAAGTCCCAAAAAACGTGGGGACATCTGGTCACCCTATTTAAAGGGTCCCTGAGCCGGAACCCCAGATTCCCCCTATCTGCCACTGCGGGAGCGGCACCTGGGGCAGTGAATGGGAGGACAAGCCGGGACTCTGATACACGCTCCCGGAAGAGGAAAGTGACAGTGACCTGGCTGGAGGGCTGAGTCACAAAGAGGACACTGTGGTTCCTGGAGTGAGAGAGCGACCGAGTGTCCCTGCTGGAAGGCGCATTGGCCTGGAAGGGCTAATCCCCAGAATGGCCAGGAGGAGGCGCTGTCCTGTGGTGAGTAGAGCACCCCGGTCACAGAGACAATTACAGCCAAACACAGTTGTCACCAGTTTTGCATCCATGCCTGACGCAGACAGCACCAGCTTTGTAGGAGAGGGCTGATTTATAGCAGCATGGGGCCAGTCAGCACGAACACTGAAACCAAATCCAGGCCCACAGTCACCGCGTTGTGCTGACCACAACCAGGGCCGGAAAGAGGTGCCCAGCATGGTGGTGCCAGCCCTGAGCAGACAGGGCCTGAAAGACACTGGGCCACATTCTGCATTGACTTAAATCCAGTGAAACTCTGTGTGTATATAAAGTCTGCTGCAGTTTCCACGGTAAACATCTGATGAAGTGAGCTGTAGCTCACGAAAGCTCATGCTCAAATAAATTGGTTAGTCTCTAAGGTGCCACAAGTACTCCTTTTCTATTGACTTTAACAGGGGAGGACGGGGGATGAGCCACATGGGATGCGGAAGGGATGTTAATGGTGCTGTGTGGTGCACTCTGGTCAGTGAGGGCAAGGGACTGTAAAGGAATCTAAACTGGTGCAACGTACATGCCAAGGGACAGGACTAGAGGGAGGATTTTCTCTTAACTACCTTCTCACACTGCCTCGTTAGCTTCCCTGCTGGGCCCCTTTCTTCCAGCCCTGTGCCAGATAACAGTACACCGACTTGGACTCATGGTCGTTAGATTCCCATCTGCCTGCGTAGCTGGTGGGTGTACTCCCACTCATGCATCGCTACTGACCGGGCCCTGTAACTGAGTGCCACCAGGAAAATCCAGTCATGGAACTCTTACACCCTGCCAGACCCTGCTCTATTCGTGGCTTGGGGACAATGCCTGATTACAGCACAGGTCAAGAGCGGCAACGTGGCATCGTAAATAAAGCACTGCACTAGATGTCATACATGGGTTCCATTCCTGGCTCTCCCACTGGCCTGCTGGGGAACCTTGGGCAAGTCACCTCCCAGCTCTGTGCCTCAGTTTCCCCTCCCACCTTTTGTCTGCCTTGTCTATTTGGCGTGTAAGCTGTCTGGGGAAGGGACTGTTCCACGCTATGAATGTACAGCGCCTGATCTCAGTCGGGCTCTCTAGGTGCTACTGTAATAAAACATAGAGGGTCAGGCCAGCACTCTGTTTAAAATTTTGCTTATTGTGGAAAATTTGACTTTGAGTACCCTGCAAAGCGACAGAAATGAGGATACCTTTCTCAGCAAGCCCAGATCCTTCTGCCCCAACCCCGCTCGGGCAAAACCCTCTTGGACCAGCAGACTCTAGAGGCAGAGGAAAAGGACAGGGAAAGGCTGCAGACAACTTTCAGGGCCAAGGGGATATTTAAAAGGCTCAACACCAGAGGACAGAACCGGAGGGGCAGGGATCAAATATTCCAGCGAGCGGCGGCGAGGTGGCAGCTAGCAAATCCTGGGCTTAAAAGGAATCTGCAGTATTTGCACTCACAGGCTTGCCTATAAAAAGACACTTTCCCCCTGGGGCAGGTTTATCAGCCGGCCTGTTACTATTTTCCTGCCATTTGTATTTTTGTTTTTTGATGATCTTTTAGGAGGCAGCCCTGATCCACCCCAGCCAAAGAACCCGGTGCCCCCTTCCAATGGGGGTGTGATGGCTGCTGGCTTCTCCGTGCTCCGGGAGCTGATGACAATGGGCAATTGTTGAGCAGGGCCCCTCTCTTTGGAGTTTCTTCCTTTTATAGTAAGTAGCAGTTGCTCCTGCAGCTGGCCTGCCCCTCTGGTGTGAGCACTGGGCTGGGTATATAAGGGGAAGGAGCAGACTTTGCCTTTTGTCCCTCAGTCTGTTGCCTGGTGGGGTGGGAAGACCCTTCTCAGCTCCTTTGCAAAGAACCCGGCACCATGGCCCCCAAGAAACCTGAACCAAAGAAAGAGGCAGCCAAGCCTGCTCCTGCCCCAGCAGCAGCCCCAGCACCGGCACCAGAACCAGCAAAGGAACCCACCTTCGATCCCAAGAGTGTAACTGTAAGTAAGGAAATTAGCCAGTCTCTTGCCCACCTCCTCTCAGGGACCTGCCAAGTGCTTGGCAATCCAGTGTGCCATGTGAATCATGTCAGCCGCGCTGCCTTCCCTTGTAGCCAGAACTATAGGGGGAAATGTTTGGAGTCCATGCTGGTGCAGGGAGTTGGGGATGGGAATCTCCTGCCACTCCCTAAACCGTCTTGCTGGAGAAGGGATGCACTTTATCCCTGGTTCTTAAGGTTGTTTCTGGGGAGCAAATGCCTTGTACCAATGGAATGGATTCCTCCCCTAAAATCTTCCCATGGGGATAGTATCCCCCCATTCAGCCCTGTAGGGGGGGAATCCCTAAATAACTAGTGGACAAATCCTGAGAGGTGCTTAACACCCGGAACTGCCATCAAAGTTAATGGGCTCCTTTTCTCTTGCTAGCCCCTGGAGCTCACTGTTCTGTTTTGTTGCTGAGTCTGGAGAGGAGGGAGGGAGCAAGCAGGTGTGGGGGGGAAACATTCCTTTCATTCCATCCCTGCTTTACTGCAGCAGTTCTCTTGTGAGTGTCTCTCCCCTCCACCCCAGGCAAACAGGTTGCTTCTTCTGCATCTTCTTATTGACAAGGAGAGGTATAGAAACATAACTGACCCAAAATTCAACCCTAGCCATTCTTTTGGAGTTTTAAAACAGCTTGGGATTTTTAGTCTTAAAACTCCATGTGATCTTCCCAAAGCACTTTGCAGATTACACACACACACAGAGTAAAGATGCAGCCGCCTCTGGGACAGAACATGGCAATCAGACGAGAACCTTGTACACAACAGGCTGGAGAGGCAACGTCAGGCAAGGATATACAGTCAAGCCCCCACTCTCATGCAGGATCTACTTTTTTATCATCTGATCCGAAGGACTCTCACACAACAGGACTCAATCTTGCTATGGAGTAGGGAGGAAGGTCTGAACTGACCCCGGAGGGATTTGAAATTGGGGCAGGAAGGAGTCTAGGAGTTTCAAATCAGTTGTGTTCCTGTCTGTGTGCACAGTGATGTCCTCTCTGTAGTTGCCCCTTTCCAGACTGTCAGAGCGCTGGCTTTCCCACTAACTCCTATAAGGCACACACCTGCCATGACTTTCAGGGCGCTGAACTGCAGATAATGCCCAACCTCTGTGTGTTTCTCTTCAGCCACTAAGGGACTTCCCAGCGTCAGCCAGGGCAGGAAACACAGATCCCCTACTCTACTGCCTATTCTCCTAGCACCTACATTATTCCCATTGGCCATTCTCTCCCAGTCCTGCCAGAACCGGGAATTCACATGGGACCTGTACCAGGGTTTCCATCCCTGATTCCCAGACCAAAGGGGTTCTGGTGATTTATGATAAACAACTGCACTATTTGGAGGTGCTGCCCTTTAGAATTCCCAATGGGGCAACTGTTTTCAACTGCAGACACCTAGGGCTGGATCCTGGCCCAGTAGCTGGCTGCTTGAGAGAGGTCACATCGCTCAAAACATCTGGAAAGCCTGTGGATCCTGCTCCCTGAAGAGTCCCCGTGCCTGGGAATCCTCTAGCATTATATGGCCACTCTAGCAACTCCAACTCCCAGTCTCCAAAGTAAGGGGTAAAAGGGGTGTCCCCTGCTGCTAGAAGAGCTCTGTGGGGCAATGGGCAGCCTGACATAAATTAGATCAGCCCTGAAACTAATTTACAGCTGGATCTGAGCCAGTCCCAGGATCAGAGGAATGTGATGGTGCTCTAGATGAGACGTGAACTCATAACCTCAGCATTACTCCACCTAGCACGGCTTTATAGGGCCTGTGTGCTAACCAACTGCACCCCTGGAGTCCACTGTTGCAGATTTGCACTGAGTGTCACTGGAATGCAATGCAGGATCTGGGCTCTAAGCTCCACTTGCAAAATATGCTTGTGGCCAGGCTTATGAGCAAAATGTGCATTGGTATGTGCAAAACGGCTTGCCTGCATACACTGTTCCAATGTACAAGTACCTGTCTGCAAGGGCAAGGACCCCGTTTGCATGCACAAAAGTGCTTTGCACCTGCAGCTACATGTGCACGGGGTATCTATCTGCACACTCAGTTGCCCATGTTGCACACCGAGATGCCTAGTTTTGCACATGCAATGACCCGTTTGCTTTGGGAGTGCAGCAGATCTCTTTATTCCGTGTGCCTCCCTCTGACTGAAGATGAGCCACAAACTGTTGCATAATCGATAAGTTACCCTAATGTAAATGGGCGTAAGAATCTTAGGAGGAAGGGAGGAATGTGCCAAAAATGTTTGGAAAAATTATGGATTGCAGCCGGCCTGTCGCTTTTAAGACATTTTTAGAAAACGTTCAACTAGAATAAGTGCTTCTGGATTTTGTTTTTTAAGAAGCAGCAGGCAGGTTTTTCTGAGTAACAGCGATTAAGCCAGGGAGGCTTCCTCAGGCAGGGCAGAAAACCGGAGCTCACGTTCCTCTGTGAAACACTTTTCTGCCTCCCTGGATGAAAAGGGCTGTGGTCAGCATCTTGCACTCAGGGGGCCAGGCTGACTAAAAAGGCAAAGAATTTAAAATGGATCAAGTGAAGCCCTTTGCATAATTAACCTGTGGAACTCACTACCACAGGATATTTCTTGAGGCAAATAGCTTGGTCAGAGCCAAAACGCATTACATGAACATGACTTGTACCTCCAGTGGGCCCAATCCTGCTCCCATTGAAGTCAATTCCCATTGACTGCAATGGTGCTGGATCAGGCCCTGTGACATAAAACAGAATAGGCTATAGGAGTTCTCAGTCCTTAAGCTTCAGGGCCATAAACTGATCAGAAAGAAATTTCCCCCCCCTGGGATACCACTGCATAGTTGGGTGCATTGTAGGCTTTTACACCTTCCTTTGAAACATCTGGTACTTAGACACTTCAGGAAAATGGAGCTCAGACTAGGTGGGTGTAGCAACTCCTGTTCCTTGCATCAAACTTCACCTGAAGGTACAGTTCAGTGTGAGCAAGAGGCTTCAGTGATCACAGGCCAGTGTGGAAAAGGCAGCCCGTGACCAGAGCGGGAGTTGTTTTGGGATTTTTCCCTCCTCTGTGTAGATGTACACGTTTTACTCTCAGCTGCAGTTCAAATTATTATGCCCTACATTTCCCTAGTAACCAGCGGGGTCAGGGGCTGATGTGGTGTACAGCCTTGATATGCTGAAGTGTTTGCAATGGGAAATCTTCACCCCTCTCTGTTTGGCCATAGTGGAATCAACCTCAAGCTAAAACTGGAACTACAAAGTTGTCATCTTCTCCTTCCGCTGAGGGTGGCTTTTTGGTCACTTGGAAAGATGTCCCCACAGAGTACTCTTGCAATCTGGCTCTCGGGTGCACAGGAACATATGAGCACTTTATACTGCAAATCTAACAAACAACGGCCCTGATTCAGGAAAGCCTCCCTAGTTAGCACTGCACTTACGCAGGTGCATTACCTTAACGCATGCTTAAATCCCATTGAAGTCAGTGGGACTTAGGCACATGAGTAAAGTTCAGGGTTTTCCTGAATCGGGGCTGAAACAGAGTGAGCCTGGATTGGTACTTGGGTGGGAGGCCTCTGAGCAACAGGAGGTGCTGCAGAGATGCTGGTGATCCAGGAGGTGGCGCTCTTCCCCCTTAGCCCAGAGTGAACCAATACCCCAGTACGGTGCTAGGGGGGACAATTTGGAGGAGGATGAGAGCCGGGTCCTGACACATGTGGCCTGTGATGAACCCATGGCACTTTTTGCAGAAGGACGAGTGTTCCATGCTCACACAAAGCAGGTTGCTGACTCCTGTGTTAGCAGCAAAATCCAGCTGCTCCCCACATCGCCCCTGCTATAAACCCCAGCCTCGTGCAGCACCTGAGTGTAATGCCCAAAGAAGAGGCTGCTCCTCAGAACCTGCCCCTGCTCAGCTCCCCCTTTGGGCAATTCCCCCAAGGGTTCCCAGCCAGCGCTGCGCCAGTGAGAAGAAGCGGAGTGCAGGAATAGAGCCCTGTGGATGAGCTGTGATGCCCTGTGTCCTCTTTACGCTGGTGCAATGCAAAGCAGCCATAAAGTCCCGTAGCCCTCCTAGAACAGGGTTCCTCCCTGCTAGGCGGTGTGGCCTGAGCACGAGTGGGCATAGCCAGGACAGTCTATCCCAGATGTTCAACAGGGCTGTTGCAGTTGAGGTGATGTTTGGGGCACCCCTCCAGCATGCTGGACACAGCCCTGGTGCAGGAATGAACTGATGGATTCCCCCCTTCTCATGCAACTGGGGCGTGGCCAGTACACTTAATCCAGCTGCTGGCGTGCATCATTACAAGTGGATGGGCTGGCCTTCTGCCTCACGTAGAGTCCTCACTGGGGTGGCATTGGTAGGGTCCCCCAGAGCAGTGAGTGGGTCTTGGAATTACACCCCAATGAGATGCATAAGGCAGCTCCCCCCTTTCTGAACTATCGTTCCAGGCACTCTGCAAACTCAGGCAGATGTCAATGCAGTGGCTACATCCGAGCCACGGTTTCCAGCTTCCCTTTGCAACCATAAAAGCTGGAAACTATTTTTCCCCCTCAAATGAACGCTGAGATTCTGATGTAATTCCAGGAGTGGAGGGGTAGTGCCCAATGACTTAACCTGGTCCTCGCTAGAACATAGGCCGGCATTTGGATTTGGTGAGATGGCCATGGCTGCACAGCCTTGAGGGGGTTCTGTCCAGCTGTCCCGACAGCATGAAACAGATTTTCTGCTGCCAGCTGTCTCAGTCCTAAAGTATTTCGGCGCCTGCAGCGTCTCATCCTGAGTCAATTTCCTGGATGAGAACATCTTCTATTCAGTCTCCTCTCTCCGTTGTTCTCCGAGGGGAGGTCACTTTTTCCGTGGCTCTTCTGGATACAGTTACATTTCTAAGCCAGTGGTGTAGTCAGAGGGTTAATAATAGCATGCTCGGTATGGAGACAATTTAACCAGTTGACCCCCTGACTTTAGGACTGAGCCTTGAAATAACATCCTTTCTCCAAAGAGGGTCAGCACAGCCAGCCCCCCTGCTGCCTGCAAACTCCCAGGCCCCACTGATCTCGCCCAGAATTTGCTACTGCCTCTGGGTCCTTGTTGACTGAATGAGGCTCATTACTGCGGCTCCACCTCTTCCAAAGGGACAAATGTTCTTGCTCATTGTGGTTAAATAAGTAGCCACCAGTTTCCAACTGGTGCCATCGCCTTGGGAACCTTTGGGTGGGGAGATGAGATGAGTACTCCAACCTGAGTAAAGGAGGTACTTTCCCTTAAACAGCACTCTGCTAACCTGTGGAACTCGTTGCCACATGATATTATTGAGGGCAGGAGTTCAGTAGGATTCAGAAAAGAAATAGGCATTGCTATGGCTCACAAGAGCATCCACAGTTACATCAGATTGTTTTGGGTTTTTTTAAAGCTTCCTGCTTCAGGGCATGAGCCGACCTCTGCCTGCCTGGATTTGGGAAGGAACTTCGCCTATGGGCAGATTATGCCATAACTGTCCAAGGTGGGTTCCTTATGTCTTCCTCTAAAGCAGTTGGTTCTGGCCATTGCTGGACTAGAGGGAGCAGGGGTCTGATCCAGTTTGGCAACCCTACATTCCTGCGTATCGATTCCCACTTGGTGGCAGGGGTGGTGACTCACTGGCATTTCCAGGGTGATACCAGGCAAAGGTGCTGTCAACTGCTTGCCCGCCAAACATGCAGGTCGAAAAGGTTCTGCATGCCAGCCTCTTCCCACCATCCTCCAGCTTGGGGAAGGAGAAAGAGAACGGTGGGATGAGAGGTAAGTGGAAAAGTGAGAAAACACTGAAGGTTAAAACTAGAGAAGGGGAGAAAAGGCAAACCAGGAAAGAGAAATTGGCACCTAGGCCTTAGTGATGGGAACTGGTTGTGCAGAATTGCAGGGCCAGTGCTGTCAGTCAGCCGACATGAAGGAACGCGTCATTAGCGCACTGCTGCTTCCTTGCACTAGTGCCTAGGCAGTCCCTTGCACTAACTAGCATGTGTCATCCGCAGATCTCAGCACACTTCACAAAACTGGGTAAACCATCACGATCCCCCTTTTACAGACTGAGACATGGCGGCAGAGAGAGCGGAAATGCCCAAGGTTACACAGAGTCGTGAGAGACCAGGACATAGAATCCCGACTTCCCTCTCACTCAGCCCGGGACTCAGTCCACTAGACCTCAGATAATACTCATGAAAGGACAGCAAGCGTTTGTAAACCACCAGCTTCCCTGGGGAGGCAGCCCTAGGATACATGCTTTGGACTAGGGCTGGTCGGAAACTTTCCATGGAAACTTTTTTTTTTTTTTTATTGGGTGGAAAACTGGATTTTCAACCAAATGGATGGCTGGAATGGAATGGAGCGCCCTCGCTGGCTGACCATTGCTCATGGCTTTAGAAACCCAGCTGTTTGCCTGTTAAGGATGCCAGTGAAAATACTGAGTCCCACTGGGCGCCTCTAGTAAAGATTTAATTGAGATGGACTGAGCCTGCTGGGTTATGAAAATAAAATATTTATTAGAAAGAGCTTAACAGCTCAGCAGCGGGCTATGCCTGAACGCACCGCACTGCCTAGGTTCTTGGGACCCAAGCAGCGACATGTATTCAGTGGACGTGCCCTGGTAAATACTGTTGTACAGGATCAGCCGCTAGACAGGGGCCCTTCCCTTCCAAGGGACAGAGACTCTGCTATCTTGAGCTATGTCATGCTTTCTTTGAACCAATGCGAAGTGGGCGTTAAGTGAGATTGTGGCATTTTACGCCTGCTCTGCACTGGTCTCTGGGACGAGATGAGGTGCAGGGCAACAGCGAATCAGGCCTTAAAAGTTTTAAAGCTTTTTCACTCCCTTTTTGTACCCAAGTTGTGAGCTGGGGAAGGGGTAAAATCACTCCCCTGCAAAATAACCATTGCACATCTGAGCTGGGGGAAAACGCAGTCTGTAGAAGAACAGGAGGACTTGTGGCACCTTAGAGACTAACCAATTTATTTGAGCATAAACTTTCGTGAGCTACAGCTCTCTTCATCTGTGAAAGGTCAGGTCAGTGGCTTACAGCACACCAGCAAGCTAACATCCCCTTTATGAGTTCAATTCCGCAGGCCAAATTCAGCCATGGTGTAATCTGATACAATTCCCATTGAGGTCAGTGGGAGCTGCCCCAGTTTGTGCCAGGGCTGAGTTTGATCCTATACAGACTTCCAAATATTGTTTACATTATTGGGTCCAAATCCCTGGTGTGACTTTAGTGGGAGCTGCTGGACCTTAGCACCTCTGGAAATGAGAGCCATAGGGCCAGAGTTTCAAAAGAGCTCAGCACCCAACATCCACCCACTCCGCTGAGCTGTTATGAAAATCACATTTCCTGCTGGTCACCCAGCAACTGAAGAAGTCAAAATATGTGGTCACTTCTGAACTCTGGCTGCAACTGCTTAAGCCTGGGCTGTGGGTATTATTATCCGCATTTTACAGATGGGGGAAGCAGACACACAGAGTGGGGAAGTGCCTTGCCCAAGGTCACCCAGCAAGTCAAGGTCAGAACCAGGAATAGCCCTCAGGAATTTTTAAAGCCTCCCCTTTGCCCATTACCCAACCTTGCTACTGTATTGTAATATACAAAAATCTCTTGGTCAAAAGAATTTGGCAGACAGTACACAGATTCTCTCTGGAGGTCTGCCCTGAGGGACAGGCACAGCATCCTGTTCCTGGATGTTCTGTCTTGTGGCTTTAGTATTGCCATTCCCAACCATTTAAAAATCCTGAGCCAGGCCCCCTCAGAAATAATTAGATTTACATAAAGATCATGAGATTTAAATAAAATAAAAAAGGAGAGTCTTTTTCTTTGTTTTCTGATTTGGGGACCTTAAGGCAACACTGAGGTCACATTTTCTGACTTTTCCCCACAATCACGATGGCTAGAAATGCACCCTTTCTTCATAAAAGCTGAGATTGTCCTATGGCCACGTGTTTCCAGGAGCTGGGGCTTTAAGGAAAACACCAGCTCCCACAAGACTTCTTATAAAATCACAAGCGTTGGCAGCACTGTAGCTACTGATCTTCATACATTTGTTTGAAAAATTCCTTGGCTTACATTTTCAAAAGGGACTGATGATTTTGAGTGGCCTCAATTTCAGGGGCCCAACTCGAGATGCTTTAAAGGGGCTTGATTTTTGGAGGACACGTGCTCTGCACTTTCTGAAAAAGCGGGCCCCTTTCAGGTGTCTCCAGTTGGGCACCCCAAAGATGAAAGCAGCCAAAGGCTCTTACTTGTCACTTTAGAAAATGTAGGTCTCTGACTCCCCACAATTGGCTGCTGTGGTTTCTCACAGAAGAAGCCTGACCCTCTGGTTTGCCAGTTCCTAGGTGCCAGCAGTGCCAGATTTAACGAACACTGGGGAGAGGAATTTGATTGTGTTTTGGACAGATGGTTTCAATGTAGTGAGATTTGTGCCCAGGCTAGGCCCCATGGTCCCAGTAGCAGATTACACCTGGTTTACCCTGATAAACCAGGTACCTCACATGAGAATTACAGCAGGAGACGGTGTTTTACTTTCCCACATCCCTAAAGGAGCAGAAAAGGCCTCTGGGTTTATCTAGGACATAGCATGATTAAGCCCCACTCTAGCTAGGCAGCAGGTGTCAGTTTCCTGCATACCAGTGATCTCGCTCAGAGCTGGAGCTAGGCATAAGCAGAGTAAGCAATTACTTAGGGCCCTGAGCAACTCCAGGGGCCCCCCTGTTAATTATTAGTATGTGTTCGGGGGGCAAAATATTCCTGCTTTCAGCCCCCAATGGGGTAGCCCTGGCACTGATCTTGCTCTGCCCAGTGAAACATTTCCAGGACATTTTGAAAGAATAACAAGAAGCAGATCTGGCCACCTGCCAACCCTGACTCATACACCTGCATACAGGAGTAATTCAATGGTTTGATTAGATGGGACTATGATGTCCTGCCTCCCAACTCTCACCTGCTGCTATGCCGAAGAGCCCTCGACTTCTTCTGGCCAGGATGGCGCCCCAAGCATGTTACAGGGTGCTTCTCAGGTCCTGTCACCAGGCAGGGAAATGGGGCTCAGAGGATGAGTTCTTCCTGCTGCTGGGGGGCGGGGGGAAGGACTGGTTTGTTTTGCCGAGTTACTGCTCTGCTCCACGGGGCGGGGTGTGTGGCTAGTGCCTGTGGCTGGCCCTGGCTGTGACATTCATGCAGCTGTATCCCAGCACAGAGGGCAGGAATTGGGCTCTAAAGGCTCTGCTCTGTTTTCTTTTCCTTTAGATTGACTTCAGTGCTGACCAGATTGAAGGTAAGTGCCTGGCATTTTTCAAACCAGCTGTTGCTGCCTTTGTCGCATTGCCACTGGTTGGGAGGATAGAGCCCAGTAAGCCTGACTCTTAGCCCTTTGAGTGGCCTCAATTTCAGGGGCCCAACTCAAGTGTCAACTCGCCACTGGACAACACTGCCTTGCAGATTGGAGACTAGAAGAGCAGCCTTGACTCCTAGTCCTTCTCATTAAGCCACTCCCCGACCCCAAAGCTAGAAATGGAACCCAGGAGTCCTGATTCCCAGCTCTCCATGCTGTAACCCAGTGTTCCCCAAACTTTTCACAGTCTCATCCCTATCTGTGCCCCTCTCTCCCCCCCGGGAGACAGCTCCAGGGATGGGGGTGCAGATGGGAGTAAGGGGGCCAAGGCTGGGGCCGCAGCTGGGGGAGGGTCTGGGGCTGGAACAGAGCCATGGACAGAGGCCAAGGCTGGGGGCAAGACTAGGGCTGGGGCCGGGAACCAGGGCTGGAGCGGAGCTGGGGGCTGAGCAGGGCTGGGTGGTGAGCTCTCCTCACCCCCTGGGGGGGCTGGCCCAGGTGCCGACATGCCACCCCGAACATTCCTTCCACTCCCCAGGTTGGAGACCTCTGCTCTAATCACTAGATTACACTCCATCCAGGCATTGGTTCATGCCATTTTATAGTGGCCAGAAGGTGCATATCAAATCAGAAAGCAAAGTCATTGATTGAATGCACAAGCTGGTACCTCGCAGTAACCCGAACAACACACACGGCGCTACAGGTGGCGAGGCGCATGCCAACGCCTCCTACCAGAGGATGGGACCGGGCGAGCCCTATGGAGCACTTAGAAGAGAGGCTTGAGCAGAGCAAGGGGAGGTGGGCAGGGATGGAGACAGGAGCAGAGATATAAATAGAAGCAAGAGAGAAAGATGATTGGGAGCCAGGCCAGGGATTCAGTAAGGATGCCAACTCCTAAAGCAGCAGAAGGAATATATGGAACCCAGTTCCCTGCTCTGGTCTGTTGATGGGGGTGCCACCAAAAATGGAGGGGAAGCAAGTGGGTACTAGCAAGGGAAAAGCATTTTCGGTTCATGCTGAAAGATGCAGCCTTGGCTTGAAATCAGGGATTCCCTCTGAACAAGCAGATCCCAGCCACATAGAGAGATGTCCCCATGGTGATAGGGGTGGGCTGTGGTTATTGTTACACTTCTGATGGGCTTTATTAACCCCTCTGGATACAGCCAAGATCTGGGTTCAAATTCAGGCTGGTGGAAATACTGTAAGAAGATCAGGTCTCAGGCTGAGCCCTACAAATGGTCCCTGTGATGCAAAAAAAAAAAAAAAAAAAAAGACAGTAAAAAAAGGTAAAAAAATAAGTAAGCAAGTACCAATACCACGGAGAGTGGGTTTCACCAATACTGAGATAGTGGAATGCACAGCCTTACAGTCTTCTAATGTGCTTCTGGTACCAACGCTCTCTTGTTCTCTTCTGGATGGAATCCAACCTGACCAGATGTTTGCCATTATTTTCCCTGTAGAGGCCCACAGAGAGGGTACAAACCACAATGAATCCAAGACACAATTTCTAAATTAATCATACACTCATCTTGGGGAGACAGGACTAGAACTCTTCTCCTTCTGTTCCCAATAGACAAGTGCTGGCGGCAGGAGCTAAAGGAGAACGCCCTTAGCTGACACTAGTAGCGGATCCCTTATATATTCTCTGTGGGCCCAGCCACTAAAGGGTGACATCACTCTCTCACTCATATGCACAAAGCCAGTGCAGCTCAAAACCACTGGCAGAGAATTAGCTATTGTGATGTCACACCCAGAGGCAGCAGCTCCAGGGTTGCCTCCCCCACACCACGTAGGAAAGGAAAGGTGGATGGTATCAAGAAACAGCATCAAGCTCACACGTGTGCAGGATTTGGATTGCCAGGGATTGACACACAGTTTGGCAGGGGCTTCTAGGCTGACAGAACCAAGCCATGGGCATTTATAGTCCAGATCCTAAGCAAGGCAAAGAACTGCAGTTGGTGTGAAGATGCCAAGTAATAAATCAAGCAAACCAAAAATCCTGCCTAAGGATTTTGACCAAACCAAGGACACCACGTCTTGGGCCTCTATGCCTCAGTCACCACATGGAGACCCTGAGCATCTGATCCCACATGGCAGCAGAAACAGCGGCGATGCCTCCTTGAGAGCGTTATTGCTCGAAATCAAGAAGAAAACAGACAAGAACCGAGAGATCGTGACAGCCTTTGATGGTAAAATCGTGGCTCTCAATACTCGGATGGATGTGCTGGAAGGGCAAGTCACCAGCCTGGCCCAGGCAGCCGCTCAGACTGATTCCTCGGTCAAAAAGCAGAAGGTGAAAACTCAACAGTGCACCCAGGCCTTGGAACACTTGGCCCGAGAAACCAGCCACTTCGGCACCCGCGTGGAGCAACTGGAGAGCCAGGCCCAGGCCTGCACGCTGAGGGTTCTTGGGTTACCAGAGAAAGAGGAGGGGAGAGACTTGATAGCGTTCCTGGAGAAATGGCTGCCCAGCGTTCTGCGGCTAGATGCACCCGGGGACCCCATCGTCGTGAAGAGAGCCTACAGGGAAACAAACCGGAGGCAGAAGCCCGGGCCGGATGCGTGCAGGACTGTTATTGCTCACTTGGCGGACTTACGAGGCAGAGAGAGAATATTACAGCAGGCCAGGAGGCTGAAGAATATTATGTATAGGAGGAAGCAGATCCTGATCTTTCCAGATTTAGGCCCCATCCCCCAAGGTAAAAGGAGGTGCCAGGTTCTAGGCTGATGGGAGTTTGTTATAGAGAACCTGGAAAGGGCAGTCCTGTAGCCCACAATGCCCAGGGCTCAGCCATGGGCAGGATCTGTGAGGACGGGGAGAACGTGGCCCACCCTTCTTTGTATGTGAGGGACGTCAGGCAGCAGCATTCTGCAACCTGTGGGGACAAGGAGAGATGGTGAGGTCATAGAGAAGAGAGTTGTAGTAACCAAGGCGCGAGAAGATGCAGACCAGGAGGAGGGTTTCAGCAGGGGAGGAGTTGGAACCATGGAGTACATGGGGAAAGTTGCTAAAATGGTCTCAGGCAGAGAGGTGGGATGAGACGGGGAGTTCTGAGTGGAGGTTATGGGCCATGGAAGCCCCAGGGAAGGCTGAGTCAAGGAGGAAGATCGTGGAAATGCGGTTGTGCTTGAGGATGCTCTTCTTGCCCAAGGGGAGGAGCTTCTGCCTTGGAGGGGTTTCACTGGAGGAACTGGTTAAACTTTATCCCTGTTGAAAATCCCAAAAGGCAACACTCAAAACCCCACCCTCCCTATCCAGTAGTGCCAGCCTTCTGGACAGGACCAGTTTTAGGGCTCAGCCTCTCACCAGGAGGATGCGAGGGCATTATAGGAAGATGACCGCTGATTCTCTTCCTTCCTTTCTGCAGAGTTTAAGGAGGCCTTCATGCTGTTTGACAGGACCCCAACCGGGGAGATGAAGATCACCTACAGTCAGTGTGGTGATGTCCTGAGGGCTCTTGGGCAGAACCCAACCAATGCTGAAGTCCTGAAGGTGCTGGGCAAGCCCAAACCAGAAGGTAAGAGAAACCGGGCCAAGGGGGAGAGACATTGCATTAATTTGTTAATAGCTGCAAGGTAGACTATGTAGGAGATAGACCTTCAGTTTTATTACCATCTTATGGCTGTGCAGTGTTCTATGGAAATGAACTGGCATATCTATATCTACCTACCTATCTGTGTACCTATTTATACCCATACACATCTGTGTATCTATCTATACCCATACACATCTCTTGCTCTTGATTTAGGCATTTATACCCATTCGCCACCATGCCAGAGCTGAGCGAATAATTCATAACTTAGTTATCTAACTTCACTTCTTCCATTACCAAAACATCCGGGAGCAAATTGTAATTTTTCTCTAAGTTATTCTTTATTGGACAACATTTTCTTGCAAATTTTGTTTACTCTGTGACTTGCCATTCATAATTCCAGCTGCAGTTGGTTGTGTAAATCATCTGGTACTGTTCAGTTCATTGATTGTACAAAAGTCACTTTTATCATTAGGTTTCCAGTGCAAACGCTCGTGCAGAGCAAATTTAAAATGAGCTTTATCTATGCGTTTATTCACATGAGCTTAAAATTCACTCTCTGTGAGTATTCTTATCATGATCACTATATTGTTGTAGTACGTATGAGACCTTGTCAAGGACCACAACCCTGTTGAGCATCCATGCCAGTGAAATCTGATTGCACAAATGTTTGCAGAAAGTAAACACAAAAGGGACTGAAACACAGCAGAAGGGTTGTATTGGTGAAATGTATTGGTCAACCTAGAGTGACCAGACAGCAAATGTGAAAAATCGGGACAGGAGGTGGGGGGTAATAGGAGCCTATATAAGAAAAAAGACCCAAAAAATCTGGACTGTTCCTATAAAATCGGGACATCCGGTCACCCTAAATCAACCTGAGTTTGCATATTCTGGCAAAAAATAAAAGGTTTCTCACAAAATTTTTTGCCCAGCTCTACCTTTATATGCAGTTCCTGCAGGCCGGAGGTGGAGGGCAGCAGGGTAGGGAAGCTTGTGCTGAATTGTTTTGTAGACAGATTGGAGACTTTGGTCACTCGGGCCTTCAGTCTAACACCTTTCACCAGCACACAGTTCACTCTATAGATGAAGTGACAAGGAACAGGGAAGAAAAGAGGATCGGGGCAGGGGAGTGGGGCAGAGAGGAAGTGAGTTTCTATTCACAAGGCGTCTGTACCTCTGAGACAATTGTGTCTGCAACAGAAAGTCCCACCCGAGGTCCCAGTCCTGATCTCTGGCTCACTGTGGTGCGTGGACTCTGCCCATGTAATAATACACTTGAGTGTGTCTGAAGGCCCAGACTTAGGGTTGCCAATTTTGGTTGGACTTATTCCTTGGAGGTTCCATCACATGACATAATCTCTAATTAGAGATTAATCTTGAATTCCTGGAGATTCCAGGAGAATCCTGGAGGATTGGCTACCCTACCCAGACTGCTGAAGGCACCTTAGGGTGCAATTGATTCTGCCGCCCTAGGGCTGCCAAGAGAGCAACAGCGCTATGCTCCTAAACCCCTTGAGCAGGGTGTTCCCTTCCATTGCCATCTCCTCTTTAGGGCAGAATATACTTTGGGGCAGCAGGAGACGGAATGGAGATCCACGCAGCTTCCTACTTGGGACCCCCAGCAACCCATTCTGGAGACGAGACAGGCTGGCCAAGAGGGGCTTTCAGGCAGGTCCCAGGGAGCAGGGAACATGCCGGGCTTTGGCCTCACTGCTGGATTTGGGGGGATGGGTTATAGTCCTTCCTCCCATTTCTACCCTGTGGCATCAGGAGCATGGACAAGCAGGGACGATAGGCGAGGAAGGTCAGAGCCAGTCTCCCCCAGCTGCAAAATCTTTCATTGCTCATTTAGTTGCAGTTCACGAGTCACCAAGAGCTACTGGGTCAGTATGCGCCTGAGGCCCCTCATCTTACTCACCCAGGCTCCATGTCCCTCATGTTTTCAATGCTCTGCTTCTTGACCCTCCTCCCCACCCCCCCTTCCAGAGCCGGTGCTCACGGTCTCTGGGGCCAGAATAAAACTCTCCCATTCTGCAGCTGCTATCTCCCCACCGATGCCCTTAGGAGGGCTTTAGTCGACAGACCATCTCTGATCCCTCCTGGAGGCCTGAAGGGGAAATGTAGCCAGTAACATAATAGGAGAGTCATGGTGGAATTAGCCCCACGGAGAGAAGAACCAATGAGCTCTGGCAGTTTCATAATTTAAAGAAAATGACTCAGAGACTCTTCATGCCTGGATAATTCCTCCCCTCCCCCCATCAAATATCACCCTTGATCTGGCTCAGAGGACACTACCCTCATGGGGCGGCTCATCCTTGATTCCATTGTTCTTGAGCCAGATCCTCAGCAGGTGTAAATCGGTGTAGCTTCATTGACTTCAGGGAGCTATGTGGATTCACACCAGCTGGGGAGGTGGCTCCTTGATTTTACTTTTTGCTTAATAAGAACCTGCTGAATAGGAAACTGTCTGGGTGCCTGAGCAATACCCAAAAACCAATTTAACAAAGGAGTATCAAAATAATTCCCCCAACCCCTGTAGGCAGCCTTTCCCCCGAGGAGAAAGCCGGAGCAAAGTAATGAGCCGTGTATAATGCCCTGATGGCAAAAACAGGGATGCTGACAAACTGACAAGGGAAGTGAATTCCAGAGCTCTCTGCTGGGAACATTCTGCTGCCAGCACCTTAAATTCAAATCTCGGAGCTGTTAGCAAAGGCAGCCCAGCTGATCTCCACTATGACCAACCCTGAGCATTCATAAAACACGAGTCAGGCCCCCAAAATTCATGACATTTCTAATAAAAAATAGGGAGTGCTTTTTTATTTGCCTTCTATTTCTGAGCCCTTATGGTGCACGAGAGTCACCTTTTCAAGCTGCTCTCCATGACGACGAGGACTAGAAATATCCTTTTTTTTTTTCTTTTTTAATGAAAGCTGAGCTTCTCATGCAGTCTCCTGATTCCAGAAGCTGGGGCTTTGATGAAACCCCCACGTAAAAATAACGAGAGTTGGCAGCGCTCGATCGAAGACGCTGAGATGGGTGATTATATCCCAGACTTTCCTCTGTGCCTAGAAACGACTTTTTTTTTAAACCCGGCCATGATCAGAGAAGTAACTGCATAAAAACAGCCCCTTTGGACCTGGCAGACTGACTCACTGTGTTTCCTGAGTCAGTTCTCCAGGCTTGACTGACACAGACAAGCTGTCCTTTCTGTTAGCCCTGCAGAGCCAGAGCAGTGAGCTGGGGCCTGATTCTCCACTGCCTGGATTTAGTAGCGGTTTATACCATATTGCACGGTGTACATGACTCACATGGTGCAGGGCAAAGGGAAACCAGCTGCTGGGTTCTACTCAGCCTCACGAATCTAACCCAACTCCCTCCGAAGTCCCTGGACCCTGGGTTTTGGCAAATAAAAAAGCCTTTGTCAATGGGACTAAAGAGTTTAATCTAAAAGGCTCCAGTCTCTGCATGGAGGTGACCGTCCACCTCAGAGCGGGGTGAGGGAATATGCAGCATATTCTGTTCTTTCACACCTCCTCTTGGCTGGGAAGAGAGAGAGTTACACCAGTAGGGCAGGTTTCCCTCCTTCACTAAGCGCTGCGCAGCTCTCTCAGTGCTGTGAGGGAGGATGTGGGAGAAGGGATGGATTCATAAGGGGACGAGAATGAAGATGCAGGTGAAAGAAACCCCATCATCACCCTGCCTTGGTAACATGCAAAGGGAAGTCGGAGCTCAGAGCCCATGGCCGTAATAGCAGAGGCTATAGGGGATATGCATAGCAGATTCGGATAGATCATTGATGAAGGAATTTAGAATGGCTTCAATGTTGAATAGTTAGGACAGTTTAAATCTGACTTCCGTGCCACCATATCCCCTCATCCGTGCCACTATATCCCCTGACTTCTGTGCCACCATATCCCCTCGCACTTATCAGCCCTCACAAGCTAAGGAAGTGGGGAGGTGTGGTCAGTGCTTGAATGGAGAAACTCCAAGGACAACCCTGGGTGCCGAAGCGGTATCACCCATGTTCATCTGCTGGGTCAGTATGGAACCAACGGGGAACTCAAGGGTGGGCAAACTTTTTGGGCCGAGGGCCACATCTGGGTGGGGAAATTGTATGCAGGGCCAGGGCAGGGGTTGGGGTGCAGGAGGGAGTGTGCGGTGTGGGAGGGGGTGCGGTGTGCAGGAACAGGCTCAGGGCAAGGGATTGGTGCAGAGGAGGGGTACGGGGTGTATGAGAGGGCTCAGGGAAGGGGTTTGGTGCAGGAGGGGTGCAGGGTGCAACGGGGCTCAGGGCAGGGAGTTGGGGTGCAGGAGGGGTGTGGGGTGCAGCAGGGGGCTCAGGGCAGGGGATTGGGGTGCAGGAGGGGTGCAGGGTGTGGTAAGGGGCTCAGGGAAGGGGGTTGGCGTGTACGGGGGTGCAGGGTGCAGCAGGGGTTCAGGGCAGGAAGTTGGAGTGCAGGAGGGGTGCCGGGTGCAGCAGGGGGCTCAGGGCAGGGAGTTGGTGTGCGAGGTTCAGGCAGGGGGCTTAGGGCAGGGAGTTGGGGTGCAGGGTGCAGAGGGGTTTGGGCTCCGGCCCGGCGCTGCTTACCTCAAGCTGCTCTGGGGTGGCAGTGGTGCGCACCGGGGCTAGGGCAGGCTCCCTGCCTGCCACCCCTGCCCCCATGCAGCGCCGCTCTGGGAAGCGGTCGGCACCACATCCCTGCGCAGCCCCTTTGGGGGGAGCACAGGGCTCCGCACACTGCCCTTGCCGTGCCTCCAGGTACCTGCCCCGAAGCTCCCATTGCCCACGGTTCCCCGTTCATGGCCAATGGGAGCTGCGGGAGGCGGTGTCTGGAGGCAAGGGCAACGTATAGAGCCCTCTTCCCCCCCACCCTCCCCAGCCGCAGGGATGTGGTGCCGGCCGCTTCTGAGAGCAGCGCGGGGCCTGCAGTGCCACGGGGGGCAATCCCGCAGGCCAGATCCAAAGCCCTGACAGGCCAGACGGGCCGTAGTTTGCCCACCCCTGGGTTTGCGGGTGGTGGGCTTTTTTGAATAAGAGTTAAAGCCCAAGTCCTGCCCATCTGGGGCCATTAAATTGTGCATAGCAATTCCCACAAGAGAAGGTGGCAAGTCTGTTTTCCCAACCAAATTCTAATGTGTTTAATTACCAGTCTACTTCCATCAATTTGCTTCCATAGTTTCAGTTTGGACACCGGATTCTTCTCCACTTCCTTCCCACATATATGGTTAAAGAGCTGCCTGGTTCTACCTCAAAGGTGGCTGCCTTTGAGTGATGGGCAAAGTGATTGCTCTGTGTGTGTGTGTGTGTTTATTTGTATGTGTGTATATATATAGCTGGTAAAGTGCTTTGGTATAAAAGGTGCCACAGATTATTTACTTAATGCCACCTCCATTGTCTTCTCCATCAGAAATGAACACAAAGATGCTCGACTTCGAGACCTTCCTCCCAATGCTGCAGCACATCTCCCGCTCCAAGGACCAGGGAACCTTTGAGGACTTTGTGGAAGGCCTGCGTGTCTTTGACAAGGAGGGGAATGGCACAGTCATGGGTGCAGAACTGCGCCATGTGCTTGCCACGCTGGGTATGGGCTGGAGACAAAGCTAGACATGGTTGAACTGTAATGGTGAAGCTTGGGGTGGCAGGGTCTGTTCCAGGTGGCAGAGATCCAGGCTGTGCAGTTCGGGATGAAGTCCTGAGGGTGGGGCCTAGCTCAGGTATAATGCCCACTTATTCCTTTCTCCTCTTCTCCGGATTCCTCTAGTGGTTCCAAATACGTAGCCCCTTGGCTCATGTCTGCTCTGTTAATCAACCTTTGATACAGCAACTAGCCAAGAGACAAATCCTCTCCCAGATGTTAACCTGACATCTGGGAGGCTTTGGATGTCTCTCAGGGAGTAGCCACGGGACACATAATCCACAGCAGCATGAGCCCCAGGTGGGGGCAGTGCCAGAGTCCTCATCCTAACCAACCTGTCCTTCTGCTTCTACTCCTAGGCGAGAAGCTGAACGAAAGTGAAGTGGAGCAATTGATGACAGGACAGGAAGATGCCAACGGCTGCATCAACTATGAAGGTAGGCAGAGAAGATTCCTTTTGTGGTAACCCCAGCCATTTCAGTCTGCTCTGAGATGCTAAATGTATCTTCTGACCACACGGAAAGAGAAACTGGGGGACAGTGAGTGGGGAAAACCCATCTGACACCCATCCTACTCAACTAATTTGAAATCGGGAGAATGTACCAGAGATTTCCAACAAAATGTTCCCAGGATGCAATGTACCTAGTGGTCACATATGCAAAGGCAGGGGAGTGAGGGCAGTTCTAGCCCCCACTCTGACAGGGTTTGGTGTGGGACAGAGGTGAAGTACCTGTGTGTTCAATAGTTCACTGGTGCTGTGTCATATGACCTCAAAGTGCAGGGCAAGATCTCCCAGGCTTTCCAATCAAAATGCCCCAAGAGCAATTTCTGTAGCAGGGAAAGGGATGCTCCGCAGTGCTCCTCTAGACCGACCCCTTGTCTAGAACCTAGAAAAGGTTTGCCAGTTGAACTAGTACAGGCAAAACTGCAAACCTGCCTAGTGGAGACTAGGTTACACCAGCAAAACAGTGCTCTTTGCTGGTGTAGCTTCTACCAGTTCCCTGAATGGTTCCCCACACTCCTAACTGACGTAATTATATCAGGAAATGTTTCTAGTATCGACCTGGATTCAAGGGCCCGCAGCTCCAGCCGTGATCGGACCATGCATCTGGCATTTCTGATGAGAACTAAATGGACCTGTTAAGGGATGCTGATGTTGCTGCCAAAGTGCAAGTCAAATCATTTCTCCCGTTTTTCAAATCCCTTTTCTGATCTCTGTGAAAATCCAAACCTGGAAGCTGGGATGAGATTTCAAGCTGCTGTCCAAACTCGGCTCACGATGGCCACTTCACCCCGGGTTAGAGCCTTGTGGACAGGGCTAGTGTGAGTGTGATACAGTTACTGTGGGCCCCTAAATCCCAAGGAGTCCCATACTTCTGGGGGAGCTGGAAAGCCTGGAAGCTTGTGGGAGATTTCTCAGTGTACATAATCCCAAGGAACCACATAGAACATAGGAACATGTTGCATCATGACTCTTAAACACAGATGGGTGTCCCTGCACCGGTACTCTAGCCTTTTGTTTCTGGTAGTCTTGACTTCAGCATGTGTGAAGTTAAACACATTTGCAGGACTGGGGCCTAATCCTCTTTCCTTTCACGGATCACTTTAATGATGAACCTCTGTACTAGGCTCCGGTGCACCATTACAATGCCTGCCTTCCACCAACATGTGGGTACTCTAACCCACCATTATAGGGTGGCTGGCCCTTTAAAGGGAGAAGGGTCTCAGCCCTTCCTGTGACACAACCTACTGTCCTCCACAGGTGGGGAAAATGAAGCAAGTCATGTAACTAGGGGGTCATGTGATCCAATCAGGCCTCTCTCTGGGGTAGATAAGGAGGAGGTCTGGGGAGAGAATCCAGGCAGGGAAGGTGTGGAACTGGGAATGAGTGGGCAATAGGGAGTTTGAAGGCTCCTGTAGGAGACCCTGAGACACCAGGGGGGAAAAGACTCTAGCTAGGTAGTGCTGGGAGTGGCAGGGAAGGTTCCAGGTGGCAAATACTGGGAGTGGCTTGATGAAAAGTGGGAAACGATATTTATATAGACCTTAAAATATATGAACTCTTGATTTGGACTTCGAGGACTTTATTCTGGAACTGTTTATGACACTAAACGAGCCCATGTAAAGCGGATAGAAGACAGCCTTTATTAAATTACTCAGGAACCTTGAGGAGAGGGAAACTGAGGCAAGGATGCTGCAGAGCCACCCTGTGCCACAAGGGGCCGCTCTGAAGGTGGCCACCTTGTTACACCCACCAGGGAGCTTGATTGTTCTACAGCAGCCCAAGTCCCTCAGAGGACTGACTTGCACTCCATTAAATGAAAGGTGATTGGTATTAAATGGTGCTGCTGATCTCTGAGAGTGGAATTTGCAAAAGACCTACAATCAGGGCAAGGTTTTCAAGAGTGTTCAGCATGTTGACTGCATGCCGGGTGCTGAAGTCTTTTGAGAATCTGGCTGTAAGTGGCACAGTGGGAACTCCTGAGAGCTGAGTGGTTTTGAGCAGCTCTCCTCAACTGTGGGTGTGGGAGGTGCCTAGCGCTTGGAAATTTCACCCCGAGCTCTATGGGAAATTTGTCCCCAGCTCTGGTTAACTGGTGGAGTTACCCAAAAGGGCTGGGAACTGCTGTGACGTGCTGTTTGCACCAGAGGGCAAGGGCTCGCATTCTGGTTTGGGTGGATTTTTTAATGCCTTTCTTCTTGTTTCCTGCTCAGCTTTTGTCAAGCACATCATGTCTGGTTGAAACAAGACTCTTCAGGGTGAGTTTGTCTTGATCTTTCCTTGTTTACCCTAAAATGTTTGAACTAACCTAGTCTGGTGACCTTGCAATGAAATACCATCGAGATACCAAAAAAAAAGAAAACCTCGACGTGCATACTGATGAGCTACATTCAGAATTGTGTTATTTTAAAAAAGATTTCTAGCAGCATGAGCCCTATGGCTGTCAATTTTGATGTGGAAAAGGCAGAAGTATTCAATAAATGTTTCTGTTCTGTATTTGGAAATAAGCAGGATGATGTGTTCATATTTTATAGTGATAATGAAATACTTTCTATTCCATCAGTAACTGGAGAAGGGGGAGTGTCTTTAAATCTGCAGGACATGATATCCAAAAGTATTAAAAGAATTGGCCAAACAGATCTCTGAACTCTTAATGTTGATTTTTAACATATCTTGAATTATTGGGGCAGTTCTAGAGGACTGGGAAAAAGCTAATGTTGTCCCAGTATTTAAAAGCAGTAAACAGGATAACCCAGGTAACTGTAGGCCAGTTAAGAGCTGATTTGATTATGGTCTCCAAATATGGATATAAGGTTGTTTCTAATAGTAGATAGCTCTTTAATCTAGCACTAAAAGGCAAACTGAAATCCAGTGGTTGGAAACTGAAGCTAGACAAATTCAGACTAGAAATAAGGCATAGATTTCTAACTGTGAAAGGTGATTAATAACTATAGGAACAAACACCTAGGGATGCGGTGAATTCTCCAGCACCTGAAATCTTGAAATCAAGACTGGATCTCTTTCCAAAAATATGTTCTCGCTTGAACAGACATTATGGGCTAGATACAGAGATTACTGGGTGAGGCTCTTTGGCCTGTTATGCAGGAGGCTGAATTAGATTATCATAGTGGTCCCTTTTAGCCTTAAAATCTATGACTGTAGGGACGCTGACATGTTAAAAGTAGTTTGTTTAAAAAAAAATTCCATACCTGTATTACCAAAAACCCCTTGTTAAAACTGAAAATATGCAAAATTCACCATTTATGTGGTTTATTTTGCATTTCACTCAGTTTGCGCAAGGAAAACAGACCAGTAAGAGTCACTTTCCAGAGTGGGATATTATCAACTTGAAATCTAGTCAGTTTAAAAAAAAAAAAAGAATTGAAAGTAATGTTAGAGGCTGCGGCTGCCCCTCAATCCCCCTATTGATTTTTGTGATTTCACTAGCTCAGTGTCTTGCGTTCTTAAATGTGTTTTCCCTGCTGCTTTGCGAAAGACCCCTACAAACAGAGGTCGCACAAAGTGCTGTCGAATACACAAAATAAACAAATTCTAAAGAGATAGAAATACTTCTTTCCGCTCCAGTCATTTCCAGTTTTAAAGGTTACTTGAAACAACAGAAGATCGATTAAAAAAAAAAGCAAAACCTTGCCCACAGGAGTCTGATTCCTAGGTAAACAATCTCCCCCGCAGTTTCGAATAATTTTCTCTTGCATTCTCATGCACTAGCTCAATGCTGCAATGTTTAGGTGGCAAACCCTGCAGGGGGACATTTAACTCCAAACACAACTAGGTTAATGGAATTCAATTTGTCATGCCTTGAAAGCATTGCTATTAATATTTTGGCTCCATCTGAGTGTTGGTTCTATTATTTCACAGACATTATTATCATCATCCATTGTCATTACATTAAAATGCTCTGTGTTTTGCCTTCCAGGTTTTCTGAAATGTTTCCATCCAACTAAGCATTGCCAACAGCAAGAATTCTTGACCCATGTCCCTTCCTTCCTAAAATGTCCTGAGTCCACAGCTGTATCTTACATGAGCCACAACAAAGAGTCCTCATAGCCACAATGTACCAACCCTACACTATTGTGTGCAATCACCTCTGTATATAAAAGGACACGTCTGCCCTTCCATTTTTAATCTTAATTTATTCTTTTGATTTTTTTTCTCCCTGCATCATTTGACCCATTAAATTTCACCCACATCTTGAACGTCATCTGTTTGCTTTGGTCCTTTTAAAAGCGAGATCAAATGTCATCGTTGCTTACTGGGCACGCTCCCTAAAGGTAAACTCGGGGGTGAGGGAAAGGTGGGAGTGGGGGGTCTGGTCAGCTTGCAAGATGTCAGCTGTTAGATGTCACCAGGAGGCAGGATGGAAAAGGTGTTTGTACAGGAAGGGAGCAGAGCCAGCTTTGGGGACCCCTGAAAACTACATGGGAAGGAGGAGGTGAGATCCGTAGGGCAAGTAGTGGAGACTGAGCTCCTCTCTCTCTCTCTCTCTGTCCCTTAAAAGGGGTGGGCCCCATGGCTGAACGTTGTCATGGGGGGGAACTTGCGCTGCTGCTGTGGATATAAGAGGTCAGCCTTTGGGGCTGTCAAGTCACCACCTTTCATCATGGCCAAAATTAAAAGAACGTTTATTGGGCCAACTCCTGCGCTCAGTTACAGTGGTGTAAATCAGTGTCACTCCACTGAAGGGGTTACTCTGGATTGACAACAGTGTGTGAGAACAAATTTTGGTTCATAGTGTTTGTTTCCAGCACACTCATGGTTCTTGGGACACTAGCTCTTGGTGACTCCCCATGATATTCTGTGAGGGAGTCCCATGGGTCTGTTCAGAGGTAACTTGAATGTCTATTTAACTCTGTGCTTCTGGAGATGCCATCTTGGGTGGTAGGAGGGATGTCCCATCTTGGAGCTAGGCGAGTGCAGGGTGAATGGAGGGGTCTTGCTTCGGAGTAGGGGGAACAGGAGAGGTATCCTGTGAGGAGGGAGTAGAAGGATCCCATCTGCAGCTCCTGCACAATTACTCCTGGAAACAGCTGCTCAAATGGGCTTAGACTCAGAAAATGTCTCTGAAATAGTGACATTGGAGCCCTGTCTTTACTAGGAAAACAGGCATGTTTTTAAATAGGGCAAGTTGTAGTTTTAGTCTGATTTATCTCACCAAGCTAACATGTTAAAACTAAATGTGATCTGCCCACACTAGGATTTGGAAATGTTAGTGACCATGTTTTAAAAACACAACTTTTCTCTTAGTGTAGACAGGGCCACAAGGTCAGTATCCCAGAGCCTTTCCAGACTGATTCATGCATAGTCATTCCAGATTGGATTGGCTCCATTTGCAAGTCAAAGGGCTATTCCACCACTAAATGCCACCTGGGACCTGAAGTTCCAAGCCATGGAGGCAGAGTTCCCCCCACAAGCCTAGAATTGTCCCTCCATAGCAGTGAAGTCTAGTGCAGTGGTTCTCAACCAGGGGCACGCGTACCCCTGGGGGTACGCAGAGGTCTTCTAACGGGTACATCAATTCATCTAGATATTTGTCTAGTTTTACAACAGGCTACATAAAAAGCACTAACGAAATCAGTACAAACTAGAATTTTATACAGACAAAACGAGAAAGTAAACAATATTCCAGTACTAGTGTGCTTTGACACTTTTGTTTTTTATGTCTGATTTTGTAAGCAAGTAGTTTTTAAGTGAGGTGAAACTTTGGGTACGCAAGACAAAGCAGACTCCTGAAAGGGGTACAGTAGTCTGGAAAGGTTGAGAACCACTGGTCTAGGGGTGTGGCAGTGTAAAAGGAAACCTTTCTATCATAGGAAAACAAACAGCATATTGCAAAATATGAAATACAACCGAAGAAATCAAATGTGTTGTATTATTGATCAATAACTGTCTCTGAGTAAGGTCTGACACAACACAAATGGATTGAATATGTTCATTTCAGTTTGGAATATTGAATTCATATACTGTATACAGATTGCATACATTTTTCAGATTTGGAAGGAAAGGGTTTCCGTATAAAAGAACATTTCCCAGCCCAAAGCAAGAAGGAAAATATTTTACAAAATACAAGGGGGAGGTGGGTGTTTGAAAGAAGCAATGACAAATATCCTTCAAACTAAAGAGCATCTAAAGCTAGTAAGTCAAGCCTGTCAGACTGAGAAGCCCTGAAAAAGGAAACTGGTGAAAAATGACTCACTGAAGACTAAAATAACATAATGAGAAAAACTAATGTTCTTTTTCTATAGCTTTGAAAGCTAAAAAAAATAACCTTATTTCAAGTTTTATTTTGCCGGGAACTGAATGCTGATGTTAGCACATGGCTATGGTATTTTAGCTCCAGGCCAACCGTGTCCCAGAAGTGGAGTGATGGATGTGTGATACATATCCATAGCTTGATGCTCCTTTTCCTTCTGCCTCTCCCTTGGATTGTGCCTTGACATTCACTGCAAGGACAGATGGGTCTAGGGGGAAAGAGGTGCAGTGCGTGCTTAGATTTGCTTTTTCTTTCTGTAGTCTCCAGAAGTTCTCCAGCAAATCCTCAAATGTTCTCTCACCCAGCCTTCACCTTTCATTCTCCCACATGCATTTGTGGGCAGGCTGGTTACAACGGTAGAAGCTGTTGGGAAAGAATCTCACTCATGCTCTGTTTAAAGCTAGATGTGGCTCCACCTCTTGCTTGGGGTGGTACAAATAGGGACCCATCCACATAACTACTGTCAGCTCAGCTGGCAGGGGCCCACTGTAGGCAGGCTAGAGGCTTTCCCCTCCCCAAACCATCATGCCCCATATTCAGGCAGACTGGGGTTCATCCCAGAGAAGGAAGAACTCAGCTTTCACCCACCTGTGTAGAGGATTTGGAGTGAGGGCTGTGATCAGGCATACACACCCTATTTAAATCCGGCTTTGCCAAGTAGCAGCAGAGTGAATTTAACAAGACTGGCTTCGGTCAGTGCTGCTATTCAGGACACTGGGCAGCAGTGAAACTGTCAAGAATCATCCAGCCCAAGTCCTAGGTTGTGTCCTAGCCACTGCATTAGCCTTCCTCTCTGTGAGCATCCAAGCCAGAACAACCTGACAGCAAATTCAAAAGCAGTGCAGACATGGCCAAATCAAATTTGTTTAAAAATTCAAATGTTTATTTGTGGGGAAATTCTCAGGAATTTGCCCAGCTCTAGTAAACATCAGGACAGAAGGCCCTGCTGGTTGTGATGTCCTGCACTGAGAAACTCAAGAGGGCTCTCTATCAACTCTTTCTGTGAAGTAAGCCTTGAAACTCAGTCTACCCTTGGGACTGAAATCACACTGCAGAGAAAGAAATAGGCACCAGGCAGAAAGAGAGAGAGAGAGAGAGAAAGATGACAGCAATGGAGAGAGTGAGAGCGAGCTGTGGGAGAGAAATAATTATTACAAACTCCAGGCTTTGAAAACCACTCAGAAATACAGAGGGTCACCATTAGCTTCATAAAAAGAAAAGGAGGACTTGTGGCACCTTAGAGACTAACCAATTTATCTGAGCATAAGCTTTCGTGACCTACAGCTCACTTCATCGGATGCATACTGTGGAAAATACAGAAGATGTTTTTATACACACAAATCATGAAAAAATGGGTGTTTATCACTACAAAAGGTTTTCTCTCCCCCCACCCTACTCTCTTGCTGGTAATAGCTTATCTAAAGCGATCCCTCTCCTTACAATGTGTATGATAATCAAGGTGGGCCATTTCCAGCACAAATCCAGGTTTTCTCCCCACCCCCCACCCCCATTAGCTTCATGGGGCTCTATTCTGTTTCTGCAGGACACAAATAACTACCATTGACTTAGGGGGTTAGGGACTGCTACTGATACGATCTTCACCTGGTTGGTCTTTGGGAAGGTCCTGAAGGGCAAAACAGCACTGCAAAGTGAGACTATCATGAGAATGTCAATTGTCCAACTGTTTGTGCAGCTGCCCCCAGGCCCAGGTCCCTGTAACTCCATTCCACCACCTGTCCCCACGACTGCTGATGCTGAGGCTCCCAGAGGGTGGGTGGTCTTAAGGCCAGGAGCATTTATAGAAAGGATCTGTCAACATCAGCCGGCGCCCCTCATGCAGAATTGCACTTCGCAGCTGGAGGAGGCTATAAAAATCATCACTCGATCCTAGCGAGTCCCAGGACAATAGTTGATGCTGTGCCCTTTTATAGCTTGGTTGCTTTGCTCATGTCCTGGAAGCTCTGAGGAGAGGTAAAAATAGGTTTCCATTCTAAGGAGAGCCTGTGGCAGTATCTCTTTCTGTCTGAGATAAGAGAGCATTTCATACCAAAGATGGTTTGGATGTTGGGAGACTCAGAACCATCCCCTATGGAATGGAAGAGGCAGATGGATCTGGCTTTCGTTCTGAGGAGTCACTTGCACTTGGTGGGGGGATAAGACTGTTGAGATGAAGCTGGAGAAATTAACCCACATCCTGCTCCTTAAGACACCTCCCTTCTCTCACACTTAGCAGCAGAGGACAAAGGCTTCTTGGGTCTTCAGATGCTTCTCTGTATCACACAGTTTGAAGCAATGCCCAGTCATTCAGTGACCTGTGTGCAATGAATTGAAGAGTCTCATTCCACCTGCCAGTAGAAAGGTGTCCACCTTATAAACACCACTGTTATATTGGCCATCTTCTTGGCAGGTGCAGCAGAGAGCCCAAGAATTGAAGAGACCATACCATCCCAAAGCCTTTATATGCATACTGGCCAGGATTCTCAAAGCAAGCACCTATTGGTTTAGTCAAATGATTGCAAATTTGCAAAATCACATGTATGTAAATAAGTTTGCATAAATTGCTTCCAGCTGTAGAGAGAGACACAAAAGAAAGAGAGAGACAGAAAGATGAAGGGATGGAAAGTGGGGGAGAGGGAGAGAAGAGGGGGACAAAGGTAGGCCTCAGGATTTAATTCTCTTCCCCCTGCCTTCCCTTGCACTTCCCCCCACCAAGGCACCGCAGAGTAATTCCCCCCTATTACATGGCACAACCACGCACACTCCCCACAGGAATTTCAATGGGACTTGAAGGTCTCAGAACTTTGCAGGATGATTCCCCGGAGAGACAACTTTCGTGAAGTTTATTATGAGTCACATAATATTTGGTGTTTCTCTTAAAGTCCCAGCTTCCAGAATCAGATTAATCCCCGAGAAGCTCAGCTTTCTTTGAAAAGGTAAGTTTCTAGCCTTCATGGTTGCAAAGAAAAGCTTGGAAATAAGAACCCCTATATGCTTCAGCACTAGAAGACAAATAAAAATAACCTTAAAATTATTATTTTTAAAATCTCATTATTTCAAGCCAATGTCATGAGTTTGGGGTTGGCAATCCTGGGACCTTGTAAATGTAAAATCGTCATTTGATGTGGTCAGATTTACAGTGTGGGCTCCCTGGTAAATGAAATGTGTTCTGTTGTATTCATGTATTTAATATTTAATCAATAGTAGGGGTGTCAAGCAATTAAAAAAATTAATCGCAATTAATCGCATAATAAAAAAAGAAAAGGAGGACTTGTGGCACCTTAGAGACTAACCAATTTATTTGAGCATGAGCTTTTGTGAGCTACAGCTCACTTCATCGGATGCATACCATGGAAACTGCAGCAGACATTATATACACACAGAGATCATGAAACAATACCTCCTCCCACCCCACTCTCCTGCTGGTAATAGCTTATCTAAAGTGATCATCAAGTTGGGCCATTTCCAGCACAAATCCAGGTTTTCTCACCCTCCACCCCCCCACACACAAACTCACTCTCCTGCTGGTAATAGCCCATCCAAAGTGACAACTCTCTTCACAATGTGCATGATAATCAAGGTGGGCCATTTCCTGCACAAATCCAGGTTCTCTCACCCCCTCACCCCTCTCCAAAAACCACACACACAAACTCACTATCCTGCTGGTAATAGCTCATCCAAAGTGACCACTCTCCCTACAATGTGCATGGTAATCAAGGTGGGCCATGTCCAGCACAAATCCAGGCTTTCTCACCCCCCCCTTTTTCCCGGGGACACACACACACACACACAAACTCACTCTCCTGCTGGCAATAGCTCATCCAAACTGACCACTCTCCAAGTTTAAATCCAAGTTTAACCAGAACGTCTGGTGGGGGGGGGGTTGGAAAAAACAAGGGGAAATAGGCTACCTTGCATAATGACTTAGCCACTCCCAGTCTCTATTTAAGCCTAAATTAATAGTATCCAATTTGCAAATGAATTCCAATTCAGCACTTTCTCGCTGGAGTCTGGATTTGAAGTTTTTTTGTTTTAAGATAGCGACCTTCATGTCTGTGATTGCGTGACCAGAGAGATTGAAGTGTTCTCCGACTGGTTTATGAATGTTATAATTCTTGACATCTGATTTGTGTCCATTTATTCTTTTACGTAATGTGCTGGACATGGCCCACCTTGATTACCATGCACATTGTAGGGAGAGTGGTCACTTTGGATGAGCTATTACCAGCAGGAGAGTGAGTTTGTGTGTGTATGGGGGTGGGGGGGTGAGAAAACCTGGATTTGTGCAGGAAATGGCCCACCTTGATTATCATGCACATTGTGAAGAGAGTTGTCACTTTGGAAGGGCTATTACCAGCAGGAGAGTGAGTTTGTGTGGGGGGGGGTGGAGGGTGAGAAAACCTGGATTTGTGCTGGAAATGGCCCAACTTGATGATCACTTTAGATAAGCTATTACCAGCAGGAGAGTGGGGTGGGAGGAGGTATTGTTTCATGATCTCTGTGTGTATATAATGTCTGCTGCAGTTTCCACGGTATGCATCCGATGAAGTGAGCTGTAGCTCACGAAAGCTCATGCTCAAATAAATTGTTTAGTCTCTAAGGTGCCACAAGTACTCCTTTTCTTTTTGCGAATACAGACTAACACGGCTGTTACTCTGAAACATGATAAAAAAATTAATCTCAGTTAATCGTGCAATTAATCGTGCTGTTAACAATAGAATACCATTTACTTAAATATTTGTGGATGTTTTCTATATTTTCAAATATATTGCTTTCAATTATAACACAGAATACAAAGTGTACAGTGCTCATTTTATATTTCTTCTTATTACAAATATTTGCACTGTAAAAAAACAAAAGAAATAGTATTTTTCAATTCACCTAATACAAGTACTGTAGTGCAATCTCTTTATCATGAAAGTTGAACATACAAATTTAGAATTATGTACAAAAAATTGCATTAAAAAATAAAACAATGTAAAACTTTAGAGCCTACAAGTCCACACAGTCCTACTTCTTGTTCAGCCAATTGCTCAGACAAACACTTTTGGTTACATTTGCAGGAGATAATGCTGCCCGGTTCTTGTTTACAATGTCACCTGAAAATGAGAATAGGCATTCGCATGGCACGGTTGTAGCGAGCATCGCAAGATATTTACATGCCAGATGCGCTAAAAATGTATATGTCCCTTCATGCTTCAACCACCATTCCAGAGGACACACGTCCATGCTGATGACGGGTTCTGCTCGATAATGATCCAAAGCAGTGCAGACCGAAGCATGTTCATTTTCATCATATAAGTCAAATGCCACCAGCTGAAGGTTGATTTTCTTTTTTGGTGTTTTGGGTTTTGTAGTTTCCGCATCGGAGTGTTGTTCTTTTAAGACTTCTGAAAGCATGCTCCACACCTCGTCCCCTCAGATTTTGGAAGGCACTTCAGATTCTTAAACCTTGGGCAGAGTGCTGTAGCTATCTTTAGAAATCTCACATTGGTACCTGCTTTGCATTTTGCCAAATCTACAGTGAACGTGTTCTTAAAACGAACAACATGTGCTGGGTCATCATACAAGATGGCTATAACATGAAATATGGCAGAATGCATGTAAAACAGAACAGGAGTCACAGGAGTTCAGTCACAAATTTAATTAACGCATTATTTTTCTAACAAGCGTCATCAGCATGGAAGCATGTCCTCTGGAATGGTGGTCAAAGCATGAAGGGGCATACGAATGTTTAGCATATCTGGCGTGTAAATACCTTGCAATGCTGGCTACAAAAGTGCCATGCGAATGCCTGTTCTCACTTTCAGGTGACATTGTAAATAAGAAGCGGACAGTAAATGTAAAAAAACTAGTTTCTCTTAGCGATTGTCTGAACAAGAAATAGGACTGAGCAGATTTGTAGGCTCTAAAGTTTTACATCGTTTTGTTTTTGAGTGAAATTATGTAACAAAAAAAATCTACATTTGTAAGTTGTGCTTTCATGATAAAGAGATTGCACTATATACTTGTATGCAGTGAATTGAAAAATACTATGTATTTTGTTTATCATTTTTACAGTGCAAATATTTGTCATTAAAAATAATAAAGTGAGCACTGTACACTTTATATTCTGTGTTGTAATCGAAATCAATATATTTGAAAATGTAGACAAACATCCAGAAATATTTAGTAAATTTCAGTTGATATTCTATTATTTAACAGTGCTATTAAAACTGCAATTAATTGTGATTAATTTTTTTAATCGTGATTAATTTTTTGGAGTTAATTGTGTTCGTTAACTGCAATTAATCAACAGCCCTAAGCAATAGGGTAAGGGAAGAGGTAAAGCTAATTGAGTGCTTCCAGTTGCAACCTTAATAATATTCTTTTAATGCAGTTCTCTTTGTACGTAACAGAAAAAGAATACATCTCTGAAATGCAAACTAAAGAGACATTCCTGCCATGCAAGAACCTAAACTTCTTAGCAGTTCAGCACTCACAGCTTCTCTTCCCCTTCCCAAGCTTGTCTAGATGGGGAAGTCATTCCAGGTTAAGGTAGGTGTGAATCTATTCTGGTCCACACTGGAAATTATTCCAGAACAGCTATAGTAGAATAAAAAGAAAAGGATGACTTGTGGCACCTTAGAGACTAACCAATTTATTTGTGCATAAGCTTTCGTGAGCTACAGCTCACTTCATCGGATGCATTCAGTGGAAAATTCAGTGTATTTTCCACTGAATGTATCCGATGAAGTGAGCTTTTACACTGAATGCATCCGATGAAGTGAGCTGTAGCTCACGAAAGCTTATGCTCAAATAAATTGGTTAGTCCCTAAGGTGCCACAAGTACTCCTTTTCTTTTTGCGAATATAGACTAACACGGCTGCTACTCTGAAACCTATAGTAGGATAGTTATTCTGGCATAGCCATGCTTTTCAATTTCCCTGTGTAGACAAGTTTGCAGTAACTGCAGAAGCTCCTCACACTGCTGGGCTGTCCCTATGCTGCTGGAAGAGCGAGTTTTTCAGCTCTGGGGCCTGCCAGCTCGAGGGCAGGACTAGGGGGAATGAGATATTTTCAGACTCGAGAGGATTCAGTAATGGATCAGGTTCCAGTGGCCACCAGAGGCCGCTGCTGCTGCACAGAAAAGGGTCATGCCGCTACCAATATTCCTTAGAAAGCAAAAGAGTGGGGGCAGGAGTGGGGATGAAAACAAGGGGGTGGGAGAGAGAGATCGAGGAGAGGGAGAGCAGGGATAGGAGAGGAAGAGCAGGGGAGGAGGGAGAGAGGGGGAGGAGGAAAAAAAAGAAGGAGGGGGGAAGGGAGAGAGGGAAGGGGCAAAAAGAGGAGGTGAGGCGAGAAAGAAGGGGAAGTGGAGAGGAAAGGGGAATAAGAGGGGAAAGGGAAAGAAGAGAAGAAGGAGAGGAGGAGGAAAGGGAAGGAGAGGAGAAGGGAGGATGGAGAGAAGGGAGAGAGGGAAGGAGGAGGAGAGTGAAAGGGAAAGAGAGGAAGAGGAAGGGAAGGGGAAGCAGAGGAGGAAGGAGAGGGAGGAAGAGGAGGAGAAGGGGAGAGGGAAGGGGAAGGAGAGGAGGAGAAGGGGAGAGGGAAGGGGAAGGGGAAAGAGAGGAGGAAGGAGAGAAGGGAGGAGGAAGAGGGGGGAGGGGAAGGACAAGAGAAGAGAGGATGAAGAAGGGGAGGAGAAGGATGAAGCAGAGGAGGAGGGGAAGGAGAGTAGGAAGGGATGAAGCAGAGGAGGAGGAGAGGGAAGGAGAGGAAGAAGAGGGGGAGGGAAAGGAGAGGAGAAGGAGGAGGAGGGGAGAGGGAATGGGAATAAGAGGAGAAAGGGAAAGAAGACAAGAAGGAGAGGAGGAGGAAAGGGAATGGAGGAGGAGGGAGGGGAGAGGGGAAGGAGAGGAGAAGGGAGGAGGAAGAGGGGGAGGGGAAGGTGAGGAGAAGGGAGGAGGAAGAGGAAGGGAAGGGGAAGCAGAGGAGGAGGAGAGGGAAGGAGAAGCAGAGGGGGAAGGAGAGGAGGAGGAGGAGAGGGAAGGGGAAGGAGAAGCAGAGGAGGAGGAGAGGGAAGGAGAGGAGGAGAGTGAAAGGGAAAGAGAAGAAGGGGAAGGGAAGGGGAAGCAGAGGAGGAATAGGAGGGGGAAGGAGAAGCAGAGGAGGAGAGTGAAAGGGAAAGAGAGGAAGGGAAGGGGAAGCAGAGGAGGAAGAGGAAGGGAAGGAGAAGCAGAGGAAGCAGAGGAGGAGGAGAGGGAAGGAGAGGAGGAAGAAGAGGAGGAGAGTGAAAGGGAAAGAGAGGAAGGGAAGGGGAAGCAGAGGAGGAAGAGGAGGAGGAAGGGAAGGGGAAGCAGAGGAGGAAGAGGAAGGGAAGGAGAAGCAGAGGAGCAGGAGAGGGAAGGAGAGGAGGAAGAGGGGGAAGGAAAGGAGAGGAGGAGGAGGAGAAGGAGGGGAGAGGGAAGGGGAATAAGAGGAGAAAGGGAAAGAAGAGAAGAAAGAGAGGAGGAGGAAAGGGAATGGAGGAGGAGAACGAGAGGAGAAGGGAGGAGGAAGAGGTGGAGGGGAAGGAGAGGAGAAGGGAGGAAGAAGAGGAGGAGGAGGAAGAGGAAGGGCAGGGGAAGCAGAGGAGGAGGAGAGGGAAGGAGAAGCAGGGGAGGAAGGAGAGGAGGAGAGTGAAAGGGAAAGAGAAGAAGAGGAAGGGAAGGGGAAGCAGAGAAGGAAGAGGAGGAGGAGAGGGAAGAAGAGGAAGAGAGTGAAAGGGAAAGAGAAGAAGAGGAAGGGAAGGGGAAGCAGAGGAGGAAGAGGAGAGGGAAGGGGAAGGGGAAGCAGAGGAGGAGAGTGAAAGGGGAAGCAGAGGAGAGGGAAGGGGAAGCAGAGGAGGAGAGTGAAAGGGAAAGAGAGGAAGGGAAGGGGAAGCAGAGGAGAGAGAGGAGGAGGAGGAGGAGAGGGAAGGGGAAGGGAAGGGGAAGCAGAGGAGGAAGAGGAGGGGGAAGGAGAAGCAGAGGAGGAGAGTGAAAGGGAAAGAGAAGAAGAGGAAGGGAAGGAGAAGCAGAGGAGGAAGCAAAGGAGCAGGAGAGGGAAGGAGAGGAGGAAGAAGAGTAGGAGAGTGAAAGGGAAAGAGAAGAAGAATCATAGAATCATAGAATATCAGGGTTGGAAGGGACCTCAGGAAGTCATCTAGTCCAACCCCCTACTCAAAGCAGGACCAATCCCCAATTAAATCATCCCAGCCAGGGCTTTGTCAAGCCTGACCTTAAAAACTCCTAAGGAAGGAGATTCCACCACCTCCCTAGGCAACGCATTCCAGTGTTTCACCACCCTCCTAGTGAAAAAGGTTTTCCTAATATCCAACCTAAACCTCCCCCACTGCAACTTGAGACCATTACTCCTCGTTCTGTCCTCTTCCACCACTGAGAATAGTCTAGAACCATCCTCTCTGGAACCACCTCTCAGGTAGTTGAAAGCAGCTATCAAATCCTCCTCATTCTTCTCTTCTGCAGACTAAACAATCCCAGTTCCCTCAGCCTCTCCTCATAACTCATGTGTTCCAGACCCCTAATCATTTTTGTTGCCCTTCGCTGGACTCTCTCCAATTTATCCACATCCTTCTTGTAGTGTGGGGCCCAAAACTGGACACGGTACTCCAGATGAGGCCTCACCAATGTCGAATAGAGGGGGACGATCACGTCCCTCGATCTGCTCGCTATGCCCCTACTTATACATCCCAAAATGCCATTGGCCTTCTTGGCAACAAGGGCACAGTGCTGACTCATATCCAGCTTCTCGTCCACTGTCACCCCTAGGTCCTTTTCCGCAGAACTGCTGCCTAGCCATTCGGTCCCTAGTCTGTAGCTGTGCATTGGGTTCTTCCGTCCTAAGTGCAGGACCCTGCACTTATCCTTATTGAACCTCATCAGATTTCTTTTGGCCCAATCCTCCAATTTGTCTAGGTCCCTCTGTATCCTATCCCTGCCCTCCAGCGTATCTACCACTCCTCCCAGTTTAGTATCTGGAGGAGGAAGGGAAGGGGAAGCAGAGGAGGAGGAGAGGGAAGGAGAAGCAGGGGAGGAGAGGGAAAGGGAAAGAGAAGAAGAGGAAGGGAAGGAGAAGCAGAGGAGGAAGGAGAGGAGGAGAGTGAAAGGGAAAGAGAGGAAGGGAAGGGGAAGCAGAGGAGGAGGAGAGGGAAGGAGAAGCAGGGGAGGAAGGAGAGGAGGAGGAGAGGGAAGCAGAGGAGGAGAGTGAAAGGGAAAGAGAGGCAGGGAAGGGGAAGCAGAGGAGGAGGAGAGGGAAGGAGAAGCAGGGGAGGAAGGAGAGGAGGAGGAGAGGGAAGCAGAGGAGGAGAGTGAAAGGGAAAGAGAGGAAGGGAAGGGGAAGCAGAGGAGGAGGAGAGGGAAGGAGAAGCAGGGGAGGAAGGAGAGGAGGAGGAGAGGGAAGCAGAGGAGGAGAGTGAAAGGGAAAGAGAGGAAGGGAAGGGGAAGCAGAGGAGGAGGAGAGGGAAGGAGAAGCAGGGGAGGAAGGAGAGGAGGAGGAGAGGGAAGCAGAGGAGGAGAGTGAAAGGGAAAGAGAGGAAGGGAAGGGGAAGCAGAGGAGAGGGAGGAGGAGGAGGAAAGGGAAGGGGAAGGGGAAGCAGAGGAGGAGGAGAGGGGAGATCAGGGAGAGGCAGACCAGTAGGGCTGGGCAGAGCCGTCGCTGCCCTCCGAGGCCCCGGCTGTCATCACAGCTCTGTCTGTGCGGCGGGCAGCGCTCGGGTCCCGCTCGGCTATCTCCGTCAGCTCGGGCCCCCAGGCGGCTGCTCGGGTGTTTCCGTATCCGCTCGGCGCTCTGTCTCAGCTCGGCAGAGGCCCGCTCCGCCCTCGGGTATTTCCGTCCCCATTCGGACATTTCCGTCTGCCCTCGGGTGTTTCCGTCCCCGCTCGGAGGGACTCGGCGCCTGGCCGGCCTCCTTCCTTCCCTCCTTGGTGCCTGCCCCGGTAACGGTCGCTGTG